>NC_142032.1:78217828-79509703 GCF_982192425.1 Myodes glareolus | reverse complement strand
AGTAATAATCTCTAGTAGTGAAACTAGGCACCAATTTATTAGGCCACTACTCACCCCCTGGCCAGGGATGACCTTACTGTGTGAATCTTGACTATATTCTAAAAGCTTGTCTGAAATGTCGAGGTTCACCCCCTACCTGATACCCCCTTAATCAGATTCTGCCCTGTAACAGGGTCCCAGGGTATGCTCATGCACATCAGAAACTGGGAGACACTGTTCCAGTGGTATTTCAGAGGCAATATCACTAACAGTAGGTAACATTTTTTAAATATCTGTATATGTAAGAGTTTATACTAAAATAAATAAATAAATGTGACAGAAATAAATTTTACGTTTTAGGTATATGATAATATAGCCCTGGCATGGTATACCTGAGGGGTTACAACTTTACATGTGTAAGTGCACATATGTAAGCGTGTGCACATGTCTTTGATGAGCAGGGCAGGAAGATTATGTCTATACCACATATTACCCACCCATTTTCCAAAGCCATATAGGGTTATAGGAACCAAGCCAATTAAAAATGGCAAATTAGATTTTTATATCCAAAGCTTTTGCAAGTGACTCAATGGACTTCATTACGAGATATGTTTGGGGTGGATGCCGGCAGTTCCTTGTGGCTTGTAGCTAAATGGAATCTGGAGTTGAGGGGGGGGTCCACTCACACACTCATCTGCACATTAGAGCGTGTGCTCATGCGCAAATCACCATATATCTTTCACTTTGCACAGATTGTAGCTAGTGTATAGCATTATGAAGTTACTGGGAACAGCTCACCAATGTGTGGATAGTGCTGTCAGCTTGATAGGATCTGAACTCACCTAGGAGACAAACCTCTAGGCACAACTGTGAAGGGTTATTTAGGCTAGTGTCTGGGAGTGCCTGTTGGGAAATACCTTGATTAGATTAACTGACGTGGGAAGACTTGCCCACAGTGAGCGGCAGCATTCCCTGGGCTGAGGCTCATGGCTCTTGAAGAAAGAAGTAAGCTAAGCACCAGTACCTGTTGCTTCGGGCACCTCAGCTGTGGGTGCAATGTGGCCAGCTAACTCCTTAAATAGCTGCTGTCTCTGTGCCATCCCCATGATGGACTGTCACCACCAACTGTGAGCCCAAATAAACCTTTTCTCCCTTAAGTCGCTTTTGTGGCTCTTTTGTCAAGGCAATGGGAAAATTAACAAAGATGGCAGACACAGAGTCAGAATCACAGAGGGAGAACCACGCAGGATCTCACACTGTAGCCCAAGGAGCATGACACTCACACTCCTGACAAAATGCAGTCAGAGGCCTGCAGGCACACCACGTCTTTCTCAACACCAATTGTCTGTCAGCCAGCACCAACACAAACACAAAGCATCCATGATGTATGTGTACACAATAACCCAGGTGACTCTTTGACTGTGAACTTCCAGAGAGACATGAACAACAGACTCTACCTAATGGCCCTCCAAGGGAACCTAAGCCCTATGATGCTAAGAGTGACTTGAGAATACGGCTTCGGATCTTGTTCATAGCAGTGAATGCAGGTGGAGGCAACAGACAGCAAACAAGGCTCCTTGCTATCTTGCTATTCTTGCTATTCAAAAAGAATTCCAGAATCCAGGCTCTTCACAGGGTAATTCCCCAATAAAGAACTTAGTCTTGTCTCCCTCCAGCCAGCTCCGCTTCCTCTTCTCTCAGTTCTCATATTCAAATGTGCATATCAGGAAGTCCAGGAGAACTTCACCTTCTGTTCAGGGTTTTCTACTGAACCAAGACTCCTCCAAGGTGGATACTAGAAGTACATTCCTTGATTTTTTTTTTCATTGAGGGGCCAGTGTGTCCAATAACCGCCACATTTTGATTACTCACAGTTTGAAGGAGAGATGGTCAGCTGAAGAACCAATCTCTCTATGTATTACATTTCAGAATAACCTGCCTCCACTTAGAAAGTCAAATAAGCTTTGATCACATATAAACACGTTTGCATAAAAGCCTAGGTAAGGAGTTTACAAAGGCATGCTCAAAAATGCACTTCCTTAGCTCCACCTACACTCGGATCTAGGTCTGATGTTGTAGCCTATGACAATCACCAGATCCAGCCCACCAGCTCTGGCAAATTCACATCCCCAGGACTCTGGGGCTTTAGCTGAGTAAGCAGGAAGTCATTAGACACACAGAGCAGGGATTGGTAAGCACTCACAGTGACCAGGAAGCAGCAGAGTGTTCAGTTTCGCTCTCAGTGGCAAGTATCTTAGTCCATTTTCTATTGCTCTAATTGGGGACCTGTAATTTACAAGTAAAATGGGTTGTTTGACTCATGATTTCTCTGGCTGGAGGATTCTAACATGAGGTATCTTATGGGTGGTTTCTGTGGTGTCCCAAACATGGCAGAGAAGTGGAAAAAAACAACATAGAAAAGGGCTCAAGGGGTAGAAACACAAGAGCTGAATAGCTGGGGTCATTCTTTTATAAGAGCACTAAGGCACTAAGACCCCCCCCCCCACACACACACACTTACAAAATAGCATTAAACTCTTCTGGGAGTAAAGACCTCATGATCTGACTCCTTCCCAAGAGGAAATGTGGTGGTTTGAATAAGAATGACCCCCCCATAGGCTCATAGATCTGAATGCTTAGTTATCAGGAAGTAGCACTACCTGAGGAGGACTGGGAGGTGTGGCCTCATTGGAGGAAGTGTGTCACTGGGGTGGGGAGGCTTTGGGGTTTCAGATGCTCCATCCAGTCCCAGTAGCTCTCTTTCCCTGTTGCCTGTGGATCTGAATGTAGAACTCTCAGTTCCCTCTCCAGCACACGTGTGCCTGCGTGCCACCATGCTCCCTGACATGATGATAATGGACTAAACCTCCAAAACAGTGTGTAAGCCCCCAGCCCCCAATTAAATGCTTTCTTTTTTCTGTTTTGTTTTGTTTTGGGTTTGGGTTTTTGGTTTGCTTGTTTGTTTGTTTGTTTTTTAGCTTTGGAACCTGTCCTGTAACTAGCTCTTGTAGACTATTCTGACCCCGAACTCACAGAGATCCTCCTGTCTCTGCCTCCCAAGTGCTAGGATTAAAGGTGTGCGCCACCACCGCTAGCAGATGATTTCTTTTCTAAGAGTTGTTGTGGTCATGGTGTCTCTTCACAGCAATATAGTAACTAGGACAGGAGGTGCCTCAAAGACTCCATCACCTGGATGCTGCCACATGGGGACCACCTGCTAGCACAAGCAACTTGGGAACGAGAGACAATAAACACAGCCACACCAAAGGAAAACCTGTCACATGTAGTCAGAGTTTTCAAACATTTTCCAACTTACCGTTAAAAATAATGTGTGAACTGCTAGATTGAGGAGTTTTGCTTTCGTCCTAAGCTTTTGCTGTGACTCTTGTTATTATTAACTGGTGGGTATACTGAGAAAAAAAGTGTCCTGGCAGTGATGGGAAGCCCCGGCTCTGCTGAGAAAGCTGCACAGGGTGTGTTCTCTGGGCTAAAAGCTGGGGCTGCAGTCAGCACTGGCTCTACTGTCCTCTCCTTCAGGTATATGTCAGAGGACTGGATAGCCCTCAACAGGACAAAAAGGAGGTGAGGAGGGAGATGCAACGTGGCAGAGAAACAAAGAGAAAAAGAAACAGAGACAGGGCTTTGGAAAGGAGAGAGGTAGAAATGTGGAGGAGAAGAGAGTAGAGAAGGGAAACAACAAGGAACAAAGAAATGTGTTGTTGGGAAAAGCACAGTAGGAGAGAAAGACAGCGTGCTCAGATGTGTGTGTATGTACATGAATGTGTGTGTATATATGTGTGTACATGAGTGTGTTGCATGAATATGTGTGTGCACGAGTGTGTATTTGTGTAAATGAGTGTGTGTGTGTGTGTGTGTGAATGTGTGTAAGTATGTGCACATCCAAATACGTCTTATGGATGGAAGGGGCAGTGGGGAAAAAAGGTATGCCATCCACCTTTGGGGGTAAATGTAACTACTGCCCCTCATGGAAGAAGCCTCTTTTTTATAGCAAATGGAGACCACCACAGAAAACCACAACTGGATTCAATAAAGAGATTAGAAATTCATGGGGAACCTAGCCCCAATGACATTTCTACATCATAGCACCTGCATCTATGGCTAAGGGAACCTCACAGAAGAAGGGGTAGAAAGATTATAAAACCAGAATACCAGGGACCCTTCTGTGAAACTCTCCTAGAAATGACTATATAAACAAGATCAGAACAACGCCAATATAAATGGCATGGTAACACAGAAAGAAAAATTTTGTGGGGTATCAACCCTAAACAAAGAACTTGAAACAACCAATGACTACTAAGAGACAGAGAATTAGCCTCTCCCAGGAGTAAGCCCCCTTAATTGTTTGTCTAATTTATACTGGACATTCTTGAAACCGTATACATGCAAATAACAACATCAGACCAAGCAAATCACATTTATACACACACACACATACACACACACATACACGCAAAGTAAAAGAGGCTACCAACTTGAGACATGGTAAGGCATGGGAAGATTTTAAGGGAGGGTAGCTGGAAAGGGCTGGAGAGAAGAAAATGGTGTAATCCTTTTTCAGTTTAAAATATTAAAAAGATAACAAAATTAAATATCAGATATTAAAAATGTGCAAGTGAAGAACAAAGTTGAGAATGCTGTAGACAAAAATGTAGGAAAGAAAGGGAGATATAGATAAATAGATAATAGATAGATAGATAAATAGATAGAACATATTATTAACAGAACAAGGATAATCAATAAGTATCAAATCCCTTAAAATGTATTCAATGCATGATAGATTTTCCAAAGCCAATTCACTAAAAAAAAAAAAAAACACAATTTATTAGGGATCATTGCAAAATTTGCATAATTATAAAACTATCTACTTCTTTTCAAATTTATTGCTTATTGGAACGTGTATGAAAACACCTTTAGAGATGTTAATATTCTTTTGACTGGTTTTCATTTTGTATCACTAAATAATATTTAAATAGGTATTTGATTTTTAGGTATTTCTTGTTCATTTTTAACTATTTTTTATTTTTGTCAGCTCTGGTCTTCTAGAGTGGATAAAAAAAAAACGGTGCTCTCCAGGGAAAAGGAAGACGGAGCCAGAATACATTAGAGAGGGAGTAGGGAGAGGAGATGTGGAGGAGTAGGCAGGAGGAAGCTAGATTTGGGATCAAAAGTGTGGTGGTTTGAATAAGGATGGCCCTCATCGGCTAAGAGACTTGAATGCTTAGTCACCAGAGAGCGGCACCATTGGAAAAGATTAAGAGGTGTGACCTTGTTGGAATAGATGTAACTTTGCTAGAGGAAGTGTGTCACTGGGGTGGGCTTTGGGATTTCCAAAGCTCAAACCAGGCCCAGTGTCTCTCTCTTCCTGCTGCCTGCAGATTCAGATGTACAATTCCCAGCTACTTCTTTCTCCAGCACCATTCCTGCCAATATGATGATAACGGATTAACCCTCAGAAACTGTATGCAAGCCCCAATTAAATGATTTCTTTTATAAGAGTTGCTGTGATCATGGTGTCTGTTTACAGCAATAAAGCACCAACTAAGACAAAAGGTAGGAATTAGAAAAGCAACCAATGTAGATAGAGTACTTAGCACTTCGTTATTTAGGAAAATGTTCAGACAAGGCTTCTGTTTCTATTCATTGCTCATTCAACAGTGAACATGTTATTGTCTGTTTTGGGGGATAAGATACAAAATCAAAGGAATAAATTAGGGCATTTGTGGTCCACTGTGGTTAAAATAGGATGCCCAGACATCTATACTGGCACCATTTCCTAAGTGTGATGGTTTCAGAAATGGATATAAATTAAATCTTCCCATATGAGTTATTGCCTTCAGGAACCCCAAAAGATGTGTAAGTGGGATATGGGGGAAGTGAGGGACAACTACCATGGTTCAAAATGAAAATTCAAAGATTCCCATTTCAGAAATGACTGAGCCTAGTGGGAAAGTAAGCCAGGATCCGGGGTGTTTCTCAAGAATCCAACACAGACTCAATGGAGACCGGGTGTTTTGTGAACACAAGAGATGGGAAATAGCATTCTCAAGAACAGGAGAACCAGTTGGAATTCAGATGCTGGCTGAATGCCTCTGAGAAGGACTGAGACCCAGAAAGAGAGTATCTGGGAAGGAAGTGAATCCCCTCAACATAGGTGTGACTGTCCATGGTGTAAGTGTTAAGTGAAGAGCCTTGAAGAAAACCAGAGGAACAGCAAACGAGAACCAACCATGCAGTGTCCAGTAACTATAAAACTAAAGCTCGTTACAAAGGCTGGCCGTGGATGAAGGCTGGAGGAGTAAGTTTACAGCCTGATTCACAATGGTTGGAACAGAGTAGAAAATGTAGGAACATCATAACAGCCCAGTTTGGGGCCAGAAGAGTGATTTTGTCAGCACAACAATATCAAGACAAAGTTAGCAATAAAGGGGAGGAAGTCAATGGCACAAAGGGATGGTGCCCAGGTCACCATGTTCTGGAGTCTGGCTGGGGAAGTTGTATTCTAAGGATGATTCCTTCAGAGGCCTCTGGCTCTTGGTTCATCTCTAAGGAAGGATAAACCCAGAGCAGAGGAAGAGACTGAGGATGCCTTCAGGCTAACTAGACAGGCTTTGGAAATTTACAAGCAAGCAAAAATAAAGCTTTATATGCTTCAGCATGCTTTGACCTTTCTGGAAAATTCTAACACAGCCGTAAGACTCTCAGCTTTTTGCAAATGAGCAGCCACCTTTCGGAACAAGAGTGAGGCCCACGGTGCCATTTGCCAGCAAGTCTTGCCCTTTGGCCATGCAGAAGCCTGCATACTGCAGTCCAGAATGCAATTGAATGGATTAGTTTAGCTTGCTAAACCTTGGTTCACAAGATTATGCATTTGAATTTTGTAATATGGAAAATTAATTTCTTAAGTTATTAGGACAGAAAATTCAATAGGATTAATTCTCCTGGCTCAAAAATAATCGGAGGTCACCATGGCAACACACATCAATGGGGCAATAAACAGTGAATGAAATACTTCCCATGTTTGGCTATATATTCAAGACTTTTCTCTTCTCTGGCCCTGGTGGCATTGGGGAGGGTGACCAAGGCACCTGGGGAATCTATCGCCACTCATTCTGGTCCCAGATCTACCAGGAGAGACAAAGTGAAGCTTCCTAGTAGCTGTCGTCCCTTAGAGAGGTTCACATTTCTAGAGACTGAGAGGAAGGTTTGGTGAAAATACCAGCCATGCTCAAATTCATAAGATAGATGTGGGAACGAAACAACCGTGGCAGGATTCAGGTCATTTACTTCATGCCAAATGCAACTTCTTGGAAATGAGAGAAAAAATCGGCTCACACACAGTAAGAGGGATTTTCAAGGTTGAATAGGCCTGGCTGACAGAAGTGAGAAAACCAAAGGACGCTGATCCCCTTTCCCATTTGATCGTTCTCCGGGCTGAGCTAAGACAGAGAAGGATCCCTGTGGGTTCCCAATTCTATTTTCATGAGAAGCTGGGTGACTGACAGCATCTACTCCATAGAAGTCAAGGTTGAATGCAAGCTCTGCCACTTTCTAACCTTAGAATATGTTTTCTGAACTTTGATTGAATTGTCTGCAAAATTCTCTCTCTCTCTCTCTCTCTCTCTCTCTCTCTCTCTGTCTGTCTGTCTGTCTCTCTCTCTCTCTCTCTCTTTCTCTCTGTGTGTGTGTGTCTGTCTGTCTGTCTGTCTGTCTTTCTGTCTCTCTATCTCTCTCTCTCTGTGTGAATGCATGTGTGTCTGTCTGTCTGTTTCTCTGTGTGTGTGTGTGTGTGTGTGTGTGTGTGTATGTGTGCCTCTACCTGTGTCAATATCTCTTTTATGTGAAATGGAAAATATTTAACAAAATATTAACAAAGTTCCAAGCAAATATTAGGTGCTTCCTTTTTTTTTAAATATACAGGGCAATATAAACAGGGCAAGCATGTAGATTTCTCAAATTCTTGATCTAATAAATAAAATTCAATTTAGATAAGTTGCTCCAAGGCAAGGAGGGTGTTGTTGGGGTCTGGTTAAGGTTGGGAGAGGACCCTTCAAGCTCCGTGTATTTATTGGATACTAAATCGTCAATGTAGCAGTGGGAGCAGGACCTTTAAAGGGTAGAGTGTTCTGGAAGGCTTTCAGTGAACTGAGGGAGAAAAGGTGATGAGATCTCAGGTTTTCCCCCGATTCTTCCACTGTGGTGAGTCTTCCACAGAGTTGAGCTACTGTGGCCACCATGCCTTTGAGGCAACAGAACCCAGAGTTCAGTAAATTTCTTCAGAAAGTGGCTCCTGTCAGAGCTGACTGTGCTCTCAGGGCGCACTCAGGGTGGATGCAGAGAGATCATGAGTTCATGACCAGTCATGGCCACAGAGATAGAATCTATCTCAAATGAAACTAAAGAAAACAAGCAATAAAAGCAGACTGCTTGAAAAATTAGAATTCGGAGGATAAACTAGTGAGCAGCTCAGGCCTTTTCCTTTCCATGTAATTTACATACAAATTAAAGAATACCAGCTTATTTCCTATAATATTAGAAGACATGTGTTGGGGTTATTTGTGTCTCGCAGAAAAGAAAAGGAAGAGAATGATGTGGAGTCTGTTGACTCCTAAGCACACTTAGACTCTCCAGAGGGATGTTTGAACAAGACAGTGCCCTGTGAACCTAGGCTGGCTGGGCTTAGAAACAAGAGAACAAGATAACCATATCCCAAGGATGAGACCTTTAGGGAATATGGAGAGAAAGTGATGAGATTACCAAAACCTACTTCAGATTAAGAACCATAGTTGATACCAGAGCCATCACTTCTCTGACATTGGTTTGGTTTTAATGACCCAAAGAATCTGTACAGTGGAAGCATTGCACAGGAGCATGGGAACTGTAGGCTTTTTACCCCTGGACAGGCTTATTTGTGTACCTCTTCCATCCCCCTGCTGCAGGGCTCTTGTTCTGACAAGTCCGTGCTTACTAGAAGGTGGGAACACTGGGTTAGAATGGGTGCATTCTGCCCCCGAGGGCTCTGTCTTCTTTTTCACACATTTAGATCAAAATAAAGACTAGTCAAGGACATCCCAGAACCCTTCTCATGGCTCTCTCTTCTGACTGGGTTATCAGCAGATGGGAAGGTAGATTCAGGGATTCTCTGGGGCTTTGGATACATTTTTCTCACACAGTCAGCGTGTGTGGCTTCTCATGATCCTGTTAGAAAATAGAATTCTACTCAGATGGTTCAAGGCTTTAATAAAGTGATTATTTCTAGAGGTGTGGGAAGGGTAAAGGAGCTAACGAGATAATGAGGCACCAAGGGATTTTCAAAAGTGAGACTCAAATGCTGCGTTCCAATGCCAGAAAGAGGAGGAAGTAGCCTTTTGGAGTTCAATAAAACGTGGAACCCCAGAGCCCAGATCTACCCAAAAGGCACCAGCGATGTATTGGAAGGTGCCATTTTCTCACTGTCCCCTTTGTTGTGACAAAACCCTTGACATAAACAAGTTGAAGAGAGGGTCTCTGTTAGGTTCAGAATTCTGGAGGATTTGGTTCATTTCACTTGTCTTTATGATCTTCATCGAATATCATGCAGTATGTGTGTGCACGTGTGTGTGTGTGTGTGTGTGTGTGTGTGTGTTTTAATGTTAGTGTTAGAAGGTGCTCCTTATTTCTCAGAGGACAGGAAACATAGAGAAAGGATAAGGTTAGAGTCAGGGCAAGAAACAGTACAAGGACAACCCCATTCCCATGTCCAGAGACCCACTTCCCAAACTAAGCCCCACCTAGTTCACCATTGCCGAATAACGCCCTCATATTATGCACCCATTAAAGAAACAATTCATTGACCATGATCTAATTGTCTCTGAGAATGCCTTCAGATATAGCATCACAGATACCAGGGCAGGATGAAGCAGAAAATGGGCTCCTTCTCAAACTTTGAGTTCACAGTGTTTCTCATTGACAGAGTTCAAGTAGAAATCAGTAATAAGCACAGGCGAAGTGGTTTGTGGGTTCAACTTCATGAGGTTCTAAGCACGACAAAGAGGGTTGAAAATGTATGGTACACTTATACAAAAGAGTACTACACAGCAGAAAAAATAATGACATCTTGAATTTTGAGGGAAAATGGATGGAGTTAGAAAACATTATTGTGAGTGAGGTAACCCAGACACAGAAAGACAATGATCACATGTACTCACTCATAGGTGGTTTTTAAACGTAAATCAAAGAAAACCAGCCTACAAACCACAATCCCAGAGAACTTAGACAACAGTGAGGACACTAAGGGAGACTTACATAGATCTAATCTACATGGGAAGTAGAAAAAGACAAGATCTCCTGAGTAAACTGGGAGCATGAGGGCCTTTGGGGAGGGTTGAAGCAGGGAGGGGAGAGGCAGGGAGGGGAGCAGAAAAAAACGTGGAGCTCAATAAATATCAATTTTATAAAAAGGAAGAAAAAAAAAAAGAAGAACCGAAGTCTCTATGTGGCCTTCAATATTAGTTGGGGCTTCTTCCTCACACAGTCCCAGAGCTCTGAGTTAAGCAGATGGCAAAGGTTGACCATAAAGTATACAATCCTTAGGCACCTCTTCTTCAACAACTAAGGAGAGAGATTAGATGAGGGTACCGTGTTCATATTGCTAGGACCCTTGATCATGTACCATCAAATACCACAGAATTTAACCTTCCATCCCAGGAGGTTAGGTTGGACTTGAAACCACAACCATGTAGAGACAAGATGCTGGTTGACCACACTGAGCTTTAGTTGGGAAGCGATATTATGAATTTCATCAACTCAGAGTGCAGCCAGGAAATCTTAAATGAGATTCTAGGCAATGTCTCTGGTTGGTGTCATAGCACGAGACTGGCAGCTAGTAAGTGTGAGAGGAGGGGGAGAAAGAAGGCCAAACTACTTAGTAGCATAGGGACCAATGAAAAGGAGCAACAACACTGAACAGTGGGCCTGAACTCAGGAGAACCTTGGCTCCCAGTTGCTATAAGCCATGTAGGCATGGGAGGACACAGGTTTTCTGTTACTGAGCACGAAGGTACAGAGCAGGTTCTGAATGAAAAGACCCGAGACAGGATTAACAATGGGAGGGAAGTGGATTTGTGCCAACTTCTCACCTCAGCTCCATCAACATCTCTGAGCAAAGCTTCAGCATCATACTGAGATCAAATGAAGCCACGGATCCTTCTTCTGCACAGGGAAAACCACTGGCTGGAGAATTTAAATGTCTGATTCTGGGAGAAATAAAAATGTAGAAGAGTTCCTTCTGCCAGGGCATTTCCCTTGAGTACTTCCAGGAATGACGCTGTAGCCAGAGGTTGAGGGGTTGGGAGAAAATGAAGTGACAGCTTTTCAAGGCTCTGGGACTCTCTGAGCTTTACGGAAAGACAGAAGAACGATTCTGTGTGACACGCGGCACACTTTTCTCTCGGGCATTTTGAGAAGATTCTAGCCATATTCCCCTTATGCTAGGAGACCAGGTGTGGACCTTCTCAAAGTGTGACCTGTGCAGGGGACCCTGTGATGTCATGTGCCTACTCACTGAGGACACAGTCCTGCTGCAGCAGAGGAAACCCACCAGAATGCCTTGGATGATCACAAGGAATGAGGAGAGCATGGGAGAAGAAGGAACAAGGCTGAAAGGTGGCCGGTGAGTTTACTAAAGGCCCAGGCACACAAGTGTAGATCTCGCGTGCAGAGTGAGGCGTGAGGTACAGCAGCGAGCTCAGGTTTGGGAAGTGGTTACTTGGTTTCAAACCCATGTTCTGCTCTAGCTGTGAGATCTCCCACAGATCTCTTAGCTGTCTAATGCCTCCAGTACCTCATCTGTGAAATAAGCCTGTTTAGCATACCCCTCTCATAGGCTGCTGTGACAATTAATGGCATGGATATTTGCAAGGGCCGTGGCAGAGTGACAGGCAGATCGAGGGCGGGCCTGCGTGCTTGTGAAAAAATGTATGCAAGGCTAAGAGAATGTCAGAGTTGGGACTCAGTCTCTGGGCCCTGCTAAAGTGGAGATGCCTTCCCTCCCGCAGGAAAGCCTGTGATAGGAGTGAACTTAATGCCCATTACCTTGGCTGTTCTAGTCTAGACTGTGCTGCTCAATGGTTCGTGCTCAGTCAAATACAAAGAAGAGCAATGGAAACAGATGAAAGGCTTATTTTGGCTGATGGTTTTAGAAATTGTGATCCATGATCAACTGACTCTTGTTTCTGGATGTGTTTACACAGGGAAGGGATGGAGGAAGGGAGGGAGAGAGAGAGAGAGAGATCCTTTAAAGGTAGACACTCAGGGATCCCTTTGCAAATAAGCTCTATTTCCTAACATTTCCACAGCCTCCCAACATTCCAGCACTACCACCAGATAATGAAGCCGTCACAACACTGACCCTGTGAGGAATCAGAGCCCTTAGGATCTAGTCACTTCCCTAAAGCCCATCAACTGATGAGCAAGCCCTTAATATGCGAGCCTTGTGGGGACATTTCAAATGAAACACACAGCATAGATGCTGCAAATGTGTCCGTCTCTGTCTCCTGGGCACAACCGGGGAAGCCTGCAGTCTGAGGCACCACTGTGGCAGTCATGGATATCTGAGGCATCTGTGTCCTGAAATCTGGCTTCCAGGAGGGGAGGAGGGGCGTATCTTTTGTCTCACAGCATCTAGCACAGTGTTCTCTCCTGCCAAGCCTGTCATTTTGGAATCCATACAGAGGATTGTAAATTGTTTATTTTATTTCAGATCTACTGCAAGAAAGAAAATGCTAGTGTAGAGAGAGAGATAGAGAGGCAGAGGCAGTGGCAGAGACAGAAAGATTGAGAGAGAGAGAGAGAGAGAGAGAGAGAGAGAGAGAGAGAGAGAGAGAGAGAGAGAGAGAGAGAGAGGAAGAGAGAGAGAGAATTCTCCCCTGTACATGCTTGAAAATGAATATGGAAGTGAGAACGGTGATGAGGAAATGAATCTGTCCACGTGGTCTATTTCTTTCAAGTATCATGTGTCATCATGAAAGAGGGACAGAAGGTTCTACAAGCCAGAGGCAGGGGTCAGCTTCAGCAGAACAGCTTTCCAAGCACAGCAGGGCAGGTACACGTGTGAACTCACAGAAGTTGTAATAGTTTAAGACCTGTGCAAGATCAAGCCAGAAAAAAGTTCCAGCTTGGAGGAGAGAGATAGTCAAGAGGTCGACTTCTATTTGAGGAGCTATTGGCAAGTGATGGCTGCTGGGAGAGGGAGATGTGCTTCTTCAGAGATGAGGCTACTGAGTAGGTAGCCATGATCCAATAAATGGCCCTACACCTATGTACATAATGGCAGTACTAATTGCACTCAGTGGATTTAAATGGGAATTAGACACAAAACAAAAGATCACTAGCCTATAGTCCACGACCCCAGAGACACTAGATAATAAGGAGAACCCCTAGGAATGGGAAATAGACAAGATCTCCTGAGAAAATTGGAGTGTGATGGGAAGAAGGGAGGGCTGAAGGGGAAGAGGAGGGGAGAAGGTGATGGGGAGGAGAACATGAGGGAATGGGATGGCCAAGATGGGGGAAGGACAGAAAGGAAGAGCAAGGAAAGTAATATCTTTATTGAGGAAGCCATTATGGGGCTAGCAAGAAACCTGGCAAATGGGAAATTTCCCAGGAATCCACAAGGATGACCCCAGCTAAAACCCAAAGCAATAGTGGAGAGGGTGTCTGAACCGGCCTTCCCCTGTAGTCATATTGACAACTACCTTAGTAGTCATCATAGAACCTTCATCTAGCAACTGATAGAAGAATGCAGAGATCCACAGCTAGCATTGGGCCGAACTCCCTGAGTCCTGCTGAAGAGAAGGAGGAGCAATAATATGAGCAAAGGAGAAATGGCCGTGATGGGGATACCCACAGAAATACCTGACCTGAACTAGTGGGAGCTCACTGACTCCAGACAGACAGACAGCAGGGGGACCTGCAGAGGACCAAACTAGGCCCTCTGAATGTGGGTGACAGATGTGTGGCTGGGGAAGTCTGTTTGGCCACTGGCAGTGAGACTAGGACTTATCTCTAGTGCTTGAACTGGCTTTTTGAAGCCCATTCTCTTTGGAGGGATCCCTTGCTCAGCCTAAATAGAGGGGGAAGGACCTTGGTCCTATCTCAAAGTGATATGCCAGGCTTTGTTGACTCCCCATAGGAAGTCCAAACTCTCTGAGGAGTGGATTGAGGGAGTGAAAGGAGGGGAGGGAGTGGGAACTGGGATGGGTATGTAAAATGAGAAAAAAAAAATTAAATTTTATTAAACATTTTTATTTAAATTTTTTAAAATAAAAAAATATTTTTTAAAAGAATACATGAAATTAGGAGGAAATCACAGTGGAAAGAATGAAAAGGAGTTGGAGGGGAGGGAATTGGGAGGACTTGACAAAAACGCATTATTTTCAAATACTAAATTATCAAACACTAAAACAAAGCAAGAGTCAACTCTCAATAATATCTTGAGCAAGTGTCTCATATTACATGCTGTTGACTTTGGACCAATTGTGCTCTAGTCTCTATCCCTTTCCCTAGGAAGAACTCAGAGTGTAACAGGACATAGGATATGAGAAATAGTCTCTCTTTCTCTCTCTCTCTCTCTCTCTCTCTCTCTCTCTCTCTCTCTCTCTCACACACACACACACACACACACACACACACACACACACACACAAGTCCTCTTAAAGCTTTAGTTAGCACTCACCCGAGACCTCTCATCATTGGCCCAAGCAAATGCTATAACCAAACTGATGCCCATAGCATGAGGCAGTAGCTTCCTGCTTCAAGGAATCACTGCACATCAAATGGTAAAGAGTGTAGGATTGTCTCACTTGTGCAAAGAGAAGTGCATAACTGGGAGTAAAAGTAGAAGATAAATAAGCCAGAATGGCTAATTCACTTGCTCTATGGTGTTGAGAGTTTGACTGTAAAATTCCTGGTGGTCAGGTTGTCTTGACTGACAACCGTCCACCCTCCAGCAATGCAGAAATGATCCAAGCCAAGGACTCGTAAGTTTTTCATATTGTGACCAAGTCACACCCTTACTCCCATACAGAACTATATATTTACATAGTGTGTATTCTGTTGCTGCATATTATGGGTAGATATAGTCTATACCTGTCATAAAATAACATTTTATCTTGCACATGACAGTCAAGTTGATATTCCTATCCTATTCTCTTAGCCTAGTGTTATCTGCCCACCCTACTCCCTATCTATTTCTCAATGTTTACTTCTAAATGCTACTTGCAAACTATTAAAAATTATTTTGATATCTGCTATTGGGTTGTGCTGTGTGGCACTATTCCTGGGGAGATGTGAACAAACAGAGTCACCCCAAACAGGGGACCAATAACAAATACAATGATCAAAATATAAGCACCACCAAAGTTCAACTTGGTGAACCAAGGAGTCTCACTGGGGTTACTTAAAGGAGTGTATGTGAGGGAATACGGATAGGAGCAGAAATGACTCACAGACAGCTACATGACCAAAGACAATCCCAGCATGGCTAACAACTCATAAAACCGGGAAACCTGGAGTGCACTGAAAAGCCCACAGGGACTTCAGCAGGTTGGAAACTGTCTCTCTCCAACAGCTCAGGTAGTCTGAGCCTCTCCTGAGCAGCTGTCTGAGCTGTCAATCTGTCTGAGCATGTCTTTCAGCAGTCCTTATAGCTTGTCTATACTAGAGGAGGGAGGAGTCTAGTGAATCTGGTCAGTTTCAGGGACTTCTTGGGGCCATTGAGTTGTTTCCTTCCTGAGTTCAAGACTTTCTTGCAGGATTGAGCTTTCACCTCCCATTAGAACATCCTGTTGTTTCACCTCTGTTCAAACATTGTGTCCTAAGGAGCTTCTATCCAAGATGGACGGTTCTAATCTGGGAGGAAACTGCTATGTAGCAGGTTGAAATCCACGTTATGAAAATCTCTGAGGGAGTAAATACAAGCAGAATATACACGATACATATGCATGACAACATTTCAGTGAAACCCATCAATCTGTGCATATGAATATATGATAGTTAAAATCCGAAAATTAATTAATAATTAAATTTTATCACAGAAGTGTATATAGGGATAATGGTCAAGATAAACACTGAACTGGACATGGAGAGCAAAATACCTTCAGTTTCTTGTTATATGTATCAAGTGACAGATAGTTAAGACATCATTTCAGTCCAGTATGTCTTTATCGTGTCCTCTGTTGTTAGATGTAATTATGTGTGCCAAACATGGAGGATGCTGTTGCAGATGAAATGTAGCCCCCAGCTCTATACCCAGTTCTCCACAGTGGAAGCAATATCCTAGCAGACAATGACCTCATAGAAGGAAGCCACAGGCCACAGATGCTCAGATGAAACACTTCTGGCCCTCCAAGAATAGGATATGAGAGAGACAAAATAAATCAAGAAAGCCAAGCAGAAGGGATGTTAAAAATCAAAAGGGTCTGTCTGTCAGCTGAGGTTGGGGTTCTACAACTGGATCCTGGGGTCAAAGTCGAAGAAACACTAGGGAAGGCAATATAAGCCAAAGCTTTTGGGGCCTTGTTTCAGATAGAGCTGTTTTGTTTGGGTTTGGGTGTTTATTTATTGTAATTAAAGAAGTGTTGGGGTATGTGCCAGTCAGCCCTATGTCAGCGGAGTCCTATAAAGCAATCCTGCTGTCAGCTGGGTGACAAATTCTCCCCACCAGTCCTCTCCAGCTGGGAACACAGCGAGCCCCCTTTCTTTCTTATTTTAACCTTTACTCCTTTTTTAAGGCTGACACGTTCCACATTTTTTTTTGCCTCCAGTTGCCTAGATAGAATTTCACCTCCTTTTATACCATTTTCGAGGGCTTGTATCTAATGTGCAATATCTAGGGCATTATGTCCTAGAAATTGCCATCCAATGTGAGAAATAAAACCCTGTCTTCCTTCTATAGGAATGTAGGGACACAAAGACAGGCGATTTCAGCGCAGGGACTTTTGATGTATGGAGTAAAGAAGATCCTCTGTGATTACATCAGTAACGAAGCCTCATAATTTTCCATTTGGATTGCACGTGCTGCCCAAAGCACAGGCCATAGACTGTGTGGATATAACTCTAGTTGCTCAGACTTTCTCCTCGATATCAATTATTTTGAATGTTTAAATGTCCAATTTCCTGAGATTTTTATTGTTCAATTTTCTTATTAAGTGACCTCTCTCCCTGCAAGTTAAGATTGCTAAAACAGTTGAGGTATGAGCTCTGGCAGTCTGAATGAGCACTCCCAGTGAGCTCAGGCTGGATGAGGGAGCAGCTGATGCTTTAGAGTGTCTGGAATATTCCATGACAAATGCTTCCAGAGATTAGAGACTCAGATCTTTTTTTTTTCCCCCAGCGTTCACACAGAATTGGAAAAGGGAGGAAAAAAAAATTTAAAGGCAGGTTTAATTAACCTGCCAAAAAGAAAAAAATATAAAACCACAGAATGTCTGCGTGTGAGATTAAGAACAAATCTAATGATCAAAGTGACTTGGAGGGGGGGGGTTAGAAGCCACATTTCATATCCAATCTCCTCATATCACTGAATCTCCCAAGAATCAAATCATCAAATTATCTCACCTTTTGGTTTTCTGCAGCGGAGAGAAATTCCGCAGGTGGAATTTGGAGGACTAAAGAGTCTAGGCAGCGAGGTCTAGCCTGAAGTCTTACATCAAAGCCCCAGTGCAGTGCTTCTGGCCTCTGGATCTCTCCCCAAACCCATCCACTCCTGAGGGGACTCCAGGTCAAGGTCAGAGCACATGAAAAAGGGGAGATGGAGGAAGCAAGGGTGAGGAAAAATTCTCATAATGTTCTAAGGGAAGGGCAGTGCTGAAGAGGTGTCTGGGGGATTCTGACCTATTCCTGACAGAGATGGTATAGAGGAAAGTGACTGTCATGCTTACCAGTATTTACGTACAGTCACATTTCCTGGATATACACACAGCAACTGAATCACTTAGTCTGCCTAGGACATAGTGGGGACACATCTCTACTGTGAGCAGAGTGGCCGTGTCATCGTCAGTCAAGTTGTTTGGGACACAGAGCCTTCTCCATAGTCTCCCTTCCATTCATCGTGTACTAGAACCTGCATCACAACAAAGACCAGGGCACAGGGGACAGTTGAGCAAAGAAAGGGGCAAAAGCCCTGAAGTAAAAGGAATGTGGACTGCTTTTCATCCTGCCCTTCTCCCGGCTGCCCGGCTAGCTTTACCTGAAATAATTACGCAGAAGCTGTATTCATTAAATACTGCCTGGTCCATTATATCTAGCCTCTTCTTGGCTAATTCTTACATATTCATTTAACCCATCTCCATTAATCTGTATCTCCACTTGACTGTGGCTTACTGGTATGGGTCTAACCAGTGTCTGTCTCAGAGAGGAGAGCCATGGCGTCTGCCTGATTCTGATTTCTTTCTCCCAGCCTTCTGTTCGGTCTACTCTACCTATCTAAATTCTGCCCTATCAAAAAGCCAAGGCAGTTTCTTTATTTGACCAATGAAAGAAACACATAGAAAGAAGACCCTCCTACACCAGAGCCCAAAAGAACAAATGTACACCCACCCTCCCATCACACTGTTTGTGTACACTGGCCAATCCTCTCCATCACACTGATTGTGTGGACAGACCCTCCTCCCCATCACGCTGTACTTCAAATGTGTAAGAAACAGTTTTGACATGTGAAATTTGGAGGCTATTCTCACAGCGTAAGTTAACTAATACAATATCCTCAAGCAAGAGGCTTAACCTCTCTGAGCCTCATTTGTAGCTTAGGTTAAGAAGAAAAAAGGCTTTGACTTCATGGGCTGCTGAAAATGAAGTGCTCATTGCAGACTTGGCACCTAGCAACCATTCCAGAAATTATGGCTGAAAGATGCATGGCAGTAGGCTGCTTCTTTGCATATCTAGCTTTCATTTGTTTTTATGGCGCTAGGAATTGAACCCAGGACATGGGGCACGATAGTCAACCGCTCTACCACTGAGATATACCCCAGCCCTATATTATTGTTTAGATACTGTTATCATCTTCATATTAGTAGTCATTGTATAGTCATGGTTGTAATTTCACTTATCAGCTCTCTGATGTTTACTGGATACTTACTACGTCCTATACACAATAGGAGAGCATGGGGGCAAAATGCTGATTAATTTCTCCTAATGCCTAGTCATTGGGGGCCTTTATTAAACCACATTGCCCTAACACTTGCATTTCATGGTCAGACTCAGACCCTGGTGTGCCCTCTACTCTAGAAATTAGAATCCTTGAACACAGCTGACCACCAAATAAACTTGTTTCTTTTGTTGCCCAGAACTAAAAATGAAAAAATGAAAAAAAAAATATTTGTTATCTTTGTCTGTTCCAAATGCATGCTCATTTTTCTGGAGCAACCATCAGACAGCCCACAAGCACCTCCTAACTAGACTCCTAAATGAAGACCTTCTGGTGGCTCTGCATACATGGAAAGTCTAACTCTTCAGGGGAGTAGCTGATCCAAGTTGATTGATTAGAACCCTCAGCAGTCTCTGAGATGAGTCATCAAGGGATAGCAATGTCACCCATGAAGGGACAAGGAATGATACCTCAGGACTTCCACAACATTGTCTAACAGATAGTTTCACCATTCTGGGACTAATTGGTTTGTGGGATATAAGTCTCATGCCCTGGGATTGCTTAGGCTGCCTTGGTGGCCATAAGGTGAGAACCTACCCAAGGTTAGGCCAATGTTGAGGAAACTGAGTCAAGGAATGAAAGCTGAATGCCTGCTGTTAAACATCTCCCTCTGCATCTCTCTGTCTCCATCACCATCTCCATCCCCATCCCAATCCCCATCTTGCTCCCCACCTCCTTCCCCTCCGCATCTCCTTTCTTTCACAGTAGTGGTAATAGATCCCAAGGTCTTGTTAATTTTAGGTAAGTGATCGACCATGGATCGATACCCCTACCCCCAAAACCTCTATCAATTCAAGCATAAATATCACTGCTCACAGTGGTTCAACTCAATGCTCAATTCCTTGGAGCCAATATAGTCCTCAGCACTGTCTGGCATTGGCTGTGTAGACTATGAATGGTCTCAGAGTCATTCACATGTATAAGAAGGAACACTGCTTCTCTTTTGGTGGCTGAGTGGTCTTCCCTGAACAGTACTTTCCTGGTGTGACCCACCTTTCAGGAAGAGGTCTAAATGTGAACGCTTGCCTGTACTTTTCAATGATCTCCAGGGGCTGTGTGTGGGTGCCATGCAGCCATTTTGCCCTGCTCTTTTTTCTCATCTGCTTCTGCCAGCCTCTGTGCTTCTTGTACCACCATGTCTTTCTGGTGAGATTTCATGGATGAAAATCCTATTCTGGGTGCAGACGATCTTTTTAATCCTTGTTTTTCTTCTGTAAGTCGATGGGTTGTAGCCTCTAGGGAAATGTAAGAGACCCACATCTTTCTGGCATCCTATTCCCTAAACCTGCAAAGAAATAATATTTTCTCCCCGAGACAGAAATCACTTTGGCTTAGTTATTTTTCATTAAAATTCAAATTAACTTAATAAAATGTAGGAATGTAAATTAATGAGCTTCTTGGGGAATCTACACAATCTATGTCCCTCATGTAACTTTGGAATATCTACCTTTAACAATATTGGGCCTTCCCAGGGAGGCTTAGTTGAGTGGAATACTCTTGCCAATTTAACTCAGTTAATAACAGCTCCAGTCACTCAAATAGAAACTCATAAATGCTTCCTGATCATCTACTACATATCAGATCCTGTTCATGGGGCTTGCATTAACTTCTGGTTGAATAACCAGGTAATTGAATGTGTGCATATACTCCAAATTCCTGTCTTGAAGGCCTACCTTCTGATGGTGTTTGGAGAGGAAGCCTTTGGAAAGAGATTGGGTTTAGTACAGGCCAAAAGGTTAGGCTCATACTGGTGTTATTGACCTTATATCAGTAAGAAAAGACCAGAGATTTTGCTCACTTCCAAGCGACTGGCTACACTGACACCCTCATTTTAGACTTCCAACTGTTTTTATTGCATGGTTAAACTTGCAAAAGTTAATTTTTCTTAATTGCTAATTTCTTTTTATATTAGCATTTATTAATTATGCAAATAATAGGTTTCATTAAAACATCATAACCATAGAGAATGCACTTTGCTCATATTTACCTGCTTCCCACTGGTCACTAGACCTTTCCTGCCTTCCAAATAGTTCTTCTCCGTCCTTGGTCTTGTCTTTTTTAAAACAACCTCGAATCTACACAAGAGAAAGCTTGCCATCTGCCATTCTGAATTTTGCTTATTTTGTTTAACATTATCTCCAGTTCTATGTATTTCCTCCAAGTTATACAACTTCACTCTCCTTTATGGATAATAGTGCTCTACTGTGTAGTTAGAACACTTACTCAACCTTTGGTGGAAGACATCTTGATTCTATAGCTTGGAACTGTGAATTTTGGGATAGTATTTCTGCTATAAAGTATCTGTCACCTATCAGTCAGCCTATGGCATTTTGTGAAGACAGTGCAAACACACAGTGCCTGCTCTAGAGGTACACAGTGTGATCGCAGTCCGTATAGCTGCAAGCCTAGCATTCTCACTGACTCTCCTTGTGAGGAAAAGAGGATACAGTTCTCCTAAGAACCAAGCTCTCCCTCACTCACATCAGGAAATGAGAGATCCTCCATAGATGCAAAGAAGGAGTAGATTTAAAAGTAATGGTAAGACTATGTGGCTACGTCATGTCTTCCACTCCAGGGTTTCAATTGCCCCATTACACAAAACGCTTCCAAGGGATATTGTAGAGGAAAGCCAGCACCTCTGCCCAGAAGCTAAGATGTGATGTGTGCAATTTACCCAACATTAGCTACATATCTTGAGTGGTTGTTTTCAGAGGGCTAGACACACCAAACATATCCATTAGAATCATTAGTATGGAGCTTAACCATGCCACCTAAATCTACCCAGTTAGTCAAGCACTTTCACTCAAAATTTGCCTCAGCACCTAAAAGCTTAACCACCATGCCATTCTACATCAACTATAACAAAGACAATAGATGTCAAAAGGGTGGTAAGAAAGTTCCAAGTTCCAATGGCTTATGCTGATTGGTTTCTGTGGTGAAAAACCCTATGAGGTTAGATTAATGTTTGGTTGTTTCTTTGGTGCACGTATCAGGTCCAGTGAAATATTTGCTACCATTCAATATGATAGATATTCACTATCAGGTGGAGCTGCCCCAAAGTTCCACAGGGGAACCTTGTGACCTTTTGCAGGCTACCTTGACCTAGTAATTGCTGTGTTTTGAATGAAACTGTCCCTCAGAGACTCATGTATTTGAACACTTGTTCCCAGTTGGTGGTACTGTTTGGGGAGATTTAGGAGGTATGGGAATTTGAAGCCTAGGATCTTTTCCAGTTCACTTTCTTTGTTTTGTACTTGTAGTCCAAGATGTGAGCACTCAGCTTGCTCATCCAGATGTTATGCCTGTTGCCTACTGCATGTGTCCTGCTGCCTCCTGCATGCCTCCTGCATGCCTCCTGCTGCCTACTGCATGCCTCCTGTTGCCTCCTGCATGCCTCCTGCTGCCTACTGCATGCCTCCTGCTGCCTACTGCATGCCTCCTGCTGCCTACTGCATGCCTTCTGCAGCCTGTTGCCTGCTGCCATGCTGTCTCTGCCACCATGGACTCTATCCCTTTGTAACCATAACCCTAAATAAGCTGTTGTCTTATAAGTCACCTTGGTCATGGTGTGCAAACACAGCAACAGAAAAAATAACACAGATACCATAATCTAGTAACTAGGACCTAAAGGAACTAGCTGTATCCAAGGGGGAGGGGATGTTGGCTTACTTCTTAGATTTAAGAAAAGCTCATTTACTATAAAAAGACACCTAGGGTCATTTCTCTTTGAATTAAGTTTGAGTAGACATGGAAGGAATGCAGATTTTCTAGGAATTATATCTGGGAAAGGAGGACTTAAGAATGAGGTACTACTTGATTGAGAGTCTAAAGGTCCATTTTACCAGTGGACATGATAAACCGGAAGTGTTCATCATCCTGCTCCAGACCCTGTCCACACCAGCTCTCCTGCCCTGGATGTCTGCTCGTTCACAGACTTTCATCCTTTGAAGGTCACCTCCATGGGTGTGGACTTCATCTGTGCTCAGCTCCTGTTGTTCAGATACTCAGTCAGGACATGATAAAGAGTCAGAGAAATCCAGCGTGTGTTACCCCTAAATTTCCATCAAGCTTCTGCTTCCATGTCTCTAGGGGAACAAATGGCCCTCCTACCTGGAGGAAAGTGAAATTAGCTTTTATGATGCAGCAGTAAGTCCGTCTCCATGGCTGGTGCCTTCGAAGCTCACAAAACAAGCATTTCCCTCTTTTTCTAGATTCTGAAAATCATTTGAGGCCTTCTTGACATCTGTGTCGCCACTGATGTCATCACTGTGACATCTTTACTCCCTCCAAACAAGCCTTGTGTTATGTGCATGGTTTTAATTAACCTGCTTTATGGAAATGCTTACGTCACATTCACCTCGGTGACCTTATCACACAGGACAGTGTCCTGCACACTAGGAGCTCAATACTCTGTAGCTACCCATCCTGGACACAGTAAGTGTCTTTCGATCTTGGATGCTAAACTAGGTAACCTGGTTAGCACTTAGGTGAAAGCTGCTCCATATACACTTGTCAAGTGAGTTAAAGAGGAAGCATGCTTCTGCGAGCAGGCTCCATGGGTGATAAAGAGAGTATCCTAAGAGAATGCTCCAGGAAGCTAATTGTTCTGCTACAGTACCACACTCAATAGCAGGAAAACATAACATTCAAATGTAGTCCTACCATTTAAATCTGCCACCTCCCTCCTATGGAACACTGTGGTCCTGTTACTGGTACAGTTTGAATCTGAAATGTCCATATTTTAGATGTGTAATCCTGCTCTGTGACACAGCCCTTGGAACTGTGGCCTGACTGAGGAAGTACAGTACTAGGCATGGGTCCTTGGGGGTACCATCCTCAGTCCCCGCTCATGTGCCCTATGATTTCCAACCAGCCAATAAAGTGAGTAGCCATCTTCTGCCACACTCTTTCACAGCCATGATCTTCTTCTGCACATGATGCCCAGCACACAGGGCCAGGCGACCGTGGGCTGACCACTCTGAAACCATGAGAGAAACTCATCTTTCCTCATCTAAGTTGTTTCTGTCAGGTATTTTGTCACAATATTGTAATAACAGCTAACGCAAATAGAGTCAAAGAAACAAATGTGTCGCTCCCCCGTGTGTGTGTGTGTGTGTGTGTGTGTGTGTGTGTGTGTGTGCAAACAAGCATATTCTCATTTAATGTCAGTGTGTATGCGTGTGTGCTGTACAAACATGCATATTGTAGGGTAAAAGGGTCGGTCAAAGAAACTCACCCTGATCCTGAAACCAGAGCCAAAAGGTATAAAGGGGTCAGCGAAAGACACACACTTTGGCCCTGACAAAAGAGCTAAAGAAACACATTATTCTCTTGAACAAATCAACACGAAGACCAACTAATCCCTGAGCAGGAAAACCAACCAATCCCTGAGGAGGACAGCCAGCCAATCTCTGAGTTTGTCCAAGCTCAGGGATTGAAATCTGACCGATTTCCACCCTGAAAAATCTTACCCTGGAAAAACCTCCACTCCTAATAAACCTTGTACCTGTTCAGCTGGGAATTCCCTTTTTCACCCTGGCAGAGGAAGCCACTCTCCTGGATTCCTCCCTCCCAATAAATCTCTTGAATGAGAATAAACCCTTCTTTAGCTAGAGCAGAGTGGGGCAGAAAAGTAACAACTTTCATCAGAGCAAAGAAACAACAGCCACCTCTGTGAGGAAATTCCCTTAACAGAGTGAAGCAGAGAAGCCACCGACATCTCTGCAGGGAAACTCTCAGCAGAGTGAAGTAGAGCTTAGTTGTAATGAGGGGAGCAGGATTGCTACATTACTGCAGGGAAACCATCCGCCACAGTTTTAGGTATAGCCTGACTTCTGACAGTCAGGATACCTTCTCTTCAGAACTGTGATACTTACACATATGATCAGTTAATGTCAGTGTGTGTGCATGTGTGCATATGTGCTATGCAAACAAACATATGATCATTTAATGCCAGTGAGCCGAATGAATGACACTGTTGTTGGAACCCATTCAGGCCCAGAAAAGCATGAACTGTTCAGTTTCAGGCAGGAGAAGCAGTTCGGGGCTGAGTAACATAGAGCTCCCACATTGACTGAATGGCCTTGAAGAAGGCAGCCATATAGGAGTGGCTTCCCTGTGAAGTAGAACCAGTGAGTTGCACCAATCAGTCTTTTTCTCCCCTGTGCTCACCCTCCCCCAAGTCAGCAGAGATTCCACCTTCCCTCTGCTTCCACACTGCTCCATGAACTTGGTGATTTGGATTGTTGGGCTTGATTGTCAACCTAAGTGGATGTGGCATTAATAAGAGGTGTCCCTCTGGGTAGGTCTGTGGTAGCATCTTCAGGAAGGACTGGGGAGAGGCAATCTTTCCCCAAAGTAGATGCCCCCTCCGGCGGTGGCCCAGATATCTGCTTTCTCCTCTTACAGTTGAGGGCAGGCACCTAGGCTGCCATCATGACCGCCACCACTCACTGTCATCAGCAAGTACTTCTGCCTTTCAAAGTTAGCTGGAGGCACAAGGGCTTTTCTGGAATCCTCCAGACCTGAGACACCAGATCATGACTGCTGAGACACCCAGATAATGCTGGACGATCAGCCTCTTCCATGTGCAGATGGCCATTGCTGGACTATCCAGCCCATATGATGGAAGACAGGAGCATGTGCCCTCTCTAGTGCAAACCTGCTTTCTCTCGAGCTGTTCCTCTGGAGAACGCTGACTCACATGCAGCTCTTGGAAACGTCTGTGTAAACTGACATCCAAGCCCACATAGTGGAGATCTGCTAGCTGCCTGCCTGTCTCTTATGCATGCATAAAACACAGTGTTAAACTTCTGGCTCTCTTTTTCTCCCATCTCTTCAAACACAGGGCTGTTCTGAGAATCTGTACGAGCTACTCTTTCCTGACATAAGTTTTAGCATAAAAGGCTGAATTTTGCCATTTTAATCAAACTCTAATAAACTCACTGCCTTTTCCTGGAAAGATGCCTTCAGCAGTCACCGCTTTAAACTCCATCACTGCTTGAAGCAACTTTCTGGACAGCACCCTCAGAATATCTTTGTTTTCTCTTCTTATCCCGCTAAGATTATTTTTCAGTATATTAACTTCATAGCAAGTATTCTGCTCTAGTTCTAATTAGAAGCAACAACTCCCAGGAGAGTATCCTACCCGAGCACCAGCCGACACAGACCTGTGCCCACCAGGCCATGACCAGAGGAGCATTGTGCCCACCTAAGCCATGGCCAGATCAACCCGTGTCTACCTGATCTGTGGCCAGTACAGCCCTGTGTCTCTCCCCAGCCCCTGAGTTGTGGCTACTGCAGACCTGTGTCTACAAGCAGTACAGTCAGCTTCTCATGAAAGCAGTTCCTCATTCTCTGCCACGGACTGGCCCTTGTCTCCCTGAATCTCTTCATGCTTTATTTTCTGGTTGCTTTTGTTTCTTCTCGGTTTCCTAAGTCAGTGCTCCCCCTTTAAGGAATTGATGACAATTTAAAATAGTTTCATTCACTCATCTCTCCAAATTGTTTTGAATGCCATTTGTACTTCTTGAATTTAAGAAATAAAACATCTCAGCCTCAAAAATAAGCTTTATCAAAAACTTGAATTTGTCGCTTTTCATACAAGCCTCAGGTACAGTTAGATCAAGGGGCCTGGATGTTGCCTCTGAGATGCTCTATTCTTTGCCAACCAGTTGTATTTTTAGCCCTCACCATTGGCTACTAACAATGTCTCCAAAGGTACAAATCTTACCATTTAGCTGTTGCAGAGAGTAAAGCATTGTGCACTGTCCTCACATAATTTCTGGCAAACATCCCAGACCTGATTCTGTTTTTGGGTCATTGGTCCACACACAAGCAGTTATAGCTAAGGGGAAAGAAACTTCTGGTAGACAAACCTGCTCTTAGAGATGAAGAACAGTGTAAAGATTTCCATTGCACATCCCTTCAGCATATGGAAGTGATTTTCTAATAAAGAAAAGCAATCCATCAACAAAATCAGAGGTCAGTGAACTCTATTGACCCTAAACTCATGGAAGCTGTATAATTACCCTCCAGAACTGTATCTATGATTTCAGCCAAGACCTGGACCTGAGTCTTGGTTCATCTTGCTTCTTTTAGAGTTCAAGTTTACCTCTTCAACTGGTGCAGGGTGGTCTTTGTTATCCGATCCTAATGGAAGATTGATTTTATCACCAAACCCACTTGAGACTAAGAAACAAGACCAAGACAGGGCACATTTATAGTAGGCTGGTTTCCAAAACAGTCATGTCCCTATTCAAAGGATAGTTTCTCTCCATGCCTCCCCTGCAGGCGCAAGTTGCTGAGCCACTGCTTAATTCAAAGCCTGAAATCCATTAAAAGCAAAGCAAGGAACAGAAATGAAATCCCCTCATTAAATTTGTGTTCAGTAGGGTGTGTGCATAATTCATTCAACACCATCAAATATAAATGTCTTAGTGTTGGGGGGCGTGAAACCGGCACCACAGAAGCCCGAGTCCTCCTAGAAGGAGACACTGGAAAGAGACACATTTTGCAGGAAGCTTCTAGGGACAGTAATGAGCTATGACACCAGAGGACTTCCCACGAGGCCCCTGGATGAGGACATGCTCAGTCACAGGGCTTCCCTGCCAGTCTCTGTGGGCACCTCCATGTTTATAAACTCAACTCCAGCTTCCATCTCAGCTGGCATTGAGCTGCCACAGCTTCTAAAGTCTATGGAATGAAGGTTCCCTGGGCTTTGGATTAGATGGAAAATTGAATGCAGAAAATGCATGCTCCTGCTGTCAAGCTCTGCTCACCTGCTGGAAACCCCAGCCCCAACCTGCAGCTTCCACACCATCAGGACCAGAGTTAGAACCCAACATGTGGGAGAGGCTTCAGGGGATGGCTCTGCCCCGGTCCCATGATGCAGAGATTAGAGTCTGATGACCTTGGGATGTTTTATGCCAAACAAAAGCCTTATTAGCGAAGACATCAAAGTCAGAAACATTTCTGTTCTGTACTCTGCTCTGAATAGCAGCATCTGATTCCTTCTGGTTTCTTCCCAGAGAAGCTGCATCTCATTCCTATGACTACTGTCTCTTCTACCTCCTCCTCATGATCACCACTGTGTTATGGGTCTTAAACACCCACAGAAGGCCATAGGATAAAGGCTTAGTCCAAGTTGATGGTACTTTTGGGATGCAGTGGAACCTTTAGGAGGCAGGGCCTGTTGGGAGGAAGGTAGGTCATTGAGACATGTCCCAGAGGGGGATGTTGGGATCCCCTGCTTTTCTTTGTCTTTGACCCATACTGCCACACTGTGTGACCTTTTTCACCACAAGCCACAAAAGGTGCTGCCTCACTCCAGGCTGAAAAGTATGGAACAACGTAACCACACATTGAAACCTCTAAAGCTATGAGCCTGAGAAATATTTCTTCCCTTTGAGCTGTTTGTCTCAAGTATCTTGTCACAGTGGAAAGCTACCTAACAATCAGTAGCAGCACCATACGTCCACTTCATTTGTAAAGAAGCAGAGCACTATTTAAAATAAATACATAATCTCACTTAATCCTCAAGTTAACTCTTCTTCTGTCTTTGAAATATATGTAATAGCCTCTTACCTAGTTCTTCAGCAAGCTGTCATCTCACCATCTAAACAGCAAATTCTAAGAGTCAATTCCTCAGAGATGTGTTCCCTGATGGACCCAATTTTTGCTTGTTTGCTTGTTTTTTTTGAGACAGGGTTTCTCTGTGTATCTCTGGCTGTCTTGGAACTAACTCTGTAGATCACACTGGCCTTGAACTCACAGAGATGTACCTGCCTCTGCCTCCCTCAACGTTGAGATTAAAGGTGTGTGCCACCACCACCTGGCAATGGACCCAATCTTAATGAGGTCACAAGCATCCAAGTCACAACCATTCTGCCATCTTATTTTTTCATTTGTTATTTTCTGTGCATAATATTGGAGAGCACTCATTCCTCTTCATCTCTTGTTTTTTGACATCTGTCTTACATAACACAAGGTAAGCTACTGGACCCAGAAGAATGGGGGCTGCTCTAACTTGTCTTTCTATATTCTCATAGGCCAGAAGAGAGTTTTGAGTCAGCGCAGGGCTCCAGATTGTAGGGGAAGTGAGCACCCCTACAAAGAATGAAATCTTATGATTCTCATGGTTCTAAGAGAACCGAGGCACAAGAAATGAATGCATTGTGTATTGAACTGATTCTCTCAGGTCCACGGAAGATAAACCTGCACCCTGAGCTAGGAAGCAGTGATCCATTTGGACATCTACTTAACTTTGGAGCCCTCAACAGCAATGTCAAAACACTTCTCTCCACATAGTCCTACTGCCCATCCTACTTTGGTTCAGGATCAAGTTTACCAAAACCCATTGAACTGGTGTTCTTGTCCAGAGTTTATCAGAAGTCCGTCCTCAGACCAAATGTGTCCACTGCCTTCCATATTTGTGTACTAATTAGTAATACATAGACATTGATGCAAAACACATTAGAACACCTATGTGTCTGAGCCACTAGCCAGGGTCATACACAATGCCTGGGTGCACAGTGGCACAGACACCCCACACAGGAAGAAAAGAGAGAAACAGTGTTCTGGTTGACAGTAATGGTGAAAGATTTAATTGCGCTGGGAGGCATAGAGACCATCTTTGGGATATCACTGTCTCTTCTTGTTCTGAGCTCTGATCTGGTTTTACAAACACAAGGCGAATTGAATCAAATTAAACTTTATCCAAGATTTCCCCCAAGATCATCTTCACTTTCTCTATTTCACTAAGGAGTTTGAACTCCGAGGGTCATGGTGTCTATGCTGTTAGGAATCACATTGAGGCAACAAACAGTGAGCAGGCATCTCAGCATTTCATGTGGGGTATAATTAGTCAATTCCATTACAGGCTACAGGGAGCTCAGATAAGTCAAACCCTAATTTACAGCCTTGTCCTGTGAGAGGATCCAATCTTCTTTCACATAGCAGGCCTGACAACAAGCCCAAGGGACCATAATGATGGGGAAGTCTGGTCTCCTAGGATGTAGAGAGGAGACATTTAGGGATGAGCTTACTTGTTGTAAGTGGGTTTTAAGAATATACAGGATTGAAAAGTGCTTGAAGGATCCATCTATCACCCAAGCCTTCATGGGATCCCCAGCCTCCCTGGTTACTGGATGTGTGCCAGTTTCCTAAAAAGTCAGGAAGATTGCCACGAACTCCTGTGGAGGCCCATTTTCCCCTGGGATCCCTGTAGTCACCCTCCCAAAGGGGGTTGTGGTGTCATTTTGACTGAACAACCCACTATGCCATGGCTGTTGAGTTTTGATATACATACTACAGGTAAGTGCATGGCACAGAGTCCCTGTACCCCAGATTTCTCAACTGTAAAAACTGGGTAATGTCTTCTACTGTATTAGAAAGAACGAAATAAATGCCCTTATCTGCACAGTGTGACTACTGAACCACAAAGAGGTCAGTGTATAGGCTAAGGTCATTGTTGTTATTATCTTTTCTGTAGCTAGTTCTCATGTATTTAAAAAGGACATTATATTGTGCTGTGGGACAATAATCTGTATCTTGTCAATTATATTTTAAATAAACAATGATTGGCCAGGAGCCAGGCAGAAAATATAGGCGGGACAACCAGGCAGGAAGTAGAGGCAGGGTGATGAGAAAAGGAGAATTCTGGGAAGAGGAAAGTTCATTTCTGTAGTTGTGACCCAGTCACAAAAGAAGCAAGATGTGACTGCTTCGCTGAATAAGGTACCAAGCTATGTGGCTAACATAGACAAGAATAATGAGCTAATATAAGTTGTAAGAGTTAATAAGAAGTCTGAGCTACTGAGACAATTAGGTTATAACTAATGTAGACCTCTGTGTGATTTCTCTGGGACCTAAAGACTGTGGGAACTGGGCAATAGAAACCTCAGTCAACAATACTATCTACCAAGGACACAGTGGACATCAATGAGATCAAATTTGTGTGTGGACTTGACTGTGTTTTTTAAAGTTCATGCCCTTGGAAAATGAATGTTTGTATACACCTGCCTGCCCTTTCTGAGAAAGATATTCATATGTGAATAATGAAGAGCAAATCGATGGTTGGATTGTATGTCTGCTTATGTGTATTTGTCCTGATTCTGTTCACGTCATAGAAAATAAAACTAGTAGCATGCTTTAACTTTGCTACCTGTTGATACTTATAAAATATGTACTAGGTTTTACTATATTGTGTTTATCAAAGCCATAACTCTTAAGAAATTTGTTTTTGCTTATTGCTTGCTAATACTTTATTTTAGTAAAGCTCAATATCTGCTTTAAAAAATTATATCTATGCCATGATTTTGCTAGACTATACTCAGACAGTCCCTGTTTATCTGCCTCTTCACCTCATCCACCCCATCATGAGTATTCCATGTTTCCATAAGTGTTTGTGTGACATTTTCCTGCCCAATCGCATTGCTTCCCTGTAGTGCCCTGTACCTTACCATTATCTTCTCTTGACACCTATCTTCTCAGATCTATCTCTTCATTGTTCCCTCCTTGGACCACATTAAGGGTCCCTGTTGTATCTCACTCAAACCCCACAAACCAGTTTAGTGCCTACCCAAACGTTTGCACTTCCTCTCTTCCCATGCCCAAATTTTAGCAGATATTCCACCAACAGTAAAGTGGAAACACCAGTAAAATTTGAATGAGTATAAGATTACCAAATTCTAAAGAAAAAAAATTATTTGTTCATCTACCTGCAGTTCAAATGTAACAGAGTGTCCTGCTCTGACTGGTAGTTCTGACTGCTGGTGACATGGGTCATGACCCTTAGGACTTCAAGCTAAAAGTTTCAGGCAACTTTCCAAAACCAGAACTTCTTGAATTTGCCATCACAGTGTGTTGACAACAAAACAGGAGGTCAGAAAATCCTGCAATTTAACACATAGTGTTGTGGATCATCTCCATGATCCATCCATCCCCCGGGTCATCTCCATAATCCAGCCATCCTCAGGGGTCATCTCCATAATCCAGACATCCTCAAGGTCATCTCCATGATCCAGACATCCCCTGGGTCATCTCCATAATCCAGCCATCCTCAGGGGTCATCTCCATAGTCCAGACATCCCCAAGGTCATCTCCATAATCCATCCTTCCTCAGGGTCATCTCCATTATCCAGACATCCCCAGGGTCATCTCCATAATCCAGCCATCTCCCAGATCATCTCCATAATCCAGACACCCCCAGGGTCATCTTGATAATCCAGACATCCTCAGGGTTATCTCCATGATCCAGAAATCCCCAGGGTTTTCCTCCAGTGGTGCCTTCCTTCAAATCTTAAACAGGATGAGCCTCAGCACCAGTGCCCCCACATGCTCCGCAACAAGCCACCCTGAGTCTGGGTTACACTGATAACTTCCTCTGCTGCAGACAAGAAACCTCTGCCCTTGCAGACCAGATAATGGTCTATGTGATTTCTGTCTCCAAGGTAATTTTAGCTCAAGAACACCCTACCCTTTTTCCTGCTGGCTGGCATTCCAAGGAGAGTGTTTGGCACTTACACTTCATCCCTCTCTGAAGGACAGATTATTATTCCAATCTACCCACTTACAAGCTCTCAATAGTTCTTTTGACATTATACTCACTCAAATTTGCTAGATAACTAGAAAACACATAGAAGGAAACATTGCACAGGACAAGGAATAGAGCCTTGTGTGTGTGTGTGTGTATGTGTGTGTGTTTCCTCTTTTAATTTTCATATAAACTTTTGGGAACAGGAGTAATACTCTCAATTTTAGAGGAAGAAACTAAGACAGAAAGAAGTGTAGAAAATAGGGTAAATTCTAAGTAAATGGCCTGGAATAAAGAGATTATGTAAAAGGTTAGATGTATAAGGTTTTATGGAAGCAGTAGCAGTTTTTCACCCCACTGATTCTACAGTTTGGCAATGTGATAGACATCCTTACACAGGAGACACATCTTCAGAGACCTCTAAGGCTGCTGTAATCCACACTACAAATGTGACCTATGGGTTGGGGACAAGCAGGATGAGGCACTTGAAACAAACTAAATGCAGGCTCTAACTAGAGCCCTCTCAATGGCTGTACCCAGACCTGAATGCCAGCACTGTACAGTTGACTGCTTATGGAAAGACCACCAGAGAAGACTACTTAGACAAATTTTATAGCCAGTTGAATGTCTTTACTCCAGCAAGATAGGAATGTACTCAGTTATATATGCAGAGTAGTGCCAAGTGTTTAAAGTAAGACAAAAACACATTTGGTATCACACTCAGCTACCGCAGGGGAAGGTTTTGTGTAAGCAAACAATTTAGCAGAAGCTGAGATAAGTTAGCTGGGATATCTCGACCTTGGTTTCCTAGAACAGAGTTTGATAATTTTTCACTGGATTCCCCATCAAGAAGATTAAACTCTATTTAAACCTAAAATGGTCTCAGCAAGAATATAAGAGGGAGGAACATCTCTGTACTGTCTTGCCCTGTCACAGACTACTACAGACACCCAGCTACAGCTAGGCCTGGTCATAGGAGATGTACAGCTGGGTAGCAAAGCAGGAAGCTGTTTAGACTTTAATGCTGTTTTCTAAGTAGGAAAAAGTCATTCCTAGAGGTAAAAGATCACAATCTCCAGATCTGACCATACCATCTGCCTCTGCCAGCCCCTTAGACTGTGACCTCTGACCTCACCTCTGACTGTGACATGTTCTCCCTGTCCATTACAGTGTGGAGCCTGTAGGTTGTGACTTGGAGCCTGTAGAGCAAGAGAGGGCCCAGGAGGAACTGTAAGGCACAGCAAACAATAAGGCTAAAATTTATCTACCTGGGGAATTAAATTGCTCTTTGCTATCTCTCAGGATCAGGAGACACAGACTATCACCATAACTAGCTCATCTGTTTCCTCCATTGCCTTCTTCTACCCATGCCTGCTGTTGGACCCTAGAGTCCCATCACCAAGGAAGAGTGACTCCAAGAGACTATCTCTCACACCACAGCTGATGTAAAAGCATGAGGATTTTTATTAATTCTGTCATGACAGAGTCTTTCAGCATTAGAGAGGCCAGAGAGACCCCGAATAGCTGGTACAGGCTACTTTTAAAGGAAAAAGTCACAGAAGCAAGGGGGGTGTCTAGGGAATGTTCTTTAACTATTATGATTGGCTTATTCAAAAAGAATATTACCAATAGTTGGCTGAAGAGTGGTTGCCAGATCAGATGAGGTAAGAGGAAACATCTAAGGGTCACTTTGACCCCTTTCCCAGGGGCTGAGCCAAATCAAGTCTTCAGGAGGTCTCCTAACTGGCACGTACATCAGGAACTAAGTCAACATCTTAAAGGTTATCTTGCCCCAATTTTTTGAGAACATTCACAAAGACTTAAGGAAATGGAAAGTTCCCAACATTTCAGTATGTGCATGTGTAGCTGTTAGGTCCTTGGTTCCCAAGTTGGGGGAGCACTAAGGCAGAGAGCTGAGAGGGTTCAGAAATGGCTTCAGAATTGTCTTAAAGTTTTATACCTGACAGGGATCCTAACAGGCTATTTTCACCTCGAAGTGGCACTCCTGTGAGCAGGAAGTTCTAGGCCTCACATTCTCTAGATGCTTCCCAGAGTCTTGCTGCAGGATATTTGAGCAAACTGTGTAAAGATGTGCCATTGCTTAACCTCACTTTGCCTAAGTTTCCTGATTGATTAAATACAAAGCTGGATATCCAATAGCAAGGCAGGAGAGGACAGGTGGGACTGCTGGGCAGATATAAAAACTCTGGATTAGAATCTGGCATGACAGATTTGCCAGTGAGATGCAGAGCAAGTCAGATGTACAGTATTAAGGAGAAGTAAAGAGCCATGTGGCAGAATGTAGATTAATACAAACAGGTCAATTTAAGTTTTAAGAGCTCACCAGGAAAAAGTCTAGGCTAAGGCCAAGCATTCATAATTAATAAGAAGTCTCCATGTCATTATCTGGGGGCTAGTAGTACAAAGAAAGTCTAACAAGAAAGACCTGCTACAATTGGCATCTAACATGCAGCATTTGCACAAAGCCCACTGCTTGCAGCATACAGAGGCACAGCTAGCTTAAGAGGCCTTACTGTACAGCTGAGCACTTGAATGGTACATCTTTAGAGAATAAGAGACTAGATAGACAAAAAGAAAGAAAGAAAGAAAGAAAGAAAGAAAGAAAGAAAGAAAGAAAGAAAAGAAAAGAAAAAACAGCCACAGTACAGACCCAACAGCTTCCTAGAGCTGGAACAGGTAAATAAGGCTCCTGGCTGGTACTCGTAGATGTAAGGCTTAGCTCTCATGGACCCAGAGGGAGGAGAGCCAGCCACCAGCACAATGTGCCACACAGCAGCAGTAATCTAGCTGTTTAAAGTTTGACTCCTGTGGTCATAGAATTTTTTTTTTTTTAAAAAAAATGCTAGCCTAGGCTGAAAAACCTCTGAACAGGTACAGTATGCTTGAAAATGTGCCTAGGTGCTGAAGAAAGAAAAGAAAATGGGTATAGGCAATCATAGAGAAATACATAGTTCAAGAATATAAGTAAAATCTTCAGAGAAAGAAGAAAGTAACATAAAAAGAATAAGCCACATAGGGAAGGGAAGTCCATAGCATGTCTGGACTCTGAATGGTTATTTTGTTGACACTAAATTTTTAAATGCTAATGAGCAAACACGGCATCTGATAAGAGATATTGGATTGTGTAGAACTAATAATAAAAGCCTAGAGACAGAAATTGGGGTTCAACCCAAAAATCATAAAAGCAATGCAGTCAAACCACTAAAGAAGTTTTAACTTTACCAAGACTGGGTGACCTCAAACTAAGCAGCCTAAACCTCTCTTTCTTCCCCTTTTATCTTTCCTCTAGTGCTGGGATTAAAGGTGTGTGACTCCCAAGGACTGGGATTAAAGGTATGAGCCACTACCACCTGGATTTGTTTCTGAATTGATCTTGTGTAGCCCAGGATGACCTTGAACTCACAGAGCTCCATCTTGGTGTGAGATTCTTCTCTGTATGCTATGAATATGTTTTATTGCCATTGGTTAATAAAGAAGATGCTTTCAGCCAATGGCTTAATAGAATATAGCCAGGTTAGAAAAGATATATAGAGGGACTATACACAGAGTCAGGTAGATGCCATGTAGCTGTCACAGGAGACAGATGCAGAATGCCCGACAGAACCTTACTGGTAGGCCACAATCATGTGGTGATACACAGATAAATAGAAATGAGTTAATTTAAGATGTAAGAGCTAGTTAGGACTATGCTAGTCATTGGCCAAGCAGTGTTTCAATTAATATAGTTTCAGTGTGATTATTTAGGGTCTGGGTGGCTGGGAAACATATGAGAGGCTTCCAATTACACATCTGACTCAGTATCCCATTGCCTGACCTCTAATAGCTTTGCCTTTGCCTCTGGTCTTCAGGTAAGATTTATCATCAAAATACAAATAATATGCCATTTAATTCAGAAACTACTGAATTAAACAGGCCTATGTATTTTAAAGATGTCTTAATTTCAGAATGGATGTCAGGAAATGTGTTCTGTTGGGGGAGAGGTTATACTTTGGCTTCCACAGGAAGCAAAGAGCTACAGATTTCTTCAAAATTAATAAAGATAAGGTCTGACCAGGGGAAACTTCCTGAAAGTCTTGGCTACAGACATGAAAAAAGAAACCAAAAAAATCTACAAGACAGGTGGCATACGTGCTGATCCCTTAACATGGGAACAGCTCTAAGACTAATGAGACATGATAAATTTTGTTGCCTACAGAGTCTTCATCACATTATTACATGTCATCCTTTCATATGGTGTGGATAAAAATTTATATTATAGTTTGGTTATACAGTCCAAATGAACTTACAAAGTTGACAAATGTCCTTTATCTGCTCAGGTATAGAATAGAGGGTTATCTTTGGCTGATTTGTGCACACTGCACATTCTATACTTGTATTAATGCAGTTGTGTATGTTACCTTCAAAAGTTTATGTTTTCAGAACAAAAGGACTGGACGTCAATGAAGACAGGTCACCCAGGTGATCTAGATTCTCAAAATATCTCTGTTGCAGTTTCCTTAAAACTCTGCATCAATATGGTGTAAACCTTTAATTTCAGCACTCAGGAGGCAGAGGCAGGCAGATCTCTGTGAGTTTGAGGCCAGTCTGATGTACAAAGTGAGTTCCAGGAAAGTCAGGGTTGTTACACAGAGAAACTCTGTCTCAGGGATAAAAAAAAGACCTCAAAGCAGTTAGCTGAGATAGACCAGTCTCATAGACTACTTCAGCCAGGACTTGAGATAAGCCCTACACTTTCCCAAAACACAGAGACTGGACAACAAATGATACAGCGAGGTCTCCCAGGACTTGCTCATTATCCCAAGTTTCTTAGGGTCCTCTAAAGATGCCATAACCTCCAGACAACAGGAAGTAATTTTAAGAACATGATGTCCACATTCCCAAGAGATGTGGTAGGTGGTTTGTGGTCGTTTGGTGAGTTATGGATATTTTTCATCATTTGGGGGATTGTTTACAAATTGTTACTGGTCATAATCAGGGAGGAAACTAAGGAAATGAGGTTATGTTTGGGGATCTCTTTCTGAAAAGATAAAAATGGGGCATATAGGAATGACAGAATAAAATGTTAGATTATTGAATCTACCTTTAAACTAAAAAGCAACTATCAATATCAAATATTTTACATTGGTATGGAATTTTGTAACTGATACAAATTTAAGGTCATTTTTGTTATAGCATACTGTATATATGTTTCTACTTTTGTTTAGGGTATTGTAGTTATGCAGCTCATTTAAAAAATATATGTAAAGTTCTAGTCCTTGAAAACTATTATTACAAACTATTTAGGATAATAAAGAAATTCAGGTTAATAGTTAATCGTCTATAACAATCAAACTTGTAAATGTGTTTTCAAGGTCAAAAAAGATAGATTTTAAATAGATATGTTATCTTCAAATACTTCAGAGACCTACAGAATATGGCATTTAAGATGTTTTAATAACATAAGGCTTTTATGACAGTAAGATACACCTGCTCCTGGCAGCACCATTCTAATTCAAGAAAGGATGATGGACATTGGAGAACCTCTATGTAGACTTTGCTTTCATTGTGGCAAAGTCATTGCTCTAGAAACTGTCCTTACCTTGACAGTATGTTGTCAAAATTGGACAAGCAAAACACAAAGGAAGTGACTGCTGAACTTTGCCAAGGAAAGTCCTTCAAAAAATTCCTATTTCAGAGAAAGTCTGTTATATATTCTAGGCCTGTAAGGCCAAAAACAGATGCCCCAACATTGCAGAGAAACCTTGGGTTCTCTGGATGCCTCTGTCATTTGCATAGTTTTGGAAGTTGCTTGTTCTACATTTCTTGTTTACCCAGGCAAAAATTTACCTTTTTGTGGGAGTTCCCTCTGTATGTTGTGATTACCATGAATGAATAAAGAAACTTCTTTGGACCTATAGCAGGGCAGAACTTAGGTAGGTGGGGTAAACTGAACTGGAAGAAAGAATGGAGGAGTCAGAGAGAAGCCATGTAGCCCCTCTGGAGATAGTCTTCAGAACTTTAGCCGGTAAGCCACAGCCACGTGGCAATATACAGATTAATAGAAATGGGTTAAATTAATATGTAAGAGCTAGCCAATTAGAAATTAGAGCTATTAGGCCAAGCAGTTATTTAATTAAGACAGTTTCTTTGTGATTATTTCGGGGCTAAGCAACTGGGAATCAACAAGTGGCCCCTGTCTCCTTTCTACACCATTCCTATGTCTCAGATGGAGTTGAAGATTAGCTAGTTAAACCATTTTCTTTGTTACCAAATTCAGAAAAGAAACTTACATAAGAGTTATGAAGTTTAAAAGGGTGAGAAACAAAAGTTTAAGTGGTTTATTTAAGAAAATGTTTTTAGGTCTAAAGAGGTATTTTTAGGATAGTAATAAAAGTTATGATAGAAATTGGTTTAGGTATAAAACTTTGGATTCATCAAGATAAAATAGCTAATGGAATAATTTCTTCAAATTTGCCAAATGCAAATGAACTAGACATTGTAATATAATTCTTACATTTCTATTGTTCTTATAGTATATAGTTTACTGTGTTAGAGTTCAAACCTTTCCTTTTTATTTAGACAAAAGAGGGAATATTGCAGGATATTTGAACAAGATGTGAAAAGATGTGTGTGGTAAATTGAGTGTAATTGGCCCCCATAATCTCATCGGAAGTGACACTATTAGGAAGTGTAATGTTTTGGAGTGAGTATGGCCCTGTTGGATGAAATATGTCACTGTGGGGGTGGACTTTAAGATTTCCTATACTTGGAATACCACCCAGTGAATCAACTGACTTTTCAGCTATAGTCTGCATGCACATCACCATGCTCCCACCACGATAATAATGGACTGAACCTATGAAACTATAATCAAGCCATCCCAATTAATTGTTTTTCCTCTATAAGAGTTGCTGTGGTCACGATGATTTTTTTTCACAGCAATGAAACCCCCAAGACTGAAGTTGGTATTGAGTTGGTATTGCTGTGAGAGACCTGACCATGTGTTTGTTTGGAGGAATTTGGGCTTTGGTATTTTTCGTTTGGAAAGTGGTGGATGCTGTAAGCACCGATTAGTGGGCCATACTAGTAGGAGTATGGAAAACAGTGGTGCTAAGAGTTATTTGAACTATGAGCGGCTCACTCAAGAGGTTTCAAGAGAAGAATTTTAGTAGGTTGCCTAGAGACTGTTCTCATGATATTTTGGTGAAAAAAAGTGGTTGTCTTTTGCCTTTGTCCAAAGAGTCTGCCTAAAGCTAAAATGAAGAATTTTGAATTAATTCCTTTGGCACAGGAAAACTCAAAACAATCTGGTTTAGACTCTGTTATATGGTTTTTAGTGGCAACTCTAATGAAGATTTATAATGAAAAGGAACAGGCCGTGCAGGGTAAATTACAAAATGAAATTTTTGAGGAGAAAAGAGAACCAGTAAGTGGAATAGAGCTAACTTCTGTCTTCAAAGGGATAAATGGATTAAGAAATAGAATAAAGGGAGTGGTGATCTCAGGTCAAGATCCCACTAGCTAAGTTTCTAACCTGTGAAAAGCAACTAAAAAAACACTTAGAGCCAGGAGTTATAGGGCATACTTTTAATCCCAGCACTGGGAAGGTAGATGCTGGCAGATCTTGGAGTTTAAGGTCAGCCTGGTCTACAGAGCAAGTTTCAGACCAGCCAAGCTTAGGCAGTAAAAGACAGAAAGCTGGTGAAGATGTAATTGAGTGAGGGGGCCAGGTTTCAGCCCAAGCAAGCAGCAGAACTTGGCAGTTTCAGCCATGTGATGCTGGGTTTAGAGTTGCAGATAGAAGAAAGAAGTTAAGTAATAAAGCTGCTGAGGCCAGGCATGTGTCAGGGGTGTCCCTGTGAATGGGACCCAATGGGGAATCCTCTGGTGCTGTCAAGATACAAGCGGAGTCTGTGGCCCAGAAGAGGCGTTTTCTGTGGATCTGTAGAGGCTTCTCACTAGAACCTTCTAGTGCTTGAGGTCTGCAGGTCCACCAAGACTTGAGGGTAGAGGTAATGTGCCTGATGAAGTTACTACAGCTCAGTCCCAGCTGGTGGTCATCTGCTACCTGGAGACAAGCATGGTACCCATCCTTGGGCTTCCTAAGATATAAACCAAAGGTTTACAAAGCTTCCGGGAGAAGGAGAAGAGTCTTCCCACATCCCAGAGACAGCCTTCCTTTAAACACAAGACCAGAATTGTATGCCTTTGGGGAAGACACAGTGAAACCTTCTAGGTTTCACCCAAGGCTATGGCACAAAAAAAAAGAAAAGAAAAAAATCAATCCCTTTCACTGTGTGAACACTGGGAAAAAGCCATCTATGATGGGTAGAGTACAGGGTGAACCTTCATAATCTAAAAATACAAAACTAAAAAGGCTCCACAATCTAATATTTTTATTTAAAAATTTTGCTTAGTAACATATATTCGGTGGAATAATGGGTCATTGTGACATTATCTTGCTTGCATGCCATGTGCACCTTCCCATCACCTCTCAAGTATTGGGTACATCAAAGAGTAGTATGTGAATTGAATTGGAACTTCTTTATCAGCAAGTTTCTTTTAAATTGTTGAACACACTTCTTTACCTATCATCTTAATTCCCATGTAGAATCATTGTAGATGAGGTAAGGATTCTCCCTAAAGCAGACTCACAGAAGAGAGAGAGAGAGAGAGAGAGAGAGAGAGAGAGAGAGAGAGAGAGAGAGAGAGACTTTGATGACATTTAGTTTCCCCATTTCACCAGTGCCTGTGGAACAAACTTGACAGACCATATTCTTAGACATGCACCCATTCACAGAGCCAGAAGAGAAATTCAATGCCAGCAAAGAAATTCCTTGATGAAAAGGCTGGCTTAAAATGTCAGTCCAACAATTCAGGTGATAAATCAAGGCAAAGAATGCGGGACAAAAAAAGCCACAAGCAAAGTCTAGGCAAAAAGACAGGACACAGAAGGTAGGTGAAAAACCCTACTGATGGCAAAAACGATGGGCCAGAAGCACAGGCTCTGAGAACGGGGTGGGCTAGTGCCCCAGGAGGCGGGTGTGTGATGCCAGCACATGAGTTTCAGATCTGACTGTGGTCTGCTCGCCTTCTCTGTGATGCAGCCAACGAAACACAGCAAGCAATGTTGGAGGTTGAGGAAAGCCTTCCAGAGTTTTGCTTACCACATGAAAAAATGAGCACAAATGAAACTCTGCATGTTCTCCAGACCTTGTATTACTATGCAGAAGATTTCCATGAAGGTAATGCTCATAGCGATGTGAGCTGTGAGCTCTGACCTTGGACTGTGAGATGTTTGCCAGCAACAGTCCCTGCCGCTCTCCATACCGACCTCTGACTCTCCTAGCTGGGATGTCAGCCATGTTCATCTCATCTTGGGATCTGTGTGGGTGTCAGGCTTCACTTCTGTCTTGGATGTACTCTGGGCCTCCTCCAAGTTGATGCTCTGGGAAGGAAAGCTTCACAGTTCCCAGCTGGTGTCTGAACTCTGATTAGGAGCCAAGTGACCTCAATTTCTCAAGCTTTGGGTTGGCCCACACCAGCACTCCTGGTTCGGCACAAATAATCACTAATGCAGAGGCCTGGGTGGAGTTGGCAGTGTGATTTGTAAGGTCAGGAGGAGTAAGGCACCAGCTTTTATGGGCTTTGGAACTCAGTCTTAATAGGTTCGCACATCTGAATCGGTTTGTTGAGGGCTTTAAACAAAGGTATCTTCTTGTTACATAGCTCCATGTGACAAAGGCGCTACACAAAGCAGCACAGAGAGGAAGAGCGGCACTTTGAAACACCCACACCCACCTCAGAGAGACAATGAGAGCACTGGCTTGATAATGCTCTCCTCTTCCCCGCCCTGAGGAATATGCTAGATCAGGGTTAAGAACAGAGCTCCACGTGACTGCCAGATGGGTGAGAACACTCAGACAGAATTCAGAAGGAGGCAATGAGAAGTAGGGCATGTTGACTTTGGAAAGAGAGGAAAGACTTTTGAAGTTCAGATAGCAGAAATAATTGCAGGAAAGGGAAGGAATGTGTTTGAATGATTGCAAGAGCCAGAAATAGAAACCTGATAATATGAGCAAGAGTCAGATCATTTTAATGAAGACAGAATACATTTATTGTCCAAACTTGTCAACCATGTAAAAAAATGAAAGTGGACTGTACAATTAAATTTATTTTCTATATGCTATTCACTATTCAACATATACTAACACGTAAACAAACAGCTCTAACTTTCCCCTGCCTGATTTCGGGGGTCTGATATCAACTCCAATGCAAGGAAGACATTTTCCAACCACATGGTTCCCAGCTTGCTTCATAACCTAGGGATGACATTTTATACTTTTGGAAAAAGATTTCAACTTTACGTATCAAACGTTTTGTTTTTCTTAATTTTTCCAGGAATCATTTCTCCTGAGGAATTCTCATAAGACATCTTTCTTCCACTCCTGACTTACAGAGATATACCTCCTCCACACTATTTCTAGAGAGCCCTGTGATTCCTTCTCGTTGACCCACGACTGCCACCATTACTACCACTACCAGCGCCATCCTCAGTGCCGCCATCACCACCACTACCATTAACCACCACTATCTACACAACCACCAATGCCACCACTACCACCACCATTTACAACCCCATGACCATTGTCACCACTAATGTCGTCACCACTACCAATGCCACCACCAACATATCCCAGCATCAGCACCATCATAATCGTCACCACCGCTATCACCAACACTACCACTACCCGTGTAGGTAATAGGTTAACTTGGCTGAGCATTTGTAAAGACAAAATGGGGAGCCTAAATGAACTCAGATCTGCTGTTGATTCTTTACTATGTAATTTCTTGATTTGCTCTTCTTTCACGGACCTCCTCAACTCTGATAGGTCAAGGCATGGAGGGGAAGGTATACAAACTTCAAAACACTCTTGCTATGTAATGAATATGCTGAGTGGTGGGGAGTGAGTTGCTGCCTGACCATTGTTTCTGAGCAAGAAATACTTAGAAAAAGGAGGGAGTATGTGAAATCTCAAATTCTGTCTCCCATAAGGTCTCAGTGACTCACTTGGGAACAACTCAACGGCCAATGGGCCTCTGAGTCCTTAAAAGCAGTCACTTCCTACCTTTGTCATGGTTACTTCTGGTCTATCCCTTCCGAGAAATAGAATTAAAACATACTTCACAAGTTCAATCAGGACGAGCCACAAAGGGGCCTCTGCTCATGTCCTTTGTGATGAGAGAGTATGGGCAGGGAACAAAAAGAATGCATGACATCATAGACCAAAGAATGCTAGCTGGAGTCTGGAGGGTCAGGAAGTCACACCTGGAAATATACATCTGTGCAGTTAAGTAAGAAACAGTGTATCACAAGCAAACAACTAAACCCAAGTTTTATCATAGAAAACATGTAGTTATTTTACAACTGTGAACCTCAGAACACTCACCTTCAGCACAGAATCACGGCTGCTGCACCTGATTTATTGCAGAAAGGAACCATGTGGAAAGAGCTCATACATGGAGAACCCATTGCTCATGCAAGGCTGATGCTAAGCATCTTTTCATCATAAAATCCAGAAGCTATGGCTCTTGCTATAGCCTCCCCTGAGGACGAGGGCAACAACAGAGCTTCCAGAGGAGGCAAGGGGCAGGCTAAGCATAATCGTCTTAGTTCTAAGGTGTGGGTTGGAGGTGAACATAAAGCAGATGACTTTGGATATTCAAGACAGGTAAGGAAGACTCAGAAAGAGAGTGCTATGGCCACCAGAACTGTAGTTCCAGATAAAAACAGAAACCAAATTTAGGGATAACCCTACTCTAAGCTACAGGACAATATCAGACCATGGAGAGACATTATCAAGTAGCTAACGGAACTGAGCAAGTGAAAAAAGGCACTGAAAGAATATTTGGGGGTTCTACTGTGGATCCTGGGACTTGTAAAGCTCTGAGGACCAAGGCTGGTGAGAAGTGATGAGCGGAACATCCAGACTTGAACTTGACATAGTATGGAATAGAAGCCAATGTGTGGGGCTCCACCCGCAGCACCTGTTAAACAGACATGGGCTGACACGTTATTTACCTCCTTGGACCCATGCTCTATAAAATAGGGACGATGATAATATGCACCATAATACTTAGGGTCAGGCAAAGATTGTGGCAAGATTAAACATTGAAGAGTGTCTGCAGGCACTGGTCAGTTAGTGGAAGCTGCTGCAATTGCTTGACCAAATGAAGTTCTAGAGGTTGAAAGATGCTTGAAGTTTCCAAGTCACTCATCCTCTCTTGGCAGGGAGGATGTAGATGAGGAGTATCAGTCAAGTCCCGGGAACATTCTAAGACAGAGTACCCAGAAGGAATTGTTAGATGAAACAAGCAGTCTGGTGGGAGATGAGAAGTCAGGCGAATCCACCATCAGAATCCTGAGCCACAGCCCTAGAATTTCATTATCTCTACCCTCATATCATTTTTAACAACCTAGAATTGTTCGCTGATCTTCTGTATTCTTTCAAAAATGCCCAGAGTGAGTGTGCAATGTTTCGGGCACTGTGTCTATCAATGTTGGCTAAGATCATTGCTGTTCTGCCTTCATGAACTTTACGATCCAGTGGGAAAGATAAGCTTGCTGGAGAAGGAAGATTTTTGGTCTGGACTAAGAGCCAGTGAGAGGAAGAGCGAGATGAGGGGGCCTGGAGTATATAAAGAGAACAGTGTGAGGAACAGCGGGCTCAAAGGGCTAGGGTGTGAGGAGCATGCTGTTCAGAATAAAAGCATAGTTCTAGTACCAGGAGAAGGGACACTGAATACTGGGCCCAAAGGAGCATGCATTCCTGTACTGACTTATGTGAACCCAGGAGTCGTAATGGGCACATGACCTGCTAAAGATAATCACTAGCTATCAAGACTGGCATTCAAATCCAGATTCCAGTTCCACATATGGTGAAGTTCTTGTTCTTGCTTTTTACTGCCCAGATCTGCTAAAGTAGCCATTGGCAACCTCTCCAGACCAACAGAAGGCAGGGCTTTCCCGTGGCTAGCTAGACATTGCTGTCTCTGTCCAGGGAGGTTTGGGTGAGTGGGACACTGGGCAGCCATGGAGCACCTGGCTCTCAAGTCCTTGCTGACGCTATTTACCTCCATCTCAGAAAGCACAATATTGAAAATCAATGGGGAGAAAGTGTTTGAAAGAGAACTAAATCAAATATCCCGATATGGAGGAGTTAATCATCCAAAATTAACCTTATAACATCTCGTATCAAACTGATCTATAAAGAAAATCAATGAGAGCAAATCAAACCCCAGGGTCCCCGCCCCTCCCTGGATGCTGCCTCTGCTGAAAGCGGTAGTTCTCCTACCATTACCTGGAAACAGTACCTCAGCAGTTGATGTGTTTAGCCACAGGCTCCCAGAGGATAGTTTTCATATACATTTCTCTCCCCTGCATTTGCTTAAACTGCCATTCTTAAAGTCTTAAATAAGATGCACTTAGCTGAAAATTGCCCTTCACTGAGGAGACATGCTGTTCCCACTGAGGGAGATAATCTAGCCTTGTATATTTTTATGCTTTGAGGAAAGCATGACACTCACTCACCAGATACTCAGTTATCCCTTTGGAGCCACTCAGAGGACTCCTGGAGCCAAAAGGAAATCGTGACAGATAGGAAGTGCTAATGCAGGGTAAGGAGTGGGGATGAATCCATGAAGGTAATTGACCAGGCTGACTGTGAGAACCCCCGAGGGTATCTTCCCCATGACTTGACAGGATGAGAGAAAGTACAAGAAGTCTTCCAGACTCTTTCATATCCATTTACACGAATATGCAAAATGATATAATTGGTTTTTATAAATGAAACTATTGCTTGGGGTTATTTACTATCTCCTTCTCTTGAGATATGCTGGGTGTGAAGAAAGCCCTTTCCCTTGTTTTCACTATGAGACAACAAAGCACAACACTCTACAGCCTAGTTAATGTTAACCACAAAGTCCGCCTTTTCTATAGCTTGATGAGTTATTGAACAAACACTGTTCGACCAAGTTCAAGTAAAGACTTATCACTATGGCTTATATAGTAAAATGACATAGTATTGTGATGAAATTAATATCAACAACACTGATTAGGTGTCAGTTATAGTCAGCATTATTGCTGAGCTGGCATTTTCTGTTAGTTTTTTTTGTATAGAAAAATCTTACAAAATTATTCTATTTCCCACTTAGTCAATGAGAAAGCAAGAGTCAGAGAGGCTCAGCTGTGGGCCCATGCTGTAAGGCTTGTGACGAATCAAGACACAGATGAGGACAAGAAACTGAACTGTTAATCTCTGTTTTATAAATGACGATGATGGTGATGGTGGCAATGGTAGGAGTGATATTGATGACATGTTGGTGACAAGGAGGTGGCACTGCTGGTGGTGGTGATGATGATGATGATGATGATGGTGATGATTGTAATATGAGGGCCGGCTTGTTGGGGTTTCTGTCCCACCCAGTACCCCAACAAGCCAGCAAGTCCCAAGGAAAATCACACGGAGTCTCCATAAGGTTATAAACTGATTGGCCCATTAGGTCAGGCTTCTTGTTAACTCTTATAACTTATGTTACCCCGTTATCCTTATCTATGTTAGCACATGGCTCCGTACCTTTCTCAGCTGGGCAGGTTACATGCTGCCTCTTCAGTGGTCTGCACAGGAATGCTGAGGGAGCTCTGCTTCCAGAATACTCCCAGTCTCTTTGCTCCACCCCTACTTCCTGTCTGGCTTTCCCGCCTATACTGCCTGCCTGGCCAATCAGCGTTTTATCAAAATATGATTGACAGAATACAGATAATTCTCCTGCACCAGATGATGGTGATGATGATGATGCTGGTGATGATGATGATGGTGATGATGATGATGCTGCTGCTGCTGATGATGTTGGTGATGATGATGATGATGACAACGAAAGAGCATCAGGAAGGCCTGAGCTTTCCGCGAAAGCTGACCCTATCAAGGCAGCTGGCGATTATATATTAGGCAAGCACCAGTGTGATCTTTGACTGCGGTTGGGATGCAGCTAAGGCAGAGCAGAGAGAACTCAAGAGAAGAGCTGGACATTCCACCTTGGCACCCCAGGTGCAATAAGACTCCAGTGTGAGGGCTTAGGCCCCAAGGTCCTAAGGGAAAAGCATGGTAAGGCCTGGGTAGAGCCTGAGGTCCCAGTTACATCAATTATAGCTTAAGACAGGGCCACAGACTCCCTGGACACTTGGGTTTGGATGAAGAAAGCAAGGTTGTTCGTGTCTTGGTTCAATGAGCAGATTATTTTAAAAATGTCGGAACTGAAGAAAATTTAGGGGTTCACGGCTTCCACTCACCTCAATCTGAAAAACATATGTAACAATATGTGTGTTTGCCAGAAATACAGTGCAGGCAGAAATCCAGCACGTTCTCTTGTGTAGCTCGTACTCCAGGTGTTGTGATAGCCAACAATTAAATCAGCAAGCACATTAAGGCTGCCTTGGGAGAAGTACAATGATGCTAATCTGCGGTGTGTCGTGACAAACGCCTGGAATGAACACCTTTAAAGGAGAAATATTTGCTTTGTCTCTTGGTTCCAGCAGCATCAGGGGCCAGCTGGGTCCGTGGCTTTGGGGCTAGTGTGAGGCAGAACTTGCTAACAGAAACATGTGGTGTAGCAAACAGGTGATTAACCTGTGACAGACAGCAGGAAGCAGAGGAAGCAATGAGCTCCCTGCTTCCTCTTTAAGGTCACACCTCCTGTGACTTTGGTTCCTTCTATTGGCCCCGCCTCTTAATACTTCCACCAGCTCCCAATAATGTCACCAGCTGGGCACGGAGCCTCTAACACATAAAGCTTTGCAGGGATGGTTCAGTTCCATAGCACATCCTCTGCACAGTGAGCCTAGTATAGGGAAGAAGGAGTGAGGGAAGGTGGACTTCTGGTAAGGCCATTTGCAGACAACTTTTCAAGCATCAGAATTTGGTTTATAGTCTGAATTACTCACTCTCAGTCTACACTGTTATGATTAGTTCTAGAAGCTTTTGGCTGGTAATCTAAAATAGTCAGATCCTTCTAATCCAGGCCTAGGAGGTCAGAGATGACAACGACCCCCAAAGGGAGACCCTCATGAAGTTGGATCATAGGGCACCCTAGTCTTCTCCACAACTTATGTTTGTTCATTATTCTGAGTTCTTCAGCAATCTTGCAAGGTGAGTAATGTTACCTTTTTTATATATAGTTTTGTTTTTGTTTTTATTTTTATTTTACATCTCAACTTCATTTTCTCTTCCTTCCTCTCCTCCAAGTACCTCCCCACAACCCCCCCCATCCAATTTTGCTCCATTTCTCTTCAGAAAAGGGCAGTCCTCCCACAGACATCAATACTCATGGTATTTCAAGTTGCAGTAAGACTAGACACTTTCTCTTTTGTTAAGGCTGGAAAAGGTAACCTGGTAGGAGACAAAGGTTCCAAAAGCAGGCAACAGATTAAGAGACAGATTCTGCTGCCATTGTTGTGGGTTTCACAAGAAGACCAAGCTGCACAATTGTAACCTATGTGTAGAGAGCCTAGAACAACCCCATGCAGGATATCTAGTTGGAGGTTCCATCTCTATGAGTCCCTATGAGCCTAGGTTCTGTGTACTTTCATATGGTGTTCTTGACTCCTCTGGCTCCTACAATGTTTCCTCCCCATCTTCTGAAGGATTCCCTGAGCTCCACCTAAGGTTTGGTTGTGAGTCTTTGTATCTTTTTGCTGGGTGAAGTCTCTCTGATGATAACTGGCCTAGGCACCAATCTGAGTATAGTAGAATATCATTAGAAATTATTTCATTGACTTTTTTCGCCAGTCATGTTTGGTTCTAGCCTAGGTCTCTGGGCTATCCGGTCTCTGAGTCCTGGCCATTGGGGTTGGGTTCCCTCTCATGGTATGGGTTTTAAGTTGGATCAGCCATTGATTGGTCAATCTCAAAACTTCTGCCCCACATTTACTCAGCATATCTTGTTTGCAAGATAAATTGTAGGTCAAAGGTTTTGTGATTGGGTTGGTGTGGTTACAGAACCTGACCAGTTCAGGCTCCATATCCCCAGTATCGATGCAAAACAGTATCTATCCTTCTGTTGCATACAGGAAACATACATCAACATCAAAGATAGATATTACTTCAGAGTAAAAGGTGGGAAAAAGATTTTCCAAGCAAATAGACCCAAGAAGAAAGCTGGTGTAGACACCCTAATCTCCAAAAAAAAAATAGACTTCCAACCAAAATTAATCAAAAGAGATGATGAAGGGTACTTCTCACTCACCAAAGGAAACATCTAACAAGATTCTGAGCATCTATATATGCCCCAGATGCAAGGGCACCCACATTTGTAAAGAAACATTACTAAAGCTTAAATCACACATTGAACCTCACACATTAATAGTGAGAGACTTCAACACTCTACTCTCACCAATGGGTAGCTTATCCAGACAGAAACTAAATAGATAAATAATAAAATCAATAGACACTATAACTCAAATGGTCCTAACAGATATCTACAAAACATCTCACATCAATACAAAAGAATATACCCTCTACTCAGCACCTCATGGAACCTTCTCCAATTTGACTATATACTTGGTCACAGGGCAAGCCTCAACAGATACAGGAAAATTGAAATAACTGTCTATATCTTTTCAGATCACCATGAATTAAAGCTGAATTTCAATAACAAAAACAACAGAAACTCGTGGAAACTGAACAACTCTCTGTTGAATGCCTGCTTGATTAGGAAAGAAAGAAAGAAAGAAAGAAAGAAAGAAAGAAAGAAAGAAAGAAAGAAAGAGAGAGAGAGAAAAAGAAAGAAAGAAAGAAAAAGAGAAGAAAAGAAAAGAAAAGAAAAGAAGAAAAAAGACAGGAAGGAAGGAAAGAAGGAAGGGAAGAATGAAGGAAGGAAGAAAGAAAGAAAGACTAGAATTCAATGAAAATGAATGCACACCATATCCAAACTTATGGGACACAATGAAAGTGGTACTACGGGAAAAATTTATAACTCTAAGTGCCTTTATAAAGAAATTGGAGAAATCCTATATTAGTGACTTAACAGCACACCTGAAAGCTCTAGAGCAAAAAGAAGCAAACACAGCCAAGAGGACAGGAAATAAACAAACAGGAGCCTGAACCTGAAATGATAAAATAGAAACAAAGAAAACAATACAAAGAATCAATGAAACAAAAAGTTGGTTCTTTGGGAAAATCAACAAGATAGACAAACCCTTATCCAAAGTAACTAAAAGGCAGAGAGAGAGAGAGAGAAAGAGAGAGAGAGAGAGAGAGAGAGAGAGAGAGAGAGAGAGAGAGAGAGAGAGAGAGAGAGAATATCCAAATTAACAAAATCAGAAATGAAAAGGAGGACATAACAACAGACACCAAGGAATTCCAAAGCATTATTAGGTCAAAATGATTAAAAAACCTGTATTCCACAAAACTGGAAACTCAAAAAGAAACAGATATTGCCTTTCTTTAGGGAAGTGCAAAGACCACCTGCTTCATGAAACTTTTAAGGAGTATAATTTAGATGTGAATTAAACCCAAATGTTTCTAATAATAATTCTTCTTCCATTAAAGCATAGAAAATAGGACTGCCCCCAGCTGAGTCGAGAGGACTCTGGCTGTTATGTAGAGGTATAGCTTCAAATAGCCTTTGGGGGTGGTGCTTAAGATGCACAGCAATTATAAAGCAAGTTTGATTTCAACAGGACTTCTGTGACTCACTCGGGGAAGAAGTGAAGGGCCATTAATGGCAGCTTGGAAGTTTGTAAGATTCTGGAAACACTGCCAAAGCCTCGCATTTTAAGCTTATTTTTCATTGATAGCATAACCCCCAGCAACCTTGGAAAGAAGAAAAAAATTGAGGAAGAGCCAGAGGGTGATTTTGGAGAAGATCATAGATAGAAACCAGGATGCTTTTGAAACAGACTCTTTGACATCAGGTTGAGAGGGGCTCAAAGGAGGAGAAGCTATCTCTGGCCAGGACCACGGTCTGGGCTACGAAGAGGATTCCAGATACCTAAAAAGAATAAACTCAGGAAAGGAAACAACACCAGGGAAAGGAAGAAGCAATAAACCCCAGAGTCTATGGGAAATAAAAGGGAGGAGCAGGAGGCCAGCTATAGCCCAGAATTCAAGAAAGATGGTGCCAGTGATAACACAGAACTCTCAGGCACTCTTACTGACTGAATCAAATCCACAGGCTCTCAGGGTTGGAAGCTATACATCCAATCCTACTGAGCAGGATGCTGGCTGAGGAAATAGGCTCATCAGAAGTTGCTGGCATTCAGCATTCTCAGACACCAAAAGCAATGATGATGGGGGTGCACAACTCTTTCCTAACATGTCTGAGGTGTTCCCTGTTCCCCACCCTCCTTCATGTTCTTCCTCTGGAGGTCACTGAAGTAATTTAAGGGAGAGGAGATTTATTCTGGTTTAGAGTTTAGACATAGCAGGGAAGACACAGCAGTAGATAGGGATGGTGGGGTGGCAGGAACAGGAGACCAGCCGGCTGCATTGCATCCATAGTCAGGAAGTAGGGAGCCAACTGGAAGAGGAGCTCAGCTATAAACCTTCAGCTAAGGTCTACCCTCAGTGAACCACTCCCTCCGGCCAGGCTGGCCCTCCTAAGGGCTCCCAAACCTTCCCAAAGAGCACCATCAATTGAGATCACAGACAGTCTGAGTAAGTCTGAGGGGAACCAGTGACATTCCAATCACAGCAGGGACTACACAGCTCAGTTGCCTCCTTTAAGAGAGTTTTACAAGTGACTGTGTGTGTGTAAAGGGCTATCCCTTCCCCTCTCCTCACATCTCCCATTTTGCTTACTTCATAACCTCTATAGCAGCTAGTGTAGCCTGGCTTATTATTTACACATTTCTTGTCTATTATATGCACTAGAATGCAGGGTTCACAGAGGTATAAACAAACTCAGGGCAGAATTTCGATGGGACTCTGTTGTGGTCGGTCCTTTGCTTCATATGGTCTTTTATCTATCTATCTATCTATCTATCTATCTATCTATCTATCATCTATCTATCTATCTATCTATCTATCTATCTATCTATCATCTATCAATCTATTTTGGTTTTTCAAGGCAGGGTTTCTCTGTGGCGTTGGAGCCTGTCCTGGAACTAGCTCCTGTAAACTAGGCTGGCTTCAAACCCACAGAGATCTATCTGCCCGCCTCTGCCTCCCGAGTGCTGGGATTAAAGACATGTGCCACCACCACCTGGCTGCTCTCTAGGTTCTTACCCCTGTATCACTCTCTACTGACCTTCCCACAGCCGAGCCCTTGTCATCCAGGTCTGTCTCTGCATCACCTCTCTGTGTGTGCTTTTCTCGGCCACCCCATCTCAAGTAACCTACACATCATTCTGTCTCATTTTCACACAGAGCAACTCCCATGGTCTGGAGTCAGCTTACAGTTACCTTTTCTCCACTATTTATTTACCTTTAGTCTTTGGTTATGCACCAGAACACCAGTCCCGTCCAGCATCTAGAACAAGGGTTGACACACAGGTAACACTTAACAAGCAGTTGTGAAATGAGAAAAAAGGATGCAGTAGTCCCTGAGTGTGGAGACCATTTGTCACTTGGCTTGCTCCAAATACCACATCATTTGGGGAAGAGGTTATATGAATGTCAGAAGGATTTACCAGGGAGGCTCTGGAACCCAGTGAAAAACATGAATGGTAGTGCTTCCAGGCCTGGGTAAGAGAACTCATGGCAATTTCCAGAGTGGGGAACCTCAGTCACAGAGACAGGTAATGGAAATCAGAAGTAAGCTATTTAGGGTTAAAATTACAGCGGAAGCTTACATAGCTTTGGGGCAATTTTTCAATACTCTTATAGAAATCACCACCATCAACACTTTATTTTAATGGATATGTGAAATTACATCATTAAAGGGTATCATGTCATATTTTCACACATATTTACATCATATAGTTTTTAAATTCAGTTAAATATATGCATCTCTGCAAACACATATTATTTCTTTATGATGAAAACATTCCAATTTCTCTCTTCCAGCTTGTTGAAGATCCAGCATGACATTATTTTTCATAGTCATTCTTTTGTGCAAGAGCACATGAAAATTTCTTATTCCTGTCTGGCTGTCTAGTAGAACTGTGGGAACTATAAACTCTCAGGAAAAAAAAAAGCATCAAGATAAACCTTCGCTATCTTAATTTTGGCAGTGGACTCAGATGTGACATTAACTGTCCGGGCAAGAAGAAGAAAGAAAAAGTCTATATAAATTACACTTTCAAACTTAAACCTAGAGTGTTCTCACAGAACTCAAGCTGGAGACGGTGTCGTAAGTCAATATACATTATTTACAGGCCAATGAATTATTATAAAGCAGCTCATTAGACAGTGCTGGGTGGCAAGAGATGACATACATATTTTTGCTTTCATGTGTCCTTAGTGAAACCATGAGTAGATGAAGGATAGAATCTACCCCCCTAAAATATAACATCATATTCCTGGCAAGACACATGACTTAACAGTGTATGTCTGAAGAGAGAAAGGAAGAAGAATGGAGGGGAGAGAAAAGAAGAGAAGGCAAGAGGACCGGGGAAATAAAAGAAGGAGAAAAGAAAGCAGGGTTTTGTCCTCAGAAAAACACAGGAGCCTTTTATTGGCACTTGGACACAGTGATTAACCTCCATGGCAAAAAAGAAAAGCAAAATCTGAATGATGCAGAAATATGTCAAAAAAAAAATGGGCAGCTAGCAGCCTAAACTCATTTTATAGAGATTAGAACTAGTCTTTATCTTTGAGGTTAAGTCCAACAGAGGTGAAATTACCCCTGGATGTGACTGGACGCAGTATACCGGCAACTCCAGATGAGAATGTGGAGAACAGTAGAGACGACTACAGCATGGACGCGCATGTGTCAGAGCGGCAGCCTCAATGTTGTGTGACCTCCTGCTGCCTCAACTTACACTGTTCACGTGGGAAGGGTGATAGTCCTGAGTGCCCAACATCAGTGGAAGGAGATGTCTGTGGAAGGAGAGTGTTAGCAGTCAGCTCTCATGGACGGTCTTCCTTACGCCTGCCCAACTGTAGAAGTAGTTTTTAATTCCTACCTTTTCTGGCCCCTCAGAGAGTACCAGAAGTCACTCAGATTTCTGATGAGCAGTATTTTTAGCTCCCAGGGCTGCTCTTTCTCCAGACCAGAAAGACGAAAAATTATTTAAACCTTCCTTAGAGGTTCCCTAAGTAATAGCAAGAAACCAATGCTAATGCCCGCCTTGAACACCTGGGCTGGACATTTAGGTCGGTTACCTCCTTCAGGCCTCACAACAATGAAGTACATGAGAGGGGAGAAGAAAAGAGAAAGGGGAAGTAGAGCTTGTTCACGGATGAGGAAACCGGACTAAGAGAGACGAGGACTTATCCTTCGTCACATGATCTGAAATAGAATTTAAGTGGTAATAAGATTGGTCCCCTCAGCTTGTATTAAGGTTGCTCTCCCTGGGAGCCCTGGCTCTTTCTGAAGAGAAACAGGAGGAATGAATGAGGTGGGGGAGTGGAGTGAAGGACCTGGGAAGGCAGGAGGGAAAGAAAGCTGCAGTTTGGATATAATATATGAGATGAGAATAAATAAATAAAAACATAAAAAAAGAAACCTCACTCAAATTCAAAAGTGAGATTGATATGTGTTTGGCCAGGGAATGCTCACTGTCTCATCTCTTGCCCTTGGGTCCCCTGAGGAAATACTCTTGACTCACTCAGTTCGCCTCTCCAGGATGAAGGTGCTCTCTGGAGCTTAGAATGGTTTACAACGGTCATTCTCATAAAAAAAAATTACTTTGCCAAATATTCTTTCATGATAACCCCATCTCTAGCGAAGTGGTCACAATACAATGTAGCCAGTGGCCTCTGGATGCTCAGTCTGGGCTTGGCGCCAAGCATTGTCATGGGATGGAAACAGCGGGTGTCAGTCACAAATCTACCCTCTGACCATGACCAACCTCTTCAACAAGTTAAGCCTCCCTCTATTTCCTCGTCGGAAAAACAATAAAGAGAATCTTTGTTCTGAGTGGTCAGGCATTCGAAGTGACAGAAGTGGTCAACAGAGGGCAACAGATGAAGTTAGACACATTTAGACACACCCGTGACATAGGGCACCATATCCAAATCCGCATAATGGCTGACTCTATTCTAGGTGCTCTGTTGGCATCTGATTCCCCTAAATACATGGAATAGAAATATTGGTTTTTTTTGGTTTGCTGTTGTTGCTTTTGTTTTTGCCTTGTTTCTTTGCTACTACAATGGCAAAACACCCAGCAGAAACAACTTAAGGGAAAAAGTACTTTTTACATTGTCTTTTTGTTTATTTTATTTTCAATTTTAAAATTGAAATGTAATTACATCATCTCTCCCTTCTCTTCCCTCCCTCCATCCCCTCCCATATACTCCTTGCTCCCCTCCAATATATGATCTCTTCTCTTCAATTATTATTGTTACATACATGCACACACAGTGTGTATATTTGGACCATTGGATACTGGATAACAAATTCTTGGAGAAGATTATTTCTCCCCCTCTCATTGTGTGCACAGAGGGTATAAACGTATGTACTTGCACACACTGTGGACTTTTATGTCCACTGACATGAAAATTTTTACTTTCACTCACCTTCTAGAAAACTTAAAGTCCAAACAATCTCTAGAAGAAACAAGATCCAAAATGCTACTTAACTTCAGAAAAGAACAAGTTCCCATACATACCATCAAAAATTAAGTTTACAGATTCATTTAACAAATGTTCGTTGAATATTCACCATGTGCCAGACGTATGACTCAGCACTGAGTGAGTCATCACTAGTAAATGTCACCTACAGCCCTGTCCTCTCCTGGAGTTCGCTTCCTAGATAGATGCAGGAAGAACTGGGGTGATTTACATTTAGCATCAGGAGCACAGCATCAGGGGATGCCCAGAAGACTTACTCTCCTCAAAGAGTAACCAGTTTGTGATAACTGTGTCATTGCTGGAGAAGAGCGTAAAAGACCAGGGGTAGGAAGCTTGAGACCACCTCTCTGTTAACATCAACCCATGTGACCGACTCTGCAGAACTGGGAGGGTTGACAATGCCAAATAAAACAAGGCAGAGATAGAGGCCCTGTGCCCAGGTGGAGACTTGGATGTGAATAATCACGGGAATGGAAGTGGGAGGTAGTATTAAGACCGCAGAGATTGGCAATGTTGAAAACGGGCCCTATCAACATGCGAAGAAGATAAACATCAGAATATTATCTAGTTAAGAGGGCACCATCCTGACTGCTCCAAAAATATCACACTCGTTAGTTCTGAAACACCATTTATTTTAGGATGAGGCAAAGCTTTACTGTAGATTTTCAGAGAGAATCGAATGCAGATGAGCGTGCATCCAATCCTATCAAGTGCATACATCAATTGCTAGGTCCTCATACTGGTTCTTAACACAAATCCAAATCTGAATCCAGAAGTTGGGTTATTCATTAGTCATCTGGAGTCTGGTGATAAAACGGTATTTGGCTAGTTCTCAGTTGAACTAAAGGCCACTCTACCCCTGTTAATGCTTTAGAATAGTCTATTGAATGATAGAGGGGTTTGTTCCTTGGATGAGTATTTCCCACAGCAGACCAGGTCACAGATAGGATAGAAGAGAAAAGGTGATTTCCTCAAGTGTGACCTCTGAGCTACATGTCTAGTGGACAGTTAGCCTCAATAAAAATCCTAGAATCTCATCTTAGCCACATCACTGTTGATGTTCCTTGAGGCATGTCAAAAAGAAAAGACCACACTCCTGACTTCCAAGAATTACTAGACTCTTTACTGAGACTTTTGTGCAGAAACCAAAGCTGGGAGGAGATGTTATCTGTTAGGGATTTATGAAAACTTGGAAAAGTCCCTGCTTATATTTACAAAATGTTCTTCTTTCTATTAATAGGGGAGAGATGTGTGGTTAAAAGAAAATACCTTGTACATTTCTAAGAACAAATCGGATTGGCAAGGCAGACATCAAGGACAAGCTTCTTTGAAGAAGAGAAGCTCGCATCTGTGATGCCATTGATGCATTTTCATTAAAATGCTACTCGACAGATAGGCACAATTAGTGCATATTTATGGGGCACAGTGTGACATTTCAGCATGTGTGTTCATTGTGTGGTGATCGACTCAGCATGCTCAGGCTCTCCCTTCAGCTCACGCTTTTATCATCTGTTTGGCATAGCAACACTCAAACTCTTACTCTGTGACTCTTTCTAAGGTATGGAATACACCATTGTTGACTACCACCTCCCCTCTGTGTACAGCAGGACACATTCCTTTTGTCTAGCCATGGCTTTGTTCTCACCAGTGTCCCCCTCTGCTCTCCAGCCTCCAGTGGCCACACAGCTACTCTCCACTTCTACGGGCTCAGCAGTTTTAGATTCCACACCGCATGTTCATTACAGCACAGTGTAAAAAGCCATTCAACATAAGGACTCAAGCTAAATGTCAAACATCAGCAAATGAATGTGTAAAACAGCTGTGGGGTGTGTGTGTGTGTGTGTGTGTGTGTGTGTGTGTGTGTGTGTGTGTGTGCGTGCCTGGACAGCTGTGAATGCAAACATAAAATGAATATCATATAGCCATACAAATAATAAATTCCTGTCACTCAAGGAAGCATGGATCATAACGTTAAGTGAAATATTCTAGGCCCAGAAAGACAAATGCTGCATGATGTCACATGTTTTCTCCCATATATGAGAATTTACAACCAATCACAGTGGTTCATGCCTGTAATCCCAGAATTTGAGAGGTTGATGCAGAAAAGTCAGGAGTTCAAGGGTCGTCCTCAGCTACACATCAAGTTGGAGACCATCTGAGACTACATAAGACTCTCAAAAATCTCAAATGAATCACTTTATACTTTCCATGTTACAACTGCAATTTCTTTTAGTCATTTTGCTGGAGAATTTCATACATGTATATGTAATTTGATCAAACCCACCGCTAATCCCCTCCCTTTCAGTTATTCCCCCATACTCACAGTCATCCTTTTCTTCCAAACTTGGGTGCTCTTTTTCCAAACACAGTGCTACCTCAGTACCATTCCACTCAGTGCTACCCATGTGTTCACGAGTATTAGCCACTCATCTGGAGCATGGGCAACCTCTCAGGAGCCAAATTCCTGAAGAAATTAGACTTGCCCTTCCTAGCTGTCGAATGCCAATAGCTCCTCGGCTAGGAGTGAGACTTCCGGAGTCACTCCCCAGGCTATGCTGGGTTTCTGGCTGGCTTGGATTTGTACATGCAGTCATGGCTGCTGTGAATTCGTGAGCACAGTGGCAGTGCCATGCCAGAAAAAAAAATATGTCACTGCCATCTTCTACCATCTCTGACTGTTAGGCTCTTTCCTCTGCCGTGGTATTTCTAAGTCATGGTGACCCAGACGTCCCACTTAGGGCCAAGAACTCCCCAGACAATGGGTTCTTGACTCAATTAACAGTACCAGGCATTGTGCAATCCAGTCAGAAAGTGGTTGCTCCCTTGACTTCCTTGCCACTATTGAACAAGTAAACATACGTTACCAGACCAGTTGTTATTGTACTTAGCAGGGTTCACAGTTAGGTAACTTTTGCTTCCATATTTGCATAGCACCTTCCAACCCTGTGACATCTAACCAGTAGTGATGAAGCTTCCAGGGTAGTACCAGCTTGACATATATTCATGTCCTGTGACTCAGGTATATAGTATCTTCAACAATATGGTCTTACTATCAAGCTCTAGAGGGCAACCAAGAGCAAGGGCAACAGCCTGCAGTGTTGAGAAAAATCTATGGGACCTCACTGACCAACAACTTAAAAAGAGACAATCCACAGTTGGCTCTGGATTCTTTATTTGATCCCATGGTATTTGAAAGAGGCATTGCCCTGCCCCATATAGGATAACTCTATTTAAACTCTTTTTTATATCTGTATACATTATAGAAAGTGTCTATAATAGTGGCTTTCCATGTGACTTTTTCAGTGGTCTCTGGTGTTACTTATCCCACACGCCCTCCTCTACCTTGCCCCACTTCACCCCATTTAGCCCTTCCTGATCTGTTATTTTTCTTTCCTTCTCACATCACTGGCATTCTCTTCTCCTCCCTAGAGCTGAAGTTTCCTTAGCAGTGGCCAAGTACTCCCCACTTTCTGACATGTCAATCAGGGCATGTGTCACTGCCTTTTTTTTCCCTGTGTGGAAACAGAGACTTTTTTCAAAGTACTCAGAAGTTAAGTCATATCCTTACTCTTTATATCCCAAGTCACACTTTGCCAATGAAATACTTAGTAGGTAATACCAAGCAATAATTTGCATCATGATTCCTAGAAGCTGAGTGTCATCCTGGTTCCTGTTGCTGTAATTGCGGTTGTATACTCGGGCTTCTTGAGCAAGGTATGGCTCAGCACATCTCTCGGTACCTTAATAAGCCACAGGGGATGGAGAGAGTTACAAGTCTGATACAGGAATGACGTAAGAACCACTTTGTAGAGCTAGCCTGTGAAGAGCTAACACTATAGCAGTCGGGGACTCACAAAGGACTGTCACAGCCTCTCACTCCTGCCAGAAATCCATGAGATTTGTTTTTTCTTTCCTCTGCATTATTATTGCAGGCATTAATAAATGTATTAATAAATAAATTGTGCAAATTAAAGGAATTCTCTGTAACAAAACTATGTATACATGCAATGTGCACTGATCATGTTACCCAAGCCCTCTCTCCCTGACACTGTAGTAAACATACATCTCTTAAAGTCTTATAATCTGTGATATGGATGACCCAGAGGGTAAGATCCAGATGATTCGTGAACTACTATGCCATCCCTTCTACTTTTCTAGTCTCTAATATTCCCTCTCCACAAAGAAAATATTTCTATTCCCATAGCTGTATGGTGTCATCACTCAGCTACTAGTAATGAGCACCCCATGTTTTAGGAACCGGCTTTCAAATGTACTCTGGAAATGTAGGCATATTTGACTCCACCCCTTCCAGAGCAGCATGGGAAGCCATGGAACTCAACCATGGTCTATTCAGTCAATCAAGGAGCCTTTCGTGAGAACGAGCAAAGTTCCTTCCCAAGACAGCTGGTCTAGTTAGTTTCATTAAAATCTGTACCACCAGGAGGCCCTGCCTCTGACCAAGAATGAAGCTAATCTCAGAGCAAAGCAGAGCTACAAAATGTGGATCCAAAATTATGAAGCCCTGCACAAACACAGTCTCAGCCTGCAACCTTGTGCTGCCCTCATTTGGCTATAGGATGTGCATCTCCCCTACCAGATGAGCAGGAATGCTTAGAACTGTGCTATGTGCAAAGCCTAGTGCATTAAAATTCTTTATAGGCATTTCTGATTGATTGAGTCAATCAATCAAACATTCAATTAGTTAATGAAGGAACAGCTAAAGACTGCCCTGGAAAGTTTGGGTGAAAGCAGGCAGGCTCAATGTGCTGGAAATGCTTTAGACAATTGGGCATCCATCCAGATCAAGTTCTTCAGTGCCACCAACTATAAATGGCAATCACTGTGACACAGTGGAAGCCTAGAAGGTCAGGACCCCTGTCATCCCTGTAGTTTGTTCTTGGGGAGTCACTTAGTCCCTCCAAGGTTATGTGTGCCTGTTCCTGTGGAAATACACTTGCTTATAGGAGTGATCACATAGAAATGCTGAAGTTGGGCATTGAAGCAGCATAGCTCAGTGGGCTTCCGTTCCCATAAAGGACCCTCTAAAAACTGCCCCTGAGTTGGCCTCTGTGGAGAGTAGCCCTGCTTTTGGTCCATGGCAGTGCATCTTCCCAAAGCCCATCTTCAGTCCCCTCCCACAGTGGTCATTTCCACGCTGCCAAAGGGCCTGCTAGGCCACTTCATACAGCTGCCCTGAATTTCCTATGGCAGGATGAACTTCACCTTTCCCAGAAGGCTAGCCCATCCAACACCAGAAGGACCCACACATGCTCTTTTGGTACCATCTTGTGACGTAGTTTGGTCTCTATCACTGTGGTAAACACTATGACCAAAAGTAACGTGAGGAGAAAGGGTATTTGGCTTACATGTCTGGAGTCACAGTCCATTGAGAAAAGCCAAGGAAGGAACCTGGAGGCGGGAACTGAAGCAGAAGTCATGGAGGAACACTGCTTATTGGCTTGCTCCCCCATGGCTTTCTCAACTTTCTGTCTTGTACAACCCAGGATCACCTGTTCATGAGTGGCACTGTCTAGAGAGAGCTGGCCTCTCCCTCATTAATCATTAGTAACAAAATGCCCTAAGATAATTATGGCGGTGCACGCCTTTAATTTCAGCACTCAGGACAGAGGCAGGCAGATCTCTGTGAGTTCCAGGCCAGACAAGGATATATAATGAGATACTGTCTCGAAAATATTGAAAGGTCGCACAGACTTGCCTATAGGTCATCCTGGTAGAGGCAGTTTCTCTGTTGAGATTGCCTTTTCCTCTTCTCAGATACGTCTATCGTACAGCGCACTCTATAATGGTAAGCTGGGTTTTACAACTTCATAGTGAATACTTCTTGGTCCAACCTCTGTGCTCTTCAAACCTGTTGTAATTTTCTCCCACAGCAAGCTCTGCACCTTAATGATAGGGGCAATTATAGTAATCGTAGTAGTTCTACATTACTGAATAGAAAGATTTTCCTGGGAACTCTATTAAATATTTTGCTACATTCATTCATTTCCTTCTTAATTCTGATCAATGAAACGGAGACAATTGTTACCATCATTTCCAATACACAGATGCCAAATGGAGACACAGAAAACTTGAGAGCTCAGCACAAGCAATGCTGTGATGAAGACGACTCAGTCAGTAAAGAGCTTGCCATGCCAACATGAGGACCTGACTTCAGTGACTACAGCCCATGTTAAAAATGTCAGGAGCAGATCCCAGCTTTCATCCAGGTACACCTTCCTCTCTTTCTCCCTTCCCCCTGGGGCCACAAGATCTCCCCAGAGCTGCTCCCTTGCATGCTGAGTCTGGGCTGTGGGCTCAGCTGGGCAGGGGGCAGTTCCTGTGCTTTGAGAGCCTGACTGACAGGCAGGCCCTGAATCAGCTCAGCCACATTCCTGACCAGCAAGAGACAGTGATCTTCTAGCAGACATCCATTGGAGGAGGGGTGAGTTTCCTCCTGGCCTGACGGCTTTGGCTAGGAGGAATTCAGACTTTCCCCGCCCCCCCTCGACTTTCTGCTCGCCCTGCAGTGGTGGCTACACCCTGCGGAGCTCTCCCGAATCCCATCCCAGCCTTCATCCAGGTACACCTTCCTCTCTTTCTCCCTTCCCCCTGGGGCCACAAGATCTCCCCAGAGCAGCTCTCTTGCGCGCTGGGCCGGGGCTGTGAGTGCAACCCGGCAGGAGGGAGTGCCTGTGTTTCAATAGACTTCCTGAGGAAAGGTAGACCTTCTGTCAGTGAAGTCCCTGCCCAACAAGGGAACCTGACCTGGTACCAGAAGATCCAATATAGACCAGTTGAAGGAAGAGATGGGCAGACGCCAAGGCAAGAACTCCTCCAACAATCTAAAAAACAACATGAAATCACCAGATCCCAACGACCCTACAATAGAAGGACTTGAACCTCTTAATTCAGAAGAATTGGAAAAAAATGCCATGATAAAAGCAATAGAGTCCCTTAAACAGGATATGAATAATTCCCTTAAAGAACTGGATGAGAAGTACAGCAAAAGGATTGAAGAAATAAGTAAATCCGTGAATGATACACTGGGAAACCAAGAAAAAACAATCAAACAGGTAATGGAAACAGTTCAAGAATTGAAAACTGAAGTGGAGGCAATGAAGAAAACACAAAACGAGGGCCGGCTGGATATGGAAAATCTAGGTAAACGAACAGAGACTACAGAATCAAGCATAAACAATAGGATACAAGAGATGGAAGAACGAATCTCAGAGTCTGAAGATACCATAGAGAAAATAAATGCTCAGATCAAAGAAAACAGCAAATCCAAAAAATTCTCATCACAAAACATTCAAGAAATCTGGGACACAATAAAAAAACCAAATCTAAGAATAATAGGGATTGAAGAAGGAGAAGAACTGCAGATCAAAGGCCCAGAAAATATATTCAACAAAATTATAGAAGAAAACTTTCCCAACCTAAAGAATGATATTCCTATGAAGGTTCAAGAAGCATACAGAACACCGAATAGACTTGATCAAAAAAAAAAAAAAACATCCCCTCGCCATATAATAATCAAAACACAAAACATACAGATTAAAGAAAAAATATTAAGAGCTGCAAAGGAAAAAGGTCAAATAACTTATAAAGGTAAACCTATCAGACTTACACCAGACTTCTCTATGGAAATCATGAAAGCCAGAAGGTCCTGGATAGAGGTACTACAGAAACTAAGAGACCATGGATGCAAACCCAGACTGCTATACCCAGCCAAGCTATCATTCACTATCAATGGAGAAAACAAAATATTCCAGGATAAGAACAAATTTAAACAATTCGTAGCCACAAACCCAGCATTACAGAAAGTAATAGAAGGAAAATCACAACCCAAGGAATCCAACATTGCCTACATTAACTCAGACATCTAGCGACCCTTCATGAGCCTAACTCAAAGAAGGGACACATACAAACTCTATTAAACAAACAAACAAAAAATAATAATAACCGGAGTCAACAACCACTGGTCATTAATGTCACTTAATATTAATGGACTCAATTCACCTATAAAAAGGCACAGACTAAGAGATTGGATACGAAAACAGGATCCAACATTCTGCTGTTTACAAGAAACACACTTCAACCACAAAGACAGACATCTACTCAGAGTAAAGGGTTGGGAAAAGGTTTTTCAAGCAAATGGACCTAAGAAACAAGCGGGTGCAGCCATTCTAATATCTAACAAAATTGACTTCAAACTAAAATCAATCAGAAGAGATGGAGATGGACATTTCAGGCTCATAACAGGAACAATTCATCAGGAGGAAGTCTCAATCCTGAATATCTATGCCCCTAATATAAAGCCTCCTACTTATGTAAAAGAAACACTTCTAGAACTCAAGGCAGTCATCAATCCACAGACACTAATAGTAGGAGACTTCAACACTCCTCTCTCACCAATGGACAGGTCAATCAGACAGAAACCTAGCAGAGAAATAAGAGAATTATTGGAGGTATTGAATCAAATGGACTTAAGAGATATCTATAGAACATTCCACCCAAATAGGAAAGAATATACCTACTTCTCTGCTGCTCATGGAACCTTCTTGAAAATTGACCACATACTGGGTAACAAAGCAAACTTCCACAGATACAAAAAAATATTAGTAACCACCTGTGTCTTGTCAGACCACCATGGATTAAAGTTAGAATTCAACAACAGTGCTACCCCCAGGAAGCCAACAAATTCATGGAAGTTGAACAGTCAACTACTGAATCACCCCTGGGTCAAGGAAGAAATAAAGAAAGAAATTAAAGTCTTCCTTGAATTTAATGAAAATAAAGACACAACATACTCAAACCTATGGGACACTATGAAAGCAGTGCTAAGAGGAAAGTTCATAGCACTAAGTGCCCAATTAAAGAAAACGGAGAAAGCACACATTGGAGACTTAACAGCACACTTGAAAGCTCTAGAAAAAAAAGAAGCTGATACACCCAGGAGGTCTAGAAGACTGGAAATAATCAAACTGAGGGCTGAAATCAATAAAATAGAAACACAAAAAACAATTCAAAGAATCAATGAATCAAAAAGCTGGTTCTTGGAGAAAATCAACAAGATTGACAAACCCCTATCCAAATTAATCAAACGGCAGAGAGAGAACATGCAAATTAATAAGATCAGAAATGAAAAGGGGAACATAACCACAGACACAGAGGAAATTCAGAGAATCATTAGATCTTACTATGAAAATTTATATGCCACAAAGTTGGAAAATGTAAAAGAAATGGACATTTTTTTAGATAAGTACCATATACCAAAGGTGAACCAAGACCAGGTGAACAATCTAAATAGACCTGTCAGTCGTGAAGAATTAGAAGCTGTTATCAAAAATCTCCCTACCAAAAAAAGTCCAGGACCAGATGGTTTCAATGCAGAATTCTACCAGAATTTCCAGGAAGAGCTAATACCTATACTCCTTAATGTACTTCAGAATATAGAAACAGAAGAATCATTGCCAAACTCTTTTTATGAAGCTACAGTTACTCTGATACCAAAATCACACAAAGACACAACCAAGAAAGAGAATTACAGATCAATCTCATTCATGAACAGTGATGCAAAAATACTCAATAAAATACTGGCAAACCGAATCCAAGAATACATTAGAAAAATCTCCATTATGATCAAGTGGGCTTCATCCCAGGGATGCAGGATTGGTTCAACATATGCAAATCTATCAATGCAGTTCATCATATAAATAAACCGAAAGAAAAAACCATATGATCATTTCATTGGATGCTGAAAAAATATTTGACAAAATTCAACACCCCTTTATGATAAGGGTGTTGGAGAGATTGGGTTTACGAGGATCATACCTGAACATAATAAAAGCAATATATAGCAAGCTGACAGCTAACATCAAATTGAACGGAGAGAAACTCAAAGCTATTCCACTAAAATCAGGAACACGACAAGGCTGTCCACTCTCTCTATACCTCTTTAATATAGTGCTTGAAATTCTAGCAATAGCAATAAGACAACATAAGGAGATCAAGGGGATTCAAATTGGAAAGGATGAAGTTAAACTTTCGTTATTTGCAGACGATATGATAGTGTACATAAGCGACCCCAAAAACTCTACCAAAGAACTCCTACAGTTGATAAACACCTTTAGTAATGTGGCAGGATACAAGATCAACTCCAAAAAATCGGTTGCCCTCCTATACACAAAGGACAAAGAAGCAGAGAGGGAAATCAGAGAAACATCACCTTTCATGATAGCCACAAATAGCATAAAATATCTTGGGGTAACTCTAACCAAGGAAGTGAAAGACCTATTTGACAAGAACTTTAAGTCCTTGAAGAAAGAAATTGAGGAGGATACCAGAAAATGGAAAGACCTCCCCTGCTCTTGGATTGGGAGAATCAACATAGTAAAAATGGCAATTCTACCAAAAGCAATCTATAGATTCAATGCAATTCCCATCAAAATCCCACCAAACTTCTTCACAGACCTTGAGAGAACAATAATCAAGTTTACATGGAAAAACAAAAAAACCCAGGATCGCCAAAACAATTTTATACAATAAAGGAACTTCTGGAGGCATTACCATCCCTGACTTCAAACTCTATTACAGAGCAACAGTGTTGAAAACAGCTTGGTATTGGCATAACAACAGAGAAGTCGACCTATGGAATCGAATAGAAGACCCGGGTATTAAACCACAAACTTATGAACACCTGATTTTTGACAATGGAGCTAAAGGTATACAGTGGAAGAAGGATAGCATCTTTAACAAATGGTGCTGGCATTACTGGATGTCAACCTGTAGAAAAATGAAAATAAATCCATATCTATCATCATGCACAAAACTCAGGTCCAAATGGATTAAAGACATCAACATTAATCCGACCACTTTGAACCTGATAGAAAAGAAAGTGGGAAGTAGTCTACAAGATATAGGCACAGGAGACCACTTCCTAGGCAGAACCCCAGGAGTGTAGACAATAAGAGAAACAATGAATAAATGGGACCTACTGAAACTGAGAAGCTTCTGTAAAGCAAAGGACACTGTCAGTAAGACAAAAAGGCTACCTTCCGACTGGGAGAAGATCTTCACAAACCCCTCATCAGACAAAGGTCTGATCTCCAGAATATACAAAGAACTCAAGAAACTAGACACTAAAACCCTAATTAACCCAATTAAAAAATGGGGTACTGATCTGAACAGAGAATTCACAACAGATGAACTTCGAATGGCCAAAAGGCATTTAAGGTCATGCTCAACCTCCTTAGCGATCAGGGAAATGCAAATCAAAACAACTTTGAGATATCATCTTACACCTGTCAGAATAGCCAAACTCAAAAACACCAATGATAGCCTATGCTGGAGAGGATGTGGAATGAGGGGAACACTCATCCATTGTTGGTGGGAATGCAAACTTGTGCAGCCACTGTGGAAATCAGTGTGGCGGTTTCTCAGGAAACTGGGAGTCAACCTCCCTCAGGACCCAGCAATTCCACTCTTGGGAATATACCCTAGAGATTCCCTAACATACTACAAAACATTTGTTCAACTATGTTCATAGCAGCACTATTTGTAATAGCCAGAACCTGGAAACAGCCTAGGTGCCCCTCAATAGAAGAATGGTTAAAAAAGGTGTGGAACATATACACATTAGAGTTTTACTCAGCGGTAAAAAACAATGACCTCTTGAATTTTGCACGCAAATGGATGGAAATAGAAAACGCTTTACTGAGTGAGGTAACCCAGACCCAAAAAGAGGAACACGGTATGTATTCACTCATAAGTAGATTCTAACCATAATTAAAGGTCTTTGAGCCTATTATTCGTGATCCTAGAGAAGCTAAGTAAGAAGATGAACCTGATGAAGATTATTTAGCTATCCGCCAGGAGGTAGGAAATAGACAAGAGTCCCAGGTAACCTCGGGTGCATGGGGGGCGGTGAGAGGGTTGTTGGAAGGGGAGAGGGTTAGAGAGAAGGGAGTAGGGGAGGAATGGGGAAAGCTCGGTGGACTGGGATGGGGGGAGGGTGGAAGGATGAATATGGGATCAGGGAAGAATATATTTCAACTAAGGGAGTCATTTTAGGATTTACAGGAGACTTGATTATATATGGGATCCCATGTCCAAGGAGAGATCCCCAGAATGTTCTCTGGACAGAGGAGAGGGTGCCTGAACCGGCCTTGGCCCATAACCATACTGATGAATATTTTGCTTATCACCATAGATCCTTCATCTGGCGATGGATGGAGATAGAGACAGAGACCCACATTGGAGCACCGGACTGAGCCCCCCAAGGTCCAAATGAGGAGCAGAAGGAGGAAGAAAATGAAAAAATAAATCAGGACTGCGAGGGATGCGATCACCCACTGATACAAGGGAACTGATCTAATGAGAGTTCACCAAGGCCAGTTGGACTGGGACTGAACGAGGACGTGATCCAACCAGATTCTCTGAATGTGGTCGGATTCTCTGAATGTGGCTGGCCCGAAGTCTTTCTGAAAAACCATTGACAATGACACTGGGACTTGTTTCCTCTGCATATACTGGATTTTGGGGATCCAGTCTGTTTGGATACTCACCGTCCTGGACCTGGAGGGAGGGGGGAGGACCTTGAACTTCCCACAGGGCAGGAAACCCTGACTGCCCTTAGGGACGAAAAGGGAGGAGGAGAGGGAGTGGGGGGAGTGGGAGGGTGTTGGGAGGAGGGGCGGAAATGGAAACTTTTATAATTTAATAAAATTACTTTCTCAAAAAAAATGTCAGGAGCAGCAACACACACTAGGCAAATAGGTATAGGAAGATCCCTAGGGCTTGTTGATCAGGCAGTGCAGCTGAATGCATGAGCCCCAGGTTCAGTGAGGAGCTCTGTCTCAAAACCAGCATTAATAATAAGATAGGAAATGTTGGGAAGATTCTTAATGTTGACCTCGGCATGCATAAATGCACACATTTCCCTAGACTTCACCCGTCTGGAGCTATATTAGAGTTCTTCCTTTTATCTCTCTGAGTATCTGTATGCTGTGTCCTGCTACCCAGAGAATTTTTAAATTCTGCAAAGTAGTGCCTCACATCTGAAAGATAATAACCACCATGCACTGGCCTTGGAACCTAGCAGAAGGGGCTTCTAAATATTTGTGAGTGATAGACATGAGATAAAGAGACAGGAAAAAAAGAAAAGAAGGAAGGAGGGAGGGAGGGAGGGAAAGAGGGAGGGAGGGAGGGAGGACGGGAGGGAGGGAGAGATGGAAGGAAGGGAAGCATGACAGACGAGAGGAGATAAGTAAGAGGAGATGGCACAAGTGTAATTTCTGTGAGACTGGGACTTGCAGGGTCTCAGGCATCATCACTTTTCTCTGGTCTTTTCTCAGACAGTAACAAACAGAGCAGTGTGTTTGCTGCCCCTTTGATCAATGGTGAGATCCTGGTATCTAAATTGTCCTAGGTACCCAATTTCTAGGTTCCTGATAGGAAGCTGACTACCAAGATGGCTGAAGGTCAGGACTGGAATCTGAGTCCAATTTCACCATTTTCTTACTCTGCACCTAAGGACAAATCACCCAGACCGCCTGAGCCTTGATTTTGATTTATGCTTTAATGGTAGATAAGAATCCTACCTCTCAGACCTTATGAAAACCTTAAATCCATTGAGAATGCAAAACATTTGATTTCTGCCATGTCTGGGAGACCACTATGTTTGCTCTGAGAGTCACGTGACTCTTCCTGAAAGAAAGAATGGAGGCAGAGAAATTCCGTTTCTCATCTGAAGTCCCTCAGAGGGAAGTTAAGGTCTTTGCTTTCTGTGCACTCAGCATGACCCTGTTAGAGCTTACATGTACAGTATCCCCTAACGGCGTGAAGGGTTGGTTCCCCCAGCAAGTATTCATGGGTGGAACTTTGGGAAGATTATTGGATTTTGAGGACTCTGACCCATGGGTGAATGCACAGATGGATTGGTAATGTGATGGCTTTGCCAGGAAGCAATGGAAACCTTAGGGGTGGGTAGAGTTAGAGGAAGTGACTCACTGGGGAATATCCTGCTCCAGTGTCTTTCTCAAATGCTCTCTGCTTTTGGGCCACCATGAGGCAAACAGCTTTTCTCTGTCATGTCCTTCCTGCGGGATGTTTCTGCCTCACCACAGGCTTAAAGCAGTGGAGTGTGAACTGAAATCTCCGATGTCACCAGCCAGCACTGGCCTCTTCTCCTTCAGGTTGCTTTGGCAGATATTTTGTTATAGCAATGGAAAGCTGTCTAGCACAGACCTCCCACCACACCCCCCTTTCTGTGGAATTTCTGAGGTCATTCTCCACCCACTGGGCTGACCAGGGAATGAAAGAAGTACAGGAGGCCTGCGATGCCAATGCTATGCCGCTCAGGACTAAACCAAGAAAATCAACATGGCCGCCTTTCTCCCACCGTCCTCCATCCCACACCCATTGACTCTGTTGACCTAATTAATCAATGAGAATTAGAAAAGAATTCTTCCCCATGTGCTCTGAAGAGACAGGATGACACAGAACAAAAGAGACAAAGTTAACTTGAGACGACCTCCTTGCTAGTTGGAGCTCTCCGGTCTTTAGTTTCTGCGCCTGTGAAGTGGACAGGTTACAGGTGCTGCTATAGTTTGACTCACCCTGCTATGTACCAAATTCACCTTAGCCCTCCAGTGCATTCATTAATGGCATTTGGAGGTCAGTCCTCAGATGAGACCACAAGGATGCGGCCCCTGTGATGACATCCGTGACTTTGGAAGAAGAGGAAGGAGGACTCACCGGAGCAGAGCCACTTGCTCTTTCTTACATGTGACACCTCCACGGTACGGATCCAGTATGAGGCTCTCACCAGAGGCCCAGCAAGATTCACACCATGCTTTTGCTTAGTCTGAAGAACCTCACAGTAATTGTGTGAGGTCCCACTTGTCACCTGCTGGTCTTAATTCTTGGGCAGATGGAGTCCTATTCAGCAAGTTCTCTACTAAGACTGCAGTTTTCGGGGACTGACTGTTTTCTTCTGGCACTTTCAGGGTTTCAGCTTTCACATTTATGGACTTTCAACCATTTGGAGTTTATTTTTATGTAAAATGGTGGACACGGGTTTATTTCAGTATTTGCATGTGGACATCCATTTCTCTCAGCACTATTTGTTGGAGATGATGCTTGTTCTCCAGAGTATGTTCTTTCCATCAGCTATACCACCAAATATCAGGTGGGTATAGTTGTGTGTACTCAGGTTTGGGTCCTATCTCTTGTTTCATTTGTCTTGGTGTGCGTGTGTGTGTGTGTGTGTGTGTGTGTGTGTGTGTGTGCGTGCGCGTGCCAGTAGCATGCTATTTTTATTACAGTACCTCTGTACTATATCTTGAAATACGAAATGTTAATCCCTCCAGCATCATTCCCTTTGCTCAGGGCTACTTTTGATACCCAGGATCTTTTCTGGTTCTATGTGAATTGGGGTATTCTTTTCTATTTCTGTGAAGAATGTTGTGAATGTTTTGATCAGGGTGACTTTGCATCTGTAAAATTGCTTTTGGTGGAGTGGTCATTTTTACAATATTAATATTGTCAGTCCATGAGCATGGGAGGTCGTCCCATTTTCTAGAGTATTCCTTAATCTCTTTGTATGAGTGTTTAAAGTTTTTATTATAGAAGTCTTTCACCTCCTTGATTGGGCTTATTCCTACATGTTTTCTTAGACACTGTTGTGAATGGGAATGTATGCAGGATCTATTTCTAAGCACATTTGTTGTAGGTGTATTGAATAGCTACTGATTTTTGTAAACTGATTGTTTCCTTTCATTTTGCTGAAATTCTTGGTTATTTCTAGAATTTTCTGGTAGAATTTTTTTAGACCTTTTATGTATAATAGCATGTATCGCTAGATGCAATCTGACTCTTTTGTTATTTGTATCACTATAATTACATTTCTTGCCTTACTGCTCTAACTAGCATTCTGAACACTACTTTGAAGAGGAACAGATAGTGAGCAGGCCTATCTCATTCATGATTTTAATGGGGTTGCTTCAAGCTTTTTGCCATTTCAGATAGTGTTGGCTGTGAGTTTGTCATATACAGCCTTTATTCTGTTGAGGTATACTCTCTTCAGTCATATTCTCTCTAGGACTTTTATCAAGAAGGCATGTTGGGCTTTTTAGACCTTCTTCTGCATCAACAGGAGAGGAAATCATGCCTGTTACTGTAACACTACCCAACTACACCTGGCTAGGGAGATAATGAATTGTAAAAGAGAGTCTACTACCGCCCCTTTTCTCAACTGGTGTAGCTTCTAACTTCATTCTAAGCACTAAGCACGTGTCCTCACACTCACAGATAAGTGCAACTCTCACCCCTCATCTCAGGAGCTTCTTTTTGAAGCAGAGACCATTACAGAAAGACGCCACTGCTTAGATCCAGCTGCTAGATCTGCAACACAATTTCTACAACGTAATTTCTTAGGCTCAGGGAACACCATGGAAATGAAGGCAGAGAGATTTTAAGAGCCAAAAGACTATAGACAGACTGCTCTGAGATTGTGCTTTCTAGCTATGGTAAGGAAGCTGCACCTATGAAACGTGGTTGCTTAAGCAAGACCTGAAACACTCCAACAGCAGTTGACCTCCCAACATAGGTTGGAGAAAGTTCATAGGACCCCATTCCTTAATGAAGAGCTATAGACAATTAGTGCCTACTGAAAGAGGGTGATCAAACTTCCCCCAGGAGTGAACACCCTAACTGTTTATCCAATACCAAGTGGTTCAGCCTTCAACACATAGACATCCAAGCAACACTAGTCTGAGTCGGTGTCCTAGTTAAGGTTACTATGGCTCTGATAAAACACTAGGACCAAAGCAGAATGGGAGGAAAGAGTTTATTAGGCTTAGGTCTCTTCATCACTATTCCCCACCCAAGGAAGTCGGAACAGGAACTCAAATAGGGCAGGGCTCTAGAGGTAGTTGGTGCAGAGGCGTTGGAAGGGTGCTGCTTACTGCCTGGCTTCCCATGGCTCGCTCAGCCTGCTTTCTTATAGAATCCATGACCACAAGCCAGAGGGCAGCTTCACCACCATGGGCTGGGGCCACCTCCTCTATCAGTCACTAGTTAAGAAAATATCCTACAGGCTTGTCTACAATCTTATGGAGGCATTTTCTCAACCGAGGCTCCCTCCTCTCTGATGACTCCAGATTGTGTAAGGTTGACATAAAACCAGACGGCACACTCAGTAGGTTGCATTTATATATTTATTTGCATGTGTATCAACAATAATTCAGGTAAATAGATCATAAGTTTGGGAGGGAATGGGAGGATGTGAAAGGGACTGAAAGGAGGAGAGAAATAAGTAAATGATGCGATTATATTTTAGTTAAATATAAAAGGAAAACAGAATCATAAGCTAAAAAAACCTTTCTTATATAAATTTCCCAACCCATAGATCAGAAAGCAGCCTAGAACAAGGGCCAAGCTCCCCAGTGTGCTGTGAGAACTAGGTAACAGGATGTGTATCTTTAAAGAGGATGCTCATGTGTATAGCCCAGCCGTTTAGTTAAAGTAGAAGATTTTCCCTCGTAAAATGAGGAAGTGCTTTGATGAGCATGCATGGTGCCACGAAAACCAGAGCCAATTATTTTGTTTTCCCACATTGTTGTCTTAGTGTGGATTTCCTTCCCTTTGAATCACAAGGTGGCTGCTGCTGTCGGACTATTATATCTACATTCCAAGATGTGAAAAAGCAAAAGGAAAGATGAATGGCCAGCTTTCTCAGTGGCTCCGTCAAATAGATCTCTGTCTGTGTCTCATTGGTCGGAGTCTTGGTATTTGACCACCATTAGCCACAGGAATTTGAGGGTTATTGTTCTTTGGCTCCGCTGCCATTCTTTAGAATTCAACGGTATTAATCAGAAAGGACAGGAGAAGACTATAAAGAGGTGTCAACAGTGTCTACTGCTGTCTGGGTGGCGCCTGATGCAGCTCCCAGCACACAGCAAACACCTCATAGGACTTACATATCCTTAGGACAGAAACGACTTGTGATTTTCTAAAATTTCAGCCCTTTGGGACTGGTGCCTGACCCTCAAGTCACACTGTCCTATTTGTATTCAGTCTCTGTCATCTGCTGAGCGCCTGCTGGCCTCTCCCTGGTCTGGTTCGTTTTCCCTTTTCCCTTTGTCCATCTTACTGCTGAGAATCAGCCGTTTGTGATTTTAATACCTCCAAGAACCACTCTGCAGATCTCTCCCATCACCTCCCCCATGAATCGCCTCCATGTCCAGTATTCCTGAGTGGTTCTGTCTTGTCCCTTTGTAACCCAGGAACCACGTGCTCCTGCAAAGTTGACTAGGTCTAAGGAAGCAAAGGTTCTGCAGACATTCACCCTTCGTCCCTCTAGAGTCCCGTGGAGGCTCTTTGCATAAACCTCTGCTGTGTCTGTTGCAGTCACCCATGCCCTGTCACCAGGAAACCACCTGCAGGAACATGCTGAGAGGGCTAAGGAGTTAGTTCATTGCACTCTGCTTCTTACCAACGGGTGACTTTCTGCTATTGCCAAGAAAATCCCACTTCAGCAAGCAGCTGTCTTCAAGTTCACTTAGCAGAGAAAGAAATGGGAATCAAGAAGAAGAGAGGAAAGGAGGTAGGGAAAGAGAAGGGGAAGAAAAGAGGAAGGGAGGGAGGAAGAGAGGGAGGGAGGAAAGAAAGGAGGGAGAGAGGAAGAGAAAAGCAGGAACAGGATGTAGTTGGGAAGCAGGAGGCTGATGGCAGTGGAACAGAAGAAGACAGTTGAGTAGGGTAAGTGTCATCACAGTATATTGTATACAAGTATGAAATTGTCAGAAAAAAGATTAATAACAGTAAGAGGTCAGTAGGACAAATACAATATGCTACTTATGATTTAGAATTTCCGAGCCTGGGTTGTTCTGTATACATTCTACAGATGGGAAAATGGAGGCATGGAGGGAGGACATTCTTCCCCCAAGGTCATAGAGCAATGTGGCCACGCAGGGTTCCCAGCTTCTTCCCACGTTCATGCTTGCCTGGAGGCCTCATACTTCCATTTACCCTAGTTTCAAAATAAATGACTGGAATGCAGGGGCCTTGTGAACACGGCTGCCTCTGTAACCTAGGTAACTCACCTGCTGGGCACGGACCATGCTCTCCATACACACCAAGGACTGTTTCCCTAGCCGTGGCACTCTCGGTGACAGAATTCCACATTCCTCAGGTTTGTTGAAATGAGATTTCAGCTGTGTTTACCTGCTCTGAAGCAAAGCCTTTTCTCTCTGGGACATGTGTTCTCCAAGCATTTCTACAGTCTTAGCTTTAGTTTATGTAATAAGAGCCTCTCAGATGTGGTGCAGAGAATTTGCTTGTGTTTGACATCAGCAGGAACCAGAGCATCTCTGGGAACTTTTGTGTGTATTCTGCATCTCTCTGTCACACCTGACTTACCAGAATCTGAAGGTTAATGAGGTCATATGGCACAGCACTGTGATTTTACAAGACCTGCTTGGGGGCTGAGCTCCCTGGACCTGGTTGGGGGAGGAGCAGAACTCTGTTGAGCTGGATCAGTACTCAGCACTTGGGTGACTGGAATCATTCTCTCAGGAAGCTCCCAACCCCATCCAGAATTCCAATAGAACCAGAGACAGAGTCAAGAGGAAAGGCCAAGCTGTTATAACTTTATTTTCATATTATTTGTTATTTTATTTTTATATCAGATGCCAGAATGCTAGTGAGGACAGATGGGAAGAAAGTGGGATCCAGCTGCATAGGGGATGAATGGGCCAGGACGAGGATTCAGGCCAGATAAAATGAGACCAGTGTGGATATTTAGGATCCACTTTGAATGTTTGGACTTCAGGTAGAACAGCCTGTTAGGGCCCCTTCCTGCGGGGAGGTGGGGGTAGCCGATCGGCTCCCCATCGCTTCTTAGTGAGCAGCTATTCCAGGAATAGAGATATGAGTCTTAGTCACAGTCGTGACACAGATATGGGTTTGTTTGGGTGTGGGTTTATTCTAATCACACTGGGATTAAACCTGACACTATTCCTCCATATGTGTTCATGGTGGGAGAAGTCAGTGAGGGTCCAGACAGTCATCTCTGAGGAATTTGAGCAACAAGAGGCATTTACCTCCAACTTGAATCCAACTCTGGCCACCAAACCAGAGCAGCATTGTACAGCCTTGACTAGCGAAGTAGGGGAGGCGGTTCCAATTAAAGTGACCACTGAGGGAATTTAATAAGCAAGGGACCATTTACCGAGAGAGCTCCAAATTGGCGAACCTGGCCTCATTTCTAAACACAGAAGCGTTTGATATCGGACATCTGACTCTGTTCCAAGTTCTCAGCCAGCTCTGCGGAAAGCCCACATCCCAGGGAACGTCCTTTGAAGAAGCCAGGGCTGTCAATGGAGTTGTACTAATTAGGCAACAGGAGTGTCCCGAAATGCCTGTCTTCATTTGCAATTCAGCATGTCTCTAATTTGCCAAATATAAAACATCCTCTCTGGAAAATCACATGCAGCATGGTGAGAGATTGCCTCACCTGCCAGCTAGGAAGCGCTCAGGATACCAGCTAATTGCTGACTGTCCTGTTCATAGGATATAGGCAGACACTGTTCTGGCCAAGCTGGAGTCTCACTCATGCCAGGCACATGCTCTGCCATGGAGCCACACGCCCATACCTCTGTGGCTTGGGTTCCTGCTTTACAGATAAGGAAACTGAGGCTCAAGGAAATGAAAAGGTCCTCCATCAATCACAGGGCTGGTGAGGGACAAAGATGGGACAGTGGAAGCTGTGGAAACAAAAGTTCTTGACTGGGATGCTTGCTTTTGGGGGGACTTTCAACAGGGTCCACAGACAGTTCAGCTGCCACAGCTTGAGGGCTATGGAGGTGGAGTTCCTGGCGACTACCAAATTCAAGCCCAGGATGCTGGTAAACTCCTACAATGCAAAAGGCAGCCCATCACACAGAACTATGTGGGATACAGAATCATCTTCCTAAAAAGCTTCAGAAACCCAGGTGTGCATGGTTAGCTAGAACGAGAAGCCTTTGCACCTCCAGGCCTGGCCACAGCTAGGGGATTGGAGGAGAGTCACTCATTTTCTCTGAGCCTTGTTTGTCGTCATCATCTTTAAAACAGAAAGTGAGACAAATGTGAAAGAGAATGTGAAGCCCTCTCTCCATTACCCTCCATCCGTCTTCCCTCCCTCCCTCCCTGCTTCCTCCTTTCTAAGCAATTACGTAGACATCTAGAAGTTTATAACCCTAGTAAGCCTAGAGAAGCCTAGTGGCTAGTTAAAGGACCCACATCCCTGAGAAACTCCATCTTGCCTAAGAAATCCTTCAGCGTTGCCTTCAAAATTCTGAGACCCTAAAAGATGTAATTTGATACCTTTGTATTCCTAGAATTATAAAATTATTCATTGAAATAAAATACATGAGTTACATTTCACTAAAAAAAATGCATGCAATCTCACTTTCAGGGAGACACTGCAGGTTCAGTATTCAACTCGATTTACAAGTAGAGACAGTGGGGCTCAGGCCCTGTACCCCCTTTCCAGCATGTGCCCTCCATACTTTGCTTTCCCCCAATTACATCAGTGTGACTGGAGTGTTGGTGACAGCACCCCGGCTCCCAGGATCGGCGTTTGACAATGAGTTGGCCAATCACAGCGTTACATCTTCCTTGGTGAACCGGTTGACCCAGGAATGTGCACACGGCCCACTTTGACTTATGAGACAAGAGATTTCACCTCTTTCGTGAGAACAAGTTGGGAGAAAAGTTCTCTTTCTGTTCCATCTGTGGGATGGGAGGACTTAGGAGTAGCCGCTCCGTGGGGAAGTCAGACTAGAGTCATGGCTGCCAGTATAAAGCACGGATGCATTATTTGAGCCTCTGAACACAGTCATGCTTGACCCCTGGTCTTTTCACTCCTTTGAGAGTCCCAGAAGCCTCTTTTGACTTGTAAGTTTGTGTTCCTTGGGAACAAATTAGCTCTGAGGAGCACAGGTAACAACTCAAGTTCTCTGTCTAAGCAGATCTGGGCCAAAACTTAACTCCTGCTCAATCACACATGTTCCATTTATAGAAGCATGATATATAGAAATGTCTGTCTAGGAAGAGAATGAGATAGGTGGAAGGGAGAGAAAGATATGGAGGGGGGCAAAGGAAGAGAAACACTGGTGTGCAACCCAGTAAATGTCCACAAACTCACCCATGAGCTCACCTAGGTAGCCAGCTTCCAGGCGAAGGCAGAGTATTGAATTCTAGTCAACCCCCCCTCCGAACCCCCTGCTTCCTGGCTGTTTCTCCAGGTGAACCACTCTCCTTACTTCTAACACCACTGATTAGTTTTGACTCTTTGTTTCTTGGTTGGTTGGTTTGTTGTATTTATAGCCCCTGCAGTCTGGGCATGCAAGCCTTGTTCTGTTGTTTTGGTGGGGACAACTCAAAGGCTCAGCACAGAATTCACTAGGATAGGGAAAGTCAAACAACAGCAGGGGCCCTCCAACACCTCCATGCCTGTGTGCTCTCTCCAGTCCAGCCTGGGCTGGTAAGAGAACTCCTCATGAGGGCTCAGAATTCCATGGTCTGTGTCCCAGGAGGAACCCCAGGCCGAAACTGCAGCCTGCCTGTGACCCAGGTCAGAAGTCACTCACCATCTGTCCCGGCACAGTCACAGCTTGTGTGGAGTCAGGAACAATAAGGAGTCACCTATCGGTGGAAGAGTGTCAATCTCACAATCCCGGAAGATGTTCTATCTGCTCTTGGGATTTATGTGAATGTAGGAAGTGTAGGGTGTGCTTCATGCTACCTTTGTCTCATGCTGCTTCATTAGCTTTACTAATGCTATTGTGAGTCTTTACATTTTGTTCATTTCTGGTGTTGTACGGTATCCTTATATATGGCACTAGAGCAGACACGCAGTCCTTTATATCTGGCCCACTATAAACACTGCCACTGTGAGCACTCCCGAATGTGTCTTCTGATGGTCATGTACACTCATCCGTGTGAACGAGCCAGGCCATGGAGCAAGCAGGCAAAGCTTGAAATAGGTCTTGCTGTTTTGAGGGGGGCTGATCTCAAAATCCTGTTCTCGCCTTCTTGGCCCCTTGAATGCTGAGAATACAGGTGTGTACCATCATGTTAGCTTCTGCAGTGACTCTTGAGCAAATGCACACTCCAGCTGTGACAGAGACCCCTACATGACAGAGTTTTCAGCAACACTTGGTATTTCCTGCCGTTTTGGGTTGGACCTGTGGTTCTCAACTCTCCTAATGCTGTGACCCTTTATTTTTTTTTCAAAGCTCAGGCCTGAACCCAGGATCTTGGGCTTGCTAGGCAAGCACTCTACCACTGAGCTAAATCCTCAACCCCTGCAGTGACTCTTTAATATAGTTCATCATGTTGTGCTGACCCCAACCCTTAAAATTATTTTCACTGCTATTTCAAAACTGTAATTTTGCTACTGTTGTGAACTGTAATGTAAATATCTGTGTTTTCCAATATCTTAGGTAAGTCTTATGCAAAGATTATTCAACCCCTAGAGGGCTTATGACTCACAGGTTGACAACCTCTGGATATACCATTCTAGTGTGTGGTGGTCTTCTATTCTTTTAAAAATGCAAGTCAAATCTGTCTTACCTGAAACCATGCCCCACCTTTGTTGACAGACAGTTTGCACATATAAGAATGATTGAGTGACCGTGACTTGAAGATGCTGGATTGATTCATGATCTATCAGCCAGGACTTCCGGACTCCGGTCTCTTCTCTCCAGATGTAACAGAGGGGAATCAAACAGGACTGACGTGTGCCCCTTGTTGGGAGGGTGTGGTAGCACATTTACTTTTTCCCCGCCTATTACACTATTACACTCCGGGTATGAGGACAGACAGTCAACATCAAGAGCCAAAAGGGAAGACATTAGAGCACAGACTTGGAGGTTATGGAAGGTTCTAATACCTGGAAAAGTTCCATTTACCCTAAACATCCAAGAGCAGATGTTTCTGACAGGAAAGAAGATAAAGAGGGAAGGCTGTAGGAGATGATATGGAGGGAATTAGGGGAAATGAGGGGTAGATTGATAATATTTCTTTGTATACAAGCATGACATTCTCAAAACTAAGCAAGATTTTTAATTGAATTTAAAAATAAGAGAGAGAGAGAGACAGACAGAGAGAGAGAGAGAAAGAGAGAGAGAGAGAGAGAGAGAGAGAGAGAGAGAGAGATGATTTTGGATCATTTTGGTGGTCCCTATAAAAAGGATCCCATAATGAAAGATCTGCGTCTGGTGATGAAAGCAGAGGTCAGAGGCTGTGTTGGCTGACTTTGAAGGTGGAGGAAGCAATCTTCAGGCTAGCAAAGGCCAGAGCACAGATTCTTCACCAGAATTTTCAGAGAGCTTGCAGTCCTGTGAGCAGCTTGACTTGAGCCATATGAGGGCCATTTTAGACTTCTGACCTCCAGAACCATGAAATAATAAATCTGGGTTTCTTAATGTAACAAGTTTGGGCCTGTTTTTCAGAGCAACAGTAGGAAACTAATCCAAGAGGAGAGGGCATGGGTGCAAGGATCAGAGCAAGACTAGAAAGAACTCCAAGGAGAGGAGGGGTCAGAAGTTAGAGGACCGTCCATCTCGAAAGAGAGGGCTGTGATTAGTGGGGGAGGGCCCAGCCCATGGTGGACAGTGAAACTCATGGGCTGGTTGTCTTGGGTGCTAAGAAAGCAAACAAAGAAAGCCACCGGGGAGCGAGCCAGTGAACAGTGTTGCTCCATGGCCTCTGCTTTAGTTCCTGCCTCTAGATCCCTGCCATGAGCTCCTGCCTTGAGTTCCTGCCCCGATTGTCTCTGGTAATGGATTGTGATGTGGAGGCATGAGCTGAAATCAACCCTTTACTCCCCGAGTTGCTTTTGGTCATGGTGTTTTTATCACAGGAATAAAACAAGAGGCACGGAGAGATAATGTCCCATTCTCAGCAGCAGTCAGTCAACCAAGCATCTCACAGAGCTGCCACCATCTACCCCATGAGTCCACCCTTTGATTTGTCTGCTCAGAACATTTCACAATCCAGGGGCCTCCCACACCTCACCTCTAAGGACTAGATAGAACATCCTGGGTATCCGACAGGCAGCACCTGAAAGCAGTGTGCACGTGTGATCATGAGCACACACATGTTCTTGTGTGCCTGTTTTTGTGTGTGTGGAGAAGTACCAGGCTACATAGTCCCCATATAGCACCAGCGGCAAGCGTCTGCCTTTTTTTCTCTTCGGCGTAAGACCTGTGAGAATCGCTGAAGTCTCAGTAGCTGGCAGAGTTTTGAGCAAGTTTTCATCATCGCTTCCATTTCAAAATAGAAAATGCAATTGAATGTCCTCGGCAGCCAATCGCTGACAATGAAAATAATGACAGCCAGCATGTAAAAAGCATCACACACCGCACCATTATTGTAGGATGTGATCTTCCAGCAGTGTGAGCTCCCTCAGCTTGGAGGTGGGTGGTGTGTACTGGTCACCTCACTCTGTTGCAGCGGTTTCTGCACCACGCTAGGCTGCCCAGAATCATATTTTAAACTCACACACTTATGTTCCTGTGGCTGTGGCTGCCACACTACAAGCAATGTAATATGATTATAAATCTTAGAAGCATGGACTGGCAGGACTTCTGAGTTTCAGCTTTTCATCTAACCGATTTTAGCAGGCCCACGGTATTTCCATATGTATTTCACCTTTATTTGATTTCATGGACAATTGGCTGTTTCACAAAGCAAAAGAAAATAAAAAGCAGTTTGTTGCCCTGTCTTCTCGGCATAGATGTTTTCTGGGAAAGGAATGAGAATGTGGGAGACTGTCCTGGGAGCCCACATCCCCTGTCCCTAACCACGTCAACAAGCCTGCCATCTACCCTCTGGCTCTCCAGGCACAGTCAGGGCTGTATCTCCACCAGTGGGCACTGGGAGTTTGAGCTCTGCGGGTAAGAGCAATGAGTGGCTGCTACCTGATCTCCACAGACCTAGAGAAACTGGTTATTACAATTGAACAGCAATTCAGGAGAGTGTGCAATCAACAAGAAACAAAATCACAGAGGAGGAAAAATGAATGGGATATGTGAGACAAATTGATGTACTTCTTCCCTCCCGTGACTAGATGCTGGAAGTGTGTACCTGGTTACCACTTTCAGCACAGCTGAGGAGAGCTTCTAGGGATATAGAAGGATCCTCCTTCTAAAACTCAAAAGCAAAGAGACAATGATGATGTGATTATTATGCTTTTAATGATAATAAAAATCATGTCAGTTAGCATTTAACAGACTTACTATGTTTGTTCTGCTAAGAATCCTCATGCAGTACTTCACGTACTCTAACGTCTAACCACCTTACACAGTAGCTACTCATACAACTCTTACCTTCCAAGTGTGGGGTGTGAGGCTCAGCAGGATACATCTAAAGGGACGTTGAAACCAGGGACTTGAAACCAGGCAGTGTACTTCCAAAGTCCCTTCTCTACCTGCTCTGTTTTCCTCTTTCTATAACCAGGGAGTGCTTCTACTTTAAAGACAGGGAAACCGATCAGAATACTTAAGTGAGGGTGGTTTGACCACAGAGAAGTGAGACCCAATTCAGGCTGGGAGATATACCTTCTCTCTCCACATAGTCGCTGAGCTGGTTGAATAGAGATGATCTATTTAGAATCATGGGACCTTGTACGTGGTCTGAAAGTGCAGCCAGCACCTCAGATAGCAGAGGAAAAGGAAACTTGGGAGCTGACATTTCCTGCAACCAGTTTCATGCAGCACCCCTGACTTTACTGAACATGTAAACCACCTGACAAGCACTTGCTGCATCAACTACCCAGCTGTGTCACCTGGAAGTGACCTGGAAGGCTGAAGGGTGTCTTCTTCATCCATTTGCTCTGGCCCTACGACTTCAGGTTCCGGCTCCCAAGACTTCATATTCCCTGCCTCCCTCGACAATAGCAAGCACCGGTAGAGACAAGAGGGAGAGAGAAGGGGGAGGCAAGAAAGAAAGGGACTTCTTTCTTGGCCCTGACTATGGTGTTATGAAGAGTGAGCTGCCACAGTACCACCCTGAAACTCAGGATCAGCCCAGCTCTCATTCCCCCACCTCTCCGTCTTCCTTTCTCCCTCTTTCTCTCCTTCTCTTGTAGGTAGAAGTTTCCTGTCTCAGGCCTGCTCAGTCCCAATTACCTGGCAGCCACTTTCCAAATTACCACAAAGAGGCTTAATATTACTTATAAATACTTGACCAATAGCTCAGGCTTATTATTAACCAGCTCTTACATTTAAGTTAACCCATATTCCTTACTTATGTTTTGCCACATGGAGGTATCTTTTCTCATTACAGCATACTCATCTTGCTCTCTCTGTTTTTGGCAGGTGACTCCTGACCTCACCCTTCTCCTTCCCATAACCCTTAGTTAGATTGACTTATACTTCCTGACTGGCTACTGGCCAATCAGCACCTTATTAAATCACTTCAAGTGACAAATCTTTACAATGTACAAGAGGATTATTCCATGGCACTCCCCCCTTCCTGCTTTCTTCCTCTCCCTTTCTCTCTCCCTCTCCCTTTCCCCCTCTTTCTCTTTGGAATCTGACACCAGCTCACTCCTCTTTCTCCTCCAGGCTTGATGAAGTAATGCTCTCCCAATCTTGCCACTCCTCAGGCTGCTGCACTGTGTGTGCCTTGTGGGTTGCCTTTATTGCCACTTCACATTTTAGTAAGTAGTTCCTTCTCACACCCCCAATCCAGTGTCCATGTGAGAGTCTGGATGATGTAGACAGCTCTCTGTTGCTGGCAACCAATTATCCCAGTTACTACAGGGACTGATATCATTCAAGAGCATACTTCCTGCCAAGCATTGTGGTAAGTAAGCCCGTTGCTTACATGATCCTATTCACTTCTTGCAATAACAAACATCCTTTACTTGGCACATAGCTAATGACATGGTTCCTCTTGCTCTCTGGGCTGGTGATTGTTAGATCAGCCATACCAAATTACCCTCAGGCTCCTTTGCAGAGGTGATTCATTCTGCACGCATATTGCCTTTCATGGTGTCCTTTTAATCTTTTCTCAAACCACTGTTTGAAAATCACCCCCTCCCTGAAGCCCACCTGGCTATGCTGCTTCCCCTAAGCAAAGTGTGTGTGTCTTCTCTGTTGTTTCAGTCTGAGGGGCAGGAAACTGCAAAGAACCATCCCAGAGATGTCCCTGCTTGCGAGAATGAAGACTGGGAACCACTTGAGGAGACAGAATGTCCTCCAAAGTTCTCTTTCCTACAGGTACTCAATGACACGCCTGACAGCACCCTGAATGCAGCTGTGTGTGCCCATGACTCCAGCACGGGGGAACAGAAATGTGAATCTCAGGAATATACTGGTCAGCTGTTCTCACTGAAACCTTAAGTTCCGGGTTCAGAAAGAGACCACTGTGTCAACACTGTGGTGGGCGGTGGTAAGAGAAATCGCTTTTGGCCTCCAAGTATTGGCAAGCACAGGCACACACACCCTGCCACACACAGAGAAGAAGAAAAGGAACAAGAGAAGAAAGAAAGGGAGGACACAGGGAGAGAGGGAAATTGCAGGTGGGAATCTAGAATTAGTTACTCAGCATAGTCTGTGCACAGAGGCATCGGTGTTTCTGCAAATAAAACAGATTCAAGAATGTGACCCTTCTGCCATCTCCATTACATTGAATTTCCCGCATGCCACTTACACATTAAGTCGGTACCCCTATTCTTTCTGACTAGTTTTTTGCATGTTTAGTGGTTGACACTTTGACGCATATTTATTCATACAGTGTTGTGGAGTGTGTGTGTGTGTGTGTGTCTTTTCCATGACGACACTGAAGCTGGTAAGATCACCCTTCTGTGATTCCCAATCCTGCCCAGCAACACTGACCACACCTGTTTTGGGGGGGGGGGCTGACGGACAGTCAGAGGAGGCCGCACCCTTCCCCCCAGTCTCTAGTCCCTTCGCTCCATCTGTCAGCCTCACCACACTCTCCGCTCGCCGGTCACCGTGCTCTCCACACCACCAAATGCCAGGGAACTGATTGACTGCAACACTCAATTTCAACCCAGCAGAGGACCTGGCAGGCTTTTGATCAATATTTTGCACCACCGACCACTTCCCTATGATAAATGCACTAGTTGAGAGGAGGAAGAGATTAACCTTCCAGCACGGGTGGCAGGCAGCAACTAGGAAAAAGATGGCTCAATTCTATCAGGAAAAGAGGATGGGGCCTATTTCCTGGGCTCCTTGTGACCATATTTCAGTGCCGGACAACCATGAATGCGAAGAAGGCACATTCCTAAAGCGTCTTGTAGATTTCTGCTGCCAAAGCCAACCGGGTTACACATCTTCTCCATTAACCTCTACCCGCGTTTGCCTCAAAGGAAGCAAGGGAGGAAGAAAAGGCATCGGAGGGCGCAGGTGGGATAATATATATGTACTTAGGGCAGCTGATGGATGGGGTCCGGGAGGAGGGCTGGGGGCGAGCCTGTGCGCACACAGAAGATGAAAGTCTCCAGGAAGAATTCTCTCCCCCCATAAATCCTTCCTGCTGACAAACAGAGCAGGAACCAGGTAATTCACCACAGCGATGGAGCCAGCCGATCGCACCAGCAATCTTACAGCCCAACAGGCAGGGAGGAGGGGCGCTAGGACAAAGGCGGGAAAAGGCTCAGTGGTGAAGAGGCCCTGCAGGAGCCCAAGGCAATGGCAGGCAGGCGCTCTGAGGTGCCTGGGAAAGATTAGATGTGACTTGGAAACTGTGACATGCGTGTCACTCATTCATTTGTGCAAAAATAATTGAAGGCTGATACGGAAACACAGAAACACGTGCCTATCATCTGAGCATTTAGAAGGCTGAGCTAAGGCGAGCTGCAAGTTTGAGAGCAGTCCAGACGACACGGTGAGACCCTGCCTCAAAATACCAAGGTTATTTAACAAAAAAATTAAATATTCCACTTGGCCGAGAGAAGCCACAGCAAGGCTTACTGCTTTCAGGCTCTCTGGGAAGAGATGTGCTTCAGCGGTGAGCAACAGTCGAGTACCAAGGCATCCAGGAGGCACTCAGCTTTCAGTAGCTCACACTCACAGAACCCATGCTCTTCTCTGCCTTGGAGGGAGCCGATGCCTGCAGACATCACGTGACTTCCCCAACTGCACACAGCTGGTGGCTGACAGGCCAGGTGTCATCCCCAAGGCAGGGGACTGCAGCACCTGTTCTTCATGTGTGGCTTGGGGTTTTTGACTCTTAACTGCTGCCGTATCTTCTCAGAGGCGTGGTGAACTGTCCCAGCAGAGCCAGCACATCAGCCTGGTTGGAGGCGAGCAGTCCTAGTGGTGGGTACAACAGTGCTGATTACGGGAATAGCATGGGAAATGTATTGATCTTCCTGAATCTGTTCCAAAGGACATGGCCGTTGGGTTAGGAGTGAGTCTGCCTGATGTCACCGGGGAGTGTCCAGCTTAGATACGATCCTTTGGAGTATCCCGTTAAGACACGATCCCTTGGTGTGTCTGTGACGCCCTTCAGAATGAGACAAGCATCTGACTTGATGGCCGCATAAGCTTCCCTACTGGAATGGGCAGCTTTCGATCTTCTGGGGACCAAGAGTAGAATAAAAAGTGGTTTAAAGCAAACTGTGCCCTTTGTGTCCTGCCTACTGATGGGGACATAGCTGTCTTCCTTTGGCCTGGTTTGCACATCTCTCGCTGATCTCAGGACTCCACACAGCCTGTGCTGTGCCACTGGCTTTCAAGTCTCCGGTTTGCAGGCAGTAGATGGGACTTCGCGGCCTCCATCAACAGGTGAGTTAGTTCATCAGAAGTAAGCTGTGTCACACAGCCAGCTCTGTGACACTAAGACAGCCCCTGACCTTGTCTGGTCTGGGGGTGGGGGTGGGGCAGACACAGGTGTGGGAACGTCTTAGGGTTAAGGTGAGGTTGTAAGTTTACGTTGAGATAGTTACTGAGCCGTGATCGACAGCCAGATTCCTCACACAGGAGAGCCCCAAAGGAACCCTAAACACAGGGCATAAAGAAAAACAAGAAAAGTTTTACAAGACAGGCTGCCAGTCACAGCTACTCTGAAGACTGAGTAGGAGGATTCCAAATTTGAGGTTAGCCTGAGCTTCGGAGCAAGTTCAAAGCCAGTTTGGACATTTTAGGGAAACCCTGTCTAAAATAACAAGTAAGCAGGGCTGGCCCTGCAACTCGGCAGCAGAGCATCCTCCTAGGCGGTGTGAGGCATGGTGCATCTACCAGTACCTCAGAAGTAAAAGAAAGGAAAAGTGGGCAAAGCACTTGATGAACAAATGTGAGGACCCGAGACGGAACCCCCATAGTCCATGTAAAGCCAGGTATGATATTACATGATCATGATCCCAGCACTCCTATAGGATGACGGGAAGTAGAGACAGGCAAATCTCCAGAAGCCTGTCTGTCAGCTAGCAGCCTCAGACAAGAGAACCTGTCTCAAACAGTCTGGAAGGTGAGGACTGACGGACACCCGCGGCTGTCCTCTGCCCTCCGCCTGCACTATTACATACTATCATGAGCTGTATTCCTAGACTGCATTCATATACACAGCACACAGTCACACACAGACATACACAAAAGGGGCAGAAAGAGAAAGGGAGAGGGGAGAAGGAGGGAGAAAGGAGGAGAGGATGGGAAAGAGGGAGGGGAAGAGAGAGAGCAGAAGTAGGAGAACAACTTGAATATAATAATTGGACAGGATTCTAAGATTCCACGTCATAACTGTGGATAAACTAGTCAGAGCCTGTAGTTTAGGCTTTTGCTCTCACTAAGACCCTCCCTTTTCCTCTTCCCCTCAATGGATGCTTGAACATGTGACACCACCACCTGGCCATCCGAAGGAACAGCAGACAGAGGTGTGCATGCGCACAACACAGCACAGCAGAGAACAGCCGAGCACAGATTCTCCCTTGTAGGAGTAAAGGTCAGGAGAAGACGCACACACTGGCAGAGTGAACTTGTAACCTTTTATCTCGCCTATTGATAAACATGCCCCAGTTGCTGCCCTAGACAAGGAAATTTCTCATTGTAAGAGAAAGATGCGGCTGTGTACGATAAGTTATGATACAAGCATTAAGTTTCCGGTTGCTGCCCTAACTAGCCACCAAAATGGAAGGACTGAAGCCAACACAATTTATTGGTTTTATAGGTCAGAAGTCCTACATGGGTCTTGTTGGGCTAAAATCCAAGTGTTAACAGGGCTGTGTTCTTGGAAGGGCTCTAGGAAAGAATCTGGTTTCTTGCCTTTTTCCAAGTAGTCTTTCTCTGATTTATGGTCCCTTTCTTTAAAATAAAAAAAACTCTGGATGTATCCTTTGCATCCACTCCCCCTTTCAATGTCTCCCCGAACTAACTACGCTTACAGGGAACATTGGGATTATTTAGGGTCTATTCAGCCACCCAGGCTGCTTCCATCTCCAGGTCTCAAATAACTAACCGCAATTTTATCTTTAATTTCAATCCCCTTTGCTAGGTCATATAATGTGTCCTATTTTCTCTGGTAAAGATACATCTATTGGGACCAGGGACCAGGGGCTTTACTATCTTGCCTGTTCTTTTCCTTGACCACCAAGCAGTCATTTTATCTCTCTACCATTCCCTTGAGTCATGGGCAACACAGACCAGTCACACTGAGGAACCTTTTTCAGATGGCAAAACTAATGAGTGTGAAGCTGAGAGCAAGCTCTTGAAACCCACTGTGTGTTTCATTGTCCACAAAATGAGGATGAAACCAGCCCCAAAGGGTGAGGATGAGATTTAAAGGCTACACACATAGAATACATAAGCACAAATCCCAGAGCAAGGACCTCTGGAATCACCATACCCCTCCTGTCTGTTCTGTGCTCTGTACCCATCACTGTCTCTTCCAGACATTTCTTACCAGACACTGGAAGCAAAATAATGACTTCTGCCTTTAGTTCCAGAACATTCAGTGTCTTGTGTACGCCATGCAATTTTCCAAATCACAGGCTAATTAAATACTCCAGCAAAGGGCTGAAAGTAGATTAAACATTGATGTGGGCTTCTATTGATTAGTGCTTTTCCTTGACTCTTAGTGCAATGTTATCAATAACATTAAATAATCTCTTAATAAAATTTCCTCATCATACCACTGTCCTTCCTTGTTTGAGCCTTCTGGAAATGCGATTGCACAGGGAATAAACATTCCTTCTGAATGGTCATCAATACATGCCAAGTAAAATAGAAAGAACAGAGGAAGGCAGCTAGCTCAGTCAAAGACTGTTTTGTGGCTGTTGATTGTATTACAGTTCAAATAAATTCAGACAAACTAACCTAGACAGGGTGTGGATCTCTGAGTTATTTCTGTTTGTTTGTTTAATTTTGAACAGGATCTGGCTGTTGGGCTCAGTAGCAATTCAGAAGGCATTTACTCAGTGTCTAATTGTGACCGCTAACAATTATGCAGCCACTTCATGCAGGCACTATACTGAGATGTGACATGTGGACACACAGTGTCTTCATGCGGTCCTTCTAACCAGCTGTGACATCAGTCCTATAATCATAGTATGCTGTAGATACTTGGGCCTGAAGAAGAGAAACCTGCTCATGGCCACACCGGTGGTGATGGGGAGTGGCAGATTCAGGAGAGGTCTCCCTGACGTGGGAATCCTAACCACTGGGCAGCATGACCTTCTCCATGCCAGAGTCTGCTGAAGGACTAAGAGGCAATTGTGAACTAATGAGATCCTTACCCACTGAAAGCTGAAAGTGGTGGTGGCAGCGGGGAGGCTAGCAGTGGCATTTTCGCTTTAAAAACATGGATTTTAAAATAAGTTATGTGGTCCCGGACTTCAAAGCCACAAGGGATGTAATGCAATGGGTAGCAGGGATCTCTTTTATTCTTGTCTCCACTTCTTGGTTATCTGACACTCCATTAAAGGCTATATTCTCATGTCTCTCCAACATATCCATTTTAAAGCAAATGGAACCCATAAACAAGATTGAAAGTGTTTAAATCCCTGCTGTTATTCATGCTGTCTGTGTTGAACACACACAGCAAGAGGAAGACACGGGCTAAGCCCTCGAGTCAACTGAAAGGACTCAAGGGTAAAGACCAACTTGAAGACCTCCCAGAAAGAAGATGGGGTCTGTCAGTCAATGTGGATGCCCTACTGGAACAGGCAATTCCAAAGCCTTAGCTAACAGCCACAGTAAGTTTACTTTACTTTGATCAGCAGAAGGATCTGCCCCACACAGTCCTTGGGGATTTGGTCTTTTCTGTCTTAGCCTCTTAGAATATTCCTTGTTCTTCACCAGACGCCATGGATAACCCCACTATATCCAGATCATCTTTCACACTAGGAGACAGAACTTCATTTCTTGGACCTAACCATCCTTAAGGAAAGCAGAAAAGTGTGATGGGGCTGTGTGGTCAGGAAGAAAGGAAACAATGTAATCAGAACTACATCACCCCTCTTCTACTTTCTTCCTGGACTTTAGGGCCCAATTCTGTGACTGCAAAAGGGAGGCAGAAAGTCTGGATGGGGCATAGGGTTGAGATCAGCCAGGGGACACCCAAGCTCCTGACTGAACATAAGTTAACAGTCAGACCTCACATGGAAGGATAGACATGTTCATTCCAAGGGTGTCATCCTGCAAGTTAACTCATATTTTGTTGGTATTCCTTTGAACCCAGGATGCCATGATGATTAAAATTTCTAAACTCTACATGAACTTATGAAATTCTCAAAGAATTAATAAAAATATATTAAAACATCTAAACTAGATGACAGCTTCCAAACAAGTGAATTTATGAAATACAGGGAACTAAATTACTTCTGAAAGAGAAGATTTTTTTTACACCTAAAAAAACTCCATACGTTATATGGATCAATGGGTGGATGGGTGGGTGGATGAAGATTGATGATGATGATGATGATGATGATGATAAAATAAATAGAAGATAGGCAGATTATAGATAGATGAATGGATAGATAGATAGATAGATAGATAGATAGATAGATAGATAGATAGGGAGATAGATAGATAGATGGATGGATTGATGGGGATGGATCAACAGAGATAAAGAGACAGATTATAGATGGGTAAGTAATAGATACCTGATGGGTTGATGGATTCCAGGCAGTTATGCTATATTGATGTTATATTGCTCAAACAGGCATATATGCACACATACTAATTAAAACAGGTCAGGAAAATACCTATATTCAGCTCCATGTACTGCACATAGACACTGCAAGCAGTCTAGTGGGCTCACCTCTTGTTTCTTTACCAACTTTGCTCCATTGGGCAAGTTCTTGATTTTTTTGTGTAGTATTGTTTATAATATTCCTATACTTAGTATCTACCAACACAAAACAAATTATGGTGTGTTCCTACAATGAAATACTTCTAGTAATAAAGAACAAAGATTAAATGTGTTACATGGAAGAATCTCAGAAATATGAAGGAAAGAGGTCAGATACAAAAGTGTGCATACTAGGACTAGAGTGTTACTCAGTGCACAGGCCTAGCACATGAAAGGCCCTGGATTTTGATTTTATTTTTTTAAATTTTATTTATTTTATGTGTCTTCTACATCATATATCTTGATCCCATTCATTTCCCTGATCCTTCACATCTTCCTTCCACCTTTGCAGTTCCCCCAAATAAAACAAAATTTAAGAGAAAAAAAGAAAAGAGATAAGAATAGTAAAATAAAATAAAATGGGAAAAACTTAAAAATCTCATCATGGGAGTTGCAGTGTGACACCATGAATTACTCCATGTACCCCTTTCCATGTATCTTGACTTGCAAGTGTTCATTACAGAGAGTCATTGGTCTGGCTCAAGGTCTGTTGTTTCTATTACCCTACCGATTCTTAGCACTTGCTTGGGCTCCTCCTGGATATCCCGCTGTTGCCCTGTGTCTTAGAGATCCTGCAGCTTTGGGTCTGCAGGTCAGGTCCCTTCACATGCTCCAGCAGATCACAGATGGGGTGGATGATAAAGCAGGCCAAGTCCTATGCTTGGGTCTGGGCCTGGGCAGCTGTGCTCTCATCCACAGAGTGATCTCAGCTGTGCTATCCAGACAAAGTGCAAGGCAAGCTTTCCCATGTGTTTCCCAGGAGCTTGCCTGGTGCCATAGGCCACCATGATGATCTTTATGTGATGAGGAAGCATAGCCCAGTACACCTCCTAGGTGACCTGAGTGGACAAGGAGACCACCATACAGGTCTAGAGCTGTACAATGCAGACTTCAGAGGGGAGAACACAGGCCCACCTGGTACCTTACAGCACTGGCCAGATGGACACTAATGGTGTGAGCAAAGGTTTGGTATGGTGGTTCATGGGAGAGAGAGAAAATGGGTCAGGTTCTATAGACAGAAGCAAAGAGAAGAGAGAAAGGGAGTGGGTTGAGATGGAGAGGTGACTGCGGGGTGGGCATTTCTCTGGCTTCCATCTTTAAACACCACCTGTGTACATACACAAATGCACATACACAAGCACACACACACACACGTATAGCCTTACACATATGATCTATGCACTATATGATTCTGTTTATCTGAAAACACAATTTCAGTTATAAAGACAGAAATCAGACCAGTGGTTGTGGGAAGTGGAGTGAGGAACACCTGAAAAACAGCACCCAGGAACTTTCGGTCTGATGAGAATATCCTCTATCAGCTTGAGTGGCAGTTACATAGTCATCTTCATTTGTCAAATATTATTGAACTGAGCATTCAGCATGAGAACATGTCATTGAAGTTAAATTATACCTCAGTAAAACTGACTTGAAAATCCTTTGTTCGTCTCGTAAGATTTTCCATGTCATTCAAAATGAATCCCGGAGTCTCTGAGAAAGTTGCTACAGCCCCATTGCTGTTTCCTTAGGCCACCTTATGCGAGGCACCGGGATCTCCCCATTTCTAGCGCCCTCCAGAGAGAGCCCCACCCTTCATGCCTTCCCTGGCCCCTTTCTCAATGAGCGCTCCACAGATCCTCCTTCGCTCACAGTGCTTGTTCTATTCTGATCACCTTCTATGCTCACCCTTCCTGAAATTCACCAAGTCCATCAGTGAGCTGTGCTCCTGAACTAGAAGGAAACTGTGTGAAGCAGGTGATTTGTTCACCCTCTAACCTCGTAGACTCCTATAATTCTCGGTAAGTGTTTCCTTAGGCCATGTGTAGTTTATTCCTGAGAATACAGCTATGTGCCCATGTAGGAAAACACGTGTGCACATGCTTAAAGGAACAACACCAGCACATGCTTAGAGAAAGCACCAGATGCTGTGAAGGAGAGAGCAGAGCCGGGCACAGCCAGCCAACTCTGAGTGCAGACAGATATTGTGAGTGCATAGCCAGTGAAAGTATCTCTGGAAAAGTGACTTTTGAACAAAGATGTAATCTAATGAGGAACCAGGCAGGATGGGGCAAAAGTATCCCTGGGGAAGCAGCAAGTGCAAAGACCCTGGGGTTGGCCCTTGCTTGAGCCATCTAGCAACAAAAGCAAGTTGGGTGTGGCTGGGATGAGCATGCTCCATTCCCCTTCAGTTATCACCGTGTTCTTTGTTCCTGGGTACAGCTCCACTCATGGCCACACTCATGACGTCTTGAGGTCATACGTCCATCTATTTGTATGTATTGTATATCTCTTTGCAATATCCCTCAAATGAGAGGCCATAGTCATTTTATTTGACACAACATGTGGGCACATAGTAAAGCACTTGACTGGTGCTTAGGAGCCATAAATTCAGTCCCCAACATGGAAAAAAAAAGAATTAACAGCAAAAAGCCCACTCCCTATCCTTTCCTCTGCACCGTAGGATCCCATGGCTTGCCCCTTAATGCTCAGGGCCGAATCTGATGGTTATCTCCACAAGACAGAAAGAGGCACACACTCCTCTAACCACCAGGCCACATTGTGGAGTCTGGTAATTCTGTGCCTCTGCCTGTGTCAAGGTTTGTGTTGCTTACACTTTGTTTCCGTCTTTTCTGTCCTGGGATCAGTGTGTCAGTCCCATTATATTCCCTCCAGCTCTCCTGACTACTGAGATGTGTCTCCGGGTTTGGGATGGCTCAATGGTAAAGTGTCTTCTGTGGAAACCTGAGGACCCGAGTGCCATCTCTAACACTCACACAAAAGGGGCAGCACTGCCTGCTGTAGCCCCAGGTGACGGGGTTGGGGAGATGGCTCAGTGGTCAAGAGTGCTTGCTGCTCTTCCAAAGGCCCTGGGTTCAGATCCACATCAGGAGGCTCATCCCTGTAACTCAGATCCAGGGGATCTGGCCTCTGTGGGTACCTACACATGTGTGTTGTATACTCAGGCTAGCATATACACATAAATAAAAATAAATAAATCCAAAAATCAAGTGGAAAGTGATGTAGAGAATACAGCAAACATTGACCTCTGTCCTCTACCCACACCCACATAGGCAATCATATCCCTCTACACAATGCATTTAGGCATACACCACACTCATATGCATGCATGCATGCGTGAATACACACAGTCTTACTCTGAAATAATTCCAATTTTACAGAAAAGCTGTAAACGTGGTTTAAAAGAATTTCTGCATGCTGTTAACCTGGAGTTCCCAAATAGCATCATCACTCTGTCCGATATATAGCTATAAACAGTCATGGAGGTGCGTCCGTGCCTTCCACTTACCAGGAGGCCAAGGCAGTCAAGACTACCCAATAAGAAACATCAACATAGACGTAAGGGACAGACACATGGATATAACATGTGTGTGGCTAGAGACAGGCATGTAACTGGGTGTTAGGCATACTAGTCCATAAACCCTTCGGGATGGGGCAGAGATGAGATGACCCATTAATCCTACACACATTTTCTTTCCTAATAACCAGAGCATTCTCCCACAAAACCACCTTACAAATACCAAAATCAAGCAACTAGATAGTATCTCACTCCTATCGAACTCCCAGATTTTATTCAGGTTTAGTCAATTATCTCACACTGTCCTTTGATACGTGGCTATCCTTTAAAACTCTAAATAATAGATGGCACTGCCGCCTCCTCTCCTGCTCTCCGCGTGCGCTGTCTTTCTGGCGCAGAGCGAACAGCACTATTTTCTTCTTAAAGTCCAGTGCAATGCTGCTTAAATGTGTTTCGAGATATCTCCATTTGTTTTTGCTACTGTTACTGGGAATAGCATCTGTTAATCTTTTATATTGTACCTTGCTGAATTCTTATATGAGCACCAAACATGTTTTATCCAGTTTTCTGTGTAGACAGCCATGTTATCTGCAAATAATGGCTGTTGGATCTCTTCCTTTATAAAATTTTAACTCCTTTCTTTATTTTGTGTTCCTGGCCACAAAATCCAGGACTTGAATCATTCCAATTAATTTTTCTAAACTGTTAATTTGAGATATCAATTCACAGGAAGTTGCAAAGAAACCACACTGGATTGTCCTGTGTGTGCTTCAGCTGGCTCTGCACTCTATGTATTCTCTAACTGTGGAACAGTAGTGAAATCAGCAGGATGGGATTGGTCTAATAAAGATTTCACTGTTATCCCCTCACTGACTCCCTATCTCTCGCCTCTGTCTCTCTCTTTCTCTGTGTGTGTACCAACTTCCAGAAAAAAACATTATCCATGTGTTACTTTGTGTGCTAATGGCATAATCCATTTACTTTTTAAAAAATGAATAACTGGGAAACCGAAATTAAACCTTGGGTCATTACAAAGATAAATCAAACACTTTGTAAAAGCATCCAAATTCTGAAATGTCTTGAATCCAATGTGTGCAGTCTTTTGCTAAGCGAATCCTGCTGAAATTAATGATGCCAGGAAACTCATTCAGCTACAGTCTAAAAGAAAAAGTAATAATGCAATCTTTTCAATATCACAGATTAATGTGTAGGATTGGGTCAATTTTACTGAGCCCAGCCTTAAGTAATGGAAAGCGAGACACACAGGACAATGGTACCTGCTTGGCATCAAATCAGGGATTGTCTCCCTTCTTCTCCTTCCCCATCAGCCCACCTCTCCTTCTTGTCTCTCCACGTCCATCCCCACTATAAGGCATATTAGAGAAAAACTAAGAGAATCCCAATAATGGCAATAACTTAGCCAAGAATAAGGTTAACGTTGGTTTTCTAGCAGTGAAAAGTATAGGAACAGTGAAGCGAATGAATGACACGGGAACTAGGTGTGGCATGCGTGAGCACAGTCCTTGTCATCTTAGTTAACTGTAGCTAGACACCACCTAAAATCATGTGAGAAAGGAATCTCGGTTGAGGAACTGCTCAGATCATATGGGCCTGTGGGCATGTGTGACGGTCTTGGCTGCCCTGGAGCTGGAGTTACAGGTGATTGTGAGCCGCCTGTTTTGGGTGCTGAGAACTGAACGCCTGTTGGCTGGAGCAGCAGCCAGTGAGGAACCATCTCTGCAGCCCTCAATTGAGGTTCTGGTCTCTTCTCCCTCTCTGCCTCTCTCTACTCGTTTATTAATTCTTTCTTTCTTCCCTCCCTTCCTCCTTCATTTCTCTCTTTCCCTTTATTTCACCCTCTTTCTCCCATCCGTTGCTTTAAGATAGAGTGAAATTTTCAAATTTCCTAGTTAGTTCCCCATCCTCCTGATGGGGATGACTTTCCGCTTGCTTGTTGGGGATATATTTGAAATCAGGCAGCCCCTCTTAGAGTGCCCAAAAGAGAAAGATGTGACTTAAAGTTTTGTGATGGGAAACTAAGCAAGTCAGCAGCAAAGACAGCAGAAGGACCCCAAAGACAGGAAGCCAGAGATCACAGAAGCTCATCTGTCCCTAGGATCTACCACCAATGTTAGCGGGATCTCCTGGAATGTTGTCTACTCATGCCTGTTGGGTAACTTCTGACCATCACCACCCCACCAATGGGCAATTTTCTCTACAATAAATTAACCAAAGTTCAGGTCTGGGAATGCCAGGGGCCAGGTTAAAAAAGGAAACCCAGAGTGTACTGGGATGGGGAATTGTGGAGGGTTGGACTCCTAACTGGGAGTCACGTTTGCCTTAAGACAACAATGGACACCTAATGTGACCGGTGTCCCATTTTCCGCCTTGTTTGTCTGAAATTTGAAAATCAAATATCTTTATTTTCAAATAGCAATAGATTCCATCTAAAATGGAAGCAGCAGTAGCAATAAAATAAGCCAAATAAAATCAACCATATAGCACCATATAATATCTGAGGATGGTGGATCGAACCTGGTGTTAGCCAGGAGTATAGGGAGCTCATAAGTCACAATTTAAGATCTCTGTATTCATTGATATCTCAGGGACTCCCCAAGTTCTGGGGTGTTCTCTTCGAACAGTATGGCACAGAGCATATGAGGGCCATGCTTTGTCCTCTCCTTTCTGGTTGTGAAGTCAACAAGATCCTCTCAGGGACTCAGGCCCCCTCTCCCTGATGTTCCACACTGCAAGGATTTCCATGGGATTATATGCATAAAACATGACCCTGGGGACTTACAACAATGCAATCATTATGACTCTGCTTTCACCAAGCGATGTTAATGGCATGCTTTGTCCATAAATCCAAATGACCCAAAGCTAACAAGTCATTGGCCAACCTTCTGGCTGCACATCCTGCTGGAGGAACGTTGTCTAGGTTAGAGTAGGCACAGAGAGATTTTCCAACAGCTACATCAGGACAAGTGCAGCCACTGAGTTGAATCACTGGAGATACAGAGGATGTGAGCGTGTGTGACTAGAAAATGGAACTAATATCTACCACCGTAATTGGATCACATTCAGCTCAACATTTTGTCTTGCAAGTTTAAGTACACAAAAATGTGCTGTAGATATACATAATTGAGTTTTATTTAGCTGTAAAGAGCAAAATCATGCCACTTGCAGGAAAATGTCTGGAATTGACATTGTCATGTTAAAGCCAAGTCAGCCAGGCTCAGAAAGAGAAGAATCATGTTCTCTCACATGCAGTCTACATTCATATGTATGTGTGTCTCTATGTGCATATACATAATGTACTACTATATCCATGACGTCAAAGTAGATGGAAAATTATTTGGGAAGAAAGGGAACAAGACAAATTATAGACAGTCGAAAGGAGAGATCAATATGGGATAAGTATGAGCTAAGTACGTGACAGACAGTTGTAAAGATGCTGAAACGAAGCTAGTCATTTTGTGCAATGAATATGTCCAAGTAATTTTGAATTTTTATTTTTAAAAACATATGACTTTTTTCTTTGTAAATAATTATAGATGTGTAAAATGGCTTTAGGCATCCCATAGACCCTTCCCATATACACTCACTCACCTAGTTTCCTGTTGTCAACATCATACGTGACCTTGGGAATCACAACTGGAAAACCAGTGATTTTGGTCCAGAATTATCAATTCACTACTACACTTCCTTGTTACTTCTCTGCTAGCATCACTTCTGTGTTCTGGGGTCCACTTAAAGGCACCCTATTTCACTAAACTGTGGCATATCTCATCTCCTCTGATCTTTCATATCTCATCTCCTCTGATCGTTCTTGGGTGGGTTGTCAGTTTCGTCAGCATCAACCAGTGCTCTTCAGAGCACTGTGGATCCGAGTTCACTGGAGTATTTTTCATGGTTTGAGGGGACAGCACTGCGAAGATGGGGTGCCCCCTGTCACATCATAACATATATGTGGTGATCATACAGTATACTGGACATGTTAACATCCAGCACAGGGGTCAGGTGGTCTCCCAGGTTCTTCTCTAAGGAGTTAGGGTTTCTCCCCTCCGCCAGGGTCTTGTGTACAGAGTTAGCATTTCTTCCCTCCTGCACTTTATTTTTTGGAACAAAACTGTCAAGTGCAGTCTGCCATGGCAGCTCCTAAAACAGCTGCAAATGAATTCTTCTATTCCTGTATGGTACCCCTTTTCCATTTTACAACAGTGGGAATGGAGGTGATAGGGGCTCTGAATCCCAGGTAGCTAAGTTTATAGACAATACCTCAGAAATACACTCTGTGCCTCTCTACCTCCAGGGCCCTTCCCCACACACAGAATGGCACCAGTACTCTCCCCACACCCTTTCCGGCTTCCATTCCCTCCTTGATAAGTCACTGAGTCTTTAGTGAAATTATATTTGCCATCTCATCAGATACAAAATGGTTGTTTTCTTTTCTTTTCTTTTTTTCTTCAAGGGCATAAATTAAGCTTCTGGCTCAGAGGAACATCCTGCCACATCTTTCTCAGAATCACTATGCCCTTGTGTTCCCCAAGTCTGAGTAAGGAATGAGTCACCCACTTCTAAGAATTCTGAGATCTAGTGGGGGCAACAGTCATAATTGCCACTTTATGACTAACACGGTGACAGGTGAACTCACATGGGCCCCAGTATCCATAGAAATTAACTATGGAAATAAATGTTTCTGCTGCGTGAAACCTCAGGGAGACAGCGGTGCTTCCCTAGACTCTGCTCTTTTAACTGAGGCACATATACAACTTATAAACCCTCAAAATATTCCAAAGTAAGTTGATTCTAGGAGAAAAGAAAAAGTAGAAGGCACCATTTATGTTGCCTAGAAAAGCCACTTCTAATTGTTTCAGACCTGGCTGGGATTTCCCCTCGCATCTTTGTTCAGTTCTTCAGGCCTGGCTTCAGGCTTGAGTTCTCTCTAAAACAGGGCACTCTGTTGTTCTTGGCTACAGTCTTATCAAAACAATACTAGCAGAAAAAGAAATGGCATTTTCTGTGCTGATTGTTCCAGAAGAATCCAATATCAACTCTGAGCGCAGGAAATGTAGTCACAGGGCGCACCAGCAGCCTGCTGTCACAAAGGTATCGGGCTACAGCACTGCAGTAAAAATACATAGGCTCATCATGTTGCTGGCCAGCTGAGGGTCAGCCGGTTGCTCTGCCAGTCTTAATGGGGTGACATTGGCGTATCTGAAACACGATTAACTAGAAGTTGAGGCAATGACAGTGTACCAGGTCTGCTTACATCTCTCTTCCTCCAATACCCAGCCTAAGCAGGTTGTCAATGATGATGGCAGAGGTTCAACAGCAACAGGGGTACCAACCTTGGTAGGAAAAAAAAAGACTCCAATCATTTGCTCTGTGTCTGACTAATAACCATGGTCCGGGATACAGGAACTGACTTCTTCCAGAAATGAACACAGTGGGGATTTTTACCTAGGGAAGTTCTGCAGGGAAGTCAGAAGGACACTGCAATGTCTAGGCCTGCCTTACAGATAGGCACAGAGGCAGCCTAGAGCCACGACGTTCAAGGTCACAGTTAAACTTCTCTTCTGACTCATTCTCTCTCACCCTCTGCTGAGAATGGTTCAATTCCAACTGCTTGAGTTTTGAGAATTTTTCCTCTATTTTCACTTCACCCTGCTTGCGGGAACTTTATTGCTTGGCACCTGTGGGTCATTTCATTTTGTCAGTCTCCCCCTAATTCTTAGCTACATTTCTTACACACGTTACAAATTGTTTCTCTTTTTAAAAAATAAAGATATCTTATCATTAAAAAGATATTTTTTTCATCATTATGAGCTCAGTCGTATAAAGCTGTCTTCATCTTAAGTAGGAAATAATGGTTTTAAACAGGAAATAATAATAGAGAATCACCATAGTTCAGACTCTGCAACTATGAACAAAGGTGACTCAGATGACATTGTCTTGGTGGATTTTGTGATGTGAAAACACTTGGTAAGGGCATGCCTCATCACTGGACGACCAGGCTTCCTTGCCACAGCCCTTCAAATCAATCTTCTCAGACAGGCAGTAGCTTCCAGGAGCTCACGAAAGCTCCTAAAGAGTCAGCTTGAGCGCATTCCTATTCCTGGCTGCCTTCAGATGGGAGCTGATATTGAAGGTTTTGGCAGCATCTAATCTGTGCAATAAATCCTCCTTAGAGCTGAACTCTTCTCTCTTGCAGAAGGCTGAAGTTTCCCAAGTGACCTGTGGTATGGCTGCTGGGGTGTGGAGGAGCAGAACACAGCATCAGGAACTAAGGTCTGTCTTCCAAGACCAGGTAATTGACCAGGACCTGGATATGATCAGAAATGCTTCCCAACGAAGCAGGCATGCTCTAGCAAAGACACAGCCCAGGACTAATTTAATAATCATAGCACTCAGACCACTGAATGTGGATTTGGAGTTCTAGACCAGCCTGGGTGATACAACAAAATCTGGTCCCAAACAAATGCATCTTTTCAACTTCGCTGAGGACTTTTTCTTGAACCTCAAGAACCAGTGAGAAATGATGGGTGAGTGTGAATTTCTTAACTAGACTTGAGACGTGATCTGCTACACAGTTTAGAGGGATCCCTTTGGCATTAGTGTATTGTATAACGGAGAGCCAGGTTTAACTATGTAGGAGGAAGGCCCACTTGTTTGTCCCAGCTGAATAACCACACAGAAACTATAGTAATTATAACGCTGCTTGACCCATTAGCTCTAGCTTCTTGTTGGCTAACTCCTACATCTTAATTTAACCCATTTCTGTTAATCTTTGTATCTCCACGTGGCAGTGGCTTACCAGCTAAAGTTCTGGCATGTCTGACTCTGGTGGGCGGCTTCATAGCTTCTCATAGACTCTGCCTTCTTCCTCCCAACATTCAGTTCCGTCTTCTCCATCTACCTAATTTCTGCCCTATAAACAGGCCAAGGCAGTTTCTTTATTCATTAATGGTAATCACAGCAAACAGATGGGACTCCCACATCACAACTACAGATCAGGAGTCAGTTAACAGGAGACCAGGTCCATGAGGCCAAAGGACTGTAACATCTGCATGATGCATGTCATACACAGAGGATGTGGAATCAGGCAGCCTGGGATCAAGGGAGCAGCAGTGTTTATTGTTGGGTTATTTTTGACACTTATTTTATTTTTAATCATGCACATGTGTATATGAGTGTGTGTGTGTGTGTGTGTGTGTGTGTGTGTGTGTGTGTGTGTGTGTGTGTTTGGGTATATGTACTTTATTGGAGGCCAAAAGCATCTGATCTCCCTGGAACTTCTTACAGGCAGTTCTAAGCCAGCAGTGTGGGTACGAGAAATTGAACTCAGGTCCTCTGCAAGAGCAATAGACACCTTGAGCCTATGATTCTATTCTCCAGACCCCATGTCTTTGGTGTTCTTTTTAAAAGATAGTGCTGAGGGCCACACAGAGCAACACATGCTTCCCTGACATCCCTTGACCATCGTCTTCTGCAAAGTTTGACTGGAAAAGAAGATTCAATTTTGCTAACAACCACCACCACCACAACAACAAAAAGTGCTTTTTGGCACAATGAGTAAAATTGTCAAACTGGGAGGCTCTTAAAGGTGATTTGTAGACTTTGTTTCACAGGGTCATCAGGAGTGAGTATGTCTGGACTCCCGAGGATGCATACAAGCAACAGTAGGAGCCCAGCAGAAACAGAGAAAAGCAGAAGTGAGCCAAACCTGGGCCCTAGCAGACGCTGTTAGAACTTCATCCAAAGTGGCCTTCCCAGAAAACAGGACAACTGGAGTCTCCAAGATGCTGTAATATAAACATGTGGGTTTCTTTGGAACGGTTCTTCATGAGAGAAAGAAGATGCAGAGGAAGAGGACTCACCTGCTGCCTCCAACTGCCAGCTGACACTTGCAAGCACCTCCTGGTGAGCGGGAGAGATTCATCTATATGTCTCTACCGCGCATGTCCGGTGGCGAGTGAGAGGGATTCATATATATGTCTCTACTGAGCATGTCCAGGAGTCCCGAGGGGTAATTTTAGAGAAGCCCTGTCTCTGCACCCCTGGAGATGTTCAATCTTTATACAGCTCCCCCTATCCATCTAGACATTATAGCACACTGAAAAACTCAGATGCTGAAGCCAGATTCTCAGAGTCGATTTCCATCCTTGTTGCTTCTGTGGGCAAAGCTGTTTCATTTCTCTGTACTTCGGTTTCTCTGCAAACAGAATGGATTTATAATCATAGGAATAACCTAGGGATGATGCAGGGCGAAATGACTTAATGCAATTGTAGTATGACTGTTCCTTCCAGGTTGGAAAAGGTCATCGCTGTCTTGAGGCAGAGAAGCTGTGAGGACCACAGGGGATCTTTACAAGATCAGGCCAGTTAACACCCCATTGTGGAGAGAGAAGCTTCCAAAACTCATGAGGCATCTAACCCTCTCCCCAAGATAATACAAGAAGTGAACAGTTGACGGGGATGGGACTTCTCAGGGGTGTCTGTGAGCCACCTATACCCCTGTATGTGGCCCCAGTGAGCCACACTTAGTTGCTTCACTTAGTTGGACTTGGACAGGATCCTGTTCTTGGTCTGTCTCTACCCTCTCCATCTCAGGTGACTAGACATTTATGTCTCTCCAGGAAAAGTCACACAGACCAACAAAGTACAATGCTGAAAACTATGCCAAGCACTTGGTGCTAATTAGCGTTGAAGACTGCCAAACTGAATGCTAAAGGCACTTTGTGTTTGGAAGAGGGAATTGGATAAATGGTGTTGCTGATGGCCTTCAGTAGGGGGTATCTCCATGTTGGCACAAGAGAAAGCACAGCCTCATCTCTCCAAACAAAAGGGAGATTGATCCCCCCTCGAAATCCAAACAAGAAATAGGGTTTTCAGACAGCTTGGCTACATGGCAAAGGCAGACTGGTTCCCCAGCATAATATGCTTTGGGTTATTATATTTCCCACCTAATAAACATCATGCTTTTGTATTTTTCGCTGCAGAGGAAAGAGTCTCACTGTCTGGAAAGGCTGTGTGTGTGTGTGTGTGTGTGTGTGTGTGTGTGTGTGTTCGAGCTCCCTGAAATAATACCACCAGCATCTCATCAATGGCCTCCACCCTGTCTTAAACACTCTCTGGAAGGCCAGGCTGGCATTTTACACATGACTGACTGAGGCCCATGCCTATTTCTATGTGTTTGGATTTTTTTGTGAGTAAAATGTACTCTTAGGTGCTTGTGTGAATGGCTGGGACCAAATGTGCATTTTACCTGTTCTTGTAGCTAGGTGTGAGCAAAGATTGAGATGGGCAGTGCACACTTGTCGATGGGGAAGTGATGAATGACTGGAGCCAGAAGCCACCCTGCTTCTGTTTGCAGAGGATGGTTTGGATGTGGCAAAGGGAGTGTGAAAATAGGATGAGAAGGCAGGCTGGTGACTGAGCCAGGCTGGTAGCAGGATGGTAGCACAGCCCATGAAGTCCTGCCTGAGGTGTAAGGGAGTTCACAAGGATGACCTCTGTCTCCTCACAGAGCCTAGAAGATAATCTGGGTCATGCCTACAACCACCATCACCACAGTGATCTCAGATTTTTTTCCCAAGGAAAGCGGAAAACAGGCAGGGACCACTGCTGATGCATCTACAGCACAGGTAGCTAGGCCATCGCCCACCAAGTCATCTCAGTTACACAGCGCTTCGGCTTCATGGCTAGTTGATAACCCCACAGGCTAATGATTCGATTATGCTGCTCATGGAAGCTCCATCCCATTCTCCAGGTTACCCCAGCACCAAAGCTTGTATCCGTGGGAGATGCAAAGAAAATGCAAAGCCTCCAAGAAAGAATGTGACAGGGTCTGTGGACTGAGGAACTCACAGACTGAAGAACTCACAGGCCTCAACTCTACTCAGTCCAAGTTCCTACTGCCAATCAACCACGAAAGCCTGCCCCTAGGCAGCTCACTGGAGCATTTTGGAGCCTCTGGCTTGCTCCTTACATCTGATTGGTTAGTACAGACCATGACTGCGACTTCTACCTAACTTTCATCTTTTCTTGTCACAGTAGGTCTCAAGGCCCGCAATGTTACAAAGCCCACATTTGGCCTTCATCCATGACTTCCAGCATGAAGTTCTTAAAGGTGAAAAGGGAACGCAGCAACTTGAAAAGTGCAGCTAGTGACAGAAGTTTCCTAAGACTGAGACTGCAATTTTGGGGTTTGTCCTGGTCCTGGTTATTTACTGTCTGGGCCACCTAGTGGGTATCCAGAGATCTGAAGGACTGGCTGTGGGTCCGAATGAAAAGCCATCCCCAAGCAGTAAGAGTTGAGGTAAAAATGGTTCAGACCCAGCTCAGGCCCCCAGGACTCAAGGTTTCTGGAAATCAGAACCCCAGCAAGCCCTTTCTACTTTCTACCAAAGGTTTTAAGGTCTGACCCACGAGTCCAGTCCTTGGACTCAGGGCCTAGGTTTGTATCTGCTCATCTTGATCCGCATGCTGGACAGAGGGGGGAAGCAGGGAAAGACGAAGGGAAGAAAGGAATGAGGGAACAAAAGAAACTAGCAGCCTTCCTTCCTCTGTGGCACCACGTGTTCACGGTCACGCTGCTGTGAAGCACACGACCCTTTCTATTTCCCATGTGGCCACAGTGAGGCTGGAAGAGGGTACACTGTGTCCTAGTGTTTACCCCACACTCAACAGTGGAGTCAGAGCGCCACACTCGCTTAATTAGACATATAGCCAGCAAAGGTTCTAATTCTTCCAATGTTCTCCCAGAGCAGACCTGGCTGCCTTCTGCCACCTACTAAGCATGGCCCGTGGCAGCTTTCTCAAGGTTCACCTTCTGTAAGGCCCTTACCTAAAAGTCCCATGTCTGATCATTGCCCACGTTTTACTAAATCAGCGGTACCGTGCACGTAGACAGCCTAGCTCTGATGCCTCCTACCCCAAGACCGTCACAAATTGAGGGCTTCTCTAAGTCTACCTTCAAAGCCTGGGAACCAGAGGTACTGAGAGCCGAGCTCAACATGCACTTCAGGTTCTCCCTGCAAACCCAACCCTTCTCAGAATATTCATCTAAAATCCATGTTTTCCTGCTCCTTTCATAAAGCATTCAAAGTGTAGGAGCTAGATTCAGGTACCATATCCACACTGTTAGTTTCTAGGGTACAGATGAGGATGCGGGGGTGAGGAGGGGTGGGATATGGATGGGGATCAAAACATAACCTGGGAGTGTATTTTTAATGAACTGGGCTGTTCTCCTAAGTGGCCAAGTTGCATTCAGAAGACATCACTCTTGGGATTTGTGTTAACAGAATTCTATGCACAGTTTACCATATTCTGGGTTTTGGCAAATGTCACAGGGTACAGATACTGCCTACAGGGTACATCCATGCCTACAGATGCTCATGAGTTCAGGTAGGACAGTCTTATGGAACCATGGGAAAACAGTAAGCAGGATAAAGGACAAGGAGACAGGGCAGTTAGTAATGGGCTCTGAGGATTAATCAGGACCAAAAATGTTTCCTCATTAAAGCTGTATCAGACTGAGCAAGTGACACCTCTCTTGACTTCGCTGTCCTCCCTGAGTTATTGCGACAGTTAAATAATAATTGGACAGACTATGCAGGTGACACAGTTACAATTTAACAACCAATGGATATAGTTACCTTACATCAAAACAGAGGTGAATGTACACTCAGCATGGGAAAGCATGGTGGGCTTTGTGGAGGAGGTGGTACTCAAGATGAATCGGAAAGAGAGTCAGGAATGGGGCAGGAAATGAGGAAATGGTGGCTTCCCAAGAAAAGGCAGAAGCAGGGAAGCAGCTGGCATGGCTCCCTGATTCCAGACTTCCCTTCCCTGGAGTATAGGTTAGGGACCCCAGTCCACTTTAGTCAGCCCTGGATCCTAATCCTTTAAACACCCTGCTGAGCCCCAAGAAACACCTTGCTCCATGCAGGATCCTCCTCCAGAACCCTGCCCTCAAGACATCAAGGGTGGAATCTCTGTCCATTGTACTGTCCCACGTGCCTATGCCTGATACACACTTTGTACATTGTAACATGTCAACAGAATACGTGGATAAACGACCAAATGAATGAATTACTCCTCTTACCTACCAGACGCTGGTGTGTCAGGGCCCATTACAGGAGGTCGGGCAGAGGAAGCATTGGTAGATCCAGGGATCCCTTAACCCATGCTTCAACCGATTGACGTCTCTCAGACGAGCTTTGCATTTTGGAAGGGTGATTGTAAGGTTTCGTCGATAAAAGGGCTCTACTGCTTTGAAAATCTACTGCTTTGAAAATTATTACTGTCGTGGAGAAAAAGCATAGCTTTGAAATCAGCGAGTCTGGGTGAAATCTTCCGCTTTACTGGATGCTGTGCCAACTAATCCCAAGCTGGTCATGGTTGTCTGTAAAACATTGTGTTCAGAACCTGCTTGCCTCCCGTCTCCCACGGGCTCACTGTAAACAGTCACGTGGATCTTCCTCCAGGTGCTGGGCTTCTCAGAGTCTTCCCCTTGCTATGTTCTTGCCCCTGGAGATCACTCTCTTCATGGGCTTGCCCCTTCCCAGTTCAGCACCTTCTCAGAGGCCGCCAGAGAGACCTCTGTAAAGTAAATTTCCTCCCATTATCTTGGCCCCAAGAAGCTGTGCTTCTCAAATTATGCCCAGCACCTATTTCTGGGCACATCTGCATGGGGAAATGTCATAGCTTAGAGCTGTGCTGGCTAGTTTAATGTCAACTTGACACACACTAGAGACACAGGCTTAGAGAGAATCTTCACTGAGAAAGTGCTCCTTAAGGTTGGCCTGTAGGCAAGACTGATGTATTTTTTGACTGCAATTGAAATGGGAGGTCCATTGTGGGTGGTGTTGCCCTTGGGCACATGGTCCTAGGGTTGTTGAAGAAAGCAGGTAGGGCAGGCCATGGGGAGCAAACCAGTAAGTAGCAATCTTCACGACCTCTATTTCGGTTCCTGTCTTCAGCTGTCTGTCTTGAGTTCCTGCCCTGACTTCCCTGAATGATAGAACCAGCTGTGAAGCGAACTAAACCATATTCTCCCCAAGTTGATTTGGGTCTTGGCGTCTTATCAAAGACTAAAACCAAGATCCTAGCTGAGATAGTACTCAAGGGCTCTTGTGCTGAAAGTTTAGTCTCCAGCATAGCGTTGTCCAGAGGTTTGGTTTGGGAGAAGCAAATAGGAGAACTCTGATCTCATAAGCCATCAGGGATTTCAGAGTGGATGTTTGGGAAGCAGGACCTAGATGAAGGTACCATGTCATCAAGACATGTTCTTAGGACTGTGTTCTTCCCCTGGCTTCTCCCACCTCTGCTTCTCGGCTGTTTCCCACTGTCATGCTCTTCTGCCATCATGTCCCACCTTGTCACAGGCCCAGATACAACAGAACCAAGTGACCACAAATGGATGAGACTAAACAAATCTTTCCTCCTTTAAATGGTTTACCTTTCAAATCGGGCTTTGTGTGGCTAGAGAGATGGGTCAGAATTGAAGTACACTGGCTGTTCTTCTAGTGGACCCGTGTTCAGTTCCTAACACCGACATGGGGCAGTCCACAACCACTGTATCTCTAGCTCCAGGAGAGCTGACTCTCTCCTGACCTCCGTGGGCCCCCACGTAGGAGGCGTATACACTGAGAAAGACACCCACAAATATGTAAATAAAAAATTTAAATGTCAAAGATCATGTATCATAACACAGGAGACTAAAAACGATTCACACTACCAAGGACTGGGTCCCCGGTGATTGACATGCTTCCTGGCATAAAGTAATTTCTCATCAATATTTGCTACAAGAATGAGCACAGTCACACAGTATGTTGAGGACCTACCCAAACCTCAAGTTTTCTCAGGTCTAATTTGGAGTGGATGCTGACTACCTCTTAGAAGCGCTGATGACTCACCCAGTGAAATTGTGTGCAATCCCCCTGGGAGTAGGGACCCCCATTGGTGCACTTCTCCCGCCTGCCCACCTGCCTGCCCACCCGCCAGTGCTGGCCTCAGCAGACAGCCAGAGGACCTGCTTGAAACTAAATTACATTCTAGACCCAGAGCCATCCTTCAGCTCTGAGCCTGACAGAAGCCTGCAAGCCTGCCAGCCTTAAGCTGCCACGCATCTGAACACACAAACTGAAAAATTAATGTCCCTGGAAGGCATCGCCTCCTTCCCATAGACACCCCTGACCTTCTCGCCTCTCTGCACAGCGGCAGAAGCTGGTGCACCGGCTTTGCCGACTCAGTGCACCACCACAGGCCTGCAGGGCTGGCAGGAGAGAGGGGAAGCATTCAGGATTCTTTTTTCTTTCTTTTTTATTTTTTTGTATCTGTGGGAAGCAGAAGGCCCTGGTGGTCACACCGAGACCTTGTTAACCCCACGTGCTAAGCAGAGGGAGAATTCAGGAAGAGAGTGAGATTGAGGTGGCTTGCATTCATTGTTAGATCCCTGGAAACCATCCTTGGGGTCTCTGGCTGGTGGCTCCAGACAAAACTCAGGAAGGATACACAGACTGGGAGAGATTCCCTGGCATGCTGGCGAGGAAGGGAAAGATCACCACTGTTCCAGGATGGCACTCTTACAGTGTCTTGGGAGCAGCAGGGACATTTGTGACCTTATAGATGGTCATTGGGAGTCAATTTCATAGCAAATCTGTACATGGGACATCAGAGTTTCATGATGGACTTGGATGGTAACCTGGACCATCCCAAGAGACCTAGACACTTATTGTGCCTTCCTCACCTTATCCCTTGAGACCAGTGTTCTGTATCTAGCTGCCTACAGTATACTGTGGTGCACCAGTGTCCTCAGTAGTGTTTCATATATGCATACTCTCATGATGTAACCCAGGCCTGCCCCCCAGAGCCACGTGCTAATAGGTCACTCAACTCATACATACATTGGGGGTTCAAAGTCTGCCAAATGCAAGAGAAGGGGCTACTTACTGTACATGAATGTGGTCATCGGGTTTTTTTTTTTTGTCTCTGTATCAAATACTTGACAAAATCACTATAAAGAAAGATTCCTGCAGGATCCATGTCATGACCATGCAGCCCCACTGGTTTCAGGCCTGTGACAGACATGAGACAGCGCTTCATGGTGGGAACACGTGACAGAGAAAGTCATTCCCTTCATTGCAGAGCAGGAAAAGAGAGAACAAGAATCCCACAATCCTCTTCACCCACCTGCTCCAATGGCCTGCAAACCTCCTACACGACCCTTTGTCTCAGAAGTTCCACCACCTCCCAGTCATGCCAAGCTGGACTAAATCTTCAGCGCATGAGCTTCTGGGAAACATTCCAGACCTGAACCATTGGAGTCAATTTGACTAAGTTGTGGGATGTCAAGATAGCTGCTTAACCATTGTTCCCAGGCACATCTGTGCAGTTAGCATTGGAAATAATGGGCAGAATGGAGCAGACACCCAGCTTACCTTGGCAATGCCAAATGCAGGGAAGGCAGAAAGCCCAAACGGTAAAAGCTAGAGCGGCTGGGTTTGCCACCTGCCTGGCTGCTTGAGCTGGGAGACCCATCTCCTCCCGTGTCATTCCTGGCTCTCGGGTCTTTAGAGTTAGGCTGCAGTGAGTGCCATTAGTCTGACTCTCGGGCCTTCACACTATGCCACCAGCTCTCATGAGTCTCCCCAGCTGGTAGACAGCAGGATGGAGAACTTCACAGGCCCCGCAACAGTATGAGTCAATTCCTTAGAGTAGATTAAGTGATTTATGATGTATGTACTAGTTACTTTCTTTATAGTGACCAGCGCTGACCTGGGATATCATGATAGAGGAAGACATGTTGAAGACGCTCAGGTCTTACCATAGTGGCAAGAAGCAGACAGAAACAGGAAGTGGCTAGAGAGAACAGTTACCAGGAACCTGTCCGCCATGACTGACAGCTAGGTCCCATCTCCCGAAGCTTCCACAGCCTACCAAAACAGCATTGCCAGGCAAGGACCTCACTTTCAGACATTTGAGCCTGTTGGGGACACTTCCTATTAAAGATCAATGCACTCACGTGTGCGTGCATGCACACATGTGCACGCGCGTGTGTGTGTTTGTGTGTGCATGTGTGTGTTCTTAAGTGTGTTGTATTTCCCTGGATAACCCCAGCTGTGGAATCACCGCACACTGCGATGGGTAGTAGGGGGGTATGGTATGGGACAGTGGTGAGGAGCTTGGAATTTGGCCTTAGGAAATGCACCTTCCTTTCTCAGCTCTGCCTTGCTCCCACTGCCTCCCCTGGACTTTTACTTCCTCACCTTCAACACAGAGTACAAGAGGACCCCTTCTTGAAGCTTCTGGAAAGTAGAAATGAGCCAATGCATTGAATAAACCATTCATCACAGCCACTGCCATATCCTGAGTTCCAGCCATGTCAGGCAGCCTTAAAATGGGGTAAGGGTTGGGGGGTGTCACTTTAGGAACAATCCACATTCAGGCATGCAAATTATTCTCTCTCTCTCTCTCTCTCTCTCTCTCTCTCTCTCTCTCTCTCTCTCTCTCTCTCTCAGATTCTGTTGTGCTGAATCTAGGCCCCACCCTGCTCTCTGGTTTCAGCGACTATGACTGGAGTGTAAGGACACCAGCACTTCCACATTGTTAGCTCTCGTTTTGTTTCCTTCACCTTAGAAGCAGAAGCAGGGCTTTGGCATCCTCTGCAATCGGTCCTGGCACAGGAGTCCACGTAAAGTCCTCGGCCATGTCTGCCCTGGGATCTGAACATGCGCAGTTCTTAAGAGCATCCAGGGTTCAGGGCTGTAAGAAGATCGTGGAGAGGCGAGTGGTCGGCATGAAGGACAGAAAGTGTCTGCAGTGCAAGGTCACCAGACACTTTGAGAAATTCTTTGAGAAATTCTGCCAGCTTATAGCCTCTGAATGAATATCAGAGACACAAGCCGGTTCCCAACAGGACAAGGACAAGTGCTCCAACCAGGGAGCTTAACTCCCCTTTGATTTCTTTAATCAGGTCAAGAAAGGGGGCAGACCAGAGCATGTCTCCCTGCAAAGTAAGTTCCAGTCAGTGCCAACTTGGCAACAGCGTCAACTTGAACACAGGCTCACTTGGTGTCAAACCTGGCTGTGGGACTGATTACTCTCTTTGTGTCTGCCTCTCTTGAGAAGGGGTATCACTAACATGGGCATATACCTTTAGAAAGTTCTAGTAGTCATGTTTACATAAACTCCTCTTCTGTGGTGATGAAGTGGCTTTTGGAAAGACAGTGTGTCTGTCTCTCTCTCTCTCTCTCTGTGTATGTGTGTGTGTATGTGTGTGGTATGTGTGTGGTGTGCTCATGCATGTGTGCACATATGTGTGTGTGTGTGTGTATATGGAGTCAGAGATTAGTATTGAATCAGTATTGAGTGTCTTCCTCTATTCCTCTCCTCCTGATATTTTGAGACAGTTTCTCGTTGAATCTGGAGCACATGAACTTCACTAGTCGGCCTGGCCAGCAGTCACTGGGATCCTCCTGACCCCAGTACTGGTTATGACTGCACACTGCCACATTGGCTTTGTTTTGTTCATGTGGATGATGGGGCTCAGACTCAGTCTTCACGCTTACATGACAAGCACCTACCAACTGAGTCCTCTCTCCAGCCCAGCAGGCTCACTCCTGGAAGAGATAAAATTTCTAAATATAATTCCCAACACTATAAAAACAGATCCAAACTACATATAATCTATGCATAAAGTATTAATTATATATTAATATATGTGGAGAAAGAGATTTTAAAGTCTGCTTGTATACAAATATATGTTTATTAGCATATATTTTTACAAGCCATGTTTAATTTTGATAAAAAATAAATAAATGAGGAAAACACCCCTCTTAAGACTGACTATTTCAGTTACCTATTTCCCCAATACACATCACTCATTCGCACCAATGAATCACAGATTCTGAAAGGTGAACACAGACTGTAGTATCAACAGCCATGCTCGCAGAATCTCCAGGAAGTGAAACAGAGACAAGGAGTCCCATTTTGCAGACAGGGGTATAGAGGGTAATCAACCCTTTAAAAGATTCGCCTGATCTCAAAGTTCCTGTAGTCCTACCTACCTCTTGTTTGGAACAAAGTTAATTTCAGGGCAGCAATCATGGTATAGGCTAACAGTAGTTTCCCCTGGCAGGTGGGAGATGGCTGCACATGCGGACTGACTTGTGTGATACAATGTACCAGAAGGCAGCCATCCACCCATCTACACTGTGTCTAAGTCTCCACACGGCATCAAATGCTTTTGGTCATGTCTATCCCTCTCTGCAAGGCCCGAGTCTGCCCCCTGCTATCCATGGAGTGATCTCACACACAACTATTCAGTGTAACTAAGACAACCCAGCATGCCCCAGTTTCAGGTCCAGGACATCCAGGAATCTTTTCATTTCCAGAAGGAGAAAAGATCATGATAATTGTTGCAAAAGAAACAGCTAATGTCTCAGGAGACAGACTGTGACAAAGAGGCGTGAAAAAAAAAAAAGACATCAGCCAGAGAAGAGGGGAGGAGAGGTCAGGAATGTCAGAAGGAGAAGAACAGAGAAGTGAAGAAAGACACAAAACAAAGAGAGCTGGAGAGAAGAGATGAAGGGGGAAAACTCGGGGGAGACAGAAAGAAAACAAAAGAAAAAGCAGAGAGATGGCTCAAAGAATCAGAGCAGAGAGGGAAACACAGAGGGAGGCAAAGAGCAAGAGAGAAGAGGGGGAAAGCAAGCTATTCCCTGCATGCTCACCCTGTGGATGTGTGTGTGTGTGCACACCCTCTAGTGGATGGGTCCGTTTGTAATGCGCTTCCCTGCAAGGGTCCAGGGAGCACACATCCTCACGGCACTGCCATCACACCGAGAACAGAGTCTGGGCCAAGGCGATGACTATCAGACAGCTGCTCTGGAAAAAAGTTAGTTCCCAAGGTAAAATTGATTTTATGTGTTTGTTTGTTCTGACCTTGAGTTTTCCCGTTGCAATGCCTGAGAAGCAGCGGCAGAGATACAAGGAGATACAAACATAGCAGAGTGACGGTGGAGAGCAGCTGTGAGCAGGAAATGGCACTGGCCTTGAACAAAAGGTGGACCTGTGCACCTACACAAGGGTCTGAGTTAGCTAGGGACCACGGGCTGTGTGACACTGGGCTGATGAAGGCATGCCCCAAATTAGGACAACTGAGCCAGACAATAGAGAAAGCCCAAGTACGGGTACAGAGAAGGCAGGAGAGAAATAAGCAAAGCAGCATGTCCCACAGGACATGCCTTCTTCATTATCACCATCACCACTGTCATCACCATCAATCACCTCCGTTATCACCACCACCGCCATTATTACCACTATCAACACTCCATCATCACTATCACCACTACTTCCGTCATCATAATCACCATCTCCATTATTGTCATCAACACCATATCTTTCCCCCACCCTGACCATAATTGTAGATACCATACCAAGTATTTTATATTATTTAATCACCACACGAGGCTATAGTGTGCACAGATGCTATTCCTATTCTATGCATAAGGAAACTGAGGCTTGGGGAGATTCCCTGAGGTTACAAAGTTACTCTGTAATATGGGACTTGAAACTAGATCTTTCTAATGCCTACTTCCATCCTTGCAACAGTTTCTCCTTGATTCCCTAAGGTTCCCAAAATACCAAACCCAGGGTAATAAGCCTGCTTCTAGGTAACAAAGCCTGGTTTAGATATTGTATCATCCTGTGTAGGGGAAGGTAGGTCAATCCAAAGAAAATTCTCAAATGCTCCCAGGAAAATAGAGAACAGTAGTTGAGGGTGGTCTCTTCACTATTGGAAGACTCTAGATCGTGGTTTTGGAACAGGCATGAAGGCAGGGTTGGAGTGTGCAAGGAGAGGGCTTTTCCTATCAGTTTTCAAGGAACAGATATGAATAAGAGCCAAACAGAAAAGAGTCACTATTGCAATCATGGAGCCGGAGTCATGGCTAAAAGTTCAAAGAACACTTGGCTCAATGCATGCCAGAGATCTAAGTTGCTGGTCAGGCAGCTCTATGGTAGCAAGACTCCATCTAGTGGCCTGTCTCCAAATGGGAGCCCCTGATCTGATCACAAAGGCTTGGGGAGTAAGACTGGCTATGCCAACAGGAAAAGGGGAGGGAATTGCAGCTGGACAAGACTGGAGAAGATGAGGCTTTGAAGACAGAGGCAGTCAGTCCTGTCTTCATAATACCAAAACCTCTATAGACATAGCTCGCTGACAGGGTAACAATTATATCTAAATAAACTACTATATTCAAACACCATAGGAAATATATGAGATGGTCTTCCAGGCAGCTGGAATTCATAAGGAATGAGGCTGTAGAGAAGAGAGGCGAAGAAGGTAGGCCAGGTAGCCAAAGTGCTCTGGGAGCTGTGAAGATGCTTCACCTTTAGGAAAAACTGGGTGTAGATGGAACTTAGCTGAATGAAGGGTTAGAGGATAAACCTACTTTCATCATAGCTGAGAACAATGCATAGAAGAACAACTTAATGAGCAGAAGATAAATTTTGCTTGTGGTATTAGATGTTTCAGTTCATTGTCACCAGTGAAACTGGTGAAACACAGGTGAACTGCAACAAGAAGCTACCAGGGCAAGATTATAGATCCCGAGGACATATACCCTATAACCTGCTTCCTCCAACCAGGCCCTACCTCCTAAAGGGCTACCATCTCCTTATTATCTATTCAAACTCTGAATGCATCAAGGAACTAAACTGTTAATGAAGTCAGAGGCCTCATAAGCTTATCAACTCTGGAGACACCCTTAAAGACACCTATAGACATTTACTAAAGTCTTAGGGATCAATCCAACCAAGTTACCCCCCCCCCCAAGATGAACTATTGTAGGTATAGATTGTGAAAGGCTCCTTCTAACACCCATGGAACCTCCAGACTTTGCTTCCCATTCTAACAAACTCCACCCTATACCCAGAGAGGCCCTTGGAAGGCAGCATTCTAAAGGTATAAGTAGCATGTTTACCCTCTGGTGACCAGAGCAATGGTCACATTATTCACCCCAAGAGATACTGTTCACATTTGAAGGACAAGGGCTTAACAGTCTTCCAGAGTCACTTCTTTGTCTTATGATCCAGATTTCCAACTCTCTCTCTCTATTTATGACTTTCTAATGACTTTTGAACAGTTTACATTCATATCATATCTAATTTCAAATAGAGGCTGGACCTGAAAACAATTCACAAGAAGTAGGGTACATACCTGCAATAGAGAAGTTATTGGGAAAAGATTTTGAAAATCTTTTCCATTTATTAGTACATCCATGGAGTAAGAGGTGGGTATCTAAGACCCTGAAGAACAAGGGATGAACAGACCTCTCCTTTCACATCGGTGAAACAGAAAAGCTACTGAGAAGACCTTTAATAGACCCCAGAACATTCTCATAATATACAAGGACAAGAAACAGTAAGAATTCTTAAACATGCCAATGCAAATGCATTCTCCAAGATAATCTCAAAGACATCTGGAAGAGCATGAAATGAATGAATGAAATAAGATCTTAACAATGCATTTATACTTGTGATCTTTGTGGACTTGTGAGTTGAGGCATTAGATCTAATCCCAAAGAACTACTCAAGCTGGGCATAAATGCACAGTGAGCCTGAGTGGTGTCCTGTCCAGTGCTTAGGGGGGAAAAACAAGCAAAGGTATTGACAAAAATGTAGAACAGATCTTTACAAATGGTTGCTCTACTGAGCACTGGTTACAGCAATGGCCTGGGAATATAGGGGTAGAGAAAGGTGCCTGTGGGTTGGCCTGGAACGCAGAGAGCTAGATAAATGTTGGGTCAGCTGTGTTGATAAAGACAACAGCGGATGGAGGGAATTCTTGATTTCTCTTAGCAATCTAGATGACTCGGTCTCTTGTATGAAATGAGATCCCTATGGACAGTTGTCTGGACTCCACCATCCAAGACTGCTGAGTGAAAAGAAACTGATTGTGTCCTTATGCCTTTATTTCTACAGATGGAAAATGTGGCTTTTGAATTAATTATAAACAGTGCCATTCTTTCAGTGAGTTATTAGACCCTCCAATAGTCTAGTGTTTATGTTCTTTTGGGTACCCGCCTCCATGCTTCAGGGGGCTCTTGTAGACGTGTCTCTGGCCCAGACCTGGACCTTCTAACACGATCCTCCACTGATGGATTGTACACAGCATCTCTCTCAGGTCATCCCAGAGCTTCCCCATTTCTCTCCCTGGAGTTTACTTTCTTTTTAAATGCCTCCATTTCTTCCTGTTTGCTCCTCAGTGAAATTCATATTCAATTATCCTGTGATTTTTATGTAAGAGGCCAAGACTGAAAGACCTATGACTAAAGGTCACATTTGGACAGAGAGCTTTGCACTCTAGTGAAAAGAAAACAAAAATTAACAAAGAAATAAAGCTCCTTTGAAGGTCTCTATAAAAATAAAATGCACTCAAAAGTGGCATTGGGAATTAGACTATGTTACTAATGGTGAGATGTGTCTTCAGGGGGAAAAGGATGAATTAACTGTAGTCAGGAGAATATTTGGGGGTCTGAAGGATAAAAATGCTTCAGAAGTAGAAGTGTGACTGAGAAGATGTCTCAAAGTTGATTGCGTCAGTAACCTGTCTATTAACCCTCCTAAAGGGAAAGAAATGCCCTTGTTCTAAGCATAAAGCTAAAGTCAGTGTAAAGCTGAAACAATGTGGCCTTGACACCTTTGGGGACACTTGATACCTTTGTACCCACTGGGTACATGACCCAGTGACATTACTGTGTAACAATTTTCTTGTTTATGGAAATAAATGGTATAAGTACTGTGATTTTTAGCTAGCGGACCTCAGCCAGCTATGCTAATAACTAGGTTTCTTCTCCAAATCTAGACAATAAAAGCATCTGCCCAGTAGGGGGAGAATAAAAGCATCTCTCCATTTCCTGTGCTCCTTTGTTTCTTCTCTACCAGACCAGTCAGGCCATTCTTTAAAAAAGAGTCATGACCATTAAGCTGGGCACTTGAAATAAACAACCATGTGACTGGAAGCCAGCAAGGACCCATAATTTCTGTCCTAGCAAAACAAAGCAAAGGATCAAACCAGGTCTGCTCACACTGCTGAGATGGCTGACCATGTGGTCAAGCTCTGCTAGGTGGGCTCAGCCCGGTGTCTGGGGTTACAGACCTGACATTTATTCTCTCAGCAAAGTGGGTAAGAGAACTCTGCACTGTTCACACAGTCAAGGAACCCACTGTCAAGCAGAAACAGCATAAGGAGTTGCTGGGCATTGCCAACGGCAAAGGAAGAGGCAGAACCAAGCCCGTTGACTGGCCTTTGTCTTATGATTCCAATTTTTCCATAATGCAAAAGACCCCAACTGTGGTTTGGCTGTGATGAGAACAGGCCCAGCATGGAAGGGCTCTGAAAAAGTCCACAAACAGGCTGAGCAATGTTTCCGCCGGTAACTCACTAGGTGTAAGCTGAAGTTTCAGAAAAATTTCACATTATCCTCAACACCTCATCAGGCAAAAAAAGAAATTTACAAATGGAATGTAATTAAAATTCTCAGACCTAGTTTAAGGAAATCTTCTCCAAGGCTGGAATCATGACACACTAAACGAGACTCTCTGGGTGCCAGGATTTGTTATTGGAAATGCAGGATAAACTTGAGGGCATCCCGCTGTTGCAGGAACCCCCAGACATTAATTTTAGTCACAGTTGGCTGCACCACATCAACCTATAAACACCTCTCCACTTTCAATTAACATTGCTCTGTCTCCTGTCTCGCTGAATATTATATTTTACTAATTTAAGAGGATTGGTAAAGAGAGTTTTCACACTTCACAGGAAAACATAATGGAATAATTATACCTCTACCTGCAAAAGGCATGAGAATATTACATAAGCAGCCTTCAAGGCTTCCCAGGGATGGTGGATTCCCATGTCTCCTATCCTACCTTTTGCTTACGTGTACTTTCTTTGCACCCTCTTAAACAGCTCGTTCCCATACTGTAGTGCAGAATGTTTGAATACTATGGAACATTGTTCCCTTAGTATTTTTACTCCCATTAAAGGTATGTATTAGTTAAGGGATGTGTCAGACACATAGAGTCCTTCCTTGCTGGTCTGCTCTGATCTCGTCATCACCTTCAACAGGAGACGTGGTTACGGGTATGTGGTAAAATGATTCTGTCCTCAGAGCCACAAAGGGCCAGGGGGCAGAGGGAGAGGCAAGACATGAAGGTAGGGAGCAGAACTCAAACAAACCAGTCTCATCTCCAGAGAGAAAGCCCATCTGCCAATGGGTTAGATTTCCATGTGACTTGAGACGTGGAGGATGAGGAAAGCAGAAAGAGGCCAGATTTCAAGGTACGGCATCATGCACAGAGTCACACCCATAGCTGCAGTACTGAGGGTGTGTGGTGTGTGTGTGTGTGTGTGTGTGTGTGTGTGTGTGTGTGTGTGTATGTGTGTGTGAAACACAACACATTTGAGGGCGGTGCTATTTTGGCTCATGGTGTCAGGTTCTTTGTGGCTGAGGTCATGGTGCTGTGGGACAATGAATAGCATGCTATGTGGGAACCAGAGAGGAGAAGGGCTATGTTAGCAGGCCTCTTATTTCCCGTTTTATTCCATCTGAGCCCCTAACGTACTTGATCCTCTCTGGAAATGCATCCAACGTCTGTGTTTTACTACCCCAGGTGTCTCTCAGTGCAGCCAAGGAGACAAACAGGGTTAACCATCTTCTGCTTGAAGGTTCAGGCAGAGTTGATTGGTTTAGGATCTCCCTAGTACCTAGCAAAATTCAGGAAATGGGATCACAGCAGCCTTGAGCAATTTGTACGGAATGAAGTAAAATGTTAAGATGAAATTCCCTTGTTCTGTGCTTTCACTGGGTTCCTAAGCATTGGGGTTGTGATTCCCAATATAAAAGTCAGAAGAACTCAAGGGAAGCACACAGAGAAGTAAGATCCCATGAAGTTATGGATCTGAGAAGTAGGTGGCCTCCACCCATCCTGATGTGTGCGGGGTGTGCTGATGGTGTGTAGAGAGTGTAGGGAGGATGTGCAGAGGGTGTGCAGAGGGTGTGCAGAGGGTGTGCAGAGCGTGTGCAGAGGGTGTGCAGAGGGTGTGCAGGGCGTTGCAGAGGGTGTGCACAGCGTGTGCACAGCGTGTGCAGAAGGTTACAGAGCGTGTGCAGAGGGTGTGCAGAGAGTGTGCAGAGGGTGTGCAGAGGGTGTGCAGAGCATGTGCAGAGGGTGTGCAGATAGAGTGTCAAGGGTGTACAGAGAGGGTATACAGAGGGTGTGCTGAGGGTGTGCGGAGGGTTGCAGAGGGTGTGCTGCTTGTGGGCTGAGGGTCTGTTGAGGGTGCCTCAAGAATTTCTGAGGGTATGCTGAGCTGAGGGTTTCCTCATGGTATGCAGCGAGTGTTGAGAGCATGTACAGGCATGATGGCTCTGCCACTGAGGAAGTGACACCTGCCTGGGTCATACTTCTTCATACATCAAGGATAACATGACCAGAAGAGATCATTTTGGTCTAAAAAAGAATCATTGCTCAGGGTCAGAACCACTGGAAAAATAAAATAGAGCTGAGAATTGATTTCCTAACACAGAAGGAAATGTTGACATAATTACAGTTGAAATACAAAGATAAGGCTGCACAATCAAAGTATTTGGAGTCAGGTGTTGGTGAGCAGGCAGAGCAAAGACAAGCCAGTGTTGAGATAATTGATGTAGCTGTAGCACAGAACCTAACAAAACTACAAGGAAAAAGAATCACATATTCTTCTAAATACATTAGAAGAAAAATTCCTACAGTCAGAGAGAACAGAGTTCATAGAATGAAAATGCACATTCCATTCCAGGAAGAGCTGATGCAAGCAAACAGCTACAACCCACATCTTATACCTTACAGGATTTGAAAACAGAGAAACATTTCACTCTATAAAACAAAAGCAGGTAATGCACAAGAGGAAAAGTCAGAGTAATGCAAGATTTTATCATTTTCTCACAAATACCAAAAAGAAAATGGAGTAATACTCATATAGACAGGAGGAAAAGGATCTAAACTTCTAGAACAGTCCATGGTGTTATTGACCATAATACAGACAATGGTACTCCTAGATTGGTCTGAAATAAAAGTGCGATAGCACAGCTTCCTGGCCAGCTATGGAAGGAACATTCCTGGAATCCCAGATCTTGGAAGACTGAGGTAGGAGGATCATGAGTTCAAGGCTAGCCTCAAAGACACAGAGAGAACTTGTCTCAACAAATAAAATAAATCAAAATGTCCCACCAGTTAAAGCAAAAGAGAAACTGGAGAATGTCGAACTCTTTAAGGACAGCCTTCTTAGCACTGGAAGTCTACTCAGTTGCTGGGACACCAACAATCCAAGAATAGCTTAAGTTAAATGACAATGAAGTTCAAATAAAGACACAATTAACAAATCAAGAGAGCTGGAGACATTGAGTTAGACGTATGAGTGCCCATGTTTCCTCATCCTTCATTAGGAGGCATTTATAGTGCTCAAGATTAAAACAGAATTAAAGAAGAAATTAACGCCACTTCTGCCAGTGTTTTTATCCTTCGCTTTTATAAGACCCTGATGAGGAACAATACATGTTTTAGTGAAGAATTACATCTTCACAAATTCCTCAGTTCACCTTCAATTGTTTTTTTCTTCATTTAAATCAGGAAAACTCAATTGAACAACTTTTATGAAAACATCAAGTGTATAACTACGTTTGTTCCTTTCCTCCTTTCTGTCTGTCTTCCTGTGGGACTCGGGCCTCAGCTGCTTCTCTCGCCACCGTGACAGCACACCTGGCAGAAAGAAACCGGAGGCTGAAAAGATTTGTGTTCGTTCAGTTTCTGGGTGCTCAGGTCTTCATTGTAGCTACTATTTCTTTACATAGCACAAACATGAAGCAGAGTTAGAACAGAGACAGAGGCAGTAGGACCTCTAACGATTCACCCTATATGACCTACATGACCTTATATCCACCAGCTAGGCCCAAGCTCTGCACGTTCCACAATCCCTCACTGACTGGGGACCAGGTATGTAAAACATCAACCTGAACACTCCTCTCCTAACCACAGCAGCATGCCAGAATGCTTTCTAGAGTGACATGTGGGTTGTTGTGACATGGAAAATTTTAAGTTCTCATATTTTTTAAGTAATTTGGTTAACCTCCTTCATTTCACTTTTGTGCTATTTGGGTGACTTACACTGAACAGGTATTGTTTTAAAATTCTCTCATTACTTTTAAAAAGAAAAATGGAAATGAACACAACATTGCTACAGAAAGACACTTCCCAAGTAAACAGCAGAAGCAGACTCGTCTCCTGAAGCCCACATTCCAGGTCTGACTTCTGTGTGGATGAGGACAGCAGACTCCAAACCTGAAGTTTTGACTGCTGCCAAACCTAACTTCTCAAGTAATCAAAGGAGCTGTTCTCAGAGGAGCAGAACAATCTGAGTCTCCTGAAGACTCATCACACAGGACTGGTCCTGGCACTTACACTCCAGTAGAATGGAGCCAAGCCCACTCATGAAAATGGAATGAATTCTAGGTATGGCCATGAGGAGCAGGCCCATTTCCCATCTCTTTCCCCTGTCAACACACACCATTCTCAGGGGACCAGCGCTCACCTGCACTGATTGCTATTGAAGTGCTTCCATAGCTGGGATCTCACTTTAGATTCTGAGGCTCTAGATGCCCAGAGTCCGGGGCATCCCCTCTGCAGAAGCCACTACACAAGACAAGTGCCTCCGATGGTCCCTAGGGGTAAGCCATGGTCTGTCACAACAGGAATGCCTCAAGATCCTTCTGTACACAGTCTCAAGCATCCAGATCAGCAGAGAGCCCTCCTCTCTCTCCAAAGTAAGTAGGTCTTCTGTGAAGGTCTCTGTGGTAGGTTAAAGGGTAGCTTCATAAGAAAGAAAGGGAGGAGGAGAGGGAAAGGGGGAAAGCGGGAGTGGGGAGGGAAAGAAGGAAGAGGAGGGAGAAAGAGAAGGAATGGAGGAGAGAGAGGGAAAGGGAGAAAATGGAGAGAAAGAGAGAGGAAATCAGAAGAAGGGGAGAGGAATAAAGGGAATGGGAGGGAAGTGGACAGAGAGAAGGGGAGAAGAATAAGTCCACCTAGAACTGATTAACATTTAGTAAAGACAGAATTGCAGGAAGGGTCTTTGGAGATGTAATTAAACCAAGGATCTACAAAAAGGATCATATTAGTTTAGGATGGCCCTAAATTCATAACGGTAATAGGAGATAAGAGAATGCAATATCTAAAGAAATCTGTGAAGGCTGAATTAGAGGCAGGGATGATCTGACTACAGCCTAATTGGGCAGGGATCCCAATAGTTACCGATGCCAGGGACAGGAAGCATGGGAAGGATTCTCCCTTAGAGCCCACAGCCGGAGTTTGTCCTGCCCTTACCTCGGACTCCCACCATCCTGAACTAGGAGGAAGCAAACCTCTGTTGATGTAGCTACAACCTGGGGAACAACGCTAGGGTCTCTGCGGTAACTTAATATATTCTTCACATGACTAAATGTGGGCCATAACGTTACAGTATACACGGGAAGCTACCACATTCCCAGTGCAGCGAGGCTGCTCTTCTAGTGCCTCACTCTTGCGAACGTGCAATGCTCCTCTAAAAATCGGCACCATGGCTCAACTGAGAACAGCGTAAGTGTGAGGGGAAGGTCATCTGACCCTATGACTAGCAGCGGGGAAAGGTGAAAGGGCACACTGGACCCAGCTCCATCACCTGCTCTACCTAGCAGCAGGAGAAAAATTCCATATGCAATCGCTGGGCCTCTGACAGCGCAGTTTTACAACCCTTAGAACCATGTACTTTTTCATCAAACTTCGTGAAGATCAAATTAGAGATTAGCTTTCGCAGTTTACAGGCTTCTGCTTTACTGAGTAGAACAAAGAAGTCTGGATTTAAAGGAGTGTTGTATAAAGTTACTGAAGTAATTGCGTTTGGGAGGAAAGGAGAGAGGGTCTGTGGCAAAGAGAAGGGCAGATCCTGTCTGAGACTCCAGCTGCACTGCCACAGAGCTCCTCCCCCAGTCTCAGCTCCATGCAGTGTGGAGCGTTACTCTTGATGTAGGACCTTCTCTAAGTTCTGTCCACACTAGAAATGGGCTTTCTCCTTCAGTCTGAGAATGATTTTTCTGTCACTAGATGCATTTCACAGGGCCAGGCGTGATGGAACACACCTGTTAAACCAGCACTCAGGAGGCTGAGACAGGAGCATTACCACAAGCTCAAGACCAGCCTGGGATACAGAATGAGTACATACACACGCCTTGTTGCTGTAATGTCGCAGCTTCTTCTTACCCCCAGTAAGCACCCCACCCTGTGTCGCCTGTGTCCCCAGGTTCTTTACTTGTATTAAGTTGTTTATTATGTGTCACCGCTAACAAGACAATGAATGTTCCGAGACCAGGATACACGTTTGTTTCGTGTGCTGCGGTATTCTCAGTTCACAGAATGTTTCTGACAAACAGGTGTTTGATTCAGAGTTTTAATGGTGTGGTTTTTTTTAAATTAGTTAATCACTTTAATTCTATGATCTCAGTGTTTTGACAAGTGATACAGCAGGAAGAGATTTTGGAGCCTACCAGCAGAGTCCAAGTCCGACGACCGCCCAGCCATCCCTCCCCTATCACACACCCATGCACAATTGCTATCCACAACCCCGGGAACTGTGTCTCCACATCAGCACACTCTTGGAACTGCAGGGATCGAAGCTCTAAGAAAGCAAGTCCTAGGAAGGTCAGTTCCTACTGCCACACTAGAGCAAACCTGACATCTGTATTGGGCCACCCAGAGTCTTGGCCTCCTGGGACCTGAGTACCCACTGCAAGGGGTCCTCAGATTGGCCAGTCCTATCTCCACATTAGTTTCCTGACTGGTTTTCTGAACAGGTTCCAGGGCTCTCCCAGCCTCCCTTTGATGTTTAATTGCTTAATTATCAGTTTACTCCACAAACTTAAAGAGAAGAGAAACAAAAAAGGGGGGTAGAATTGGAGCTGCCTGGGGAGTAAGGCTCCCTGTGTCTTGGCAGTACTTCAGAGCAGAGGGAGCTTTTCTCACAACCTCAACCCAGTGGCCTGCCTCCCCAGGCACCACCTGACCTCCCCGGTTCTCATCCTATCAAGCTTAGTTCTTGAGTGGGGGCTGCAAGAGCAGCTAACCCCAAGAGCCACAGATGTACCTTTTCCCCATCATGAAAGTCAAAACTTTTTCTAAGATCCAAGAAGTATGCCTGAGTGTTCAGCCATTCAGTTCTCTGATCCTCTTCCGCACCCCTCCTCCTCCCTCTAAACCATGCACGGTGGCTTTTTTGTATATTGACAGTCTTAGAGCACAGGAATGATCATGTTCCCATATCCACTGCCTCAGCTAGTTCTCACGGCAAACACTCCTCCTCAGAACCTGACATTTATTTCTCAGATCTTTCAGGAGACTGCAATGTGATCCCAGAACCAAGATGGCAATCCCAAGCCTTTAGGACTCAGGACATCGAGACCCAATGAACAGATCCTGAGAGCCATGACACCGGGATTTCAAATGGAGGAGACTCTGACCACTATGACCATTATCGCCGCTGGAAGAGGAAGGGACACGAGGGTGTGGAGTAGATGTGAGCAAGGTGATTTCCCTACCTGTGTAGAGAGCACACGTGGAACACTAATTATTTGCACAGGTAACATATGCTAATTAAGAAAGCAATTATCTCTTAGCATTTTTCTTGGCCCCTGACCCTCTTTAGTCAGCATCTTTTCCAACAGGACAAGCTCAAGCAGCGTTTGACAACCATCCTGTTTGGAAGATGACAGGGAGCAGTAAGAAGTGAATCAAATCTTCTTACCATTCCACTTCTGACCCTGTTTCTCCCAAGAAAAGTTTATGTAACCCTGAGTGTACAGCTATAGAAATTAGGTATGCAAATCAGATATGAACTAATAATAAGTAATTTAAATTTATTTTAAAACAATTGTTTGGCATAAATATGATTTTATCATTTATGAAAAATAAAAAGAAATATTATGTTAACTAGATGGGTGTGTATATTTTTGCTTAATGAATTAGATATTGACTGAAAATTTGATACTGAAAGACATAGAGCTTCTTCAACATTGATCAATTTATTTTATAGTCATCAATGCAGAAAATGCTACTTCACTTAATTATTAGTTCAACAACAGAAGTATGTTAACACTATTTGGAAATTCTGTTCTATCCTAAAACCTGTTTTCGTTTGTTTATTTATGAAACTTCTTAACAACTCAAACAGTTTTTTTAATCAAAGACTTTAACACAATACAATCAAAAGTTGTAATATTCGATGTTTAGATGTCAAGGAGTGGGAGGGAGGGGATATTATAGGCCTTTGTTTGGATGATTAAACCACTATGTTTATTTAAGAGCAGAAATCTTCATGTGTACAGGAATAACACTGTCAGAGCCAGTTCCAGGTGTTGGATGCTAATCTCTGGTTACAGAACATGCACAGTGCACAGCGCCTATGCTGCATTAATTGGGGCTGCACTGCAACAAGGAATCTACTGGTCCTCTACTGGTCCTCCACACTGGACTTGGGGAGGGAAGGCATTTACTCAGCCATGAGTGTCCAGCGAAGTCCAGGAAAAAATGAGCATGGCAGATCTATCAGCCATGCTGGGGTCTGAGGATCATAAGGAAATAATGTTTTATGCATCGGTAAATATTTCTTATTTTCCCAGCCCTCACACATTTTCAACCATACTCTTTGTGGAAATGGCAGCCAGCCTCAGTTCAGCTGAAGGGAAAGCAGTGCCAGACATGGAAAATCCAAAGGGTCTGACCCATAGTTAAAGAAGATGGGATGTAGAGAATGCAGGAAAGTCAAAGTCACTGTGGAGTACCGACTCAAGATGGGCTTATCAGACAATCTGATTTTCAGATTTCAAAATTTCACATGAACTCTTCCAATTTTCCAAGGAGATAAGTAAACCTCACTTGACATATTTACTTGACCCATAAATCACAGCTTTTTAACATCCAGGGTTATAAGATCTCAGCCATGAGCTAAGGTCAGATGGGCGAACAAGCCAAAAGTCCAGGCTTGGGGCCCAGAGCTGCTTGTTTCCTGCACGCTTTCTTACATAGTCTGGGGGACACCTGTAGACATAGCCACCCTTTCCAGGCCTGTGACTACCACCCTCCTTCACGGAAGAGCATCTTCCGCCCTAACCCCATGGCTTCTTTATGCCACTGGTCCTCAAATTCCAGGGAGCATCAGCATCTTCTGGAGAACTTGTTCACACATGCCTTTGTTCATGACTCGGTAGGCCTGGGCATCTGCGTTCCTGACAAGGGTCCGGTGATAAGCCCGTTCTGCTCGGCCAAAGCCTCGCTCTGAACTCAAGCAAAAACTTCTTGGTGTCAGGAAAGGATAATGGACCTAAGGAAGCATTGTAACATATGGGTAGGAGAGACCTTCTCAGACAGCTCTAGGAATGGGGCAATGTCTAATAGACAGCTTTTCTGCTGTGGAAATCCAGTAGATCCACAAGGACCTTTGGAGGGGAGAGGCTCAGTCAGCCATGAGAATCCAACAAAGTCCAGGCAAAGATGAGTCTGACAGATCTATTAACCATTTGGCTGGAGTTTGGAGATCATAAGGAAGCTATTTTACACATTAGCACATTTTCCCTGTTTTCCCAGCCCCCACACGTTTTTCAACCACACTCTTTGGGAAATGGCAGCCAGCCTCAGTTCAGCTGAAGGAAAGTAGGGTCCAAACATAGTAAAGTCCAACTTGGACTTAGCATTTGAGGGAGAACAGTGGCCCCAAGGTCCAGCAAGATGAGGCAGCATGGAAGTCCTGAGACACACCTTCCTCAATAAGTATTTATTGAGTACCTACTTACAGTATTCGCGGGAGAAGATAAGAAAGGTAAGGTCACATTATGGAGGACAGAGGAGCTTGGGGATTTTAAGCGGTGACTCTTTTTAACCTTGTCTCCCACTCGCCATTGGCTGAAAACCACCAGGAAAAAAATAATGTCAAGAAGTCCTCCCATTAGGGAAATGAATGAATAGGGTTCTGAATATTTAGTTTTCTGATAGAGAAATTCCTTAGCGACGTTACCAAATGAGGTGGGCATGACACATTCATCTGGTTCGCTTTCCCCGTGGACAGGATCATTAAAGTATTCAAATTAACTGGGTGTGATCAAGAATTAAATCCAGCTCATTCATAAGGGACACACGGAAGCATCTTTCATCTTAATATACTGACAGGATTCTTCTGACTTCAAGGTATGATGAGGATGGAACTTGCAAAAAAAATGGGGGAAAGATGTAAAAGGAAGGAGCCCTCTGCAGCCTAGCTCTGAGCGGAATTGGTAATAAAACGTGGGCTCCCCTGTGAATCCCTGCCTTGTCTGTCCTCTTCAGCTGAGCTCATTATTTTATTTCACTACTTGATAGGTTGAAAAATTGCCTGCAAACTGGTTAATTAGGACTAACAGTGCTTAGTAACTGGGGAGACAATTGCAGCTGGAGAAATTAATGCTGAAATCAAGGAAGCTCCCAATTCATCTATCAAGTGCATGGAGACACAAATGGGGTCCACCTCACTGTGGAATCAGCCTGGCCATGTGTAGCCCTTCCCAGAGGTACTGGGGATTTCTCAGGTTGAGCTTAGGGGCTGTAGGTGGTAAGCAACAGAAAGTCACCAGGATAAGGTGCTGAGGTGTAGGTCAGGAATACTGTCTGGGCTTAGCATATATGATGTTGTGACTTGCATCCCAGGAACCTTCCAGAATACTCTACTGTGAGACAAATTATTGCGGGACTTCCCAGGATGGGAATGTGCTGTGTGTCCAATGCTTATATACCTAAAAATGTATGGGTTGACACCTAAATACCTCTATACAACATTAAGGTATGGGTTTGGGGATATGATTATGATGAGACACATTCAGGAGGGTAGAACCCTCATGGGCAGAATCGCTGCCCTTTAAAGAGAGCCCAGAGAACTCCTCATTTCTCCCTTGTGAGAACACAGCAAAAACACAGCATCTATGAACCAGGAAGTGAGTATGGTCACCCTTTGAGCTTGGACGTCTGGCCTTCAGTGCGAAAGCCACCTCCAACTGTTTACAAGATGCGGAGCCTGTAGCATTTTGTTATAGTAATGAACTAAAGCTGATATATTCAACGAATAGGAAAGGGGTTTCTTTCCTTTCTTTTGTCTCCTCCCTATCTCTCCTTGTGTGACCATGATTTTCCGTCTCTGATTTCCCTTAGGAACTGGCTTCATTTTCCTCTCTGCATGCAATGTCCCTCCTTCTATCGTGGGATCTTGCGGACTACCCCAAATGTCTATGTTCTTCTTGTAGGTGTTGGGGCTCCTCTTCTTCCCACTCATGAGTTCCATAATTTATGTAGAGTCCCACTGACCAGCACTATGGATGAAATCCATTACCAAAATATACCACATCAGTGCATCACCTCACAGTAGCCAACTGATGGTCGGGATAATGGTCAAATCAAAACCAGTAACCTGCACTGGGCTTCTGGGAGGCATTTGGAAAGATAGACTCCCCTCTCCTATGAGGTTTCATGGTGGGAAATGTAGGTTTGGGGACCACTAAACTCATATTTTCATTGCCAAGAGAAATCCTATTTGAGGACGAATTGAGCCTGAGGATCTGCACTGAGCTCAACAATAAATGGAGAAATAGGCTGGACTGCAGCATTCAAACCCGTACTTCAAGTGGTATCCACACAAGCCTGAGACTTGCAGTTGTCTGAACCTCAATTTAGTGTGTGAATTAACTTGTTAATAACTCTGTTTCACTCCCTACTGAGTCTCCTGTCTTGATTTTGAATTGTGAAGCCCCCAGTTTTGAAGCAGTGCTATATGGCCTTTCGATTCCTACACTGTGGTCAGTGAGACCATCTGACTATGCTTTCCGCGCCTTTCACCATTTCCTCCGAAGAGACTTTGATTAAATCTATCTTGTCAAGGATTGGATCTTATGATCCACCACCATCAAACCAGGTACAGTCAGGCATGGGTCAACAGTACAAACATGCTTACCCTCCAGAAGGGACTGTAGGAGAAGAGAAATCAGAAAATAAGAACCAGATCGTGGCATATACATCCTTTCCCAGCTCTCTTGGCTGACTGAAAAGGCAAGGCGCCTCTAACACAGGCGCCTGTTCTCTTTCGGCAGCATGGGCTTCAGATTGTAGGCATTTGCACTGGACAGTTTTGTGTCTGCTTGACACAAGCTAAAGTCATGTGAGAGGAGAGAATATCAATCACAAAAATGCTCCCATGAGATGGGGCTGTAGGCAAGACTATAGGGCATTTTCTTGATTAGTGATCAATGGGCGAGGGCCTAGCCCCTTATGGGTGGTGCCATCCCTGGACTGGTAGTCCTGGCAGATAGAGCAAACCAGTAAGTAGTGCCTCTCCATGGCCTCTGCATCAGTCCCTGCTTTCAGCTTCCTGCCCTGTTTGAGCTCCTGTCCTGACTTCCATCAATGATGAACAAGGCTGTGGAGTATAAGACAAGTAAATCCTTTCCTCTCTAGCTTGCTTTTTGGCCATGGTGTTTCATCACCGCAATAGTAACCCTAGGTAAGCCAGTATCACGGTCAAACCTTCACAGCTAGTGGGCCCTGGTGATAGTAGTCAGTCCTGCAGGCTTTTGAGTGAGCCCCAGAGTCTCACCTTGCTAAGAGTAAGAATCTGCGATGCTCTCTGCTAAAGGAGTTTATGTACCTCCAGAAGCAAGGCCTCAACAATATGCCTCTATTAACTTTTCACATTCAGAGCACGGTTGGTGTGGAGGTTTGAATAGAAATGGTGTGTTTGAATGCTTGTCCCATAGGGAGTGGCTCTGTTAGGAGGTGAGGCCTTGCTGAAGGAAGTATGTCACTGAGGAGGCAGGCTCTGAGGTCTCATATGCTCAAGTTACATCCAGTGTGGCAAAGTCTGCTTCTGCTATCTACAGAATCCAGATGTAGAACTCTCGACTCCTTCTTCAGCACCATGTCTGCCTGCATGCTGTCGTTCTTCCCACCATGATGATAATGGACTAAACCTCTGACCTGTAAGCCAGCCCCACTCAAAAGATCTCCTGTATAAGAGCTGCAGTGATCATGGTGTCTCTTCACAGCAATAGAAACCCTAAGACAGTTGACTAGCGTACCAACTCTGCTCCTCCTGGAGCACTGGTTTGGAGTAAGTAGACTAGTTTGAAGTTCCTAGGTACATCTATCTTTCCACTGGAAGGAGAAAGTATTAGCTGTTTAACATGAATGCCGGGAAGTGTTTCCTAAGAATCAGCCTTAGGACAGATGGAACAAAAGGGGGGATCTTCTAAAAACTCTTGGTTCAGCAAGAACTTTGGATTTTCAAGAAAGTTGTTTAAGATATTACAGAGAGGATATGATGCACCTCATCTACCTGCCAAGAAAGAGGATGGCCTCCAGATGGGCCATCCTGGTGACTGCTCACGGCTGTCAGAAGATGGTGCTGATACTTGAAGGTGTTTCTAAGGACATAAGCAGATGCATACTACCGTCATACTGCTATGGACACAGTAGACGCTGTCCATGACACACCTGGGGCTCTGTGCCCACTAGGATTCTCAGCTCTTAAACAGGATTCTCATGGTGGAGTCAACTTGTGCTGGACTTCAAGAATTTTAGGGCAGCCTTATGTTTTCTATCCCTTCCTCCTGTAGAAGATACGAGAAAGAATATAGCCTGCTCAACTGCTCAGACAATTGCTCATGATCTATGTGGAGTGTGAGGGATGTTAGCTACTGAAGCAGAAGGATAGACAGAAGCCCTTAATTCTTTTGTGTTCATGCATGTTTCTGTCTCTTACCATGTTTCTCTCTCTAGGGTGTGTGGTTAACAGGAAACCCTCTCTCCATTTAGGAATTGTGCTTTTAATTCCGGTTCTTTATTACAGATGAATCCTCTCTTCCTTTATATGTGGTGTGTGAGAGGGGGTGAGTGTGTATGTGTGTGTGTTGGGGTAGTTCACTCCTACCTACACATATGGTGGCCAGAAAAGGAAGCCACGTGTCTTCCTCCCCCACTCTTTACTTTATAGCCTAAGGTCTCTCAATTAACCAGAAACTATGCACTTAGGTAAAGCTGACTGGTCAGCAAACTCTCAAGGTCCACCATCTCTGATCTTGACTCCCCAGTGAGGGGTTAAAGGCTTGTATGGCTTTGCCAAGCTTTTATGTGGGTGCTGGTGATTCCAACTCGAGTTCTAATACTTGCCTAGGAAGCATTCCTATCCACAGAGCCATCCCCCTGCCTCTTAATTCTCTTTTCCTGAGACTCAGTTGGGTTTATTTGGAAAACACTTCCAAGTCCAGTATAACAGCAGCCCATCAGGAGACTTGCTCTGATCATCAGAATGATTGGCAGTTGAAGACATCTTCATCAACATTCAGCATCTTAAGGGGTCACCCTGGCAGAACTCATCATTGGTGAAGTTATATAATAGATACTCAGTAAAAATAATAATTGTGTTATTTTTAAAACATATTTCTAGCATCCAGTACTCTTTTGACTGAGTTTATTTTAAAATAATGATTATATTCATAAAAGGTCACAGAAATCACAAGGAAGTTCTGTGTACTTTTCATCCATTTCTCCTCACACCATCTTGCCTTGACGGTGTCCAGTACCTGAACAGCAACTTGACACTGATGTAATCTCTTGTGTGTAGACTCGTGCAGTCATCATAATTTAGATCAGGAACAAGTCTGTTATTATGGCAACCCCTCCCCAACGCTCCTCTGGAGTCACAGCTTCCACCACCATCACGGCTGCCACCACCTCTATCTCTGCAAGAATCCTAGTGACAGATGGTCATTAATCTCTTTTCAGTTTGATGGTGTTAAAATGAAATAACAGAGCATTTGTGTGGTTTTGATCTGGAATGTCCCCAGAGAGTTTTATATAAAAAGCTTGTCCTCCCAGGTAGCAATACTGCGAAGTAGTGGAACCTTTAAGAAGGACCTCCTGGGACATCGTTAGGGAATTGCAATCATGCCCTTTGGAGGGAGTGCTGGACCCCAGTGTTCTCCTTTCCCCATTTGTTTCTTGACTGGTGATAAGGTGACTGGTTTTTATTTACCAAATGCTCCCTGCCATGGACATCCTCACCAGAGACCCAATGGGATGAACAGATCGTGATCTGGAACCACCAAACCTATAGCCAAAGTGACCTTGTACCAGGTTTTTTCTTTTAGGACACCAACCAGTTCACAAATTATGACACAAAGACTTATTAGTTATGAAGGTTCATCCTAGTTTATTTTTTTCTGGCTAGCATTTTTACTTTAACTCGAATTAGCCTGTTTCTCCTCATCTAGGCCTTGTCTCAACCTGTTTCTCTTAATCTACATTTTGCCTTGGAGCTTTTTAATCTTCCTATATCTTTACCTTTCTTTATCTTACCTTTCTATATATCTCTGTCTGCTGGCTAGCAGCTGCCTGGCTGGTCTGGGCATCTCCCCCTCATTCTCTTCTCCTCCTCCTCTTTTCTCTTCTCTTCTCTTCTCTTCTCTTCTCTTCTCTTCTCTTCTCTTCTCTTCTCTTCTCTTCTCTTCTCTTCTCTTTTCCTCTCCTCTCCTCTCCTAATTGCTAATTTTAGGGTAAATACTTTTAGTTTTTAGGATATCAAACTTGTTTATCAAAGTAACTGGGCAATTTCACATCCTCACCAACAATATGTGACTAGACCTGTTTAGTCCCATCCTCCCTTTGAGTTTGTGCTTACACTTACTCTTACATATTAGCTGTTTTAATAGGCATGTAGCAATAACTCATTACATTCTTAATTTGTTCTTTCCAACAGTCCAATATGATAGCTAATTTTGATTGACAGTATGACTGGATGAGGAGAAGCCTTTGGGCAATGCTGAATAAACTTGTAAGGAATTTACCAGAAAGATTAACTAAGGGAGAAAAAGACCTGCCCTGAATATGAATGCACCATCCCATAGGGCATAATCCCAGACTAAAAGTCAGCTGAGCACATTAGCATCCCTGTTTCTCTGCTTCCTAATCCAACAAGAGGTGATAAAGCACAGGAAGAAGGCACCATCTCCACATGGCTCCTCTCCATGATGGACTGTGTCTGCTAACACAAAAACCAAGATAAAACCTTCCTTCCTTATTTCATTTCTTGTGGGTGCTTTGTGACAGTAACAAAAACATGTACTGATACAATTGTGACATCAGCCACCTTCCCAATGTTCATTTGTCATCATTTTCATCTGCTCATCAGAATATCTACCCTGCCTTTTGTGTTTGTCCTCATTGCACCCTTAAATTGCTATTTCATTCTGCCAATTTAAAAATATACCTTAGCTACTAATACCTGGTTATACATTTATTGTTTATAAACATTTCATCTCAATGCATGGCTTTATCACCCTATTACCAGGTTCTTTTTCACTTTGATGAATGAAGTCCTAGTGAACTGGTTTGGTTTTTTTAATGATATATATGTATGTTTTGCATTATGACTAAGAAAAGGCCTTCAATAAGTTCTATATTCAGGAAATTCTATGCTATCTCAAAATATTTTACAGTTTTGTGCTATAGATTCAAGTCAATGGCTCATTTTAAGCTGACTTTGTGTAACAATTTAGTCAATTTTCCTTTTAGTCTATTTTCCAGCTGTTCTGGAACCTGTGTCAAAAGAACTATTCTTCTTCCATTGAATTAATTCATTTTTGTCAAAAAATAAATGGACCATATTTGTGTGAAACTATTTGTGACTTACTCTGCTCCACTGACCTCTGCTTCTGTTCCTTTGTCAATACCACACAGACTTGACTAATGCTGTTTTATACAACAGATGTCCTCGTTGGACACAGGGACCCTTCCATTTGATTTTCATTTTCAGAATTATTTAGCTATTCTAATTACTTTTCCTTTGCATGCAAATTTTATTTTTGTTTTATGTGCATGGGTGTTTAGTCTGTACATGTGTCTACGCACCTTGAGCATGCAGTGCCCAGTGAGGCCAGAAGAAGGCATCAAATTCCCCTAGAACTGGAGCTACAAACAGTTATGAGCTGCCATTGGTTGCTGGGAATGGAACCCAAGTCCTCTGAAAGAACAGTCAGTGTCCTTTTTTTCCCTTTTTTAATTTGTTTTTTAAAGAAAAAAAACTATCTTTTTTTTATTATACATACCAATCCAAATTCCCATTTCCTCCCTTCCTCTCATTCCCTCCACATACCTGCCTGTTGTAAGGAGGGGGTGTTTGTTTGTCACAACCATCCGACTAGCTTAGCCCTGAAATAACCACACAGAAACTGTATTAATTAAATCACTGTTTGGCCCATTAGCTCTAGTTTCTTATGGCTAACTCTTACATCTTAATTTAACCCATTTCTATTAATCTGTGTATTGCCATGTGGCAGTGGCAGTGGCTTACCAGGTAAAATTCCCAGCATCTGTCTCTGGTGGATCCATGACACAACTCTGACTCAGCCCTTCTTTCTCCCAACATTCAGTTCTATCTTCCCTGCCTACCTAAGTTCTGCCCTATCAACAGGCCCAAATCAGTTTCTTTATTAACCAATGAAAGCAACACAAAGACACCTCTACACCACCCTCCTACTCCACCCTCCTACCCCACCCCAATACAATCCTCAGAGAGAGTAAGGCACATTGCTTTGGGGAAGGTTCAAGGCCCTCCCTACTATATCTAGGCTGAGCAAGGTATCCATCCAAAGAGAAAAGGTTACCCCAAAGCCTCTATATGCACTAGAGATAAATCCTGGTGCCACTGCCCAAGCCATGCAACTTTCAACCACAATCAGAAGGACAAGTTTGGCCCCATGCTTGTTCCTTCCTAGTTGTCTGGAGTTTGTGAGCTCCCATTAGCTCAGGCAATCCTACCAAAAGCAATCTATAAATTCAATGCAAACTGCTTCAAAATCTCAACATAATTTTTCACAGAGCTTGAAAGAATAATAATCAACTTCATATATAAAAACAAAAAACCCAGGATAGCCAAAACAATACTGTACAATAAAGAAACTTCTGGAGGCATCACCATGGCTGACATCAAACTCTGTTATAGAGCTACAGTAATGAAAACAGCTTGGTACTGGCATAAAAACAGGGAGGTTGACCAATGGAATCAAATAGAAGAGTCCAATATCAATCCACATGCCTATGAACACCTGATTTTTGACAAAGAAGCTAAAATTACACAATGGAAAAAAAGAAAATATCTTTAACAAATAGTGCTAGCATAACTGGATGTCAAAATGTAGAAAAATGAAAATAGATCCATATCTATCCCAATACACAAAACTCAAGTCCAAATGGATTAAAGATCTCAATATAAATCTAACCACATTGAACCTGATAGAAGAGAAAGTAGGAAGTAGTCTTCAATGCATGGACACAGGAGACTACTTCCTAAATGTAATTGGCTTTGCCCTGTAGTCAGACTGATCTTGAATATCACCATAGAACCTTCATCCAACAACTGATGGAAACAGAGGCAGAGACCCACATTGGAGCACTAGACTGAGCTCCCAAAGCCCAGTTGATGAGTGAGAGGAGTGAGAATACGAGCAAAGAGGTCAAGACCATGATGGGTTCACCCACTGAAACAGTCTACCTGAGCTAAAGGGAGCTCACCAACTCCAGCCAGTGTTCTTAACCACTGAACCATCTCTGTAGCCCCCAAATAATTTTTTTTTAAAAAAAATCTTTCTATGTATCTAAAATTTCTTGCTTGGATTTTCATAGAAACTGCATTGAGCCTGTATACCAATCTGATGAATAATAAACTCTTTACCTCCTGGAATCTTCTGGTACTGATTATCTCTCTCTACTTGTTGGAACTCCTTTCTTTTATTGTTGTTTTGTAGTTTCAAATATGTAAAATTTCTGCAAATTTTAAAATAGTTTTGTTAAAGTTTTGAGAATTTCATGCATTGTATTTGGATCATATGCACCCTACGTCCTCCCAGATATGCCCCCAGCTCCCTCCCCCTCCAACTTCATGTTCTCTATAGCTTATCTCTTCCTCTGTAGAGGACAGGAACACTGCACAAGGTCACACCAGGCAACCTCCTAGCACAGAGTAGGAAGGGCTTCACCAGCCTTCACCCATAATTGCAGAGTTGTGGACAGTTGATGGCTTCTGGGGATGTAAGAGTCATTTTCCCTTCAGGGTGTGGCTCTGATAGACTGAATGGCATCACACCCAGAAGTGGATAGACAGCATAGATTAAAGCATATTCTGTCAGATTTCTAACAAATTTTGTTACAAATGTTGTTGCAGCTATAAATGGCATTGCGTTTATAGCAATGTGTTCACTGCTTGTACACACAAACATAACTGACTTAGGCCTGTTGTCGATATAACTTGCTCAAATCATCTTTCTGTAAATTCCTTGAGAGGTTTTATGTTAGTGAAAACTTTCTTTCTATCGGTAGGGATGCTCATCACTCTTCTGTTCTGCCAGAGATGATTCAGCGGTTAAGAACACTGACTGCTCTTTCAGAGGACCTGGATTCCGTTCCCAGCACCCACATGGCAGCTATTTATAGCTACAGTTCCCAGGGACTATGATGCCCTCTTCTGGGAATAATTCCTCTTATCTCCCTTTTCCTGCTCTGATGAGAACTACAGCATTAAGTGTTGGCCCCAGCGTGTAGAGCAAGGGTTTTGATGCCGTTGTTCTCTCAGCAGAAAGTTATTGTGGCTCTTTCCATTAAGTCTGATGCTAACAACAAAAGCTTATAGACCTGAGTTAGAGGAGCCCCTGCATTCCAGTTTTCTCAGGGGCCTGTGTTTCTATGAGTGGCCGTTGTATCTTGTCAAGTGGTTTTTCTGCATCAAGTAATGACGACAATCTAACTTTCACTCTTTAGCTCATCAAATGATGAATTGTGTTGGTTTGTCAAAATGTGACCCAGGTTTCCGTCTCTGTAATTAAAAGCATTATTGGTTTTAAAAATTACATATATTTATTACATACATTTATTGTATCAAGCTAGCTGCAGTTGACAGCTGCAGGGGGAGGGATAGTCACTTTCCTCCAGTGGAGTGACGCTCCAGGGTAGGCACCATGGTGTTTTCGCTCTGGGGTGTGTGTGTGTGTGTGTGTGTGTGTGTGTGTGTGTGTGCTGTATGTGTGTCAGGAGATGGGACTGTTAGTTTTAGTTTTGGTTTTGGTTTTATCATTTAAGAGAAAGAAAGAACATTAAGTCAGGTAGTAAGGGAGGGGAAGGAATAAGGCCAAAATACATTGCATATAATTCTAAAAACTAAAACTAGTTAAAAAAATACAGTACATTCTCCTAGCCTCCGAGTTCCTGATAAGCAGTATGTTCTTATTCTGATCGTCTCTCCCCTGTGAGTAAAAAAAGATACTAATTTCTTGCTGACCACCTTAAGGAGTCTCCTGTCTTTGGAATTTAGAAGTTACTTGTAATAAATTCTGTTACAGATATATTTATCTTTTTTGGAATTTACTCAATTTATTGAGTTTTTAGGCATAAGTCCTTTGCCAGATTTGGGGAGTTTTAAGCCATTATGTCTCAGAATAGTTTTTCATCCTGATTCCTGTCGCTGTCCTCTGAGAGTGATGAAGCTGCTGGTGAGGGCTCTGTCCACATGCACCTGACACACTCTTCATTTCCCCATCTATTTCCTGTCTGTATTTCAGGTTGGTTAATAACTTGTGCTTAAGTTCATTGATTCTTACTCATACCTCCAAGATCCCTCTGCTTAGCCAATTTATTCAAGTTTTGTTTCAGTATTTGTAATATTTTGTTATAAAAATGCCATTTTGTTTTTGCCAACCGTATATTTCTTTGCTGACGATTTCTATTGTCTTCTGCAGCTTCATTTGTTTCCACCGCTGTCTCTGTTCCTCACGAAGGCATTTCTATACGGAACCTTCTACATTTCTGTTTGAGAAGTCTGGAAGGTGTCTCCTTGGGAATGGATTCTGTTGGTGGCCCTTGTGTTTCAATCCAGTTGATATCTCTCTGATTGATGGTACAGTGAGTGACTTCATTAACATTTGACATTTTGGGGTATTATGTTAAGGCTCTAAATCTCATCAAAGTTATAGTTCCTACCAGTTCTTCTCTGACAACGCTGCTAAGGAGAATAAAGAGGACACCCTATCATTAGTGTCAGCTAGAGGAGACTTTAAGGACTTCCACTCAAATGAGGTGGTATTGGGTGGAGACAGGACTCCTGACCACTGATGGACACAACTAGCATCTCAGGGGACCCCATAACATTCCTGCTAATGCTGCTTGCCTAGGAGGGGAGCCACATTTTCATCCCCATGTGGCCCTCATGAGCACTGCAGATGACTTCATTGCTGATGGGAACTAGCGACTGTTCCAAGTTTCCATTAGATCTGCTCTGAACCAGGGAAATGGGAACACTGAACTCTGACCTCACTTCCCAAGTGCTGGGATGACAATGAATGTGACCATTCCCACCTTTATTTGGTGCTGGAGATGGAACTCAGGGCTTGCGCACGCTAGGCAAGCACTCTACTGACTCAGCCCCAGCTCCAGTCCCAAAGAGAAAAATTCTAAATACACTGGACTAGCAATTGATTTTTTTCCCTACTAACTTTAACTTTTTATATTAAAAGAATTACAGATCCACAGCACTGGAGAGAAATGTCTCCGAAAGTCCTCTGTACTATTTATCAGTCTCCCAGGATATTGCTATCTTCACAACTGTAGTTCACATCAACACAACCATAGCCCTATTCTTATTTGATCCCTCAGTTGTGAATGCCCTCTGGGGTGTGGGTGTGTAATTCCTTACAACTATGCTGTGTGTTCAGTTCTACCGAGATCACTATGTTCAACAGCGCTGTCACAAGGCTGCAGTCTCTCTACAGCAATACTGCTTTCCCCCTTCATGACCATTTCTTCAGTTGGGATATTTTGTGAGGATTACATGGATAAGAAATTGTTCTTTATGAAATATTTTGGGGATGCAATTTAATTTCCTTGTGGATCCCCCAAGTGTGGAGTGCACTGACAATTCGCTCCTTTAGTTCCTGAGCCGTGTTCTATGAACAAATCTACCACAGTTGTTTAACAATTTATCCACTAACAGATGTATAAGAAATTTCCAATTTAGGGCTATTATGAATATGTATTAATATTTGTATACAAGATTCTAGAAGAAAATACGCCTTCAATTCTCTGAGGATACACACACAGAGCTCAATTGTTGGTTTATGCAGGAAGTCCAGTTCCAGATTTTAAAAGAGCTGTGTAAGCTGTGTAATGATTTCTCAGAGTGGCTGTGATTTGCATCCCTAGTGGCAGAAGTGAGCTGTTTCTACAAACTCTCTCTCTCTCTCTCTCTCTCTCTCTCTCTCTCTCTGTGTGTGTGTGTGTGTGTGTGTGAGAGAGAGAGAGAGAGAGAGAGAGAGAGAAAATAGAGAAAGAGAAGAAGAGAGGGAGACAGAGAGAGAGAGAGAGGGAGGGAGGGAGAATAAGGAGAGGGAGAGAGAGAAATAGGATCTGACTATGTCACCTTAGCTGACTTTCGACTCCCGCTGTAGACTGACCTCAGACTCACAGAGATCCACCAGCCTCTGCTTCCAGAGCGATGAAATTAAAGGTGTGTGCATCACCACACCCAGTTTCTCTTCGTTCTTGTTCAACAATTACTTGTTTTTACTGATATAATTCACTCTTTCGAACTTGACAACTCGGTGGCTTTTAGAATACTCACAAGTGAAATACTTACCATTGTCTAACTATCAATTGAAATAAAGAAACCCTGTACAGTCATCACTCATCAACCACTTTTAAATTCCAAATCTTTCCTGCTTCTTTATAAAATGTTCTGAGTCTTTTTCCTACGCGAGATTATAGAATCCGAGTGAAGGCAAGCGAGAACACCCTGAAGTAGAATGTGCTTGGAGTCACAGCTGGTTATTGGCTTAAGTCTGTTTGTTCATGTTTGCATCCCTTGGCGCCCAGAGCAGCTTCTGGCACACATCTGTTGCTTCATGTTCAGCTCTCAGAGTAAACGAAATAAGGGATGTGCAAATGAATGAAAATTCCAGAAGGCCCTTGTGCTAAAGCAGAGCCTCAGTTCCCACTCTTGCTAAACATCAATAACCCAGGAGCTTGTTACAGTGGCGTATTCATAGGCTCTCTACAGATACCTGAGTTGGAGCTCCCGGGTCTGTGGTCTGAGAGTATTCATTTTTGTTCAACACTCTTGTGCTATGTCTGGTGTGTCCAGTTCTGTGTCTGCATAGCTCCTTCTCCATGTGCAGCCCAAACCCCTGGCAGCAGCTGGAGACATTGGAGATAGGACAATCACTCTAATCAAAGGACCCTCTGGGATACACCACAATAAACCAGGAAGTGGATGCTTTGATGCTAAGGAGACAGAAACTTGAATTCAGATGCTGAAGCTGAATACATTGTCTGACTTTGCCACATTTCTTTTGTTGTTGTTGTTGTTAAGTGGAGAGAATAACAGCATTCAACTCAAATTACTGTTATGAGGATTAAATGAGCAAAAATGAACCACATATGCATGTACACACCTTCACATGTATACACATGTGTGCACACACATGCAGCTAGACCATACCACAGTTTAACTTCCAATCTTCAACACAGGGAATGAGACCTAAGAGTCTCATTAAAGTGGTCTTAAAAGAATATAACACCACACCTCTCTGTGGTAACAGATGTCCTTTCTCCCACTCTTTTTGTTGATTTATTTTATTGGTGTGCATAATAATAGCCTTCCCTATGGCATTACTAAGGATATATATATATATATGTACATAATGTATATATGTATCTTTCTCATATTTGATCATATTACCCTGTCCTCCTGTCTCTACCATTGCTCCTGTCCCTTCACCCAAAATTGTTCCTCTCCTAACTTCATGGCACGCATGCGTGCACGTGTGTGTGTGTGTGTGTGTGTGTGTGTGTGTGTGTGTGTGTGTATGATTGTCATTGAGGTACTAGAATTTATTCCCAGGGCCTCCTGCATGCTGGGTTAGTGTCCTACCACTGAGATGTATCCCTGCCATCTCATTTTACTTTCTTTTTGACAGAGGGTCTCACTTGGATGCCCAGACTGACTTTGAACTCACTGTAGCTTACTTAGGTCAACTTTGAACTTACTATCCTCCCATCGTGACCTCTCAAGTAACTTGCATAATAGATGTTCACCCCCAGACCCATTCACAAAGCAGATGGCACTCAGCCTCTGTTAGAAAGCTTCCCATGCCCCTGGTCTCCTAGGGCAGCTCAATTCTCCAGTTTCCTGGGATGCAGTAAGGTTTACTTCCACCTCTGTTTTGTATTTATGCTCAGACATCCTGGAAAATATGATGGATTTATTTCCACTTCACAGTTTTTCTGATTAGCCAGCTTCCTATAGCAAAGTCACAAATTACCGATGCTTCTAGAGGTCAGGAAGGTGGTATTAAGCAAGTGAACTGAGTGGCGGAGGCTGACACAGTGAAGGTTCAAGGACCCTCGTGTACAAAAGGCCAAATTCATCTTTTCCCCATTGATACCTGACCTCTCTTCGTCAGATATGTATTTTTGTAGCAGATATCTGAATTTCAGACTTTTAAAGTAACCTGAGCTGATACATGTGTGAGCCAGTATAACACGGCCCTTTCTGCCTTCCAGTTCACAACATTGTACCAGTGACAGCTGCTGGTTCAGAGAATGTGCCATGTGAGATGTGTGCACAGAGAGAAAGCTGGCTTAAAAATGTTAAAATGTCCTCTGTTGTCTACTTTAATGGGACACACTGACCATAATGACACATAATGACACTTGCCTCGGGTGTTAGCGCTCAACATCACCTATTTCCTGGACTCCTCTACTCCTTGCACTGCATTAAGAGAAATGGGGAACAATGGACTAAGCAGGTTACTGATGGGGATTTTCTCCAGGTCTGAGCATTTGCTAAATCTTTGGAATGAAATAACTTGTGCAAATGCCCATGGGAGAGAGTGAATCAGAGCTTGTAGCCAAGCAACACCCATGTTATTCATACCCAGGCTTAGGGGATAAAGGGGAGAAGTGCTCAGTTACATCTTAGCTTTGGCCTTCCTCTTTGGCATGACCAAGAGACTTTGATGGAGAAAGGTAAGTCCCGAACAATAGCAATTAAAAAGGCTCCATCTGGGCATATCAGGAGCAAAGTGTGGAAAGGAAGGAAGAAAGAAAGAAAGAAAGAAAGAAAGAAAGAAAGAAAGAAAGAAAGAGAGAGAGAAAGAGAGAGAGAGAGAGAAAGAAAGAAAGAAAGAAAGAAAGAAAGAAAGAAAGACAAAATGGAGAGAATGAGAAAAGGGTGGTGGAGGGGAGAGAAAATGAAAGAAGGAATCAGATTTACACTCTAGAAAGATCATTAAACAACTCCTGTAGACCAAAGATCTTCCATTGCAGAAGGCAGAGAAAAATAATCAATTCTGTAACTTGTCCAGTTGTGACAAGTACCTGGATGTAAAAGGGAAAATGCAGTGCCATTAAGGCAGCCAGGAAGAACCTTTTCAGCAGGCTCTCTGCAAGCCAGGCTTCAGAGTTCTAGGCAGAGAAGGCCATACAACAAAACTTGGATTGGGGGGTGAATTGTGTGCTCAGCCCAAGCACTGAGAGAATCATGAGAGGGGCCGCTGGAGCCAGCACGGGACCTGGCTGAAGAGCAGTGAAGAGATCCCTCAGGACCAGCACAGAAGCTGTTCTGTCAGAATGCTCCTATAATCCACCAGATGAACAAATGCATGCACCACCACCCGCTAATTTTCTGCGGTGAACGAGACACTGCATCTAACATTTCACGAAAGTTAACGGCACGCGTCCATCTCGGGTTAGTCTAAGGTAAGAAGTCATCCTCTTTCCCCACAGTTTAGCTGAGTGACTGCATGCAAAGCAGGCACACACCAAAGCCGGCTCTGTCAGATCTCAGATGCTCCTGTCTGTAGTTCCTTCTTCCTTCCCTGCCCTCTGGAGTCCCGAGCCCTGGAGGTGATTCCCACATTGAATCAGGAACCCAGTCGTGGCAAAGCAGTGGCTGTCTACCCTCCTGGTTAGCACTGTAGTTTGGGGCTGGATAACACAGCTGGGGTTTGTGACCATCTGCATTCCAAGGTCTGAGTCTATTCCATCTCTACCTGATTTTCCAAAGCAATGGGGGGGGGGGGGCCCATCTGCATTTTCGAGCAGTGATCTCCAGTTCCTGGAGGAAATCCACCCTAGTAAGGTGGAAGAGCCACAGCTGGGGAGGGCTGAAGCTGCCCAGGGGTTCTCACCCCTGATCCTGCTTTTGTAACTTTGTTTCACATTTAACATTACTTCAAATTAAACAAAAATAGCTATAACACTAGCGGATAAAAAGAAAAATACTCAAAACAAGCCTGGCTGCCTTCTGCTACTGCTGTCACTCCTGAAGTCACCTTGCCTTGTCTCCGGTTCCCAAAGCTCTGGATGCTCCACCAGATCCTCCAGAAGAAGTGTCTGGCAGCACCGGAGTGCGGGTGATGCTGGCTGCCAGGCTTTCCAAGAGCCTGCACCAGCAGCCAGCTTCCCCCGTCGGTGCCAGCGCCTCAGCAAGGCAATTGAAGGATTTTATTATAATGGCACTTTGCGGAGCTCACTCAACCCGTCAAAATAATTGTTTGACTTAATGTGAAATCGGAGCTTCGCAGCTGCAGGAGGCTGTCCTCAGCGGGATCGTGGGGCTGGCTCCTGGCACTGCCGGTGAGCATTTCAGAGTCTGGAATTAACAGCAGTTTCGAAGCCTCCCTAATTAGTTACAGTGCTGCCCGAGGTGTCATCTTATTTTATTTTATTTTATTTTTTTATGAGCCAAATAACATATTGCCGCTTAAGTTTCTGGAAGACAGGGAGCTATAAATAAAACTACAATTTACTTGAAGTCTATCACACAGATATCCCAAGTTCAGAAGTTAGTTTTTTTTTCTTTGACTAATGAAATAAAACTTTGCAGAGCTTATTTGCGGATGTGAACATCACAGCTCTGTAGGGCGGAAGGAATTCTCCAAAGGCCACGCATGGAGATTGCAACTGAGCGATGTTCTACTTGTCGTAGGGCGCTCCCAAGAGCCGGAGCCCACAGTTCCGGTGCAGAGCTGCTTCTGCCTCCCGTCCCAGACCTTGGTCTCCCTATGTCCACTGAGAAGGGTGGCACACATGCTGCTTCTCTTGCAGAAAGTTTTGAAAACACGAAAGCAGTCCAAACGGCTTATGCCTGTGACTAGTGGTGTGACGTCATCGTTACAGGGTTGATCTCTGGAGCCCGACAGCTTGACGTCAAACTTCCCGCTTGCCGTTACATGCTAACCAAAGAGAATCCCCCAACCTGCAGCTCGCTTTCTTCGCCAGGTGAAAACTACGCAGTCAGCCCCGGTGGTTTATATGCCCAACTGAGTGTTACTCACTGAGAAAGAATGAAATCCTGCAGTTCATTCCATGATGGTTAGAATTGGAGGTCCAACTGGGAAGTCAACTAGGCCAAACATGGAAAGTCAGAAGTAAATTCAACCTGATTTCCAGAGGCTAGGAAGGGTGGAGAAAGGAAAACAGAGGAAAGCTGAAGCGGATCAGAGCACACTGTGCTTGTGTGGGGATTTAATTCCAGTAATATAATTAATTTACTCATGAGAAAATTTAAATATAAATGGGATAAAAATACTGTTGACTGCTATTCCAATACTGTACATTTGCCCTAAAATCCAACCATAGGTCAGATGGAGCCCAATGAGAGAGGGCATATGGGGAGCTGGCAACTGCTCCTTGGGTCTTAGCAGGTGTATGGAGGCTATAGGTGCCCCTGGCCAGCTCCAAGGTGCCCAGACACGTTTAAGGATGCTCTGCCTCAGTAGACAGCTCAGTAAGGTGTCCTTTCTTCTTGAGCTGGTTCCTGTCCCACTGTCCCTCTATCACCAGGAAGAGTGAAGAATTCGCATGCAATGAATGCTACTAGAGAGTGCATCTCACCACTCCAAGGCTTCATCTTTAATTCTAGAGTGGCACCAGACAATGAAGAGTGGTGAGCTCAACATCCCCCTTCAGCGCCCAGGGGTCAAAGCCATGTCATGACCTGCAGCTCTTAGCACTCAGCAAAACCCCCAGCACTCCTAACATGGAAAGCATTTCTGTCCAAAATGCTTTTCTGGTGTCTAATCTGAATCTTTTGGGTGGCAAATGGGATATATTTCTCCCTAGGTCTCAGGAACACGGGAGCAGACTCTGCTTATTCATGCAGAATGAAAATAAGGATTCCATTGCCAGCCCAGCTAAGCATGCAGCATGTGTCAACCTGCCAGGAGCAGATTTGAAGAGGCTACCCACACTGTTGGCTGTCCAATAGTCTTCTTGGGGATGACAAATGTCCTAAATCACAGTGGGAAGGTGTGCACAAAGGCAGCATGGAGCCCCGCACTGTGCCCAGAGATGCCAGCAGCAGCCAGAGGAAAAGGAGGAAGCTGATTCTCCAGTGCAGCAGGAGCTTTGTCCCTCATGGCTTCTCATCCACCACACCTCTCGCTAGTCAGTGTCATTTAAACATAGAGAATTTGTCCTGTCCAGGTACTGCTTTGGAAGCCTGAGGTGCCAACAACAAAGCAAAGGATAAGGAATAAAATCAGGTGGCTGGAAAGATGGCTCAGTAGTTTAAAGCATTTGCTTCTCTTGCAAAGGACCCAGCATTGCAATGGCCTTGCAGGACATACGAGGCCATGCATACTGAAGCCAACTTGACTAGAAAGGAACTCAACAAGCACCTGCTCGGTCTGTGACACTGGGCAGCGGTGAGTTACTGAAGGCCTGGAAGATCTCCAGTGAGTTTGTGGTATTAAGTCAACACTGAAACACTGAAGCATTTGGAGTCCGTATCAGCACTGCCCACCGGAAGGCACTGCCTACCTGGCAGGCAGGTCTTTCTCCTCAGTTAATCTCTTCTGGAAGCATTCTCACAGATGTGCCCAGAGGTTGTGTCTCTCGGATGTTTCTAAGCTGCAATAGGCTGACAGTGAAGACTAACCTTTGCATGTCTGGAACAAAGCTGGATCATCAAGGTGGCATGGTTACCCTCCAGAGAGGCTGAGGTAGTGCTGTCTTTGAGGTCTCTGTCCACTAGAATCCCAGAGGTGGGGCTGCTTTCCTCCATTCTGCCACACTCTGGGCCTTCTGTCCACGCTGGTGACATCACTGCAGAGACCATTAGAAGAGACTACGACTCACTGACTGTTTATCCTATCGGATTGTTTATCAGTCCAGAGGAGGCTTTCATACTTAGCAACATGGGCAGCTGAGAATGTTCTAGAACTTTACACTTTGGGTGCTTTGTGCTTAGCATGATCTTCTTGCATGTCACTCTCTCTCTTCTCTCCCTTGCCTTAAGCAACACAGAGAATGCAGAACCCCCATTGTCTGCCTCACACCTTCGGCTTCTGAAGTCTTTGCTGGACATCAAATTCTCCGGGAAGCCCGGAACACACAATCCACCCTTCCCTCCTGTGTTCACTCAGGGTCTCATCTCCACCCCAGACCTTGTCTGGAGTAACTGTGACATCTAGTTTTTGATCAAAGATCTCAGCATGGTTTAGGCTTTTTCTAGATTATACCTCAAAATTCTCCCAGACTCTAACTCAAACACAGCCCTATAGTCATTGTACATTTGGAAGTACTTATGACATTAGCGCCCAGCTTCTAAGCTCTCGGGTCCTCGGCCTCCTTAACAACATACCGCAGACTGGGCAGCTTCAGAGGCAGAGACTGGGCTGGGAAGATGGATCAGTAGGTAAGAGTGTTCAGTAAAAATGCATGAGAATCTGAGTTCAGATCCCCACCACCCACATAAAAAGTTGCCCGTGGCCATGCGCACGTCTCTAAGCTGGTACAATGGGGGACAGGGACAAGTTGGTGGCAGGGGATTGTTGGCTACCAGCCTAGCTCCAGGTGCAGTTAGATATCCTGCCTCATGAAAATAAGACAGAAAGTGATAGAATGGGACATCTGACATTTTCCTTTGGCCTCTGTGTGTACGCAAGTAAGCACATCTCACACATAGGCATTTATATACTACACATACACACATGCATATACCACACATGTATGTGTACACTATACACATAGATATATACTACACACATAGGCATACAGCACACATACATGCACATATCACACACATATGCTTGCACATACACACTCCCACATACAATAAATACATAAACCACACACATGTTCCCATGTGCATATGCATGCACACACACACACACACACACACACACGACTGTCCAAAAGCAGACATTTATCTTACCATAGTTATGTATCCTGGGAAGCACAAAACCAAGGTATCAGGAAGGTTCAGTTTTTCATGAGGCTTTAGCTGGCCGCCTTTTCCCCAATTACTCGTGTGGCCTTTCTTCCTTGTGGGCATCCCCTGTGTCTCTTTCTGTACCCAAGTTTCCCTTCTCATAGAGAATCTAGTCAGCTTGGATAAGGCTTCAACTTCACAAACACATTTTAGATGAATTCTCTCTTTTAAGTCTCATTGTCCAGGTTGGCACATACGGAGTGCTGTGGTGAGGGCACCAAGGGGTGAATTTCAGAGGGAGGCACATCTGTCAGCCGCGCCTCCTGCCTTCCTTCTTCTCTCTTTTCATTGTCCTTCCTCTGTCTCCTCTTTGTCCACCTCTGTCTCTGTCTGCCTTTCTCTCTCTCTCTCTCTCTCTCTCTCTCTCTCTCTCTCTCTCTCTCTCTCTCCCCGCTCCCCTTCACATCCATTTCCCCTCCCCCCCTTTGGATCAGTCGTAAAATCAGGGAGTCACAGTATCCTTTGTAGACAGGGGTATTTCTCCAGGACACCTCACATGTTTCTCCACCTACAGACCAGAATCACAGCTTGAGGCAGTAAGAGAAAGGTAGCTGGGAGTGAGAAATGCTACAATCATCCCTGATCCTTTGGCCACATAATTCTTTCTTTCTCCCTCCCCGTATTAGTCTCTCTGTCATTTAATAAAGTGACTCGAGGTTATGAGAGAAAAGAAGTCACCATCTCATGTCCTTTGAGCTCCCTGAGGGATTATGGGATTTTACATAATTAAATATGAGCCATGTAATTTCCCTCCCTCCTGCCTAACTTGTGGACTGTCTGTCACTCCCTCGCTGCTTCTCAGCTCCTACTTCAAAGTAAAAAACGTGATTCAGTATGAAAATTGCCTCTTCCTCTACTTTCTACCCCTTGCCCCAAGTTTTCTTCTACCCTCATCTTCCTGTTACTCCCTGATATTCAGCCCCAGCTCCAATCACTTGCCAACCACAGCCCACACCTATTCAACTGAGACCTGTATGTAAGAAGGCACGCTACCTGGACTCAAAGCCCAACTCAACTGAATAGCTCACCCATCCAGGCCTCAGTTGGTCTAGGAAACTTAGGATAAGCTTAAACCATTTTTTGGCTAGTTTTCATGGTGGTATTAAAAGGCTTGGAATGGCCCATATTAGAGAACATGTTTGTAATTGAAAAATGTCTTACTAATATTACCAGTAAGACATGGTCGTGCTGAGGAGTGACAGTCACCTGTAGGAGCTCATCATGCCAGAAGTGTTTGGCTACTCTTCCCCCAAAGACATCCTTCTGCTCCTCAGTGTCACTGGGGACCTCTGGAGTGACCCTGAGGACAGCCTTCCTGGGCAGTTGGTGTAAGAAGAGATGGCACAAATGAACCCAGGGAACAGCCTGCAGGCTCCACCTTTGCTGTTCAGGCAAGAAAAGTAAAGGAATGATGCAGACCAGATATTTGCAAGAAATAGGGTCATGGCATGAGGAAATTAGAAACCGTCCTTCAAACCTCACCTTAAAAAAACATAACCCTGCTTAAGGGAAGCCCCCTGTAGGCAGAATCCCCAATGAAAACTCTGGATTTTGCTCCTCCTGCAGTTGCCGGTGTTGAGCCGATACACACTCTGGACTGCTGGAGGGCTCCCTGCAGGCTGTTCCATAAGCAGAAATCATCCTCGAGTCCTTCCACCAGCCACACCAGCATGCTCAGCGTACGCCCTAGCAGGTGGAACGTGCCTGAGTGTTCACGTCCCACAGTCCCCTAGAAGAAACACCTCTGCTTCCCCAGTCACAAGGGAAAACTGTCACAGAGGGTTTTAAGCTTCCCTCTGCCCAGTGCAGTAAGCCACATTCTGGCACAAGGTCTGCCTGACCTCTTTCTATTCCTGTCTCACTTCCTATTGCTCCCCCTGTTCCTGGGATCTGCTAGCCGTGTGAACTTCCAGCATCTAAATCCTTGCCTCGGGATCTGCAGACTGACACAGCAGCTATTCCACACTCTGAAAATAGCCTCTTCAATGCCCACGACAGCCAATTAGCCTACTTCATCTTGCATACCTTCAGCAATAAGGAGGTTACCACGTCCCAAGTTAACCCAGTCCTTTCTTAGATAGCTTTGATCACGACAAATTGAAACTAAAATTTTTTCTTTATGATTGTCAGCCATCCGTCTCCACTTTGCAGCCATCAACAGTATATGTCTGACATCACTCCAACTCTGCATGGTACCATGGTCCTCCTTCTACTCAATAGCTGTTTTTCAAAGCAATAATGAACCAAGTACAAGAATACCAGTGGGCTCTGACTTGACAAGAGCAGAGCAGCAGTGGCAGTAGCAACAGGCTGATTCCTCCTTTTTCCTGGGATCACACACTCTTTATTATGACCTGGGATTTGGCTCGTATCTACTTCACACCAAGAAAATAACAGACCCTAAGTAGGAGTCTTTGAAAGTATGGCCAATCATAGATGGTCACAGACAGCACATCTTGGAGTGCCCATCAGTCTTGGTACTTTTAGAAAGAAAGGGAGGAAGTCATGGTCTGCGGCAGCAATAAACTGTATCCATAGCACAAACTCCTATGATCATTAGAAGCATTGCACCCCAGCCCTTTCGGATATCAGAATGTCAATTTCTCAGAAAATTAGGAAGCAACCTTCCTCAAGACCCAGCAATATAACTTTTGTGTATATATCCAAAGAATGTTCAATCAGGCCACAAGAGTACATGCTCAGCTATGTTCATAGCAGCTTTGCTTGTCATAGCCAGAACTTGGAAGCACCTAAATGCCTCTTGACCAAAGAATGGATAAGGAAAATGTGGCACATTTACACAATGGAGTACTACACAGTAGAAAAAAATAATGATGTCTTGAAATTTGCAGACAAATGGATGGATCTAGACATCATCATATTGAGTGAGGTAACCCAGACCCAGAAAGACAATTATCATATGTACTCACTCATAAGTGGATTTTAGATATAAAACAAAGAAAACCAACATAAAACTCACAATCCCAGAAAACCTAGGCAACAAAGAAGACTCTAAGAGAGACAAATGTGGATCTAATCCAGATGGGAAGTAGAAAAATACAAGATCTCTTGAGTAAATTGAGAGCATGAGGACCATGGGAGAGGGTAGACAGGGGGGAAAGAAAGAAAGAAAGAAGAAAGAGAGAGAGAAGCAGAGAAAAGTGTATAGCTCAATAAAATCAATAAAATTTTCAATTATTAAAAAAAGGATATCAGATACATGTAATCTCACAGTCTGAAGACAAATAAATGTACCTGAATGAAGGCAAAAAAACTAAGAAGTGATGGACCCATTCCCCATTAACCATCCTCTCTTCCTCTCCCTCTCTTTTTTACAGTCTTCCCAGACTCTGCTAACCACTATTTTATTCTCTACTTCTAACGGCAGTGTTCCGGCTTCCACATATAAACGAGAACATGCAGTTTTTGTCTTTCTGTGCCTGGCTTATTTCATGCAATTCAATGCCCTCCAGGCTCATCCTTGTCACGGCAATGACAGGATTTTGTTCTTTTTATAGTTGAATAATATCCCATTGTGTATAATACTGTGAAAATTAAGTCTGTAGGAAGACGTAAAGAATGGGAATTAAGATGACCTCCACAGTTTGAAAAGCTTCACCTAAGCTGGGAAGTGGAGTCTTAGTCCTAACTACACCATGATCCGAGTACAGGAAAATGCAGACTGCATGCTGCAAGGTGGGAGTTTTATAGCTAAGAGTGGTAAGGGAGAAGGGGGCTTCATTAAAGAAGAATGGATAAGTTAACTTCTTTCCTTAGGTAGCAGTTGTTGAAATTATAGTCTATTGTCTCTTTGAAACCATCAGCTATCTGGGGTCAGGGTCAGCTGCTTTTCTTTTGTTGTCTCTGCGCTCTGGGCCTTGTCTTTGGAGGTAGAGTCCTTCACATGCCGCATTTCTTTTATCTGTTCTTCCACCAATGGACATAATTTGGTTCCATATCTTGTCCATCATGAATAATTCTGCAGTAAACACGAGTGTACAGATGTTTCTGACATGCTGGTTTCGTTTCCTTTGAATGCATGCTGTGCAGGGGTTGCCAGTACAATATGTCTACTTTTCATCTTCCCTGACATTTCAAGGCAGGAAGACCACTGCATGGTTGAACCTGAATTATATCTTTTATGTCTCTAAACTCAACATCAATAGCAAAAGTTGGGAGCCTTATTAAATAAAGACAGACTTTATTCCACTTTTTACAGAAAGGGAAACTGAGGTTTCTGTGTTTCTCTTCTCACTTGCATTTTCTTTCAGAGAAACTCACTGGGAGGTACTCAAAATGATTGGCATGTTAGAAATGAGGATGCAGGAAAGGATCATCAGCTAGTCCTGCCCAAACCTGCCAAGGGCAGAAAACTAAAACATAGGCGCTTATCATTATAGATTCCCTTGCAGCTAGGATTTAACCATGTGATTCTATTTGAATTAATGGTCCATAACGGAACATCAGCTAGTGGTCATCGAGAACTGGTATGGGAGGTCCTTCTGTCTATGTGCTGCTTTCATTGGTTAATGAATAAAGGAACTGCCCTGGCCTGTTGATAGGGCAGAATTTAGGGAGGTGGAAAAGATGGAACCAAATTATGGGAGCAAGAAGGCAGAGCCAGGGAGATGCCATGGATTCGCCACCAGAGTAAGACATGCTGCCAAAACTTAGCCAGTAAGCCACTGCCACGTGGCGATATACAGATTAATAGAAATGGGTTAAACTAAGATGTAAGAATTAGCCAATAAGAAGTTAGAGTTAATGGGCCAATCAGTGTTTTAATTAATATAGTTTCTGTGTGATTATTTCGGTTCTGGGCAGCCGGGATGAACAAGTAACCCGCTCTTTCCTCCTACAAAGAACCTTTATTCTTAGGGAGAGGGAGACAGAGACAGAGAGAGACACACAAAGTAAAACAGGGAGAGAGATACAGAGACAGACACACACACACACACACACACAGAGAGAGAGAGAGAGAGAGAGAGAGAGAGAGAGAGCAGAGATAGGGATAGAAGTCTACTAGAGTCATCCACTGATCCTCCCCTTTCCTTTGCCCACTTCATAGCAATTCCATACAAAGACCCAGAAGCTAAGAGTCCCTGAAAGGAGACACAGATAATAGACTAATCATGATGTAGCAGAAACATGCAAAAACCTGAGTCCTGAGTGTCATTGATGAGCTACTGAGTTGCATCTCCTTTTCCAGATGTGAAAGAAAAGAATAAACCTCCCTATTGTTTAAGTCACTCTTGGTCCTTACAGATAAAAGCATTCTCTTCCTGAAACTGTGGTTTCAGGCAGACTTATGTCTGTGCTTTCTACTTGTTATAAAATTCTTGACAAGTTAAGCACGCCTCTGAGACTTAATGTCTTAGTTAGACTTTCTATTGCTGAGATACAACACCAGGACCAAAAGTCAAGTTGGGACAGAAACCTAAATAGGACAGGAACCTGGAAGCATGAGCTGATGTAGAGGCCATGGAGGGGTGTCCCTTACTGTCCTGATCCCTGTGGCTTATTCACTCTAATTTCTCTGAGAACCTAGGACTACTTGACACACAAACTATTAAGCCACAACCTTTCCTTTCTTTTTTTCTTTTCTTTTCTGTCTGTCTTTCTTTCTTTCTTTCTTTTTTTGTTTGTTTTTCAAGACAGAGTTTCTCTTTATAGCCCTGACTGTACTGAGGCTCACCCCATATACCATGCTGGCCCCAAACTCACAGAGATCCACCTGCTTCTGCCTCCCAAGTTCTGGAATTAAATGTGTGTGCCACCATTGCCAGGCAACTTTTCCTTTCTTATTCATCCCCAAATCTCACATTAAAAACATAAATAACTTTGACAGAAGTCTTTACAAATTCAAACACATTAAAATTTCAGTCTCTTTAAAATATCTAATCTCTCTAAAAGTACAAAATCTATTATAAAAGTTCACATTCTTTCAGTCATGGGCTCCTGTTAAAATCAAAATTCAATGAAATAGCTTCTCATTTCAAGAGACCAGAACACAGTCGTGACCTGAACAAAGCAAGACCAAACTCTCAGCAGTATAAATAGCTCAACATATAATGTCTGAGGTTCACTCACAATCTTCTGGGCTCCCCCAAAAGGATTGGGTCACTTCTCCAGCTCCACTTTCTACAGCACACACACCTTCTCTTCTAAGATTGGGCAGGTTCCACTTCACTGCTGCTGCTGGTGGTGGTCACTTCATTATACTAGCACTTCTAGAATGCTGGGGTCTTCAATTGCAACTATACTGCACTTTCACTAGTAGCCTCTCCAAGGCTATCTTGATGATATAACGCCTCAACCTTTCTCCATGATCCCTTCAATTCTGGGGCTTTCACTGATATTCTAGCTGTACCCTCACCAATGGCCTCTTCTGTCCTCTCACAAGCATCACCTGCTTCCCCATGACCCCCACACAATCATAACCTGCTCTCCATGACCTCCTCATGGCTTTAAAACCAGCACCACCTGGGCAACTCTTATACTACCAAGTTCAGCTGCCAGCATAAGGCACAACCTTGGTCACCACTGGAACACAACTTCTGTGTGCTGACTCTGAGCAAACACTACCCAGATTTCACCTCAGTGATAGAGGTCTCTTCTTAATCCCTGCTAAATCCAAAACTCCAGCTAACTGGGATTGAGTGTGTATACCAGGAAAGCAAAGGTTTCATTTCAGTAATTCTGGTAACACAGCTGAGTTTTCAGCCCCTGCTAACCAAAACCACAGATTCTTCACATAAAAGCCAGCAGAATTTTTGCATCTCTCTGAAAAGTTACAATCCAAGGCTCCATCATCTGCACTGCTCTGGACATCCTAATCTCCCAAGCTCCTAAAGAACAGCTCACTGCGCTATGAATACTCCATGGTTTTTCTTACTCAAAGTTCCAAAGTCCTTCCACAGTCCCCCGACAAACAATGTAGTCAGGTCTGTCACAGCAATACCCCACTCCTGGTACCAACTTGTCTCAGTTAGAGTTTCTACTGCTGTTATGAAACACCATGACCAGAAAGCAAATTGGGGGGAGAGGGTTTATTTGACTTACACTTCCATATTCCTGTTTATCATTGAGGGAAGTCAGGACAGAAACCCAAACAGGGCAGGAAGCTGGAGGCAGGAGCTGTTGCAGAGGCCCAGGGGGAATGATGCTTTACTGTACTATTTGCCACGGCTTGCTCAATCTGGGTTTTGAGCAATGACCAAAACCCAGAACCATGAGCCCAGAGATGGCACTCCCCACAATGATCTGGGCCCTCCCCAATGGTCACTAATTGAGAAAATGTCTTCTGGGCAGTGGTGGTGATGGCACATGCTTTTAATCCCAGCACTTGGGAGGCAGAAGCAGATGGATCTCTTTGAGTTCAAGGCCAACCTGGTATACAAAATGAGTTCCTGGACAGCCAGCACTGTGACACAGAGAAATCCTGTTTCAAAAAACAAAAGGAAAAGGAAAAGGACAAAAGAAAGAAAATGTCCTACAGCTGAATCTCATGAAGGCAGTTTCTCAGTTGAGGTTCTTCCCTCCTTTAAAATAACTCTAGTTTGTTTGTCAAGTTGTCATAAGACAAATCAGCACACTTCACTCCACAAAATATAAAGTAGGAAGGGCCAGGATCAACTAGCTGGCTTGTTTTAGGAATTAGACTAATGAAACTGTGCATGAAGCATATCTGGTATTTTGTGGGTATTTGTACCTTTTCCTCTTCTCCCCCAAACCTGAATGACAAAACAATAAAAAGCCCAGACCCTGAAATCCCTCGGACATCCAAGTGGTTCCACATTCCTTGTCTGTGATCCCAGTGTCTGCTGCCCACATGTTCAGACCTGAAGTCAGGCTCCAGTAACCTTGTAAAGAGCTGGGCATGGTGGCACATGTTTGTAAACCCAGCTCTGGAGATCAGAGACAGGAGGTCGTAGAGCTTGCTGGCAGTGAGCTTGATGCAATCAGCAAGTCCCAGATCCCAGTCAAAGACCCTCTTTCAAAATCAAACATGCAAATACAACAACCCACAGTAGCCAGTTCCTGAGAATCCACACCAGAGACTGACCTCTGGCCTATATATATATATATATATATATATATATATATATATATATATATATATATATATATATATACATGCATACACATCTACTAGGACACGTGTGAGCATACACACACACACACACACACACACACACATGAACACACATGTGCACACATACACACAGCTACAACAAAACCATAAACAAACAGTAAACAAACAAAGACTGAATTGTCCGGATTTCAACACATGAATGTGCTACATATTAAATACTTAATGTATATTAACCAGTATTTTTATTATTAGTTTATTATTCAACAAGAACTGTTGTAAAGAGATCTGCTGGTTTGTTCCCAACTGCTCAGCCCCAAAATAACTACACAGAAAGTATCTTATTTAAAACACCGCTTGACCAATGACTCTAGCATATTCTGGCTAACTCATATCCTAAACTAACCCATCTCCATTAATCTGTGTATCATCACATGGCTGTGGCTTTCGAGGTAAAGTTCTGTATGGCATTGGTCTCCACCAGGGGCTACATGACTTCTCCCTGACAGCACCTTCTTTCTCCCAACATTCAGTTTAGTTTTCCCTCCTAGCTCTGTTCTACCCTATCAGGCCAAGCTAGATTATTTATTAACCAATGGTATTCACAGAATACAGAGAGGAATTCCATATCACCAATATTATAGTCAATAGGAAATAAATGTTGTTCCCTGCCCCCCCATTCCCACAAAATCCCTCTTTCTGCTTATGTAGAACCTAAGTTTGTTCCATACCTCCCCTTAATCCATCCCTCACTGAGCTCACTGCAGATTCCTTGGATGGATCTGTTTGTACCCCAAAAGTGACTGTCTTGTGGAACTATGGCATGTAGTAAAACTTTGGCATATGAGGAAGGTGACTGGCTGGGTGGCCGTGGCCATATTTCTTCTCTCCCAGGGAAGCTGCATCAGAAGGGACAATATCATTCTTTGTGTTGATGTTTTCACATATGCTGTATCATTTGGAAGGGCAGAAGGCATCCCCAGCAGTGTGAGAAGATAGCCAGCCTTGTCATTGTCTGGTGACATTCAGAGGGACCTGGATCTTTGAAGACTTGCTTGAATTGTTATCTACCCAGTCCCAAGTGCCACCCTACCAAGCAATTCTGTGCTTCCACACCAGTTTGAGGAGATTTCTGTTATCTGTGATCCAAAGCTTCCTAGCTGATGAAACTGGTCTCTGACATTGTGCTGCCCCGACCTCAAAGCTCTATGCTTGACTTAGAAAGGAGGTCCTAAACTGCAGACTGATATAGTCAGAGAGTTTCTCCTGCTCCATTACCTAAATGAGAAGTGCAGGCCCAGAGATGGGACACAATCCACTCCATGACACAGAGCTACTAGGCACCAAAACTCTAATGCACACCCATGTTTTACTAGACTTTAAAGCCTTAACTTTGTCTCACTGCCAGTGTCATAGAAGGCAAAAGAAAGGCTGATGGTATTTGTGAACATGAGAAAAATGAAAGAAAATTAAGATGCTTGCACTGTCTGCAGATTCTCTGGGAGATATAGTAATTCCCAGGAGTGTCCAGCACTCAGCCTCCAACACACCAAAGCTTGGATCTGCCTAGTGTTTTCTGTGTCATGATATATGTGGAACTAAATGCCAGAGCAAAACATAATAAACTCTCCTGAGGGACTGATTGCCCTCAGGTCAAACTGTGGATCAGAGCAATGGCAGGGCCCTGGTGAAGCACTACATGGTGGCCAGTTTGACCCTGATGTTTAAACACAGAGTTCTCAACACTGAGCAGCAAACAGTGATTCCCGGACACCCCAAGGGCTGATGGGGAACACAGAAGGAACCCCAGTTTCTGGCTGAGCCAGGAGATACTAATATATGTAAGGTCCTGTTATTTCCATCAGTTTATATAAGCTGGGGCGAATCTTGAACTTCTCCCTCTCTGAGAGAGCCAAGAATCACACAGTAAAGGGATGGTCCCATAGTATAAGCCCCTAGTGCTCTGCAGTGTCCTTTCCCCTCTTCTTTCAGGCACACAGGGGGATTGTGCATTTCTAATGACACAGCAGTGTAACCAGCATCAACATCTGCAGCCAGCACTAAAGGTCGCTGCAGGAACTCTGCCCAGGAGTAGAGGGGCTTTCAGCTACTAAATTCACGCAGTAACTCAGGGAAAAAAGATTCGGAATTTATCCAGTCAAATACCTAAGACATGGCAGAACTACGAATCCTCCTATGTCAGCTCATCTAAGTCTAAACTTCAGTATGCTTTTATTGTTAAACATTGAAAAAAAAATTCCCAGGGAGGAAAAACTCATATAGCATGTTGAAAAAAATCTGATGGAAAAATCTACACCTCAAATGACCTCAATTATTTTTACTGAGAAGTGGAAGAAGACAAGAAGTGAACAGGCTATGCGATGCCTGCTGCTGGGGTCTTTAGAGACTCTGTGGAAGGGTTTTATTTTCCTTTTACATGCGTCTGTGATCTTTTTTTCTTGTCTACGATGAGTGCACACCACTGGGTTCTTAAATAATGAGTCCACATTCTTTTTTATTGAAAACACGTTCTTTTCTCATATAATACATCCCACGTTTCCCCTCCCTCCACTCCTCCCAGCTCTTCCCCCACCTTCTCTCTCCACCAGATCCACTCCTTCTTCGTTTCTCTTCAGAAAGAAGGAAAATGTTATCCAAGAGACGAAAACTGAAGAAGACAAAGCGAGATACAATCAGACAAGGCAAAAGCCCTCATATCAAGACTAATTAAGGCAACCCAACGAGCCCCAAGAACAGGCAAAAGAATCAGAGACACACCTGATCCCACTGTTAGGACTCCCCCCAAAACACCAAGTTAACAGCCATAACATACATGCAGAGGGCCTGCTGTAGATCCTGCTGTAGATCAGTCTCGAAGAGCCCATGTGAGTCCCACGGAGCTGATTCAGTGGGCTGTGTTCTCCTGGTGATCTCAGCCACTCTGACCCTTCTCTATTCCATCTCCACAGGGTCTAGAAATAAGAAACGGTGCATCCTTAGGCACTCAGCACGCGTTCCTAAGCCTGCAATGGCAGCGAAGCCAGCAGTGAAGAAGATCAGGTGTGTACCAACCCTACTGTGTGTCCAATGTTTTAAAGACGTTACAGCAGTCCTGCCAATGATTCTCAGAAATAAGGATTGGATTTCCAACATCAGATAAGAAAGTTCAGGAGGGCTAAGATTGCACAGCTATGAATTTCAGATCAAGACATTTGAATCTAATACTCAAGTCCCTTCTTCTACACAATATCTGTTCAATGACTCTCGCTAGGTCATAATTCGTAACTGCCTTTCACTGATATTCCTCAGTCACTGTGAAGGTGGGGGATCTTTGAGTGTTAACCCAAATCAGAGCTATATCTCCCTACCCACAAGAGGGATGAGAAACAGGAACTGAAGTGCTAATTATTGAGTGTCCACCTTCTCAATCCTACTCCCCAGAGATTATCTCTCTGGTGCTTGCGGATCTCTGTAGACACCTCCTCCATGTACCAATATTCCCTTCACCCAGCTACCTGAGGCCAGATCAATGGGACAAGAAAAGCAATAAGAACACTCAGTGGCTAGGTCTTCCTTAAATAACCAGAGCTATAAAGAGGACACTGTTTTTTTTTTACATTCTTAATATAGAAAGTTCAAATATGTACAAGCAGACAGTTAGCCAGCCCCATATGGAACACTTCTCAGCAGCTATGATCATGTCCCATATTTTTATTTGTTTCATCCATACCATATTTATATTTTTCACCAGGTTATTTTAAAGCAAACCCCATACACCATGCCATTTGAACTTAATACTTCAATGTATGTTGTAAATGAACATTTTATGTCTAAATATCATGTTTATAGCATACCTCACAAAATTCTAATTTCATCCAATACCCAATTTAAATATGTTTATGTGTAGTGATACAGACAGGGAGATGCAGGTGACAGCTTTCCCAACAAAAGCTAATACAAGGCTCATTTAATGTATTAAGGTTTTGTGTTTTCCACATACCAGGAAAGGAAGACCAGAGTGTCGTCCTGGTTAAGGACACATACTTTGGGTTCAAGAATAGGCCATCATCAAAGACTTGAACTTTTTCAGAGTGGAAAAGGCTACTCTTAATAAACTACAAGGTAAAACAAACTACAAACCATGGTTGTCACAAGGAAAACATGTAGAGATATTCCTTCCCTTTAATCCTCTTGCCCACTGAGCCATTAGAGCCCTGTCTACTGTCTTGTAAAACAAGGCCCATCTCAGGCTTGCGCTCTTGCTTCTTTGTAGGATTGTTCACACACTACTCCATCCTACAACTTCCCATAGATGAGACCTGCACTGGGAAGTTCTGCTCAGGCAGACCTGTGTATAGCTCTACATGTGAGTCATTTTGCTGTATCAGCTCCTCCATGCTGTGAAACATGCATTTCTCATTAGTAGGAGAAAATGTTTTGTTTGCTTCTTAGAGCTCTTGATGCCGGGCATCTGAAGTAGAAGTCACTGGCTTGGGGATGACTTCAGGCATTTGACTTGGAGACTCTACAATCTAGAATATTATTTTCTTTTCTCTTCCAACTTCTAGAACCTACCAAGTACCATGGTTTATGGTCTTCCTCTACTTTCAAAACAAGCGGTGAAGGGTTGAGTGTCTCACCAGGGTGTCTTAAGGACACTGGGTGGTGACAGTGTATCCATCCAGGACTTAGGATCCTTGCTTTATTCTAAGGCCAACTGGCTAGCAACCTAATTTATGATTCTATAATAATTCCTATGGCATTCATCTACTATGCTGGCCAAGTCACAATTGCTACCATCTTACATTAAAACTAGCATCTCCTGTGGGAGAAGTGAATAATAATACCTTAGCCATAAAAACTCCCATGGACTTACACTCTCACAGCCCCCCACTTCTATCATCTCTTCCTCTGCCCCTTCATTCATGCCCCCTAACTGACCCTTGGGCACCATTAAAGGGGAGAGGAGAGTTATGCCAGTAAGGGCTCGTATTTTGGGTTCATGCTCACTGACTATGTGGCTTGGAAATACAATGAACCTTGATGGTCACTGATGTCCTCTCAGTGAAACAAAGAGAATAATAATCGCTTGAGGGCAAGTCAAATGATGAAAGAGTTGAGGACCATGTCTGGCACCTAGAATGCTCTCCACCACTGGTAGTGCTAGCCCTCACCAGCCCCCAGTGAGAGATATGCTGCAGCTCCTGCTGGCCTCTTCTGGGAGCCTCAGCCACTGCTGTAAGTCTGTTTGGCTCCACACAGTCCTACCCTTCACATCCTATGGATGTCAGCGTGGAATCTGTTAGTTCTGAAACCAGCCACAAGTCATGTCTTTTCCATCTCAGTCAAAGCACTTCTTAGGGAAGAGAGGGTGTTCCCTCCCATGTCTCTGCATCTGTAACTAGGGTTTCAGCAAAGGATTCAAGGTTGGAGTGGCTTTCAGAATGACACAAAGTCAAGGCCACATACTCAGATGAAAGCTAACAATGAACATGGGCTCAGAATTAGAGATCAGCCTTGCCTGCAAGAGGCTGCCAGCCAGGAGATTGAGAATGTCTTGAAGTCCAGTGGCTCTTGGCAAGTCACCCTACTGGCCCTAGGGTCTAGTCCTGCTTTAACCGTTAGCCAACATGAAGCATGACACTTTTCCCACTCTCTCTTCACAAAACACAGAACAGGAAAAAGGAACAACACAAAACCATTGTCCCCCATATTCTTAGACAAAGGACATGGGTCACTGAACAGAGTGTGACTATTAACCATGAGAGAGCTGCCATCAACAGGTATGTGTATTTAAAATTGTCCTGTAGACCCTTGAGCCCAATCTGAGAGCTCTGTATCAGTGTCCATGAATTTCAGTGAGTTTAAAGACAAGAAGCAATGATATAGAAGTACACACATACATCAACACACATACGCATTCACAAACACACATATATATGCATACACAGCATAAAGATATGAGCATGCACATACAAACACATAAACACACTTATAGGCACAATACCCCAAAAACATAAGCAAACATACAAACACACATACATATATACATATGCATATATCACATATATATGCAGAAAAACATATACATGCAAGCATAATACACACATATACATGTACATAAATACATATATGAACAATACACAACTACTCATATATATGCATGTATATGCATGCACAAATACATACACATATACACATGTGTGCATGCATGAACACATTCATAAATATACATAAATATGCATATACGCATTACACCCATATAATATACATGCATGCACACATATATGTATTCAGATGCATATACAAACATAGATAAACATATGCACATATATATGAGTTTAATTACATACACATGTATATATGTATGCACATCTATATACATGCATACTCATGTGCACATATGTACATACACATATGTATGTGCAAGCACAAGTATACGCAGATGCACATGTAAACATACACATACATGGCATATGCCTGGACAAATGTCTGTTCACACACATACACAGACACATACACATATATAGTATGTTGACTGATTTTTGCAAACTTGACACAAACCTAGACATATCTGATAAGAGAATCTTTTCTTTTTTTGCTTTTGTTTTGTAGCTCTATAGTTTGTTATTCTCTTATGTTTGACATTATAATAAAAAAGCCATTTTCCCCTTCCCTCTTCTCCCTCAGAAACCTCCCATACACCCCTCCTTGCTCTCTTTGAAATGCATGGCCCATTCTTTCATTGATTGTTGCTACATTTACATATAATACATATATATGTTAATAAATCCTTTCTTACCATGGTGATGTTGGTCATGGTGCTTTATTTTAGGAGTAGAAACCTAACTAAGGCACATATATACACAAATGCACACATAAGTACATGCACATACATGTACACATCTGCATATGCCATTCACATACATACACATGTAAACAGAGACATACATACATGTGCACACATATACGCACACATACACACATTCATATGCATGCACACATATATGCCTATACACATCTGCATATATCACATACAAGCAAAATCATGAATATACAGACATATGCCTATACACATATATATGTGTGCATGCATTCCTACACACATGCACACATGCATGGATATATTTGCATACATATATAATCCCACATGTGCACACATATGCATACACATTCAAACAAGCACACATACTCACATACATGCATGCACATGAACGCACAGATGCTTTTATGGTTTTCAGATGCCCTTTTAATTTTCTGTCTTGGAAACTGAATACCCAAAGTCACATGCTGATGGCCTTGAGAAGCAGAACCTGTGGGAAACCCCACGCTCTTAAATGGTTAATCTCCCATGTGTTGATGCATGACGGGAGAGGCTGTTATGAAGAGAAGGCTTTCTGGAACATTTGGAGTCTCATCAACATGATACCCTCTGCCTAGGTTAAGATCCAGCAAGACTCTCACTTGTTGCCAAACCAACGTTAGTGTTCATGGTTTGCTAACCTCTAGAACTGCAGGCCTGGCAAACTTCTGTTCTTTATAAATGACACAGTTGTGGTGCTCAGCTCCAGCCACAGAAAACAAACAAACAGATACACATATGAATACATTTGCATGTGTGCACGTGCGTGCGCATGCACACACACACATACACACACACACACTTCATTAGAAACTCGATTTTAGTCAGATCAAAAGCAGCTTCTATCAGATTCCTTCCATCCCCTGACTCACCATCTGCCATGTTGGGCTTTCAACTCCCATCATCTCATGCCCCACCCCCAGATGGGGAAACTGAAGACTCAGAGCAGCTAAGGAGGCTGGTCAGGAACACAAGACAGTGCACTGGCTTCCAGCACAGAATTAAGAGTGCAATCATATCTTTTGGGTGAGAAACTTGTCTTGTTGCAGAACGGAGTGGCTGGATACTGGACAAAAGTCCTTTGACAGTTGCTTATCTTTAAATCTTTCCCTAAATGGTATCATTTCTTTTAAATGGACTAAGCGACTATGAATAATTAGCAATTTATAATTATTATGCCTCATTAACTTAATAAAGGATTATATCTTTATAGAAAATTCAGAGCTAATTGGAAATGAAAGTTAAGCCACATTTTTATGGATTTTGCCAGAGGGATATGCCCTTCAGAGCAGATGCCCAGACACTAGAAAACGCTTCTCAGCTGGGGCCAGTTTCACAAAACCTCTGACCTTCAACCCAGTACGACTGGGAGAATCATTCCTGAGCCCAAACCTACAAGAATCTCTGTATATGACAAAAGACAGTCTCAGTGAGAGTCCAGTTAACAGCTCACCAGGGGTGTATGCTGTGACCCAGAAAACACAGTCTGGGAGTGTGGGCAGCTGAGGTCTCAGGGAGCTGCAGTTTGCAGTGTGGTCTCTTTGGGAAGACAAATACAGGGCAGGCTGCCCTTGGCACTGGGAGAAAAAGGCTAGAGAGAAAATGTCCCAGAGCATTTGTGAAGGGCCCTAAGATCAGGGAGCTGCCATCACCCACTGCCAGATCTATGACCCTTGACCCTTGCTCCCCTCAGCTGGAGTGACCACACAACTCCTGAACACCCCCACTCTTAAGATTATTTTGAGGGTTCCATTGCTGCCAAGTTGTCTTCCTTTGAGACAGTGTCCTGTATCCTAACTGGTCTCAAACTACTGGGCTAAGGAAGGTCTTGCATTCCTCATCCTCCCACTCAGTTGCTGGGCTACCAGGGTTACTGATTTTTTTTCAAGTAATTAGTTAGCTAATAAATTACTTTTTAATTTATGGTTGAAGCCAGGGTACCACTTAAGCAGCTCTGGCTAGCCTGGAAAGCCCTTTATAGATGAAGTTGGCCTGGAACTCACAGAGAGCCACCTGCCTCTGCCCCTACTTCAGGTATTAAAAGCATGAGCCACTACCCCTGCCATCACATCAGTTCTAATATCACCAGAGGGACTTCTGAAAGGCAAATCTGATGAGATCCCCCCCCATCTGCTAAAAGTTCTTGCCCATGGCCTTTGAGGTTTCTGAGACATAACCTAGAGGAATAAGCCCACTGACCATCCCAGGCTCTGTTCTTCCCCATCCTTGCAGGATGGTGGAGCAAAAACTCCAGCAGGGACAATCTCTATCAGATGCGGATCCCTCAATTTTGGACGTGTAGAGTCTTAAGTTCTGTTGTGTTGAGCACAAATGGAATAAGGCACGTGTCCTCTACTCAAAGCTGGCCACATAGACAAACAGGGTCCCATGTGTGCTCTATGCAAAGCTGGCCACATAGACAAACATGGCCCCATAGGGGCAGAGCAAACCCATCACTCCCATGCTCCTGGAGTGACATTGTAACATGATGGCTCTGGGCTTTGGGTTTGGGCACTGAGAACTCTTCTGAATTTTGGTCTTTGTCTCACAAACTGATTTGTCAGATGTACGCCAACTAAGCACATGGAGTGGGTGCAAGACTGGCATAGTGGGGTCCAGACCACAGCAGCCTCTCCATCTAGACTTCCGTCTCTCACAAATAGTTCTATTGCATGGAGGTCCAGTCACATGGGCATGCCATAGCTAACCCCAGGTCCTCTGTGTGTGCCCTGCTCATCTCCTAGGCATTCCCTGAAACCTCTGTATAGCAGTCAACCCTCTCTTGCCCATCCATTCTTTAAAACTTCCCAGCTTTACACTTATATCTTGCTTCCCTTTCTTCCTAGGCTTAACCACTTTAACTACCCTGCTGATCTGTTTCCTTGTTTAGTGTTCATCTCCTGCTAAAACAAGTCCCCATGGTGCATGTCCCTTGTTTACTAAGATATGCTTAATAACGGAGGTGTGTGTGGAGTTAGTAGACATTAAATGTAAGCGCATTGGATTCATGAATAAACAGATTTGCAAATAAACAACGGACTGTCACAGCAGGGGCAGAAAGCTATCAAGAAATGCTCTCTTGACCACTGAAGATTCTACTCAGAGGAAAGAGCTCAGGAGTTCAGGCTTCCCTGGATTTATTTTGTTAAGATTCTCAACCTAACAAAATTGGCCCACAGTGCCCTTTAAAAATGTATATGGCAAACAAGATGGTAATGAATGTTAAATGTTTAATTAATGTTTATTACGGCCAGTGTTTTAGCCTGAAGTTAGATTTATAGTCCAATTGATTTGCCATCTTGATGAGACAGACTGATGTCATAGCACCAAAGCCTGAGGCTCCGGGGGCCATTCTGACATCTCTCTCATGAATGAGGTAAAGAGCTCACACTCAACACTCAATAAACTGATGAGAAACAGAGTGAACCAGGCCCCAACATGAACAGGTGAACGCTCAGTTGCTGGACTCAGTCTACAAAGGTCCATTTTACCTTTCTATATAGAAACTGCTATTGATGGGGAATAAGATAGAAGAGAACAGAAAGCTGGGCTGCCTTCCTCTCTGGAGTCTCTCCTGGGCAAGCAGGGAGCAGATAGAACTGTGCACACAGTAGCTCATGTCCACACGAACGGCTTCCCCACCTCCTTCTGCTCCTCTTTCTCCCCACCCCACCTTCAATCCATCAGAGTCTGGGTGTCCCTGGCTCTAGAATGGCAGTGCACTATATATGATCATCAGATCCTCTCCAGAGCAAAGCAACCTAATAGGTAAAATTTATTTTTCCAGATGCAAAATAAATCCATTCAAAGTGTCCCAAAATTGTCCTAAGGTGAACAATCAACAGAGAAGCATTAGTTCAAGAAAATTCAGGAAATCACCAGAAGATCAGCGAAAGCTGGTGACATTTAAGCCATAGCACAACTGTGACTCTCTAGTCCACAGCTCCACATCAGAGAGCTGTACCTCATCTATGTGTAACCAATAAAGCAGGGGCTCTGCTCCAACTCCTGATCTAGGGGTACAGTTCCACAAACACTTCTCATCTCCTCTGGCCCTCAATGCAGATGCTATAACCTGAGCAAGCACAGCATAGAGGCTCTGATAACCCACCCTGTACTCAAACCCCAGCTAGCTTGTAGTACATAGCAAGCTAGTCAAGAACACAATGACCTGCCCCTTCTCTACAGTTTGAGTTAGGAGGGGGATCTGTAACTCAGAGAAAACAGGCATTCTCAAAAGCAATGGAGATGTTCGTGATGAGCGATTTTAAAAAGACCTCTAACTCTGAAGCAAGAGGTAAATGTTAAAGCCATCTGAAATTCGATGCAGGGAATCTGGGAGAGGAGCACAGACTAGGAGTCACCCATTCCAAGCACAGGAAAGTGGCACACGTGTGCCAATCTATGCCCCATTCTAGACCAAGCAGAGCAGTAACTGAGGTATCACCAGAGGCATACAAAGAGCCATCAGCACAAGGCAAAAGCCTCACCATCACAAAGGGCTTAAATATAGACTCTCATCAAACACCAACCAAGCAATGTGCTACACCAGCCCTGTGACCACTGTTTCCAGATGCAGACCAGGCTGATCAACGTGTGACAGACAGAGATACAGGTTGTTATAGAAAGTGACTTTGTTCCAAAATCTATCTGAGCAAAATCATGGGACATTTTTGTACAAATCTTCCTCCTAAGGGCTTAGCATTGGATTATGGGAAGGATTAAGAAAGTGAATAAAAAGATGTAGATAAATTTAAGAAGTTAGTTTTGAATTGCAAAATAGTTATCACAAGGGCCAGTAAACTGTCAGTAACTATCCAAACCTTCCAAGATTTCTATAACTTGTTTTTGTTTGTTTTGTTTAACTGATATAGAAAGTCATCAAGTTCTATGGTTGACAGGTTACCTAACTGCAAGAACGCAGGTTGCTAACAAGCTGAAAATTTCCTATGTTTTACCCCACAGTGGTGATGGTAACAAGGCTCTGCTTTCTAGAGAAAATAAACCTTTTCATTACGGGGTCAATGTTACAGCACTAAGAAGCTGGAATTAATGAATGAAACAGAAAACACCCTAGTTGCGACCAGCAATATAGAAGACTGGGTGTGTGCACAAGGCTGTGTCCTCTCAGGAGCAATGGCAGAAACTCTGGGCTGTTAGTCTTTGGATTTACATTTGTAAATCAAAGTTAGTAAGCAACTCCCTGAATTTTTATGTCAGCTTAAAGCCACACACATATCATGTCAAAGAAATTTCAAGAGTTAAGGGAATGTTGGAACAACCACTGAGTAATGTATGGCTATACCAGGCTAGGGGCAGAAGAACATCACCAGCAGAAGTGTCAAGCATAGGAGAAGTCTGAACAGTCATCAGAGCCAGCACCCTGACAGAGTCAACCATCTAAGAAAATCTCATGGCCATACCAAGAATTCCCACATTACCATTACAAGATATTGTCAAGAAAGTGTTCTTGACACCTAGGAATGAAAATAGTAATAGAAATTGTTATGGGATATTTTGATTGCACTCTGGCATTCCCAACCTGACAAGAAAGTTTAGTTTGAATCAGAGGGCAGAGTTAACTGACCAAAATAATCTATGGAGGGTTTTGAGGACCGAGGACACATAGAGAGACACAGGAAGTAGCAGGGTGGGGCTTAGAAAGATGTTTGGCCTTTGGATCAAAGGAGAGAGAAAGAGGAGGTCACTGGTCACTTCTCTGCCACTCCTCAGATCATTCTAGTTCTTATCCCAATATCTTACTCCCGAGTTTCTATTGATAAATAATAATTATATAAACATTTCATCTGGTACAAAATGTGCAGATGAGATCACAAGGCTATTGGAGTCTCCTCTGCAGTTGGCTTCCCCCCCACACACACACCTCCAGGCCCTCCACATGAGCCTAGGGTTTTCCTGTTGCAGCCTCTCTACAACAGCCTCTAGCTTCTGCCCAGCCCCAGTCTCAAACACCTCCAGCAGCCAGACCCCAAATGTCACTGAAGTTAGTTGCCCACCACCAGCTGGCTCTGTCATTCAGGTGGCCCCATGCCCTCACTTCTTGCCATGGGGGCATCTTCTGCAATCTTCTTTTGTCTACTTTTCAGGAGACCAGCTGACTGATCCCACTCCTCAGGCCCCTGCCACAGCAGGTTGGCTGCCTCATCAGCAGCTCATGCTTTGACTAATGATGTCAGCCCCCAGTTACAGTGGAACAGATGCAGTCGCCCTCAACCAGGCCATGCACCACCTATGTTCTCTGCCCAGCCATGCAACAGAGCAACAACCAGTTTTACACTTTGCTGTTGTCGTTAGCAGATATGGTAAGACTCCTGGAAATTCTTAAAGGGGGAATTAGTGTTTTTTAAACATTTTCCCCAACATTAAGAATGGGGAGAAATATTACAATGCAGGAAATTATGTCTCCACATGGTTCTACAATGGATTGTTTGAAAGTGGAAAATTTAAATGAAAAAATTAAACTTAGCTGGAATTGACCTAATGTTGATTATAGTCATTATCAGCACGGCAATTAACATTTTATCATTTAAAATTCGATTTGATATTGGTGCCAAATACAAAAAATTGATTGACAAGATACAATCCTGAGAAATACATACTAATGAATCTAGGGAAAATATTCATACACAGGGAAGTTTAGAACAGAATCTACCACACCATTGCTTTATGAGACTGAAGATGAGCAGCCTAAGATTATTAGAAAACTAGTCTTAATTTATCCAGGTACCATTCAGAAACAATCACCAGACGATAAGCACCCCCAGTGGTATTTAGAAATTGGCTGGGATCCTGTGATGTTAGATTTAAAAAGATTTAAGGAAGCAGTATTTTCATATGGTATATATTCATTTGTGTGAAGCAAATCTTAAATTCATGTGAAACTCAGAACAGAATTATTCCATAAGACTAGAAAGATTTACCTACAGCAAATTTGTAAGCTGGTTCTCAGTTACAGTGGAAAACATGGTGGAAAGAGGAAACTAGGGTCATAAAAGAATGAAGTAGGGATAGAGGTTTTGAAATTCCCTAAAAACAGTTCCTCGGTAAAGGCAAGCATGCTGACTTTCCAAGACAGATTACATTTGATGATCATATCTTGTTTCTATGCTGTATATCAGTTTTGAATGCTTGGGACAGGGTTGAAGAATCAGGAAAGAAGATTGAGTCATTTACTAAAATTATGCAAGGCCCAAAAGAACCCATCACTGATTTTTACCAAGATTGACTTCAGCTATAAATAGAATGATATCAGATCCAGAAGCTAACAATATTAATTGAATATTAATTAATAACAAATATTAATTGAATCTTTGGCTCTTGAAAGTGATAATTCAGTATTTAGGCCTTTAAAGGCAAGATCAGCACCAACAGATGAATGGATTAGAATCACATCTGGTATTGAATCTCATACTTATGATGGTACCTGCTTGGAAAGGAGACGTGACTTCTAAAAATGTATTAAAAAATCAAAATATTGGATGTTTTAATTGTGGCGAAGCAGATCATCTGGAAAGGGATCACAGGCAAAGCATTCCTAGGAACAATGTTACTTTTTCTCTAAAAATAATCCAAGCAGAAGTTCTCAGCCTCCTGGAATATTCAAAAGTTGTGACACAGGTCTGCATTGGACTAATGAATGCATAACAATAGAGACAGGTAAGATAACTCTTTGCCATCAATTACTTAGGGTGCCTCTCATGGGCCCCAATATTAAATCTGGTTCAATCATTTCCTGTCAGCACTGGGAAAACTCCTCCACACAGCAAGCAAAAGAGTTAATGTATGTTGTGAAAAAACCATACTGCTTTAGATGAAAGACAGCTTCAGTAACTAAAACAAAATTTTCAGAAAAGACCATAAAACAAATATTTTGGCAAACTTCTATAAATGATAAAAGACCAAAGGTAAAAGTTTGAATAAATGATATTGTAATTAAAGGTTTACAAGACACAGGCGTGTGTAACAATAATTTTACCCAAACCTTAGCATTCAGATTGACCTCTTCAGGAGGTAAATATTCAACTTCGAGGGATTTGAACTTTATCTCAGGTACAACAAAGTGAAAGATGGGTTGAGTGTATAAGACTTGAAGCACAAGTAGGGAAATTAAAGTCATATGTGGTTAACATAACAATGAATTTATGGGGACGTTATTTGTTATCCCAATGGAAAACACAGATTTACATTCCTCCAATGTTAGAAACAAACCATAAGCTAAAGCATGCTTATGAAAAACAGATATTAAAAAGTATTATCAAAAACAGTCGCCAGTGGTTCAGGTTATATGTAAGTAAGGCACCACAGTTTCTGATTTTCAAAAGTACCAACAGCCCTGTAAAAGTAATCTTTAAAATGGTTAACTGACAAACCTGTGTGGATGAAACAATAGCCTTTGACATCAGAAAAATTACAGGCATTAGAAGAGTTGATGCAGGAGCAGTTAAATGATCAGTCTATTGAAGAATCTATGAGCCTTTGGAAATCTTCGCTATTTTCCATTAAAAAGAAATCTGGAAAATGGAGAATGGTAACAGATATAAGAGCTATTCAAAAGGTGGTCCAGCCAATGGACTCTTTGCAGCCTGGAATTCCTTTGCCATTTTTATTAACTAAAGAATGGTCTAATACTGTGATTGATTTAAAAGACTGCTTTTTTTACTATACCTTTACAAGAACAGGATAGATAAAAATTTGCCTTCAAAATACCTGCTTATAATAATTCCCAGTCTGTTCAAATGTATCCATGGAAAGTTATTCCACAAGGGACGTTAAACATTTCCATCTTGTGTCAATGTTTTGTACAAAAGCCATTGAAAATAATTTGTAAACAGTTTCTTCAATCTATAATTTACCATTATGTAGATGGTATCTTACTAGCTAATTCAGACTCAGAAAAAAATGTTTGAAGAGGTAAAGAAAATTTTACCTTGTTATTGATAACAAATTGCTCCTGAAAAAATACAAAGAGAAGATTCTATTAATTGCCTAGTATATAAGATAAGTTTACAAACACTTCAACCACAGAAAATACAAGTCAGGAGAGATCAATTACAAACCCTTAATGATTTTAAAAAATTGCTGGGAAATATTAACTGCTCCTCAATTGGATCGACAATTTAAGAACTAAATAATTTATTTTAAGCCTTACAATAGAATAAGGACTTAAGTGGTCCAGAAAATATCAGGTGAGGCTGAGAGAGAATTGTTTTTTTTTTTTATTTTATTTTCGAGACAGGGTTTCTCTATAGCTTTTGGTGCCTGTACTGGAACTAGTTCTTGTAGACCAGGCTGGCCTCGAACTCACAGAGATTTGCCCGCCTCTGCCTCCTAAGTGTTGGGATTAAAGGCGTGCACCACCACCGCCCGACCGAGAATTGGTTTTGATAGAAAAGAAATTACAAGATGTATATATAGATTGTTTGAATCCAGGGTTTGATTGTAGTTAGTTATTTTACCTTCGATGCATTTACCCTTGGGAATTTTTATGCACAGAAAAGATAATATCTTAGAATGACAATCTTTATCACACAAACAAGAGTTAAAAATTAAAGACCTATGTAGAAAATTGAGACTTCATCAGTTAACAAGAATAGACACAACAGAAATTGTGGTACCTTTTACTAATGCTGAAATTGCCTCATTATAAGCAGAAAATAAACTTTGGCAAGGGTTTGCGGTAATTTGTAATTGGCCACAAATATCCCAAAAAGTAGGAAACTTCAATTTATAAAAAGAACTAATTGGATCCTTCCTTGCATTGTACAAGGACATAAATTGCTGGAGCTCCTATATTCTACACTGGTGCAAATAAATCCAAAAAAGCAGCTTATAAGACAGAAAATTTAAATAAAGAGGCTCAAAGCTCTTACAATTCTGCTCAATCAGAATTATGTGCTATTCTCGTGTTATTATTAGAGTTTTCCAAACTTCTTTTAAAAATTACTGACTCTCAATATGCAGAAAGAGTTGTTTTGCATATTGAAACTGCTGAATTTATTTCGCAGATGGTTCAGAATTCACTTTATGTATTCAATTATGAGAACTAATCAGAGATAGAAATTATCCCTTGCATACAACACATGTCAGATACCACATGGCTCTATCAGGCCCTCTAGCATAAGGCCATGATGTACTTGATTAGTTTTTGGAAGTGAATGTGCTAGGAGTCTCAGAATTTCATAAGAAACAAAGTTAATTCTGGAAGTAAATATCAACTAATAACAAATATTAGTTGAATCTTTGGCTCTTGAAAATGATAATTCAGTGATTAGGCCTTTAAAGGCAAGATCAGCACCAATAGAAGAATGGATTAGAAACACATCTGATATTGAATCTCATACTTATGATGATACCTGCTTGGAAAGGAGAAGTAAAGCAACTAGTTTCAAATATTTTAAATTGGTATGGATTGTTGTATATTGATACAAATTTAAGGTTACTTTTGCTATACTATATATATGATTCTACTCTTAACTAAGAAATTTTTGTATATTGATACAAATTTAAGGTTATTTTTCTTTTAATACAACATATATATGTTTCTATTCTTGTTTAAGTTATTGTACCTATGCAGCTCATTTATAAATGTAATGTAAAGTTCTAGCCCTTAAGGTTATTGTTATAAACTGTTAAAGATAATTAAGAAATGTAGGTTCGTAGTTAGTCATCTATACCAATCAAATTTGTGACCATGTTAGATATGTTAAACAGAGATATATTTTAGGTAGAAATATGGTCTTCAAACACTTCAGAGATCTACAGAATATGGCATTTAAGATGTCTTGATAACATAAGGTCTTTTATGATATTGAGACACATCTGCTCTTGCAAGCACCAATATACTTCAAAGAAGATGATGGGAATTAAATAAACCTCAATATAGAGTTTGATTTCTTTGTGGAAAAGCTAGCCACTGGGCAAGAAACTGTCCTTGCCTCACCTGCTAACAGTATACTGTCCAAATTGGACAAGCAGGACATAAAAGAAAATGACTTCCAAATTTGCTAAGAAAAGATTGGATAGTCCTTCAAAATTTCTACTTCACAGAAAAGTCTGTCAGATCTTGTGGGCCCACAGGCCAAAGATCATTTCTATAGTTCTGGTGGTGCTTGCTCTGCACTTGTTGTTTATTCAGGTAATATTATATCTTTCCAGGATCTCTGAGGGAGTTGAAAAGTAGATAGTTATAGTTACAGTTTTTCTTGTTACAAAATTCAGAAAAGAAAATTACAGAAGAGATGTAAAGTGTATAAGTTTGAGAGGCATAAAAACTTAAGTTGATTATCTAAAAAATGTTTTGACATCGAAAAAGATAGCTTTGGGTTGGTAATACAACAAATAGAAAATGAATTAGGTACAAAACATTGGACAAACCAAGATAGAATAAATAGTGGAATATTTTCTCTGAATTTGCCAAATGCAAGTGAACAACAAATTGTGAATATAATTTTTTATTAATTTTTTATTTATTTTACATACCAACCACACTTTCTCCTCTCTTCTCTCTTCCTATTCCCTTACCCATCTCCTTTCTACCCACCCCCACATCCACTCCTCAGAAAGGGTAAGGCCTCCTATGAGAGTCAACAAAGCAGGGCTATCAAGTTGAGGCAGGACCAAGTTCCTCCCCTCTCTCGACTCCCCCACCCCCTGCACCAAGGCTGAGTAAGGCATCCCACCATAAGGAAGAGGTTCCAAAAAGCCAACTCAGGTACCAGGGACAGATCCTGGTCCTACTGCTATGGGCCCCACACACAGACCAAGGTAAACAACTGTCACCCACATGCAGAGGGCCTAGGTCAGTCCCATGCAGGCTCCCAAGCAATTAGTCTAGAGTCTGTGAGCTCCCATGAGCTCAGATCAGCTGTCTATGTGCTTCCCCATCATAATCTTGACCTACCCCCTGCCCCTTGTTCATATAATCCCTCCTGCCTCTCTTCAACTGGACCAGAGCTTGGCTGTCGATCTCTGTATTTGCTTCCATCAATTACTGGATGAAAGTTCTATGATGACAGCTAGTGCAGTCGCCATTCTGATAACAGGAGAAGGCCAGTTTGGGCACTCTCTCCACTATTGCTAGGAGTCTTAGCTGGGATCAACCTTGTGGATTCCTAGGAGTTTCCCTGGCACCAGGTTTCTTCCAAACCCATAATAACCCACTCTATCAAGATATCTCTTTCATTGCTCTCCTCCTCCATTCCTCCCCCAACTTGACCATTCTGATCCCTCATGTTCCCATTCCCCATCTTCTCTTCTTTGGCCCCCAACCCCAGTTCATCCCAAGAGATCTCAATCCCAGGGTAATCCGTGCATCCCTCTTAGGGTCCTCCTTGCCACCCAGCTTCTCTGAGGTTGTGAATTGTAGCCTGATTACCCTCTGCTTTACATCTAATATTCACTTATGAGTGGGTATATACTGTGTTTATCTTTCTAGGTCTGGGTTACCTTACTCAAGATGATTTTTTTTTCCTAGTCCCATTCATTTGCCTGCAAATTTCATGATGTCATTATTATGTTTACAGTGGAATAATACTTCATTGTGTAAATGGAGTCTTTTCTTTATTCTTTGGTTGAGGGGCATCTAGGTTGTTCTCAGGTTCTGGCTATTATGAACAATGCTGCTATGAACACAGTTGAGCAAGTGTCCTTGTGATATGATTGAACATCCTTTGGGTATATGTCCAAGAGTGGTATCACTGGATCTTGAAGTAGATTAATTTCCAATTTTCTGAGAAATAACCATACTAATTTCCAAAGTGACTGTAGAAGTATGTACTCCCATCAGCAGTGGAGGAGTGTTCCACATCCTTTCCAAGATAAGCTGTGTCAGTACTTTTATCTTAGCCATTCTGACAGGTGTAAAAGGATATCTCTGAATTATTTTGATTTGCATTTCTCTGATGGCTAAGGATGTTGAGAAATTTCTTTAAATATTTTGGCCATATGAGATTCTTCTATTGAGAATTCAATGTTTAGATCTCTATCCCATTTTTTAATTGGATTATTTTGTATTTTGATGTCTAGTTACTTGGTTCTTTAAGTATTTTGGAAATCAGTCCTCTGACAGATGTGGAGTTGATGAAGATCTTTTCCCATTCTGTAGGCTGCCATTTTGTTTTATTGACCATGTCCTTGCCTTACAGAAGCTTCTCAGTTTCAGGCAGTCCCATTTATTAATTGTCAATCTCATTGTCAATGCTTCCTGGTTATATTCAGGATGTAGTCTCCTGTGCCAATGTGTGAAAGGCTACTTTCCTCTTTCTCTTCTATCAGGTTCAGTATAACTGGATTTATATTGAGCTCTTTGACCTGAGTTTTGTATGCGATGATAGACATGGATCTATTTGAATTCTTCTTCTATAAGTCAATATCCAGTTATGCCAGCACCATTTGTTGACTTTTTCCACTGTGCAATTTGGCTTCTTTATAAAGAAAAAAACTAGGCATTCATAGGTATATGGATTAATGTCAGGGTCTTCAATTCAATTCCATTGATCTACATATCTATTTTTATGCCAGTACCAATCTGTTTTATTACTATAACTCTATAGTAGAGCTTGAAGTCAGGGATGGTGATGCCTCTGGAAGTTCCCTTATTGTACAGGATTGTTTTTAGCTATCTTGAATTTTTTTGTTTATCCATATGAATTTGATTATTGTTCTTTTGAGGTCTGTGAAGAATATTGATGTAAAATACTCAATAAAATACTGGGAAACTGAATCCAAGAACACATCAAATAAAATCATCCACAGCAAGTAATTATTTATAGTTGTTCTTATTGTATATAGTTTTATTGTGCTAGAGTTAAAACCTTCCCTTTGTATATAGATAAAAGGGGGAAATTTTGAGTGCACTTTGTTACTCCTGAGTTTTTATTGTTAAAAAAATAATTAGATTAATGCTTCAAGAGATGGTCTTGGAAGGGGTACAGAGGGTGAAAATGACAGTTAAAGCACTCAAGTAGTTATTATGAATATACTCAAAGAACTAAGGACGCTCTCCAGAAAACATTAAAGAAGAATTCAGATGAAATGCTTCCCCAGGCTGGCATACAAATGTTTAAAGGAACTATACAGAAGTTCTAGAGTTGAAAAATATAATAACTAAAGTGGAAAATTCACCATGGAGTTCAAGAATGGAGCTGAGCATGAAAGAAAAAGACTAGGAAAATCTGATAGTAAATAAATAGGTGTCATGCCTGGTGAAGAGCCAATAAAAAACAAGAGAGAGAGTCACATTCTGATTCCAACATCAGAGACATTAAGGGAGCAGGAAGAGAACTGAGATGCTCGATGCTCATCAGCTCACAGAGCAAATCCTACACAAACAAAAAGTTCTGTGATGAAGACAGGACAGATGCAAAGAGGCAATAGTCAGACATGTTACAGATACACTAAAACCCCCAAGGAAAGTTTTAAAAACACACAAGAGCAAAAGAACTCACTGTAATAGTTTAAGTAAAATACTGTAGGCCCCCAAGTGGCTGAAGCAGGCAGTGGGCCATGAGACCATGCCACAGGTCCCGGAAGTGGTGGCAGGTAGTGGGCAGCAGGTCCCAAAAGCAGCCAGTCCCAGACAGGGACAGCACAGTTCCCCAAGTGGCTGCAGTGGGCCATGAGGGGCAGTGAGTCCCAGGCAAAGAGCCATGTGGTGCATGAGAGACCTCTACGGGGCAGCCAGTCCCATGAGGAGAGACAGACTGAAGGGCATGTCACAAGACCACGGCACAGGTCTCTGAAGGAGGCTGGTCCTAGGCACAAAGCCATGTGGCTGGCAAGAGACAGACAGAGAGGCACACCATGCAGAGTGAAGTTGGATATGTATTTAGTGGGTTATGGAGGGGAAAGGAGGGAAGGGGAGAAGAGGAAAAAGAGAGAGAGAGAGAGAGAGAGAGAGAGAGAGAGAGAGAGAGAGAGAGAAACAGAGGAGGCAAGAGGAGAAGTAGGGAGAAGGGAGAGACAGAAGCTGCCTCTTTGAGAGGGAGACAAAAAGGACTCAGGCTGGAAGCTGAAGATCAGCTTGTCTTGGCAGACAGGGGACGGAGTGGGCGTGGCTTGTTTTTTAAAGGTACAGGACAGACCATTACATTCACTATATGCCAAAGAGCCATAAATAACGTTTATCTGTAAAACAGAGGCAAAAAAGCAGTGTGATGGAGTGTTCATAATCATAGAAATCAAATATTAACACACATGTACACCAACATGTCCACACAGATTTCTATATCCATAAAAACTGCTCTAAAATCAAACATTGGAAGAAAATATTGTCAGGCAATCGACCATAATAGACCTGTTTCATGAGGGATTTTAAAAGAAAACTAGGAGCAAGTTACTTCAGACAGTTAAATCATGAACAAGACATGTACATAGACATAACTGGAATTCAGCAGGACTGTGAATGCTTGTAATCCCAACCCTGGAGGCCAGCCAGAACAGTCTATACAGAGGGACTCTATCTTAAACACACACACACAACACACATTATGCAGGCAATTATAAAAGACAATATACCCCCATTTTTTCTTTCCAATGACTTATTTTTAAAACTTGCAATTTGCAGCATACAGTCATGTGTCACATAGCATTGTGGTCAGTAAGGCACCATATATGCAATGGAGATTCATAAGGTTACATTGCTTCACATCTCAACCAACACATGCCAGGATGTTCCCCTAAAGATGCATTCTTTAGATATATCCTCCTGGTTATTACATGACACAGGAACATATATGTGTAGGAGCCAGCCATGATAAGCTAAATAGAAACAGGACCACCCAAAGGAAGCTCTTTACTTCCAACCATTATCACCTGCCAGAGGAGGACTCAGCCATGGATAAGTTTAATGGAGGCCTGAGTCTCAGTAGTTTACCCTGCAGCAATACCTGATTGCAGGAAGAACCACAGACTGAGATTACCTGAGCACCACCCAGGAACAGACCGTACAAACCTAACATTCCAACCACTGTAGATAGGATCATCTGCCACACACACTCACCAGGACACCCCTAGACAAATGTCAGCCAATCAGGGGTCCTGAACCTTAGAAATCATTTACCCCCACCTTTTTATAGTAATAAAAACCCAACTCTAACTGAACTCAGGACTCTCCAACTATTTCAATGTGTTGGACACATGGAGAGACTGAGTTTACAAGCTTGTATGAAATAAAGGCTCTATGCTTTTACATACGGGACTCTGTCTCCTTGTTGGCTTTTGGGGGACTTCACGGATCTGGGCACAACAATATGGATAAGCAAATATTACATTATACATGTATAACCTTCAAAATATATTTGACAACAACATCACAAAGAAGTAGGGCAGAAACAAAGTGCCAAAATAAAGAAATAGCATCTCGTCAGATGACCTAGCAGAATAAAAGAAATGGGGAGAGCAAGACCAAGCAGTAAGAACACTGATTCAGCAATCTCAGCAAGTTTGTAATTGCTCTTCTCAGTCTTCTGTTCCTTTAATGTAGATTCTATCAAGTAATAAATAATTATCAATGCATTTGTAACATATAGAAGTATGAGATACAGAATGGTAATAGTACAGAATTGATGGAGAAGGGAGCCCATGTAGGAGGCTTCAGAGAGAGTGGGGGTAGGACAGGTCAAGGTGTGGGTGAATATGATCACTATACACTGTACACAGTATGAAATTCTCACAATTAAACAGTCAAGAAAAATATAACCTTGTGTTTATATTTCATTACATCTGAATCACTATATATCCCAAACAGTATATAATATCAGGTACCACACAGTAATTAAAATACTGAGTGTAGAAAGAATGAAAACATTGCTGGAGGAAACTCTCATTTCATGGTTGTAGTGATATTTTGTTTGTGTTTCAACAAATAAAGCTTACCTGAAGATAAGAGTGTAGAGCTAAGCTACTAGAGGCCAGGTAGTGGTGGCACACACTTTAAATCTCAGGACTCAGGACTCGGGAGACAAAGATCAAGGGATCTCTGTTAGTTCACGGCCACCCTGGGCTACCTGAGACTGAATCTGACTAAAAGAGAAACAGAGCTCACACAGGAGCTCAGTGCAGTCTGGAGATGCAATCTGAAGGTACAACTGAAGGTACAGTCTGAGGAGCAGGGCAGTCTATGCAGTCAATCTGAGGACTCAGTCTGAGGAGGCAGTCTGAGCATGGGTAGAAGTGAGAACTCTCTAGTGTCTGGCTTCTCTGCCTCTTCCATCTCAGTTTTGCCCCATAATATCTGACTCTGAGTTTTTATTATTAAGATGAACTAGAATTCATGCTACATATGATGAAGGACCAGAGAAGTAACAGATGCAAGACAAGCAGAAAAAGCATAAGAGAACAGAAATAAGTCAACCCTGAGAATAATAGCATTAGGTGAAATTTATCACATACATCAATTGAATGCCAGAGACAGTTAGGTCAGACAAATTTGGACAGCCTATAAGGAGAAATGGTCCTATTCACAGAAACCATTGGTGTAAAGGAAAGAAGATGAAGGGAAGAGAGAAGAGAGATAGAATAGGCAGACAACCATGAAAAGACCAGAAAGAGGGCAAGGGAGACAACCCAGGGGTAGAGTACTTGCCCCACATTAGTTCCCAAGGAGTGCAAAATTAAAAGAAAGGCCTTGGTGTAGGAAGTTCTTCTGACCATGTGTTGCTTTCATCGGTTAATGAATGAAGAAACTACTTTGGACCTGATAGGGCAGAACTTAGGTAGGTAGAGAAGACAAAACTGAATGCTGGGAAGAAGGGCAGAGTGAGAGACACCATGGATCTTCTGCCTGAGATGGATGCTGTTAGAATCTTGCCAGTAAGCCACAGTCATGTGGTGATACCCAGATTAATAGAAATGAGTTAAATTAAGATGTAAAAATTAGTCAATAAGAAACTAGAGCTAATGGGTCAAGCATTGTTTTAATTAATACAGTCTCTGTATGGTTATTTCAGGGCTAAGCTAGCCGTGTGGCTGGGAAGAACAAGCAGGCCCTCCCCTTGCAACAAGGCATGGACAGGGAAGACTCTCATAAGACCCTGCCCCTAGATGAAGAGCTATGGTCAATTAGTGACTGAGGAAAAAGAAAGACAACCAGTCTTCTTCAAGGGTAAGTCCCCTGAGAGATTATCTGGTCTTAAGTGATCAGCCCTAAACACATATACATATAAGTAACACTAAATAGACTCAGCAGGATACACACACACACACACACACACACACACACACACACACAAGAAGAGGTCCTAAATTTGAGAAGGAGATTGGAGGAGTTAAAAGGGGGAAAGGAAAAGTGGTGGAAATTATGCAAATACAGTATTTAGGTATAAAATTCTCATTTTTTTAAATTTAAAGACTATAACATATATACGTATAAGATACAAAATAGAATTCTTTATTAGGAATATTTCATAATGCTAAGATGACAAGCCTGAACCGAAGATAGCAAAATTACAAACATATATGTACTTTTTAAAACGAACAAGATAAATGTAGCAGAATGAAAGGAAGAGACAGTCAGCTCCAGATGAAGAGCTGTGCACTCCAGCAGCTCACTTTCACTGACAGATGTGACAGCTAAACAAAGGACCAACAAGGATATATAAGGCCTGGATAGCATTATAAACCAAAAACCCAACAGACCAGCGGAGACCTGAAGTCCTGCATGTCAGCAGCACTCCCGCCAACAAGGGCAAGATGCATGCTCTTTCTGAGAGCCACAGAAACCTCAGAAACCACCCCAGTGAGTTGGAAGAGGATTGACAGCGTGCAGAAAGGCATCTTCCCAGATCAATGGGTGAAACTGGAAGCCAGCAGCAGTTGAGAATTGGTGGAATCCACACAGACATGAAAAGTTGAAAACATTTTCCCAAATGATGAATGGTTGAAAGAAGAAATTACAAGGAGATTGGAAAAAATAGCTTTAGATAAACAAATCAATATTACAACATATATAAAGGTATGTGGTGCCTTGCTCAGAGGAAAGTTTAAGTTGTAAACACCCATACTGAAAGATGGAGAGGTCTAAAGTCAGCCACCTGGCCTCCCATCTCTAAAAGTCAAAATGAAAAGAAATAAAGAAAAAATTAGAAAAGATTCAAGTGTACACGTAAGGGCCATGGTCTAGAGCAAGAAGGAGAACATGAGAAAACCACATCATGTTCTCAAAAGAGATAAACTTTATGTACAAAACCTTGTAAACATTACAATACTTTAAAAACATCACATACACCTCTTTTCAGCTAATGTAAGCTTGAGGGGGGGGTGGGACTCAAGTAACTAAAGCTAGGAATGACAAGAGCTGCCAGAGATAAAGAAAGATGGCAGGAAACTGATGGGAATGTTATTGTGCCCAAATTCTCTGTGACTTAGGTGAGGTGGACAAATCCCCAGAAACACATACATTACAATACTTGAAAGAAAAAGCAAATGCCCGCCAACTGATCAATAGACGAATAAGTTAGGAATTTCCGTGTCATAGAGTATGACTCTACAATAAAGAGAAGTGAAGGGTTTCCAAGCATGGAGGCACACTCCTGTAACTCCGGCACTCAGGAGCCTGAGATGGAAAGATTGAAAGTTTAAGACCTGCCCTGTACTGCAAACATGAGGCTCTATTTCTAAAACCTAAAGGACTAACAACCCCTTACCAGGGAAAGAAGCCGGCCATAAGGCACCATTGTCTTGCTTGCTCCACTAACATGAAACATTTATAGAAGGCATCAAGACTCAGGAAGCTGGGTCACTGTTTGCTTAGAACTCAGGGGAAGTGGAACAGGAGAAGGGTGGGTGTTGTAAAAGGAGCAGTGGGCTGCTTCCTGCAGCCAGGCTCACAGCCGCCTGGCTAGCTAGCTTATACGCTGAAATAACAACACACAAATTGTATTCATTTAAACACTGCCTGACCCATTATATCTAGCCTCTTATTGGCTAACTCTTGCATATTAGTTTAACCCATATCTAGTAATCTGTGTATCACTATGGGGCCGTGGCTTACCAGAAAAGATTCAGCATGTCTGACTTTGGTGACTTTATGGCGGCTCTCTGTCTCTGCCTTCTTTCTCCCAGCATTCTGTTCTGTCTACTCTGTCTATCTAAGCTGCTGTCCTATCAAAAGGCCAAGGCAATCTCTTTAATTAACAAATGAAAGCAATACATAGAAAGAAGACTCTCCTACTCCATTTCCCCTTTTTCTGTTTAAACAAAACAGAAAAATTTTTAAAGTTAAATTGCTTTAACTTTAACATAGTAAAATTACATATAACAAAACAGTTATCAAGCAAGAATTACAGTTACAATATTTATATCTGTTTTATCTTTTATCATAACTAAGGAAAATTATAACTATTTTTCAACTCCATCAAAGACTCCAGAAGTATATAATATTACCTAAGCAAACAAGAAGTAAGCAATTTCTAGAAATGACAGAGACATCTTGCTGCCTGTACAGCCACCCAAAGTTCTTTTGTACATTTGGGGCATCCATCTTCAGCCTACAGGCCCATAGTATCCAGCAGAAATTTCCATGAAGCAGGAAAATTCAAAGTCAGTTTAATCACTTTTTTCTGTGTCATGTAGAATGTCTTGCAGACTCTTTCATGAATTATGAACCCCGAAGGAACATCTCACCTTTAGGCAAGTTGAGAAGTCCTCTCTCTGTGGGTTCTTTGTGTCCAGTTTATGCCACAGTCCAGGCAAAGCAGTTTCTTGCCCTAATGGCTATCAAACTCCATAAAGAGCCTCTTCAATGCCCATCTTCCTCAGGAAGTAGCTGGTGCTGCCAGGAGCAGGCGTGTCTCATTGTCATGAAAAGCCCTAAGTTATTAAAACATTAAATGCCAAATTCTGTAATCTTTGAAAGAGATGAAGAATGACTATCTAACTGAAATATATCTCTATATATCTAAAAAATCTAGCTAACATGACTACAAGCTTGACTATTATCAATGATTATCCTTTAACAACTTATATTTCCTAATTATACATTACATTTTTAAATGAGCTACATAATCACAATACCTTAATCAAGATCAGAAATACACATACATATAACAAAATTGACCTTAAAATTCATACTGTCGGATCCGAGTCAGTTTTTTGTTCTTGTCGAAAACACATGAGAAGACCCGTGTGATCTGGATTCTCTGTTTCCGGCCGTGATCACTTGGTCCCATTGCTCCTAAGCCGTGAGAAGCAGATCATCGCACCAGAGAACCAAGGGTGGAGCAGGACGACCAGAGCAGAGAGCAGCTAGAATGGGTAGAACTGTCTATGACCCAAGCGGTTGTCCACCAGTCACCTGCACTTTTCAAACCCACTAACATCTCAACAGTCTCCCAAAATCATGCCACCATCTCAAAACTAAACCTTTAACATGTTTGTGGGACATTTCATATTCAAGCCATAACAACTACTGATGGATGTGAGGTGACTTATAGTGCAAACAAGTACTTAAATTTAGATTGTTATCTTGGTTTGGCAGCATTGCAAATGTACTTGTAAAACACTGAGCAGTTCAATTTATGTAGATGAATTATATGCTATGTAAATTGTATCTCTCTTTTTCTTTTAAACCTGAAACCGTTGCCTTAGGCTAAAAGAGCTCTGTGTGCTTAAAGACAGGAGCCATGGCCCTCTATCCAGGTAACAGAGTCTTCCCTGGCTACAATGCAGAGGCTGAGAGGAGAGAAGAATCTGCTCCTCTGAGACAGACACGCCACTGACTGCTAAGTAAATGGGCTCCAGCTTCAGTTTCCCTCATCTGTAAAGGACTATGATGGTACCTTTTTGCTTAATCATTATAAATATTAATAGCTGCAAATGAAATACCTAACACCATGTATAATAGTCTTTAAAGGTATTAAGTTTCTGGGTACGTGGTGTCGGACACCTTTAACCCCAGCACGTAGGAGGTAGAGGCAGGGGAATGTCTGAGTTTGGGGGCAGCCTGCTCTACAGAGCGAGTTCCAGGATAGCCAGGGCAACACAGAGAAACCCTGTATTGAAAAAAAACAAAAACAAAAGAAAAGGTGATAAGTATTACAGTCAGCATGCAGTTCATGGAAGAAGTGATGCTGGGTGTCAGAGTCTTGTTTGGTTCTTAGCATGTTTGTGAATTAATGAGTGAGTGAGTGAATGAATGCCAAGCACCTGGGAGGCAGAATTCCTTCTAGAAACAAATGTGATATGTCAAAACACTGAACAGCTGAACAGCATGAGGAATAAGCCCTGAAATGGAAGCTGTAGAGATACAAACATTTTCAATAGAGGCTTTCTTCCGCCTTAGAAAATGAACTATATGAGTAACACAGACGGGAAAAATGCCCAGCCTCAACTTCAAATATAAATAAGGTGTGACGAGAGTGACAATGTCCAGCCATGAAGAGAAGAAAGTGTAGTGGGCAGGTGGGTCCAGAGAAGCCTGAGATGACCAGGTCAAGGATACTCTTCTGTCTCTGTCTCTGTCTCTGTCTCTCTGTCTCTCTCTCTCTCTCTCTCTGTTAATGTGGAAACCAACACAAAATGGCACTCTTGGTGGTGGCTGGAAAAAGCAAACAAATTTGCCTTTTATTTTGAAGTCTCAGCAGCGAATCTGAGAAGCGAATATCACTGATCCCATTCACAGATGAGACAAGAACATCCAGGAAGATGGTGGCGTGCTTAAGGGCACAGCCTCATTGTTTGACAGATGCTCCTCAATCACTCAAATACGTGTTTCTTCTTCCCAGTGCTAGGAAGTTGAGCTCAGCCTCTGAACAGACAAGGTGAAGGCTCGGAGAAAGCAGGACTCATTCAAGGTCACATCACTTCCCTCTGAACCCAGCCTCTATAGTTCATCTTCTCCTGGTAGCAGCAAAAAAGTATGCTCACCCATGTCTTTAGGGATAACCATACACATCTATCAGACTGCCTATCCATGTCTATTAGAGTGCCCACCTATTCCTATTAGGATAGCTACTTACATATGATACCAAGTGTATTGGGTACCCATATACATCACTTGGTGTAGCTACCCATGTCTACATGTCTACTGAGGTACGCAACACATTGTTCTAGTTTGATTTCTGTTGCTTTTATAAAACACTGGCCATGGGGAAGAATGGGTTAGACTTGTCTTACAATTTTTAGTCCATCAAAGAGGGAAGTCAAGACAGGAACTCAAGGCAGGAACCTGGAACAGGAGCATGCAAACTATGGAGGAATGCTGTTTACTGGCTGGCTTCCTCTGGCTTGCTCCACTGTCTTTCTTGTAGAGCCCAGGCACGGCCCTCCTGCCTAAATATGGTAACACCCACAGTGGGCTGAGCCCATCAATTGGCTATGAAGAAAATGCCTCACAAGCATGGCCACAGGTCAGTCAGATCCAGGCAATTTCTCAGTTGAGCTTCTCCTCCTAAATGACTCTAGCTTGTGTTAATTTGGCAGCTAAAACTATGACACATTTCTGCTAGGATATCAGTACATTCACATCTATTGTAGTAATTGCCTACTTCTACTTAACTTCTAGTTCGTGTCTATTGGTATACCTATCCACATCAACCAGTACAGTCCTTCATGTCCTACTAGTTCCAAAAAAGAGCCTTCGCTCCACTCCACCTTTATCCCTTCTTGTGGCACATTAGAGCGTTCATCTAGGGAAAAATCTTTAACTATAGTTGGAAAATCTTCAGTTCTCATAGGCTTCACACTAAGGGAAGCAGGCAGGTGCACCAGAGATGTGAGGGGTAGGGGTTTTAGTTCCAGTTTAAGGAGAGACTTATGTTGGCTTGTGGTTTCAGAGGTTTAGGCTCATGGCTGGCTCTGTTGCGTTGAGCCCAAGGCAGGGAAGACTGTCATGGTAGAGGAAGTGGAGAGAGACAGGAAAGAACAAGAAGTACTGTTCAAAGAGGCACCTCCAGCAACTTCTCCCCACCAGTCCCCTCTTACTAATACCCAATTCAATAGATTGCCCATCAATGAGATTAGCACCTTCATAGCCCAATCACCTCCCAGCAGCAGCACCAGTTGGGGACCAAGCCCTCAGTTTGCCTGGTTTAAATGCAAATTCTTTCACTTGGTCAAAGAATTCATTTGCAGAAAACTCTCTGAGTGATTCGATTCCCAGGAATGTCGCGAGGAGACAGCTGTGAGCTGTGGAGTCAAGCATGACTCCCTGTAGAAGGTACGTGGTCAGGCAGGCAGGTCCTGGGCCCGTGGTAGTGGCAGGGATGCCCATTTCATGCCAGTCCACGTACCATGTGCTTCGATGTATGCATAGACCTCTCTGGAAGAAGCTCTGCTCTTTTCAGTCATGGAATTATAAAATGAGGCTCTAAATCATGTGAGACTTTTAGAGCAGTGGTGTTCCAGTGTGAGGGATCTTATTCAAACCTTTGGAAAATTACCCTGTCCATTGAGTTGATTGTGAATTTAAACCCACACTTTTCTCTGCTAGATCCTGGGAGGAGTTCTATGGAGGGTGAAGAGGTGCTATCACAAACACAGGTGACTTGATCTTATGATGCCTCTCATGACCCATGGGCTGGAGAGCTATTCCAGGAAGTGGGGAGTTATCATTTCATCTAGGCAATACCTCCTAAAAGGTTTACCACCTCCTAGCAGGGGCCAAGCCTTCAACACGTGCACTTTGTTAGGGCATTTAAGATCCAGACCCACTGGATATTTCCTCCCTGTTCAGTATATGCTAAACACGGGGGAAGGGATAGTATTATGAACAAATGTCTGAAAATACTGGAAATCACCCAGAGCCAGTAAGCTCAGTGGAGACATGAAATTATGGGTAGATGAGCGGCTTTGCTTTCATCTCAGAGGGACCCTTATGAATCTAAGAGAAGAGAAAGCAACCAGGAGTAGCAATTGTTCCAATTCAGGCAAGGATGAAAAACAAGAATTAGCCAGACTATGTGAATAAGAGGCAGGTGGAAGGAAGGAAGCAGAAGACCACTAGAGGAGATGGGCAAAGCTCAACCACATTGAAACACAGACAAATGGAAGGAAGTTGTATCTAGAGTCTGGCTCTATCTTTATTTCTGAGATTCTAAGAATATGCAATACTAAGATCCCATGATTCTGGGTATCTATGATTCAACATTCTCTATTATTAAGATTCTCTGAATCTTGTTTTCTGAGTTGATGAGTTCACCATTCTGGGTGTCTGGGTGTTAGGCACATGGAGTCTACCTGTGCTTGGCAATCCCTTTGCTAGCATGGGCAGGGCTGGAAAGAAGCATTTGAAACAAAAAGGCCACATGCATTTGCTCTGCAATCTGCCTTCCAATTAGACCCTGTGTTCTCTGCTCTGGGGAAAGAGACAAAAGAAAGTGCAGACAGGGGCCTTGCTTCTACTAATGAGTCATTTCCATAGGCAGAGTTGAATGCCAAGCCCTGTTCAGCCGCCAGGCCAACATCAGCACTGGGTGAACAGAGAGACTAATTTATGTGAAATAAAAACACATTTTTACATGGTGCCCTGACACCAAGACAGGCATTTCCTCCCCACAAAACAAGCCCAATTATCATGCCATGCTCTGTGGCCTTTGCCGCTCAATGAAAGAGTTGCAGACTCTCTTAACCCTTTCAGAGCACCAAGAGCAGGAGACAAAGAAGAGTGCTAAGTGAGTATTATGGGAAAGCAGGAAGTGAGCTGTGTAGCTCGACGCTAAGTACTAAGGTGCTGGAACCCACGTATTTGGTCCCAGGAAGCTCCAGTAGCTCCACCACTTAAAGGGTACTCAGCATTACCTAGCTACTCCATCAGTTGAAGGAGACATTCTTAGAATTGTGACTGACATACAATGTGTACTCAGTAAGTGCAAGATTATTAGCTAAATGCTTTCAAAAGGAAGTCAAAGGGCTAGAAGATGGCTGAGGAGGTAAAGCATGCTGGGCAACACAAAGACCTCAGGCCCCCAGAACCAATAAAAATGTTGGGGGTACATGGCAGTCTGCCTGCAATTCTAGCATTCGGAAGGCCGAGTCAGGGAATCCCCAAATCAAGCTATCTAACTAGACTATTTGTATCAGCAAGCTATAGGTTCAGGTGAGAGATGCTGACTCGATGAATAAGGTGGAGAGTTTGTACGACGACTTATGATGTTAGCCTTGGGCCTTCACGTGCATGTGCAAAACATGTGTTCATGTATATACACACATTCACACATACCACATAAGAGAAGGAGGAGGAAATGATAAAAGGAAAGAAAGAAAGTAGCAAAAAAGTGCTGTGCAACAGATGCCCTATCTAGGGTTGTGGCATTTACCAAAGAAACAATGGTAGAGAGTTCCCTATTAAATGCTCCAAAGCAGTAAATGGGTTAAACAAGCAAGACTGCCCATGCTGGACCTAGGGAGATGGTTCGATCAGTAAAGTGCATGCCACACAAGCATGAGGCTCTGAGTTCAAATTTTAGCACCCACATAATAGCCTGATGTAGTGGTGCATTCCTGTAAACCTAGAGCTTTGAAGTAGATAGAAGGATCCCTGCAGCTCATTGGCCAGCCACAGAAGTTAAACCAATGAATTCCAGATTCAGGGAGAAACTCTGTTTCAAAATGTAGGATCCACGCCTGAAGTGGCAGCTCAGAGAGAGGATGTGAGTTCAGATACCCAGAAGAAATTTAAAATCAGACACAGTAGTAGCAATCTATAATCTCAGTGTTCTTTTAACAAGAGCAGCAAGATGGGAGTGGAGACAAGGGAATCTCACAAAACTTACAGGCCAGCTAACCTTTGTACTGTTTTTATAGTGGCTAGCAATAACAGACTGTGTCCCAAACAAGGCAGAAGGTGAGGACCAACATCCCAAGATGTCCTTTGACTTGCACAACCACACAATACACATGGAGAAAGGGAGGAAAGGAGACAGAGATAGAGACAGAGACAGAGAAGAGAGAGAGAGAGAGAGATTTTTAAATGTGAGGAGAGCAATTGAGATACCAGACATCAGACTCTGGCCTCTGCATGCACACTTACACACATACATATCATATGAACATGTACATACACAAAATGCATGAATAAAAACTGAGACGTCTGCTGTGCTGATATGTGGGGGGTACGCTGACAGGGTAAACATGGGCAGAGCATGCTAAGAAACAAAAGGTCATTTGCTACAGAGGACAAGGTTTATGAGACCTAGAGTGCCGGGAAAGATGTTAAGACATAAAAACAGAAGCATAGATTGTGGGGACCTTAGTCCCTTCAAACAGCAAGCAAAGTGTTTCCTTAAAGCTCTGGGTTCTGCAAGCTCAGGCCAGGGAACACTGTCATGCTGGCACATGGATAATTCCTCCTGGTTTATATACCATCTGCCTCCTTCAAGTCCTCACATTTGGACACAGGATGAGAAAGTTTCCAGGAGTCCCTTTTATGAGAACACTTACCCATGAAGGCTCTATTCTTGCAATCTGAATGACCCCCCAAAGCTTCCTTGGCTAACCCCTGACCCTGGAGATTAGGATCCCAGACTGTGAATGTGAGAGGAGACATATGGATTTCAGGTGCAGTGAAAGCAAAATCATCAAAGATATTTCTGAACTCTCTTTGATTTTTGAAAGAATGTAAGGTATTTTATGTCTTTATCCTGAGTGTCCACAAATAGGGCATGACCAAACTGGCCTTCGCCAAGAATGGAGGCTACGTAACTGGAAATCACTGTGCCAAACCAGCTCTGGACTAGATCAGATTAGGTCAGAGTGGATTAGCTTTCCACTGACCTGACTGGATTCGGATGTCTCAGCAATTAGTGCTCTGGCTGGTGACAAAGGCAGACCACAGCCACCCCAGTGCTGCAGCTAAGCCCTGCTAGAGAGGATGCCTTCTGAGTTAGGGCCTCATTAGCTAGGTGTGAGACAACTGGACACCTCTAAACCAGTGTCTAGGTCATTGTCTAATCTCTGTTTGATCAGACATGGCTGTGTCTATTACTGGAAGCTCTGGAAAGCCGGGAAGGGCACGCCAGTATGATGGTGGGGAGGGGTGTAGTGCACTCCTGCATGAATGCATTTGTGCTTTTTTTTTCTGATTTAATAGACTTATGGTGGTGGGTGGGAGTTGTACTGTTTTACCAAATACAATGGATTCTAAGCAGGCAAATGATTTTACCTGTCCCGGGTGTGTGTTTTAAAGCCAACCCCACACTAGAGAACCTCCAAGAAATGGACTTTGATCAGGAAGTGGAAGAGCCTGAAACCTGATATGCACATATACAGGCTAATGTAGTCTCTGATTTGCCAAGGAAGCAAAAGAAGGCTCAAGGGGTTCATTAGAGAAGAGAAACCTATGGGGATTATTATGAAAGCAAGCTCACTGGTGCTACCAGTGCCGGAGGGAGCTGGTAAGTTCTGCTTGGTTAGCCCCACTTCCTGTGTAGAGCTGCTCTTCTGGTCTTATTGGCAACTCACTTAACCACAGCTCTGAAGGTCCTCTTGTCTAAAATGAGGTATGGTTAGCATGGCAAGATGGTGCTGGCCTAGCTGTCTGTGGCCTCTTTGGCTTCCTAAGGTCTCCAAGCTCCAGTCTGAGACAGACCTAGCAAGCTTGCTTTACTTTTGCCTCATTCCCACACCTCCCCCTTTCGATCAAGATCTTTCACTAAAACCTTTGTTTACCCAGCATCCTGGAGTCAAGTCTCACTGTCCCCTTGTGCTAGGACAGTCATGTTCCAATTATTGGGTTAGTGCCATCTTGGAGGGAAAGTGTATGAGCCAGTGTCAGGGACCCGCCACATGTGAGCGACAGAGAATCCAAAGAGAAAATACTTGGTAAGATGAAGCTGCGTGTTACAAGCTCACCATTAAGATCTGCTCCATTAGACTTCAGGGCTTAGCCACCTAGAGCGGTGTGGTGATGCTACCTTGTGGGGAAGTCTGGATCCATTAGGTTAGTCAGACAAAAAGTGGGAGCTAAGCACTAGAATGTAAAGAATAATCAACAATTATAGAAAAGCGGTTTAGATCGTAGCTCCAAAGCATGAACCCAGCTCTGAGGGTAAAGCTTTAATAATATGAGTGGGTGTTTATTTGTGGTTTTGAAAATTATGTAGGTTTGTATGGAAAAATATTTGAGGAAAGATGATAAATACACAGTGTCCTAGACCACCTTCTGCTTCCTGTGCTCAGTGTAGGCATAACTAATTCATTGCCTACCCGGTTCAATCCCCTTCTCAGCTGATGATGGGTATTTCTATCCATCAGTCTTAAGAAGAATCCTTTGGTTGGCCTTAGATTGGAGCAGAAGGTCTAATTTTTGTCCTTCAGTCTTACAGGCCATGCATCAGATCTCCTTCCATGAGATATGGGTGAACAGTCGATAGAACTAATGACACAACACGAAAATGAGGAGGTTGTTTTCCAGCATTGCAGGGCTGTGGTTTGAGGGCAAGATGAGCGTGCTCTATTCCAGCACTGAGGGCTAGAGACTCAGAACCCTCTGTGTCCAGACCTGCAGGGTAAAGCTTCTTTCTTCACAAGGTATTTATTCCAAGTACTTTGTCCCAGTGCTACAGCACTAACATAACACAGCTATGGAGTGACGCTGTTGCTTCCATTCCTTACTTCGTCTCTATGATTGGGTTTCTCCACCTATCAGAGGGCAATCATGGCACCGCCCCCACCGCTGTGAATCTTAAAGGATAATACAAAGTCCTCAATGCTTACGAGCCTCAAGCTCTCTTTGTAGCCACTGTTAACACACCTTCCTACAGTTTCCAGTATTCCGGGTCCTTGTGTTTTTTGTTTTTGTTTTTGTTTTTCTATTGTTTATGTATGTGTATGTGCATGCACATATGCGCACACACATTTGTGTGTTTTAATTCAGTTAAGTAAGCAGGGTAATTAAGATAGCAGAGTGGATTTGTGACAACCATATGTAGAACTGTCTCCCTGTGGACCCTTCCAACTAAATAGAGAATAGAACGTGAATTTTTCAAAAGTAACTCAATAAATTATCTTCCTGTTGGGGAGTGAGGGTCCTGGTTAATCAAATACAACAGAACAAGAATTGATCAAATAAGGAGTTATGTTGTAGCTTGGTATTTCTGTGGGACTCTTATCAACGGGAGCGGGAGTGCCTCTGACACTGTTACCTGCTCTTGGGACCCTTTTCCTCCCTACTGGGTTGCCTCATCCAGCCTCAATGTGAGGGTTTGTGCCTCATCTTATTGTAATTTATGCCATATTCGGTTAATATCCCTGGGAGGTCTGATCTTTTCTGAAAGGAAATGGAGGAACAGTGGATGTGGGGGAGAGAGAAAGTGGAACAGAAAGAATAGGGGAGTGGATGAAGAGTAAATGGCAATCAGGATGTAATGTATGAGAGAAGAATTTTTAAAAGAAGATAAAATGGATAACTTTCAAATATGTTAGTTTTCTAGCAGGGTCAGCTCCTTAACAGTGAATATGAAACAACCCTTTAGACATCTGGATTTAATTTGGCTAGTAACAATTATGCTAATGTCTATTCTAAAATGCTAATCAATATTTGGCAATGATTTTACCAAAAGCTGATGCATAGTCAATCTGATTTATCACTACAGCGTTAACCAGGGGATTATGAAAGATATCTGAGTAAATTTTATTTATAACATCAACAAAAGAAATGATTATGTTAATGCATTGGAATTGGCCTTTACCAAAAGCCCAGCTGAAGCACCTCCAGAGCCCCCTGTGGTAATGTACCACACATCCTAGCTCTGGACTGGGTTCTGGCTTCTGGTATGTGTTTTTGACAAAATACAGTCACACTCCTAAGCCTGAGGTATTCAACAGAAACCTCTTCCTCTGGTAGTTTCACACTTCCATGCAGAGGTCTTGGTTCCTCTACATACATGAGCAAAGGTCCTTCCTCCCTGTATGTCAGTGTTCCCAGGATTCCAATGGGCACTGGGACTCTGAAAGGTACAGTAAGCCTGGATGTGGGACCTTGAAATCTCAGGACTTAACAGTAGTCACAGAACATCCCTCATCAAACTCCAGTCCAGGAGTGCTCAGAGAATGCATGCAGCCATAGAAGGCAGCCACAGTGGTTCTCTCACACTGAGAGACCCTTCTCTAGACTTGGCTGCAGATAACGTGTGAGCTACAAAGGTAAAGCTGAATCAGGGTAATGCAACAGAGTCTGTTACCCCTAAGAGCCTTCTTGAACACCTCTTCTAGCAAGGCCTTTTGAAGGAAGCCTCCGTGGAAAGTCACAACAGCTACAGCCACCGAGGATGCTCCATGACTCAGACCTTGATGGGTATCTCTTCCATATATCAACTGATTCATTCTTCCACCTTGTTTTATACATGAAAAAATAGAGTCACGGGGGAGGGGGTCAGACACTTTCCTAAGGGTAGTTAGAGCCAGATGACTACAAACCACTGTCTCCATTGACCAACAAATGTTGGACTATCATAATGCTGTTCTTATTTCTAGACAAATGACAAGCCAGTTCTCAAACTTTTGGTTCAAGACCAACAATGAAGGTAGTACTGATTGTCCTACAAAGGATAGAACACCTCCAGCCTCTGCCATGGTCTCTGATACCTCCCGCACAGTCTCTTTTGTATCATATGGGTTGAACTCTCATTGTTTTCTGTCAAATATGTTTGGAGAGGTGCTAGTTCATTACTCCTTATAGCTAGGTGTTACATTACATCAATCCAAGTAGTAAGGATGAGAGTGTTTTCAGCCCTGTAACCCTATGATTCAGAGTCTCCATGCATGCTTCTCTAACTGGATGCTTAACCAGGAGTGAAATTCAGAGCACAGCTCTGGACAGATGGCCCTGAGCCTGGGGGCTGCCCAGAGCTACTGTCTATCATCGGCATACAGCCTACATTTTTCTTGGAAATGACAACTGGCCATCAGAAGAGGAAGAGCAGCAGCCAGGGCTCTGACTTCCGAAATAACCATATCTGTAAACTTGAGGGGAGTGACTGGAGAGGCGATCAAAGCCGTCTGCTCAGAAAGCGCCTGCACCTCACATTGCCCACACACAGTCCTCAGCCTCCATCACCCCCTTGTCATGGCTTCTACCCTACATCACCACTCACCTGTTACCTACCTGAGCTCTATAGACAATAGCCTTGGTCTTCTTGAAAAGGAATGAGACAAATTATTTGTTCGCCATCTCCCCCTAGGATTGTCATGAGACCACCAGGCATAATGACCTGTGTGTAACATACATTTGAGTTCAGTTTCTTTCCACCGATCCACCTAGACTACTGTTCTAGTCCACAGTGTTAATGTCTTATATCTTTCTTGTTTAACACTTTTCATGGCCCCTCCAGGAATCTTAGAAGTGGCATAGCAACCACATACTTAGAGCTGCTGTTTGATCAAACTATTGAAGACTGGCTCTAAACAGCAGTCCTTTTAGAAGCACAGGCTCTGGAGGATGGTGCCATTTTCTAGCAGAAATAGGGGAATGGGTCCCCCTCCTCTTCTCTCTCCCCTCCGTGAGTGTGTGTGCATGTGTGTGTGTGTGCGCATGCGCATGCGCACGTGCGTGTTAGTGTGTGTGTGTGTGTGTGTGTATGCTTGTGTAATACATACTTCACAGGAAAGTGACAATAAATATAGCAAGGTTTGGGAGGATTTAATGAGATAATTCACTTAATGCTTTGCCCATGATACCCAGTAAATGTTAGTCATTATTAGGCATGAACACACTGGGGTATTTTTTCAGTCAAGCAGTATATAAGTACAGTGCTTTGGGGCTTTCTGGGTATGAGAGAGTCTGTCAAAGATAGTCACCCGTGCAGGCTGCAGCTGAAGGGGGATGGCTTGATTGTGTTTCAAGCCTACCCCTTGTGCTCACCATTCCTCGGGGATCTCTGGTAACCATAGCAACCCAGTTTACAGGTTGCCAGGTTCAAAGTAATATGTTTCCAAGCAAGAAGTTTTGATAACATCACCCTTCCCTGCTAGAAGGGACTGAAGACCCACGCCTCTGCACTGCAGCTGGGAACAGCCTGAAGAGAGAATTTCTTCTCTCCAGATGTCTACATCTGGGAAAAAGAAGGGCAGGCCATGATTTTCAAATGACCAGTGTGACAGCATTTGCTACCCTTATAAGATAGTGAGTTGAACATGAACTTGAGAGGGAAATGCACTAAGAGTCTCTGTGTGTGTGTGTGCACGCACGTGCACATGTGTCAAGCATGTGCAGATATACACATGCATGTAGAGACAAGGTGTCAACTTTAGGTGTCCTCAGTTTACACCTTCATACCTCAGGTGTCTTAGGGTGTGGTCATAGGTGCACGAGGTCAACACCTGGTGTCTTAGGGTTCTGTGATCATAGGGCATGTCATCACACTTTGCACTTTACGGTGTTGTGGTCATTGGTACACACCACCACACCTGTCATTTTAGGGTGCTAGTGATCCAAACTTAGGTCCTCACCCTCATAGTACTCATGTTATATAAGTAACATGACTACTAAGCTATATCTCCAGCTCAGGACCGCTCTTTCTCCCGCTGACTACTGTGTAACTCCAGGTAAGAGATTTAACTTCCTATGTTTTAGTTTCTTAATTAGTCAAATGGCTATAGCAAAATTCTCCACTTATTATTCTGAAGTCTCAATACTTGCAGTTTGCACTTTGCTTTATGCTTGTGTTTGAAGATTTGAGTTCTCAGCTTCCTGCCCTTCCCCCATCCCTGCCCCTTCCTGCCAAGCAACCCTGTCAGTAGAGACTCCTATCCCTCCCTCTAGAACCATAAGCCAAAATCAACTCTCTTTTCCTAAATTTGCCTTTGGTCGTCATGTTTTATCACAGCAATAGAAAAAGCAATACAATTCTCCTCTCCTGGGCACAGAAGATGATATCCAGATGACACGTTCAGTTCATATTTCCCAGCCTTGCTTGGGATTGGGTTGGAGCTGTGTGTCCAGTGAATGATCTGCAGGTAGGAACTATATGTCCCTTTTGTCCTGTGGCCATTAAGAACCAGTGTTATCCCCCCCCCTTCACAACTCCTCTTACTTCCATGGAGAGGCCCTGAGTTAGGTAGCAGTCACATGACATAGAAAACATGTGGCCAGTCAAACTTTCCATGACAGATCCAGTCCCCTTCAGTATGCTAAGCCAGCCGAAGTTCTGGGCTTCCTTTATCTCAGTAATGCCTGACCTAGCCTGAGAGACAACTTTCAGTCCACATCCAGGCCCCATGCTTGGAAACCTTCACAAGAAGGTGCTGCCCCAAGCTCACAGGGTCAGAGTGCCAACTCCCACTTACAATGATGGTAGAGATTCACTTCCGGATGAACAGGCTGAATAAACGTTAGTGTGGAGAACCAGAGAAGAGACAAAAGTCTTCACAGCTCCTGACAAGCCCCGTGCTGCCTCTAAAAGGCAGAAAAAGCCTGGCTCCTAATTAGGCATGCCTCCCTGTCCTTGGGCTTCACTAAAGGAGACCTGTCCAAACTGAATTCATCTCTTTCCAACGATTTCCTCTCGAGCAGAAACGCCAGCATCACTTACACCCCCGGACGGATGTCGGTAAAACTTCACTCCAGCACAGACTCAACCTGCCTTCCTCTAATTGTCCATTTATTTTTCTCCCAAACAATGTCAATATCCCAGATGCCGCTTTGTGGATGGAAGCCTGCTCCCCAGGGAAATGCTCAGGCGGAAGCAGCTGAGTGTGGCCCGAAGGTTTCCATGGTAATTATTCACTAACCATCACGAGGCTCTGCCCAGTGAAATCCCGCGTTAACCACCAGCTAGCTAATTAGACCAAGCCTTTAGCCCTTGCTTGTTCTCTCGAACATTCTTCCTCTTCCTGGTAGGTGGGGGAACCAACAGCCATTGCTCTGTGTAACCAAGGCCAAGGGAAAGGCACACACATGACGAGAGATAATTTGTCAGATGGGCTCGTGAAAGCTAGCCATTTCATAGCCCTTCCGCTGCATTGGAGACACACTGAGATCACTCAGTGACCACGAGCCTGGATCACAGGTGTGCCTCTCAGACAAGGGGGACGCGGTTTAACCATTCTGAGCAAGATCCAGAGAGTGGCATTGCTTATGGGAGGAGAGAAGGTAAATAAAGACTTGGGATCCAGATGTTAAGAAAATATCCAGGGGCTGGGAGATTTTTGGTTTCTGCTGAAAGTTTAGGAGGTGTGGGGCTTGAATTCATGCTCGGAAGGTCCCGTGCTTTGGTGAATGCTTTCCTGCCATGTTTTTCAATTCTCAGTGACTTGTGACCAAAGGACTCTTTTTATCATTTCTCACCCTGCTAGCAAACGCCTGTGGTACCCAAGTAGGCAAGTGTTCTAATAAGGCACACCAAGAGTGCTCTGGGGTATGGAAAAAGACTCTACACATAGGCAGTCTCATGCCTCGGGCACTGTGCTAAACCACAGACGTTCGCTGTGTCTGAGAACTGGGCTCCATTGTGAGCCCTCCACTACTGGACCCAGGTACAGCTTGCCACCATTCCCTCTGGGACCCTAGTTAAAAGGCCCCTCTGTAGCTGTGAGACAAGCATGTTAGCAGTAGCTATTTCAGTGTTATGGTCGAAATAGCCACATATTTATGACTTTAAAAATGTTTCCTGATGCCTAATTGTTATCACTGATTTTGCTGAGGTTCCCAAATGCCCATGATCCCAAAGCCTCCCGTGTGGATTTCCAGTCCATTTCCTGCTCACACGCAGCATCCTAAAGGAGGCCAGGCGAGGCCGAAGCACAGCCTTTCCTCCTGAATTCTGTTCCTTCCCAGCAACTTTTTTGTGCACACTGTCATAACCCAAGTCATGGTTCTACCTTTAGACTCTCAGAACCTCTTCCCATCCCCTGGCTTTACTGCGGGTATCACTCCAAAGCCATTCAGTGAGCCGGCAAAGGATCCCCTCTGCTCTTCCATGGCTTTCCAGACTGTTCCAGGTCTGCACGAGGTCTGTGACTGGGCCCGTGGTTTCTGTGAGTCCCCAGAGTATGTTAAGAGGTGTTAAGACTCAGGACCTTTGAGACGTGATCCTGAGGGCTCTACGGTGAGAAATGTATTAGTGCCGGAATCTTGTGAGTGGGCTGGCTATCATACAAGATCCCGGGTGAGTCTGGCCCTTCCCTCTCTCACACACTGCCTCCTGCCCTTCCCTTTCCGTGGTGGAAGGGTGCAGCCAGAAGAACCTTGCCAAGTGTGATGGCCTTGATCTTGAACCTTCTAACCTCCAGAACTGTACGATATAAGATATAAAACTCTCCTGTTTACAAATCACCTCGTGCCAGGGAGTCTGTGACAGCTGCGCAGACTAAGGCAAGTGGGTGCTCTTCCTTCATTTCTGTCAGTCTCGGAGAAGCGCTTTAGCGTGCTTTAACGTTATAGGATTTGCTCTCGTCTCATCAATTCACTCGAATCCCTCAGGATATAGTTATCGCTGAGAAAACCAAACACCTGATTGGGCACTGGTCTGAGGGAAACGCGGGGCTCAAGGCAGCAGTGAGCGGAAGGAGTTGCTTATTTTAAGTAGCCTTGGGCCTCGTGGGAGGCTAATTGGCAAACAAAAGGAGAAGAGGAGGCCAATCAAGCATGACATGAACATGGCTCACCCTGCTAGGGAGGGGCCGCTTGCCTGGAGGCTGGGAAAACATGTCGTGGGGATGAGCATCTCCCTCCCCGATTCCTGAGAAATGACAGCTGGTGTACTCAGCTGTGTAGGCACTTCGAACACAAGCATCGGGGCCCGAAGAAATCGAGCTTCCGGTCCTCCTCTGCCATTTATCAGCAACGTCACTTTAAGCGAGTTATTCACAGACTGTGTCTTCTGACCTGTGGAATGTGGCTGAAAGTCACACCGCCCAAAGCCAGGGTGGCATGTGACTGTAGGTTCATTCTTAAAGTAGTCCTTACAAGGGCTCGGCACCCGTCAGCACTGTCCCCATCATCACGACAGTCAGTATCCCCAGAGAGCCCTGAGAGCCTGCAGCTCCACTCTCTATCCTTCTGTGGACTAAGACCCAAGGGCATCCGAGAGCAGCAATGCTCATCAGAGCAATAGAGATGATGATAAGATAAAGGGCAGGGTGCACATCGAGGAAGCTTGCCTCAGATCCAGAGAGCACATCTGGTATCTAGAGGGCCGCACTAGGTGAAGAGCAGGGAAGTTGTCAAGAGTGACCCACCACGGCATCTGTGGCTTCCTAAGAGGACATAGCAAAGAGAAGTGAGTGAATGGTGGCAGGGAAATGAATCGGGAGTAGGGAGGAACTGCCTGCCATTAATCATCATGAAGAATAGGTCCCCGAGAGCTGCCTTGGGCTCCACAGTGATTAATGACCTTTTTAATTTCTCTGCGCATCATCCCAATTATGCAGGATGCTGAGGGAGGCCCCACCTTCCCCAGGGAAGCATGGGTGATCTGTGCATCACCCTGCAGTGAGCAACAGAGCCGCCCCAGGTCATCTTCTAACAAGGCGGGTCCTGGGGATCAGGGCTTTGGGGGTAGATGGCCCAGCAGCTGGTCAGATGCAAATGCCCATCCCAGGACAAGGCAGGTGAGGAGCGTCATACTCCCCTCAAACCTGGCTTCAAAGAATCAGCATCATTTTCTTACCAACTTACCTTAAGCTCTACTTGGGCTCTGTTCTCCCTGAATGACAGAGTCTTAACCTGCTCCTGGGTTATGTCTTCCATGTTCTTGGTGTCAAAGCTTAAGCTGAGAGTCTGGGGCAGTTGGCTACTTTGGAGTTTTGCCTGGGAAAGTTACCTTCTAGTTCATCTATCACTTGGCCAAACCCTAGGTTTCCAGTCCACCTAGGCTGATGCTGAGGAGTCTTACACACATGTTGTCCCCACCCTTTAACTATCATAATCATGCTGGAGCAATGAGGATCCTAAAAGGCTGGCTCTGGTCCTAACTAGGAGACAGACAGTTCCACCAAGCTGAATGCTATATGGAAGTCAAAACCCAGAGATTGCCTCAAATCTTCCCCACGCTTTTGCAAATGGTCGCTCTTCTTCTCTCTTGATCTGGGAAAGGCACCGTACACACTGATCATTCTCACCAGCCTCACAGATCATGGTCCATAAGCAGATGCCCCTAAGCTCCCATTCCCACTAAGCTGTCAACTTTCCAAGCACAAAGGCCACGAACTATCAAGTTATCTCTGTTCACTAACCTGAAGCATGAAGCTCTGAACTAAGAACAACTCTCTCTTTCTCCTCTCTCTCTCTCTCTCTCTCTCTCTCTCTCTCTCTCTCTCTCTCTCTCTCTCACACACACACACACACACACACACACACACACAAATCAGAGGAAGGAAGAGAACTGAGAGAGAGCCCATGGCCTATATCTTTAAAATATTATCCTGCCATATTTATAAAAAGCTACAGAGAGGCTCAGAGGAGGAATGAGCACATCCTGTAGGAAGATCGATAAAATTGTCCATGCAGAGAGCCATATTTCTTCATTATTAAGTGTGCAAGATGTAGAGCCTGACAGCTCTCGGTTCAGGACCAGGTCTTTTGTTACTGTGATGTGACCTTGAGTCAATGGCCCGGCCAGGCTTCTATGCTCTGGTCTGTAGAGCAGGGAGGAGACCCTAATATTTGTATTGCAGGAGATCAACTGATCAATGGATATCCAGAGTCCTGTGTCAGTACATGGGAAAAGGGGGCAGAGGTTAGCTCACTGAGAGGATTGAGGGGCAAAGGAGTAAGAGGTAGAAATAATATTTGGAGTCATAAGCCATGGCAGAGCCAGAGAGGTAGGTGTCTCAACTGTGACCAGCAAGATGTGCCACAAACAGAAGCTTCAAGAAACCGTAAGAATTGTGAATGGACTTAGTTTAATGATCCACAGTTTGTGAAGCAGGGGTTGGGTAGGGAGCAGCATGCATGGGTTTGTGTAAGGAGAGAATGGATAATCCCCCCCCCCCTTAGTCAAGACCTAGATTTTAATTAGTTAAAAACCCCAAAGCCTTCCCAGAAAGTGTAAATATCGTCATCATGCAGACTTTGATTGTGGTTTTGTTTTTATGCATTTTTGTGCTACCAGGAGCAGGTTTATACCCTAGGAGAACCCCATTGACTTAGATAGAGGTGCAGGTTCTAGTTTTAAATCAGTGTAAAGAAGCTTTGGTCATTCCACACATGCCATTTTTCAGATTTCTCCTCCATGAGTCTTATGTGATCTACCTGGATTTTTTGTAACATTCTTAACTTCCATGGTTTTGTACTCATTTTTTTCTTTTCTATTTTCCCCATCAAGAAAATTTATTACTGTATATCTTTCCTTATCAAAAATATATCCCTATTCTTGCAGCCTTCTTTACTCCCTGCTCTTACTTACTAGAGCTTTTGTACTTTATTTCTTGTTTAAATTACAAGACAGCAAAAAAAAAAAAACAAATTTACTAACATATTAAAAGAGAATTAAATCTAAACTGCATTGATGGCATAATGTAACAAACTAGAATAATTATTCATACGTTGTAAAACTATAAAGTTTTTTATGTTGTAAATCCTAAGCAGACTTTTATATCACTTTGATCTTTTTTTTAAAATTTTTTTGCAATATCTTTTGCTCATAGTCTTTCTACTCCCTAAAGTCCTCCCAGTCTCTCCCCCATAGACTTCATATTCTTTCTCTCTCTCTTAAAAAGGCCGAGAAAAACAACAAAAATGAAAATCAAAACAGAAAAACAAACTAAAAATAAAAATGAAGAAAATCAGTAAGATTAAAAAATATCAAAGCCAAAAGAACACTTATAAAAACCTTGGAGCCCATTTTGTGCTGGCCAGCTGCTCCTGGGCATGGACCCTGGAATGTGGTTGGTATGTGCAGTCATACTCATTGGAGAAAACTATCTTCTTTGTCTCCGCAGGTATCAGAGCAAATAGCTCCTTGGTTAGGGGTAGGAGTTGGTGTGCACTTCCCCTTCTCAGTGCTGGGGTTTTGTCTGGTACGAACCTGTGAAAGTCTCAGGCACACTATCAAGCTGTGTGATTTTCATAATCATCGTCATTGTTGGTCTAGAAGACACTGCTTCTTTGGAGTCACCCACCACCTCTAGCTCATAGACTTTCTGCCTCCTCTTCCACATAGATTCCAAGGAACTTAGAGGAGGGCTTCAATAAAGACATTTCATTGAGAACTGATTGCTCCAAAGTCACTCTCTGAACATTGCCCAGTTATGTGTCTCTGAGTTAATTCCTCTCAACTTTTCTGGTGAGGCCCATCTCTTGGTATAGCAGTATATCACTGTCATTTTATTGCTAAGTACCTGTGGCAGAATAACAGCAATAGGACTTCCTCTAGGCCCAGACCTATCTAGTCTCAGGTTCTTGGCAACTTTAGCTGTATTGTGTATGGGTTCCACTTTAATGAGTGAGCCCTAAAGTGCAGGTTTCAGAGTTTGTAGCTGGGGAACATTGATGATTATTTTCATCCTCCAGTAGTGTGACAGTACTATGCACAGCAGCATGAATACTAGTTGGTAGGGGTAAAGCTTGATGGCATAAGATGGGGCACTATCTCCCCCATTATGGTGACTCCATTTAGAATCATTTCATGTATTTATTTTAGGGAGATTCTACAGAGGTAAGTTTCCATACAACTCTCAAAGGATCTTTAATGTTAGTTGTCCCTCCCAATATTCTCATTTACACTGCAACCTCCCATCCCCATCCTTAATTAATCTTCTCTTGTAATTCCCCCCTGTCTCTTTATTATGCTACACTGTTTTTGCTTCCTTGAAATATCTCCTCCTCTTCACTTGGTTCCTTACTAGTTATGTGACCATTGTGGTTATTTTGGCGGAAACACACATATCTAAAGTTTAAATTCTAATACCCACCTGTAAGAGAAAGTCTGCCTTATTTGTCTTTGTCGGTCTGGGATACCTCACTCAGGATGATTGTGTCTAGTTCCATCCATTTACCTACAAATTTTGTAATTTCATTTTTCTTAGCAGCCGAATAATATTCCATTGTATGTATGTACCAAAGTTTTACTACCCATTTATGAGTTCATGGATATTTGGGCTGTTTCTAATTTCTGGCTATTATAAATAAAATAACAATGAACATGGACGAGTGATTATCTTTACATTAAGATAAAAAGTGATTTGGTGTATTCCCAAGAGTGGTACAGGTAGATCTTGAGGTAAATTGATTCCTAGCTTGCCAAGAAACCTATAATTTCCATAGAGGTTGCACCAACCTGCATTCCCATCAGTAATTTAAGTTACCCCACATCCTCACCAGCATGAGCCATCATCTGTTTGACTGATCTTGGCCATTCTGACTGGTATAAGATAAAATCTTAAAGTAATTTTAATTTATATCTCCCAAATTGATTGAAGATGTTGAACATCTTTTGAGATGCTTCTCTACCATTTTTGTTTCATCTTTTGATAACTCTGTATATAGCACTATGCCACATTTTTAACTGAGTTATGTTTTCTTGATATTTAGGGTGATTTTTATGTCCTTTGTGTATTGTTGGTAATAAACCTCTATCAGATGTATAATCAGTAAATATATTTTCTCATTCTGAAGGCTGCCACTTAAGTTTTTCAGTTACCTGAGGTCCCATTTATTAATTGTTAGTCTTAATGCCTATTGGTGTTCTGCTTAAGAAATCTTTTCTTGTGCCGATGACTTCAAACCTATCCCATTACTTTATCTTCTATCAGATTCAAGGTGGCTGGACTTATGTTGTGTCCTTTATTCATTTGGAATTGAGTTTGTGTGTAGACTTCTATATGAAGATATTCCATTAGACCAGCACCATTTGTGAAGATGCTGTGTTTTCTCCAGTGTGTATTTTTTTGCTTCTTTGTCAAAAAAAAAAAATCAGGCATCCATAGTTTTGTTGAGTTATGTCTGGGTCTTCAGCTCTGTTTCATTAATCAATCTGGTATTTTGTGACAATACTAGACTACTTTTATTCCTACATGCCTGCAATACACTTTGAAATCTGGGATGGTGATACCTCTAGTACTTCTTTTTTTGTTAAGAATTGTTTTAGATATTCTGGTGTGTGTGTGTGTGTGTGTGTGTGTGTGTGTGTGTGTGTGTGTGTGTGTTTTCAAATAAAGCTGAAGATGTTTTAAATTTATATGAAGAACTGTGTTGGAATTTTGATGGAGATTATATTGAACCTGTAGATTGAATTTGGTAGGATCATCATTATCACAATATAAATCCCACTGACCCACGAGCAGAAGAGATCTTTCCATCTTCTGATGTATCCTTCAATTTCTTTCTTCATTGTCCCCAAATTTTTGCAATGCAAGTCATTAAACTTGTTTGTTTAGAGCTTCCTGAAAACATTTTTGAGGTGTTGGAAAAAGCACTATTTACTTGAGCTTTTTCTCAGTCTTGAGTTTGTCATTTGTAGAAGTAAATTTTTGTCTGTTACTTTTGAATCTTGCTGATTTTTCATTTTTATATTTATTGGTGTTTAACTTGTTGTATGTTTGTTTGTTCACTATGTTTTCATTTGGATTTTTAGAAAGATTCTTTTATATGCTTTTCCCTTTATCCTATAAAACTCTGAGAGCTGTAGGATGTTATGGTCTGGCAAAGGCTGGCCCAAATAAGAAGCTTCTAATGACCTGAGACAGGATCTGTCTTGTATGAGCAAGAGGGCAGAAGGTAAAAAAATATACAGGGAGCCAAAATCTTTATGTTAGCCTTGTAATTGTAGTTTGGGGTGCAAAAGGCATTTGCTCTCCTGGGGAACTTGGGGAGATAGAAAACAACTACTTCTCGCCCCTTCCTCGTAGCTACATAAACATAATCAATCAATTTACAAGAAAATATACCCAAGGGGCTGCTGAAGGCTGCTAACAGAGGCTGTTTACAGGAATGGAGGCTGTGCCATCCATTCTAACAATCAGAGCCCTGAAATAGCCCAGACAGAACCAGGCAGAACAGAAAGATTCTTTCAAACAAGAGCCACGCAGGCCATGCCTGGAACAGGAACAGAAGAGAAAGAGTTTTAAAGTAGAGGCCAAGTAAGTCTTCACTCAGGAAGCAAACCAGAAAGCTTGGGGAGTTGATCTGCTAGGTAACAGCAAAGAGAGTTCAGGGGAGCTGAGGAAGGACGGTCCTCAAGAGAAATCACAGTCCAGGATGCATTCCCAGGAACTGTCTGTTCAGGCAGACACTACAGCTCCTCACTAATTCAGTGACTTACTAGAGAGTCCTGAATCTGTCCTGGTGGGACTGGATTTCCAGAATCTTTAACCAAAAAGGTTTTTTTAAAAAAAGAAAAAAAAGAGCCTATGCTTCCTGTCACCAAAGAGGTAAATAAATGGAGAGATGAATGAAATGTTTAGGTTGTGCTTTCTTCAGAGAGCTGGTGACCTGGGGCAGTCGTGAGTCAACATTGTTTTTAAAAAGACTGCTGCATGTCTGATCTCCAGCAAGATGACTTTGTGGGAGGAGAGGCCATAAAAACAACCATCCATTCTGGAGCTCAGCCACATCTCGGAGATGGGTGCTGTCTGTGCCTCTCTTGCTACCATGCCTTGCGTTCTTTTCATTCTATGAATATTGAGGCTCAGGCACCTCTTGAGATATGGAGTCTCATTGGTGTTTGATTATAATAACTTTATACTCCTCCATGAGCATCTGGACTAGGGGTGGGGATTAACTTGAAACAAACACACCATTATAGTGTATATTATTAAACTATTAATTACAAGTGAGTACATTCCTTTTTAAAATATGTAGTACAAATGTGTCTTTATAAGACAAGATATAAAAGTGCCTCTGTAATCTAACCATAAAGGCAGAGAAGAAAATATATATAGAGTGTGTGTGTGTGTGTGTGTGTGTGTGTGTGTGTGTGTGTAGGGGGTGTTTAGTTCATTCTGTTGTAAGAAACCAGCTTCTAAGACTAGTCTACTCCTGTAATAATCCAGTCTGTCTCTGTGCTGCTGTGATAAAAAGCACCGACTAAAATTGGAAATGGTCTGTTACTAGATCTACAACTTACAGTCCATCTTCTGGCCAAGTCAGATACTCAGTGTGGGAATGTGGAGGTGGGAACTGAATGAAGCAAGGGCCATGAAGGAATGCTTGCTCTCAGGAATTTCTCAGTTTGCTTTCTTCCACAACCAGGACTACTTTGTGTTACTGCCCACAGTACCCTGTGTCCTATCATATCAATCATCAATCAAGAAACTGAAAAGCCCCACAGACCTGCCTATAGACCAATCTGATGGAGGCAATCCTCAATTTACATTGCCTTTCCTAGATCACTCTCGTTTATACCAAGTTAACAGAAAACTAACAGGCACAATTGATCCCTTGTTGGTTTGACACGCAAACACATCACCATTAAACTATGATATCCCATGTTTTGTTTGTTTCCCAAGATTTCATGCTAATATTAACATCACAATATAAACCACACTGCAACTTTTAAAGTCTTATAATCTTTTGAATTTTAACACAAGTCCAGTCTCTTGAAAACAACTGACATCTCTTTAAGTCAAAAATTCCCCAGATGTAGACTCCTAGAAAATAAAAAATAAATTAAAAACCTTTTATGCCAAGAGGAAAGATCCAAGGCATAGTTACAATCATATCAAATCAAAACCAACATCCAGCAGTATAAATCAAATCCTTTAACTCAATGTAAGACATCAGGGACTCACAATCTTCTGGGCTTCAGGGGCTTGGGTTGCTGTATTTCCCTAGCTCTGCCTTTTGTAACACACACCACTTACCCAATAGAGTTATGCCAGCTCCACTCCACACTTGACATTGTCTTTAGTGGTTCTGCCACAGTCTTGGGGTCTCAACGTGCTGGAGTTCCCATCACCCCTGAGATTGCACTTTTACCAATAGCTTCCTAGCCTCTCTACGTATGCTTCAACCTTCTCACATGGTGCTAAGCCTCACCTTTCTCCATGACCCCTTCAGTCCTGCAGCTTCCGTGCTATCAAATGAGCACTGTGTGGGAGACTTACATAGCACCAAGTTTGGGAGGGGATGCAGGTTTAGTCTCTCTAGAGCATGGTTTGTGTTGTGACCCTGAGAGAATACTTCCCAGGAAGTTTTCTTCAATGAGCTCCAGATTACCAAAAATCACAGATTATCAACTAAAATGTTTCACCTGGAGAGACCTGATAGAGTTTTTCTTGCCTCTGAAACTTTACAAACCAGGTCTCCTTTGAGCGAATTTCTCTCACTGCTCTTCTATTGCAAGCCCATTATGCTTTGAGCACTCAATGGCTTTCCCAACCCAAAGTTCCAAAATCTTTCCACAATTCTCTAAATAAAAAAGAAAGAAACAAACAAAAGCACAATCTATTCCATCACAGCAAAATCCTATTCTCTCTTTTACCAATTTTGATTCTGGTTTGATTTTCTTTCCTGAGGTGGATTTTTGTCAGCTTGACACACATGGTAGTGGCCTTAACCCATTAAATCTGATGACTCATCATCATTCCACATCTTGATACTGCTGCATTAGGAATCAAGTTACCGGCCTGTGAAGTTTGGGGTGAAATATGCAAGCAATAAGAGAAGTTCTTCCATCCCAGGGATCCTGTGGGGGAAAAATTTGAATCAGTAGCTTTGGAGCAAGACTCGTGTGTCTAAGACACTCCACATGATGCTGAGGCTGCTGCTTGGTGTACCACAATGTGTGATGGAGCCCTGCATACCTTTCTGATGACCTGACATTTCCCTGGAACTTCAGGAGGGCCCACTTTCCTGCTTTCTGAAGAATAAATTTCTGTTCCTCAGTATTCAAGAAATCTCTGGGATCCCTCGGTGGCCTGGACAAGCCAGGTACCTCCATTTGTTAAAACTGAGAATTTAATACACACATAATGTGTTTTTGATAAATTCTATCCAGTATTCTACTTATTATATGAGTAAACAAATCAGGAAATCCCACCTTCCATTTAAATTTCAGGGGCTATCTTGACTTTAGGAGCCAAAACGTCCATATAGCAGGTAACAGTCTGAGAAAAACTCTCATATCTCTTGCTAGATTTCTTGAAATCACTATAAGACATAACCAAGAAAAACAGTTTAAAGTAAAGAAAGATTTATTTTTGCCTCAAAGTTTCAGAAAGTTCAGTCAATGCTCGGTGGCTTTGCTGTTTGTCTCTGTGGTAAGGCAGAACACCAGGGCTGATGGGCATGATGGAGAAGGCCTGCTTACATCATGGCATCCAGGAGGTCAAGAAGAAGGCACAGCAACATAGGATGAGGTGTAACTTTCCTGGAACACCTCCATGATCCACTTTCTCTACCTACACCTCACTTTCTAGTTTCTACCACCTCTCAACAAGGCCATATCAGGAATCAATTGGGGAGCAATTTGTTCATCAGGTGAGAGCCTTTGGGATCTCGTCACTTCCTAAAAGCCCTTCATTTGACAACCAAGCCAGTATCTGAGCTCCTAGGGAATGCTTCCTATCCACACCATAGTATTTTTCTCCTCTTAGGCAGGATGGACAGAGTGATGCTGTCTCTCATTTGAGCATCTCCTGTCTCCCAGTTTTCCCTAGCACACACTGCTGTGGTTGAAATGAATGCATTTATTTCACTGAGGGAGATTAAATCCAAGCTCATTTTAAAAAGCCCCCCATCGGTCTTAAATGATCCTGAGTGATCCCCCTTGGTGCACCCCTTCTTGGAGCCTTTCATTTTCATGACATACCAGCCACAGTGTACTCTCCAGTACACTGTGTACTTCACTAGTGAAGTACTCCAGTGTACTTCTCCAGGCCTCTATAGCAGTTTCTCTGAGTACCAAACATCAGTCAGTCCTAAAACTCCCTAGGAAATCTCATTGTACATCCAAGTTAAGCATCACCGCACCCAAGTTTAAGAGCTTTCTGTTCTGAGTTCCTTGCTGCCTACCCTTTGTCTCCTCCACCCACTGTGTACTTGCTCCTACTCTTGGTCAGATCTCAATCTAGAGCCCCCCTTTGCTGTGAGGTCCTTCAAAACCTGCGCTGTAATTGTCAGTTGTTTCATTTCCTTCCTAGAGTGTAGCCCAGACTGTCATTCTCTTTCATATTTGTGCTTACTTATTTTCTATTCATTTTGCGAAAATGTTGTCAAATGATGCCAAGAACCCCATCTGGTTTTATTTGTCACCATACTTAGCATGTAACACTGTGTTGGATCCACAGTGGGAGCTTATCAAATAGTTGGTGAAGGCGTGAAAGGCTATGACTCCTACATAAAGCAACTTAATGTAAGATGCATAGAAGCTGTGTCTTTTTCTAGAGCTTCTGTATTGGCCACTTTTACATTACCATGACCCTAGTACCTCACAGAAACAACATAAAGGAGGACAGATTTACTTTGACTCGAGATTTCCAAAGTTTCAGTCCATCATAGTAGTGACACATGGCAAAGAAACCAGACCATGTGGCAGGGGTGGTGACGGGGAATGTACATACGACAGGACTAGCATAGGGTGATGAATCAGGGGTTGGGTTACATCATTCAAAGACTTGCCCTCAGTGATCCGCTTTTGCCATCCTACTCCATTTCTTAAAGGATCTATAGCTACGCAAACTCATACCACAAGCTGAGAAACCATCATTCAGACATGAGCATGTGGGACCATTTCGGGGTCAAGCCATAATAGCTGCAGCGAGGAGTGCTGAAGTGTGAGCTTGGGAAGATCGTACCCCATAGAATGTGTCATTTCCTTCCTCCACTACTCCAAGATAATATGCACTACCTTCCTGAAGATCTTTCAGCACCCTGACCTGCTCAGCTTGGCAGTCATAACCCTCCTGATCACATAGAGAAAGAAATGCTTCCACACTCTTGTGTCTTGCACACATGGAAACCTAGCTATGCTTTAATGTCAACTCAAAGCTCCAAACTTCCAGATTTGTTGTCTCCAAATCAGACAGTACTGAGCCCAATGAGAGGGGAAGGTCCTAGGTGCTCTTGTCTTAACCCAGCTTCCAGAAAAAAAGCTTATTTTTTCCAAATTAAGAACACAGCTGTGCTAAAAAGTAACATTTGTTTCTTACACAGTAATGGGAACAATGTAGTCTATGAGGGAACAGATTATCTCTTGCTAAGGTCACTTAGATCCTTCCTTGAATAAGGAGTGCCCCTCCCACGGACAATTACCAATCTCTGAGCTCGGCTCTTTACTAGAGCCGTCATACAATGTGACTGCATTATCTAATATTTTAGGGAAAACACTTCTCAGGCTTCTTAGTGAACCAGTCAATGCTGAGTATCAATGATATTAAACCAGGCATTTCCTCTACTCCCACCGTATGGGGAAAATGCCATGATTAAACAGAGTCCAGCAGAAAAGATTGACAAATACAGAAATAAAGTTACCTCTAGATCATGAGCTAATACTCATGAAGTCCCTGACAGAGAACCTGCTTCACTGAAGGAAATAATAGGAGGTATTTTGACTATTGCTTCTGGTGCTTCCTCTGCTCCTCCCATTGCGCACATCTCTAACACTTGGGGGGAATGGCAGAGAGCCAGAATTTGATGAATGTTTTGTGGATAAAGGAGGATAAAGCTGAAGCATCTCTTAACACCGTGTCACTGCCGCATTTCACAAACATGCCAAGTGGCTGCCCTGTTGCCGAGTAGTCTGCCTACGCTGTGAAGTCAAAGCCCTTCTTGGCTGGTGATTCACCTGCTCAGCTTTGAGTCTCAGAGACACAAGCATGGAGGCACTCAACCACCAAGTGAGTGTTGTGAAATCTCTTGCAGAAAGATGGTTGCTGGAATAGGTAATTAAATGATCTAAACGGCGACTTGGGACTGGGTATATTCCCAAAGGTAGACCCTCTAGGATGGCACTAGATAGATGGATAGATAGATAGATAGACAGACAGACAGATAAATATAACGTGTACCAATATTCAAATGCTACTGAGCATGCCCAACATTCCATTGTGACCTGAGTGGAAAAAAAATGGTATTTATGGTGGAATTGCCCATGGACAAAGATATCTTTCTCTGACAGAATTAATAAGATCGATGCTTGGCAGATACAGAGTTGGCCCAACTTGGTCTCAAAGTAAGAGTTGTGCTCTACTTATGTTCATGCTGACCCTGAGAAGAAACGGGCCAGGAAAGGGCAGTGAAAATAAATGGTCTCCACCATTAGCTCCCCAAGAACCAGGTAACACTCCACAAATGTCACACTGATGATCTCAACTGTGTTAATACATATCATCAGTCTGTTCAAGAAACTAGATTGACCAAAGACCCCTCGAAGGAATGGGACATCAATAGTGCAGTCACATATTTCCTAATGGCTCAAGAACTGTAAACGAGAGAGCAGGAACTTTGGACCCTGCCCTATCCATAGAGCAGCCTATTGTTGAACCACAACTGTCAGATGTTTCTAGGGAAGTAGAATAAAAATAAACATTAATTTAAACAGAATAAAAATAAAGATGAATTTAAGCAGATGGTTTTTTAATTCCTTAGGAGCAATAAGAAAAAAATATCCCACATCTGTTTACCCAGAGGTATGCTTTACCAACAGCCTACACTATGTCTATTGGTCCCATCAAGTTGGCAATCAAGACTAACTAGGATACTAAACTAATCAACACCTAAGTGAATAGTGGATTAAGTCGTGTCTGTATGAGTTTAGCAGTCAGTTTGAACACACCCAGAAGTCCATGGCTTTCTTCTTCTCCTCTTACTTTGTCCTGTGGTATTAAACCATGTGTATGGTGTTGATAGGGACAGGATCTATATCTCTCATTCAGACTGTTGTCACTCTACATTCATGTGTACAAATGGCGCCATCCGCTGATGGTGACGAGGTGTTTGGACACATCCCTTGGCTCCTTCCACCCCTTCTTCCAAGATAGTCCCTGAGCCTTAGGTGTAAAAACTGTGTTGTAGATGCATCAGAGGGAGCTGGGTGTCCATGGTCAGTTGCTCTCTGTATTTTGATCAACTGTGGTTTTCTATGATGGTCTTTGTCTGCTTCAAAGAAAAGCTTTGATGAGGAACAGAAGCCGCTTCTCTGTGAATATAAGCCTAAGTATTATAATGTGATTCGGAATTATGTTGGTTTGGTAGATGGTGGTGGTAGATTCTCCTCGAAGATCCATGACCATATTGGCCCCAGGTGGTTAGTTAGGTTTCCCGTACCAGGCAGGACTTCTTTCCTGATGAGTGAGCCTTAAGTTTAATTAGAGAGCTGTCTCCAAGGTATGAGAGCAACTACCACGACTTTAGGACCATCTTGTTGTGTTGGTAGCTGAGGTCCATATTGCAACAGCAGTAGCCATTACTGCTTCAGGAGTCTCTTGACCTTTACTGACCAACAATGTGAAAAGAGATTTCTCAAGGCTGGTGCTGGTGTTTTTGTTAGATAGTCCATGGCTCCTGGACTTGTCAGTCCAAGTGGTATAACATCATCTAAAATATTAAATTGATATATTTCCCAGGAGGTAGGAGCTAACCACACTACAGCCCCTTGACAGAAAAGGTCCTTACAAACCTTGACCTTAAATAACGTTTCTGAATGTATGTATGTCTGTAAGTGGTGGCAAACATCAGACTGATCTGGTTTCCAGCTAATCTGCTAAGTGAAAGTTTTCATTTTGAGAAAGTTGTAGGTTTTCACACAGTTGTAAGAAGTAACAGGCAGAGACCTTTCTGCCTTTATTTATCTACTCCCAGTGTATCTATGTGTGTATGTGTATATATATATATATAATATGTATATATGTGTATATATAATATGTATATATGTGTATATATATATATATATGGTGTGTGTGTGTGGAGAGAGAGAGAGAGAGAGAGGGGGAGAAATCTCATATCATATCCAGGAAGCAAATGTTGACATTGTTCAAGTCCAAGCAGACTATAGAAAGAGGAATGGACCTTCACTGCTGTCCCATGTCATCTCATAAGATCTCTCTCTGAGTCCACAGGTAATGGTGACAAAAATAGCAAAGAAATGCCCCCCTTTCAGGAACAATTGCATTTCTGGAGCTGTAGCCAGTGATTGTATTAGTTTATTGTCTCGTTTGTTGATGTAACAAAATACCTGACAAAAGCAATTTTAGAAAGAAAGGTTTATACTTGCTTACAGTTCCAGAGGCAACAGCCCATCCTGGTGGGAAAAAAAGCAGGGGGAGCGTGGCAGGGGGAGCGTGGCAGGGGAGCATGGCAGGGGTAGCCTGTGGCTGGCTAACTGTATTCACAGTCAGGAAGTAGGAAATGACTAATGCCTGTGCTCAGCTGGCTTTCTGCTTTTAATTCAACCCAGGACTCCAGCCCAGAGAAGGGTAAGGCCTACATTTAAGGTGAATCTTCCCATCTCAATTAACTCAGTCTAATTGATTCCTTACCTGTGTGCTCAGAAATGCATCTCCATGCTGATTTTAAACTCAATCAAGATTAAATGTCAGTGTGGTAGAGTTCTCACTCAGTATATATAAGGTCCTGGGCTCAATCCCCAGCAAAACACACACACACACACACACACACACACACACACACACTCCTGTAAAAAGAATATTGTAAGGCAATGAAACTAAAGGCATAAAAATGCATTCAGAGAAATTCATAGCAAAACAACAGCAGGACAGTGTTTACATCAAAATAGCAAAGAGAAGACTTACAATACACAGGGCTGGTGTGCATGTGGAGAAACAGATACTCCCACAATCCCACTGGACCTAATCTGACAACAGAGAATGTCACAAAGAGAATTATCCTTTGATGTAATAGTCTTAATTCAGGGCTTTTCCGGAAATAAAAGAAACATTATAGAAACATGAATGCAGTATTGTAAGATTATTTTGTTTAAAATGTCAAGTGTTTGCTCACAAATATCTTGACACACCTTGAATATCAATCAACAGTAGAAAGCTTAAATTCTTCCTGGGACTCCAAACTGTGAAATTCTGTGCAGCTGATTAAAAAGGTGAGTGTGTACTCACTCATTAGTGGACTCTAGCCACAAACCAAGGACATTAAGCCTATAGTTCACAAGCCTAGAGAAGCCAAATAACAGGGTGAACCCAAAGAAAAACTTATATAGATTCACCTGGAAATTGGAAGCAAACAAGATCGCCGGGCAAAAGTTGGGAGCATGGGGGTGGGGGTAGGGGTGGGGGTGAGGTTGGAGGAAGGGGAGAGGAGGAGAGGGAAGGGAGAAGGGAAAGACTGGCAAGAGCTTGGGGGAGTGGGAGGGTGGAGATGGAGGAAGGGCAGATATAGAAGCAGTGAAGAAGATAGCTACATTAAGGGAGCCATTTCAGGGTTGGCAAGAGACTTGGCTCTAGGGGGGATCCCAGGTGTCCACGGCTAGATCCTTGGACAGCAGAGCAGAGGGTACCTGAACTGTCCTTGTCCCACTATCACGCTGATGATTATCTCGAATATCACCATAGAATCTTCATCCAGCAACAGATGGAGATAGAGACAGAGACCCTCATCAGAGCAACGGACTGAGCTCCCAAGGTCCAGTTGAAGGGCAGAAGGAGGGAGAAGACGAGCAAGGAAGTCAGGACTGCGAGGGGTTGGTCCACCAACTGAGGCAGTGTGCCTGTTCTAATGGGAGGTCACCAAATCCAGCTGGACTGGGACTGAACAAGCTTGTGATCAAAACGGACTCTGATTGTGGCTGACAATGGGGGCTGACTGAGAAGCCATTGATAAAGGCACTGAGACTTGTTTTTATGGCATGTTTTGGCTTTTTGTGACCCTAGTCTATATGAATGCACAGCTTCCTAGGCCTGGATGTAGCAGGGAGGGCCTTGGACTTCCCATAGGGCAGGGTTCCCTGCCCCCTCTCAAGCAGGGAGTGGGAGGGAGGAGAAGGGTAAGTGGGGGAGCAGGAGGGGATTGTGAGGAGGGGAGGAAGTGTAAATGTTGGAATGGAAAAAAAAAAGAAAGATAAAAAAAATAAAAATAAAAAGGTGAGTGAGTCTCATGTGCCTGTACCAGCATGCTCTCTCAGAAACTGAGCTGCACAGTAGAATATGGAATCTGATCTAAGTTTAGCAACAAAAAAGTGTATGAACTCATATACTTATTTGTGCATATTGAGGAGTAGGAAGAAAGTTGGGGCATGATACAAAATCCATAATTAGCGTGATTTTTCTCTAGAATGAGGGAAAATTCTAGTGTGAAGGACAAAAATATAACTTTGTTCAATGCTTTTGAGTTGTTTCTCTGGCTACAGGAAAAGGAGAATAATAAGGAACAGGGAAGAGGATGAAAAAGTAAAACTGAACATGGTGTTTAAGCCCTAGGGAATTAAATTTCCACACAGCAGCCTTCTGGGTATTTAGAGAAAAGACCTGAGTGGGAAGCAGGAGAGGTGCAAGGCCACCCTCTGAGTTGGGGTTTGGGAACTTCCTGCCTTTGCCTAGCAGCTGCAGCATGAGCTGAGAGAGCACCTAGCCCGGCTGCAAATCAGGAAGAATCGATGCCGCCTACCCACGCCGGAGGATGCAAGCAGCTCATTAAGGCAGGCTCTGGTAATTGATTTCCAAGAGAAGCAAATGCCTTCTCGCTGGCATCCACACAGGCATCCAGATAGACTGCCTCTGCAGCCCAGATTGCCTCAGACCTGTTCTCTGATGCCTTGCTCTCCCTCCAAACAAGGTGGAGGTGGCAGGATTTAGTCCCTGCATTTATTATACCCACAAGGAGTCAAGACCTTCGGGCAAGTCTGAGTGTGTACCACCAAGCTGATATCACTCATATGAAGTTACATGACCTTTGGAGGTTTAGAGCAAGACTTCCCAAGCCATAAAACAGAAAGCCCGAGAAACCAGTTGGGTACTGTAGATGGGAACGCCAGGGTAGTGTGGCTTTAAAAAGCTCTACCTATGCTGGTATGAATGTATAGAATAATGGCATTTTCAAAACAGACACATCCAAGAAGGTGAGCCAGGCCAGAAATACCAACCTATACAACCAATTTGATTGGATGTCTTTATGTTTTTGTCATTGTTTATGTTGGTGTTGTGTTTTGTTTTGCTTTCTGAGGCAAAGTTTCACTATAGAAACTATAGTTTCACTCCATACTAGCCTGGAGTGCTGGGGTTACAGGTGTGAGCCATGATGCCCTAGTCTTAATTGGACTTAGTTCACACTGCGTCTGACCCTCCCCGCAGACTCATACTCCTATCCAATTCTGCTAAGCCTAATGGCATCTTCCTTCAGGGTGGGGTTTGCCACCTCCATGGCTTCCATGAAGAAATCATCTACAAAGAAAGGACGACTGTATGTGTCAGTTCTCTCGTATATTTAATGGCAGTAATAGTAGTTAGTCCTCACCTCTTAAGATTTGGCTTCAAATAAAGTGGATATGGGGACACTTGAATCACATCTTACACACAGGACACCAGCTCAGTGTCCCTGATGGAATAGCGCTGTTATCAAGGTAGGATTGCTTTCCTCTTTCAGAGCGGTGGGGCACCTGCAGCCTATGGATAGAATCAGCAGCACCAAGCGTGGATCGGTCAGGAGCTCTGCTGTTGGTGACGAGGAATTGCCTCTTCATTCTCTCGCTCTTTTTTTTTAATCGATTTTTATTGAGTTTTACATTTATCTCTGATCCCCTCCCTGCCTCTCCCCCTCCTCCCTTCAACCCTCCCCCAAGGTCCCTATGCTCCCAATTTACTCAGGAGATCTTGTCGCTTTCTACTTTCTACTTCCCATGTAGATTAGATCTATGTAAGTCTCTCTTAGGGTCCTCATTGTTGTCTAAGTTCTTTGGAATTGTGGTTTGTAGGCTGGTTTTCTTTGCTTTTTGTTTAAAAGCCACCTATGAGTGAGTACATGTGACAATTGTCTTTCTGGGTCTGGGTTAGCTGTGAGCTAACGGTTGGGATTATCTTGACTTTTATCGGTGTATCTTACAGCGGAAAGACTTTCCAAGCCAGTAGGGCAAAGTGGAGAAATCTGGACAGCTTCTACTCTTACTATCATGTGGCCCTTTGGAACAAGAGGCCAGCAAGTCACTTGCAGATTTCTCACATTGACGTTCCAGAAATGCCCTCCCAAAACACGCTCTTGATCTTCCCCTGTAGATATGGGAAATCAGAATCTAAGAGGGACAAGGAGATGTATGTGAACATGTGTGTGTGTGTGTGTGTGTGTGTGCATGTGTATAATGTGAGTATATATTTTCTGGTGGGCATGTACACGTGTGTACACACAGGGGTGTTCATATATGTGTGTTCACAGGTGTGGAGGCCAGAGGTCCATGTCAAGTGTCTCCCTCACTCACTGACCCCCCCCATAGAATCTCTATCAAGATCTCTCTTTCATTGCTCTTCTATTCTGTCTCTCTCCCCCCTTGACCATACCATTTCCTCATGTTCTCATCTCTCATCCCCTCCCATTCACCAACCTCCTCGCCCCAGTTTGCCCAAGAGATCTCACCTAATTCCCATTCTTTGGACAATCCATGTGTCTTTCTTAAGGTTTTCCTTGTCACCTAGCTCCTCTGGAGCTGTGGATTGTAGTCTGGTTATCCTTTGCTTTACATCTAATATCCACGTACGACTGAGTACTATGTTTAACTTACTCAGTCTCAGTTACTTTGCTCAAAATATTTTTTCTAGTTCTATCAATTTGCCTGCAAATTTCATGATGTCACTGTTTATTTACAACTGAGTAAAACTCCATTATTTAAATGTATCACATTTCCTTTATCAATTTTTCAGTTGAGGGGCATCTAGACTGTTTCTGGGTTCTAGCTATTATAAATAATGCTGCTATGAAATTTATAGATCAAGTGTCCTTGTGGAATGATTGAATATCCCTTGGGTGTATGACCAGGAGTGGTATCGCTGGGTCTTGAGGTAGACTGATTCCCAGTTTCTTGAGAAACAGCCATACCATTTTCCAAAGTGGCTGTACAAGTTTGCACTCCCATCAGCAGTGGAGGAGTGATACCCTGACTCCACATTCTCTCCAACATAAGCTGTCCTCAGTACTTTTGATCTTAGCCATTCTGACAGGTGTAAGATGGTATCTCAGAGTTTTTTTTTTTTTGATTTACATTTCTCTGATGATTAAAGATGTTGAGCAATTCCTTAAATATCTTTCAGTCATTTGAGATTCTTCTGTTAAGAATTATCTGTGTAGCTCTGTATCCCTTCTTTAAATGTTTTTTATTGATATTTATTGAACTCTACATTTTTCTCTGCTCCCCTCCTTGACTCTCCCCTCCCCTCTTCAATCCTCCCCCAAGGTCCCCATGCTCCCAATTTACTCAGGAGGTTTTGTCTTTTTATACTTTCTACTTTCCATGTAGATTATATCTATGTAAGTCTCTCTTAGTGTCCTTATTGTTGTCTAAGTTCTCTGGGATTGTGGTTTGTGGGCTGCCTTTCTTTGCTTTATGTTTAAAAACCACCTATGAGTGAGGACATGTGATAATTGTCTTTCTGTGTCAATGTTACCTCCCTCAAAATAATGTTTTCTAGTTCCACCCATTTTCCTGCAAAATTCAAGCTGTTGTTATTTTTTCTGCTGTGTAGTACTCCATTGTGTAAATGTACCACATTTTTCTTATCCATTCATTGATCGAGGGGCATTTAAATTGTTTCCAGGTACTGGCTATGACAAATAAAGCTTTATTTGGTTGGGGAACTTTCAATGACTGCTTCTATCTCCTTAAGGGTTATAGGCCTATTTAAATTGTTTATCTGGTCTTGATTTAATTTTGGTATAAGGAACCTATCAAGAAAGTTGTTTCTTTCTTTTAAATTTTCCAATTTTGTGGAGTACAGGTCTTTGAAATATGATCTGATGATTCTCTGGATTTCCTCCATGTCTTTTGTTATATCCACCTTTTCATTTCTGATTTTGTTAATTTGAATATTCTTTCTTTGCCTTTTGGTTAGCTTGGATAAGGGTTTGTCTATTTTGTTGATTTTCTTGAAGAATCAACTCTGTGTTTCATTGATGTTTTGTATTGTTTTTTTTGTTTCTGTTTTATTCATTTTCAGCCCTCAATTTAACTATTTCCTGTCATCTAATTCTCCTGGGTAAGTTTGCTTCTTTTTGTCCAAGAGCTTTCAGGTGTTCTGTTAATTTGCTAGTATGGTATTTGTCCAACTTCTTTATATAGGCATTTAGTGCAATTAACTTTACTCTTAAACACTGCTTTCATAGTGTCTCATAAATTTTGGTATGCTGTACCTTCATTTTCATTGAGTTCTAAGAAGTCTTTAATTTATTTCTTTGTTTACCCAGGAGTGATTCATTTGAACATTACTTTGTTTCCACAAGTTTGCAAGCTTTTAGAATATGCATTCTTGTTGAATTATAACTTTAAGTCATGGGATCTGGTAACATGTAGGGGGTTATTTCAATTTTTTTTGTATCTGTTGAGATTTGTTTTGTGACTGAGTATGTGGTCAGTTTTAAAGAAGGCTCTATGAGGTATTGAGAAGAATGTATAATTATGTATAATGTATGTGTTTTGGTGGAATGTTCTATAGATGTCTGTTAAGTTTACCGGTTATTTCCCTTATTTCTCTGCTAAATTTCTGTCTGTGGCAGATCTGTCCAGTGGTGAGAGTCTCCCACAATTAATGTGTTGGGTTTGATGTGTGATTTAAGCCTTAGTAATGTTCCTTTTGCAAATGTGGGTGCCCTTGTATTTGGGGCATGATGTTCAGGATTGATACTTCATCTTGATGGATTTTTTTCAGTAATGAATATGAAAAGTCCGTTATCTTCTTCTTCATCAACATCTTCTTCTTTTCTTTTTATTACCTTTAGTCTGAAGTCTATTTTGTTAGATATTAGGATAGCTACACCAGCTTGCTTCTTAGGTCCATTTGATTAGAAAATCTTTTCCAAACCCTTTACTCTGAGGAAAAATCTGTCTTTAAAGTTGAGGTGTGTTTCTTGTATGCAACAGAATTTTGTATACATTCTGTTAGTCTTGTCTTTTTACAGGTGAGTTGACTTCACTAATATTAAGGGGTATTAATGACAAGTGATTGTTAATTCCTATTATTTTTGGTGGTAGAGTGTGTGTCTTTCCCTTCTTTAAGATTTGCTGATGTGGGATTATCTATTGCCTGTGCTTTTGTGGATATAGCTAACTTTCTTGGGTTGAAGTTTTCCTTCGAGTGTTTTCTGTAGGGCTGAATGTATGGATAAGTATGCTTAAATCTGGTTTTGTCATGGAATATCTTGTTTCTCCATCTATGGAGATTGAAAGTTTTGCTAGGTATAGTAATCTGATTTGGCATCTGTGGCCTTTAGTGTCTGCATAGTAACTATCCAGGACCACCTAGCTTTCAGAGTCTCCACTGAGAAGTCAAATGTTATTCTAATGGGTCTGTCTTTATATGTTACTTGACCTTTTTCCTTTGCAGCTCTTAATATCTTTTCTTCTGTATATTTTGTGTTTTGCTTATTATGTGGCAAGGAGACTTTTTTGGGAATCCAATCTATTTGGTGTTCTGTAACCTTTTTGTATCTTCATAGGCATTTCCTTCTTTAGGTTGGGAGAGTTTTCTTCTATGATTTTATATATTCTGTGCCTTTGATCTGGAGTTCTCCTCCTCCTTCTTCCCTATTTTTCTTAGGTTTGATCTTTTCATGGTATCCCAGAGTTCCTGGATATTTTTTCTTATGATTTTGTTGACTTTAATGTTTTCTTTGAGTGAAGAATTTACTTACTCTATCATATCTCCAACGCATTAAGATTCTCTCTCCTCTCTTGCATTCTGTAGGTTACGCTTGCATCTGTAGTTCCTGTTTGTTTAACCAGATTTTCCATTTCCAGGATCCCCTCAGTTTGTGTTTTCTTTATTGCCTCGATTTCATTTTTTCAAGTCTTGAACTGTTTCCTTTACCTGTTTGATTACTTTTTCTTGACTATCTTTAAGAGATTTATTGATTTCTTCCCATTTTTTCTTTGTCTTTTCCTCCATTTCTTTAAGGGAGTTCTTCATTTCCTCTTTAAGGGTCTCTATCATCTTCATGAAATTATTTTAAGGTCATTTTCTTCTGATTCTTCTGGGTTGGGATGTTCAGGTTTTCCTGGTGTGGTACTACAAGGTTCTGGTGGTGCCATATTGCCCTTTAGGCTGTTGAGTATATTCTTGCATTATTGATGTCTGCCCATCTCTAACTCTAATTGGTGCAGTCACTGTCTATACCTCAGGGAGACACTGGGGTCTCAGGAGATGGATGGGTTTGTGGTCAGAATGGAACTTGTAGATTATAGGATCCAATGAAGGGGAACTGGAACAGCCTGCCTGTAGGAGGTGGGTGGGAGAGAGGTCTTGCTCTTGCAACTGAGGTGTATGTAAAAGGGGCCCAAGGTTTTGACCTGGGACCTAAGGCCTAGAGACTGGACTGTCCAGATGTGAGACTGGTCACTTACCTCTTGGTCCACTCTGCAGTCACAGTCTTCATCTCAGGTAGCAGCAGATGGGTACTTTGGGGACAGAGTGGAACTTGCATGCTGTGGGAATTCTATCCCTGAATAAAAAACCACTTTATTATATGCAGTTCTGAGCTAGTGTGAAATTACTTTATAATGTCCATCTTCATCTGATGCCCACGTGAATCCCAACTCCATGCCTACTGGGTGGACTGGCATAAAAGGCCCAAAAGATGTGCGGCCCAGAAGGTCTCCCACTCCTGCCCACCTGGTTTGATTTCACCTACTAAGCAGTTTTTTGCCAAAACCCAATCATAGCAGAGCTACCACATGCAACTTGGCAATTTTCTGGGCTCATCCACACTCCTTCCTCCATGCTGCTTTCCCTGCTGCACAGCAACTTGTGGGTTGTGTTCCCTGCTCATGAGCTCTGGACTCCTTGCTCTGTGTAAGGAATTGATTTAATTGTTCTTAATTTTACATAATTTTACAGGCATATTTGCCAGTATTTAACCAGGCACCAACACACAGAACCAAAGCAACAGTGTGGAACTGTTCTTTCCACTGCTAGTCATGTCTCTTCACCACATGACTGCAACCCCAACATCTGCTGGCGTATGAAGATTATTACACCTATAAAAATTTACTGAAATTTCATAACAAAGGTAACTATTTGATGAATAAATAAAACAATAAACTTGAAAGTTATATAATTGCAAACAATATTACCATTCAGAAATTTAATAACCTTTTTGCCTATATTATGGATGCTATTCTGCAAGGCTTATATGGTTTTTCTGATACATCCATTTATTGGATATTGGGACTTAATTTTGTTTTTCATATTATATCCTTAATAAAATAGTTTGATAACAGAGCCAAAAATGAGGTACTTTTAGAAATGATACCATCTTTACAGACTAATAATAAACAGCTAGCTGACAAGATTAATACCATCGAAAATCAAAAGTTAGTTGAAAAAATTAATACCATTGAAAAGGATAACATTAATTTGACAGACAAAATTCAATCCATGACAAAGGGTAATGAGAAATTATCTGAAAGAATTCATAATGTTTAATTTGACAATCAAAATCTGTTAAAATGTTATAATAGGTTAACAGACAGAGTATCTCTCCAGGAAGGCAATTTGCATCCTATCCAAAAAATGTCCAAGGATGAGATGATATCTTTAAAGGATAAACTTTGTATCTTGGAATCACATAAACAGAATGAGGTCCAGAAGCTTAAGTACATCAATGAAATCACTAGAAATATATACAGGGCAAGAGATTCAGGCTTTACAAAAGACAGTAGTAGGAAAATTTGAAAAAATTGTGGAAATTATTGGAGCTGATGAGAAGGGAGAGAAGGTACAAATACAGGATTTAACATTGTTAGTACCTGTCAGAATCAGAGATGACTTACCCAGGGATTTAGCCTCCTACCCTGTAATCATCTTTGAAAAAGCATCAAGTTATAACTGCCCAAAAGGATCCAAAGAATGTAGATGGAAACCTATAGGTATGAACTCAAAGAAATTAAACAAGCAATAGTATCCTGTGGCTAACATTCATCATTTGTTGTGGAGATATTAAAGACATGGGCTCCAGCAATAAGGCCACCTCACACGATTGGCCTCAAGTAGTTTCAGCTGTCCTACTATGGAAATGTTGTTGGGGAGAAGAGGCAAAAATTTTAGAACAACAGGGAAAAGCAAAATGATTTGAGGCTTCCCAAGATCAAATTCTTGGGAAGGGCACTTAATGCTGACCTACAGGATCAAACTCTTTACTATGAACAAATCTTGTTTCTATGCTATAGAACAGTTGTAAATGCTTAGGATAGGATTCAAGAACCGAGAAATCTAACTGAATCATATATTATGGTTAAACGGGGTCAAAGATAACTTTTAATGACTTTTTACAAATATTAGCAAAGGCTGTACAAATAGGAGTAACAGACCCAGAAGCTAGACAAGTACTTATTGAATCTCTGGATTACGAAAATGCCAACTTAGAATGTAAAAAGATACTTGGTCTTTAAAGGTTAGATCAGCACCAATGGATGAATGGATCCTGAGTACAATGAATAATGAGACATTTGACTATAATATTGAGGCTTGGGCAGGAGAAGCAATTTCCAAATGTATGAGGAGACATCAAAATACCAAATGTTTTAATTGTGGTAGAATAGGACATTTGAGAAGGGATCATAGACAAGGAATTCCTAGAAATATCTCCTCTGGAATGACAAAGATGGAAGGTCTCAATCTTCTAGATTATGTAGAAGATGTGGCAAAGGTCGACATTGGACCAATGAATGTAGATCACCAAAAGACAAACAAGACAACCTGATACCATTGGGAAACTCTTTTGAGGGGGCCACTTGCAGACTCCCAAGTCAAACGTGGTCCAGTCATTCCTAGTCACTGAGGAGGACATGTATCACCAGGAAAATTTTAAAAATACATTGCCTGATTAAAAAAAAATACTGTTCTAGATGTTAGCATAAACATGGAGGATGAATCAGAAATTCCAATAGGAAATAGGAAGTGTATATTTTGGCAGACTTATATAAATGATCAAAGATCAAAGCTAAGAGTATGTATCAATAACATTGTAATTGAGAGATTACTGAACATGGGTGCAGACATGAGTATCATTATTCAACAACCTTGGCAGCAAACCTGACTTCTTCAAAAGGCAGATGTTCAATTCCTAGGAATTAAACCCTATCTCAAGTGAAACAAAGCATGAGATAGGTTGAATGCATAGAGTCAGAAGGACAGAGAGGAAGGCTGAGGATATATGTGGCTAATATTGCAGTAAATTCATGGGGTCATAACCTACTGCAGCAATGGAAAACCCAGATTAACCTAGAAGGAAGTCATAAAGTACCATAACTAAAGGACACCAGGCATTCAGACTGTACAAGAACACAAAGCAACTAGCAAACATTTGGAGGTACCAATGGCCCTACCTTTAAAATGGTTAAGTAAGAAACCAATATGGGTTAAACAATGACCCTTAACAGAAGGAAAACTTCAGGCTTTATAACGGCTAGTACAGAAGCACCTAGATGCTCACCATATTGAAGAATCAACCAGCACTTAAAATTCTCCCGTATTTGTTGTTTAAAAATCTGGAAAATGGAAAATGGTAACAGATGTAAGAGCTTTCAACAAGGTAATTCAATCTGTGGGCCTTCTACAATCTGGAATCCATTTGCCTTCCCTATCACCTAAATGGCCTCTTATAGTTATTGATTTGAAAGATTGTTGCTTCACTATACCTTTAAAAGAAAAAGACAGAGAAAATTTGCCTTCACAGAGCCTACTTATAATAATTCTCAGATTACTAGGAGATCTCAGTGGACTGTACTTCCACAGGGAATGCTCAATAGCTCTGCCCATGCCAATACTTTGTAAGTCAGCCATTGGAAATAATACATAAACAGCTTCCTAAATCTATAATTTACCATTTCATGGATGACATTTTGCTACCTAATTTAAGCATAGATACTTAAAAAGAGAATGTTTGAAGAAGTAAAGAAAGTTTTACCTAAATAGGTATTACAAATTACTCCTGAAAAAAATACAAAGAGGAGATTGTGTCAATTAGTTAGGTTATAAAAAAGGTCTACAGAAAGTTAGAACACAAAAGGCACAAATCATGAGAGACCCATTGTGGACTCTTAATGACTTTGAAAGATTATTAGGAGACATTTCCAGCCTATGACTAGCTGTTGGAATAATACCTGATCTAATAATTAATTTAAACAAAACCTTAGACAGTGACAAAGACTTAAGTAGTTCCAGGTAATTAACAGCTGAAGCTGAGAAAGAATTAACTATTGTTAAAAAGAGAGCACATATGGATCAGATGAATCCAAATCTTGATTGCATTCTAGTCATATTGCCTTCAGAATTTCCCCTACAGAAATTTAAATGCAGAGGAAAGATATTATCTTAGAATGGACTTTTTATCACATAAACTAAGAAAAAATTAAAAACTTATGTTGAAAAGGTCTCTGAATTAATTAAAAAAGGAAAATTGAGACTTTGGCAACTAGCAGAAATAGACACAGAAGAGATTATTATGCTTATTACTACTGATTAAACTTAAAATTTATGGGAAGACAATAAACCCTGGTCAAGAGTTTGTGGTAATTTTTTAGGAGAGATTAATAGCAATTATCCAAATAGTGATAGAATTAACCTCATAAAGAGAACTACTTGGATTTTCCCCTGTATTGACATGAAACACCAATAACTGGAACCTGTACATCCTATACTAAAGCAAATGAATCAGAAAAGGCTGGTTGCAAATTAGAAGATTTAAGTAAAATGAGACAAAACCCATATAACTATGTCCAAGAAACAGAATTATATGTTATTCTCATGATATTAAGAGATTTTGAAGAACCTCTGAATGTAGTTATGAAATATAATACGCAGAAAGGGTTGCCTTGCATATTGAAACGGCTGAATTGATACCAGATGATACAGAATTGACTTTATTATTTATGTAGATTCAAGATTTAATCAGGAATAGGCTTTGTCCCATATACATAACACAATCTGATCCCATACAGGTTTGCCATGTCCTCTAGCACAAAGTAAGGCAGAAATTGATTGATCATTGATTGCAAATGTGCTGAAGGCCTCAAAATTTCATAAAAACATTGTGTGAATAACAAAGGTTTAAAGAAAGAGTTTCCTATTACATGACAACAAGCTAAGGAGATTATAAAGAGATGTCCTACTTGCCCTTTTTATAACCAAACACTGCTACCTGCAGGGAGTAACCCAAAGGGTACTCAAAGAAATAAAATCTGGCAGATGAATGTGTTCCACTTTGCAGATTTTGGAGAATTAAAATATGTACAACACACCATTGATACTTATTCAAGTTTACAATGGGCAAATGCTTTGAGCTCAGAAAAGGCTGATTCAGTAATCACACATTTATTAGAAGTTCTGGCCATCATTGGTATACCTGCACAAAAAATGGACAGATAATGGTCCAGAAAATGTCTCTAAGAAAATGAAACACCTTTTTTGCTTATATTATATAAAGCATATTGCAGATATACTAAACAATCCAACAGGTCACAAAGTTACAGAAAGATCAAATCAAACAATAAAGGATATGTTAAACAAACAGAAAATAATTGAAAATATCCCTAGAAATAGATTGCATAATGTGAAGCCGCAGGGCGATTGGTAATGAAAAGTCCCCAGACTATCTTGATACAAAATATACAGCTTTAATAAACAGGAGTAAGACTTACAACAGCTTACACCAGAATCCAAACGATCCGTCCGGAAGCAGGAGCCAGGCAAAAAAGAGAGCTAGCGGAGCACGCTTGCTAGGTTTATAGGCAGGCTTTAGCCTGAGGGCGGCACGCCCCCAAAACAGAATGTGATTGGCTGAACTCCCCTATCAGTAATGCTTTATTAATCTTGAATTTTCTTAATGCTAATGAGAACGAAACAACAGCAGCAGAGAGACATTAAATAATAGAAAGTCTTCTGAATTAAATCAACCAGTGTATTTCAAAGATGTGTTGACCTCACTAGGAAAACCAGGAGATGTGATAAATTTGGGAAAGTGTTTTGCTCTTGATTCCATAGGAGAAGAAATACCATCAAAATTAATAAAGATTCAGTTTGAAAAAAGAAACGTCTTGGGAAAGAGAAATGGTAACTCATCCACAGAGGTAACAATGATACAAGTGGTAAGAAAATCTCACAAAAGTTAGGGCAGGATTTTGTTCTTGTGAAATGCTTGTTCACCACACCATTGCAGGAAAATACTCATCTTCAAAAAGTTGAGAGACCTTGGACATCTAGATGCCTAAAAAGGAAAAGATAACTATCCAGAAAGGATGACCAAGCAAAGAGAGTTATGGCTTATGAGGACAGGTTATCTGTAGGGTAAAAATCTCTGAACATATATATGTCTGTTGCATAGTATACTAACAGTCATGACCCACTTAAAAATCAAACCTGGCTTTGGAGCTGGACAATGGCTCTCCTTCTCTAAATCCAATAATGTAACATGGCGGGCCTGCTTGTTGGGGTTTCTGTCCCACCTGGCACCCCACAGCTGGCAAGTCCCAAAGAAAATCACACATAGTCTACATAGGTTATAAACTGATTGGCTTATTAGCTTAGGTTTCTTGTTAACTCTTGTAGTTTATATTAACCCATTATTCTGATTTATGTTAGCCATATGGCTTGGTACCTTTTTCAGCTGTCAGCTCACATGTTGCTTCTTCGGTGGTCTGGGCAGGAATGGCGGAGGGACTTCCTCCTTCCTAGCCTTCTCCTGTACTCATCGCCCCGCCTATACTTACTGTCTGGTTGACCCGCCTATACTTCCTGCCTGGCCAATCAGAGTTTAATTAAAATATATGGTTGACAGAATACAGATAATTCTCCCATACCACAAGAATGTTGTTAAACAAAAAATTCAGAGTTACTGTCTCATGTCAGGAGTCATTTGGCATGGGAAGGAAAGAAGAAAAATATAGAAAAAAATACTTTTCTCCATACCATTTTTTACTCTAGCATGCCTTTTGTTGAATATATGTCTATATAAGTAATGTTTAAGTTTTCTACAACAAACAATAATTTTCCTGCAATAATCTTTGAAGTTTCCAGGGAGAAGATAGACCCACACAAGAACAACTCCACCTGTTTGATATGACATCATGATGATGATAGTGTTACTATAAGACCTATTTTGGGTACCAGCTATTCAAGATGATTTCAACTTAGTTGAAATGATGCACCGTCTTACACCATTCTGGCCAGAACTCCAAATAAGAACCTCAGAAAAACCATACCAAATATTCAGAGACTATTTGCAATCATACCAGAGAGCAGTCTTGAAACTTAACCATCATTTAACTTTTATAGGATCTCATAGAAAGAATATCTTCCCCCATGACAGCTGGATGTAAGTCTAGAAACAAATGTCACCTTTCCCAACTAAGTTAGTCCCAGGGCTAAGGATATCAATTAGAAACTGAGTATAACTGGTATAGGGTTGGGGGTTGAGGTGGAAATTATGGAGGCTCAGAGATTTCTTGAAATAAAAGGAAAGCTGGATGGGATAATAGGTAGATTAGTATGAACTTACTCATAATAATTATAATAGTGAGTAATAGAGTAAATACTTATGAGCTATTATTTATAGGCAATTTACATTGGTATAGATTCTTGTATATTGATACAAATTCAAATTATATTGAATACACTCCTATTTCTGTTTACAATGTTTGTACACCTATGCAGTTATTTTATCATATTGTATGCATGCATACTTTTACCTCTTCTTAAGATATTTTATATATTGATACAATTTTAAGAAACATTAATCATATTGGACTATACATTTTCACTTCTGATCAAGATACTTATGCATTGTTTACATTTTGAGGTCATTGTTCTCATTTGCTGCACAGTTGTTTGAAGATTGTTTAATATTCTAATATGAAGTCTTTGTCTTTAAGTTATATAGGCATTAAGAATTATAAGTCAATAGTTATCTATGTTTGTCATATTTATAGTTAGACTAATTAGATTCTTTAGGTATATAGAGATTGTATTCTGCATAGCTAGGTAATCATCTACCACTTCAAAACTGTAGAATATGGCATTTTAATAAATTAGGGTTATGTTGATGTGAGACACAATTGCTCCTGGCAGCACCAATCTATTCCTGAGAGAATGTTGAGCACCAAAGACACTTCACTTGGAGTTTGTTTTCTACTTGGCAAAACTGGTCTTTGGGCAAGGAACTGCCCATGCCTCAACCACTGAAAAACTGAATAGTTTCCAGACAAGACAAGCAGGATACAAGAAAAAAGACTCCCAAACCTTTCTAAGACAGGGTAAGATGGTTTTAAAAAATTTTCTTGCCTCTGAAAATGGTCTGTCAGTTATTTTAGGCTTTAGCCAAAGTTAGTTGCTCCAACATTGCAAATGAGACTTTGGATGATTGTCCACATAGCCAGTTGTCTTTGTCATTCGTTGCACATGTTAGAAGCTACTTGATTGCACTTCCTGTTTATTCAAGTAATATTGTTTCCCTTCTCAGGTCTTCAATGGAGTTGAAGACTGAATAGTTGTAGTTACTTTCCTTTCTGACTTGGTCAAGCTAATATAAGACTTAGACTCCATAGGATAGGATAACTATTGAAACATTTAGCATTTTTTTTGCTTTTATTTTGTTTATGCTGTTTGTAATTCTAATTTTTGTACTTGACATTTGTTCTTATTGTATATAGTTTTGCATTAGGCTTAGAACTCTCTTATTTAGACAAAAGGGGGAAGTGCTGTGGAAACTTCTTCAGCCTTTAAGATGCCAGCCCACTTGGGCATGGTCTTTTATACTATAAATGAATCCATAAAACTTGTGCATGCTTTCTCTTTCTCTCTGCTGATGGATTCGATTCCTGTTCCCCATTCATGCAGAGGACTGTGATCTGTGAGTCTATCCCTGAATAAAGAATACTTTATTATACTCAATTCTGAGCTAGTGTAGGATTACTTTATAACATCCATCTTCATTTGCAAATAGCAGGGTTTGATGGGGTGCTGGGGCAGTCTACCTGCATTAGGCTTGCCCTTGTGTCTGAGGCAGGTGGAGGATTTTGCCCTGGGGCCTAGGGCCTAGAGACTGGACTGCTCAGCTGAGGGACTGGTCACTCACCTCTGGTCCCCATTAGCAGTTGCAGTCTGTGTCTTGAGTAGTCATTGAGGTTGTGGGGGATGGTATAGAACTTTGAAATCACTAAGATAAGATATATAATGGAGTATTTTCTCTGAATTTGCTAAATATAAATGAACTGAATATTGTTAAATGTAATTCTTACTTGATAACTTTTTATTGTATACAGTTATACTATGTTAAAGTTAAAACTTTTGTTTTTATTTACACTAAAAGGTAGAAACGTTGTAGAATCTTAGTTAATATGTGTTGCACTTGTTTATTCTGTGAAATATTTGTTTAATGATTCTAATATGTGCTGCATTCTTTTATATTGCATTTGTTTAATTCTGTAAAGCTATGTTACTTTGCTTGCATACAACACCTGATTTGTCTAATAAAGAGCTGAATGACCAATAGATAGGCAGAAGAGAGAAATAAGTGGGTCTGGCTGGCAAAGAGAATAAATAGGAAGAGAAATCTAGGAAAGAGAGCAAAGAGAAAGAAAAGGAGGGGAAGGCACCAGGGTCAACCACTCAGCCTCACAGTCAGCCACAGAGTAAGAAGGAAAGAAAGATAGATAGAATAAAGAAAGATAAAAAGGCCAGAAGGAAATCATTGTTAAAGAGAAATAGGATAATTTAAGTTAGACAACCTGGCTAAAAATAAGACAAACTAAAGCCGGACACTCATTGTTTAAAAAAAATTCTTCATGTATTTATTTGGGAGCTGGGTTTTGGGACTGCAAAGTATCAAAAACAACAGCAACAACATCCTACTTCTGCCAGGCAGAAAACCAGGGACCAATGATTTCAGACCAGTGCAAGCATGTAGAAAACATTCACTGGACAGTGCCAAATCCTCACAATTTGTTTAGCCAATTGGTCCCAGAAAAGCAGGGCTATACCATCTTGTAATTAAAGGATGCCTTCTTCAGCATCCCATTGGCCAAACAGAGTCAGCCCCTGTTTACCTTTGAATAGACTGACCTGTACACTGAGTTTCACAGTCAACTGGTCTGAACTTGACTGCCACAACAAGAATTTAAGAACTTGCTAACCCTCTTTGTCAAGGTCCTCCATGCTGATCTGGGTGAGTACCAGCTTAGATTTCCATAGGTTACACACCTACAGGATATGGATGACGTGGTGATGGTTACTGAAGATAAGATTTCCTGCCAAGAGGCCACTGACAGACAGTTAGCTCTCCAGACTCTGGGATATTGAGTATCAGAAAGAACAACTCAGCTTTGCACCAAGACAGTCACCTACCTGGAATTCGACCTTCATGAATGTAAAAGAGTTTTTCTGCATCCTGCAAACAAGCCATCTTGGGGATCCCTCAATTCGCATTATCAAGAGTCAGGTACAAGAATTTCTGGAAAGTGTGGGGTATTGCTGATTATAGATTCCTGGGTTGGCTAAAGTGAATAAGCACCCCTATGATGCTACCAAAGGCCCAGAAAGCAAACCACCATGGACTGAGATTGATGCTAAAGTTTTCAGAGACATTAAATAAGCCTTGGAATCAGCAGCAGTCCTAGCACTGTCAAATATAACCAAGACCTTTGGTCTCTTGGTAGATGAAAAGGCATGAGTTGCCAAGGGGAATCTCACTCAAAACTTTCAGTCATGGTATTGCTTGATAGCATATTTCTTTTAAAAAAAAAACTGGTTTCTGTAGTGTCCAGGAAACCAGCTTGTTTAAGAATCATGGTAGCACCGGTCCTACTTGTAGAGGACTCTGACAAATTAACTTTGAGCAGAATCTGACCATCACAGCTTCATATGCAGCGAAGAACCTCTTACCTATACACACACACACACACACACACACACACACACACAGAGAGAGAGAGAGAGAGAGAGAGAGAGAGAGAGAGAGAGAGAAGCAAGCACACTCCTGTGCATAACAATTGCTCACCTGCCCCATTTCCAGGATTTACTGCCAAATCAACCCAAGATAACCTTTTCTCCAACCTTCCATATTTAACCCAGCCTCCATGCTACCCAATAGTGAGGGAGAATTCCTCTATGGCTGAATGGATATAGTATCCAGCTTCCAGAACATCAGGCCCCATCTGACTGATGTCTCATTGCCTTCCCTGGATATAGAAACGTACACTGATGACAGAAGTTTTATAAAAGATGGTCAGGAGTTGTGGGGATCTGTGGTCACCCTGGAGGTAATGCTATGGCAGAAGCCCTCCTGCCGGCACCTCTGTCCAAAAGACTGAATCGCACTAACAAAAGCCCTAAGAAAATCCATATTTTCACTGACAGTTGCTATACATTTGCCATACTCCACATGCATGAGAAAAGAGGCTTTCTCAACACTGAAGGTAAGTCGATCAAAAACAAGAAATTCTTAATCTCCTGGAAGTTCATTTGGCCCAAGGAAGGTCTCCATAATAAATTGCCTCAGACACCAGAAGATGGGGAATCAACTAAGGTTCTCAGAAATCACAAAGTGTTCACCAAGTGGCAAAAGCAGCAGCCCAAGGACTTCTAACACCAGTGATGCCCCTATTGCCAGCACCAGCTCTTCTAGAAATGCCCATTTATTCTACTAAAGATTATGGCTTTTTCCAAGGCCTGCCCAAGGGGTCAACTAAACAGGGATGGTGGTACCCTGCAGATGGGCAGATGCTTTTACCCCAGATTCTGGGAAGGAGTCTAATCCAACAGCTAAATGAGAGTACTCACCCTGGTAAACAAAATTATTCACATGGTGTTTAATAGTTATTTCATTCCTTCCCTAAACCTTATGCTTCAAGACATTGTTTCCAGATTTCTGGCTTGCAAAGTCACCAGCACTGATCCATGACAGCACCGGGAGCCTGGAAAATGAGAAAGAGGTAACACACCAGAAGTCTTTGGGGACATAAGTACCTGCTGGTGTTAGACTCAGAAGCTGGCATTTTGTGTTTTTTCCTTTTAAAACTGGCTACTGCCCCCACCTCAGGGACTCATTCTGGAGCATGACCCCTGCCACCCCCATGATTTGTTTTTCTAAATAAATTTCTGGCTTGCTCAAACCCAGTCTTTTGTGGTGGATTATTCCAAGATTCTCAGACACAAACAATGTGAGCTCCATTCCTTAATTTTAATTAACCTTATTTAGCTCCCAAGCTTTCCAGATGCTTGAAAAACCTCCTTTATCTTCCAGCTTCAGAATTCTGTCTCCACAGAAGCCTCAGCCTGCCTCATCTATTAAATGACCTACAGTTATGAACAATAGAAAGATAAATCTGTTTCATTCAATGGAAACATTTACCCAATGAGTCTGAGTCATCAAAGCCTCAGAAAATTTGACACATTCATTAATTTTGTTCAAATTTATTTGTTAACCCAGAAATTGGGAACTATACAAGCTCAGAAGCCTGTGCCTTTTACATGAAGATGTATTTGCTGAAATGAGCTATTTCTTCCACACAGGGCCTTGCAAAATAATTTCACTAAGGAAAGTAAGAGAAGAGCTTGAGTGTATATGATTCCACTGGGCCTAATTTGTAAGGCACCTGTGAGGAGAGAGGTACTCTCAGGGTCACAGGCTGTGTCGAATCATATACGGAATGTGCTGTGCAGGGTCTTCTGTCTGAGGAAGGGAGTAAATGGGAAAAGATGCAAGACAGCAGAGGATAACAGGCACTCAAAATACCACTTCTCCCTCAATGGATAACAGCCTGAGTTTCAGGTTGCAGAGCCACCCATTAACCCACCAGGACTCTTTATGACCTTGGAGTGACACAACCTTCTTTGGAGCTTCATGGGGATGCCCAACCTAAGTTTGCTTGACCAATTGTCAGCCAATTTTATGCTGCTGTAAAAAAAATTCCCTGAGCAGAAAGCTTAGAGGAAAAAGCATTATTTGGGACTCAAGGTTTTAGAGGGTTCAGTCCTTCATGGTGGTGAGTGTGTGACTGTGTGACAGAGCACATCTTACACAATGGCCAGAAGGCAGAGAAGTAAAATGCCTGCATGAATGGGCTTGTTCCCTTTTCCTTTCCACTCTTCCTAGGTTCCTGCCTATTGGATGTTAGCACTCACATTCAGGACAGGTCATGCCTTCCTCTATTAACCCTTTCTGGAAATGGTCTCACAGACATCCAGGGTGTTTCTTGGTCCAATCAAGTTAACAGTCAAGACGAGTCACCATAGTTAAGGAGGTTATTTCATTACTCTGATTACATAATTTTTTCAGGGGTTGACACAAGACTCATGTTGATCCAATGAGATTCAATCCCTGGGTCATACTGAAATGATGTTTAAAAACAACTTTCCTTCCTAAAGCTGGTGAGCTGTGGAGATACCATCCTGGAGCCCCCAAAGCCACCTATAGAGATGAGAATTCTGAAAATAATTGCAACAAAATACAGAAGAGAGTGCCCAGAGGGAAGTCTGAGTTCCTGAACTCATCTGTACTTTAAAATGCAATGGGAGCTCCTTCTACTTCTTCAGCCAATAGCCTTTGAGATACCATCCCACTAGGGCATAGTATCTTTCACTTCAAAAGCAGCAGCAGCCCTCGTCTAGCTCTCTTGCTTCGGACTCTGGACAGGAGCAATTAGATGCTCGACATATTGAGGAGTGAATTAGTCCTTGGAATTCTCCTGTGTTTGTTGTAAAAAAGAAATCTGGTAAATGAAGAATTGACAGATCTAAGGGTTGTCAACAAGGTAATTCAACCATCTACAGTCTGGAATTCCTCTGCCTTCTCTGTTACCCAAAGGATGGCCTCTTATAGTTATTGATTTGAAGGATTGCTTCTTCACTATACCTTTACAAGAATAGGATAGAGAAAATTTTGCCTTCACAGTGCCTACTTATAATAATTATCAGCCTGCTAGGAGATATCAGTGGACTATCCTACCACAGAGAATGCTCAATAGCCCCAGTCTGTGTCAATACTTTGTAAGTCAGCCATTGGAAATAATATGTAAGCAATTCCCTAAGTCTATAATTTACCATTACATGGATGACATTTTGCTATCTGATTGAAACATAGATACTTTAAGAAAGAATATTTGAGGAAGTAAAGATAGTTTTGCCTAAATGGGGATTACAGATTGCTCCTGAAAAAATTCAAAGAGGAAATTCTGTTAATTACCTAGGTTACAGAATAGGTTTATAGAAAATTAGGACACAAAAGGCACAAATTAGGAGAGACCAGTTAAGGACTCTTAATGACTTTCAAAGATTGTTAGGAGACATTTCCAGTCTATGACCAACTGTTGGGATAACACCTGATCTAATAATTCATTTAAATAAAACCTTAGGTGGTAACAAAGATTCGAATAGTCCCAGAGAATTAACAGCTGAAGCAGAAAAGGAACTGACAATGGTTGAGGAAAAATTACAGGAGGTAGGTGTGGATAGGGTGAACCCAAATCTTAGTTGTATTCTAGTCATATTGCCTTCCAGAATTTCTCCTACAGGAATTTTAATGCAGAGGGAAGATATTATTTTAGAATGGATCTTTTTACTACACAAACCAAGTAAAAAAAATTAAACACTTATGTAGAAAAGGTCTCTGAATTAATTATAAAAGGTAAACTGAGATTTCATCAACTAGCAGGTATAGACCCAGTAGAAATAATAGTGCCTTTCACTACTGATGAAATAAAAAGATTATGGGAAAACAATGAACCATGACAAAAGGTTTGTGCTAATTTTTTGGGAGAAATTAATAGCAACTATCCTAAAAGCAGTAGACTTAACCTTATAAAGAGAACTTCTTGGATTCTTCCTCAAATTGTACGTGATACTCCAATAACTGGAGCCCGTACATTTTATACTGATGCTAATAAATCAGGGAAGGCAGGTTACAAATCAGACAAATTGAGTAAGGTAGAACAAAGCCCTTATACTTCTGTCCAAGAAGGCTGAATTATATGCCATTCTTATGGTGCTAAGGGATTTTAAAGAGCCTCTTAATATAGTGACTGATTCACAATATGCAGAAAGAGTTATCTTGCATATTGAAACCACTGAATTTATACCAGATGATACAGAATTGACTTCATTGTTTATCCAGGTACAAGACATAATCAGGAATAGTCTTTGTCCTATGGACATAACATACATTCGATCCCATACAGGTCTGCCAGGTAATGCAGAAATTGATCAATTATTGATTGGAAGTGTGTTGCAGGCCTCAGAATTTCATAAAAAACATCACGTCAATAGCAAAGGTTTAAAGAAAGAGTTTTCTATTACATGGCAACAAGCTAAAGAGCTTATAAAGAGATGCCCTACTTGCTCTTTATATAACCAAACACTGCTACCTGCAGGGAGTAATCCGAAGGATACTCAGAGGAATGAAATCTGACAAATGGATGTGTTCCACTTTGCAGAATTTGGAAAATTAAAATATGTACGTCACACCATTGACATTTATTCAGGCTTTCAGTGGGCAACTGCTTTAAGCTCAGAAAAAGATGATTCAGTAATTGTACATTTGTTAGAAGTTATGGTCATCATGGGTATACCTGTACAAATAAAGACAGATAACAGTCCAGCTTATGTCTCAAGGAAAATGAAATGATTTTTTGCTTGTTATAATATTAAGCATGTTACAGGTATACCTCACAATCCTACAGGTCAAGCAGTTATAGAAAGATCAAATCAAACTATAAAAGATGTGTTAAGCAAGCAAAAAGGGATGGGAAATGCCCCCAGAAATAAATTACATAATGCCCTACTAACCTTGAATTTTCTTAACAGAAATGAGAAAGGGACAACAGCAGCAAAAAGACATTGGATAATGGAAAAATCTGCTGAACTAAATCAACTGGTTTATTTCAAGGATGTACTGACCTCTCAATGGAAGCCAGAAGATGTGCTACATTGGGGAAGGTGTTTTGCTCTTGTTTTCACAGGAGAAGAAAAATTGTGGATACCATCAAAATTAATAAAGGTTCTGTTTGAAGAGGAGAAACCTCTTGGTAAAGAGAAATGACAGTTCATCCACAATGATGATAATCATACAGGTGGTAAGAAAAACATACAGGATGGGGGCAGGGTTCTATTCTTATCCCTGCAGGACTACACTCATCTTCAAAATATTCAAGCAACCCTGGATGTTTGAATACTGACAGTTGGAAAAATAATTACCCAATAAGGACTATCAAGAAAGCAGAATAGGTTCTGTAAGTACAAAATCTAAGATATATGTTTACATTTCTAAATTTATAGAGCTGGTTTTGGAGTTGGACTCTGGCTCAGTCTTTCTCTAATTCCAAGCCTGTTGGTAAGAGAAAAACCCAGAGTTTCTGGAGTTTCTGTCTCATGTCAAGATCCATGATATGGGACAGAAAGAAAAATAAATTTAGAAAACATCTTTGCTTTTCTTCATATCTATTTTTTTCTTTATCATGCCTTTAATTGAGTATATATGTCTGTATATGTCTACATAAATAATGTTGAAGTTTTCCACAATGAGCTTTTCCTGCAGTGATATTTGAAGTTTCCAGGAAAAAGATGGAGCCCCATAACAACAACTCCACCTGGTTGATATGATGTCATGATACTGATAGCACTACCAAAAGACCTGTTTTGGGTACCAGCTGCACAAGATGGTTCCAACTTCGTTAGCTGAAACGGTGCACATCTTTTATAACATTCTGGCCAGACCTCCACAAATTACTCAGAGACTCTGCAATTTTACCAGACACTGATCTTGAAATTTAACCATCATTTTACTTTCACAGGATCCCCTAGAAATAACATTACCCCCATGACAGCTGGAAGTAATTCTAGAGGACGATGTCCCCTCTCCCAGATCAGTTTGTCCTCAGACTTAGGAACATCTCTTAGGGGTTGATTATATTTGGTATGTAGTTGAGGGTTGGGGGAGGAATTTTATAAGCTCAGGGATCGTTTTGGGGAAAAAAGAAAAATTGGTTGATGGGATAATAGATTGGTATTTGTGAGTTATTGTTTATAGACAATTATATTGATACAAAGTTAAATTATATTGAATATTGTATGCATGCATGTTTCTACCTATGTTTAAAACATTTTTATGTATTGATATATATATATATAAAATATACATTTATTTACCAAATTACAGTGTACATTTCTACTTCAGATCAAGATAATTATACATTGTTTACATTTGGAGGTCATTGTCCTCAATTTTTACACAGTTGTTTATTGTCTTAGTCTTTAAGTTAGATAGGTATTAAGAATTGTAGAGCACTAGTCATCTATGTTTGTCATATTCATAATTAGACTAATCAGGTTCTTTAGATACATAGAGATAATATTCTGTGTAAATAGATAATCTTCAACCTCTTTCAAAGAACTGTAGAAAATGGCATTTAATCTAACTTAGAGTTCTGTGGTAGAGAGACACAATCGTTCCTGGCAACACCAATCTATTACTGAGAGATTGTTGAGCACCAAAGACACTTGGAGCTTGTCTTCTCCTTGGCAAAACCAGCCTCTGGGCAAGGAACTGCCCATACCTCAACTGCTGACAAAATATGTAGTATCCGGAAATGGATAAGCAGAATTGTCAAATCATGCCAAGACAGGGCAAGACTAATTTGAAAATTTTCTTGCCTTTAAAAATAATCTGTCAATTATTCTAGGTCTTAGCCAAAGTTGGTTGTTTCAATGTTGCAAACAGGACTTTGGGTGATTGCCCAGGTAGCCAGTTGTCTCTGTGATTTGCTGCATGTTTTGGAAGTTGTTTGATTGCACTTCCTAATTACTCAGGTAACATTATTTCCCTTCTCAGATCTTTGATGGGGTTGAAGACTGGATAAATGTAGTTACTTTTCTCTCATGACTTGGCCAAGTTATTTATTATACAAGACTTAAGCTGGTGAGAATAGAATATTTGTTCTTATTGTATATAATTTTGTAGCAGATTTAGAACTCTCTTACTTAAACGAAAGGGGGAGGTGCTGCAGGAGCTCCTTCTGCTCCTTCAGCCAATAGCCTTTAAGATACCAGCCCACTGGGGCATGGTATCTTTCACTTTAAAAAGCAGCGGCAGCCCTCCTCTTGCCCTCTTGCTTCAGATTCCAGTTCTGGCTACTAGACTCTTTTCCTGGTCATGTGGATGATGTTCTATAAGTTTACCCCCTCAAATAAATAGCCCTTTTAACAATAATAATTCCAAATTAATGTGGGATTGTTTCGTGCATTATTAAAAATCACAATTGTGTATGTGAAGAATCTTTGTGTTTCAAGTGCTCAGAATTTGGTTCTTCTGTAACCTGTGTTCAGTGGCTGCATCCAGGTGGAAGCTACTGAGGGTGTTTCCTAAGATGCAAGCCTAAGAGCAGGCACAATCAGCCTTGGGCTAGAGTTGGGTCTGTGACTATAAGACAGGGTCATGAACCACTGCTCTACAGCCCTGTCAATATGTGGTCTCTGACTGACAGCAGCTTCCTCCACCTGCCACACTCCGGAATTATTATTACTCAGTGCCTGCAGACTGCATGTACTCTAGAGACATTACTCTTGGAGAAAATTATGCCCCTTTCTTTCTCTACCTTTAGAATCTATACTTCATAGGTGCTTAATGAGTCTTTTCTGGGTCAGAGGCTGTCATGTTCTTGAGCAACAGGCTAAACTGAGTCAGAAGATAGCCAGCCAATCGTTATGAAAACCTCAATTTGATGTGAGGAAAATGTCAGGTATGGCTCCAGTTTGATCCAAAAAAAGCTAAAAATCATCTGTGCTTCTGAAAAGGCTTTTCCCCAGGGTCCCAAATGATGGCAGCAGTAATCCTCCAAGATGTGGTTCCCATGAGTGATTTTTTTTTCTCATAACCTCTCCAACATTTCATCAGCATCTCCGCTGCAACCGAAAGGTATGTGTTCAGTACTGAAAGGCTTCCCTCATCCTTGGCATATGGTTCACATGTGCATAGACAGGATCCCACACTTATCAACCTTATACATGCATTTTATTGCTTGGTAAGCCCAGGATCTGGTTTTGATGAACCTCAGCAACATGTGTGTTTTATTGCTTGGTAATCCTGGGATTGAAATTCATCAAACTCACTCTCTAATTTCCATCCATTGTGCTATAGTTTCTGCTGGAGTCATTCATGTGACACAAAGGGAGCTATATTAGAAGGACATGATAGTAAATTAATTTGGAAGACACATATGACAGTGCTGCTTCCCTACCTCAAATGTCTGAGCCTCATACTCTGCCTTTTTATTCAGATTTTCTGTAGTCAGCATTCATGTGAGTGAGCAGAGTGCTATCTTCTGCTCCTTGATATCTGGATATGAAAATGGTAAAGTAAAAACAACAACAAAAAGTACACCTAAAGTTGAGCAGTGGTGTATGCCTTTAATCCCAGAACTCAGAAAGCAAATGCAGATGAGTCTCTGTGAGACTGAATCCAGTATGGTCTCCAGAGTGAGTTTCAAAAAAAGAAAGAAAGAAAGAAAGAAAGAAAGAAAGAAAGAAAGAAAGAAAGAAAGAAAGAAAGAGAGAAAGAAAGAAAGAGAGAGAGAAGGAAAGAAAGAAAGAGAAAGAAAGAAGAAAGGAAAGAACTAGCTTATTTTCTATCCTGACCTCTGTGCACCATTAATCTGCTAGCTTCAGCTGAGTTTTGAGCTCATATGAGAGATCTAGCTTGGCACAACAGAGTCTCTGGGTTCTATAGTGAACACGGCAAAAATAGATGTATATAAAATGATTAAGTACTTAATAAACACATAAATAATGGATGAATTAATAAACCAATAAACACATGAAGTACAGATGAATACTAAGTAGTAGCATTTGCAAGGAGAATCCAACTATGAAGTACAGAATCATAGGAGGAACTTTCCCCATCTGTCCTGTCCTTTGTCATGTTTAGCTCTGAATGACTGATTCTACTATACAAATCTACTCCCAAACCTCTGTCCCCTGCATTGGCAGGTGGTCACGAAGTGGTGAGGTGGTTCTCATAGCCTTGCACTGACCTGTCGAGTAGATGACTTACCTGTACTGGAGCTGCATCTCCACCAAGAGTTTTTCACTTTGTTTCTCATGATTGAGTGGTGGAGCTGAAACATGACTGACACCTAAGAATGAAGGTTACTGTAGACACTCATCATGTTAATGTGGACCCAGATGAAATGATGGGGAAATCTTGCTAACCAATTATCTTTAAGAGGTGGGACCAAGTTAGAGTGTGGTTTTCTGGGACCTGGAGACAAACAACACGTGACCCAGGTATGCTCTCTCTCTGTGTGTGGTTCCCTCATGACACACATGAGCTTGGGCTTCTCTTTCTTGTTTCATGAGTTTTCCCCTTATGATAAATAAAAATATAATTGTTGTATCTTTTAGCTAGCCTGGTTATATTTTCCAAATTGAGTTAACTTCTACAGTTGGTGCCATGAATCATGGGGCTTGGGCATCTAGCAGATTTAGCCAGCTCCATGCTATTCAGGTTCCATGCTATTCATTTGGATATAGAATTCCTGCACAGCAGCCCGAAGTAGCCACTAGCCACGGTCCTTCATATTTTTTCATTAAATGTCTCAGAGCACCTTGGCCACTGTGACTACGCGGCTGGCTTCTGGATCTAGTTTGGATGCAGGCTTCTCTGCTTCCTTGCTCTCCTTCTGCTCATGTGGCTGTTGACTAGTGAGGGACTTATGCAGAGTGCACAATCTGTGATTTACACTGAATAATTGTTTTTAATCTGAGCATATCTTTCAGCATTTAATACTAAAACCAGATTCAAACCGGCCATGTGGTTACAAGTGTGCCATGACACCTATTGACAGGAAACGGTTATTGTACCTACTCCAGCTCAAACTCAACCACAGGGAAGATTTATAATTTAAAATATAAATTATAAACTTATAATGTGAAAGGGCAAGATTATGGACAATTTAACAATCCAGGAATTTAATAGCTTTTTTAACGCATATCATGTACAATGTTATGCAAGGTTTGTATGATTTCTTTCCTACATCCCTCTATTTGATTCTGGGAATTAGCTTTGTCCTTCATATTTTCTCCTTAAAAATATGGTTTGATATTAGGGCCAAGAACGATGCACTTTTAGAAATGATACAGTCTTTACAGACTGATAGTGATCAACTAAAAGGGAAATTGAGCACTTTGGAGAAGGATACAACCAATTTGACAAACATAACCCAGTCAATGACAGAGAGTGTTGAGACATTGAGAGAATTTGTAATGTTGAATGTGTTAATTGGACTCTGTGAAAGCATTATAATAGATTGGTTGATAGAATGTCTCTCCAGAAAGGTAATATGCATACCATAAAAATTATGTCCAAGGATGAGATGTTATCTTTACTGGACAAACTTCACACCTTAGAATCCTCAATGAGAATATTAGAACAGAACACTGGACAGGAGATCCAGACTTTACAAAAGACAGTGGTAAAAGAAAATTTGAGAAGTTTGAGGAATTTATTGAATTTGACGACCAAGGACAAAAAGTACAAAGATAAAATGTAGCCTCATAAGTGCATACCAAACCCCAGTGTATCTTACCCAGAGTTCTACCAGCCTTTCCGTAATATCATCAGAATGAGCATCTGGTAACAAACACCCTAAGGTAGTCAGAGAATATACATGGGAACCCATACGTATGACTAATGTAAAGAAAATTAAACAAACAATTGTATCCTATGGGATACATTCAACCTTTGTTAGGGAAATGGCCAAAACATGGGCTTCAAGTAACAAGGCAATGGCATAAGACTAGATTCAGTTAATCTCAGCGTTCCTAGAAAATGGACCTCAGCTGCTTTGGAGAGAAGAAGCGAAAATTTTAGAGCAACAGGGAAAGGCAAAAGGACTTGAGATTTCACAAAATCAAAATCTGGGCGAGGGTCATTTCTCTCATCCTCAGGATTAGGCTCTTTACGATGAATGCACCTTGTCCCTTTGCAGCACAGAAGTTTTAAATGCTTGGGACAGGATTCAAGAATCAGGAAAGAGAACTGAATCATATATTAGGGTAAAACAGGGTCAGTCAGAACCTTTTAGTGACATTGTACAAAGATTAACTATGGCTGTATAAATAGGGGTAACAGACCCAGAAGCTAGACATATACTAATTGAATCTTTGGCTTTTGAGAATGCAAAATGCAAAAAGATCCTTGGGTCTTTAAAGGTCAGATCAACACCAATGGATGAATGGATCTTGCTTATAATGAATGTTGAAACGCTTGACTACTGTACTGAAGCTTGGGTAGGAAAAGTAATTTCCAGCAGTATGAGGAAACATCAAAATACCATATGTTTTAATTGTCGTAGAATAAGGCATCTGAGAATGTCTCCTCTGGGTATGGCAATAATATGAGGACTCAGCCTTCAGGTATATGTAAGAGGTGTGGAAAGGCTGACATTGGACCAATGAATGCAGGTCAACAAAAGACAGACAAGGCAACCTGATGTCATTGGGAAACTCCTTGGGGGGCCTCTTGCAGGCCCCCATGATAAACATAATCTAATCATTTCCAGTTACTGTGGAGAATGTGTCTAATCAGGAAAATTAAAAAATCCAGTGCCTACTATAAAAAGCATACTAGTCTGGGTGATGGAATAGATGTGTAGGATGAATCAAGCATTTCAATAGGACATAATATATGTATATTCTGGCAGACTTCTATAAATTATCAAAGACCAAAGCTAAGAGTGTATATAAATGGCATTTTTATTGAAGGCTTACTAGACATGGGTGTTGATATAAGTATCATTACCCCAGAATCTTGGCATTTGAATTGGCCTCTTCAAGAGGTACATGTGCAGTTCCTAACAATTGGAACCCTATCTCAAGTGAAACAAAGCACAAGATGGGACAAATTTATAGAGCCGGATGGACAGAGAGGAAGGCTGAGGCATTATGTAGCTAATATTGCAGGAATTTGTGGAGTCATGATCTGTTGAAGCAAAGGAATACCCAGATTAGCATTCCTGCAGTCCCCAAAACTTATGTTTCTGGAGAAAATATTATAGACAAAGGTCACCAGTCATTCAGGCTGTACAAGTTAACAAAACAATTGACAAACCTTCAAGGGTACTAAAGGCCCTGCCTTTAAAATGGTTAACTGAGAAAGCAATATGGGTTAAACAGTGGCCTCTAACAGAAGAAAAACTGCAGGCTTTAGAACAACTGGTATAAGAACAACTAGATGCTTGCCATATTAAAGAATCTACCAGCCCTTGGAATTCTCTTGTATTTGTTGTTAAAAAGAAATCTGGAAAATGGAGAAAGGCGACAGATCTTAGAACTATCAACAAGGTTATTCAACCTATGGGCACTCTACAATCTGGAATTCTTCTGCTTTCTCTGTTACCAAAGGGATGGTCTCTCATAGTTATTGATTTAAAGGATTTTTCTTCACTATACCTTTATAAGAAAAGGATAGAGAAAAACTTGCCTTCACAGTGCCTACTTATAATTCTCAGCCTACAAGGAGATCAATGAACCATTCTCCCAGAGGAAATGCTCAGTAGCCCTACCCTGTGCCAATACTTTGTCAGTCAGCCATTGTAAATAATACATAAACAATTTTCCAAGTCTATAATCCACCATTGCATTGACAGCATTTTCTTATCTGATTCAGATGCAGATACTTTAGAAAGAATGTTTGATGCAGTAAGGGAATGTTTGCCTAAATGGGAATTATAAATTGCTTCTGAAAAGATTCAAAGAGAACATTCTGTTAATTACCTAGGTTATGGAAGAGGTTTACCCTGGTTATGTGAAGAAGGCACAAATTAGGAGAGACTGGTTGAGAACTCTTAATGACTTTCAAAGAGTGTTAGGAGACATTTCCAGTCTACAGCCAGCTGTTGGGATAAAACCTGATCTAATAATTCATTTAAACAAAACCTTAGATGGTGATAAACTTGAATAGTCCCAGAGAATTAAGAGATGATGTGGAAAAGGAATTGACAATTGTTGAGGAGAAATTACAAGAGGCACATGTGAATAGGGTGAGTCCAAATCTTAATTGTTTTCTAGTCATATTGCCTTCAGAATTTCCTCTACAGGAATTTTAATCCAGAGGAAAGATATTATCTTAGAATGACTTTAAGAAGGTCATTGTTACAGATTATTGTCATTGTGCTCAAATGCCCACCAGAACTTGATGGTAAGACCCTATTGCTGAAAACACTGCACACTCTGATCACAGGAAGTGGAGAAATGAATTTGGTACTGAGAAGATAATTTCTCCCTGCCGTCTGGCTTTTAGAGTAGTAGAAACATGTGTGACATAGGCTGTTGAGTCCTCTAACAGTCTTTTCTAGCTGCTCTGGAGCAGAGAGATGTAAGTAGCATCCAGGGTGACAAGATACACCTGTGGCATGCAAGTTATAGGAGTGCCTGTTTTAGTTAATATGCTATTGCTGTGAAGAGATACCATGACCAAGGAAACTGATAGAAGAAAGATTTTAAATGGAGGCATACAGATTTATACTGTGATGTCATGACCACCATGTCCAGAATTGTGGCAACAGACTGGTCAACATGTTACTGAAGCAGTATTTGAGAGCACACATCCTGAGTGAACAAGCACGAGGCAGGGAGAAACCTCAATACCACTTCTAGTGTCATAGCTCCTAATGTTTCCTAAACAACTGAGACCTAAGTAGTCAAACATAGGAGCCTAAGGGGAGCATTCTCATTGAAACTACCAGGAACCAATTACTTTATGATTGGAACCAATTACTTTATGATTGGATATGATTAAGATCAAATCCACAGTTGGAAAATCGTGCTTCTTCCTACAGATCTGGAAAAGAACGGATGGCTATTCACAGACAGCTCCCTCCCAGGGTGAACCTATCATCACTATTCTGTTAAATGGACATAATACCAAATGACCCTCTAGGTTCACATCTCTGTACTTAAAGATTAGTGCTGCTCTCAGACCTCATCTGAGAAGTTTCTTAGTGCAAGGAATTGTGTTTAACACAAGATCTGGACACTGATAAAATGAAGCATGTTTCTGGGGCATTCTAGGGCATGAATGGGATATTTATGTTATACCTTCCTTCTCAGGGTCCATTCTGGAAAAGAGGGTGGAAAGATTTTAAGAGGCAGAGACCAGGAAGGATCAGAATAAAACAGGATCATTGCACTCATGAACTACATGGTCAACCCAGTCAGTATTCTAGCTTGGGAGGGAAGTGAGCTCACTGGCCTCTACCTCCAGCTGAGAAGCTGTTGACAATTGATGACTTCTGGAGGTAGAAGAGTCAGTTTTCTTTTGGGTGCTAATGCCGGGTAGCTTGAGCAAATTACTCAAAAGTACTTCACACAAGAAAGTGAGGGCATGAAACTTTTACCCAAGTAGATTTTATCAAAAAAAAGAAGGAAAGAAAGGAAGGAAGGAAGAAAGGGAAAGAGAGAGAGAGAGAGAGAGAGAGAGAGAGAGAGAGAGAGAGAAAATTTGAGCAAATTACTCAAAAGTACTTCACACAAGAAAGTGAGGGCATGAAACTTTTACCCAAGTAGATTTTATCAAAAAAAAAGAAGGAAAGAAAGGAAGGAAGGAAGAAAGGGAAAGAGAGAGAGAGAGAGAAGATGGGAGAAAGAAGTAGGGAGGGAGAGAAGAAAGAAAGAAAGGAAAGAAGGAAGGAAAAGAAAGAAAAGAAAAGGGATGTTGGGATTGATCTGGGAGTATTTGGGAGAAATGAAGAACATGATCAAATATATTTTATGCATATGTGTATGGAATTCTCCAAGTTTTAAAAATGTATTATTTAAAAGTTTTTTGTTTGAGAACATCAATCCAGCCATTAAACCTTCAACTTATAATCTATCTTGCCAGCAAGATGTACTGGGGCAATGCAGGTACAGAACTTATGGGAGTGGCAAACTAATGATTGCTCTAAGGTGAGGCCAGCACCATGAGAGGGAGTTCATATCCAACACTGCATGAATGTTCGAGAATCAGAGGCTGGATAACCCAGAAACATATGATAGAAAACAAACAATAAAATAATTTGTAACAACATCCTTATATACTAATAGATGGGTTCCTAGACCAATTAATCAAAGAGACTACTTACTGCTGGCAGCTGATAAGGGCAGATGCAGAGACCCACAGCCAAGCATTAGGTGGAGAGAGAGAGCCCAAACTGAAGATCTCCATTGGGTCCCTACCCTTGGAGCTCAGTGAACCCCCTGGAAAAGAGGGAGCAAGAAACGTAGGAGCCATTGGAGTTGAAGACACTAGGAGAACATGGCCCACAAAATCCACTAAGTAGGACTCATAGGGGCTCACAGAGACTGAGTGGCAATGGAGCCTGCATGGGTCTGTACTAGGACTTCTGCATATATGCCATGGTTGTTAGCTTCATATTTTGTGGGACTCCTCACAGTGGGAAAAAGGGTGTCTCTGACCCTTTCATGTGCTCTTGACATCCTTTTCCTCCTACTGGGTTGCTTCACCTGGCCTTGATATGAGGGTTTGTGCTTAGTCTTATTAGATTTTCTTATGCTGTGTTCCATGGATATCCCTGGGAGGTCTGCTCATTTCTGAAGGGAAGTGGAGGAGCAGTGGATCTGGTGTGTGTGTGGGGGAGATGTGGTGGGGGGAATGGGAAGAGGGGAAACTGTGGTCAGGATGTATTAAAAGCCAAACAGAAACAGTTTACCGTTCAGTGCTGTTGAACTCTAAGGAAACTCTCATCTTATGACAATAAGTGTGGGAAGTCACGATCAGTGCGATTCAGATTAATTAACATTAGTCTAGAAGATTCTGGCTGCAGACCCAGATAAAGCAGGGCTCAGTTCATTCACTTATGCTTTTAACCATTTTCTTTAGAAAATGTGAGACATTGCCGTGTGGTTTTAATGAGCCATTCCACAAATGTTTTTGTTGTGTTTGAGAAAAAGGTAATCTTAACTGGCATTTAATTCTCTTTCTATTTGGGGACTAAATAACTTAATTGTGAGCTACCCTGGATCATGACTGAAACAGGAGCCATTGGAAAGTCATGTGACTCCATTACTTAGTTTGAAGAAGAATCTATTATTGCCTCAAAAATACTGTTTGGGACTTAAAGGACAGAACATTATATTTGAGCATATTGTATGGTGTTGACACCTGTGCTTGTTCAACCCCATCATATTCAAACAAGTCGACCAGTGCATCATACGTGCTCAGATTTACAAAATTACAAATAGAGAAACTCTTAATTGAAGAATCAGTATAATAACTGAAAAATGTAGGTACAAGAAAAACCATCCCACAGAATTCTTTAAAGGTAGGCATAATGCATAAGGTAGATCATCGTGTTGGCTATTAATTTACATTAAAGTTTACATTGGCTATTAGGTGAAATTTTATTGAATGGCTTTAGGGTTTTGATCCCTTCTTCAGTGTCCTATAGAAAAACACTACCAGTGTAACCTTTGAGTAGATTGGCAATTGTTCAACATGTTTTGATGTGTTCCATTAATTCTTGATCCTTCCTTTCCCTGTAGAATCTTATACCTTAAATGGAGGGCAAGTGTCAAAGAATGTAATCTAAAGAGGTGGCTTTTATTGCAGGAGTTAGGAATAAAGCCAGGTTGGTGGTCCCTGAATATGATCACTTGAGATACAGAGACAAGATGACTGATATTAGTTCTTGGCCAGTCTAGACTCTGTAGAAAAATCTAGTCAAAACAAAATATTAGTGGTAGACAACATATTTATTGATCAGAGCAGATGAAAAACTTTAACACTGAAAAACATACATTAAGAAGTATCTCCTGATTTGGGCCCTGCAGGTCCTAGTTTCCCATGCTGTGAAGTAACATCAAGATGCTTTACTCTAGCTAAGTGTCTTGTTCCATTGGGTTTTCCACAATGAATTACCTCCCATAAAGTTTTATGCCTAACATGGACCAACTAAATATATGATTTGCTTAAAAAACCTCTATTTGGTTATTATTGATATATAACTATATATTATACAAATTCACAAATATATTGTGACATTTATATTTCTGTTTCCTGTTTTCCTTCATTTTCAGGTTATCTTATAATCACTAGTAACAAATTAAGGGTTGTCCTTGGGGAAGCCTACTTCTCAGCACTGCCTTGCCACTTATAAAACTTTGTATACAGTAAAGTGACGTGCTGGGGCTGGAGAGATGGCTCAGAGGTTAAGCGCATTGCCTGCTCTTCCAAAGGTCCTGAGTTCAATTCCCAGCAACCACATGATGGCTCACAACCATCTGTAATGAGGTCTGGTGCCCTCTTCTGACCTTCTGGCATACACACAGACAGAATATTGTATACGTAATAAATAAATAAATAAATAAATAAATAAATAAATAAGAATTTTTTTAAAAAAGTCACGTGGTTTTGCTCAACCATACTAGCACGTATGATAGTGTTGTAATGTTGAGATATTTTTTTTCAGGCATCCATAGTGCTATGGGTTCATAGGTGAACCTTCCATGTCATTTCTACAAGAAATCCATCTCTAACAGGAGAATTCCAGGTCCCCTGGCTCTAAAGTATTTCCTGTCCCCCTTGTTCAATGATCCCTGGGTCTGAGGAGTAAGGGTTGTGTTATAGATGCTTCAGCTGATGATGTTTCCAGCACACCCTGCCCTTCTCTGCATTAGACAAGATGTGGCTTTCTAGAAGAATCTCCTGCAGCTGCAAACACAAGCTCCTTTTTTGAGTGCTGAGAGCTAAGCTTACCTGTTGGTATAAGGATAAGTATTGAGATTGCTGATAGAAACTGTACTGATTTAATACGGTGTCAGTAGTTGGTTCCTCTATAAGATCCATGACCTTAGTAGCCATGTGGGATTGGTGAGGATTCCAGTACACAACAAGATGTCCCCCACTGATGAGCAAGCCCTAAGTTACACCCCACTTACTACAAACTGGTAGTAATTTAGTGAGACCTTAGTATGTTGATCATTTTGAGGTTAATAGACATAGCAATTGAATACTTCCCTCCCTTGGTAGCTTTTAAAGACTTATGAAAGTTAATCTTCACAGAGCCATGTTTAGGACCACATCCAGGCCAGTATCTCTGAGTCTGTGTCCCAAGTGCTTGGTGCTTTTGGCACCAGGACATTATCTTCAACTTCTGAAAGGTGACCAAGAGCAACGGCACAAACCTCTATTGTTTGAGAAGTCAATTGGAAGCCCATGACTAGCAACTCAGAAGTGGGTTCCTCCTGGCAGGTTCCTTGTATTTGAGAAGTTGACTGGAGGATCTCTGCTTTTAGGGTACCCACCATCTTTGGGAACTTGATTCATCCCAGGATTATTTAGGAAAATGGTTTGATTCATGACTCCCGAGGTTTACAATTTGTCCTAGGCTGCTATGGATTGATGTTATGACTGGGATACTTTCAGTGTTTGTCCTGAGGTTTTCTTTTGGGGTCATCCAGGCTCTTCAGTTTCAAGGTTTAGGGAGCCCTCCTTTACTGACTTTCTTATGTACCCATCCCATTCCAATAAACACCGGGTTGCCCTCAGGCCAAGGTTTACTTGTTGCCTATGGCAATGACTCGCAAATGTTATGTCACAGCATCCTGACCTCATTCTGAAAATATTAAAGAACATCCAAAGGTTCCAGCTTCTCCGGGTCAGGTGCTTTTTCTCCCAAGCTACTAATGTTCAAGGAATCCTAAGGAGGTTCAGGCCATTATAATTCTAAAACTCGTCACAGATGCTTCTCTCAGAAGTGCCTCCCATACATTCTCCTTCCTCCCAGCCTTCTTCCTCTCAACTGGCACCTCCAGCCATAGGAGAGGAGGCCAGGGGATAGCACACCATCCTCACAATTATGAGCACCACTCTGCCCAGTCATGTCAGTCACAGGTTTGTCACCTAGTAGTCATTAACTCTCAGGATGATATCTATGGTTCTGGGGAGAGGGTGTAAAGGTGGGTGAAACTGTTGTTCCCCAGGAACTTCCGTCAAAGTCATTAAATCTTAATGTTTATTTATAATAGGATCCGTGCTAGACAGCTCACCTGGAACACAAGAGGTGCTGGGTTTGTTCACTACCACAAGATAGGGACAGGTCAAATAAATAAATGAGTTGATTAATTAAAAGACTGCATGGAAAGAATGTGACTATTTAGTAAACTAAACTCCGAGCTTTGCTCAAAGCCAGCCCCAATCTATGAGGTCCTGATACAGCAGCTCTGAGCTCCTTCCTCTTGTCCATAAGCCACTAGACGCACACCACTGGCCGGTCCCCTCCCCGAGGACCTCCAATTGCCAGTTTCCACCCACAAGGGCTGGACCCTGCACCTGCCCTACCGAGTAAAATGCCCAAGTTCTGGACTTGAAATCCCATTCATCCCTACCCTGGAAAGCTTCACCCTGAAAAGTTCCACCCTCCTCCCCAAGAAACTCTATATAAAGCCCATCTTCTGCTCAGATCTCTGTTGTTTCCCACCCAAGCAGAGGCAGCTCCTTGTTTTCCCCTCACAGTAAATCTCCTGGGCAAGGCTTCTTGCTCAGTGTTACTTTCTGGTACTCCTTGGCTCCCAACCACCATCATACTTTTCTGTCTGAGCTTTAACACATTTTCATCCCAGCTGTGCTTCCTCCTGAAGGACTGTGTGAACTATTGATTGCCCGTCCGTGCTACTTCACAGCGAGCTAAGCCCAGGGCCCAGGCCCAGTGAACATTGCTGCAGTGGCAAAGAGTTCTCAGTGACAGTGCTCTGAACCCAGAGTCACCCTGTCCCTGAACAAGGTAGAGTGGGATGGACAAAGACACTTGAGTCACCTCATACTGACATATGGCCTTTGCTTAAACTCACACTAGCATGCCAGTGTACCGGAAGACACACATCCTCAAGTGTACAAACACTCAGATCTTTGTGTAATCTCAATATGGATAAATAATACAAAGAGTTAGGTAGAATGTTGCCATGAGGTTTGAGGTTTAGTCCTTACCTGCAGGTATGCTGTAGAGAACTCAGGGCCACAAAAGCAAGACGGCTGCTGTGAAGCAGCAAAGTTAGCAGTTTCACAAACCAGGATCTGTGAAGCATCTACCTTCTGCCTTGGACACTGTGGACTGCCAGCGCTGACATTTGTTCCCGCATTAGGACACAACAGCAGAGCTTCATCCTTCACCAACCTGGAGCTTAGAGCCTTTTCACATTTTACAGGTTAGGTGTAGTCATCATGTGGCTTCTTTCTCTGGTGTACTGTGGGTATCAAATCCCTGTGTCCTTGCATGCTTGGCTCCTCTGCACACATCCTGCTGCAACCGTATCTTCTTCTAGGCACTGTCCTGTTTGAAAAAGGACACTTCAGTGACATCACGGTGAATCACAGCCTCTAATACTCCATACTGTATACATCACACGGGGATTTTATTAGATCCTCATCCCAGGAATGAGGGATCATAACTGACCACCACACAGCCCCAACCTCCCTACACAATTACTCCTGCCAACCCCAGTGGAGCCTGTGCTCCCTCTAGCCTGGTCCACAGCTTTCACTATGGCAACGGCCCATTCTGTGACATCATAGAATCCTCGCCTCACTCTGAGTATCTTTAAAGGTGTCCAGCCTTTTCATGCTCCCCCCTTTGCTTTCTGTTTCATTTTCAGGGCCTCAGAGAACACTCACAGGTGTAGCCCAAGTCTTTCTCGGCATACTTAGCTAAAAACCGCATCACACCCAGTCTTTTCACTATATCCCCTTCAGCTCTGGGAGCGGGAAGACAGCCAGGGATGCTCCTTCCTCAGCTTCACGGTAAGAAGCTCACTTCAGCTGCTGGTTTTTCCAGCAAGGATCCCTTGTTGAGATTCAGTTTTGAGGATACCATTTACTGCATCTGGGGTTGGGGTACAGAAGAGATTGCAAACTTTCCATCGGTAGAGTTCAGTATCAATTTCTGATGTGTCTCCATGAAGAGTCCTAGCCCCAGATGGTAGCAGCTGCCTAAATATCAAGCCCAAGATCCTTTAGAAAGAATCAGTCGGTACATGGAGTGTATACAGATAATGTTTAGTTAGACTAAAATAACTCTACTCACATGAGAAGTTCATGGAATCATTAGGGAACTTCTATCTTCCCTGTCTTATCCCAGCCTCCTTTCATGAGCCTGTGTGTAACATAAGAATCAACCATGGTTTCCCACACTGTTCTCAGCACAGTGCGCCAGCCATGTGAGAACTTACACACAAAATGTTCTGGTTCCGTTATCAAAAGTATGAGCATACACCCAGACAACCCATCTCAAGAAAGTTTGCAGATGCTGATAGAGGAAACCATCTGACATCAACAAATGGCCATGAACTTTCACACACTTAGACATGGACCTGCAGTCAGGAGCAAACACACAAAAACCCATACAATTCACACCCCAAACGAATATATATATTCCATATATATGAAATTAGAGGGCAATTCTTTAAAGATATTTCCTGTGACAGTGGCGTTGGCAGTGGAGCCGTATAGTGCTGAACTTCTGAATACAGATATAAAGATTGCTGGTGCCAGGGACTGAGGTCTGAGTCAGCACCCAGTATGTATTTCTCACCCACCCTGGTCAAGCTATGAGTAGTAATCATGTACAGACATGGAAATAGTCATGCTTCTTCCTTCCCTGTCGGGAGGCAGGAGTACTTGTCCAGGGAAACTGTGTGGCTTCCTCCTAAAGTCTTTTTCCACCATAAACAGAGTATTTCTGATTATTAAGTTCTTTGACTTTAATCCCAGCATTTGGGAGGCAGAGGCAGGAGGATCTCTGTGAGTTGGAGACCAGCTTGGTTTATAAAGTGAGTTCCAGGACAGCCAGAGCTGTTACACAGAAAAACCCTGTCTTGAAAAAAAATGCAGATCTCCCTGTGAGTACCCTTCTGATCCCTGCTATCTCCAGTTCTTTTTTATCATGAATTGTCCTAGATAAATGAACATCAGGTACCTCTCAATACCGCAGTCTCCCCACTTAAAGTCCTAAGCAGCTAGTATATCACAGTTTTTCAGTCTCCCTATTTAATTTTCAAACCAAAATATACCTCACACTGCACTGTCAATCACTCAGGACATGAATTTTGAGTTGTTCCCAAGACTCATACCATACACCTATGCAACACATGGTCTTGCTTTGAATGTGAGCTCCTGCCAGTGGCCTCTGAGTGGCCCTCAGGCATAGACCACAGCTGTTACTATGCCAGGCTTTCATCACGTAGGGTCATAGAGCTCCCCTTTCTTATCCTCAGAATCTCAAAGAGTATCCATTCCTTGTTACCTCAAAGCCTGACCCATTCTTATTCTCTGCCTATGACTTTTCAGGCATCCCCAGAAACACTTGGTTTTGGAGGTATAGCTCAAGGCTTTTCCTAGCGACACTTCCCTGGGCTCCAGTTCATATCTAGTTGCTACCAGACTACATATTATCATAGGTACATAAGCTTTGAGAAGAGGGAGGCATGTAACCATGCTACACCCCAGCTCAAAAGTCTGAGCCTCACACTCTGCCTCATTTTTGCAGTCACACTGGTTCCATTGGTGTCAATAAGAAGGCAGGATGCTACCATCTTCCCTTTGAGGTCTGGATGTAAAAGTAACAAAAATCTTATTTCCCATTTTGTTCTCTGTGGGTCATTAACCTGCTAACTTGAGTTGGGCTGTGGATTTATGTAGAGATCTTCTTGCAGAGACTTTCTTGGCATGACAGAGAGACTAGATTTTCGAGTGACCAACACAAAAATACAGAGAGAAATAGTGAATCTTAAATAACCCAATAAATGTGTGAATAAATGAAGAAGTATATAACATATGGATGCATCCTAAATAGTAGCCTTTTCAAGGAGAACCAAGCTATGAGGTTCACAGACTCATGACAAACCTGTCCTTACCATCCTGTTCTCAGTTGTGCTGGCTCTGAATGACTCCATGAGTAAATGAATGTCTCTACTGTGCTAAAATAGGCTAAGCTCTCTGCACCCATAATTTCAAGTTTATGACGTGGTTGGCTGGTTATCTTAGCCATGTACTGACATGGGACTCTCTGTCAAGTACATGGTTCACCTGTACTGGACCCACATTCTCTCTACAGTGTTTCTTATGAAAGGATGGTAGAGCTGAAACATGAATGTGGTACAATGAATAAGAACAGCCCCCATAGGCTCATATATTTGAATGATTATTCAGCAGAAAGTAGCACTAGCACTATTAGAAAGAATTAGAAGGAAGTGTGTCACAGTGGTGGGTTTTCAAAAGTCTATGCCAAGCCTGAGTCTCCCTTTCTTTGCTTAAAGATCAGAATGTAGATCTCATTTACTACTCCAATGCTATGCATGCCACCATGATGATTATGGCTATGAAACTAATGCTCCCAGTTGGGCATATCACTAACTTTATTCTGCTGAATGGGTATCTAACTACCTTCTAAATTTGCATTTCTGTACTCATAGGCTAGCACAGCTCTCATGACACATGAGAGAAGTTTCTTGGTGCAGACACTCAACATAGCATATCAGAACTTTTAAAGTGCAAAAAATACATGTGTCAGTGTTATTTTATCACACACACTTCAAGTACTAGTGACCATTCTGGAAGAGGAGGTTGGAAAGTTTTTTAAGAGCCAGAGATAAGGTAGAACTGGAGTTAAAAATGATATCCTTTAGACATGACAAGACTATCGCAAGTGTGAATTCACAATATCAAATTAGGCGACACTTTATCATGAAAGGGAATGGGGCTCAGTAGTCCTCATCCCTAATTGAGAAGCTCTTGACAGTTGCTGGCATCTAGAGGATGAAGGGTCAAGACTACCTAGACTTAGGGTATTAGCCCTTGGTTTACTGAGACATAAAATGGATAGTCCCACACCCATGAAAATATACACACCAAATTCAGTTTGTGTGATGTGGAAGGGAGTGAAGGTTTCAGAATTGATCAGGAAGAGTTGGAATATGGGGGTCAAATGGTCAAAAGAAATTATGGCAATGCATGATCTCCTCAGAAAATTATAAAAATAACAACAAACTTAGTTCATTGCTAAGACTATTAGCAATTTTATGAAATTTTTGATGTTTTAAAAGATATGTGTGATCACAAGTTGGGAAAACAGGTGAGTGACTGGTGTCCCAACTGGATTGCCCCAAAGTCCAAACCCTCACTAAACCACAAGTACATCCCATGCTTCTCCCACTCTCATCCCAGGAACCAGCAAGGCAGCTGGACTCCGCCCCTACCTCTAGTAGAACCTCACTGCTCTGGTGTAGTTCCCACCAGCCTGCAAGAAGGTGAGTGACCTGCCTCCAAACCAGGCTCCCACCCCTATCATCCACTAGACTCTGCCCCTCTAAGATCCACTCTGCTACCCAACCCCTCACACCTGAACATACTTCCTGTGGCCAGCCTTCCTCCTCAACCCCAGGAGACTACACAGGCACAGGCACAAATCACAACAGTTGGATGAACAGACACAAACACAAGTCACATCAGCTGGAGAAAATAAAAGTAAACACCCATGTGAGAATACATTCAACAATCAAAAAAGCGAAATAAGATCACCAGAACACAATGATCCTAGAACAGCAGGACTTGAAATATTCCAGTACAGTTGAAACATAAGAAAACAAACTTTAAAATCACTTTATGAAGATGATAGAGGCTCCTAAAGAGGAAACAAAAAAAATTCCTTAGAGAAGTTGAGAAAAGACAAGCAAAAAATTGGAAGAAATCAATAAATCCCTTAAAGAAAGCAAAGAAATCCAAGAAAAATCAATCAAACAGATGAAAGAAACAGTTCAAGACTTGAAAACTGAAATAAAAACAATTTGAAAAAACACAAACCAAAGGAATTCTGGAAATGGAAAATCTGAGGAAGTGAATAGGAACTATAAATTCTAGCATCGCTGACAGAATGCAAGAGATAGAAAAAAATAATCTCAGTCATTGAAGATACAATAGAGGACGTGGATTAACCAGTCAAAGAAAATGTTAAATCCAATAAATTTCTAACGCAAAACAGCCAGGAAATCTGGGACACCATGAAAGACCAAACCTAAGAATAATAGGGATAGAAGAAGGAGAAGAAACCCAGCTCAAAAGCACAGAAAACATATTCAACAAAATCATAGAAGAAAATTTTCCCACCCTAAAGAAAGACATTACTATAAAGGCACAAAAAACTTAAAGAATACCAAATATGCTTGACCCACCCCCCAAAATAATCCCCTCACAACGTAATAAAAAAACACTAAACATTCAGAATAAAGAAAGAATTTTAAGAGCTACAAAGGAAAAAGGCCAAGAAACATATAGGTAGACCTATCAGAATTACACCTAACTTCTCAATGGAGACTCTAAAAGCCAGAAGGTCCTGGACAGATATTTACAGAGACTAAGAAACTATGAATGCCAGCCCAAACTACGATACCCAGCAAAATTTTCAATCAGCATAGACAGAGAAAACAAGATATTTCATGACAAAACCACGTTTAAACAATACCTATTCACAAATTCAGAACTACAGGAAATACTGGAAGGAAAACTCCAACCCAATGAACTCAGTTACAGCCATGAAAACAAATGCAATAGATAATCTTACAACTGCAAAACCAAAAGAAGGGAAACATGCACACTACCACCAGCACAATCAAAACCAAAAAATAATAGGAATTAACAATTACTTGTCAATAACATCTCTTAATATCAATGAACTCAATTCTCCGATAAAAATATATAGGCTAACAGAATGGATATTAAAACAGGATCCACACCTCAACTTCAAAGACAGGCATTACCTCAGAGTAAAGGGTTGGGAAAAGATTTTTCAATCAAATGGATCTAAGAAGCAATATACTGTAGCTATCCTATTATCTAACAAAATAAAATAGAACTAAAATTAATCAAAAGACATAGAGAAGGACATTTCATATTCATCAAAGGAAAAGCCCATCAAGATGAAGTCTCAATTCTGAACATCTATGTCCCAAATACAAGGACACCCACACTTGTAAAAAAATTACTAAAAATCCTCACATCATACACGACACATTAATAGTAGGACTTTACTACTGCACTGGACATGTCTGTCAAACAGAAACTTAACAAAGAAGCAAGGGAACTAACAAATGTTATAACTCAAATGGACTTAATAGACATCTACAGAACTCACCCAAATGCAAAAGAATATAAAATTCTTCTCAGTATCCCATGAAACTTTCACTAAAATTGGCCACACACTCAGTCATAAAGCAAGTCTCAATATGCACGCACACCCAAGAAGAGTAGATGGCAGGAAATAGTCAAACTAAGGGCTGAAATCAATAAAACTAAAACAAAGAAAATAATACAAAGAATTAATGAAGCAAAGAGTTGATTCTTAGAGAAAATCAACAAGATATACAAACCTTTTTCCAAACTAACCAAAAGGCAGAGATAGAGATCATCCAAATTAACAAAATCAAAAATGAAAAGGGGGACATAATGATAGACTCCAAGAAAATCGCAGAATCATTAGGTCATACTTCAAACCCTGTTTGCCGCAAAATTGGAAAATTTAAGAGAAATGGACAACATTCGTGGTAGGTTCCACATGTCAAAATTAAATCAAGACTAGATAAATTATTTTACAAAACTTGTAACCCCTAAGGAAATAGGAACAGTCATTAAAAGTCTCCCAACCAAAAAAATAAATAAACAAACAAACAAACAAAATAAATAAAGTCCAGGGCCACATGGTTTTTGGGAAGAATTCTATCAATATTTCAAACATTTGATGCCAATATTCCTCAAATTGTTCCACACAATAGAAACAGGAGGAATACTGCCAAATTCTTTCTGTTAGGCCATAGTTACCCTGATACCCAAACCAAATGAAGATGCAACAAAGAAAAAGAATTACAGACCAATCTCCCTCATGAACATTGATGCAAAAATACTCAAAAATAGTGGCAAAACGAATCCAAGAACACATCCAAAAGTTACCCACCATAATCAAGGAGGATACTTCCCAGACATGCAGGGATGGTTCAGCATACAAAAATCTGTCAGTGTAATCTACCATATAAACAAACTGAAAGAAAATAAAAACACATGATCATCTCATTAGATCCTGAATAAAATTTTACATTGTAAAGGTTTATTGTTCATAACTGGTTTAATAAAATGCTGTTTGGCCAGTGGCCAAGCAGGAAGTATAGGTGGGGCAAGCAGACTAGGAGAATTCTGGGGGAAAAAAAGGCAGAGGTGCAGTCACCACCCAGCCACTTCCGGAGGAAGCAAGATGAGAACGCCTTACTAAGAAAAGTTACAAAGCCACATAACTCAACATAGATAATAATTATGTGTTAATTTAAGTTGTAAGAGCTAGTTAATAATAAGCCTGAACTAAGAGGCCAAACAGTTTACAATTAATAAAACCTTCTGTGTGTTTATTTGGGACTGAATGGGTGCAGAACCAGGTGGCACAGAAATTTCCATCTTCATTTGGCAAAATCTAACTCTTCTTCATGACGAAGGTTTTGGAGAGAAGAGGAATATAAGGAAAATACTTAAACACAACAAAGGCAATATACAGCAAGTTGACAAGCAACAGCAAATAGAACGGAGAAAAAGTCCAAGCAATTCCACTAAAATTAGGGACAAGACAAGGCTGTCCATGATCTCCATCGCTATTCAATATAGTACTTAAGTTTCTGGCAAGAGCAGTAAGGCAACAAAAGGAGATCCAGGGGATAGAAATTGGAAAAGGGGAAGTCAAACTCTTACTATTGGTAGATAATATGTTAGTAGGCATAAGTGACACCAAAATTTCTACTAAGAAACTCCTACAGTTGATAAACACCTTCAGTGAAGTAGCTGGATGCAAGATAAACTCAGAAAAATGTAGCCTTTCTTTATACAAATGATAAATGAGCAGAAAAAGAAATCAGTTGAACAACACTCTTTACAATAGTCACAAATAATATAAAATATTTTGAGGTAACTCTAATAAAAAATGTGAAAGACCTATATGATAAGAATTTTATGCCTTTGAAGAAAGAAACTGGAGAAGAGATCAGAAAATAGAAAGATTTCCCATGCTCATGGATCAATAGAATTAGCATGTTAAAAATGGCAATCTTAACACAAGCAATCTACAAATTCAAGGCAATCCCCATCAAAATTCCAACACAATTCTTCACAGACCTTGAAAGAGCAATACTCAACTTCGTATGTAAAAATAAACACCCAGGATAGCCAACCAACCTTGTACAATAAAGGGACTTCTGGAGGTGTCACCACCCCCGACTTCAAGCTCTACTACTGAGCTCTAGTAATAAAAACAGCTTGATATCGGCATAAAAGCAGACACGTGCATCAGTGGAATCGAATCAAAGACCCTGACATAAATCCACACACCTATGAACAACACCTGATTTTTTGGCAAAGAAACAGAAACTATACAATGGGAAAAAGCATCTTGAACAAATGGTGCTGGCATAACTGGATGGCAGCGTGTAGAAGAATGCAAAAAGATCCATATCTATTGCCCTGCACAAAACTCAAGTCCAGGTGGGTCAAACACCTCAATATAAAACCAGTTACACTAAAGCTGATAGAAGAGAAAATGGGAAGTAACCTGGAATGCATTAGCACAGGAGACTACTTCCTGAATATACCAGTAGCACAGACACTGAGAGCACCAATTAATGAATGGGACCTCCTGAAACTGAAAAGCTTCTACAGAAGCAATGGATGCTGCCAATAAGAATTAAAGGCAACCTACAGAATGAGAAATGACCTTCACCAACCCCGCATCTGACAGAGAATTGGTATTCAAAATATATAAAGAACCCAAGAGACTAGACATCAAAATATCAAATAATCCCATTAAAAATGGGGTACAGATTTAAACAGAGAATTCTCAACAGAAGAATCTAGAATGACCAAGATACACTTAAAGAGTTGTTCAACCTCCTTAGTTATCAGGGAAATACAAATCAAAATGGTTCTGAGATACCATCTTACACCTGTCAGAATGGCTAAGATCAAAAATGCGAATGACAGCCTATGTTGGAGAGTGCACTGAGTAAGGGGAACACTCCTCTACTGCTGGTGAGAGTGTAAACTTGTACAGCCACTTTGGAAAACAGTATGCTGCTTTCTCAGAAAACGGGGAATCAATTTACCTCAGGACCCAGCGATACCTCTCTTGGGTATACACCCAAAGGTTGTCAAGCATACTACAAGCAAGCATACTTGTTCAACTATGTTCATAGCAGCTTTATTTATACTAAACAGAACCTGGAAACAACCGAGATCCCACTTAACTGAAGAATGGATAAGAAAAATGTGGTACATTTACTCAGTGGGGGAAAAAAACAATGACATTATGAAATTTGCAGGCAAATGAATAGAACTAGAGGAAAAAAAACATTCTGAATGAAGTAATTCAGACCCAGAAATATGAACACGGTATGTGCTCACTCATAAGTGGATATTAGATGTAAAGCAAAAGATAACCAGGCTACAATCCTCAGCTCCAAAGAACCTGGGTAACAAGAAGGACCCTAAGAGGGATGTATGGATCTCTCGGGGGAGAAGAAATAGAAGAGATGTCCTAGGTAAACTGGGAGCCTGGGGGTAGAGGGGAGGGAGTGGGGGAATGGGAACATGAGGGATCGGGATGGTCAATTTGGGGGCAGGATGGAGGTGAAGAGTAATGAAAGAGATTATCTTGAAAGGGGGGGACCATTATGGGATTAGGGAGAAACCTGGTACCAGGAAAACTCCCAGGAACCCATAAAGATGATTCCAGCTAAGACTGCTAGCAACGGTGGAGAGGGTGTCTGAACTAGCCCTCCCCTCTAATCATATTGGTGACTACCCTAATTGCCATCTTAGAACCCTCATCCAGTAACTGATGGAAGCAGATGCAGAGATCCACAGACAAGCACTGACTGGGTCAAGCTCCAGGAGTCTAGTTGAAGAGAGAGAGGAGGGATTATATGAACAAAGGGGATCAAGATCATGATGGGGAAACCCACACAGACAGCTTCCCTGACTTTGTGGGAGCTCATGGACTCTGAACCAACAGCTAGTAAGCAGATATGGGACTGATCTAGGCCCTCTGAATGTGGGTGACAGTGGTGAAGCTTAATCTTTTATGAAGTCCCTAACAGTGGGACCAAGACCATTCTGTGATACATGAGCTGGTTCTTTGGAACTTATTCCCTGTGATAGGATGCCTTTATAAAAAGAGAGAAGCTTGATTCATGGTTCACTCTCTTTCGGACCTTTTCCTGTATTTCTGAGAGTGTTTTCAGTCTTCAGCTTGAACTGCTTGTAGCCGGGCTTGGTGGAATGGCTCCTCACAAAGAGCAAGTGAGTGAGTGGCACATTCTTTTTTCAACAGCCATCTCCATGTATGTTGTCCAAATCTCTCTTCCCAGACCTCTGCTCATGGTTCACATCTTTGCCTTTGTCATTGTCTGCCCCCACCTCCAAAGAAAAGGGCCAGAGGCACAGACTATGTCACCTTGTCAAAAATCACAGCAAAGAGAATTTCTGAATTGGAGTTTTGAACAACCACTTCTAGCGCAAAATCAGAGTAGCATCTGTGGTAATTCAAATGAAAATGGCCCCCAAAGGCTCACAGGGAAAGGTGCTATTTATTATACGTGTGGCCTTGTTGGCAGAAGTGTGTCACTAAAGCTGGCTTTGAGATGTCAGATCTTCAAGCTAAGCCTGGTTTTACTCTCTCTTCCTGATGCTTGCGGATCCCGAGCTCTCAGCTGCCTCTCCAGCACCACGTCTGCATGCACACTGCTGTGCTTCCTGACATAATGAGAACAGACTGACCTCTGAATGTGAGTCAGCCCCAATTCAATGTTTCCCTTTCAAACAGCTATGGTCATGGTGTCTCTGCACAGTAATAGAGTACTAAGACAGAAGTTAGTGCCAGGGATTGGGGTACTGCTGTGATAGGTCAGGCCATGCTTTTATTTGGAAGAATATGGAACATTTTGGGACTCTGGACTATAAAAGTGATTGGACACTTTAAGCAAGCCTTGATGGGTCATTTTAGTAGGAACATGGAAGGCAATGCTGGTGAGGGTGATATGAACTGTGGGATCAGGCTCAAGAGGCTTCAGAGGAGAAGAATACGTAGCCTAGAAACTGATCTTGTGATATTTTGGTGAAGAATATGACCGCTTTCTGCCCTTCTCTGAAAAATCTGCCTGAGGCTAAATTGAAGAGTTATGGATTAACAGCTTAAGCAGAGGACATTTCCAAAGAGCCCAGCATTGACTGTGTTAGGTGGCTATTAGTGGTCACACTCATGCAGATCTATAATGAAAAGGAACAAGCTGAGCAAGGAAAGATATAAAATGAACAGTTGGAAGAGAAAAGGAGCACCAGGAAGTGTAACACAGGCTAAAGAAAAGCCTGATGCTGAGTGGATTAAAAGGAAGGTCATCCTGGGTCACATCGAGGATGCCCCCTGCAGTAAGTGAAGTGTGTGTCTGTGATTTATCCACACATTTGGTCCTCAATGTCAGCTTATTTCACTTAGCAAGACAAAATCTCTTGGGAGTGTTAAGATTTCCTGTAAATGTTCTGCCATGTGTCACCATTAAGGTCTTGGTTGACTGTAAAACTCTGGCCACCATATATTTTAAGGAATGTCCATGTAGTTTCATCAGTAAAGGAGCCCTTAAACCCTGGTACATTCCTCCTCTTGGTGTCTTTTGGTTCGTGGTTAATCTTGGTGTACTTTCACTTTAGGTTGTTGGCATGGCCCTCTTCAGGTTTGCCCTAGACTACTTTTTCGTGGATAGAGGTTAATACTTACTGTTCTCTTAAATCTCAAATACACTCAAGAGAACATTGATCTGATCTGTCCGCAGAGCACAGTGCCCACACAGACACGTAAGCCCACAGGACAGACAATGTGGATTGCACATCACACAAATAGAAAGTGGAATAGGTAGGAGAGGAAGGTGGTTGGGAAAGTCTTCCTGGCACAGCTGACTGTGGGGAGGCCCCATGAACTCATGTGGAAAGATGGTTGTGTCTACGTAGAGAAACCCAAAGAGTTCCAACGAGGCATCCTGCAGCATTTCCTCCCTTCTGCAGTCTGACTCCATGAAAGAATATCACAGGTGGTTAATGGAAGAGCAGAGGCTGATGCGCCATGGGTCTAAAGCTGTGGTTCTTAGCCTTCTTAATGTTGTGACCCTTAAATACAGTTCCTCATGTTGTTGTGACTCCCAATCATAAAATTATTTACTTTTAACTTTGCTACTGTTATGAATCATAATATAAATATTTGATATGCAAGAAATCTGAGATGTGACCCTTGTGAAAGGGTCTGTCAACACCCAAAGGGTTGCTGAACCACAGGTTGAGAGCCCCTGGTCAAGAGGCTGTCTTGCTAAGGCAGTGGCAGGCTGTGCAGATCTTCACAAAGCCTTTTTCCCCAGTGTAGGTCTGGAGTCCTCTCCCTCTACAAAACACATGGTCATGCACTGTGGAGGTGTTCCTCTGATCCATGTCACCATGTACCTTCTCAAGTTTTTACCATCATGTACTTAGAAAACCCCTTAAACTCTCAATTGTGCCATAGCGATCCTTTTATGAAAGTCCCTGGCCAAGTACACTCACTGATATGAGATCAGGTCTTCAGACAGAGAATTTCTTTACTGACTTACCTGAAAGGGACCCTGCTTACTTCATTCTGGTTTTGAATCACAGTTCACTAAAACGCACTGTGCTGCCAACAGGTCAAAGACACACCCATAGACATGGCCGAACCCCTTATGTGAGGTCACAGAGAGCAGGCCTCACTCTGTTTAGAGAATCTCGAACACTGCAAAGGCACTCATGTGTCTTTTGGACTGGTCCTTGGAGCAAGTACTCACAGTAAGGGTTCCCTTATGATCCTTTCTTGCGAACATCATCTTTCCCAGTCCACCTCCTCCACCCAGAGAACATCATCTCTGGGAAGAGGAAGATCAGAAAGGATGAGACATATTCAGACCAAAGGTGGTCTATCATTTTTGCTGCTCATTTTATCAGCAAGATGCTCTTGTCGTGAGACTTAGTGTGCCATGTGCAGCACCTAGTGTGTAGAGTATAGAGATGACTGAAAATCTTGGCCTCCAACCTTTCCCCTTAATCATTAAACACAACCTGAAGGGGGTTGCCCAGACAGTGGGAATCTGTGAAGCTGGCCCACTTTGCTGCAGATGATTTCTTATAATGTCGCTCACTAGAGAGCAGCATAGCGGAGACCTCATGCTGCCCCAGTTAGGAAACCCGAGTCCTGGCTCCACCTCAACTACTGTCACCTTTTCTAACAAGAAAAAAAGGTGATGAGATGGAGATGGAAGAAACAGCAGACACACACTGCACAGTTGAACATGCAGACACACAATCATACACAAGTATATGGACACATGGTCAATAAATAAAATTATACACCTGAAAGTAGATAAAGAGTGTGTGATAGTGGAGATTTCTGGGACACACATATCAAGAAGGCCATGCAAAGACGGTCCTTCTTGATGAAAAGTGATTGTTGCCAGGAAGCTTCATCTCTAGAGAAGCCCAAGAGAAGGTCTCAAGCACTACCCACCTACACGGTGCAGCATGTGATTCCTGAGTGAATTATCACTGGTGGGCGGTGTAAATAGATGCTTCATGTCCTCTTTGCTTGGCATAAATGTAGAGTCCTCTCCCTCAGACTTGATTTGGCATTCAACTCACTGACGTTCTTGGGTTGCCTGATGCTTCAACATCTCACCACAGTCCTGTCACAGACACCTCAAAAAACTCTGAGCACCAGTCATCCTTATTTAGGTCACCCTAGCAACGGTATACCACAGAGAATGTAGACAGCATCTTTACCCCAAGAATGTATGTCTTTAAATCCACAAAGCAGCCCTCTTGCCAATACCTTATATCCCCAGTCCACCCCAAGGGACTCTGTGGGACTCTCTCACCAAGACCTACTGCCCTGCTTTCCCATGGCAACGTCTTCTAATATTACATCACAGTGTCCTGATCTTACTTCGTTCTGAGAATCTAAAGAGCATTGAGGCACCCCAGTTTCTCTAGGCCAGGTGCCTTTCCTCCCAAGCTTCTTTAGGAAGGTTCAGCCTATAAGTTCATATCAGGTTTTACCCAGATCACTTGATGGCTGGTGGCAGCCAGGACACCATTAAGCCTCCCTTGAGGTGATAATGTGATCAGGGATGGGATGGGACAGGTTGAAGGCCCCACACACTTGAAACTGGGGTATGCCTGGCATACCTGATGGTCAAGGGATGGGCCACTCAGTATTGCTCTAAGGATTTGGACTTTGCCCTGATGTCTGTCAGCAGCCCTGGAATACTTGACTTGTATGACAAGATTGGTCAGGTATAGGGTTTGCTGGGTTCACAGTTGAGACCTACATGTGGTCCAGGATTCACTCAAGTTAGACAGAAACTGGACTCAGAGGAATGCCATGTGTGACCAACAGACCCTGGATGTTAGGGTATGCTTAGGTTGTCTGATGGTCAGGTATATCCTGGACTTTCTTTAAGCTAAAGTGTGAGACTCTGGTTCCAGTTAGATGAAGATGTTATCTAGGCTCAGATGAAGACCTAGTCTCACATAGACTCCTTGAAGTTACGGTCTTCCCAGGCTACTTGATGGTTATGGAGTGGTCCTAATATTACTGAGTGTCTCCCACATACCCTTCAAGTCAGGATGAACCCGGCCTCTTTGCTAACTTCAAGACAGGGATTCCCATAGTTCCTTTGTGATTAGAATTCATCCAGGAGTTCTGGGAACTGCCCAGGCTCCTTTTCTCTGGTTTGGTCCCAGATCAGCTCCCATCTCTTTTCTTAAATGAAGTTTGAGGTGGGGTATTAGTTACTTTTCTGCTGCTCGGATAGAACACCATGACCAAGACAACTAATAAAAAGTGTTCAATTGAAGTTACAGTTTCAGAAAAACAGAATCCATAATGATGAGGAAAAGGTATTGCAAGAAGATCATCTTGATCCACAATCATGAAGCACAGAGAGAGAATACTGAGAACGGTGTGAATCTTTTGAAGCCTCAATGCTCACCCCCAGTGACACACCTTCTTCAACACAGTAATGCCTACTATTCCTTTCTGAGGTCAAGTATGGAAACTTATGAGCCAGTAAAGGCCATTCTTATTCAATTCTCTGGCCTCGATATGCTCACGGCCATATCATGAATCAAAATGCATCTAGTCCAACAAAAAGTTACCATAGTCTTTCAGTTAAAACATACTTTAAAAGTTCAAAATTCAAAGTCTCTTCATTACATAATTCCAACTTACAATAGCAAAGAACATACATTACTATTTCAAAAGAGAGGAGTCAGAGCATAGTAAGGAAATACTGGACCAAAGTAAGACTAAAACTCAGCAGAAAAACCAAATCCTGTAGCTCCTTGTACGGGGTCAGAGAGCTTCACTGGCTGCACCCTCCCACTTTCCTGTCTATAGCATACTTGTCTGTCATGAGGTGGTCCCAGCCATGGTGTACAGCTCATCTTTGCTGGGAACTGTGATCAAACAGCTGGTCTCCATGGAGCTGGGAAGTTCTGTGGAACCCAAAGCTGAGAACCTTGGAAATGTGAATCAGGCATCCAGGTGGATTAGCTGAGCCCAAAAAGAAGTAGCAGCATCCTAAATGGGGCTCAGCTCCTGAGTCAGGGTACAAGGAGTGAGAGGGACCACCTTTGCTCAGGATATTAGCTGACTAGATACACCCACAGCTCCTGAGCAATCAGACTCTAAGACCAGTGTCTTAGAGTAGACACCTATTGCTACAGTCAAGGTGAAGTTCTAACAGACAGACCAAACATGCACAATGGCTTAAATATCAAATATAATATATGATTGTTTCTCCTATGTATGAGGTCCAAAATGGACACCATACACCAGTGGGCCATGCTCCTTCGCATGTTGATTCGGGGCTCTGATTTCTGACTAGCTGTGCCTTCCGCATCTTTGACTTTGCTTATCTGTTTGGAAGGCGAAGTATAGGTGAGCTTTATGGATTGGACCTGGCAGGCTTGAAATATCATTGGTTAAAAACCAGCCTCAAGTCATCTCTTGCATGAAAATTTGTCTTTTATTTCTTGGGTTCTCAATCCTTTCATAAAAAATTCATGCCGGATAAAGGGTTTTACATACCAAACAGGCCAGAGATTTAGGGGGCCAGCTTAGTGTTTCAAGAATGTTCCACTGCTTTTTCAAATTTTTACTACAATCACTCCGAAAGAAATTCCTATTGCTTGATATTAACAAATGTAGCCATTGAAGCAGATGCACATATCCGGAAACACCAGGAGAATTAATTACCTGCAGTTACATTCGTCTCATCCTTTCTCTTCCTGGGCAGTCTGTGAAGTTGAATGATTTTTCTCCCACTCAGTCACTGAGCTGAAAGCCTTGTATTGTGCAACAGGGCCCACCAGGCAGCAAGATGACAAGACGATGTCGTGATGGAATCCCCTCGGCACAGCCCTCTGGCTGGATATGTCGGGAAATGAGAACCGTCCTCTAATTTAACTACAGCAAGTCTGAGGCGACTCCTGCAGGCATGATAGTTAGAAAAATGGCATCTCACGTGTGGCCGGAACCCCTGCTTTACAGAAGAACTCGCGGGCTTCCACCAGGGAGATAATCTGAAATTACAATAACACCCTTTCTAATTTTGTGCGCTTATTATGCGGCAAGCATTGCCTTTAGCACTGTGTGGCACCGCAGGTACAGCAACTCAGCTGATGCCTGATGGTCTCATCGCCTTTATACGAAGAAGGAGACGGAAGAGTACAGAGTTAGCGTAACTTCCTCTAGGAAGGACTGGAGCCCTAGATATCTGAAGTCTGGAAGCCTCGATTCAATCATAGATGCTGTTATTTGGGGCAAAAAAAAAATCCCTGGATTAAGAGAATATCCAAAATGTAATCCAAATTCTACCACAAATAAATTGGATTTTTTTTTGGTTTGTTTGTTTGTTTGTTTTACTTCAGGGGTACAATGGACCAAACCCATAACTTCACCCACAAGTAGGCAAGCACCTTGTCACTGAGCTATGAGCCCGCCAGTGGGTTTTTAAGACAGGGTTTCACCATGTAACCCAGCCTATTCTCAAGCCTATGGAACCACTTGAGTGCTGGGTTCCCAAATACTCACTGTCAGCCCAGTGAGCAAGAGATTTTAACACAGATAAAACTGTTACATTTCTCTTCAAAATAGCATTCCTTTTCTTTGTGTGGTGAAGCATTTGTCTACGGTGTGGTATTCAGGTCCTCCCTTCCCACACTGGCACTGAGCTTGGTCAAATGACATATAATGACCAACAAGATAATAACAGAGGTGAACTTGCACAACGGGACTTGTCTTGCTTTGCTATTTTTGAGTACCCATGACTGTCACCTTCATGAGTCAAGACAAGCTCACTGGACAATGAGATGTGTGCAGTCATAGCACAGTTCACTTCGAGCCAGTCTCATGCCATGTGGATGAAGTGCCCAGCCAGCACAGACCAGAAGAACCAGCATGCCAGTCCACAAAGCCAAGGAAAATAGATACTGTGTAAATCCACTGAGGGCTATGTTTTATTAAGCAACAAAAGCTATCAGGTATAACCAGGTTAAGATTAGTTTCCTGAGGCTGCTTTGGCTCCAGCCATCTCTTATATATACCAGTGTCTAAAAATAAGGCAAATAAGAACATATCTTGATAATGTGCCCTGGAAATAGTATTTGCTTACTAATAACAGTTCTTTGGCTAGTTTTCTGTTTGTCAAAATCTTGGTTGGTAATTGTCCTTGTTCTCGGAAGGCATGCAAACAGAAGAGCAAAATGGGTGCTCTACCATTTGTAGTGGTGGACGCTGGGAGATGCCCACTGCCAATAGTATATGCACCGTGCCCATAAGCAAGGGAATTGCTTTCTGCTAATGACCAAAGGTGACTGATATCCACATGGAAGGGAAGAATCAAGCTGCAGAAGCCAGAGGTCTAAGAGGGTCTATGAATGGATGGTCTGACTGAAAAGACTGCTTGCCTCAAACTGAGTAAGATGGACAGATAGACAGGTTTGAGTGATATCAGACAGGTAAATGGAGGAGAGAGTGGCAAACCTACTGGCTGGATACCAGTCACAGGCCTTGTCAGTCTTCCCTCTAGCCTAAGCACCCTGGGCTCCCACCAGACCTTCCAGGCACTACAGAGACTGCTCTCCAGTTCATATCAGAACTGTCCATCAGCACACACCCATAGGTTGGCACATGGGTGAGAAATGAGCACCGTTTCAGGTCTTCTAGCAATGCTTGTCCTTTGGATACGTCTCATATTTCATCTCTAAGATAGAAGAGATATTGGAGTCTGAAGGCTGAAGTTTGGATCCATGGAGTCTAAAGTCTGGATCCATGGAATCTGAAGTCTAGATCCACTGAGTCTGAAGCCTTGATCCATGGAGTCTGAATTCTGGATCCACGGAGGCTGAAGCCTGAATCCGTGGAGTTTGAAGACTGAAGAAGCCTGGATCCATGGAGTCTGGGGACTGAATCCATGGAGTCTGAAACCTGGATCCATGGAGGTTGAAGGCTGAAATCCCTGCTCCTTTGCACCTGGTGTTCTCAGCACAGGGTTTCTACTCTTCTTGCCCATGTCTTAAACACCTGTTCATTCTTCCAGACTCACTTCATGACCCCTACATTACAAGTTTTCAACCACCTTCTCTTTTAACTTGAAACTCTTGGAGTGTCATTATTCTTCACCCAGAAGGTGACAGTCAGAGACAGGGTAATTGGGGGTTAAAAAAAAAGTGAAGTTCTTCCCACTGATTATGAACCTTGTAACCTGACCCTGGACAGATGATTTAACTTTTCAGAGATGTTATTTGCACAGTCCTAAAATAAGATAATGACAGCATCATCTGAAATTAAATAAAAATGCACAAAAGTTCTTTGTGTCATATTTTGTTAAATAACAGCTACACATTTTATTGATAGTGACCTTGAAAAAACTTAATTTTTCTTTCTGTAGAAGTAGGAGTCATGATTTTTAGGAAAGGAGGAATTATGATTTACCCAAATCCATTCTCTAGAAAAATGCTCATCCTGTGTTTTATATAAATATTGGAAAAGGAATAGATGAGTGTGTGGATAGATAGGTCAGTGGGTGTGTGGATAGGTCAATGGATATGGGGATGGGTAGATGGGGAGGTGTGTAAGTTGGCAGACAGATTAATTTATGGATGTATTTATGGTTGGGGATGGATGTGTAGATAGGAGGACAGATCAATGGACATGTAGATAACTGGGTATGTACAAAAGTGGATAGATGGATGGATGGACATACGGATGAGTGTGTAAGTTGATAAAAGTATCCAGATGAATTTACAAATTGATGGGTGGATGTATAGATGAATGACTTGATCCATCAAGCTCAGTGAACATGGGTTATTTGGTTTTTCTTCCTTTTTCTCCTCAATATTCGACAGTTTCCAGTGCTTTACCTTTCACATCCATTGCTACACTGATTCCTTTTTAATTTTAAATGAATTTTCATTTGTAAATTATTTTCCAGAAAGCTCATTGTTTGTGTATGGAAATGGTATTAATATTTGCATAGTGAAGTAAACACATAGAAATTGTGAAAGAGACAGATACATCAAGCAAAAAGACCAACGGTGAAGCACAGGCTCCGACTGCACAGAGTGGACCAAAAGGTGAGTGGTCAGCCAGCCAGCTGGGCACCCCACGCTCTAGGCCCTCAGTACCAGGGCAAAACCCGGGGCTCCTCCTCTACCTGCCTCAGCTTCACTAGCCAGCCAACAGGCAAGCTTCCTGCAGGCAGGCTGCTCCAACACCCCCAAAATCAATCTGACCATATAAGCTGCAAGGCCCACTTTGCCCCAATACCTTCCCATCCCCATGACCTCAGAGGAACTCTGAAGAATAGACTGCAACTGCATAGAGAGAAACAAGAGAACAGGCCATGAGAGGCCCCGGCGGCTCCTGAGACACAGACAGCGACTGCACAGAGCAGACCAAGAGCAGCTCCCTAAGACACAGGCAACAACTGCAAGGACTGGGCCAAGAGGCAAAAACACTGCCAGCACCAATTGGAGGAAGAGGTGGGTATCTGCCAATGCAAGAATAAACCTATAAAACAACATAGTAACAGCAGAACCCAGTGGTAATACAACAGGAAGACCTGATCATTCTAACCCAGAAGAAGCAGAAGAAAATGATCTTAAATATAACTTTATGTAGATGATAGAGATCCTTAAAGAGGGAATGAAAAATTCCCTTAAAGAAATGGAGAAAAAGACAAAAAAATGGAAGAAATAAATAAATCTCTTAATGAAAACCAAGAAAAAACAAACAAACAAGTGAAGCAAACAGTTCAAGGCTTGAAAACTGAAATAGAGGCAATAAAGAAAATAAACTGAGGGAATTCTGGAAACAAAAAATCTGGGTAAACAAAAAAGAACTACAGATGCAACCATAACCAACAGAATAAAAGAGATGGAAGAGAGAATTGCAAAAGTTGAAGATACTGTAGAGGAAATAGATTCATCAGTCAAAGAAAATGTTAAATCCAACAAATTCTTAACAAAACATCCAGGAACTTCGGGACACCATGAAATGACCAAACCTAAGAATAATACGAAAAAAGAAGGAAAACTCCAGCTCAAAGGCACACAAAATATATTCAACAATATCATAGAAGAAAACTTTCTCAACATAAAGAAGGATATGCCCATGAAGGTACAAGAAGTTTGAGTAACACAAAATACATTGGTCAAAAAAAGTCCCCTCGCCATATAATATCAAAACACAAAACATACAGAATAAAGAAAGAATATTAAGAGCTGCAAAGGAAAAAGTCAAGTAACATATAAAGGCAGACCTATCAGAATTACACTCAACTTCTCAATGGAAACCAGGAAAGCCAGAAGGTCCTGGACAGATGTGCTGCAGACACTATGAGACCACAGATGGCCAGACTACTATACCCAGAAAAGCTTTCAATCACCATCAATGAAGAAAGCAAGATAGTTTATGAAAAAACAGATTTAAACAATACCTATTCACAAACCCAGACTTACAGAAAGTACTAGAAGGAAGACTCCAACCCAAGGAAGCTAACTACACAAAAAAAACCCCACAAGCAACAGGTACCTTCACACCAGCAAACCCAAAAAAGGGAAACACAAAACACTACCACCAAAAAATAACTGGAATTAACAATCAACGGTCATTAATATCTTAATATCAATAAATTCAATTCACCTATAAAAAGACACAGGCTAACAGAATGGATATGAAAGCAGGATCCATCCTTCTGCTGCATACAAAAAACACACCTAAACCTCAAAGACAGATATTACCGCAGAGTAAAGGATTGGGAAAAGATTTTCTAATCAAATGGATCCAAGAAACAAGTGAGTGTAGCTATCCTAGTATCTAACAAAATAGACTTCAAACTAAAATTAATCAGAAGAGATGAAGAAGGACACTTCATACTCATCACAGGAAAAATCCATCAAGATGAAGTCTCAATCCTGAACATCTATACCCCAAATATAAGAGCATCCATATATGTAAAAGAAATATCACTAAAGCATAAATCGCACATCAAACCCCACACACTAATAGTAGGAGATTTCAACACCCCACTTTCCCCAATGGACAGGTCAACAAGACAGAAACTTAACAGAGAAATGAGAGAACTAACAGATGTCATGACTCAATGGACTTAACAGACATTTATTGAACATTTCACCCAAACGCAAAAGAATATACATTCTTTCTCAGAACCTCATGGTACCTTCTATAAAATTAACCACATACTTGATAGCAAAGCAAACCTCAATATATACAAAAAAGAATTAGAATAACCCCCTGCATCTTAATCTGATCACCATGGTTTAAAGTTAGAATTCAACTACAATACTAATTGAAGAAAGACTACAAATTCATGGAAATTGAATCACCCCTGGGTCAAGGAAGAAATAAAGAAATTAAAGACTTCCTAGAATTCAACGAAAATGAAGGCACAACATACGCAAACCACAGGACAGTAGGAAATCACTGCTAAGAGGGAAGTTTTTAGCACTAAGTGCCTACATAAAGAAAGTGGAGAAAGCTCACACTAGTGACTTAACAACACACCTGAAAGCTCTAGAACAAAAAGAAGCAGATGGAGTAGACAGCAAGAAATAACCTAATTAAGGGCTGAAATCAATAAAATAGAAACAAAGAAAACAATACAAAGAATCAATGAAACAAAGAGCTGGTTCTTTGAGAAAATCAACAAGATAGATAAATGCCTATCAAAACTAATCAAAAGGCAGAGAGAGAACATTCAAATTAGCAAAATCAGAAATGAAAATGGGAACATAACAATAGACACCTGAGAATCATTAAGTCATATTATGAAAACCTGTACTAATCTACAAAATTGGAAAACATAAAAAAATGAACAATTTTCTGGATAGGTACCACATATCAAAATTAAATCAAGACCGGGTGAACAGTTTAAATAGACCTATAGGCTGCAAGGAAACAGAAGCTGTCATCAAAAGCCTCCCACTCCCCCCAAAAAAGGTCAGGGCCCAATGGTTTCAATGTAGAATTCTGCCAGAACTTCAAAGAAGAGCTAATATCTATACTCCTCAAAGTGTTCCATATAGTAGAAACAGAATGAACATTGCCAAACTCTTTCTATGATGCTAAACTTGCCCTGATACCAAAATCACAGAAAGTCTCAACCAAGAAAGAGAATTACAGACCGATCTCACTCATAAACATTGATGCAAAACTACTCAGTAAAATACTGGCAAACCGAATTCAAGACCATATTTAAAAAAATCATCCATCATGATTAAGTTGGCTTCATCTCAGAGATACAGGGATGGTTCAACATACAAAAATCTATCAAGGTAATTCACTATATAAATAAACTGAAAGATTAAAAAAAACAAATGATCTTCTCATTAGATGCTGAAAAAGCATTCGACAAAATCCAACACCTGTTCATGATAAACATCTCAGAGAGGCCAAGGACATAAGAAACGTATCTAAACATAATCAAAGCAAAATACAGCAAGCTGACAGTCAACATCAAATTAAATGGAGAGAAGCTCAAAATGATTCTCCTAAAATTAGGACCAAGACAAGGCTATCCACTCTCTCCATTTATATTCAGTATAGTTCTTGAAGTTTTATCTAGAGCAACAAGACAATAAAATTAGATCAAGAGGATACAAATTGAAAAGGAATCAGGTCAAACTTTTATTTGAAATGATATGATATTATACATAAGTAACCTCAAAAGTTCTACCAGTGAACTCCTACATCTGATAAATACCTTCAGTAATGTGGCAAGATACAAGATCAACTAAAAAAAATCAGTAGCCTCCTATATACAAATGATAAAAGCTGAGAAAGAAATCCGAGTACATCACCCTTCACAATAACCACAAATAACATAAAATATCTTGGGGTAACACTAACCAAATAAATGAAAGACCTGTTCGATAATAACTTTAGGTCTTTGAAGAAAGAAATTGAAGAAGATATCAGAAAACTAAAAGATCTCCCATGCTCTTGGATAGGTAGGATCATCCTAACAAAAATGGTGATCCTACCAAAAGCAATCTACAGATCCAATGCAAGCCCCATCAAAATCCCAAGACAATTATTCACAGTCCTGAAAGAACAATACTCCATATGGAAAAACAAAAAACCCAGGATAACCAAAACAATCCTGTATAATAAAAGAATTGCAGTTTCTCGGAAAATTGGGAATCAACCTGCCACAAGACCCAGCAAGACCACTCTTGGGCATATACCCAAAGGATGCTCAATCATACTGCAAGGATGTTTGTTCAATTATGTCCATAGCAGCATTATTTGTCATAACAAGAACCTGGAAACAACCTAGATGCCCCTCAACCAAAGAATGGATAAAGAAAATGTGGTATAGTTGCACAATGGTGTACAATTCAGCGGTAAAAAACAATGACATCTTGAAATTTGCATGCAAAAGGATGGAACTAGAAAAAAAGCATCCTGAGTGAGGTAACCCAGATTCAGAAAGATGAGCATGGTGTGTACTTACTCACAAGTGAATACTGTCTGTAAAGCAAAGAATAAGGAGGCTATGGTCCACAAACACAGAGAGGCGAAGTAACAAGGAGAACCCTAAGAGAAACCTACACAGATCCCTTTGGGAAAGGAAAATAGAGAAGATCTCCTGACAAAATTGGGAGCATGGGACTAGGGGAAGAAGGGAGGCAGAAGGGGAGGAGGAAAAGGGGAGGGGGAGGAGAACTTGAGGAAATGGGATGGTCAAGATGGGGGAAGAACAGAGATAGAGAACAAGGAAAAAGATACCTTAAATGAGGGAGCCATTGCGTGGCTAGCAAGAAACCTGGCACTAGAGAAATTCACAGGAACCCACAAGGATGATACCAGCCAGCTAATACCCTAAGCAATAGTGGAGAGGGTGCCCAAACTGGCCTTGCCCTGTAGTCAGATTGGTGACTATCTTAAATGTCATCATAGAATCTTCATCCAACAACTGATAGAAACAGATAGAGATATCCACAGTGGAGCACTGGGCTGAGCTCCCAAATTCCAGTGAAGAGAGGGAGGAGCAATAATATGAGCAAAGAGATTAAGACCATAATGGGGATATCCACTGAAACATCTTACCTGAGCTAATGGGAGCCCAACAACTCTGACCTGACAGCAGGGGAACCAGCATAGGACCAAACTAGGCCCTTGGAATGTGGATGACAGTTGTATGGCTGGGGCAGACTGTGGGGCCACTGGCAGTGAGACCATGATTTATCTCTACGGCTTGTTCTCACTGTTTGGAACCCATTCTCTTTGGAGGGATACCTTGCTCAGCCTAGATATAGAGGGGAGGGCCTTGATCCTGCCTCAAAGCAATGTTCTAGACTTTGTTGACTTCCCATAGGAAACCTTGCCCTCTCTGAGGAGTGGATAGGGGATGGGAGGGGGAAGGTGAAGGGAGCAGGAGTAGGGGAGGGAGTGGAAACTGGATTTGGCATGTAAAAAAGATAGTTTCCATTTTAAAAATTAATTAATTAAAAATTATCAATGGTGATGCCATGGCCATAGCTATGCTGATGGAAAGACACTGAGAAGGGTCCAGCAGCTACTTTTGAAAACTGAATATGGAAGGTAGAACATCAAAAACAAATCTGAAATTTCTGGCTTAGGTGGTAGGGTGTGGTTGGGGTACTGACTGAGAAAGACAAACTAAGAAAAATGTTCTACTGAACCCATTCCCTTCCATTCAGACTGTCTTCTTGAACACAGAAGCCTAAATTATACTTTGCTCACCTTGAACAACATGGTTCATGATCAGTCTGAGGTCAGGCCCTTTGCAGCCAAGGAACCCGGTTCAGTACTGTAGGGAGAAAGGAAACCAAATTACACAGAGCACTGTGAAATGGTTCCATTAGTTTCTGACAAGTGTTTTTTTTATGAAAACAATACAGACGATTTTTCACTAAGTTAGTTTTATTAAAATCTTAAAAGAACGACCTTTACTCTGATATTTCGCCTCTTCCCCATTTTCATGTAAGGATGTCCTCTCTGTGCGAATTAAAGATAATAACTGGTAGTTCTTATATATTTTTAATGATCTATTCAGCAAAATTAAAAATCAGTAACCTTCTTGGAGTGCTTTCTTCTCCTTTTGGTTTAATTTAAATAGCACTGATATAACAATACCCAGCGGGTGCCGGTAGCTAACCAGACACTGCTCTGTCTCTAAGTGCATAGGCGTCTTCCATGTCCATAGTCACCCTAGAAGCCAACACTATTCTAGTTCACACTTCCTGGTGGGCACACTGATGTCAGAGGTGTTGCCCAGGGTCAGAGAGGGCAACTTGGTAAGCTGGTTCTAGTTACCTGTTCATTCCCAAGAGCATCCACTCAGCTACCATCTTCGGGGATGGGAACTCCATAGGCAATGGAGACAACACAGCAACCCTATGGACAAGATGTCTGTCTTCCTGAAACTTGAAAAGTAACACTAAAGACACAGACTGATCATCTGGGCTCTGAGCTCAAATAGGGAACAATGATGCTCTGTGACGTCATAAGGGCTTCTTATGAGAGGATCGTGCAAGTGGTGATGGATGGGTGTGTGAGTGAGTGGGTCAATGAGTAGACGGATGGGCGTTCTGTTTTGTCTTACCTTTCAGAAAGTCCCTTTTGAAACATCCTATTTCTCTCTGAAGAGTTACCCCATCTCCTCATGAAACTGGCTTCACACAGATCTTGAATCTATAACAGAGCATCTCTTATTCATCCAAATAACAACTTCGTGGGATATCAGAAAAGCCAAGCAAGACTGCTAAGTCTCCTAATTTAGACAAATGGGGTCCTTAAATCACATACCTGAAGGACTGAAAGAGACCATCATTTTTTCCCAGTCTTTTAGTTCACTCCTCTGTTTTGATTAGGTCCAGTCCCAAGGCTGAATAGACTGAATGGACTTGACACAAGTGAGTCAGTTCGCAAACACAGCTCCCAGGCTTTGGTTCAGCAGCATGTGTTACAATAAGTTGAAGGAGTGGGTTCTAAAATACAGATTACAATGGTAAATTGCACAGTGTTTATATATTGTTTAGCCTCCCCCGAACAATCCCCATGCACACCAATGTAGAAAGCTGATCTGAGCATCCATCCTCCCCAGCCTCCTGCCCCAGTGTTTCTGCCTCTCACTTCACTTCCCTGAGTGCTTCGGGCAAATTCAAATGTGCTGCATTGTGAGTTCAGCTCTTCTGCAATCCTTCCATCAGGTTCTGAACACGGCAGCCCTTTACTTCAAAGCAATGTATTGTTTGCTGTAGTTCTTGTGCGACGCTCATGCAGGATGCCATTTTCAGAGGCCAGGCTGTGAGTAGACAAGCCAGGCAGCCCTGGACTCTAGCTGAACTCTCTCAGAGCCCTGCAGCTTCTACTCACAGCGTTCGGCTCTCTTTACTCAGGTGGCTAGCGCATCAACTTCATGAAGCACAGACCATGCTCTTGGGGAATTAGCAGGGTGTCATCATCCATGGATAACAGCAGGTTTGAACTGGCAGTTTTAGGCTCTGCCAAGATTTTTCTTCATCTCTATGATGCTAACATCTGGTCCAAGTTCGGCAGATGGAGGATCAATGTTGAGCTCACAGCTGTTTTTTTAACAAAATTGATTAAAGAGAAAGTCCAGGACTGAAGATGTAGCTCAGTGGTAGAGCACTTGCCTTGCATATGTGTGTGTCCAAAGCCCTTGATTCAGTTTCCAGAGTCACAAAATTGGAAAGAGGGAAAAGGAGAGAGACTAAGAAAAAGAGAGGTCTTGTGGAGAAATAGAATAATCTCTATTCCTGCCTAATCAGATTTGCTTGAATTCAGCCAAAGTTATTTGGATTACAGATTGGAGTCAAGGGTCTGTATGTAGAATTCCCTACATCAAGGTCTCCTTCTCCTGCTATGGTTTGGCTATGAAGTGTCCCACAGAAACTTGTGACTCAAAGACTTGGTTCCCAATAGAGAAGCATTCAGAGTTGGGGCTTTCTGATCATTGCTGAGTTCTGAGGGCACTGACTTCCCAAATGAATCAACTTCTTCATAGATCCATAAGGTGGTAGAAGTAGGAAGGAGAGCCTCGTTGAAGCAAATAGCTTACTAGGGATATGCTCTGGAAAAATAAACATTGTCCCTGGTCCCTTCACGGTTCATTCCTTTCTGTGTCACCCCACATTTCCTGTCATGGTGCTCAGCATCACCACAGACTCACAGCAATGGAACCAGTTGACCATAGACTGAAACCTTGGAACTCTCAAGCCAAAATAAATCTTGCTTCTCTTCATTGTTTATCTCAGGCATTTGCCACAGCAACGCATGTCTGGCTGATGGACACACCTCCTTAATTCTCTTTTGTTTTTATTTGCCACTGAGGGGTTCACATATGCTTACCCTTATCTGAGCCATTGGGGCCATGCGCCTCCCTCATCCAAAGGTAGATTCAGCACTTAAAGATTTTATCAGCAAAAGACAGAGAAGGATGGGTGGTGTTGTCATGGAGAGAATGCAGTGTTCTTTGGGATGGAACCTCAGTGTCCACATTTGTAAAGTAGGGCCAGAACTGCCGGCTGCAGAGTGCTTGGCTTGTGACAGGGAACAGATGGTATTCCGATATTGTGTTTTCGATTGTTGTTGAAGTTTCGGCCGAGTTATCACACAGCCAAAGAAATAAAACAGAAACAAAAAGGCAAGTTCTTGAACCACTCTGGCTCTAGAGGACAGACTTGCCCAAGGACCTGGAAAAAAAATTGTTAGGGAGGAAAGCTTCTGTTCACAGAGACAGAAAGCTGTGGTCGGAACTCTGAAAGAGGAACTTCTAATGAATTGGGATAGATTTTTTTAATATAAAAACGCAAGATTTTAACTTGTTTTTGGAATAAAAACAGTAGGAAAAGGACATAAAAGGAAAAACACAGATGAGGTAGCACCTAATGGGCTCCTGTAAACAGCCTCAGCCCAGCATGTGGGAGAGCAAAGGCAGAGCCAATTTGAGAGGCAGCTTTTAGGTTCAGAATCCTGGCAGGAAGGACATGAAAGAAGCTGGGATGCCAGAGGGATATGGAAACGGCATGCAGAGAGGAAACTGAGAGAGACCCATTGCAATGGGACAGCAATAGCCAGGAGAGGCAGTAATGCTCACATCTGAGGGAGGAAGGTTGCCCAAAGCCTGAGAAATAAATTCAAAAGCTAAGAGAGAAAACGTTGCAGGGAAACCATGGGCTAGAAAAGATTGACTTTCAGGAAACCTGGGGGTGTTTATGTACAAGAAAGCTGCATCCAACAGGAGAGTACTTTTTGAAATCTGAAGTCCAGGACTTTGTGCAGAGCCCCTATGTACCTTGGTCTTGGCACTGGCTTTCTGTGCCCATTGGGCAGAGGATAAAAGGGCATTTAAAGCATGAAAATTCACAATGCAGAGTGCAGGAGCCAAAGGAAAGTCATGAAACTGGAAACAGCCACATTACTGAAGTTCACTCATCTCATACTAACCTACTGGATACTAGCAGACACCTCCTGTGTCTTTTCTCTTCACCTGCAGGACTGCAATTCAGTAAAGGTAGCAAGGTGCTGAAACTTTTCTGTGGAATTCGAGAAGCACGCTGTTATGCTTAACCGTGTGCATGTGTGGGTATATGTGTGTGTGCATGTGTGTTCATATGTGTGGTGAACGCACATATGTGCGTGAGTACGCTTGGTTATGCATGCACACATTGAGATCAGAGCGTGATTTCAGGCATTTTCCCTATGTTTTTCTACCTTATTTTTATTTTATTTTGAGACAGACCTCTCCATGAATGAGTAATCCCCGTTTCCTTCCTCCGTCTCTGGGGTTACAGACTGGGCCTGCCCTATCCAACCTGGGTCTCTGCACTCAAGTCTTTACATCTGCATTACAAGCACTTTACTAACTGAACCATCTCCCCAGCCCCACAGTCAACCTTGGGATTACTGATATCTATTTGGATTTAAGTGTAGCACAAAGTTTCTGTCCCGCCCAGTCCCACTGCCATTCAGTTTCAAAGAAACACACAGAGGCTTATACTAATTATAAACTGTTTGATTTACAGTTCAGGCTTATTACTAACTAGCTCTTACAACCTGAGTTAATATATAATTCTTTTCTAGGTTTAGCAACGTGGCTTACTACCTTTTCTCAGTAAGCCATTCTCATCTTGCTTTCTCTGCGTCTGACTTGCGATTGACTCTCGGCCTTTCCTCTTCCCAGAATTCTCCTTGTCTGGTTACCCCACCTCTACTTCTTGCCTGGCTACTGGCCAATGAACATTTTATTAAACCAATATGAGTGACAAATCTTTACAGTGTACAAGAACGTTATCCCACAGCATTTAAGTCTCGAGAACTGTAGACAACTCTGACCAATCAAACTAAATGTGAAGCAAAAAAGCCATCCCTTTCTTCTCACTCAGTCATCACCATGTACTTGTTGAGTGTTTCTACACTGTGGCTGGCACAGAATTGGGGAAAGTGTGGAAGCTATGTGGAAATCTCCAGGGAAAATGCTATCATCTAAGGGAGTTTGCTATACTCTTGGCGCCACCCCTCTGACTCCACCCCAGCCACACTGGCCTCCACGTTGCTTCCTAAGCACCTTTTCAATATCTCTTCCCAATATTGGTTGATTGATTATTTTTCCCTTGGTATTAGTGCAAATGCAGGCCTTATGTGTACTAAGCAAGAGCGCTACCCCAGCCCCTGTCATTCTCTTTAAACTTGCATATGGGGGTATAGCTCAGCGGTAGAGCATTTGACTGCATAAACTTGCATGTGCCCACAAGGTTCCTCATCTCCCTCTCTCAGTCTGCACTTTGCACACACATCCCATCCATTACACCTCTAGCTTCCTGTCAGTCCCCCTATAAGGATGCAGTTCTCATGGGAATAGAGAGCTGGGGTTGCTTCATTCACTGCAATGTTCCAGGTACCTGAAACGGTGTCGGACTCCTAGCAGCAGCACTCAATGGGCATTGCTAGAGAGAATAAATTAACTCAAACTTAAGAGCAAGAAAACTGGGGCACAATGGCATAGAGCGATTAAGGGAGCAGCCTAAAACTCTAAGCCCAGACAATCTGGCCAGCACATTTATCTCCTCAAGGAGACACAAAAGATTAATCATAATGCAGCTAAAGGTGATTTCTATTAAAACTTCCTTTCCCTCCATAACTACTTTCCATAGACACCTGCTTTCTCATCTTCTCACACGGATAGGAATCTGGGCCTTACAGAAAATGCAAGAGAGAATAGATGAAGGGAGGCAAGGAGCAGGCAGGCAGAGAGATCAATCCTGGGCTCTTTTAAAATTACATTGATTTGCACAAAACGTCCCGGAACCCCCTTGCAGCAAGCTGGAGACTGAATAAGGTGCAATCAGAAGCAGAACAGTCCGGTTCCGTTTTAAAAGTGAGTTCCTTTTGCTCATATCCATGTCCCGTGATGGTTCAGTACCGCCCGGATGGACCAGGCATTTTTCAAACCTTCACAGACAGGCCATCAGCATGCTTCTGGTTCAGAAGCCCCAGAGAACAGGGGCCCCTCAATCTACTCTGCAGTAGTAGAGTGACTTCTTGAGACAATCCCCAGGAGGGCCTTGTGTGTAATCACCTGTCAAGATCTGAGAGACATGTGCAGAGGCAAGGCTTCACTGAAGCCCCGTATGTCTCCTCTGCAAAGCTGGAGCGTTTTTGACTGACCGCACCTCTGGCTAAGACCGTGATGCTCATGGGAGAAAGAATATGAGCAGACGTCTCCAGTCTTCTCCATCTCTGGGCCTCATTTCAGGAAGGTAGGCCACTACGTGCACATGCAATAACGTGCAATTGGATCATGGCCCGGGAAAGCAGTGTACTTTTCCTGGTTAGTGTGCTCTGTCGTACCCAATGTTCCCCCTTCACCTTCCTATTCTGTTCTGCTGACACAACCATCAGTTACTGTTTTTAAGAGGAGAAAAGTTTATCTTTCTCCTCAACGTTTTATGTATCTGTTTTCTGCACCTCTCCTTTACCCCTGCCCCATGCCTTTGCTGGTGTTCTCATTCCTATGAGGAGTGCAGCAATCCCATACGTCTAAGCATCACTGATCCCTGGAAAACCTAATACAAGACAGACAAACCTCCAGGGCTGTGCTTTCCCCAGCCTGAGGCTAACAATCTCAGCAGTTCCTCACCCACAGTACCCAGAACTCGGAGCATTGGTGCCTCCACACCTGAGCTTCCACACTCTCCCACAAATCCTCTGTGCTGACTTCCTCCCCCACGCCCACATCCCAGCAGTTAGAACTGAGACCCCCCTCAAGCAGAGATAACCACGTTGTGCTGCTATAACATAATACAACAGACTGGGTCGTTTATAAAGGCGAGAAAGGGATTTTTTTCGTAGTTTTGGAGGCAGCGATGTTCAAGATTGAGGTGGCAATGCCTGATGAGAGCCTTCCTGTTGTATCACTCAGAGGACAAGTAGAAGACATGAACAAGAGATGGATTCATATCCTCCAGGCCCACTGGTGTTGGTCCTTTTATGAGGGCAGAACCCCCCAGGGCTTAGGCACCTCTCCATTAATATCGCCTCCTGGTACTATGTTGAGGAGCTGGTTTCCAACGCATTTTTTTTGGAAGACAGCACACCCACTTCACTTCACACAAACAGAGTGACTTCCCTTAGGAAACTGCAAAGCCTTTATGTGAGACCCTCTCAACCCCTACCCGTGGTCCTCTTTATCCCAGGAAGTGGAAACATGCAACTACACAGATGGACAATTCTCCGAGAGACGTTCCTGCTGGGTGCAGTTTCGCAAAAGGAAGCTGACACCCTGTCTTCAAACATTTTTAATTGCCCTGTCAAGCTGACAATTATAGAACTAATTATTGAGGAGACAATACCAGATACACTGACTGAATCCAGCGTCAACTGAGTTTTTATGTAATTATGCAATTTAATGAATTGAAGGCTACAGTAATGGACTATTGCTGTTAATTAGGGACTCCCTTTATGCTAATAATGCTATTTATTTTCGACTCAGGGTATTTATTTTCAGCATCTAAAGCATTGGACATATCTTCCTCTGATGCTGGCATGTTGACTATTTTTCCAAGGGCTTTGTCTAACAATTATGTTATTTATAGGCAGCCATCTTTTTCCATTCTCTGGCTGAAAAAACTCCAACTGGCTTCTATTTTATTACAAGTGCCTCATTTCAACCCTGTGTCTAATTATCCTGCTACTGGGTGAAGGGCTCAAGTTTCTCCTTTCTGGGTTGGGGAGAAAATAAAAGTAAGGGATTGTGACAGAGGGTGATTGGCCTGCATTCTACCAAGGTCAACCCCCAAAGGATGGTATCTATCATTCCTTTGGATGGGCATCTCTATATGTGGTACCGAGGAAGGAACCCGGCCACATCCCCAGCACTGTGGTCTGGTCTTCAGCCTCACAGCCTCCTTGATTGCTTGTCTAACATATTGTCTTCTCAAACCTTAGAGAAACAGTTTTCTGTCAGGGGCATGTTGGGTCCTGGAGGTGGGAGGGCAGGGCTTCCGTGTGGAGATGCTATGGGTCCTGGAGGTGGGAGGGCAGGGCTTCCGTGTGGAGATGCTATGGGCTGTCACACGGAGGACATTTACAGTCGCATCTGATGAGTGGAAGCCTGGATGCTGTTAAACATACAGCAACACATGGGACTCCCAGCACAGGCTTGGCTTGCCCAGTGACTTGTCAATTATCTTGTCAATGTGTCTGAGGCAGAGAAAGTCTGGCACTGAGTATCAATAACCATGAAGTATGTCGATTTTCACCAGCCCCGCTTTAAGAAGGAAAACAAATACTTCACAGCACCTAAAACATGATAGAACTGTCAAAAGTGTGTGAAGCCAGCAACATAAATTGTGAAACATGAATCACAGGGATGTTTGTTCTTCAGCCCTTAAACATTTGGAGAGTATATTTTTTATTTTATGAAAACAGAAAAAAAAAATGATGACGGCTGTCCCATGGGAGAAGCGAGGGTCTCTGGTGCCCAAACCCAGTTACTCCAGGCATGTCTGAAGCAAAGCCATTTATTGGTGGAGGACACAGAACAACATGGTCAGGGTCCAGTTATGCTGAATTCATAGAGCTCCCCCTTTGAAGATTCTATCCTTCGAGCTTTCCAAGGGGATACACCATGGACCCGGTATTGCTTTTCTCACGCGTTCTCTGTCTGTTGGTTAGGATAGGATTGGATGTGAGGTTTACAGAGCCAGGAGATCCGTGTCTGACTGATCTTTGAGACTGTTCTCTGGTGCCACTGAGCAGTCATGTGGGTCTGAGGGACCGGGGAGTTAACCCTTGACTGTTAATGAGCATCTGTGTGGACCAAACTCTGATTGTTCACCTGGAACTTGAGATGCTGACACCTTGAAGCAGATGAATCTGTCTTTGCTATCCCAAGGAGAAAGCTACCCCAAGATGGATCATCGCCACAGGGAGAGGAGATGAAAAGGAGGGCGGTGGCAGAGGAGGAGGAGAAGCAGGAGGAAGTGCAGCAACCCTACCAAGGCTGCATCATTGCTCCTAAGGACTCCGCCAAGGAACCCTCCTCTCTACTCTTCTTCTTCTGAAGACTATGTCCCCCTTTCTTCAGCTACCATGATGAAGCAGAGGACTCTCGACTTCACAACCTCAGGCCTGCTAGACATCTCCAATTATATGCCCCAGCAACTCCACAAAATGCACAGCTGTGTCCCCTACCCCCCCCCCCAGGGCTCCTCTGCACCATCCTTGCTATATTACTCTTGCCACTGCTTTGCCTTTCCCCCCCATCTACACCCCTGCACCTTTTCCTCATCCCTCCACACACACCTGTACCCTCTACCAGGCTTACATGCTTTCTCAAATGCCTTATTCATCCCTTTTTCCTCGGATCCTACCCCAAAGATCTGAGGAGTCTCTTCCTGCACGTTCCCAGCCCTCCTCACTCTCCACTGAAATAGTTCACTTTGGTCGTAACTATAGTGACTCTACTTCTTATGTGTCGCCCTTTACCAATTATCCTTAACGCTCATGGCATGTCCTTAAGCAAGACATTGTTAACTCATTTCTACAAATGAGGGAACTAAGATTAGGCAGTTTGAGTCTATGGCACAAAGGAGAGTAGACAAAAATCAGCCTCATTCGGATGGCAATCTTTTGCCAGGCTGACCATGAAGCCCTAGTAGTGAGGTAGGTCGGCCACACTGTCTGCCCTGTCTCAGACACCAGAAAAGCAGGTCCTTGAAGATAGAGTATATATCTTTATCTCAGTGTCCCCGCTTAACCAGAAACGCCAGTGAGCACCAAGGAATGTTTAGTTGGCTTAGTTAGCAGAAGGACAAATGGAATCCCACTCCTCTTTTGGAGCGCTACAAACTTTCTTCTGTAAAGAATGGGGCTGAGTCTCCGTCAACACTCGGATGTTATTATGCTGTAGCTCTAATGAGCTCTGTCCAGCTCATAAACTCCAAAAAATAAGTGGCTCATCTGTTTCTGTCCTTGCTCCGGTCGCCTTCCATCTAAAAAGCGCTTGATCATGCACCGTTTGCATTGTCCAAGGAGAGACGACACCAAGTGAGCCAACCTTAAGGAAATCACTTTCTCTGCCTTCAATCCTTCCCATGTCAGAAGGCTCAGTCGAAGAAATAAATGATACACGGGGTTGCAGAGAGCCCAGCCCTCCTGACACCAGCTTCTGCTTAAAGACCGTGTGTGTGTGTGTGTGTGTGTGTGTGTGTGTGTACATGTGTGTGCGTGTGTGCATGTGTGTGTGTGCTTTATGATGAAGGCAGGAGAAAAGCAAGCATGCTCACTAGCTTGGCACTGTCTCCTCCAACACTAGACTCCAGGTTGGTCTAATTAGCTGGGCGGAGAGCAGAGGGAGATTCCTGCAGGGCTGGCTCCCTCTTGAAACTCCACACTAACAAACCATGTGCAAGACAGTGGCAGCTGAAGGATGTTTAATAACCTAAGAGGATTCAACTACAAGGCATCTTGGAGGCACAGTGGTGCTGGCCAGTGGGAAGTGGAAAGCCGCAGGGACACTGGGCACCCTTTACAGAATAGACACAACTCAGGGGAGGGAGGAGTTTTCAGCTCACACCTCCAGGGGGTTTCGGGATAGCCGGGGAGGCCAGGCAGGAAAAGTGTATGATTGCATCTGTTCACATAGCAGCAGACCAGGAAGGAGAGAGAGAGAGAGAGAGAGAGAGAGAGAGAGAGAGAGAGAGAGAGAGAGAGAGAGAGGTGGGAACTAGGGTCCCCCACGTCATCTTCAGGGGTCAGAGCATTACGATCACCCTGCAACACCTGCAGAGGTCAGAGTATTACCATTCTTCTGTGGTAACCTTCCTTTGGTGCCATGGTCAAAAGCCCTGAGGGACTGACTTGTGTGCCAGTCAGGCCTGAACATTCCACAGCCTTCCAACATAGTGCCATCTGCTGGAGAACACCCGTTTACACCAGAGCCGGAGGGAGGCACTTCAGATTCAACCTATAACAGATAAATTCAAAGCTTCTCCCCCAGCCCAAAGACAGTGATGGTCAGTGTGCATAGCCCAAGGTCTCCTGTCACCTTCAGCTCTGCCCTCAGTGGCGCAGCTTCACGACCCCCTCAGCGATGAGTGCAGGCAGCAGAGGCCCAGGTGACAGGTGGCAATTAAAGTTTGGTGTGTGGGAAGATGATAATTTCTAGCCATTTATAGCAAGCCTTGAGCAAATAAATGACTGAAAAGATAAGAAACAAAGTCTTCCATCCTCGAGAGAAGGAAGCTAGGGGAACCCAGAGGGAATTTTAGAAGAAAAAGCATGTGGGTAGAGGAGCACACTAGCAATGCAGGTCCAACGAACAGGTGAAGATGCGGGGTGGGGGAGGGGGGAAATGAGATGGATTCAGCTCCACAGTGCCAAGGAAAATGGCAAGATTTAAGGTGCAGTACCTATAGTGGACCCAACGCAGCCTGAGTCAGGTGGCCCAGGGGGCTCTGGAGATCCCAATCAGCACAGGTCCCAGCTAAAGGAGCAATTCCTATCCAACCACAACCCACTGCTGCCACACTGCCAGGTCTTCCTATTTCAAGAGAAGCCAGAAACCCAGAGCGTGCGTGCAATCCCACACATCTGAAATGTTGGCACTCCTTCCACGTATTTTAAGATACTTCGCAGACAAAAAATAACTGTCTGGGGGCTAAATATGAACTCGCCATCTCCTTGCTGAGACTGCTGCAGCACGGGGTTCCTCTGGCAGGACAGCATGGTGACTCCATAGTGACAGTGTGACAACATTCATTTTGAACATGGTCTCCTCTGCCTATGAAGAATTGCAAAATATAAGGAACTGGGTAGAATCTTAGCTATAGATACAGACACATACATAGAAAGATTGCAAGTAGGTGATAGATATATGAAGAGGATAGATAGATAGATAGATAGATAGATAGATAGATAGATAGATGATAAATAAACAGATAATAGAAAACGAGATGATAGATTGATGGATGGTAGATGATACACAAATTAATAGATAGATATATAATAGGCATTTAGATTGATTGATGAAAGGTGATAGTATCAGAGGACTCCAAAAGTCTCTGCTCATCTCATCACTCATCCCCGCACCTATCAGTTTCCGTAGAGCATCCTGTAAACAATGGCCATGAGGAGAAGGCAGGTAGCTGCTCTCACCCCCGGCCTTTGTGCTGAGGTCACTAAGATGCTCTCCACACCCTCCCAGATTTCCTAGGCAGGGCTTGTCTCTACTTGTCACCTCCTGCTTATTGGTACATCCTTCATTAGCTTTTCTCCTTCTCTAATCTCATATCCCAGTTCCCCATCAACCTCCCCAAGAAATGATATGACTTCTGCCCTGCACCATGATCCTCCCCTGGGAAAACCAAACCAAGGCAGCAGATTTCCCAGCACAAGAACTAAATTCCTGAGACAATGGTGGCATATGGAATGTAGAGGGTGCTCTGGAAACAAGGACTAGGTACCACAGGCTTCTGGGGATCCTTAAAACAAGCCCGGGGCTTTAACAAATCTTCCAGAGTTGGTTCTCTATCTACCTATCTACCTATCTACCTATCTACCTATCTATCTACCTATCTATCTATCTATCATCTATCTACCCATCTTTCTATATGTGTCTCTGTCTCTATTTTTCTCCATATCTCTCTGTGTGTCTCTTCATGTATCTCTCTGTATTTCTGTCTCTGATTTCTCTCTGTGTCTCTCTTTCTCCCTCCCTCCCCCTTCAACCCCCTTCTGAGTCATGACCCTATAACACCATCTTCCAGTATTTCTTCTCCTAGTCTCTATGTCAAGGAATTAAAGATCTGTAAATGAAGCCCTGGTTATATACAGAAAGACCCTTCTCCAAGAACCTGGAGCAGTTTCCTTTTTTAGACCTTAATTGTGCAAACATCCCCTCTCCTCTTCAGTGTGGTGAAATTTACAGAGCCTGCTCTATGGTGAGGTTCATCTCTCACGTGTCACCTTTGGCCCTTGCCTCTTACCTTAACTGAACTGATCCATAAAGAGTTAAAAAGAAAAGTCCTCAGGAAGTGGGAAATTCTGCCATGAAACCATGCTCTCCTCTAAATGTGTGAAAACAGCCATAGTTACATATACTGTTGCAGAAAGGCATGCCAATGTACACAGCAGGACCAAGGATGTCCAACCTTTGCACTAACTACTGTCCAGGATGTAGTACTATGGCGGAGCTTATGAATGTAATAGTACAGCAGCTAATACCCACCATAGCAGCATATCCTTTTATATCCTATATGGTAATTCTATGAGAACAGATGTACATCCTTAAATCCTACTTTAGTGTCACATTAACATACATTTCTGTAATAGTATATGTAAGTATGGCTGCTCTTATATGATGTGTTCAGACATGCTTTTAAATTTTAAATTGTCTGTCTATCTATCATCTATCTCCCATCTCTCGCCCTTCTCCACTTGATCCCTCCTCCAAGTCACTGGTGTGTAACACTATCTTCTAATATTTCATCCTGTGTTCTCTGTGACATGAAGTTAATAATATGCGAATGTGACATGGCAACATACAACCTCATCCATCATGTACCCATTCTAGGGCAGAGCCTGGCACATGGACCTGCAGCCCAACCAATGCCTAGAGCTACTGAATTGCCACACCATCTACCTCACACATAGCAGAGGGAAAGCTTCAGGCTGAACTTCTTTCTAAGGACTGAGAACAGGCGGGCCAGCCAGTACCAGATGGAAGGGATTCCACAAGCAGGCACGAGGAGATGTATTAATGATAACCTTTCTAGGGACCAGATGAGAAAGCAAAGTTCTCCATTTCCAAATACACAAGACAGCATTCCCCAGAGTCTGGAGACCTTCTTCACCCCTCCTCTGTTCAGCCTCTACCTCGGAAGACCCATCAAATCTTCCAAAGCACAGAGGGTCTGCTCATCTGCCTTGTCTTCTGATGTTCCTTGTGCAAGAAAGTTAGTTTCCAGTAGCAGTATCCAAGCCGGGCACAAGCTGATCTTCACTCAGAACACTCGTCTCCTGTGCTGGGGAGTGTCCGAGTTGTTGAGCAACTGGAGACCCTGACATCTGCCTGCTGTGGGAGGAGCCGAGGCTGAGATGAGCCTGCTGGTCCTCCAGGGGTCACTAAAGAGAATGGGAGAAAGACTGAGTAGGCAGTAGGTGCCGGTGCAACCCTGGACATGAGTGTGAAGCAGGCTAGTGGAAACAAAATGATGTACGGCTGGTCATTCCTTATGCCTAGAATACCATGAGTCCGGGAAGGCTATGCCAGCTAGAACTGCCAAATGGAACTCCTCTGGGTGAAGCATGGGCCCAGTTCGGGGTTCCCAAGTAAGAATAAGTGTCAGAATCCCTAAGGAAGATAAAAAACTTGTCTTCATTCCCAGGCTTCTGGCTGGACAGTCTGGCACAGGTACAGAATCCATGATAGTTGATTCTCCTTGATAATTCCAAGGTGGTTGATCCATGGGCCAGTTTGGGAACCCTTTGCTGTGACATGTCTTAGGCTTTCCTGAGTTGGATCACTGTATCACTTGCATTGGAGCACACGGTGATTTGTGTGGGTAAAACGCACAGTGTGAGGTGGCCCAGTGTAACAGAAGGTTCTAATCATAGAAACTGAAATCTTACTTGTAAAGTCATCCTGTTGGACAAAGCCACTGAACTCTAAGTAAGGCTGCTTCTTGAGACATGAAACTTCATCTTCAAACAAATGCAAAGGCCATCATTTCCAGCAAAGTTAAGAAAATATAACTTGGAGACCCTTATGGAATGAAACAGCCTGAAATTAGCAATACATATGATGGATGCTAATTTCAATATGTGGACAACCTCTGTGAGGTGGACAGGAAGTCCAGGATAACACACGGGATGGGAGGCATGAGACGACAGGACAGCTGTCCATGGGATGTGGGTCAGTTACAGCAATCAAGCACGTGACATGATAAGCACATGTAAGGGACTGATGTTAATCTCTGAACATAGAAAGCAAAGAAGCTAGACTATAGACGTATAACCAAAACAGGAGAATCCTAAGGACCGCACCCCCTGCCAAACTGGGAACTGGAATGGAGCAACCCAAGACTCGCTCCTGTCTTGATCCTTATACCAGTTTGGAATTTGAGTTTCCTCTGTATTCCCAAGCTGATCAGTTAGCATAAAATCTAGCCCTGGGTTGCTAGGTTCCCTGGATAACTGGAAGTAAAAAGTATCAGTAGAGCAAGAAAGGTGTACTGCCGTACCTTGTCACACAGCAGTTCCATGGGTAAGAGTCACTAAAGAGGTTCTCAATCCAACAATCTCAAGATGGACAATAGTGTACTGTGAGAAAGGCAGCAGACACCAGACTCACAGACCCAGTAGGTTACAAGTCTAAGAATCTTAGGTCATGGATCTGCGCAGCAGACAGAAACCACGCCATGGGAGAGCTCACACAGCATCCCAATGACTATGCACCACACAAAACTAGAGCTACTTAGGTAAGTTGGAGAAATCCCGGGAAACCTCCAAGTCACCTGAGTCTCCCTGAGAACCCAGGTGTACAACTGCTGCAAGAGGACACGGGGATGGCACCAGCTCCCGTAGTTGGCTTTTTCCTGCCCTTTACTCTTTCCTTTTCCCTCACAAAGGAATGCATTAGCCCTTCCCTGCCTACAGAAAGCAAACCCCAAAACCTCAGACAAGTACCCTGTACCGCAGGGATCAGTAAGCCCTGAGTATAAATATGGAAGTGCTCCAACAGTCAGCCTCATAGTTGAGACAGCTACTGAGTGACAACTGGGTGGATGACATATACCACATGGACACACTGAACAGAGACTCATTTGTACTGGAAGTGGGATAGAAAGAGATGTCCTAGCAGTTGATTGTGCTATTCAAAACATCGTCCATGTTAACGTTTGTGAATTGCTTATTTCTGCAGCTTTCCACATAATATTTGCAGTAACAGCAGTTAACTGTCATCACAGAATGTACAACTATTAATCCCTACACGACCAGTGATTGTTCTTCACCCCGGAACCTGATGCTGCTTTCCTGCTTTCCTCGGCTTGCGGGAGCAGCCCCATGAGCTCTGGCTGCGGTTTCCCCATCTACAAAGCGGAACTGTGCGGCTCTGAGCTCTACAGAAGGTCACAGGAAGTCATTTGTCGGGGTCCTGCAGTCTGAGAGTTCCAAAATGAAATGAAGGCACATGGCAACCCAGAAGCAGAAGAAAAACCATTCTGTGTGCAATCTACAAGGTCTAACCTGAAAAGAAACATAAATTACATGTATACAAACTGGCAAATTCATGAATCGGAGCTGAGTTGAACCTGTGTTCATCAGGTGCCACCCCCGGCCCACGCACCCCGATTAACTCTCTCTACTTCTTGGTTTGGATCAATAGCCCAACAGGCAGTTTCCTCTCGGCTGCCTTTGAATTCAGTCTTTTAGCTGCGTTCCAGCTATGGAGACGTAGGCCGGAGCCTTGGAAGATGCAGAGAGTATAGAGTCCCTTTCCTCTTCCCAAGGTGGGACCCTCATCTTCAGTTCCCATTCTGTGACCAGATCCTGACTTCAAGCCCCTTTGCCATTATTTTCCTAGTGTTTTCAACTGAGGATGACGAAGGCTTTCCACTTAAACTTCCCTCCCTGCCCCTTTAAACTGTGTGCACAATCTTCTTATTTCAGGCCCTGCCTTTACCCCCACAAGCTTCTGGCTCAAGCCAGCTGATAAGACAATTTGGAAGAAGGCTAGACTCCATGCTGAAGGGAACAAACTGGGGTGTTAGGAGGTGTATCTGTTCTTATTTTAATCCTCATTTTGTCTTAATTTTTGCACCTGGAAAATGACCATAAACATCTCATATCTCTTAATCATGAGGGAAAATATATGAAGTGTTTTAAGGTCCCTGAAACTAACCCTAATTAATACAAAATATTTCTGGTTAGAACACAATCCCAGTAGGCACGCCATGGCCAGTCTGACCTGGTGGGCTGGTGTTCTGCCAAGACCTGAGGTCAGGAAAGGAGAAGGAACAGAAGAAATTGAAACTTTTTTTTAAAGAGAAAATTTGACAAATTGAAGATTTTTAATTCTTCACTGTGGAGAGAAAATTGGGACTTAAATTATTTATTGTATTTTAAATTTACTGACAGAAGCAGTTTGGAAACTTCTGGTTCTTTGTGGAAATAATTAACCTACTTAATGTTATAAATCTTCTAAAATGTCTCCAACTAAGCAGTAGAACATGAGGAGAATCATGCAAAAAGCTGAGAGGGTTGAAATCCACAGCCACAGCCACAGCCACATGCACAGCCACATGCACAGCCACATTCACATTCACAACCACACTCACAGCCACAGCCACATTCACAGCCACAGCCACACCCACATCCACAGCCGCAGCCGTAGCCACATCCACATCCACATCCACATTCACATTCACAACCACAGTCACAGCCACAGCCACAGCCACAGTCACATTCACAGCCACAGCCACACCCACATCCACAGCCGCGGCCGCAGCCACATCCACATCCACATCCACAGCCACAGCCACATCCACATCCACATCCACAGCCACAGCCACATCCACAGCCACATCCACATCCACAGTCACAGCCACAGCCACATCCACATCCACATCCACAGCCACATTCACATCCACAGCCACATCCACATCCACAGTCACAGCCACATTCACATTCACAGCCACATTCACATCCACAGCCACATCCACATCCACAGTCACAGCCACAGCCACAGCCACATCCACAGTCACACCCACACTCATAGCCTTTCTTCTGGGATTTTTGGGTGGAAGGTGGGAATAGAAGTTGATTCTTGGTCTCCTTATGGGATCTATACTTTACTCAGGGAAATGGGCACATGTCAAAAACGCATTCCTTGCCGTGAACCCGGATGATCCCAAGTTTATTGGCTGTGTCTGGTGGAAGGAAATTTACAGAGTGATGGTAATCCTTGGACTTTCTCTAGAAGCCCTTGGCCTTTTGCTGCCTTAAGGGTCTCTAATAGACGTTTGTCTTTTTTCCAAGTTCAAGGTCACCAGCGAAGAGAGGTCCAGACAAGGCAGAGAAGACTAGCTTGAAGTCGGCTGCACATGCTGCCCCATCCCCAGTCCTCCCCCTGTGCCAGCATCACTGTTGAAAAGCAGCTGGGAGGTTATGGGTAGAAAAGACCCCAGAGGTTGACCCCAAACAGACGACATCAACTCCTCCAACTATATGTGAACCTCTGTGTTTATCTTGAACTGGCTTTTAAAAACAAGCTAAAGTGGGTTCTTAGGACCAGAAATAAGTCCATCAAAGAAGGGAACTACTCAGTTTGTTTTGTGTTATTAGGGCTCAGTGTCTCAGACTATAAGGAGTAGAGGTTTTCTGGACTCACAATTCTTGAGACTGGGAAGCCTAAGAGCATGGGCAGCATTGAATAAATAGTCTTCTTACTGTAAGGCTGATCAGGGGGCTACTGTGGGTTCCCTTCCTCTTCTAAAAGGCCAGCAAAGCCATCTCAGGGCCCTCACCCTCTCACCCTCAGGACCTCAGTCTGGTTCCAATCACTTTCCAAAACCGCTCCCAGATCCCATCAGCATGTGAATTGGAAAATGCAGTTACTAACACCTGAACTCTAAGAACAGTGCAAACCCCAGTGGGAACCCTCCCATTCAGCACAATGGAAAAGAAAAAAAAACTAAACAAAACAACAACAACAACAAAAGTCTCTGGAGAGGTAAAACGGTTTATTTACACAAGGCCAAACAGGACGGACTATAAGTCTTCAATTCAGAGAGTTGAGTCAGGCTGGCTGTAATAGACCTCGAACCACAGCGCCCTCAGAAATTCGCCATGTTGGTCTTCAAAGCCATCTGCAACTGTGAGCTCCTCAGTCTGACCACACCGATTTCCCACCAAGAGCTCCCGTCACGCCTAATCCACTAACCAGGTCCTGGGAACAAAGTCTGGACCCTCCTTGCCCCATAGCTGGGGGAGCGTAATTGGCAGGCAGGAGACTGATTGGCTGGTGGGCCGATGGTCCTCACAGGTTCCTTAAGAGAAGTAAAGACTGCAACACAGCTTCCCACTCGGTTCATTCCCTGGAAGGGGAGAGGCAGACTTGGGTTAATGGTCTATGAAGCCACAGTACAAAAAAAAAAAAATCTTGGTGAGTGGTGGGGTGGGGGCCAAGAGGGACTGCACGAATACCAGACACCAGGCTATCTCGGGAAGGAAGAGCGTAGCTAGAGAAACCGCTACTTGGGTCCGTGTTTGGAAGCTGGAGCAGAGTCGATAAACCCAGGACACTGTCCACCTATTTCTTCCCCCTAAGTGAATCCCGGTTATGTTTTGGTTGGAAGGGGGTTTGTTCGCGAACACCCCTGCTCTTCCTTGTAGACCACAGGATGCGGCCACAGTCAATAAATATGAAAAGAGAGTGAGTGAGGTCTCTGGGCCTTTGGAAAAGAAAACAGACTCAGCGGGCTTTAAATCTTACTTTCTTCTTGAGGCTGTGCCAGGAGCTGCAGCAGCCTTTCGGGCTGTGAGGTATTGCACCTAATGCTAAGTGTGTTGATGGCACAGCTGAGCTGCCAGCTAAACCCCCGGACGGCTTGCTCAAGCTTGATTGTTATTTGGCCAGAGCAAACCTCTCTGATTTTTTCCTGATAATAAGCATTGGTTTCTCACTGCCTGATTTTAGGGAGGAATTTCTTTTTGCTACAGATCCAGACCCAACAGGACTTCAGGTGGACTATGTCAAGGGAGCTGAGAAGCTGGCAGCAGTGATTCTAGAAAACTACAGCCAAATCCACGCAGAAAACCATGCTCACGCTTTGCTCGCCATAAAGCCACACGAAGCCAGGGTGAAGCGCCAAGACTCTGTAACAAAAATCTTAAATCAACAGCGGGAGAGCCTCTCTGTTGACAAGCAGAGTACCCTAGTAAGGAGCCAAAGTACAAGAGGGAGGAAGAGAGAATTACTGGACCAAACCCCAGCCTGTGCTCTCCTGGCTAAGAGCATCGAACTGGGAGTCATCCATGAGTGGGTCCTCATCCCTGCTCAGATGTGTGTGAGGTGTGGGACCTATGGCGTGTCACCCCTCCATTCCAGTCTGGGTCTCCCCTGCATGGAATTAGCAGTGAGTCCCTTTGCAGCGTTGCCATGAGAGTTTGAAGAAATATAGGTAAAGTAACGAGCTGAGTTTGGCACACGGTAAATGCTGAGAGAACTGAAGGTGTATCTTTTACTGACGCATCTCTCCCTTCTGGGGACCACCCTATCTGCCAGCCTACTCCAAAGGCTGTGCTATAGGTGCAGACTAAGCCGTTCAGGGGTAAATTATCATCCTCCCACTTCACAGGCAAAAGAAAAAAAAGGCCCAGTTTGGGTGTTGTGGTGCACACCCTGAATCCCAGCAATCAGAAAACAGGGTGGTGTATCTGTGAGTTCTAGGACAGACAAGTCTACATAGTGAGAACCTGTCTCAGGGGAATAAAAGGGAAAGGAAGGAAAAAGAAAAGAAAAGAATTCTCTGGGCAGTGGTTACATATACCTTTGGGAGGTAGAGGCAGGCATCTCTGTGAGTTCAAGACCAGCCTGGACTACAGAGTGAGTTCCAGGACAGCCAGGTCTACACAGAGAATCCTTGTCTCAAAAAACAAGAGAGAGAGAGAGAGAGAGAGAGAGAGAGAGAGAGAGAGAGAGAGAGAGAGAGAAAACACTCAGCTTCAGAGGGAACTAAAACCAAGACCCCAGTTCATCTATCCCATGACAGAGAACAGGAGAAAGCTGATGGGGGCAGGGGTAGGAGCATGGGGGATGAGAGTTGCAGGAGGCTCTGCTGCACTATGGGTAATGAAATTCCACTGTCAGAACTATGCGGGCCTCTGACAGGCAGTCAATAACCCTGATGAGATGGAAACAGTCACGTATCCTCCTCAAAGGCCAAGGGATGAATGGCAAGAGATGGGAAGGGGAGGGAGAGAGGTTGAGAGTCCAATTCTAGCCCATGTCTGAGCAATCATTGAGAACTGAGATTTGTTGGTCAGAGTTCTGTCCCTTCTATCATCAGGACACCCCGATTGTCCTCTAGAGGCCCCTTCCCTGCCACCAGCCATGTGGTGGTGGCCCAAGCAGAGACTTTTTCTGGGACTATGAGAAAACCTACATTGTTTTCTGAGGTCACCATAAGTTAATAGCCACACATCTGCCGTCGTAGTCAACCACGTAGATGCTCTGTGGTGGGAATCTTTGAGACACCAAGGTCAACACAGAGGAAAGCTGGACCAGAGGGCACGGCAGATTCCTGATAACCTTGAACACCTAGATCCAGGCCCACCTCAACGCAGAACTTTCTAAGTCTTTTGTTTTAGGGAGCCAATGAATGCCCTTTGTTCTCCCATTAGTGCGTCTGACCTCTACAGGCAGACATGTAATTTTAACACGTGCCTCCCAGACTCAGTTCTTCGGGAAGAAATTAGAACTATCCAGCTGGAAGTGTCCTCTCCCCGGAGGGACTCACTCTTGAAGTTGCTGTTGTAGTGTTTCTTTCGGTGCTACTCACAACAGCTAAGTTATAGACTCAGCCTGGGTGCCCATCAACAGATGATTAAAGAAATGCCACGTAAACACAGGAAGGAGTTCTATTTAGCAATAAAGTCAAATGGGAGAATGTCATTTGCAGGAAAATAGGTGGAGCTGGAGGCACTAGCCCAGTGCCGAGATATACTCACCACCCTGATAGAAGAGAGCAGTATTCTGAATTAGAATTGGTGCCCCCTAGAGGTTTGTAGCCTCTTGGACACAGAACTGGGTGGAGAGGGTTCATGCAGGTAAAGTCTGAGGCTGAGCAGAAGCAAGAGCCAGTCTGGGCACCTTGTGTAAGACCTGTGTGTATCCCAGCACAGGTGAGAATTTATCTCCAGCAATCAGGGTGCATAGTAAATGTCACAATATGTTATTAGCCAAAAATCAAATTAAATCTGACTTTAATCCCCAGGTTCCTCCCGGCTGGAGGGAAATTCAATCTTGGTATTATTGTGTCTCTACTCCCGTGGTGTGTACAGGCTCCTGAGGGGCTGACAGGATAACAAGAAAATGTCCTTGAAAAGGTGGCCTGGGCCCAGGTCTGTGCAGGGCCATGCTGGGCAAGGAGGCACAGGACACAAGTGCCCTGAAAAGTCATGAGGAAGCAGAAGCATAAACTGTGACCACTAAAAAGGTCAGGGCTCTGCTGCAGGGCTGGGGAGGGGCCAGTGCAATGGATAGTTCTAGAACAATGATTTCATTAGCATAATTTAGCACTGAAACATACTTGGGGATAATTACTTTGTTGTCTGCTCACACAGCCATCTGTCCAGTCACTCCACAGACATGAATTGGCTTCCAATGGATGCTTTGCGTGTTTGTACATCTGTGTGTGCAAATGTACTTGCTCGTGTACACATGTGTGCATGTGTCTGTGTACATGTGTGCATGTGTGTCCACATTTGGACAGTGGTCAGAGGTTGGCATTGGATGTCTCCTTCAATCACTCTCTACCTTGTGTTTTGAGACAGGGTTTCCTACTGGATCTAGAATTGTCAGTTTGATTAGAACAGCTAGCCAGAAAGCCCCTAGGTCCACCTAGCTCTTCCCGTCCCCCAATGCTGGTATTGCAGGTACACCACTGTGCCTGGAATTTTAGTGAGTACTGGGGACTTGAACTCAGATCCTCATACTTTCATGCCAAGTGCTTTACCCACTGAACTATCTTCCGAGGCCCCTGAAAGAAAGACAACTTTTGCTAAAAACAAACCCAGTTCCTGCTCAAGTCAAAGCCTGCTTGTTAGCCAGAAAATAGCAAAAAGGAAGTAGCCAACTTTTCACAAATGATGGGAAGAAGCAAGAGAATAGGTGGAGGGTAGGAGCATGTGGGGTATGAAGGCGAGACAGGAAGCAAGCCAGTAAAGTGGCCTGCCAAGTGCCCAGGCTGCAGGAACAATTTTTAGCTATGTATCTCTATGTTTCTGATGGCAGCCATGGCCCTCAGCAAGTTGTGAGGTTGAGCTGACTGCCTGGGCTGGGAAGATGGATCAGTCAGTAAGTGCTTGCCACACATGCATGAGAACCTGAGCTCAGATGGCCCAGAACCTACAGAAAAGGTAAGGCAGGGGGTAGGTGCCTGTAAACTCAGTACTAAGGGAGCAGGGGTGAGAGGATCCCTGAAGCCCACTGGACAGCAGCCTGACTGAGTTGATAACCTAGTCTCAAAAAGTAACGGTGGAAGGAATTGGAGATCTAGCACAGGGTTGAGAGTGCACACTGCTCTTGCCGAGGACCTAGTCCAGTTCCCAAACCTATATAAGGACTCACAACCATCTGTAACTCCAATTTCAGGGAACCCAGTGCCCTCTTCTGACCTCAGACATCAGGCATTCACATTGTACACATATAGGTAAAACATACATATACAGAATATTTGAAAAGAAAATGTGTAAAACAATTAAGAAAAGACACAAGTATCAACCTTGAACCCACACATAGACATGTGTATACACTCACCCTAACATCTATATATACTACACCTAATGCACCATACACAGAACACAAAGAACAAATATGAGATATGATATGATATGATATGATATGAGGATATTGAAAAGTTTTTGTGCCCCGACAAACCTTTCTGCTGATGCAATAATCCAGATCAGACCAAATCAAACGGAATTAGAAAAAGACCAGGTTTAACGGATGCCAGCGCTCCCAAGGTTGCCTTCCAGCCCCCCCCCCCCCCCCGCCACGGATGGAGATGGGAAGGAAGATGGAAAACCACGAAGAGGGAAAAGGAAGGCCAGGAAATCACATGTTCATTATCTAGGGGCAGTTTAAATACCCTGTGGGAGTGGTCTTAAGCCTGTCTGGGGAGGGGTCACCATTTGGCAGGCTTTTTCAGAGGTGGAGTCTGGACTGAGGCAACTCCCAGAGGAGAGGGCTTGGAATGGAGCTTTTCACCCAAACAGATATAATATAAAGATTAACACTCACAGCTTGCCAACACACACCTGTTCCCAAGGGCAGGCTGTCATCTTACAGCGTACCCCAAGACTGTCAGTCCTCAAGGTACTAGGCCCTCTGTGTGACATCCTGTCTTTAAAAGGTGCTCGTCCATGCATTCCCTCTGGTTCTTCTTCCTTCCCCATTTTGTGATGTCACCCCTGAGGTAGTCACTCTCCTGATTCCCAAGTGGGTACAACTCAAAAGGCCAGCTCAGCTGGAGCACGGGGACAACATGCCTTGCTCGCCGCCACCAGGTCAGGCTCCTGTGAACACTTTCACAGCTGAGGAGATGGATGAGCCCTAGCACTTCAGCTGCATGTCCAGAGCAGAACTGAACCCATCTTTTCTGGGAACAGCCTCATAGATCAGCTGGACCACTTGTCAACCCTGCCACCAGATGCCACTCATGGGTAGTGTCTGCCACCTTACTGAAGTAAAAGAAGAGAGACTGAACCTTAATACCAGACCCCAGGAAACAATGAAAGACATGCACAGACGTAACAGTGACAGGAATATCAACAGGTGACAGCTGAGCAAGTGTTTTCAACAGTGCACCTCGAAGCCCAGGAGTCTCTGGTTCTTAAATCACCAGTTTGGTAAAATCGTTTGACATGTGTTGTGGGTTCTGTGGGCTGTATGTTAAACAATCCGCATGAGCTCAGTTATGTCTCAGGATGTCCAGAGAGCTGCCCATTGTGAGCCCAGCTTAGAGATGGGTACACTGAGGTCAGAGAGGGCAGAGCTCAGGCTGCTAAGTGGTGAGGCTACCTGACTTCTCCAAGAAAATGCTTCTGAGGCTGGGAAGATGGCTCAGGTTGGTTAAGTGCCTTCTCCATAAACATAAGGACTTGAGTTCAGAACCCCAGCATCCACTTAAAAGCTGGGTATGGTGTGTAGGTGTGGCTATAGCCAGAGCGCAGGGTGGGTCAGAGTCAAGCACGGACCTAAAGCTCATTGGCTGGCCAGCCTAGTCAAATCAGTGAGAGATCCTTTCTCCTAAGTTAAAATGGAATACTGACCTACGGTATGAACATGCACGGGTAGACAGGTACACATACCACAGAAACATGTACTTACATTACACACATATACACACAGTCAATAATAATAAAAAATAATAATTTTAAAACAGTGGCTGCTAAGAATTGGCCAGAGTGGTGGCTGGGTGTGTGCTGTGACTTGAACATCGTTTGCCCCTGAAACTCACTCAGATGCTCCATTCCCCACATCATGTACTAAAGGGACCGAGAGCGTGAGAACTTAACCAGACTGTGATGTTCCAAGATGAGACCTGCAGAAAGTGAGGAGCATTAGATGAAGACATTGGGGGAGCCCTGTGATTGACCCTAGGTGGAATCATAGGAAGAGAAACAGAGACTGAACACAGATGTAGCCAGTCCACTCCCTGGGTTCTCTATTTCATGCCATGTGAAGCCATGTATGTCCTCAGACCTCTGCCACCATTAAAGCAAGCCAATGCCGGTGCCAACCCCTAACTCTCAGAAACTGAGCTCCATGTGAGCACATCCCTGTTCAAAGAGAAACAACCTATAAGTAAGTCCCCTTTGCTTCCTGGTTTCTGAGGCCTCAGTCCACTGCTTGTCTGGCTCCACTGTTTCTGAATGAGGCAGAAAATCACGGCAGGGTGAAGCTGTTCATCTCACGCTTCCCAGGAAGCAGAAAGATGCAGAAAGGTGCCAAGGACATAGTATAGATTTCACGGACACACCCCTGGTGACCTACTTCCTCCAACTAGGTCTCATGTCCAATGTTTGCCACCTGCCAATGATGCGGCCACAGTGTCCCCCATGGAGGGAGTGCTCCATTGCGAAGTCACCACCCTCAGGATGCCACCACTGCAGAGTCCCATCCCGAATACTGCGCTGTAGTCAAAGCCTTTCACCCACGAGCCTTTCCTAGGGGAAAACACTTGGCATCCAAACCACAACACTGTAGAAGCCGTGTGTCCCTATGTTGCCCTGCCTCACATGTGAGATCATGGCAACAAAAAGCGGGCTGATGTTCTGGGTCAGTAACTCCTAGAATGGTGTCTATGGAAACAAGAGACACTGCCAAAAGCCTGTCAATCATCCTCTTGCTATAGAAACGGTCCAGAGATGTTGAGCAGTTAGCCCAAGTCCACACAGCAAACCAGATATGGGGCCCTTTCTTCGTTTGGAAGCAGACTACATTCTAGATTCCTATGCTGTCTTTCTTCATATTGCTCCTGGAAATGGCCCCATGGTGCTGTGATCTCTATGAAACCTGCCGAGAAAGAAGGAGAAGTGGCAGCAATGAGAATGGTGGGAAAGGCCCTGTGTAGGCAGCCAGAGGAAGACTGAGACCCAGCAAAGCTCGGGGGAGCAGGATTGGATGGACCAGAAGACAAAAGTATGGAGGTGCAGAAGTCGGGGTGAACATGCGGCAAGTCACCGTGCAGTGAGAGTGAACAGGCGCCTAGTCACCGTGCAGTGAGAGTGAACAGGCGCCTAGTCACCGTACAGTGAGAGTGAACAGGCGCCTAGTCACCGTACAGTGAGAGTGAACAGGCGCCTAGTCACCATGCAGTGAGAGTGAACAGGCACCTAATCACTGTGCAGTGAGAGTGAACAGGCACCTAATCACCGTGCAGTGAGAGTGAACAGGCCACTAGCCACCGTGCAGTGAGAATGAACAGGTATCTAGTCACACTGCAATGAAGAGATCAGGGAATATGAGGAGAGATCACAGCTGGGGACTCTACAACTCCTCCCTGAGGGACCCTTGAGGAGGTCAAGAGGGAGGGAAGGTTTGTAGCATCTAAGGGCAGTCTAGATGTCAGCCAGGACAAAGTCCTCAAAGAATCCATTATCTGCACCCACAGGGAGAGACAGGAAATAGAGACAGCCATGCAATTCACAGCAAATGTGGGAGCAGAGTTTAAATGAAGAACAGGCTGCTGGAGGCTGGTTCAGAGAAGAGTCATTCTCATCAGGTGCAAGGAGGGAAGAGTGAAAGAAAATGGGGTCCAGAGTATTCCCTTCCCCAACCTCACCTCCTCTGTCTTTTCGAAACAAGGCAAGGTCTTATTTTGTAACTATGTAGCTAAGGCTGTACTGGAACTCAGAATGTAGACTAGGTTGGTCTTTATCTCACAAAGGTATGCCTGCTTTCTGCCTTCCAAGTGCTGGGATTAAAGCCATGAGCCACCCAGGATACAAGATCAACTCCAAAAAATCGGTAGCCCTCCTATACACAAAGGATAAAGAAGCAGAGAGGGAAATCAGAGAAACATCACCTTTCATGATAGCCACAAACAGCATAAAATATCTTGGGGTAACTCTAACCAAGGAAGTGAAAGACCTATTTGACAAGAACTTTAAGTCTTTGAAGAAAGAAATTGAGGAGGACACAAGGAAATGGAAAGACCTCCCCTGTTCTTGGATTGGGAGAATCAACATAGTAAAAATGGCAATTCTACCAAAAGCAAACTATAGATTCAATGCAATCCCCATTAAAATCCCATCAAACTTCTTCACAGACCTTGAGAGAACAATAATCAAGTTTATATGGCAAAACAAAAAACCCAGGATAGCCAAAACAATCTTATACAATAAAGGAACTTCTGGAGGCATTACCATCCCTGACTTCAAATTCTATTACAGAGCGACAGTATTGAAAACAGCTTGGTATTGGCATTAACAACAGAGAAGTCGACCTATGCAATCGAATAGAAGACCCGGATATTAACCCACAAACCTATGAACACCTGATTTTTGACAAGGGAGCTAAAGGTATACAATGGAAGAAGGAAAGCATCTTTAACAAATGGTGCTGGCATAACTGGATGTCAACCTGTAGAAGAATGAAAGTAGATCCATATCTATCACCATGCACAAAACTCAAGTCCAAATGGATTAAAGACCTCAACATTAATCTGACTACTTCGAACCAGATAGAAGAGAAAGTGGGAAGTAGTCTACAAGATATAGGCACAGGAGACCACTTCCTAAGTAGAACCCCAGTAGCACAGACAATAAGAGAATCAATGAATAAATGGGACCTCCTGAAACTGAGAAGCTTCTGTAAAGCAAAGGACACTGTCAGTAAGACAAAAAGACTACCTTCTGACTGGGAAAAGATCTTCACCAACCCCTCAACAGACAAAGGTCTGATCTCCAAAATATACAACGAACTCAAGAAGCTAGATACTAAAATTCTAACTAACCCAATTAAAAAATGGGGGTACTGAACTGAACAGAGAATTCACAACAGATGAACTTCGAATGGCCAAAAGACACTTAAGGTCATGCTCAACCTCCTTAGCGATCAGGGAAATGCAAATCAAAACAACTTTGAGATACCATCTTACACCTGTCAGAATAGCTAAACTTAAAAACACCAATGATAGCCTATGCTGGAGAGGATGTGGAGTGAAGGGAACACTCATCCATTGTTGGTGGGAATGCAAACTTGTGCAGCCACTGTGGAAATCAGTGTGGCGGTTTCTCAGGAAACTGGGAGTCAACCTCCCTCAGGACCCAGCAATTCCACTCTTGGGAATATACCCAAGAGATGCCCTATCATACTACAAAAGCATTTGTTCAACTATGTTCATAGCTGCGCTATTTGTAATAGCCAGAACATGGAAACAACCTAGGTGCCCCTCAATAGAAGAATGGTTAAAGAAGGTGTGGAACATATACACATTAGAGTTTTACTCAGCGGTAAAAAACAATGACATCTTGAATTTTGCATGCAAATGGATGGAAATAGAAAGCGCTTTACTGAGTGAGGTAACCCAGAACCAAAAAGAGGAATATGTTATGTACTCACTCATAGGTGGATTCTAGCCATAGTTAAAGGTCTTTGAGCCTATAATTCGTGATCCTAGAGAAGCTAAATAAGAAGATGAACCTGAAGAAAATCATATAGTTATCCTCCTGGATATAGGAAGTAGTCAAGATTGCAAGGCAAACTTGGATGCACGGGGGGGGGGGTGGAAGTAAGGGGAGATGGTTAGAGAGAAGGGAGAGGGGGAGGATTGGGGATGGCGTGGGGGAATGAGATGGGGAGAGGAAGGATGGATATGGGAGCAGGCAAGTATATATCTCAACTAAGGGAGCCATTTTAGGGTTGGAAAGAGTCTTGTTTCTGGAGGGGTTCTCAGGCCCAAGGAGAGGTCCCCAGATTGTTCCCTGGGCAGCAGGGGAGAGGGTGCCTGAACTGGCCTTGGCCCATAACCATACTGATGAATATTTTGCATATCACCATAGAACTTTCATCTGCCAATGGATGGAGATAGAGACAGAGACACATATTGGAACACTGGACTTAACTCCCTAGATTCAAATGAGAAGCAGAAGGAGGGAAAACGTGAGCAAGATAGGCAGGACCAGAAGGAACCTTCATCCGACGATGGATGGTGATACAGACGGAGACCCACATTGGAGCACCGGACTGAGCCCCCCAAGGTCCAAATGAGGAGCAGAAGGAGGAAGAACATGAAAAAGGAAATCAGGACTGCGAGGGGTGCGTTCACCCACGATACAAGGGAACTGATCTAATGAGAGCTCACCAAGGCCAGCTGGACTGGGACTGAGCGAGCATGTGATCAAACCGGATTCTCTGAATGTGGCTGACATGGGGGCTGACTGAGAAGTCATTGACAATGGCACTGGGTCTTGTTTCGTCTGCATGTACTGGCTTTTGGGATCCTAGTCTGTTTGGATGCTCACCTTCCTAGACCTGGAGGGAGGGGGGAGGACCTTTAACTTCCCACAGGGCAGAAAACCCTGACTGCTCTTTGGACTGGAGAGGAAGGAGGAGAGGGAGTGGGGGGAATGGGAGGGTATAGGGAGGAGGGGAGGAAGTGGAAATTTTTATAAACAAACAAATAAAAAAAAAGCCATGAGCCACCAAACCCAATTTACTTTCACTTTCTTTTACACAATCCACTGTATGTAATGTGACAATGGATGTCTAAATGTGGCTATTTGTCTGTTTTTATTTATTGTATTTATAGTCTATTCCTCTCTCTGCATTGTGCCCTTATGTGAGATAACCAATAATAATAATGCCCCATACATCTTTGCTATTTTCTTCTGTGTTCATAAAATCGGACCAAAAGACAGAGCAGTGCTAGCATTTCACAACACAAGTGATGCCGATGGCTCATAAGGATAATGAAATACTGGGGTGTGGTTCAGTGAGGGAGTGTTTGCCTAGCAGCTGCAAGATTCTACTCCTAGAACCACCAAAAATGGATGATAGATGGTAGAGAGATGATGATGAAGAAGATAGATAGATAGATAGATAGATAGATAGATAGATAGATAGATAGATAGATGATAGGTAGATAGATTAGATAGATAATAGATAGATAGATAGATGATAGGTAGATAGATAGATAGATAATAGATAGATAGATAGATAGATAGATAGATAGATAGATAGATAGATAGATAGATGATAGGTAGATAGATTAGATAGATAGATGATAGACAGATGATAGATCAACAGGTGATATTTACCTGATAGATAAATTAATGTTGATGATAAACAAATGGATAATGGATGATACCTAGGTGTTAGGTAACTGATACACAATAGATAATAAATAGGTGTTAGATAACTGATACACAATAGATAATAAATAGATAGACAAGAGATAGGTGATAGATGATAGATTGGTAGACAGATTAAGTGATTAATGGACAGATGGTCGGTGATAGAAGATTGATAGACAGCTGATAAACTGATGCTATGTTATAGACAAAGAGAGATAGGATAGACATATGATTATTAAATAGATAATAGAAGACAGGAAGACAGATAAATTATAGCTAAAACAATCCCACATCTGTTAGTATGTTCACAGTTCCTCAGGCCTGTCAGATCTTCCCTCTCATTGGTGTTAGCCTCATTCAGTTCTCATGACCATGGTTGTCTTACACTGTGACAATCATACGCACGCATGGTTCCGGGGGCTTGCTTTATTAACCCTTAATAGAGAGTCTTACTATTCATGTGTTTCTGCCCCTGACTTTCCAACAAACAACCATGCTTCCTGGGCATCCTCCAAAACCCTGGCTATGGCATTTCCTCTTCTCCATAGCTACATATAAAGCCTTGGATTAACTGCGTAGTGGTCAGTCGCACCTATGTTAAAGAGCCTGCAGACTGACCAGTTAGAACGTTATCATTAGGAAGAGTTGGGATGCTGCAGATTGGGAGCTAAAGTTACATTGGTCACTAGATAGCATGAGACCTTTAGCAGAGATCACCCTGCTTAGCCATAGCCAATGTGTTTGGGAAATGCTATGACTTATGAGTTTCTCTTGTTTTGTTACTATAAAAAGTTCATGTAGCTACTTCTCTGGTGGAACCTGACATTTAGGGCATCCTAAGTCTGGGTTCCTAGAGCCAAGATCACTTGAATTGGGTTCAAAATGAATTCTTATTCCATCTGAAGTGACAGCCATGTTTTGCAGGGACACACAACCACTGCTTCTGCTTCCGTTAGTGACTTGGTAATATGGGGGTGTGACCCAAGTGAGAAAGAAAGAAAGAAAGAAAGAAAGAAAGAAAGAAAGAAAGAAAGAAAGAAAGAAAGAAAGAAAGAAAGAAAGGAGCAACTAAAGGTGCAGGAGAGAGAAAGTGAAGCTGTTTGGACCCCCAGGATGACAGGAATGAGGAGAGAGAGAAGTGCTGTGACCAGGAAGAAAGGCATCTTTCACAGTGCCCCCATGCAGTCAAGGGGAGGGTGCAGTGTGCATGCAGGCTGCTCCACACTGACGTTCTCTCCTGCCCACAGCCTGGATAGGTTCTACACAGTGGCAGGACTTGATTGGGACTCGGTGCCCCCTTGCTCAATGCCTACTCTGCTCCCTAAACCCCAGCTATTCTGCTTTTCTTTTCTTTGAATTCACCATCGTCCTCCTGCATCTGGTGCCTTTCTCATGCTACTGTTGGTATCGAGAATGCTTCAGCTCTTTCCCTTCCATCTAATTTCTTAGGAGCGTTTGGGGAAGAAAAATTATCCAAAATGTCTGTGGACTCCCTTAAGACCATCCTGCAATGCCATTTATGTGTTGCACAAGGTTAATAAATTCCTTAGCTCAGTACTAAACCAACTAAAACCTTTCCTTTCTACTAATAAGAAGGCTGCCACAAAAGGCCACTGCAGGGTCGCAGTGACAGCAGCGTCTTGCTTTTCTGACATGTGTATACCAAAATGTCTCTCCAAACAGATGAGAGAAAACCCTGCCCAGTCATAACACACACAGAGGAGAAAGGCCCAGGGGAACAGTGTGGAAGGAAGTCAGTTCTCCATGACCTTTATACCTAGATCATCCCCAGACCCAATGGCAAGGTGTCTCTGAAAGCCCCTCACAAATGTGAGACCCCATTCTAACACCTTGTAATGCACCCTGTAATGAATCGCATCACAGCTGAAAGAAAAGAAGAAAAATAAATGGCCGGTTCTCTTGGTCATGTCTCCCGATTGCTGATTCACCAGGAACTTACCAGGGGAAAAGCTTCTGCCCAGAGATGCTGCCACAGGCCTTGGCTCAGAACTGATTACTCCTGGAACCCTCCCCAGATAGGCTACTTCATCCCCACCTCCACTCCCTCCTCACCTCACCCCACCTCCACCTCCACTCCCTTTTCACCTCACTCCACCCCAGCTTCACTCCCTCCTTGTTATGCCCAGATTCATGAAGTCCACCAAAAACCAACAAGGAGACCGAGTGCCATATGTAAAAGCAAAAAGCCTTTATTTTATGCAAGTTTGCAAACTCGGTCTCTCCGCATGTCCAATGTATTGGAATAGATGGAGAGCCCTGAGCTCAGTTAGAGTTGGGTTTTTATAGTAGTAAATGTGGGGGTGAGGGGTTTCTAAGGTTCAGGACCCCTGATTGACATTTGTGTAGGGTTGTCCTAGTGAGTGTGTGCTAGCAGGTGATCCTATCTACAGCAGTTGGAACGTTAGGTATTTCCTTTGGATGGTCTGTTCTTGGGTGGTGCTCAGGTAATCTCAGTTTGTGGTTCTTCCTGCAGCCAGGTATTGTTTCAGGGTAAACTCCTGAGACTCAGGCCTCCATTAAACTTATTGATGACTGAGTCCTACTCTAGCAGGTGATAATGGTTGGAAGTAAACAACGTCCTTTGGGTGATCTGTTTCTATTTAGTTTATCGTGGCTGGCTCCTACACTCCTCACCTCACCCCACCCTACCTTCATTCCTATCCATACTCTCAGCTCACGTCACCCCACCCCATCTCTCCCTGCATTGCTCCTTACTCAGTGCAGGCTCTTTGCCAGACTCCCGTGCAGTTCCCACTGTCTCTCATGGCTCTTTGGAGGATTTGGTTTATGTTTCTCCAGATAGAACAGGTAGCCCTCCACATCCCCGGGCTCTTCACTCATGTGTTCAATCAACCCTAGATAGAAAATTTGGGAGTGCGTTCTATCTGTAGTGAAGATGTCCATTTTCTTCCTGTCATTAGCCTTCCTTCCATGTAGCACTGTAACTACTTCCATTACTCACATGGCACTAAGTGTTATGAATTCGGGTTTCAATAAAGAATAAGATGTGCAGGTCACACGCAATTGCTATGGCATTTTATAGGAGAGATTTGCACATACGCAAATAGTGACATTGGGGATCCTGGAACTACTCTTCAAAGGACACAGAACAAGCAACCAGCCTACCTCAATCTTAGACTGCCCAAAAAACCACTGCTTGCTGCCCACTGCAGGGTCAAAGACTGACTACTGTTACCCACAAACGCAATCATGAAGAAACAGGCATGGCACTGTTCAAATAAAACTTTATTTTAAAAAAAGACTCAGAGCCAGGTTCCTGGACCCTGGTTTGCTACACACTGACTCTGGGTGAGAACCTCCTGGCTGTGTTTCTTCCTTTTTGCATGTTACAGTGTGGGGACCAGCACTCACAGCTCATCAGTCACTCAATCCGGACCCTGAAGGGGCTCACGTCAGCAAGACTCTGTAGTGATTACAGCAAAGGCATGGGCCATAAACTTTATTGCTCAGCAGTACGGTGGCCCCCAGCCTAACTTTCTGCTGATTTGATGGAGAGTGGTGAGGTGGGCCCAGGTCCCCGATTGCTGATACGTTGGGGAAAGCAAAGCCTGCACATTTAATTAAAAGTTATTCAAGAAATAAAATCCAGGCCCTCCGCTGACAATGCAGAATATTAAGGCATCAATTCCCTGAACAAAACCTGCCTTAATGAGATTCTTCAAATAACTGAGGGGTTCCATATTAATCCCAGATACTAACATCTGCCCATCAATCCACAGATGTCTTGATCAACAAAGGCAGGTACTATTGGTTTCTGAGGAAACTTGACCAAAACTCTGAACCCTGTGTATTCCAGAGGAAGCCAGAGCCCATTCATGAAAACCTGAGAATTAAGGAGGGGACGTAATGATTTGCTCCTTCATCGCCAAGAGGCTAATAACTGATTAGAACAAACTGTGTAGAGGTCTACAGTGGAGGACCACAGTGCTCTGTTCATGCTCCTGTACTAAGCAAAAGTTCTTTCTGAATGATATAGAAGGAAAACACAAGGAAACACAGGCAGATAGTGGCCTGTGTTTGTAGAATTTACCTCACTATAGTCTAGTAACTTATGCAAGATGACTGAAACTCTTAGAAGGACATCTCAGAAATGGTTCCTGACTATGTGGTTTGGTTGGATTGGGTTTGGTTGAGTTTGGTTTGGTTTGGTTGAGTTTTGTTTGGTTGGGTTTGGTTGGTTTGAGTTGGGTCTGATTTAGTTAGGTTTGGTTGGTTTGGGTTTGGTTGGTTTTGATTGGATTTGGTTGGATTGGGCTTGATTGGATTTGGTTGGGTTGGGTTGAGTTGAGTTTGGTTGGGTTGGGTTGAGTTTGGTTTGGTTGGGTTGGGTTTGGTGTGATTGAGTTTGGTTTGGTTTGGTTGGGTTGAATGGGATTTGTTTGGGTTTGTTTGGGTTTGGTTGAATTGGGTTGGGTTGGGTTTGATTGGGTTGGGTTTTGTGGTGCTGGGGATTGAACTGAGAGTTTCACCCATGCTCAGCAATGACTCTACCACTGAACTATATCCTCAGACTTATTTTTCCTTTTTATTTAGGGAGAGGGTCTTATGGTGATATTTTATTTGTGACCTAACAAATAAAGCTTGCCTGAAGATCAGAGGGTGAAGCTAAGTCCCTAGTTAGCCATAGAGGCCAGGCAGTGGTGGCATACACCTTTAATCCCAGCACTAGGGAGGCAAGGGCAGATGGATCTCTGTGAGTTCAAGCCCCACCCCCCACAGGCTACACAAGATTGAGCCAATCTGAAAGGGAAACAGTTTAATAGAAGTCAGATAAATTACCAAGCATCTTGACCTCAGGTTTTTAGAATAGACTTAGTTTTCCATGGAATTTTCCCTCAAGGAGACCAAATTCTAATCTAACCTAAACTGGTTTCAGCAAGAACCTCTGCACTACCTTGCCCTGTATAACAGTATTAACTTACCATTTTTAATTTAATTAATTCTTTCTGTGAAAGAAATTTTGCTGTTACTTGCCTCCAGTTAAAAGTAGCCATAAAAAGAGATACAATGTGTGTGGATTCTGGATATAAACATATATAAACACCTGCACATGCATATATGACGTGAAAATAGAAGGGAGAGTGAGGATATTGGGGAAGATAAGATGGAGGTGTGGGAACAGGCCAGGACAGAAAGACAGACAGTGCATAATTTCTCTAGGATTAGCAAGGGGATTATTTACAATAAGGAAGGGGGCCAGTGGAGGGGAAAGGAGAACAAAAAGGGCAATGGAGGAGGAGCAAAGATGAATAAAGCAAAATTATCTATGGGTGTAATGACATCATAATGAGATTTTTTTTATATGATAATTTAAAATTTCCTTACATTTTAAGGAAAATAAAATGAAATATTGGAAAAAACCAAACAGGATAAAAATGGCCTGAATATCACCAGGTAATCCCTGAGCACTTGAGAGGTGAAGAGACTGGGAGACAGCTCAGTGGATAGAACACCACTCACTACTCAGCATGAGGACCCAAGATCAGATTCTAGTACAGCTGTGTCTGTAACCCTGTGTTAGGGAATAGAGACAAGAGGATTTACAGAGTCAGCTGGGCAGTCAGTCTTGTCTGATTGACAGCTCCACCTGCAATGAGAGACACTGTTTCAAATGAGGACAGTGGACTTAGGGTCTCTAGCCTTGATATGAGTGTGCACACACGTGTGCACACAAAACTAAGGCTGGCATTCTTTCTGTTGGTGGGAAGAGATAAACCAAAGCAAGATGGTGAGCAATGCGGAAGGACGTGCTGACACTACAGCATTCACTTAAGTGCCCACTCCAGGTCAGGAGTCAGGGGGTCTGTGCTGAGCCCCACCTAAGGCTGGCCTGCACACATTTCCATTCCCAATGCTCCTGACTCAGGCCCTGGTCCAGGCTCAGCCCATGACAGTCCAGTCTTTCTTGCCTCAGATCAGAGGTGGCTAGGCCTCCACGCTACCTCTTTTTCCTCCCCAGGCATTTCTGGTCCTTGGTGGACATCACATGAAGTGATACAACATGTGACAAGAGCTGAAGTCTTGGAGGGCCCCCTAGTGCTGGAGCAAGAAGTCACAGCATATGTCTACCCCCTTCTGATTCTGCTCCAAGAGTCTAGAGCCAATTTCTCAGCATTACTGCAGAGAGTGTCAATCTTTATTGTGAGTGGGATGCATCCAGTTTGGGTGATTTTGATTGAATGTCCAATAGTCACGATTAGTCTTCATTGAATACTAAATATAAATATGAAGAATCAGAAAAGACAACCAGATTGTGAAAAATCTCCCAAATTTATTTTTGCAATTCTGTTAAATCCATTTCTGATTAAAATAATTCATCACTTATCTATAACAAGCAATACTGGATGCTTATCCATATGTGAATCTATCTTGAAAATAGGCACCAACTTAAAATAGTTTTTAATAAAAATACATTATTTTTAGGCAGCAATTTGGTTCTGAGGACCGGCTGCTGACAAAGGGAGGGCACTGTTCTAAGTCACAGAATGCTTTCCAGAAAATAAATTAAGGAGGAAACAGCAGAGGCAGCTAATTGGCCATGTGACACAGAGACACAGATTTGGGGTGCCTACCTCTGCTGGGAGTTCATTTTTCTTAATTGTTGGTGGGGCATAGAACGGGGCAGCTGTCACACAGCTCCAGTGATTCTACCTGGGCACAAAGTTCCCTTGAAAGTACCGTGACTTGAAGACAATTTGAGAAATGACTTAAAATATGCTCAATTGTCAGAAGGCCCTAAGTGTGGTGTCCAATGCCCCTGAAACACCCTGCATAACCTAATCCCAAGCCCTCTGTTTCCCCCATCTCTAGACCTCAGCTGCCACTGCATCAAATTTTCAGTGTTTTTCAGAACAATGAACTTAGCATGACTCTCATATATGCAGTGTTTGCACAAAGAGTACAAAGAATGCCTGGAGGGAGCTAGGAAGACCGTGGAAGTGAGTGAGTGGGTTCGAGAACAAGAAGGGAGGGAGAAAAAGAGGGAGGGTAGGTGGGACCGGAAGGCACTTATTCCTTATGCATTTGGTGTTCCCTCAAAATGTTTTAACTTTGTAAATGTATCACCCACTCAGTAAGCAAAATAAATGAGAGAGGGACACAGAGAGGAAAGGAAAGGGTGGAGGAAGGAGGATGGGAGGGGAGGGCTTTTGTAATTTCAGGAATTCATCTCTGACCTTTGCCCTCTTGCTGCTCTCACTCCCTGGATTGATTCAACCAACCTCAGACCCACACACACCGGTGCCTGGAAAATTTCTGTGGACGCTTCAGCAGAACTCCCTCACAAGTGAGCACATCACTCACAGCCCCTGGAGTCTCCCAAGTGATCTTGGTCAGAACGTGACTTGAGCTAATCAAGAGACTCAGAGGATAGAGGAGTCCGCCACCATGCCTAAAGACCTAAGTTTTGTGCTGGAAATCCACACGGTAGGAGAGAACCAGCTCCTACGAATTGTCCCCTGACCTCCACATGTGCTTGAGTGGTTAGTTGGCAAGACTGGTGCCTGGATGCTGAGGAACCCATAGGCTAGTCAGACCCTCACTGGGTAATTTCTGGGGTGTGCAGGGCTGCCACTGCCACAGACTCCGGTCACCCATCCTCCACCACAGAGGAGTTCTCAAGAGTCTGACAGCAGAATGCTGGGACTGATGACCTGATGTCTGGCTTTAGACATTACTGGGTGGCCTTCCCTGACCGTATTAGTCAACCTGTTCTTGAGGAGACTTGGCCACAGGGAAATGAATGCCTACTTTACATCCCTCTTCCATCCTGTGCCTCAAACCCTGTGTGGACTGAGCACCCAGGTGAGGGTGGCAGAAGGAAGAAGAGACTGTGAGGAGTGGCTGTCCCCAGGGTCTGTGCAGTGTGCTGCAGGGACCCAGAGCAGAGGAGAGCTCCTTGGAAACCAGATCGTTAAAGCACGTGCTAAAGCACCCAGGATCCTGTGGAGAGCGGCCATGCATATCAGAGGAAGAGTCGGGCAAAGAGATGGTGACTAAGACAGAAGCAGCGTGGTCAAGACTGAGCTGTGTGGGGAGCCGCTAGGCTTTCGGGGTAACCGGCAGCAGAGAGAACCTCAGGCAGATGCAAGAGATCTGATCCACCAGGAATTTGAATATAGCTGAGAAACATGAGTTAAGACTTGAACTAAATGGTATGTGCGCATGGGTGAGGCAAGGCAGAGCAAATGCCCACACCCACCGGACAGGAGCCTCTCCTCTCTTCTCTCTTCTTTCTACCCAGCTTGGTCCCCAGAGCTGCCTCTGTGACCTTGGACATTGTCACCTCTGGGATGGAGACTGTCTGCGCCTCTGAAGTAGAGAGGCATGTGCTAAGGTCCTCGGCATGCTCAAGCAACTTGGCAGGTGACGCGCCCTTTCCTGCCTCTGACAGATCCCGGGGCTGTTCATCGACCGGCTGGCTGGCCGACGCCCACACACTGTGGTTAGCCAGGGCGCGGTGACAGCAGACTGACGTTAATTATCTGTGAGTTAGATTATCTGAAAGCACAAACAGAGAGCTGTCAGCCCGCTGAAGGGAGTGATGTGCCTTACAGCCCAGACCAGGGCAGGAACGGGCCTCTGGGACCAAGGAGTATTGGGTGAAGCCAGTGGCCCTTCCCCACCCTGCCCCCAAAGGTGTTTCATAAAGAATCTTTGGGCCAGGCTCCAGGGGTGAGGAATTCATTGCCCATGACCCATCCTAGGGCCCAGTTTATCCTCATAGATTGAAGCCTTGACCTCCTGAATAGTTCACAGGCGTGTCCTAGTCTTTGCACACACAATCACAGTAGGGCTGCATACACATTGTGGCGACCACAAAGGTCCAAAGTTCAACCCGGCTTCTTTCTGTTTGTCTAACTCATTCTCTTAATCTGTTTCCCAAATGTGGTCTCCTGCCTTTGTGCGCCCACCAACACAACATAGAATTCCTCAAATTCCACACCATGTGTTCCTGCCCCATCACAAGGCTCTCCCTAAATCCCACTAAACGTAACAAGTCTCACATGGAGATGACGTGGCCCAATGGCCAAAGGATGAGTTCAAACAACCTAGGTTCAAATCTCAGAGCAGCCCCTTTCTGCTGTGTGATTCTGAACAAGGTATTTGCCCTCTCTGAGCCTTAGTTCCCTCCTGCAGAAGGCAGACGATGACAACTCACGGGCTCGTTTAAAGGGCTGGGTTAGAAGTAGCAGGCACTGAGAACAGCCTGGCTGCTGCCTTGACTCATTCCCTGATCCAGGTAGTTTTTCCCGTTCACAACTTCAGCCTCCTGAGTGTGGCCATCGGATCAGCGGTGGTCAAGGTATCTCAGCTTCAGCACTGTTGGCATTGGGAGATCATGACTGTATGGCAGAGGCTGGTGTCCTGCTCATCATGGCACAACCCCCTCCCCAGATGCCCCACTGTGACAACCTACCTATGTTCTCTGCAGACTTGCCCCACCTCTTGACAAAAAACTCTGTTCTGGGCCCTGTGATGGCAGAGCCCAGGCACAGCTCCGGGCACAACTCCCAGAGAATGTTCACTGACATGTGTATTGAATCAGTCAATGGATGCATGCGTGAATTCATGATGCTCAGCAAACGCAACCTGCAATACAGAGATCTCAAACAATTGGAAGACAGAAGTTCTGGGTTCCAGTCTTGCCTCCACCAGCCATGGAAGAAGGAGTGAGAGCAAACGCGGCTCTCCTCAGTTTCCTCATCTGAGCAATGGGGGTAGGGACAGTGATAGCCCCTCCCACCACTGAAGTGGTCTGTCTGGCAAACTAATGCTTTTCCTACCCTGGGCTAAACGGCTCTGACAAAAGCAGCCTTAGGGTGTGAGGGTTCATTCTGGCTCACAGCTCAAGGGATAGCCCAGGTATGGGAAACCACAGCAGCAGGAGTCTGAAGTCCTGGTCACATTGCACCAACAATCAGAAAACAGAGCCATGGCTCACTGGTCTCCTGCCTACTTTCCCCATTTATGCAACCCAAGACCCCCTGCTTAGGAAATGGCCCCACCCACAACTAAGATGGGTCTTCCCGCACAAACGGACATCATAATTAAGATAACACCCCGCAACAGACATGCCCAGAAGCCCACCTCCCAAGTGATTATAGATTCTGTCAAGCTGACAACCAACACCACCGCACTGAAAATGTACTGTGAAAACTTGGTGTGCCAGACCCTGCTGGACCCTGGAGCAGGTTTACACCTCTTCCCCAGCTGTTTCGCAACTAGGAGAGGTGGCTTCTCTCCAGCCTCTACACCAGGGTCAGCTGTGTCTGCTGGCATCCAGACGTGACAGGGCACGGCTGGATAATATACACCGCATGTAAGGAAGATAATATATCCCCACATCTCCCTTTTAATAACATTGTAAATATGTCTTATGGGAGAGATAATAGAGATACAGCATGCATAATGACAATGCTGGATCAGACGGATTGGGCCTCATGCCCATCACCAGGGTAGCCTGTCTGTCACTGCTCCTTTATGGATGGTGTCTTCGGGAGATTATGGTGTCAAGTGTGTCCTGAGTTATGGGGAGCTAGAGTCCTTTCTTGCACTGTGCGCCTAATAAGAAGGAAAGGAACAGCGTGGGATTGGAAACAGAGCTGGTCGCCAACGTCTGGCCCAGCCAGGTTCGAACTCAGACTGGGCTGCTCCCAGCTGTGTGAGTTTGGGAGAAGCACCTACTTTCCCTGGGTCCACCACTGGGTCCTGGTGGGAAAGATCTCCCTTTAAAGTGGAAGTCATGGTGAGCGAGCAGACTGACTCTGTCCCGGGTAGACGCCAGCCCCTCCCCCCCGTCCCCCGTCCAATATGCAAAGCAGAACTCCTGGCAGAAGATGACTGCACTCGGATCTAGGATCTACCTACTGTCCCCCTGAAATGGACCAGGGCATTCTTCAGCTGCTCTTGCCCGCAGTGGGCAAGGTGCGGAGCCCAGACCAACAAACTGACAGGGGCTGAAGAACCTTCATGAAAACACGTGAGCGTGATAAGGTGGCACCACGGCAAGTCCAGACAGTTCATGGGAGTGCTGTCTGGACAAGGCACAGAGGGTACAGCCTACAGTGAAAGCTGGATGCTCAGTGCTCAGTTCTGGCCTTCCTGGGTATTTCATCCCGCCCATGAAATAAATTAAATCCTTTAAATTATCCAGCGGTATTTAGATGTTGTGTTTAAAGTAGAAGGATCCCATCAGCTAGCTCCCATGAAGCATTCTCAGCATCACCAAGGCGTTGATTGGCTCCGAGTAATTATTTCCCAGGGTTATTATCTACTATAGAGACGCTACTTGCTTTCACCGTCAAGCCAAAGTCCCCGTGGGGCCTTCCTCCTGTTAGGCTACAGGCTATCCGAAGGTATTTGTTCTTTTAGCTTCGTCATTTTTGCCAGAGGCTCTGAGTCTGGCCAGCCCTGTAATGTTAGACATTATCGGGCAGCGTCCCTGTGCCTCAGAGGTCGAGAGCAACACAGGGCACTGTGTTATTCAGCTTTCTGTGACTGTGATAACATGCCTGAGGTAAGGAATTTCAAAGAAGAAAAAATTAATTTGGGCTACGAATGTGAGAGATTTCAGTTCATGGCTGCTTGACCCTGTTGCTTAGCACACCATGCTGGAATATTTCCCTGAGAGAAGCAGCCAGGAAACAGAGAAAAACTAGGGGAACTCCAGAGGGACACTAGAGTCTCAAATGCCAATGGCCTAACTTCCGCCCTCTAAGCTCCACCTCTTAAAGGTTCCAACTCTCCAATTGGAACAGTAGGCAGACAGGCAAGGCTTCAGCTCTAGGCCTTGGGGAATATTTACATCCAAACCACAGCAGGAACCTCCCTGGCCAGGCCTCGGTTTGGAGGTCGGGAAGAGGTTGGTGTGGGCTGGGCCTGATGGGAGCCCAGGCTACTGGCTCTGAAGCCACCATGCATTGCCCTTAAATAGCATGACATGAGCTTAGATCAAAAGATGAAATTAGTTCGGGAGGGGTGAGTTGGGCTGAGAGAAGCCAGTCTTCGTGGCACAAAGATGATCAGAGCGAGCTTGGTGAGTTCCTGTAGAAGCTGTGAAATTGCATAAAAGATTTGATCAAGATCCCCATCCGCTGCCAAGCTGTAATGACAGCTGTGGGTTCTCCTTAACTGGGTTTTAATTTTTTATGATTATGATTTGGGGACTGATGGAGCAGAGGAGATGCTCCGGCCTCAGGATCCCTCTTTCATTCCTTCCTGAGAGGGAAACTCACTTGCAAGAGAAAAGTATTCCGCTCTCGGTGTCTTCACACTTTGCTCCCTTCCCTGGCTTGGCGGCAGCTCAGGAGCTGAAGCAGACTCAGTGGACGGAGAGAATGAAATAAATCACACCGTGAGCATCGCTGCAAGATGAGATCAGTGCGGAGGCCGAGAGGGAGAAAGGGGCAACCTGCACCCTGGCTCCCCTGGAAAGGGGGAAGGGCAAACACCTGCACCCTAGCTCCCCTGGAAAGGGAGAAGGGCAAACACCTGCACCCTGGCTCCCCTGGAAAGGGGGAAGGGCAAAGGCCTGTGTGCACTTGATCTCACCCTTCATCTGGAAGGCAGAATGTGACGAAGAGGAGGAGGAAAAAGAAGCCGAGGGAATAGATCTTTTCCCTGCCCTCTCTCACAAAGAAGCTCTTAGGAAACCACTCCATTGCCAAGGAATACATAACTCATGCCTAAAGATACAAGGCCAGGCCTTATGTTGGAAAAAATAGTGGAGTAAAAAGTCCATGTGTAGCTGAATGTGGTGAGTTTGAGGCTAGCATGAGCTATATAGTGAGACTTTGACAGGAAAGAAAGGACATAGGAAAGGGAGGGGAGAGGAAGGGGACCATCCTTTATTCCACAGTCTCCCTCACTTTCTGCTAGAAAGTGCTTAGCTCCATTTTGTGAAAGAGGTTTAAGCAATTTCAGCCACGCTCATCTGGGCTTCACACAGCTTCTGATAACCATCCTTCACCTTGCACTCTGCTAGCCTCCCTCTCTGGCATAGGCCAGGGATTCCTTCTAGGGCTCGCAGACAAATTATTTCCAAGGTTCCAAATCACACTTAGAAAGAGGATTCCCCAGGGCCAGCAGCCCGACCCTGAGTCTCTCCCTGCAATTAGACTTAAATCACTCTGTCCCCAAGAGGATCAAACTTGTCCCTTTATGGCTCCAGGGGAAGAAATCTCATTCCACCTTGAACACAGCCTAAGCTTTTAGCATCCCTCATTCTCCACGGAGGGGTGCCTGCTGGAGTCTCACCGAATCCTTTTGCTGCAGGCAGGATCAGGCCCTTGGACCATGCTGAGACTGATGATAGATTCTCTGCTCCTCTCCCGCCTCTGTCCTTAACCTCCAGACTTTTGTCCCCTTGCTTTGCAGCCTAGAACCCAATCAGCCCAAAGCTGGTATTTGGCACATATTAATTCCCTCCTTTGCAAGGCCTTCTGCCATGCCAGAATACAGGGGCGGCAGAGGCAACAGGCCATCACAGTCCTTCCTCCGAAGGTGGGTCTGGAAAGAGCCTGGTAGCACGGAGAGATAAGAGCAGATGCACATCCAGGACTTCACAGGCCCAGGGGAGGGCCAGCACTGTCTCTTACAACCTAGCATTGATCCCATAAAGAACATGGTGCTTCGATTATGTAGTCAGGGAGAGGAGATATCAGATGAGGTAGGAACAAAAAGATGCTTCTGCAGTTGGATCACAGAATGTACTTCAGTGGATGCTGTACTGGTACTGTTTCATCAGCCACCAGCCTGAAAATAATAACACAGAGACTTATTAAATTATGAAGGCTCAACCTATAGCTTTGACTTGTTCCTAACTAGCTCTTCTAACTTAAATTAACCAGTTTCTATGAATCTACATTCTGCCATGTACCAATCCTTCTGCCTCTTCCATGTCCCCTAGCATCTTCCAAGCCTCTAGATTCCTCCTCCTCTCCCTTTCTTTCCCCAGAAGTCCCGCCTATACCTCCTGCCTAGCTCTTGGCCATTCATTCAGCTTTTCGTTACACCAATCACAACAAAACACCTTCACACAAGTGTACAAATGTCCTACAGCAGGATGTCCTAATGATAAGCTTTAAACACATCAGCTTGAAACAGAAAACATTGTCTGCATGCCTGTGGGTCTACAGGGTATGAAGGTAGCTATAGCGCACTGACCTGGGCTGCATAGGTGTCATCTCTGTTATAAGAGGCGGACAGCTGTGCTCCTCTCAGGTTATACATGACTCAGGGAAGCTCTATGTTTGAGTGTTCTGAGCCTACCTTACACATGCCCTTCTCATAGTGGGGGCCCAGGGCCAGGGGCAATCAGGGGCATGGAAAGACCTCCATGGCTGACACCAGGATAGAGCATCTGCCTCCCCACTCCATGTCATTGGCCAAAGCAAGTTCATGGCCAGTCTCCAACTTAACTTAAAGGGGTGGGAGGAGTCACTTTGGAAGAGTGTGCAGAATCCCATAACAAAAAACCTTGGAAAGAGGGTCAGCAAGATGGCACAATGAGTTAAAGGAGCTTGCCACTAAACCTGATGACCTGGGTTTGAACCCCACGACCCACAGAGTGGAAGGAAAGGACAAACTTCTTCAGCTTGTCCCCCGACCACTTGCCATACATGCATACTCACGCACACACAAAGAGAAATAAACGTAAAGGAAAATACAGCGTGCAGGTTGTGAGGACCTGCCAGGAAGAATCAACTGTCCCCAGAATAGTAGGGTGTAGAAGAGGGGCATAACTATTTTGTTATGTCTGTTTCATCCTCGGAGGAAAAACACCTGGAAGGAGAACACCTTGAGGGAGGAGGAACCCGGGTGTGTGGTACCCACAGACCACCTTATACCAGGCTCTGGCCTCCACCTTCTCCAAGGAAATGGCTGATGTAAAATCTACAGCATCCATGCAAAAATAGCAGTCAGAGCTTGGGGAGCAGAGAAGGGCAGTAAATGGTGGTCATCACCCCTCAGTTCCTCTCAGCTAGGGAAGGCTGTGCAACCCAGTTTCTCTGATGGGATTTTGAAAGATTCTTGCTTTACCAGTTGAAGGGAGATGATAGAAAGAGACGGTAATGTTCTCCTTACCAGTGTCCCCTCCACATCTTAAATGCATCAAGGCCCTGGCTAAAGTCTGGGACTCCAGCTAAGTGGACACTCAATGAGAGATTGAGCAGAAAAAGAAAAAGTCCTAGTCTTTAATGGCATCCTTGGTGACCTTGTGGTCTCCGGAGAGCACTGTAGGGAAGCAGTGGGACTTCTTATGATTTAACTGCTCCTAGAGCCATCTATCATTCAGGGCTAAATGTGTTTCTGCCCGATCTGGGGCAATACACTAACCTGGGGAAACAGCAGCAAATATTTCAAGGGTGTGCTGCTGCAGAGGGGTCATGGCAAGAGGCAGGAAAGGCAACAGAGATGCTCTACACATAGGTTACTGTCTTAGTCAGTGTTCTACTGCTGTGAAGAGACACAATGACCCCAGCAACTCTTACAAAGGAAAGCATTTCATTAGAGCTGGCCTACAGCTTCCGAGGTTCAGTCCATTGTCATCATAGCAGGGAGCATGGTGACACATGGGCAGACATGGGCTAGAGAAGTAGCTGAGATCTCTACACACACGCACACAAACACACGCACAGAGAGAGAGACAGAGACAGAGACAGAGACAGAGACAGAGACAGAGACACACAGAGAGAGACAGAGAAAGAGAGATCTGGGTCTGGTTTGGGCTTTTGAAACCCCGAAGTCTGCCCCCCTAATACACTTTGTCCACCAAGGCCACATTTCCTAATTCCTCGCAAGTAGTGCCACTCCCTGATGACCAATGATTCAGATATATGAGCAGGGACCATCATTACTCAAGCTACAAGAGGTACTTACAGTCATGGCGGACCCCTGAGTTTGTCCCCAGGGCCTTCGTGGTAAAAGGAGAGAACCAACTCCTGCATTGTCTTCTGACCACCTCAGGCTTCCAGAGAGTGTACAGGCTCCACTCCCACATTTACATAAGGAAAAGAGGGCAGGAAAGTAGAGGCAACTATCTTGGAACATGAGAAAATAGCACACTGTAACCAGAGGCAACTTGGCAGATAATTTTGTTCACAGATGACAGACAAGTGGAACACCCTGCATCTCCTGAGCAGGAGGCCACCAACATCTTTGTTGAGAAACACTTGGAGGAAGAGAGATATGGGAAGAAAGATCACAGGGAAGGAGAAGTAAATGATGAAATGATCAAAAGAAAGTGAAGGAAGAAATTTTAAAAATCTCTTGGCACTCTTTTAACATTGAGGCACACATCTTTGATCTTAGCACTTGAGAAGCAGAGGCGGACAGATCACTGAGTCTGAGGTCAACCTAGTTTAGAGAGCATGTTTCCGGACAGCCAGGGATACACAGAGAAACCCTGTCTCGACAAAAACAATAACAAACAAACAATGCCTGAAATCTAATAAGTATGAAGCCATAATACAGTGAAACCTCTGGGATACATTAAGAGCAGTCCTTTGAGGGAAATTTATCATTCTAAGTGCCTACATTGAAAATCCAGAAAGAACAAAAATGAATGGCTTAATGATGCAGCTCAAAAATTTGGAAAACCAAGAGCAAACAAAACCCAAACCACGAGATTGCGAGAAATAATAAACACCAGAGTCCAAATTAGGGAAATGGAAACAAAGAAAGCAATACTAAGACTCAGTGAATCTAAGAGTTGGTTCTTTGAGAAAATAAACAAGATTGACAGACAAGTTTCCCAACTAATCAAAAGAGAGAGCGAGAGAGAGGACCCAAAGAAACAGTCAGAAATGAATAAGCCACATCAACATGGACACCAATGAAATTCAGAATATTAAAAGGGAATACTTAAAAAACAAACCCGGCACTCCATTAAGTCGGAAAAACATAAAGAAATGGAGAACTTTCATTTTACTAAAATCAGTCTAAGTTCTAAGTACATTCTAGATATTTATCTACACAGCCACAGCCAACTCTCATCAGTGAAACTTGTCTGCAGTAGAGACCACTGCAGAAAACCATAACAGATCAAAAGGCAGAGAACAGAACTCATGCGGTACCGAGGCCCACCTGGTACATCTGTGGCACAATTCCTGCACCTCTGGCTCAGGGATCATCATGGAAGAAGAAGTGGAAAGACGGTAAGAGCTAGAAAAACAGAAAGTTTCTGTGAGATTTTTTTGTCTCCTAGACACACCAGAGAGGCACTGGGTGGTGGTGGCGGTGCATGCCTTTAACACCACCACTCAGAAAACACAGACAGGGAGATCTCTGTGAGTTTGAGGCCAACCAGCCTGGTCTACAGAGTGAATTTCAGTACCAGCTCCAAAGCTACACAGAGAAAGCATGTCTCGAAAAATTTAAAAAAAAAAAAAAAGGCTGTACCAGTAAGGCCTCAACAAGACAACATGGCTGGCTGCCTAAGAAAGAACTGAACAGCACCACCACCAGCAGACGTGCTCACATGATAACATGGGAGGGGATAGCTAACCAGGCCTCAACCATAGGCAAAGAACTATGGGTAACTGGTGAATGCTGGGTACAGATAAAATAATCTTCCCCAGGGAAGAGTCCTCCAGTTAATCATCCAATTCCAGTGGTCAGTCCTGAGATCATGTATAAACAGGTAACATTGTTTAGACTGAGCGTGTTATATTACGTATTTAGAAATATGAATATATGTATAGAGAGAGATACATATGCACACATAAACAGTAATTAAAGGAAAAGAGGACATGATGTTGAGAGAAAGCAAGTGATTGCATGGGAGTGGTTGATCGGAGGAAAGGGATGGGGAAATAATATCACTATACTATCAAATATTAAAGCATACTATAAAAAACTTTAATTCTACCAGGTGGTGATGGCACATGCCTTTAATCCCAGCGCTCAGAAGGCAAAAGCAGGTGGATCTCTTGAGTTTGAGGCCAGCCTGGTCTACAGAGTGAGTTCCAGGACAGCCAAAGTTACACAGAGAAAAAACTCTGCCTTGAAAAACCAAAACAACAACAGCAACAACGAACAAACAAAACAAAACAAAGCAAACATAAAGTCACCACCAACAAAACAACAAGCCCCTCAAAACTTCATCCTGCCAACTGCTGGCTTCTCCAGGACTCACTGACAGCATCCTCAATCCCTTGTGGGAAGTGTCCTTTGCTTTTGCTGACAGAGTGAGCTCCTCAGTTTCCCAGGGTTGGTCATCCAGCCTGTTTTCTTGCCTCAGTCCTGCAGCCTCTTGAGACTGGCTTTAGCCTGTAGCGTGTGGCCAGCTCTGCCCTCCTTGCAGCTCCCTGAGCAGTGTGCTCTCTGTGGTTTCATGTAAGATGGCTCTTCTGTTATAGCAGATGCCGCGCACTGTCTAGAGCAGGAGTGTAACCTGTCCCTTCAACTCCTTGTTTTAGTTTCATTTCTGCGGCTGTGATAAAACACGCTGACAAAATGCAACCGGGGGAGGGGACAGGCAGGAACATCTCCGAGTTCCAGGTCATACTCCCTCAGAGCAGGGAAGTCACGGTGCAGGAGCCTGAAGCAGCCAGCCACAAATGCATTTGCGTCTTTGTCTCTGATCTTGGCTCAGGATGTGAGATGATTCATTTTCTAGTCCCCATCCTGATGTGCTCTAATCTGGAGTTGTAAACTCCAGGAAAGTAGAGACAAATATCTTGGAACATGAGACAATACCACACTGTAACCAGAGGCAAATTTACAGATAACTTTGTTTATGGATGACAGAGGAGTGGCACACCCTGCTTCTCATAAGCAGGAGGCCACCAACATCTTTGTTGAGAGACACTCAGAGGAGGAGGAGAGAAATGGAAAGAAAGACCACAGTGAAGGAGGAGTGGGTCTTGGGACCTTGCGGCACATCAAAGCATAGCCATCTGCTCCTCGTCCTCCTTTTAATGGGGTCATTCCTTGACTCCAGGACATTGCCTGTGACTTTGAGCTTTCTGGAGAACCCAAATAAATCCCCTTGTAAGATTAAGTGTTCGCCCCAGGTTGTGTCCATCAAGGCCGAACATAGGCTTTGTGTGCAGCAATAGGAAGAGATATGCCAGCTTTCTGTGGATTTGTTACATCTTTAATGTATAGAAGTTTTGAGAATATGCAATGAAGAGATGAAAGAAATACATCGCCTCCATAAAAATGCTGACGGTGAAAAACAGCCCGCCAGCGAGGCTGCCACAGTCTGAGATGCAAATGTTGCACAGACTTGAACTTGGAAGGATGGGAGGCTCCAGTCACATGGCCACTATGTATGTAGAGACTATGAAAACAGAGCCAGTCTGGTGGGGGGAGGGGAGGACATCAGAAACTATTTCCTGTGTCAGTGAGGTGGGCAGGGGGATCCAGCTGTGCCTGAAGAAAGAGGTTGAGCAAGCCAAGACTTGGACAATAACTTCCCTTTGTTGCTCTTACTGTTTCATTCAGGTTATCTTTTATTTGGATAGAAAGATTTCTGAGTTAAAGAGAGACAGAGTGGAGGAGATGGGACTCCTGGCTGTCCTGCTGGTTTCCGCATGCTAGCTGCGGCAGGCAGTGACCAGTCCCTCCCAGCCCTCTTACAGAACTGTCCTGTTAGGCACTGTGCCACAGTCAGCAACTTTCATTTCTACCTGACGTGGTGGGAAGCGCTGTTCTGTCGCTTTAGTTCCTTACTGTGCACTGGAAACCCAGGCTCTTTCCTCCAACTAGAACAGAGGAGCCACCCATAGAACTTCCCACTCCCAAGGGTCCATCAGGATACTGTGAGTGTCCCCGAGAGTATATCCAAGATGAGGCCCAGGTTTTCCAGCAGCCAGCAGCCTCTGCTGGGATGTAGCCCCTCCAGTTTTGTCTACATGGCCAAAACTATTTGCCAAGGGTTCCTGATGATTCTCAGAGCAAATTTTGTTCAGAGTCCTGAACCACAGCAGGACAGAGCTGCTGCTGAGGCTAAGTGGCCACAGCTGTGTGGGTTAAAGGTCTGCCCAGGCAGAGAGCCAGCCAATCATCTCAGGGCACTTCCAGTGAGAGAAAGAGGAAGCCAGAGGAAAGAAGCCAGGAGACAGAAACGCTCTAGGGAGAGAGGCTCCTGATACAGACTCCCATCCCTGCAGGTATGGGCTGAGCCTCGGTACCGCAGCTCCAGCTAACCTGCTTATTGCTTAGGAAGGGGCGACCTAGTTTCTCATTTCTCTTGCTATGAAAAAACACCCTAGCAAAAAGCAACTTAGGGGAGTTTATGACTTCAGATTAGAGCACATCAGGATGGGGATTAGAAAATGAATCATCTCACATCCTGAGCCAAGATCAGAGACAAAGACGCAAATGCATTTGTGGCTGGCTGCTTCAGGCTCCTGCACCGTGACTTCCCTGCTCTGAGGGAGTATGACCTGGAACTCGGAGATGTTCCTGCCTGTCCCCTCCCCCGGTTGCATTTTGTCAGCGTGTTTTATCACAGCCGCAGAAATGAAACTAAAACAAGGAGTTGAAGGGACAGGTTACACTCCTGCTCTAGACAGTGCGCGGCATCTGCTATAACAGAAGAGCCATCTTACATGAAACCACAGAGAGCACACTGCTCAGGGAGCTGCAAGGAGGGCAGAGCTGGCCACACGCTACAGGCTAAAGCCAGTCTCAAGAGGCTGCAGGACTGAGGCAAGAAAACAGGCTGGATGACCAACCCTGGGAAACTGAGGAGCTCACTCTGTCAGCAAAAGCAAAGGACACTTCCCACAAGGGATTGAGGATGCTGTCAGTGAGTCCTGGAGAAGCCAGCAGTTGGCAGGATGAAGTTTTGAGGGGCTTGTTGTTTTGTTGGTGGTGACTTTATGTTTGCTTTGTTTTGTTTTGTTTGTTCGTTGTTGCTGTTGTTGTTTTGGTTTTTCAAGGCAGAGTTTTTTCTCTGTGTAACTTTGGCTGTCCTGGAACTCACTCTGTAGACCAGGCTGGCCTCAAACTCAAGAGATCCACCTGCCTTTGCCTTCTGAGTGTTGGGATTAAAGGCATGTGCCATCACCACCTGGTAGAATTAACTTTTTGAATAGTATGCTTTAATATTTGAAAGTATAGTGATATTATTTCCCCATCCCTTTCCTCCTATCAACCACTCCCACGCAATCACTTGTTTTCTCTCAACTTTTAATTGCTGTTTATGTATGCATATGTATCTGTATATATATACATATATGAATATATATGTATACATATATACATAATTTAACACACTCAGTCTATGTTAACTGTATATACATGATCTCAGGACTGAGCACTTGGAATTGGATACCTAATTGGGGGACCCTTCCCTGGGGAAGATTATTTCATCTGCTCCCAGTATTCACCAGTTGCCCATAGTTCTTTGCCTATGGTTGAGGCCTGGTTAGCTATCCCCTCCCATGTTAGCATGTGAGCATGTCCGCTGGTGGTGGTGCTGTTCAGTTCTTTCTTAGGCAGCCATGTTGTCTTGTCGAGGCCTTACTGGTGTAGCCTTTTTGTTGTTGTTGTTGTTTTTGTTTTTGTTTTTTCATTTTTGAGACAGGCTTTCTCTGTGTAGCTTTGGAGCCTGTCCTGGAATTTGCTCTATAAACCAGGCTGGCCTCAAACTCACAGAGATTTGCCTGTCTCTGCTTTCTGCTGGGGTTAAAGGCATGCACCACCACCACAGCGCCTCTTTGATGGTTCTAGGAAAAAAAAAAACAACTCTGTCAGAAAACTTTCTGTTCCTTTAGCTCTTACCGTCTTTCCACTTCTTCTTCCATGATGCTCCCTGAGCCAGAGGTGCAGGAATTGTGCCACAGATGTACCAGGCGGGCCTCGGTACCGCATGAGTTCTGTTCTCTGCCTTCTGATCTGTTGTGGTTTTCTGCAGTGGCTTCTGCTGCAGACAAGCTTCTCTGATGAGAGTTGAGAACTACTCTTAGCTGTGGTTGCAGAGATAAACATCTAGAATGTACTGGGAACTTAGGATGGCTTGGGTAAAGTGGCAGTTCTCCATTTTTTTATGGTTTTCCAACTTAAATTGTTGAAGTTAATGTTGTTAAGTTAATGGAGTGTGGGGCTGTTTTTTAAGTATTCCCTTTAAATATTCTGAAGTTCATGGTGTCTGTGTTGATGTACCCTGTTCATTTCTGACTGTTACTTTGGCTCCTGTCTCTCGCTCTTTCTTTTGATTAGTTGGGAAAGTTGTCTGTCAATCTTGTTTATCTTCTCAAAGAATCAACTCTTAAATTCATTGAGTTTTAGTATTGCTTTCTTTGTTTCTATTTCACTAATTTGGACTCTGGTGTTTATTATTTCTTGCTATCTCGTGGTTTGGATTTTGTTTGCTCTTGTTTTTCCAAATTTTTGAGCTGCATCATTAAGCCATTCAATTTTTGTTCTTTCTGTTTTTTTTCAATGTAGGCACTTAGAATGATGAATTTCCCTCAAAGGACTGCTTTTAATGTATCCCAGAGGTTTCATTGTATTATGGTTTCATGTTTATTTGATTTCAGGCATTGTTTGTTCTTGGTTCTTTGGAGATTGGGTTTCTCTGTGTATCCCTGGTTGTCCTGAAACATGCTCTGTAAACTAGGCTGGCCTCAGACTACCTGCCTCCTCTTCATTGTCTCAAGGGCTGAGATCAAAGGTGTGCACCACTATGCCCAGAAAGTTCCAAGGGTTTTTTTTTATTTCTTCTTTCATTTCCTTTTTGATCCTTCCATCATTTAGGAAGGCAATGTTTAATCTACATAAGTCTGTACACTTAAATATATGTTTGTTGTGGATTTTAAATTTTATTGTATGTGGTCAAATGGATTACAGAGTTGTTTCAATCTTTCTGAATTTGCTAAGATTTGTTTTGAATCCCAGGATATGGTCTATTTAGAGAAACTTCAAGGTGCTGTTGAGTAGAATATGTATTCTTTGCTTTTTATTGGGGGGGGATATTCTGTAGATATCTGTTAGTCCATTTGATATGTGAGATCATCTAATTTTGATGTTTCTCTGTTTATCTTTTTTCCAGATGCCCTGACCATTGAAGAAAGGAGGGCATTGGAATCACCTCTTCTAATGAGTTGATGTTAATTCATGTCTTTAATTTCAGTAGTGCACTTTTTATGGAATTGGGTGCCCCAAAGTTTGGTGCATATATGTTTAGAATAATATTGCCTTCTTGGTTAACTCTTCCCTTAATTAGAATGAAGTATCTCTCTTTATCTCTTCTCATAAGTTTTAATTTGAAGTACATTTTTGTTAGATATTAAAATAGCGATGGCTGCTTGCTTCCTGGTTCCGTTTGATTGGGGTACTTTGTCCATTTGTTCACTCTAAGGCAATATCTATCTTTAAAGCTAAGCTGTATGTCTAGTAGACAACAGATAAATGGATTTTGTTTCTTGATCCACTCAGACACCCTAAGTCTTTTGATTAGAGAATTTGAACCATTAATATTTAAAGTTATTATTGAAAGGTATATCTTCATTATAGTCACTGTGCTTTTGAATATTAGTAATGTTTGTGGTCTTGGTGGTACTTTGTGTTTCAGTAATTATAACTTCCTTTATATTTCTATATTTTCTCAGCTATGCTCATTCTTCTCTTGAGCCCTAAATATCGCATGATGCATTTTCTTTAGATGTGGTCTGTTGCATATAATTTTTGGCATTTTCTCTCATGCAACTTTCAGTACAATTTCTTTTTTCTGTGTGCTTAGTATTTTAATTATGATATGCTGTGGAACATTCTTATTTTGGTTTTGGCTAGTTCTCTGTGTTTCTTGTATCTCTATAGCTTAGATGGAATGAAGCCAGGGTGGACATGGTTGGGTAGGGGCTGGGCTGGCATGCAGAAAGTACATTCTGGTCTAAGTCTGGCGTTTGGTGGTACGTCTGCTAGTTGAAGAGGATACAAAGAGAGGAGGATCAGGTAAGCTAGACTTTAGCAATTGATTTCAGGATCTTGCTAGTCTGGAAGGCTTCATGTGGTGGGAGAGGCCTGTAGATCATGGAAAGGCAGGGAGGGGTTAGGAAACGTAGGTTCTGCAGAAGCCTAGAGGTTAGAACAGTACAGGCAAGGATGGTAAGATTAGGCTAGCCAGAGCACTGAATATAGAACCCAGGTTAGATCTAAGGATTGGGGTAGGTGTGTGGAGGGCAAGATCAGACAGACTCACCCAACTTTATCAGGTAAAGGGGGTAAAAAATAACTGTTAAATAATTTCACTTTTAAATAATTCATAATATGTTTATGTGTTAGCTGGGCAATGGTGAAGCATGCCTTTAATCCCAGCACTTGGGCGGCAGAGACAGGTGGATCTCTGTGAGTTTGAGGACAGCCTGGTCTACAAAGTAACTTCCAGAACAGTCAAGACAACACAGAGAAACTCTGTCTCCAAAAAAAATAAAGAGAAGTGGGGGAGAGGAAGGAAGGAAGAAAGGGAAAGAAGAAAAAACAAAACGTAAATATTTTTATGTGTTTCTCTTGTCCGCAGTATTAGGAATGGACTTGGGCTCCTATGCTCTAGGAAAGTACTCTACCAATGATCTATGTCATCAGCCTTTGTTTTTCTAAGGTTCAGTCTTACTGTGTAGTCTGAGCTGCCTAAACCCTTGATCTTCCTGCCTCCACTATGCATACAGCAATTCATTCCTGAGGGCAATATGGACCTATGGCTTTCAGTCCAGCTTTTAAGGGATTAAGTTTCCAGTTCATCCTAAAAACATGGTAACATTTGAAAGAAATTGAGAAATCAACAACTCATCAGAGAAATGAAGTCTCAGGGCAACCCATTGCCCCCAAACTGCAAACTCAGACAGGCCAATCCAGAAAGTGACAGCACATCAGCCCAGGAAGGCAGGAAACCTTTCCAGGGACCAGTGACAGAGCATGAAAATCTGCACTTGGTGGCTTACCAGAAACTCGGTGTAGACAAGTCTGAGAGTGAAATTCCCAAGGCTCTATCACTGGAGGTCACTGTGGCAGGAGGAGTTTCACCTCCATCACTCCAACAGGGACATTATGAGTAAGCCCAAGAAAAAGTCCCATTTGCTTTCAACAGGGAGAGGGCAAAGAATCCACTTTCAAAAAATATTCCAGAACTTTCTGTTCTTCCTCCAAAAGGGCTTCTTTTAGGAAAAACTACTTCTGCAGAGCTTAGCTTCTTGGAGCTGTATTGGCTCTAACTCACTGAGGGAAGAGCAAATACTCAAATTCAGCCCGCTCCAACCATCTGTCCATTCTAAGGGACAGGAGTAACCATGAAGATCATAGCTAGGGATGCAGACTCACCAAGAGATTGGACCTGGTTGTAGGACTGTACACTGCGTCCCCTCCACCACCACCACATTGTTGCTGCTTTTCCCCCACTGTGCCCACCATGTTCGTTTTTCAGCAAAGAGTGTCAAGGCACACTCAACAGCAGAGCACGCACACCAACTAAGCACAGACCCAGACTCTGGCACAGGAGGATTGTTGGAATGATCAGAAGAGGGATCTTTTTAAAACTATACTCAGCATGTTAAAAGCTTTAGGAAAGGATGTGCCCATAAAAACAGACAGGTAATAGCAGTAGAAAGATGGAAATTTCAAAAAAGAGTAACAAAAAAGGACATGCTGATGACTGGATACCTGCGAACAACACTGGAACAGAAGTTAGGAATGAGGGGGCCCTACCCATAAAATGCCCCTGCACAGGCACATGGACCTGTGTTGGGGAATAGTCTTTTTGTACGCTGTGAAGATGTGATTTTTGCCAAGGTATCTGCTGATTGGTTTAATAAAGAGTTGAAGGGCCAATAGCTAGGCAGGAAGAGGTTAAGCAGGACTTCTGGCCAGAGAGAGAGGAAGAGGAGATGAATTTAGGCATGGAAGAATTGCCCACAGGGTGCAGAGGAGGCAGGACATGAAGGAGAAGAGGTAAAAGCCACAAACCATGTGGCAGCATGTCGATTGATAGACATGGGTTAACTTAAGTTATAAGAGCTCGTCAGAAACAAGCCTAAGCTAAGACCAAGCTTTCGTGACTAATAACGAGTCTCCATGTCATTTTTTGTGAGCTGGTGGCCCAACAAAAAAATCCATCTGACGACCTGAGTTCCCATTCCTAACATCTGTGTAAAAGCAGAGTGCACCATGCATGCCAGTAACCCTAGAGCCAGGGTGAAAATGCAGGGATTCCCTAGGGCTTGTTGACCAGCCAGTCTAGATGACATAAGAAACTTCAGGTCCAGTGTGAAACCATGTCTCATAAAACTAACAAGAAGTCACTATGCCGTCAATCTTTGGCCTCTACATGCCCCCTCAAGAGAGCACACTCACACATGTGTGTTCACAAAGAGAGAAATAACAAATGCTGTCTCTCCGGCTACAGGGTTTAGCTCAGAGTCCTTGCTGCGCATTTGAAAGCTCTGGGTTCTATCTCAAGCATGGAAATAAGAGGACAGGGAGGGAAGAAGAAATGGGGGAAGAAGGGAGAGCAGAAAACTCATTGACAAGCAGAACATGTCTGAGAAGAATCTCTGGGCCTGAGGATATGACAATATATACTTCAAAACTGGACAGCAAAGAGGAAAAATACAGAAAACAGAGCAGAACACCCCAGACCTGTGGAACAGCAGAGTTCCCTCCCTGCAAGGGGAGCCGAAGGAGAGTGAGCCTACTCACTGTGCATGAGAGAAACCTCACAGTGCCCGCAAACATGCATGCATGTGGCTTTAAGAAAAGAAAACAGAAACCCCATCTTAGAGTAGTTTGATCCTAACTGAGTCCAAATTTGAATTTTCTACTTTTCCTCCTGTGCCTCCCATCTGTCCCTAGTCTGTGGTTATTGGTCTGTCTGTGTTAACTCTCTGCTGTAGAGGTTTGATCTGTCTGACCCCATTCTCTGTCTCTGATACCTGTGTGTGTGTGCCTGCCCTGATAAAGAGCTTTGTTCTGTTTATTGAACAGCACAGAAAGAAAACATGGCTTGTGAAAGGACTAAGGAATTCCTTACAGAAATCTTTAACAGAGTTTTACAAGGGAAGACGTTACTTTACTGACCCCAGCTGACCCAGAACAACACTCCAGACTTCACAGAAATCAACCTACATTCCATGATACTTCTGCTATTTGTGGAATATTTGGTTTTTTTTAAGATTGCTTTCAACCTATTGACTCATTTCAACAAATGATTGCCGCAACACACACACACATACACACACACACACACACACACACACACACACACACACATACACACTCATGGGGGGAGGGGGGAGGAAGAAAGAAGGAGGAGATAACGTAAGAGCTTAGATTGTAAAAGCCAATTGCATGGAAAATTTAAGGCAAAGTAATGTCAGTTACATGGTTCTCTTAAGTACACAGTAGGACAGTAAGTTAAATACTTAGACTTAAATTATCTCAAGGCATATTTCTAACTTGGATGCAAGGTCTGGAAAAATTTTACTTTTTGAAAACAAGAAATATTCCCAGAAAAGTGTGTCACCACAGCAGAAAACAGAGAAGGGTCCACAGAAGCAGTGTTCAACACAATAATGGCTAAGGGTTTCCCCCAAACTAATGGTGTACGTCACACTACAGATCCTGTGAGCACAGAGGACACCCAGGATAAGTACACAAAGCAACAATAACCCGCATCTTAATGAGTCATCTTCAAACTTGCTAGACTCAAAGCTCAAGAAACACTGCGAAAGAAGCTAGGGTGGGGGAGAACAGAGATAGCTCCGGAGGAGCAAGGGTAAGGTGTGCTGAAACCTTGCCTGTAAACTATGAGCCTTTGGTAAAGTTTAAAATAATGGAAATGGGTTAATTTAAGATGTAAGAGCTACCCAATAAGAAGCTAGAGCTAATAGGCCAAGCAGTGATTTAATTAATATAGTTTCTGTATGATTATTTCAGGAGTCTGGGTGGCCGGAAACAAATGACAGGTGAGAGCTATGTCTGACCCTCCTTGGAATCCACAGGAAGGTGAAGGCAGTCAGTGAAGTCAACCAGAAGCCTACACGCACACAGTTTCGCATCAACAGCAGGGGCTCATTAAAGATCCTCTCGGACAAAACTGGAGAAATTGTGTCGCTAACAGGCTCACCTTGCAAGAAATATTTTAAGTGGTTCTTTTGAGCATAGGAAAACAATGAAGAGAAACATGTGCAGAGAGGATGGGAGAACGCCAGAGACTGGAGACCCAAAGCCAAGATAAAGTTTTTCTTGGGTTTTTGTCGTTTGTTTCTTTTAACTTTGTCTTTTAGATTTGTTTATTTTATGTATGTGAGTGCTTTGCCTGCATGCATGCACATGGTCCACATGCATAAGTGCATGTATGCATGCACGTGGTCCACATGCATGAGTGCTTTGCCTGCATGTATGCATGTGGTCCACATGCATGCCTGGTGCCCACAATAAAAGTTAGAATAGGGCATCAGATCCCCCAGAAATGGAGCTACAGATAGTTGTGAGCCAATCATGTGCATACTGGGAACTGAACCCTGGTCCTCTGCAAGAACAGTAAGTAACCACTGGACAATCTCTCCAGCATAACTCTACTTACTCAAGGTATTTTCTTCTATCTATAATAGTGATAACTTGCAATATATTTAACTGTGCATGTGTGTGTGTGTGTGTGTGCGTGCTGAATGTGTGTGTGTATATATGTATGTATATATGTATTATATATAACTATATAATTATATTATATTATTATATAACTTCAGGATAATCATTTAAAATGGGAGGGGGAGGAAGAAATAAATAGACGTTTATATGCTAAGAAAAAAGAGAAAATGAAGTAATAGAAAATGTTTGACTAAATTCCTTAATGGTAGGAAATATGTAGAAGAAAGACAAAAATAAAAACAAATAAAAAACATCAAGAAATAGAAATCAGTGACAACAGGCTAACAGATTTGATATGAAAACAGAATCCATCCTTCTGCTGCATAAAAGAAACATACCTCAAACTCAATGGCAGACATTGCCTCAGAGTAAAGGGTTGGGAAAAATTTTTCCAAAAAAATTGGACCTAAGAAACAAGCTGATGTAGCTATCCTAATATCTAACAAAATAAATTTTAAACTAAAATCAATCGAAAGAGACAAAGAAGAGTATTTCATATTTGTCACAGGAAAAATCCATTAAGAGGAAATCTCAATTCTGAACATCTATGCCCCAATATAAGAGCACCCTCAAATGTAAAAGAAACACTACTAAAGCTTAAATCACACATTAAACCCCACACATTAATAGTGGAACTTCAACACCCAACTTTTACCACTGGACAGGGCTACCTGACAGCTCTATAACAGAGAAATAAGGAAACCAACAGAAGTTATGACTCAAATGAACTTAACAGACATCTATAGAACATTTCATCCAACTATAAAAGAATATACCTTCTTCTCAGCACCTCATGGAACCTTCTCAAAAACTGACCACATACTTGGTAACAAAGCAAACCTCAAGAGATAAAAAAAAATGGAATAACCCCATATATCTTATTGGATTACCATGGATTAAAGTTAGAATTCAACAGCAACACTAATTTCAGAAAGCCAACAGATACATGGAAATTGAACAATGCTCACCTGAATCACCAAAGGGGCAAGGGAGAAATAAAGAAAAAAATTAAAGACTTCCTAAATTTCAATGAATATTTCCAAACTCTTTTTATGAGGCTACAGTTACCCTGATACCCGAAACACACAATGACACTACTAAGAAAGAGAATCACAGACCAATCTCATTCATGAACATTGATGCAAAAATACTCAATAAAATACTGACAAACTAAATCTAAGAACACATCAGAAAAATCAACCACCATGACCAAGTAGGATTCCTCCCAGAGATACAGCGGTGGTTCAACATACAAAAATCTGTCAATGTAATCCACCATATAAGCAAACTGGGGGGGAGGGCAACATAATCATCTCTTTGGATGCCGAAAAAGCCTTCAACAAAATTCAACACCTATTCATGATAAAAGTTTTGGAGAGAGCAGGGATACGAGGAACATACCTAAATATAACAAAGGCAATATACAGCAAATCGACAACCAATAACAAACTTAATGAAAAGAAATGCAAAGCAATCCCACTAAAATTAGGAACAAGACAAGGCTGTCCACTCTCTCCATATCTATTCAGCATAGCACTTGAAATTCTAGCTAAAGCAATAAGACAACAAAAAGAGATCAAGGAGATACAAATTGGAAAAGAAGAAATCAAACTTTCACTATTTGTATATCATATAATAGTGTACATAAGTGACCCCAAAAATTCTGCCAGGAAACTCCTACAACTCATAAACATTTTCAGTATTATTGCAGGATACAAGATTAATTAAAAAAGATAACCCTTTTTTATACAGGTGATAAATGGGCTGAGAAAGAAATAAGAGGAATATCACCCTTCATAATAGCCACAAATAACATAAAATATCTTGGGGTAACTCTCACCAAGAAACTAAAAGACCTGTATGACAAGAACTTTAAATATTTGAAGAAAGAAATTGAAGAAAACACCAGAAAATGAAAAAACCTCCCATGCTTTTGGGTAGGTAGAATTACTATAGTAAAAATGGCAATCTTACCAAAATCAATCTGCAGATTCAATGCAATACCCATCAAAATCCCAACACAAATTCTTTACAGACATCGAAAGAACAAAACTCAAATTCATATGGAAAAAAAAAATCCAGGATAGCCAAAACAATCCTGTACAATAAAGAAACGTGTGACGGCATCACTACCCCTGACTTCAAACTCTGCTATAGAGCTACAGTACTAACAACCTGGCATTAAAACAGACAGGAGGACTAATGGAATTGAATCGAAGTCCCAGATATCAATCCACACACCTACAAACACCTGATTTTTGACAAAGAAGCTAAAAATAATAAATGGAAAAAATAAAACATAGTAAACAAATGATGCTGGCATAACTGGATATCACCATGCACAACACTCAAGTCCAAATGGATCAAAGACCTCAACATACAGCCTGCCACACTGAACCTTATAGAAGAGAAAGTAAGAAGTACACTTGAATGAATTGGCACAGAAGACCACTTCCTAATTATAATCCCAGTAACACAGACACTGAGATCTATAATTAATAAATGAGACCTCCTGAAACTGAGAAGTTTCTGTAAAGCAAAGGACACAGTCAACAAGATAAAACAGCAGCCTACAGAATGGGAAAATATCTTCAACAACCCCACATCAGATAGAGGGCTGATCTCCAAAATATACAAAGAAGTCAAGAAACTTGACATCAAATGGACAAATAATCCAATTAAAAAAAAATTGGGATACAGACCTAAACAAAGAACTCTCAACAGATAAATCTCAAATAAGTCACTTAAGGAAATGTTCAGCATCCTTAGCCATCAGAGAAATGCAAATCAAAACAACTCTTGAGATTCCATCCTACACCTGTGAGAATGGCCAAGACCCAAAACACTGATGACAACTTATGTTGGAGAGGATCTGGGGTAAGGGGAACACTCCTGCATTGCTGGTGGCAGTGCACATTTGTACGGTGACATTAAAAAGTAAACACAGAATGGATGTATAAAAAAGTGGAAGGAAATGGAGGAGGGAGAGAGGGAATTAAGGGTTCAAAGGGACAGAAACAAATGAGAAGGAAGAATGCAGAAGCGGGAGATGAGAGAGAATGGAGGGAGGGGGAAAGAGGGAGGAAGGCACTGGCACTGCAAGAATCTGCTAGACAGAGCCCACTGGCGTCACAGTGATCTGGGGATGGTCCAGAAGCCCAGGGCCCAAAAGCCACCAACCTGCGTGAAGCACAGCAGCAGGCGCCTGGAATCCACAGCTTAATAGGAAGTCATCATTTTATTGTCAAGAGCATGTGCCAGTCTCATCCAAATCAATTAATTCCTTAATCACCCTGAGTGGAGCAAGATGCCAAGCGGCCATGCGGGAGCGATGAGTCTTAGTCGTATTTAACTGCCAGGCGCTGCTGACACCGTAAAGCATCCTCGAGGTTGCACAATAAAACCCAAAGTTTAATTGGTGGGTAACAAGGCCCCAGGCAATTGTACCTTATTAATGCTGACAACAGGAATACGTACATGAGGCTGCAACAGCCGGCTACTTACAGCAACCCCGGCAGACCAGCGCCAGGAGTAGGAAGGATTTAGCGTGTGGCCCAGAGAGACTGAGGATCTCCTCCACCTCGGGATATTCCATAAACATAAATCTGTAAATAAGTCATCACCCCAACTCCATCAGCTCTTGCCCAAGGGACCACCAGACAAAAAAAGGATAGGAGCAGCAAGGATAGGAACACAGAGAACTGAGGTTCATGGGGCTGGGTAGGTAAACATTGAAGGAAAATCCCACACAAACTGGTTGTGGTTGCTATATACTGTTGTACGGGTTGTATACAGAAGAACACTTCTTGCTAAAATAAAAGCATGTGAGTAGAAACTGAAATTCGAGGCTGAGCTCTTCTCACCCAACTGTGGGTTTTGTCGGGGAACGGTAGCTAGCTTTAGCCCATTGTCCACTGATAAGGGAACATGTTCACACCTAATCACACGGAAGGTCCATCTTTTGCTCATTCGGATGGAGGTCTCTGGGCTAGACATGGCCATACAGCAGACACAGGCCATCCTACCCCTCAGAAGCTATGGAAACGGGTGGCACGGAGGAGCGGGAAATCCTGCCTCTGCCCCCCCCCATCCAGCTAGGACCAGACAAAGATGGAGGCTGCTGCTAAGTCTAGGTTTTCTTGCTGTTGCCAAGTATAAGTTTTCTTGCTGGAGCAAAGAAAGGAGACCGCACCGCGGGCTTCATGCTTCAAACAGCTATTTCTCGGGGCACAGTCGTCACCTCCCCGGATCAGAAAAAGCTTTGTGTCTGTGTCCAGAACGGTTGTTTGAATCTCTGGCTCTGCTGCCTTTGGCTTTTATTGTTTTATTTATCTACTTATTTGCTTGCTTATTTATTTATTTATTTGGTTTTTCCAGACAGGTTTCTCCTAATTTTTTTTTACATAATAAAGATAGAAAAAGAAAAACTAAGCAAGCGCGGTGAGCACCAGCATCCCGCTCTCTCTGCCTCCTGATCCTGGGCGCAGAGTGACACACAGAGGCACACAGCTTCTGCAGACATGCCTTTCCTGCCATGAAGGACGATGTCCCTTAGTCAGCTGGAAGTCAAAACAAACTCCTTCTTCAAGATGTTTCAACAGGTGTGTTGTCCCAGCAAGGAGACAAATGACTCATGAAAACACTTTCTGCATTTCTCCATGGCCACCTACTGTGTCCTACTGTGTCCAGGACAGTACTAGGCTCAAAGATTTGAGGACAGCATCATCATGAACTCAGGCAGCCATTGGAACGTGGCGTCTAGGGGATGCCTCGACTGTGCTATGATGGCTTGGAATTGAGTGAGCCATGACTCGAGCATCTGGAGCACACACTGTCGCTGAGTCTAACACTGCACAGTGAGCCAGCCCAGGTCCAGTGTGTCTACATCAGTTTCTTCTGTAAACATCTTAATGCGCATGTTCAGAGGTGTATTTCTGTTCTAGTTCGCTTTCTGTTGCTGTGATAAACACCATAACCAAATGCACCATAAGGAAGGAAAGGGTTTATTTCAGATTACGCTTCTTGGTAACAGTCCATCCCTGAATGGCTCACTCAATGGCTTGTGCTCAACTAGCATCTTATACAACTCAGGCCCATATGCCTAGGGGTGGTGCCAACCACAGTGGGATGGGTCCTCCCATATCAGTCGTCAGTCAAGACAACCTCCCACAGATAGAGTCAGAGGCCAATCTTGCTAAGGCAATTCTTCAGTTGAGGTTCTCCAGGCCCAGGTATCTCTAGGTTGAATCAAGTTGACAATTAAACTAGCTAGGACACTTTCCATATTGATTCTAAATCCAGACACATTAGTGATAAAGATCAGCCATCATGCAGTTTAAATTAATAGTTTTATAAACTGACTGAATATTAAAATTTCCTTAGAACTTAGAGGGAAAGTAATGAATGGTCCCTACAGTAAATGACCCAGAGAGTGTTCTGCCTCACTAATAATGAAATTCTCAAGTCACTGTGACCTCAAAGCAGGAACAATGATTAATAACTATTTGGTCTAACCTCAGAGCTGTTTCCAGTATAGATGAAGGCCTTTCTGGAAACTAATATACTACAAAATGATCATTCACAGTGATGAACAAAATGAGAGAGAGAAAAATAGAAAGAGAGGCATTTATGAGTACAAGGAAAAAAGAAATCTGTCAAGAGTCTAGTAAGAACATTATTAAATCTATACAGGATGATGGCTTTCAATAATGGGCAGCAATCTTTTCTAATATTTTCTAGTATTTTCTTAAATTTATTTTCAAACATGTTTCCTCAAATTGAGAAAGTTCAAAAAGATTATCAATGAATATTAAGTCCCTCATAAAACTGAAATAAATAAACAGTGTTTGTGTCTACCACTTCCACTTACCACCATGCAAAGGTCCACAGGAATACTAAAAAAGAATGAGTTGCTCTTACTCAAAATGACATGTTGACATGTACAGAAAGCCCAAAGGAATCTGTCCTGAGTTACTACAACTCATATGGATATTTACCAAAAATCATAAAATACAAATTAGGTACAAAATTCATATTACCAACAAACAAGATAAAAGATTACAATGGTGTCAAAAACTTATAAGTTATTAAAATAGAGCAAACTAATGTCATATAAGAACTCTGCTTGAAAAATAGAAAACATCAAAACATTGCAGAATAAAGTGAAAGCCTAAATAAATGAAGAGACACACTGTGCTCATGGATGACAGGACTCAAGTTTTGTTAAAAACAAGCCCGCCTTACATTTTATATAACTTCAATTCAAAATCCCACCAACCACTTTGTAAACTAGAAAATAGAATTCTAAAACGTATGGATAAATGGAAGTACCTAGATTATCCAAAATAATCAAAGATTTGAAGACTTCCACAATTTGACTTTTAAACTTACAATAAAGATACAATAATCAAGACTATAAAGAATTAGCATTTGTATAAAATATCCAAAACAGAACCACACACATATAGTTGACTGATTATTTTTCAAAAGTAGGCTCAGACATAGAATAAAGTCCAAACCTTTTCTTATAAGTATATTTTTTAGATGCCTGGGATTAAACTCAAGACTTTGCACATGCTAATATTGTACCACTAGGCCACATCCCCATCCGTGGCTGGTAATATTTTACTAAGATATTCAAACAGTTCCATGGAGAAAAGACATTTCTTTTCAACAAATAAGATTGGAGACTGAGCTATGAAGAAAAACGGAGCCTCGACCTCTACTCCACAGTATAAATAAAAATTAATTCAAAGCAGACACAAACTTAAAAGCTAAAAACATAAAAGGAGACTTTCACAACATTGGGACAAAGGATCACCAAAAACAAAGTAAAATAGATTAAAATTCCATCAATATTTTAAAATGTTCCTCAGCAAGTAGTTTCAGATTTTTAAAAAGGCAAACCACAGACCGAGAGAAAATTCATGTCTGACAAAAGACTGGTGTCCCTAATATGAAAAGCTCTCAGAATTAATCATTGAAGACACACAAGCCAGTAAAAAGTACCAAAGTTCTTGAACAAGCATTTTATAAGAGTAGATAAATGAATGGACTTGGGAAATGGCTCAGTGAGTAAAGTGTTTGCCATGCAATCATGAGAGTCCAAGTTCAAAACCTGGTGATGGTAGTTTGTGCTTGTAATGCCAGGGAGCATGTAGAGGCAAGTAGATTCATTAGTCAGCCAGTATAGCCTACAGGATAATTCCACCCAGCCTAGTTAAAGAAATGGGGAAAAACACAAGGTGAAAAGCACTTGTGGAATGACACTCAAGTTTGTCCTCTGTCCTCAACAGACCTGCCCACATAAGTGCAGCAGTACACACACAAACATGTGTATGCATGTATGCACACAATTGCATATACAGTCTCACACACACACATACACACAATAACATTAGTAACTAAAATAATGATATTAAACCTTTCACCCCCCCCCCAAAAAAGTGATTAAAGTTTAAAGGACTCCCTGAATAGCCAAAGTAATGCTAAACAGAAACAGCAGTCCTACAAGTATTATGATACCTGGCTTCAAATTATACTACAGAGCCATAGTGACAAAGACAGCGTGGTATTAGCACAAAAATAGACATGCCAAACAGTGTAATAGAAGATTATAACAAAAGCAAAACAAAAAGTAAGCCCACACAGCTATAAGTTTCAAAAGGAATCAAAAACATACATTAGGAAAAAAAATAGCTAGCCTCTTCAACAAATAGTACTTGAAATCTGAGACATCTACATGTATCAAATAAAACTGGACTCACATCTCTAAATTCAAAATGGATCATAGGACTAAATATAAGACCTCAAAGTCTGAAACTGCTAGAGAAACATAAGTTAAAAACCTCAAGATTGTCTGAAAAAGTCTCCAATAACAGACAATCATTCCCGAAGTTGATAAATGGGATTACCTGAAGCTACTTCTAAACAGCAAAGGAGACAAACACCAGAGAAAAAGAACCACAGAAATCAGTATAGAGACCATGAAAGGACTAAATAGAACTGCAAAGTGACTCAGGATTCTAAGTCACACACCAGAGACTGCTGTGCTATTCACAGTAGCGAGGAAATGGGACCAGCCTACATGTTCATCAACTCATATATGGATAAAGACAGTGTTGGACACACACACATTAGAATTTTATTCCATTGTAAGAAAGGGAAATTGGGATATTCTCAGGACAATAGATGCAGTCAGAAATTGTTGTATTAAATGAAATTAGCCAAACTCAGAATCACAAGCACCATGTTCCTACGTATGGACTCGCTAGATGTGTGTGTGTGTGTGTGTGAGAGAGAGAGAGAGAGAGAGAGAGAGAGAGAGAGAGAGTGTGTGTGTGTGTGTGTGTGTGTGTGTGTGTGTGTGTGGTGTTGACACAGAAGGGGGATCATAACAAAGAAATGAGAACTGAAATGGTGGTGGACTACAGTAACAGGAATACAGAAGAGTGGACAATCGCAGAAGAGGAAGACCAACATGAAGGGTCAGGAGGGAAAGGAGAGTGGGAGAGAGACTGGATAAGAACCAAGTATATGTATGTATATATGGATGAAAATGCCATAAGGAAACCCATTATTCTGTAGACTGGTTTTAATAAATCAAATCTATTTTTAAGATGTAAAAGTTGCTAACATCAAAAATCAGTGAGTATGTTGCTCAGTCCAAACACTTCTTGTTGCTCCTGGGAGTGTAATATGGCACAACCACCATGAATCTGGCAGCAGCTTCTACAGTGTGGTGTGCACAGTCACCAGGTTCCATCATGTGCGAACTGAAGACAAATAAGAGCAGAGACTGAGGTAATTCGTTCGGTCAACTTGGCATAATCTAGAATCACCTGAGAAGAGAGTCTCAGAGAGGGATTATCTAGTCTAGGTTGACCTCTGAGCATATCTGTGCTGGATTATCTTGATTCCATTCATTGATGTGGGAAGACCCCACCCATTCCAGGTAGCACCATTTCCTAGTGGCATTTAATCTCTCTATTCTTGGGTGTACTGACTAGCTACTTCAAGTTCCCAGCTTGGCTTCCCTACTATAATGAAATTATGAGCCATAAGTCCTTTCCCCACTAAGTTACTTTGTTGGGGTATTAGCACAGCAACAGAAAATAAAACTGTCTATACAAAGAATTACACTAGATGCTGGGTAGCCTTAATTCACCCTAAACAAATCAAATGTCTACCAACAAAATAATAGATTAAAAAATCATGGTAAAGCCATAATACTAATAAAACTGAATAGTACTTGTGATAGTTTGGATAGGTATGACCTCCATAGACCCATGTTTTGAGTCTACAAAGTGGCACTATTAGGAGGTGTGACTTCATTAGAGTAGGTGTGGTCTTGTTGGGGGAAGTGTGTCACAGTAGAGATGGACTGTGAGGTCTCATATGCTCAAGCTAGGCCTAGTGGACAGTTCTTCCTTCTGCTGCCTGCAGATCAAGATGTAGGACTCTCAGTTCCTTTTCTAGCACCATGTCTGCCTGCATGCTTTCAATGAGCCTCCATGATGATAATGGACTAAACCTCTGAAAGTGTAAGCCAGCCCCAATTAAATGTTTTCCTTTGTAAGAGTTGCCATGGTCACAGTGTTTCTTCATGGTAATAGGAACCTTAAGACAGTACTTATCTACAAAAAGGGACTATAGTGGCAATAGCATATGGAAGTCTTACAAATCTCAAACAAAACTATTGAGGTTCATACTGCCTGCTACATGATTTCAGGTACATCAAATTCAAGTACAGAATTGTAATTGTTTTTATTATTATGCTGTTGGATAATGCTCTTATACACTGTAAAGTTCTATCACTCATATTAGTTTAATAAAATGCTGATTGGCCAGTAGGAAGTATAGACAGGGCAACAAGACTAAGGGAATTCTGAGAAGAGGAAAGGCAGAAACACAGACACCACCCATACACAGAGAAAAGCAAGATGAGAATGCATTGCTGAGAGAAAGTACCAAGGCACATGGTTAAACATAGATAAGAATTATGAGTAATTTAATTGTAATTTAAGTTGTAAGAGCTAGTTAAAAATCAGTCTGAGCTAATAGGCAAACAGTTTATAATTAATATAAACTTCTGTGTGTTTCTTTGAAACTGAACAACTGAGGGACTGGGCAGGACAGAAACGTCCATCTACAAATGGCACCCAAATGTTTGGCAAGAATTTCCACATAAAGTCTGAGAAAACTTGAAAAAAAAGGATTCTAGGCAGACAAAAAAAGAGTAAAAATCAGCTTCTTCATAGTCATCTTTTCTCCGGTAGGCTCTGTTTGCTAGAGGTGACCAGAGGCATGTCTTCTTTAAGAGAAGCTTCCTGACTCAGCACTACCATCAAAACCTTTGCAGCTTTTTTAAGAGGCTCTGCCACCAAACACTTAAATGGTATTCTTGAGCAGCTGTCAACAGGCTTCATGGTAGTAGTATGGACCTAGAAACTCCACAGAGTTGTGGCAATAAATGCGGCTCCTACCAGTACCTCATCCATGAAGCTAGACTCTCAAACAGCTAAGGAATTGGGTAGAGCCAGTCGCCAAAACTGCAATTTTAATCTTAGCCAAGATGGTCAGAAAAAGACAGAGATTTACAATAAAGACAGATTCAGAAGGAAAATAAAACCTCTAAATAGTTTACAGTGTATTTAAAGATATGCATAGGTTTGGGAGAGGAAAAACAAAGATAGAGAAAGTCCCTAAAAAAGAAATAGAGTAGCTTGGCATGGTGATACACACCTTTAATGCCAGCACTTGGGAGGCAGAGGCAAGTGCATCTCGGTGAATTTGAGGCCAGCCTGGTCTTCAGAGTGAGTTCCAGGATAGCCAGAGATACACACACACACACACACACACACACACACACACACACACACACACACACCTGTTCCAAAAAAACCAAAATCTAAAAATTAAAAATAAAATAGAGAAAAAAAAACAAAAACATGTAAAGATGGGAAATACACAGAGTCTGAATACTGTATGTTACTGTGTTTTCTTTGAATTGTTTGACTGCCAAGGAAGGAGCAACAGCTGCTAAAAGACATTTGATTAAAAATGCTGTGGGATTAATTCAACCTAAATATTTTGGAAATGACTTGACTTCAAAATTTAAGTCAAAAGATGTTTTACTTTGGAGAAGAGGTTTTGCTTTTGTTTCTACAGAAAATGAGAGACTGTGGATTCATTCTTTGTTAGGAAAAACAAGGAAGACCCCTAGAAAATCTCTGATAGGAGCAGATGGCCCACATGAGCCAATGTTTTATATCACCTCTGTTGCGGTTTCCTCTGAGATATACATCCAGAACAGCCTCAAGGCTGCTGACTGAGATGGTCAAACCTCACAGAATACTCCAGTCAGTACTTGACCATAATCGTAAATTTTCTTTGGGTTGCCATAAGATTATCAACACTCCCAGTCAGCAGGAAGTAGCCTAGAAAACTACACCGACATTCCCCAAAAGTGAATTGCGTATGTTTGTCTCTGTGTAATATATTGATTTCAAGTTATTACGGATAATGGTCAGGAAAAAAAGCTAAACAAAGGAGATTAGATTCAGGGTTCTTGATACAAAAAGAAAAGAAAGAAAAAGGCTGTGGGAGAATGCTCCTGTACACTGTAAAGCTTTGTCACTCAGATTAATTTAATAAAATGCTTACTGGCCAGTAGGCAGGCAGGAAATACAGACAGGGCAACAAGACTAAGAGATTTCTAGGAAGAGAAAAGGCAGAGATGCAGTTGCAACCTGGACACAGAGGAAGCAAGATGAGAATACCTTACTGAGAGAATGTATAAAGCCATGTGGCAAAAATAAACAAAAATTATGGATTGATTTAAGTTGTAAGAGCTTTATGCTAAAAATCAGCCTGAGTTAATAGGCCAAACAGTTTATAATTAATATAAGCCTCTGTGTTTCTTTGGGACTGAATGGCTGAGGGACGAAGTGGGACAGAAACTTTTGTCTTTTCTCTTTGGAGGCCCACCACCTACCTCCCAAATAAATACACAAATCCTTATTATTACTTATGAATGCCCAGTCTTAGTTTGGTCTGTTTCTAGCCAGATTTTCTTAACTTAAATTATTCCATCTACCTTTTTCCTCTGAGCTTTTTTCTTTCTCTATTCCTGTATATCTTTTCTTTCTTTCTTAATCCATGTCTGGTTGTGTGACTAAGTGGTTGGTCCCTTCTTTTCTTTTCCTCAATCTTTCTCCGCCTAGATTTTTCCCTATTTATTCTCGCTACCTGACAGCCCCACCTATCGTTTCTCCTGCCTTGCTATTGGCCATTCAGCTCTTTATCAGACCAATCAGGTACTTTAGACAGGCAAAGTAACACAGCTGCACAAACAAATGAAACATAAAAGAATGCAACACATTTTTGCATCATTAAACCAATGTTCCACAGCATAAACAAAGGTAACAGATCTTAAATATTCTATAACACAGAATCTATGGTGATTAAGATAGGAAAGTGCTAGTTTCCTGGAGCCTGAGTCAAATGTGATTGACAAGGGGTGAGAGAAACTCTTCAAAACTGATGGATTTGGTCTCTGTTTTGACTGGGGTATGGTTGCATGAGTATCTGTGATTTCTGGACCTCCAAGAACTCTACATTTAGGGTCTATGCATCTTACTACTCGTAGATTGTGTCTCATTTTCTTTAAATGTCTTTAAAGTATTTGTCTTTGTCTTTGTGTTGTGAAGGAGTGAGAGAGTTCACCACATGTTTCTGGTGAGAGACCAGACATAGCAGCAGTACTCGGGAGGAACTGAGGGAACACCCGTCCCACTTGCACACTTGCCTCTGTCATCTCTCTGGCAGGTCCAGCCATACTCTGTGCTAGCACACCAGGAAGACGTTCTCTAAGAAAAACACTTAAAACCAGAAGTAACAGAACATCACACTCACAAAGGAAGAGTATACAAATTACAGAGTGCACAGCATCTATTAAAACTAATAAGAGATTTGGAGGTGGTGGCACATGCTTTTGATCCCAGCTCTCAGGTCTCCCAAGCCAACTCCAGAACAACCAGTACTGTTGCACAGAGAAACCCTGTCCCGAAAAATTAAAAAACTAAAAAGGGGATCACAGGCTGGTAAGAAATGAAGCCACCACTGTGTCATCAGAGAGAGAGAGAGAGAGAGAGAGAGAGAGAGAGAGAGAGAGAGAGAAACACCAATGAGAAAGGAGTGGAAGGAGAAGGGGGTATGATCAACAAAGATACACATGTAGGAAAATGTCAAGATGAAACTCATCATATACAATTAACCTACACCAGGAACAAGCATCTAATGGAGGACGTGTGAGCTTCTGCAGCAAGCATAGGCTGTTGCTTTGACCAGTCTGTCAGTGCAGAAATGAATGTGTCCATGTAATATCATTTGAAAGCACAGGGAAGATGGGTCGGCTGTCATATCTGGGAGCAGAGGCTGATAGACTGGATGGAGGAGACTTTAAGGGGCAGAGTATTTTCTCTGTATGGCTTCCCTTTTGGCAGAACATTTTACGGGTATGGGTGTTTGCTTGCATATATGTCTGTGCACTACTTGCACGCCTGGTGCCTGAGGAAGAGGGAAGTGGGTGCCAGATCCCTTGGAACTGGAGTTACAGATGGTTGTGAGCTGTCCTGTAGTTGCTAGAGACTGAACTCAGGCCTTCTGGAAGAGCAGTCAGTGCTCTTATCTGCTGAGCAATCCATCTCTCCAGCCCCCTTACTGCTTCTTTTGTTGCATAAGAGGTTTTATTTTGTTTTGTTGGTTTTCTTTTTTAAAGCATGTTTGCTTAAACCATGAGCTCTTTTAAAATCAAAGACATCTGATATTTGGGAGATGGGGAAACCTACTTTCCCTGGGACCTGAGTCAGCCCTGGAGAGTCTCTGAGCATGTCAGTCCTGGGTGGGGCTGGCTCTGCCTCAAGCAGCCTCCTGCCTTCCCTCTGTGTCAGTACTCCAACTCCCCAACTCCCCAGCTCCCCAGATCCACAGCCAGGCCCGCACCTCTACGCTCCACACAGTGCTGTCCTTCACTTCTTAGCACGCAAATTATTGGATTTTCTGGCCTTTTGTTTAGACCTGGCCTTTCCCAAGAAAAACAGAATCAGGATGGCATACAGTCCAGCAAGCTGAAGCCCCACAATGAGACTGCCGTTTCCAGATGTCTGAGACACATAGTCTTGCATATTTAGATTATAAATGTTTGCCCTCTCTGGGCTTCCAGTCCTTCCCAGAAGCACTAGATCATCCTTGAGTCCTTCCGTCTTCCGGGGACTTCCCCAGGACTCACCTTCAATTACAATTCAATCTTTTAAAAGGGATTTCACAATAAAAGAAGAAATAAACAGCCAGAAAGGATTTACGGGGGGCGGGGGATTTTAATTTAATTCCAAAGACGTTCCCTTATTTCCTTGATCCTTGCCAACTGCATTGCATTGGTGCAGCTGGTTCCTATTAGAATGCAGAGGCAGGGAGGGGAGCAGAGAAAAATGTAGAGCTCAATAAAAATCAAAAAAGAATGCAGAAGTTAGACTTTCCGGTACCTGTTTAGCCAGAATCAGAATTACAGCAAAACCCCCCCCCCCCCAGGTAATATGTTTGCTCTGAGCCCCCAAGACACACTCTGGAGTCTTACCACCAGCTTTAGAAAGGGCTTCTTTGTGTCTCCATTCTGGCCACAGAGGGTGAAAGATGCAAAGGGGCCTCTGGACAGAGACTGTCAAGGTCAGGATAGTGGCAAAACCTAACACGGGTGTAAGGGCTGCATAGAGTGGAGAGTTGACTGACTGCTTCTGAGCAGGAATAAAGGGCCTGCCTTGTTAGTCAAATGATTTGTCATTTTAGAATCACCCTGAGGGGCCAGATAGCTACATCAGCTCCCTCAAGGACAAAAGCGTCATCACATACTTTAAGGCAAGACATGCCTACAGTTTCAAAAACCTTGAGGAAAAAAAAATGAACTTGATGCGCTCCAAATCCAAAGGGGAGAGAGAGTGGCATTGACTGGTGGGTCCTGGGGAAGTTAGGACAGGCCTGGAAGGGAAAGTGGGCTGGTCACTGCTGGCGGGAGAGGCCGACCACCTGTCCTTTATGCATGAGCGAGATAGAAAGGGGAAGCAGGGTGAAGCTTGTCTTGCTTCGCTTCTGTGACCTTAGGTAAGTTATCCCATGCTTCTGCACCCATCTCTTCTTCGCCTGTAAAATTCAGTGTCTTTTGTATCCTGGAGGCTGAATTCACAAGCAATATAGTCTGGCACTTTGAGCAATGTCAAGTAAACAATCGTAACCGGTCACCGTGACCGCCTCTCGCTCCTGCTCAATTCCAGCCCACACTGGACTCTTGCCACGAGTTTCCCACATTTCTCCTCTCACAAGTTCTTCAAATGAATGGGCACAGGAAGATCTGTGTGATGGTCACTCTTCCGGGGTCTATCCCTGCAAGATGTTTTGGCCTGCCCAAATCCAGTTTCAACCAGTGTATTGTATCTGAAGCTTTCTCCACAGCCTGCTTTCTCTTGTCTTCTACACTAAAGGGTCTTCGCATGCTGCGCAGTTCCAAAGCAAAGCCATTTATTAGTTCAATAGATCTCCTTCAGGTATCTGCAGTGTTTTGGAAACTGAGACCTTTGGGGTACAGGTATGGATGAGTTGCCTGACCCTAGCAGCATCTTTGCAGGCTCATGGTGGGCCTGGATGTGCCACATAAGTACATGAATAAACAGGACAAAGTCGGAGCCCAGCACAGTTCACCAAGTGACAGAGTCGAGACAGGAGCCATCATGTCAAGGGCCATTTCAACTGCATTCTTAGGCAGAAGGGTTCGAAGTAACTCACTTTAACTGTGGGGTGAAGCCCTGGGTGCTCTTAGCACTTACTTTCTTTTTAAATTTCCTGACTTATTTGCCCATTTACCTATTTATCTCACAAGTATATGTTAAGGCCAGAGATTTTTTTTTCCCCAGCACCAGGGACTCAGAACTGAACGGACTTGGCTCTGCTTACTTGAGACGAGACTTCCCCATTCAATAGTAGAGATATCAGAGCCAGATACCCAGAGAATTAGCTGGGGAATCAGGTACCCTGATGGTTTGAAGAATCTGGAAGGCTGACTAGAAAACGTCTAGGTTCTGCATCTGGGACACAGCATGAGCAAATGCCCAGAGATGAAAACTCTGGCAGGAAACACAGTTGCAGGGAACACAGTGTAGCTGCAGAGTGGGGTGTGAGGCAGGGGATGCAGTGTGGCTGCAGAGTGGGGTGTGAGGCAGGGGATGCAGTGTGGCTGCAGAGTGCAGTATGAGGCAGAGGATGCAGTGTGGCTGCAGAGTGCAGTATGAGGCAGAGGATGCAGTGTGGCTGCAGAGTGGGGTGTGAGGCAGGAAATTCAGTGTGGCTGCAGAGTGGGGTGTGAGGCGGGGAATGCAGTGTGGCTGCAGAGTGGGGTGTGAGGCTGGGATGGTGGCAGCAGGGTCTAGGCGTCTGGAGTAGTTGAGTCAAATATTCAGCCTGAACCTGTACAGAAGGAAGGAAGGGGGTGGTGTGGGAACAACTCTGAGTTCCGCCATCCTTGAGAGAAGCACCCACACATGTGCCAGCACCATCCATTATCCACTCCTGGCCCCTGGTGGGCAGACGTGCACATAACCAGCAGCACCACTGAAGGAAGTGAGGGCCCGAAATGCTGAAAATGCACTATCATCTGAAGGAGCACCTGGGTTGGTAAAGTCCTTTCTCAGAATTTGAAGGTCAAGTCTCAAGTTCAGAAGGTAAGAAAAGCTTCCCCTCCACCCACCCTGCATCAACACTGTCCCCATCTCTAGCTGTCCATCTGTATGTGGACCAGACTGTCTGCCCCACTCCTCTCCTGTCTCTATTGGTATTTTTCCATAAGCTGTCCAGCGTCTCGAATGCACACATTCTCAGTTGCCTGGATTTTCAACATTTGTGCTTCAGGGAGTCATTAAAAACTGGGCTTTAGGGGAATTAAGTTGTGGTCAACTTTGAATTATAAAGAGTTCCCTGTGGTACTACTCATGAAGAAGTGCCTAAAGAAGGTGGTCCGACAGGTGGGAATAGGAGAAGAATAAGGGGAGGGGACCATGAAGGTCCAAGCTGATAAAGAGATGGAGAAGGTTGGTGACCTTCTAGAATGTTCTTACCAATGCCCACAACCTGTGACAGAGAGACAGGGAGACACTCTCTGAGGGAGTCTCCAGGGAAGGATCAGATGCCCCAATAGTGTCAGCTGGGGAAATGAAAGTGGGCACAGGAAACCAGGGTTAGGGTGGAGCACATGAACCGTTCAACACGTCATAGAAGAGGAAGACTGGAGCTCGAGGTACAGGATCCAGCAAGCCATCATGGCTGGACAGAGTATCATAGATCAACTCACCAAATCGGTAAGAGAGGCTGAGTTGTTGAGCACAAACACAAGCAGGACATTCTAGGAATGGAAACCTATCAAAGAGCTGGAGAAGGGGCTGATCTGGGAAGACACTGTGAGATTCAGAGGTCATCTGAGGAGCCCCTTGGGTCAGAAGGGCAGGAGGGTCATCAGGGTGGCATTCCCAAAGCGGTCTCAGAGAAGCGGTGGAGTGGAGTTGGGTAGCCGTGGAATGGGAAGATGAGAAGGAAGAGACAGTATCTGGGGCTAATCTTAAGCAGATTTTCTGCCAGGAGGGGACAATGAAAGAGGACCAGTAGCTGTCGGCCCCAGCTGCTTATCTATCACCTGGAAGACATCTCAAAGCCTGTTGATGCCAGGGCTTAGCTGCAGCATACAGTTTTGTTTTTTTTTTTATTGCTTTGAGATTCGGTCCACGTATCTAATCTTAAAACCGCTGGACGTGGTGTGGAGGTGGCTGCTGGAACTGAGCTTGACAAAGGCAAGGTGTGACACAGAGGGGGTGTGGTTATCAAACTGCTTTTCCAAAGTAGGAGAAATTCTCCAGCAGGTGGAGACCCACCATAATGGCAACAGTAAAGGGACAGAAAGAATGTAAGAAACTGCATACTCAGCGGGTACACTTCTCCACTGGGGGGAGAAAGATTAAGGGAGGAAGGGGAGATGTGTTATAGTGGTGGAGGAAATTAAGGTCAGGGGGTTTTGCCTCCTGATGACAACTTCCTTTATTGCCAAATGGATGGTTAGTTTGTGTCTTAGTCGTTTGGGGTCGCTAGAACAATGTGTCTGAAGCTGGGTAACTTGTAGTTCATTTCTAGTCCCTGGGGTTCAAGAGCATGGCACTGGTCTCTATGAGGCTCTGTTGGGCTTCTTGGCCCAGCTGGGAAAAGGAAAGAAAGGTTACATGTCAAGAAGGGGAGCAAGGGACCAGGGAAGGACCCAGGTGACTATAATAAACTACTCTCAAGAGACCTAACCCAGTCCTAAAAGAACATTAATCTCACCTGAGAACACTGCCTCCATCAGTCTAGTGACCTTGGTCCCAGAAGCTCCACTCCCTGTCTCCAGCACAGGAACTTTGTTCCCAAACCTGATATCACTTTGTAGCGGCTTAGTAAGAGGCAGAACAGCTAGTTCAATTAAAAGAAAAGCTTGACACCACACTTACGATGACCCTCTCAATACGCTGACCCCCCCCCCAAAAAAAATCATTCTCAGCTGTGTGCAAACTCTGGAAGATAAATTCCAGGAAGGCAGGGCCTCTCTCTCCCCTTGTCAGTCGCTGCCCTATCCAGGTCTACTCAGCACCTTGGACAACATCAAGAGGAAGCAACATTCACCTTGGGAACAAGCTATAGGATTATTTTTTGTTTGTTTTTCTCATTAGGCAAGCCACGGAGAAATTCCTAGAAGCATTTGAGCAGAGTTGGGGTCCAGGAAGGGGGTATAACCTGGAAAGGCATGGAAGATGGGGTCCTAACCACAGACCACCATCAACCAGGCCACCAAGAACTAGAAGACTTTATCCTGAAGGTGTGAAACCCAAAAACGTCTCTCTGGGCTTCAAGGAGATGGATTTGGAAGAAATTAGAGCTTTCTCCAGTGGGTGGTAGAAGAAGGGATTAAATTATTTGTCTAGGGAAGAGAGTGTAACTCCCAGTTGTTGGAGAGACTCTTCTTTATAATAGAATCACTCAAGGGAGACCAAGCTGCTTCATGGGGTAGTTAGCTCCCATTGTTCCAGAAGATTCTATGTTGAGAGGGAAGATAAGCTGAGATACCCAGGAATCTGTAGGACTCAAAACATTCACCTCCATTGCCCACTTCTGAGGGAGGCCACATGGCCTCCACTAGGTGGGCACTGCCTCTCCACCAGTTTACCAAATTGTGTTGCTTTATTTAAAAGCCAAAGAGGAAAACCAACCCCAGCCCAAGGAAGAAGCAATTTTGGCATTAAATAAAAGGAATGTTTTTATCCTGCAATGAAAACGCTGTGATCTTGGAACACAATTTGCATAAACAGACAGTTTGGCTGTAAACAACCTCACCAGTAACTGGTATTTACATATAGAACAACTCAGTCAAAACCCAATTAAAGGCTCTGATGGATTGGGGACTGTCAAAACATTTAAAAGGCTTCATGGCAGCCTGGCGATTTATACGCCTCAGTTGGACCAGGAGCTCTTGATTGCTCCTCCCAGCTGCTCTTTTCCTTGCCTCAGCCTCCTACAGAGACAGTGGTCGCCAGCATACCCCCAAGTTAGCAGCCTGGCCGCCATGTAGGGGAAAGAGTTCTAAGCCAGCTGCTGACCTTGGGGACTTGAGAATGACCCAGTGACAAAGAAATACAAACCAGGGTATGGTTTGTCATACAGATTTGCCATAGAGAAAGCAGGGATGAAAGTCCCATGTGGAAACTGAGCACAAAAAGTTCTCGAAGGGAGGCAGATGACTCAATCAGTAACGTTCTTGCAAGCATGAGGACCTGAGTGCAGATCAGCAGTCAGCACACAAAAAACCAACACTAGGAAATACAGACAAAAGAAGATCCCTGGGGCTAGACGGTTCAGCTATGCCACTGAACTCCAGGTTCAGTGAGAGGCTGTCTCAAAACAATAAGGTGGAAAAGCAATCAAGCAAGCCATCCCACACTAATGCTTGGCCTTCACACACAGGCACAGATACACATACACACTTGTACATGTGTGCGCGTGCACACACAGAGAGAAAGAGGTAGAGAGAAAGCATCATGGAGTGAGCGTGTCTGATGAGGGCGTAGGACATCATCATGGCTAAGGTTGGAGTCAGAGGTCCCTGGTGCTCATTTTCCTAAGCAAATGACTGAAAAGCAGGACAGAAGGACAAATTCCTCACTCATGAACAAGAGCCAAGGACTGAGCCTAGCACAGAAGTTAAGCCAATGTGCTAAGAAATGGGAGATGGCCTTGATGTGAGGAAACCACTTTTGAGGCACAAGGTTCATAGGGCCCGGTGAAGGGGTCATCTAGAGCAATGGGATAATTGGGACAAGGGCCCCCAAAGTGCTTGTGCCTTAGGTATCCCTGAGCAAGGTAAGCCTTTGGAGACTCAGGCTCACAGGAGTTAGGGAGTCGGAAGTTCAAGGGCAGAAGTCGGCTTCCTGGTGCTGCAATGGCTGCAGAAGTCACCTGTCATTAGTGGTGTCTAGGGGAGGAAATTCGGTGGGTTTTTCTGTTTATACTGCATCTGACTTGTGGCCAAGTAACACAAAGCAAGCTTTGATGTATAGATAGAAAAAGAACATGAAAGTGGGGGGGGGGGGAGACATAAAACGCAATGGAGGAAAGAAGAGAGAAATCAAGGACAGAAAATGGGGAAAAGGTGACCATGAGTTCCAGAACTTTCCAGGAGCTGTCCTGAGACCCCAGTGAGGGGGTCACTGACTCCCGAGAAGTGACCGGTGCCACACTTCTGATTTCTAGTCTAGGAACATTAAAAGGGGAGTCTGTTTGCCATACTCCTGACTCTTCTCAGCAAGCCTGTCTGTTTGGTCCCTGTCTAGAGCAGTGGTCTCAACCTTCCTAATGCTGTGACCCTCTAATACAGCTCCTCACGTTGTGGTGACCCCAAACCGTATGATTATTTTCATTGCCACTTCATAACTGTAATTTTGCTACTGTTATGGATCATAATGTAAATGTCTGATATGGAGGATATCTGATGTGCAGCCCCTATGAAAGTGTTGTTCGACCCCCTAAAGGGTGGTGACCCCCAGCTTGAGAACTATCGGTCTAGGGTCACTCCTTGAGACCTTTCCTTCCCTAGATGTTTAGGGAGTGTCTACTGTGTACCGGGGTGTTATGTCAATGCCCTCCTACTGATCTCTCCTGCAGACACCATCACCATACCTCCCTCAACACACACACGTGTTGATAGGAAGGGGGACCTGATGTGAGAACAACTAATTCCAGGACCTCGCGGTCATCAGTGAATGACAGCCATCACTTCCATATCATGACAAAAAGAGTCCCTAACCATTGAGCCCTGGCCATGTTCCCAGCACAGAAGGACTCACAACCTTTTAATTCTGTTATCTCCACTTCACAATAAAGAAACTGAGGCTTGGAGATTGAGAGAAATAGTAGAAGTAGGAATCTGCTAGAATCCCAGGACTGGGACATCAGAGCGCGGTTTCTCACTTCTCACCATGGGTCGCTGAGTCAGATAGTGTCGGGTTCCTGGGGCTAAGGATGCAGCTCAGTGGTGAAATGCTTGTCTGTGCTTCACACGTGAAACATGGAGGTGCAGGTTTATAACTACAGAACAGGGGAGGGCAGGGGGATCAGCAGTTCAAAATCACCTTTGGTTATACAGGGACTTCAAGGCCATCCTGGGAAGGGATACTCCCTGTCTCACAAAGAAATAATAATGAAGTGTCTCACTGCCACAGGTGACATCACCATCTAAAGGGATACAGGAAAACCATGCTGCCTCCAAATGTCGCAACCAAACTGCAGCTTCCCTTCCTTCTCCACTCACATCCCTACCAAATTCATTATGAGGCTAACCTCCAAGACACCCACTAAGACAAAATGGAGCCCAAAAGAATGGAGGCTCCTGGAGAATGCAATGGAGGTCCTTGCTCATCTGCCTTCATGCACATCCGACTGATCACCGCTCTCCCTTGGGATGCCTTGGGATGTCAGGGGGGTTTTTATCACAGTGGCAGGAACAGAAATGAAGAGAAGACGGCCGCTAATCATGGCAGTAGCAATGACAGCTGTTACGCAGTCACACAGGCTCTCTGTTTCGTGGACCTGAAAAAGCACAGCTACGAACTGGAGACCAAGCCCTGTCTGCGGCTTGCTGCTGGATCGCAGCCTCTCCTCGATTCTCTGACCTCTCCATGGCCTTCAGCTTTTCCGGAGGCCTCCCCTAGCCCTGGCCTTGCACTTCTGTCCTCATTATTTCAAGCCTCAGAATGGAGTTGCTTTGCGTTGGCCTGGTCAGGAGGACACGACGTCAGTATGCCACACACCTGCATTGTGTGCCTGAAGCGAGGGGCACAGGCACCCCTGCCTCGACTTTACCAATTGAGAATGAGAAGGAGTGATTTTTCTCAAAGAAAAAAATGTGCTGAAAGAATACTTGAATAAATTACAGAAGGAAGGAGATGGTCTGGGGAGCCACCTATTGTAGCAGAAAGGGTGTGGGGACAGGAGCAAGGGGCAACTGTTCACACTGCACCTAGGGTGAGCAAGCAGGAAGAAATGGAGGCTGGTGCTCAGCTCCCTCCCTACTTTTTATTCAGTGTGGGACTTCAGCCTATAGGCCAGTCCTGCCCTCTCTCAAGGAGCATCTTCCCTGCTCAGCTGAACCTTTCTGGAAACACCCTCATAGCGATACCCACAGGCATGTTTCCATGGTGATTCTAAATCCTGTCAAGTTAACAATGAAGATTAACAATCACAAACAATATGGTATTGAACACGCCAAGTGCCCAAGGTCATAACAAAATGGAATCAAACAAAAAGGTCTGGACAGCTCACATCCTTGGCCTGACCAGTACTGTGGTTTTGGTTCTGGAAAGAACTTGACCCTGAATCCCGCCCACCACCGCCGCTGTGCTGCACAAATGCGTCTGTTGCATACAAGTAGCTCTGAGCTGCTCATCTGCCCAGCTGCAGCTCAAACCTTGCTGAGCTTCACGCCTTCCCAGCCCTCCCCTGCCCTGCGGCCCCCTTTCCTTGCTCCACCTCGAGATGAATCTCGCATTCCAGCAGATCCAGAAAGCCACAGGGCCAGCGGTGTTGCACTTGGCTGGCATTCAGCCTCATGAATCTAAAGACCAAGTGCAGGGCTGTTCATCTGTCTGCTCTTGATTCCCTCGTGGCGAGCACGCTGCCACACCCCCTCTACAGCACCAGGCCGTCAGGGCTGTTCACATATTTCTTTCTCAGGAAAACGTAAAAGAAATAAAAGAATATATCCAAGCCTCGAGTGTGGAATCTTCATTCTGCTAGGCCATAAAACATCATGTTCATATTATAATTTCAATCCAGGGAGAGGATTTGCCTTGAGAGCCCCGAGATGCATACAAATTGCCTTTCTAAACCTCTGGCTACAATAAGCAAACTTCAGAAGCTGACAGTTTACTTGACAAATACCTAATAAAGCTTAAATAATTATTGAAAGCAGACAAATGGAAGAGTAGAATGGGAAGAAATGCCATGGGGATAAATCACAGGGAAGGAGACAGAGCCCCAGCCATGCACAAAAGGCAGGGGCCGGGAAGCAGAAGTCAGAGGCTGTGGATGGTAGAGTTGTCAGCAGCCAGAACTGACAGTAGCCAGAGCGGCGGCTACTGTGGTGTGGCTTTCCTGAGGGACATTCGATACTTAACATGTGACCTTCCTGGACTTCTCTGAAAGAGCCCATAGGAACTGTATTCTCCAGGGAGAACAGAGCCCACCACACCCCCATCTAACCAGCACCCCCACACACACTATAGCACCACCATCTAAAGACAGAGCGCTTAAATTATAAGGTTGTGGGGATGCTTCTTTTCTTGTTTTGTTTTGTTCCGTTTCCCTCTCTTATCTGCCTCCCACTCCCTTTGATCCATATCCTCCTCCAAACTTGATCCCTAATGTTTTTATGTCTTTTTTTTTTAATGATCCATTGAATTACATTGGGGTGGCTCGCAGGAGGATGGCTGAGGAATTCCTTACAGGAGAATGAATACTCGCAGCTGGCAGGGAAATGATCCTCATGAGGTTTAGAAGGACACTCGACTGAGCTGGCGCTGGAGCAAAAACTTCTGGAGTCTGACCAAGCAGTTTATTTTTCCGTACACATTTAAACGCAGCAAATCTTTTGGGAGGGGGGGGGTCTCCGCATGACAGTTATCACAACAAAGCTTTAGGCGTGTCTACATCACCCCCTTGCAAAGTACATCTCTATAGCAAAGCACCTGTGACCTTAAGAAACGGGTTCTCAGCCGGGCGGTGGTGGCGCACGCCTTTAATCCCAGCGCTTGGGAGGCAGAGGCAGGTGGATCTCTGTGAGTTCGGGGCCAGCCTGGTCTACAGAATGAGTTCCAGGACAGGTACCAAAGCTACAGAGAAACCCTGTAAAGAAAACAAAAGAAGAAAAAAAAAAGAACAGGTTCTTCTTGACAGAGAACCAGTGTTCAGTGTTCAGGATGAAGGCCTAAGGAGAAAGGGTTTGTAGTAAGCGTAAGAACGGGTTCTAGTAATAGACAAAGCTCAGAATAATGGCCTAAAAAGTGCTCAGGATTTGGAAAGGGATGTGTGTGTGTGTGTGTGTGTGTGTGTGTGTGTGTGTGTGTGTGTGTGTACACGCATATATATATAACCCCCAGCCTCTCTAAGCATGCTCAACTTTCATCCCAGGAAAGGTTGGACCCCTCGCTGCTCCGATACAGCAGTCTCAGCCTGTTGAGGCAGAATCTGTCTGCTTCTCTGCTCAGTTTTCTTACACCATCCTTGTGACTCACAAGTCCAGACCAGACCATGCTGGCCCCTCTCCTTCCGTGAAGTGTCTGCCTCAGACGTCACACTCAGTTCCATTCTCTAACTCTGTGGTAACTAGAACAATGTCCCTCATGCCCTATATCAGAATGACAGTGGCAGACACCTAGGTTTGATGTTTTTAGAGTCACCAGATTAAATATGGCTTTGTTATTACACCACATAAATGTGCATAAAAGAGGCCCCTGTGTCCCCTTTGCATCATTCTACCCTTTGGGCCATGTTTCTGATATTTCACAAACCCTATTATCTTTATCCACCAGGAGAACCATCTGTCCCCAGCTCAGCCCGGGAGTTACAGATGCACTCAGCGCACCTGTGATGAATATGGTCTAGGATGCATTGGCCTAGGATGCCTTTGGCTGTAGCACGGGAGCCCCATAGTCAATGAGGGAATTAGCTTCTCTGAACAATTGGCACAAAAGAAAGAAATTCCCAGTGTCCCTCCCACCCAGCCTGGCTATTGTCACCTCTGGCAATGGAAGTGATTGACGGGCATGCGAATGGATTCCTGAGAGGGTGTGTGAGACCATTTTTCCCCTTTATGGATCCCTGACACTGAACTCACTCAATGGGTTTTATTTGCATCGATCATATTTTATGGTATGATTAAATTTGTACGGAAGAGAACCAATTAGTTTTGTTTTACACTTATTGAATGCATTTTAGAGTCAGACAGATTAACTCTCCACACTTAGGGTGATTTATCCAGTGGCTACTCAGGGTCTCATCCCCAACCAGCATGGGTGTTCCTGGCCTATGGGAGCTGGAGACTCTGGGAAATAGAGCAGAGAAATAACTCTGATACCCAGAGTCCTGTGGAGCTGATAAGGCTTCTTTCAAAAATGTAAATAGGACAGTTTTAGCACCAAGTGAATTTTGGGAGCTGATAAAGCTTGGTTTGAAGATAAAATGCATTCTAGGCTGTGCAAAGAACAATGGAGTAGCATTCAGCTCTAAACCCCACCCCCAGCTTTTTCCCTCTCCTGACTGACAACCATTCAATTTCTTCCAGCCTTAATGAGATGATAATGTGAGAGAGGAGGAGGAGAAGTGTATGGTGAGTTGAAGGGGGGGCAGAAGAAAAGGGGAGGGAGAAAAGAGGAGGGTGGAAGAGGGGCAGATCTTCCACCTAGGTACTTTGCTCTCAGGATAACTTATGAGCTATAAAGTACCATCCATACCATTGCCTCTACAATCCAAGCAGAAGCTGCCTAGCACTGTGTGACCAAGAGCCACTGAAAATCCAAAGTCCTGGACCTTCTGTTGTTTCCAGCCGGGTGACAGCGCGGGTCTCACCAAAGCTCTTGGAACTTAAGATGCTTTGCTGCAAAGGGAGGAGGTTACTCAGACAGCCTCGTCACCCTCACAAATCAAGAGCTCCCTTCTTTATCCCGTGCTGCGTCCCTGATCAATCTCCCAGCACAAAATAGCACAGACAGGGCCGCCTAAACAACACACACAGATAAGCTGGGAGTCTGAGATCAAGGCCTCGGGACGAAGCACTTAGAAGATGCTTTTGCTTTCCTTGGCTCCTTACATGGGCCCACGAGAGAGAATGAACGAACACAGGACAGAGGCTGTCATCGCTGCCTTTGGCCTGAGCCTGTACTTTGGCTCCTAACACAGCGATAAATCGCTGTCCCTAACCTTTCCTCAGGAGACTCCCTGAATTCCAGGAAAAGTAAATTTTCAGGTCAGACCTCCCCCCCATCCCTCCCCACAAAAATGGCAATTTCCACAAGGGTGAGGCAGAACCCTCCATGGAAACAGGTCTACAACTGCCTTAACACTTAGCAGTCTCAGCAGGAGAGTCTGGTGCTGAGACAAAGGTGGATCCATGATGAACAAGGCCACATCCTGACCAGGACTGCTTAGTTTACACATCTTTTGCCACCTATTTAAATCTAGACCTCACATCAGAACCGAAAAGGTGGATTTAGGATCAATGATCCCTTTCTTCTGTCCCTTTTCATCAAAGGGTCGTACTGAGGATTGGCCCCTCCGTCATCACTTGTTTCTTTCACAGGCGTGTTGAAGTTCTGGGTGACTGAACCGATCTTGTTTGAGCCTGCTGGAATCAAGCCTTAGATACTAAAATCTCTGGTGACAAGCAAGGTAGGCTTCTTCTGAGGTGGCCTGCAGGTTGCCACCTTCTCAGTGGGTTCCTGCCATGGTTCTATCCCCACCAGACCTTCAAATTTCCTCCTTGAGAGCACCAGAGTCCTATTAGATTGGCCACTGCAAGGGCACTGTTTTAACTCAGCTCTTCAAAGTGCTGTCCGCAAATGCATCTCAAGCTACATGAGGCACCGGTGGTTTCCTCCATAGGGAATTGTGAGGTGATAGACCTCATTCCCTAACAACAAGTTTTTATTACATATTCATTTTCAATCATAAACTCCAGAGTAGGCTTGGTATTCTTTGCTCTGTGTGCCTGTTAAAATGATGTCTGGTACGCAGCAGGTACTTATTTGTCAACATGGCATTAACTGGAGTCATCTGAGAGAAGGGAACCGCAATTGAGAAAATGCTTCCATCAGAATGGCCTGTGAGCAAGTCTGTGGTGTGTGTGTGTGGGGGGGGTTTCTTGATTGATGGGGAGCCCATTAGTGGGTTTGTCACCCCTAGACAGGTAGTTCTGGGGTACATAAGAACACAGATAGAGCAAGGCCTGAGGAGCAAGGAAATAAGCCGAATCCTCCATGGTCTCTGCTTCAGTTCCTGCCTCCAGGTTCTTGCCTTGAGTTCCTGCCCTGACTTCCCTTCATAATGTAAGCTGAAATAAACTCTTTCCTACTCAAGTTTCTTTCTGTACTGGTGTTTATTGCAGCAGCAGAAACTAACTAGAACAGCATTCAAGAAGCATTGATGAATAACTTTGTGTTCTGTAGAGCGGCAGTTTCCGTTTTGAATCCCAGCAAACAGTCAACCAAGAGGCAACCGCACCCATTCGTTTCTGAAGACACTTTACATCATGGATCTCAGTTAACCTTTGTCCTAGTTCCCTTATGACCCTGCAATTCAGAAAAAAACACCAATACTTGCTTATTGATGTGTTTGTTCTTAAGTTATGAAAACCTTTAGCTTCAGGGTTGCAAAGAAATTTAGTAATGATGAGATTATCAGAGAAGAAAACTCTCTTTAAAAATTCAGCACAGAGATCATAACAGAAAGTCACAACCAACCAAAATGCAGAGTTGTGGTATCCAATTCCAACAGATACATCAGCAATGCAACTCCTAAGGCTCAGGGATTGCTGAGGAATAGTGACGCCTTAGTCAGTGTTCCATTGCTGTGAAAAAGACACCATGACCATGGCAACTATTATAAAAGAAAGTATATAATTGGGGTGTGCTTGCAGTTTCAGAGGTAGTCCATTATCCTCATGGTGGGAAGTATGGCAGCATGCAGCAGACATGATAGCTGAGAATTCTACATCCAGATCCAGCAGGAAGAGAAAGAGTCACTGGGCCTGGCTTGAGCATTTGAAACCCAAAAGCTCACCCACAGTAGCACTTCCCCCAAAGACCACATTTCCTAATCCCTGTCAAATAGCACCACACCCCTAATGACCAAGCTTTCAAATATGTAAACCTATGAGGGCCATTCCTATTCAAACCATCATTCCTATTCAAACCTATTTAAACCACCAAAGGGGGCAGAAGGATTGTAAGAGCCAGAGGATTAGGGAGTTTGCTGTGAGATTGTCTCCTAGCGATGATCATCATAAAGTCTCACCAGCATGACTGCCTAAACATGAGCAGAACAACACTAGACAAGCCCAAAGTGGACCCGAAAAAGATCAGAAGGCCATAACCCTGGTACACAACTACAGGCAACTAAAGAATGCTCAGAGTGGGAGAAATAGTTTTCCCTAGGGAAGAGCACACCACTTGACTGTCCAATACCAAATGATCAGTTCTAAAAACATAGATGCAAGTAACATCATACAGACTGAACTGATTTTATTTATGTATTTAAGAATATATGCCATGAATATGGTTTTCATTTATTTTGTTTTGTCTTTTGAGACAGAGTTTCTCTGCACAGCCCTGGTTATCCTGAAACTTACTCTGTAGAACAGTCTGGCCTCAAACTTAGAGATTTGTCTGCCTCTGCCTCCCTATAAGACCTTGGATTAAAGGTGTGTGTCACCACCACCAAGCATGAATTTGAAAGAGAAAAAGGATGAATATATGAGAAGGTTTGGGTAGAGGAAAAGAAGAGGGAATAATGTAATTATATTATAACCTCAAATCTTAAAAAAAAAAAAAAGGAGAGAGAGAGAGAGAGAGAGAGAGAGAGAGCTCACAACCACTTCTAATTCCAGGTCCAAAGTGTTATCATTCCTAATGCTGGGACCCAAAGCCGGTCCCATGAGGGGCAGCAGCAGGTGACCAGGGGCCATATGGGTCTCCTGGCAGGTGGGAGCAAGACAGATACGCCATGCGGAGAAAGTTTGGGTATAAAGTTTATTTAGTGGGTTATGGAGGGAAAGAAAGGAGAGAAAGGGAAAGAGGGACAGAGAAATATAGGAAAGATATCAGCGAGAGAGAAGAAAGAAGGGGAGAGGAGAAGGAAGAAGGGAAAAAAGGCAGAAGCTAAGTCTCCAGAAGTAGAATGACAGAGAAAGAGAGAGCGCCCCCTGGAGAGGAAGCAGAAGGGGGAGATTGGGAGTGGGCAGGGCTTGTCTCTTAAAGGGACAGGGTACCCAGGTGATAGGCCAGGCCAGCAGATTTACTTTTACAACACAAGCATCCCTGCAGGCCCTGCACTAAACATGCACTCACACACACATAGACACACAAATGTGCATACATATAATTAAAAATAAACATAAATTTACTTTACAGAAAGCCTAGAGACCAATGCCAGGTCTACTCTAAGCACCAGAGCCTGTGCCTCTGGAGGCAGCTGACTTTGGGCTATGGGTGCCAACTGTCAGAACATGATCATTTGCATATACTGTGGAGGATAAACAAAGGTCCTTGGTTTCACATTCTTTTTCATTCAATTGTTTTTGAGAATTTCATGGATGAATACTATATTTACATTATTTCTCCCCCACCTTCTTCCTTTTCCAACTCATCCATGAACTTTCCTCTCAAATGCATGGCCTCTTCTTTATTATAATTGTTACATATATATTTATTTGTAAATATATTTTTATTATATTTATTATATTTGTTACATATATATGCATATATATATACACACATACATATATACACATACATAAATACAACCTGCTGAGTACAGTCAGTGTTGTTCAGGTATGCATGTATTAGCACTGAACACTTAGGATTGGTTAACCTACCAAGGGATTTATTTGTGAGGGGGAACAAAGGTTTCCTCTCAGTAGTCATTGTCAATAGCTCCTTATCTAGGACTGGATTTTTATGAAATCAATTTCATCCATGTTGGAGTGTTCTCTGGTACTGTTGTTGTGCAGGTCTTGTTTAGACAGCCATGTTGATAAGATTTCACTGGTGCAGTTCCCTGTCGTATATAGAAGACATGATCCTGCAGGAGTCCTGATTTTCTGTCTCTTACAGAACATGTCCGCACTCTCTTAAGAACTGTCCCCTACACCTTAGGTGTCGAGCTGTGTTGAGGAAGAACTGAGATGTTCTCTGCCTTTTGACCAGTTGTGGATTTCTGCTATTCTCTGTTTGCTGCACAAAGAAGGTCTTTTATAAGTTGCCTTGTTCATAGTGTCTCCTCTCAGTAGAACAGTAACTAAAGCAGATGTTGGGACCAGGAGTGGAGTATTGTTTTGGCAGGCCTGACAATGCTGTTTATTGGAGAAATGTGTAATGTCAGACTTTGGATTAAGAAAGCAGCTGAATGTTTTAAGTAAGACTTAATTCACCATTCTAGTAGGAGTGTGGAAGACAGTAATGCTGAGAAAAATGTGGAATATGAAGGCTCAATTCAAGGGGTTTTGGAAGTGAACAATATTAGCAACTACCTGGCCTAGGGGAAAGTCTTGTGATATTTTGGCAAAAAAAAAAAAAAATATATATGGCTGGTTTCCACCCTTGTTTAAAAAAAAAAATCTGCTGGAGGCTGAATTGAAGAATTTTCACCTAATATCAATAGCAAAAAAAATTTTAAGACAACCTGGTATTTACTGTGTTATGTTGTTATTATTGATCACACTTCTGCATATCTCCATGAAAAACAGCAAGTGGGGCAAAAAAAGCAATGTAAAACATTCAGTTTGAGAAGAAAAAGACCACTATGGAATGAAATGTTAGAGCCAAGTTTTGAGCTCAAAGAGAAGCAAATTTTAAGAAAAGTTCAAGGAAAAATGAAACAAAAGAAGTGGAGTCCTCAGTGTAAGACCCCAACAAGGTAAGCTTTCAATTTATGAACAGGAAATTTTATTCAACAAAGGAAACTATCAACAAGTCAAGGATTATGCAAACGTATTATTTCAAGAATGGGGCCAGATTCCATCCAAAGCAAGCAGAAGAACTTGGCAGCTTTGGTCATTACTTTAAAGCAGTGATTCTCAACCTTCCTAATGCTGTGACCCTTTAATACAGTTCTCATGTTGTGGTAACCATAAAATTATTTTCGTTACTACTTCATAACTGTAATGTTGTTACTGTTATGAATCATAATGTAAATATATGGTTTTTTTATAATTTCAAAGGGATTGTGATCCACAAGTTGAGAACCACTGCTTTCAAATCAAGGGTACTGAAGCAAAGCAGTTGTGGAATCTTCCTCCACTCTTATGGAAAGCTGCTGAGGCTAAGAATGCAGTAGGGGTACGTTAGAGTTTCTATTGCTACGAAGAGACACCATGACCACAGCAACTTTTATAAGAAACCATTTAATTGAGTCTGACTTGCAATTCTGAGGTTTAGTCCATTGTTATCATGGTAGGAAGCATGGCAGCACATAGGCAGACATGCTGGAGAGGTAACAGGAAATTCTACATCCAGATTGGCAGACAGCAGGAAGAGATGGGGCATGGCTTGAGCATCTGAGACCTCAAAGTCCACCCCCAGTAACACACTTCCTACAGTAAAGCCATACCTAATCCAACAAAGTCACACCTCCTAATAGTACCACTCCTAGTGAGCCTATTGGGGGGCATTTACATTCAAACAGCCCTGGGAGGCCACCCTGTGAAGATATGAAGATGATGCATGGATTGCATTGGAGACCATGAGATGTTAGAGATGTTATTGCTGTGGGAGAGCTGCAAACACGGTGTGGTACCAGCCCAATAGAGAGAGAGAAGTGTTGCATTCAACAAAACTGGGAAGAGTGTGTAATCTGAAGAGCTCTTTGACATCATACATGGAGTTAAAGGATTTGAAGTTTCCCCTCCTGGGCTTTGATCTTGCTTTGGTTCAGTATTTCATCACTTTGCTCCCTTCCTCCTTCACAGAATAGTAATGTATATTCTGTATGTATGTTAGAAATTGTATGTTAGAAATATGTAATTGGCTTTTACTTTTATAGAAATATGTAATTGGCCATTGTATGTTATGTAATTGGCCATTGTATGTTTACTTTTATAGAAATATGCAATTGGCCATTGTATGTTAGAAATATGTAATTGGCTTTTACTTTTATAGAGGGTTATAATAAAGAGAGTCTTGAGTATTAGAAGAGACTTTAGACTTTTAAACTGTCGAGACTGTGAAGGACGATGGGGACTTTTGGAGTCGGATTAAATGCATTTTGCATTATGATGTGGTTATAAGCCTATGAGGGCCAGGGAATATGGTGGACTCAATGAGAATAACCCCTGTAGGATCGTATATTTGAATGTTTGGGTTCTAGTTAGTGGACTCTTTAGGAAGGGTTAGGAGGTGTGGCCTTGCTGGAGGAGGTGTATGTCTAGGGATGGGGACTTTGAGGTTTCAAAAATTCCATGTCTGGACCATTCTTTCTCTCTCTTTGCTGAGTGTGCTTGAGGAACAGATGTAAGCTCTCAGGTACTGCTCAAGCACCATAAATACCTGTTGCCATATTTCCTGCCATGATAGTTACGGACTAACACCCTGAAGCTGCAAGCAAGTTCCCAATTAAATGCTATACTGATTGGTTGTGTGTCAACTTGACTCAAACTAGAGTCATCAGAGAGGAAGGAGCCTCAGTGAGGAAATGCCTCCATGATATCTAGCTGTAAGGTATTTCCTCAATTAGTGATCAATGTGGGAGGAAGAGCCCAGCCCATTATAGGTGGTGCCATCCCTAGGCTGGTGGTCCTAGGTTCTATAAGAAAGCAGGCTGAGCCAGTAGCGGTGGCACACACCTTTAATTCCAGTACTCAGAAACAGAGGCAGACAGATCTCTATGAGTTCAAGGCCAGCCTAGTCTTCAAAGCATCCAGGACAACTAGGGCAACAGAGAAACCCTGTCTCAGGGGGAGGAGGGAGGGAGCAGACCGAACAAGCCATGATGAGTAAGGCAGTAAGAAGCACCCTTCCATGGCCTCTACATCAGCTCCTGCCTCCAGGTATACCACGTTGGAATTCCTATCCTGACTTCTTTTGGTAAAGAACAACAATGTGGAAGGATGAGTTGATTAAACCCTCTCTTCCCAACTTGCTTTCAATCACAGTGCTTTGTTGTAGCAACAGAAAACCTAACTAAGACAAATGCTGTCTTCTATGAGTTGCCTTCGCAGCACTAGAACAGAAACTAAGACAGGGGTGAGAGCTACACTTTCCTATAGGCTTAAGGATAGGTCTTTAGAATGTCATTGGCAATTGTGCCAGTGTAGGAAAGTGGCAGTAGTAGGGTCTCTTGTAGGGTACATGACCTCACCAGCCACTGTGTCCACTGTTGTGATTCATGGGCTTTTTAGCTGGGGAGGACTATTGATTGCTTTTCTCCATTGATGATATTGAATCTTCAGAAACAATAAGAACCAGTCTTCAGGAGGAGCATCCAGGCTTTTTCCAGCTCAATTCTTCCAAGTCCTTGCCCAAAGTATATGATGTTCTTAACAATAAGGTCTTGATTTCCAGCTCTGGGAGGCAACATAGGGTAATGACAATACCTTATATTATTTGGGGATTCCATTCACACACACACACACACACACACACACACACACTTTCTTATTTTTATGTTCAGTGTACCAGTGTTTGCTTCATGTGTGTTATTGCATCACGTACATTCAGTATCCAAAGCAGTCAGAAGAGGGTGTTATATCCCCTCAACTGGAGTTACAGATGGTTGTGCATCATATGAGTGCTGGGAAATTGAGACTACTAATATTTAGAGTCATTAGTGAAAGATGAGTATTAATTCCTGCCATTTTGTTGATTTTTGTAATATTTTCTCAGATCTTCCCTTTTGGTTGTTTGTCCTGGCATTATTGGTTTCTGTGACCTCTCGGGTATGTCTATCCTTCCCTTCAGTTTGAAATATTCCTTTTAGAATCTTCTTTACAGATGGCCTAATAGTCATAAATTTCTTTAATCTTTTTTATAATGAAAAGTTTATTATTTCTTTTTCAATTTAGATAGGTAGGTATAATAGTCAGGGTTGACAGTCATAATCATTGAGAACTTGGTGGACTTCTGTCCAGATCCTTCTTGTTCTAACTTTAAAGGTTTCTGTGAAATACCCAGTGTTATTCTAGTAGGCCAGCCTTTGTAAGTATCTTTGGTTGTTATGTTTTAACTGTAATGTTTCACGGACACTTTCCAGTCTTGTCTATTTGGTGTTCTGTCGGGACCCCCCGCCTCAACCAGCAAGGAAGACGCAACACAGACTCTTCTAACTGCAGTTTATTCAGGAACCTTGAACAATCTTCTGACCTCTCAAGCCAGGGAAAGCCAGCCCACAACTTAAATAACCTCTGGATAGCCAACCCCAGCATGCCACGTGGGAAATGCAGATAGGTCCAGAAATGCGGAAGCAAGCCAGATCCTTAACGTTAGCCATATATGGAGTTGTTTACGACTGAGAGCACTCACCATCCGGAAGGTGGAAGGCGGAAACCAGCGCCATCTTTAAGGCAAGGCATTATGCAGCTCTCTACAGTGTTCTGTAGGCTTCTTGTACCTGGATGGGCATCACTTTTTCTAGACTTAGGTATCTTTCTTCTATAATTTTCCTGAAGATATTCTTCTCCTTCTCTACCCCTTATTTGGAGCTTAGGGCTTTCCATGTCATCCCAAAACTCTGACAAGTTCCATTTACAATCTTTTAGACCTTTCTTTGACCTTTACCAGATGATCCAGTTGTTTTACTCTTTCTTCCATTCCTGAGTCTGTTTTCAACATGATCTGTTCTGTTGAGGAGGCATTCCACTGAAATATTTTAATTGGCTTATTGGGTTTTTCATTTCCAGAATTTTCAATTTGAGTTTTCTTTAAAAATTCAAAGTTTATTTTCATGTCTTTAATTGGTATGTTTGTTTCTTCTTTTTGTCTTTGGTTTTAAGTTATGTGACCATAGTTATAATCATTCTTTCAAATTCTTCATTAGGAAGTTCTTCCAAAGTCATTTTCAATAAAGTGTATTACTATGGGATTTGTTTTTGTTTGTTTGTTTGTTCTAAGGAGAAGTATTTTGTTGTTGCTACATTGTTTTTCATTTCTGTATTGGATTTGTATATCTGGAGGTAGTTTTTCTTATTTTTTCAAGGTGCTCTGATTCTTTCAACAGAAGTGTTTATAATGATCAGGAGGAAGCTAATTTATATCAGTTTTCTCTGTTTGGTGTTTGGTACTTTAGCCTCTACCCCAGGTCTTTGACTTGTCAGTTATAGTGTGTTAGGTGCCTTTAGCATCTCGGTAAAGAAACTTCAAACAAGTTCCTGATGGCAGTGTAGTCTGGTCCTTGGTCTTGGTACCAGATAAAGCAATGGGAGAGACCTAATTGGCAAATTATGGTTAGTCTGCAAGAAAGAGAGGCCTATATGTCCAAACCATGTATGCTGACTGAAGAGTTCCTGAGGAGGGCAGGCTGAGAGCTCATAAGCTTCAGAGGAGGAATGATAGTCTGGGAGGAGGGCAGCCACTGGCTAGTAGCCACAAAGTTAGTGAGACAGGGAGGGCCTGTGGCAGGTTGTGCAGGTAACTTCCCTGGGTCTACATACCATATGGGAGATTAGAGCTCCACATAAATTATTTTAGCATGTTATATCATGGAATGTTATTCTTTGTTAATGATTTATTTATTTTATTGTATATCTAATAATATTCTGCCAGCATGTATGGTTGTGTGAGGGTGCAAGAACCCCCAGAACTAGAATTACAAGCAGTTATGAGCTGCCTTGTGGGTACTGGAAATTGAACCTGGGTCTTTTGGAAGAGCAGCTCTGAGCCATCTCTCCAGTCCCTAGAACATTATTCTTTCTTCAACTGCGGCAGATTGTTTTTCTGGGTAAAATAGTCTAGATTGGCCTCTGTGGCCTTTTAGAAATTGAAAAACTTTGCTATAGGTTCTTCTGGTTTGATAGCTAACCATCATTTTAAACTTGACCACATCTGGAATCAACCAAAGCTCAACCAGCTTGGCACACCTTTGAGGGATTTTTCTTAATTGAATCATTTGAGATTGAAAAACCCATCCTTAATCTGAATTATTTGAGGTCAGAAAGACCTACCCTAAACCTGGGTCAAACCTTCTGGTGATCTATTTAAAAGGACATAGAAGAAGGAAGCTTTTGCTTTTTCTCTGCTCACCTGACAAGTTCTATTTTGCTCCTAAGGCATTCCTTCACTGGTGTTAGAGCCTACCTCTTTGGGATTCCACTATACACTGAAGATCAGCTGAGACATCCAACCTTGAGGACTGAACTACTACTGGATTCTTGCCCTTTCCCCTGGGAGACAGCCTTTGTTGGACTAACTGAACCACAGCTTGTAAGTCATGCTAACTAGTATCCCTTTAATATATATAGATTCATTCTGTCAGTTCTGTTCTAGAGAACCCAGACTACTACATCTCACTTTTAAAGTTTCCATTGAGAAATCAATTGTTGTTCTCATGGGTTTTCCTTTGCGTGTAACTTGTGATTTTTCTCTTGTGGCTTTCAGTACCCTCTCTTTGTTTTATATATTTGGTTTTTTAACTATCATATGCTCTGAGTAATTTCTATTCTGATCCTGTTTATTTGGAGTTTTGTGTGCTTCTTGGATCTACATGGGTGTGTCTTTCCTTAGTTTGGGGAAGTCTTTTGTGATCCTGTGGAAAATCTGATCTATACCATTGATTTGAGATTTTTCACCTTGTATGTCTATCATTATGAAGATTTGGTCTTCAAACAGTGTTCCATAGTTCCTATGTGTTCCTTTCATGGGTTTTCTCTTTAAAACTCTTCATATCTTTTGCTCATCTGATCCAACACGTCTACTTTATTTTCAAATTCTGATACTCTATCTTCTACTTGATGCTCTCCATTAATAAAGCTCTCCCCTGAGTTTCCTTATGTAGTGGCTTAATTTTTCAATTTTGCCTTAATTTCAACTTGATTTCTCTTCTCTTCTATTTTTATGTCTTTAATAAACTCAGTTTCCAAATCTTGAATTGGCGTCACCATTTCATTCACACTTATGTTTGTATCCTTCAGTCATCACTCAAGAGTTTATTGCTGACCCTCCCAGTTCGTTGAACTGTTTGCTTGTGTCTCCTTTAACTTTTTTGAATTATTTAATGAAGTATATTATTGTTCTTTTAAAGTCTGTGTCTCAGGGTTCATCTAGGCCATTCTCATTGGATAACATTTCTGTAGGAATAGTGGATTTAGATGGGGAGATATGCTGACTTACAGATAGTTTTTGTTTTAACAATGGGACTGGGCATTGGACTTCTTTTATTGGTTGTATGACTGATGTGAAATTCTATCGCTATCTTTGTTAATTAGGAGTTTTTGGGGTGTTGTTTCTGTTGTTGTCCAAGTTTGACTGATGTCAGGTCAGGCATGAAGAGTTGGCATGTCATTTCTTCAGATAGATAGTCAATGTTGATTCTGGATTAGACAACAGGGCTGATGCCTGTTCAGTGGTAAGGGGGAAAAAAGCATGTGAATAGAAAAAGCAGTTTGATTTCTTAGGTTGGTGAGTAAGTTGTGGTACCCCAGTGATGCCTAGGAATATGAGGGTGGGTGGCTGAACTGGGGCCTGGGGTACTCACCAGCTAAGCAAGCCTACAGGTTGTGTCATCGGGCTAGGATCAGAGGTTGGATATGTCATGAGTGAGCTACCATCAGGCATACTCACCGGACAGTACTAGTATACTGAATGTGCAATTTGGGCTAGGTCTGGGGATTGGAAAAGGTACAGGAGAGCTAGAGTCCAGAGAACACACTAAAACAGAGCACAGAATGTGTGACCCAGGCTAGGCCTGGAGGTTGAATATCCTGAAACTGTTTTGTCATAATGAAGAATGGAAACATATCTTGACATCTCTAAGTAGACAAATGGGTAAGCTGATTGTCCTTGTGGCAGAGTAGCTACCATCACTTAGATGAATTCATTAGCTCAACATGCAATTAAATGGATATCTCAAATACATATATTTTTTTCTATGAAGCTATAGCACAAACACATGCTATATATCACTTATGTATTCCATATACAGTTATATATCACTTAATGATGGGGACATGTTCTGAGAAATGTGTCATTAGCAATTGTTTCTGCTTACTACAGAGTGTACTTACACAAGCTTACAACATCTTAGGCAATAAAATATAAACAGCATCATATACGTAAGTATCATTCACCAAAACAGCCTGTGAAGCCCACGTATATGTGTGTGTGTGTTTATATATGTATGTATGTATACATATATACATATATATATTTGGCACCTTGGGCTGCCATGGACTAGACCTAAGAGTCAAAATGAATTTTTTCCTCTTATAATACATATATTTTAATATATATATGTAATAATATATATAATATATATAATAATATTTTATACTTATATATAAAATAATAAAATATAAATTTTAATTATATATGGTTATATGTATAAATAAAAATATTAAAAATTATATGTAATATATATGGAGAGACACACATACTGTCTTAAAATACCATAATTGCTATAATGAATTACATAAACATGCATGAGAATGATACCTATCCTAAGAGAGTGGAGAGTGAACAAGAGTCATATGACAGCCATCAGTGCTATCTGGAATATAAAATTTCTTAGCAAAAAAGGCTATCAAGGTTTGGGTAGGCGGCATCTCCCACAGGCTCACTGCTGAAGGTTTGGCCCAGGCTCCAGGTGCTACTGAGAAGGAATGAACTCATGAGGCACTAAGTCCATCTGCGCATCAACCTGTTGGTGGATCCGAGTCATAATGGGATTCTGGGGGTGTAGTCAGAGGGAGTGGTCACTGAGGATGGGCCTTGAGAGTATATTTTGCTCCAAATCTCCTGTACAGCCTGTTTTCCGCAGCTCTGACCCACGATGCGCCTCCTGCCATGAAGTTCTGTCACCCCACCTTGGGTGCCAAAGCAATGGAGCCGGGCTGCCATGGACTAAACCTCAGAGTCCAAATGAACTTTCCCTCTTGCAAACTATTTATCTTGGGTATTTTGTCACAGTAGCAGAAACGCAACTAATCCAAAGCCTGAGATAAATACAGCAGAATGTCTATTGCATCCTTACAGAAAGTGTGTGATTGACTGTTACATTTACTGACCCTCTCTAATCTCTAAAGTATGTGCTATGTTTTGTGCTTTAGCGAACAGGGGGGAATTATTATATTTAACTAAAGTGACATTAAGCTCCCCATACTGGTCCCAGCTGGGACCAGCTGGAGTGAATTCTCTTCCCCTCCCACACCACATTTTCTTAGATAGTGGGAATGTGCCAAATGGCCTCCCCGTCACTTTATGGCTGTCACCAGCCAAGGGCCTGTATTCTGGTTGAATTGCGCCCAGACATACAGCCTCTGTTCTCTGACCCTCCTGTCACCGAGTCATTCAATATTTGCAGAGTGTCTGCTGTTGGATACGAATGTTCTTGTCTTCTGAGCTCACTGTCTAGCGAGGGGAGCAGATACATAACCAGATAGCACACACTGTCTTCACCAAAGAGTGTGCACAAAGAACCTTAAACCCAAGAGGATTGGTGAAGAGAGGCTGGGGGTTGAAGACCATCAGGTGGAGATGAACCCTCGGCTACTTTTGCTCTTAGTTTTGTTTTGTTTTTTGAGACAGGGTCTCATTAAGTGGCTCTGGCTGTCCTGAACTCACTATGTAGACCAGGCTTATATAAAGGTATGTGCTATTCTGCCCAGCATCCTCAGCTACCATTAAGTGAGGATTAGGGCAATTCCTAGAGGAGAAAGGAGGATTAGGGACAAGGAGCCAGGCAGAGCAACCACAGCCTGGAGGTGAATGGGTCATTGATGAATAGGGGACGGTGTGTGGGAGAGCCATAGAAAAGGACAAGTCATGAGGACATGGTCGGAGGATGCCTAAGGATGAGCCCCCTGTGGCCCATACTGCTGTCTTTACCCGTGTGGCTCTGGTCCGAACTTGTTGATAGCAACTGCTATAGATCAGTATGAAGGCAGCTACAGCTTCTCTAGGCAAAATGATGACTGCTTTGAGAGCCACATAGAATGATTTTCAGGAGACAACAGTTGAAGAGGCTGCTGAAGACAGAATTACTGATATATCCTGTCCAGTATAGGCACATTGTTTTCAATAGTGAAACTAATCTAGAAAGCAATCCCCTAACATTCAGTAACATAGTACTACAGTGGCTTGCTTAGCCCACCAAAGTGTACCCAGCTCTCCTCCAATCTTCCTTGAGTGTCTAGGAACCCATGTTCCTTCAATGATGTGGCACCTCCATGTTGGTTTCTCACCTTCCAGTCTTGCCATACTCATCTACAGTAAGCTAATCATAATCAGAAGAACTGGATACACGGGCGTGGTTGGCTATTTGGGTCTAGAAGAGGCTCTTCTCACTTCTGCTCGCATACCGCTAGAGCAGCAGTTCTGAACCTGTGGGTTGACCAACCCTTTCACAGGGGTTGCCTAACCTTCAGAAAACATAGATATTTATATTATGATTCATAACAGCAGCAAAGTACAGTGATGAAGTAGCAACAAAATTAATATTATGGTTGGGGATCACCACAACATGACAACTGTATTAAAGCATGGCAGCATTAGGAGGACTGAAAACCTCTGTACTAGGTGGAACACAACTCATACAGTCACATGCAAAGGATGTCAGTAAATATTATGTATCTGTATTCCCAAACCATTCTCTAGTATGTGCCACAAGGCCTGAACAGAAAGGGCTGGGTAGGAAGGTGTTTTCTCAAACTGCCAAGTGCACTCATGGGTTTCTTTGAGTGGTATTGTCTCCCTGAGGCTAGGACTCCCAAGAGATAGGCTCAGACTTCAAGGAATGAATCCAAAGACTGCAGCTACGGACCATGTTAGTTATACATGCTCACTCAGAAGAGGAGGAAAGGAGTCCCAGAAACGAGGGAGGTGGATTAGGTTTATCACTGGGCTATTGGGTCCTTTTTATAGGTTCACAGTCTTGTAGATGAATGAATCTAGAAGGGGATCCTAAAGGAAACTTAAGGAAAAGTTTTCAGGGTTTGAGAGAAAACAGAAAGGCAGACAAGCTGGAGGTGTTGTCAGTTGCTGGGGAGAGATGGATCAGAGGAAGACAGAAAGTTTTTCATTCTGAGTTTGAGAACAAGAAAGCAAGGAAGATCAGAATGAAAAGTCTGGATAGGAGGGGAATGGGGTAGAGGAAAGGAAGGGGAGAGAGAAGGTAGGGGAAGAACACATGGATATCAGGACAAGCAGGGCTTAGACTTTTGATCAGTATCTGAAAAGGGGAAATAGAAAGAGAGCAAGGGAAGAGTTTTGTTTCCTAAATTTGACTTCAGAAAGTGGGCAGGCTTAGCAGTAAGGGGCTGTAAGCCCCAGCATGGAGGGAGGGAGGTCAGCAAGGTAAGTAAGTATCTCATTAAGGAGATAGCCATTCCTCCCATCTTCTTACCAAGTTCTCCTGGGTGTCTTTTTCCTCCCTTCGGCTTCAGAATGTCCTCTTAGTGTTGTGAAATAGTACTTTCTTCCCACCACAGAGGTGAGCAGCTACACAGACATTAGCAGACTCAAAGGCCATTGATGATTATCAGCATTGAACCTTAACATCTGCCTTGGTTAGGGTTTCTATTGCCATGAAAGGACACCATGACCATAGCAACTTCTACAAAGGAAACATTTAACTGATGTGCCTCGCTTACAGTTGCAGAGATTCAGTCCATTATCATCATGGTGGGGAGCATGGTGGCAAGCAGGCAGACACGGTGCTAGGGCTGAGAGTCCTTCCATCTTGATTCAGAGGCATCAGGAAATCAACTGACACACTGGGTGGTGTCCTGAGTACATGAAACCTCAAAGGCCACCCTCACAGTGACATACTTTCTCCAACAAAGACATCCCCATTCCAACAAAGCCATGCCTCCTAATAGTGCCACTCCCTATGAGAATATGGGATTATGGGAGCCAGTTACATTCCAACTACACCTTTTATATAAAAAGGTGGAGGCAGAGGGCCTTGATGAGGCCCATTAAAAGAATACTACTTCCTCCCAATTCTATCTCTGGCCTTGGAAAGAAACATGACATACTAATCTTTCTCTGGCATTAAAATATCACACACTTATGTTTCTTCCTTAAGAGTTGATGCAGCAGGGTCTGTCTATTACCTGGCAAGGCAGCTAGTCATTGAGAAAACTGATTCACATGAGGGAATGTTGAAAACTGGCTGCAGCAAAAGAGTATTGTGGCAATAAGGGGTCAAAGAATATCAGGAAGATCACACCATGCAATAAACCCCACGCAAGAGATTTACTGGGGAGGGTGTTAAGCAAAAACTGCTGCCTCAGAGCAGGGATGGAGACAGCTACAGGCCAGGCTGTGATGGCAGGTTTTATAGTGGTATGGAGCATGCGCATAGGGAAGACATGGTAACAGCAGAAACATGATGCATTGACCATGAGTGATGGTGGGGCATTGGTACCAAGACATTGGAGACAGGGTAGGGGATGGGGAAATTCCAAGGAACCTGGTTCTGGAATGTGGGCAAAGGACCTTTGACTGTTCTTAGTGTGTCTAACGTGTACTATGGAGATGGGAGGGCTAATTACCCCTTTAATGAGATAATGCACTATCCTTCCCAAGAGCATGCACCTCCCTTGAGGCAGTTAACTACAGGTCCCCACAGCTAAGCCCTGTCCCACTTTTCTAAGTTCCTAACTCAAGAGCACATTTCCTTTTCCCCATTTCTGTCTTTTCTTTGGTCCTAAGTACACTTGCCTTTGTACCAGGGGGTTTCCTGCTTTCTCTGGAGCCTTCCAGCCTCATTTTACAACTGCCAGGAGACCCCTGTTGTTGACTCCAATCCAGAAGGAATGATTTTCTCTATTTTTCTCTTCATCATCTCCCTCTACCTGGCAGCTACTGTCATAGACAGCTTGCCTGGCTTTTGGCTTTTCTCTCAAACACTAATAAAATCATCATAGAGCTTTCTTCTGAGTCTGTTTTTAATTTATTTTTTATCAGTGAAACTAAGAACCTGGATTCACCAGTAACATGACTTTTGCTCGATTCTTTGGGGCACCAAGAACCCAGATATCATGTCACAGGACACTGAGACAGCCCTTCAATAACAACAAAAGGTCTTGACCCCATCTGGGCTTCCCTTGCTAAAGGAATAGTGAATTAATTTTCCCTTTGATGAATTAACATACTTTTCCTTACCAGCATTGCCCCCATTCCTGCCCCAGCAATGTCCCTATGAACCACCACAAGGCTCAGCTTGGTCTGCCCACCTTCTGAGGCCATAAACAAAAAGGTGTAACTTTTCTTTTTCATTTATTGACACTAAGAACCCCAAGAGGGACTCTGATTTCCCTGGTATAGTCTGGTGACCGCAAAAGGACTCCTCCAATTCAGGTAACACTTGCCTTCTCAGATTTTGTTGGTTTGTGGTCATTACTAAGATTCCTTCCTTGGGAGAGTAAGCAATGTTTACCCCTTCTCCTGATGTTCCAATGCCGAACCAAGGCATGATTCCACCAATGTTCACCCCTGGGAACTAATAAGTTTATTAGGTTTCCTTACATACGGTGAGGAGTTAGGAGTTAGGGTAAGGAGTTACAGAGCATGGGTGACCTTAAAGTAGCCATCCTGGAAGGTATCCACCCAGCAGGGATGATGGCTTCCTCACAGCTGTGGATATCAAACCGGAGCTCTCCTTCCCGTGTATTGCCCCTAGCCTCTTCCTGACAATCACATGCTATTTGGGCAGAATTGCATACAGCTGGTTGGGAGGGTAGTCAACACGCTCAGCTGTGGTGATCTTTTACAAGCAGAACCATCAGAATTCCTGAAGATGGTGTCAGTTTAACTAGGAGGACAGTGCTATACAGCGGTGGTACTTGCACGTGTTTTGCGGTAGCGCTTACCCAATCCTATGACCCCCAAGGAGTGGTTGCTGTATATCTCCTGCTGTGGAACTCTTCCATCCAAAGTGAAGACCATGAAGTTCAGAGACCATGTGTGATGCTCACCCTATGCCGTGCCAGGTGCTGGGGGAGGGGGATGCTTGGATATGCTAATTAAGATCTCTTCTTTCCTGTTTCCCAGAAATTCCTGTTGCCCCCAAATGCTTCCCTGTGTCACAAAGGGTCACCATGCTGACTCAGAGAAAGAGTGTCTTGTTTCTGAACTTCCAACCCCAAAAGAATCCCGCTACTCTAGTTGAAGGCAGGATGAGGTAAGCATCTCCCAGAATTGCTGCTTTAAAGAACGTGAAGACACATTGCCCCACAAGGCTCTGGGGAGGACCGTAAGAAGGTAAGGAAGTTTGCCTTGTTGTGTCAACAGGGTCTGTGTGCCCTTTTCCCGAGGGCAAGTACAGGGTAGAGACTGGAGGGAATGAGTCCTGAAATATACATGGAACTCAATAATAGAATCTTCCATCTTGGGACTTGAGTCTCCAAACATACCAGGACTCCCATATCTCCCATTACAAGCAAGAGTCAGGGCAGAAAAGTGGTCTGTGTGTAGTCTGTGGAGGGGACCTCGAGATGGACTCACAGAGTGGATAAAGAAGGCAGGAAGGCCATAAACTAAAAAGGCCTAGTTGCTATATAAGGAGAAAAAGCGACAGTCCAGATGGATTGCGAGCAAGAGATGGGGACCCAAGCATTTGCCAGGGCAACCAAAGGAGACAGATACCAATATCATGACTGGACTTAGGGTAACTGCCTATGCCCCCACAAGCCAGGCAAGACCACCCACCCTCAATAAGCTGATTAAAATAAATTAATAGTGAAAAGGAGATAAAGGAAACTTTTCATCATGGCCACTTGTGTTATCATTTATAAAGAGATGGTGGGGGACCAGTCCCATAAGGGGCTGCGGCAGGCCACCAGAGGCCTTGGTTGGTCCCCTGACAGGTGGCCTGAGGTCTCAGTGGGAGACAGACAGATAGCTATGCCATGCAGAGAGAGTTTGGGCATAGAGTTTATTTAGTGGATTATGGAGGGGAAAGGGAAGAGGAGAAGGAGGGAAGAAGAAGAGAGGCAGAAGCTTCCTCTCCAGAAAAAGAGCAGACAGAAAGAGAGGGGAGGGGGATTCACTTGCCTTGGTGGAAGTGGGAGGTTGTGAGTGGGTAGAGCTTTGTCTCTTAAAGCGACAGGGTACCCAGGTGACAGACCAGGCCAGCAGATTTCAACATGAGGAAGAAGGAGAAAGATAAACAGCCACCTCTCCAAATCCATTTTTCAGGTTCTTAACTAAGCAGTAGAAAGAAAGATGTAGTGCTATCCACCACTGTCTCAGCTCCAAGTTGCTCTTGCAAGTTAGCCTGACAAGCTGTGAAGATCTGGGATGCAGGCTCCTCCTCTGGCTACTTTCAAGACATCAGCCTTTTCAGTACCAACCGGGTAAGTCCGCTCAGCAGCCAGAGGGAGGACCAACCTCCAAAAGGAGAGTTGATCTTCCTTCTCACACACCTGTTTCTTCTGGGCTCCTCCCAGAAGGCGCCCCACCCACCCTATCCTCCCTACATTCATCAAGGACATGAGGACAATCCTTCAGGCAAGCCTCCCTACTTTCGTGGTTCTAATTTGTGGCAAGCTGACATTTAAAACCAACCATAATAGTCTGCAAAAGGAAACTTGTTTCTACCCTCTAACCAGGGCCACCCTTTCTGCTACCCCCACCTCTGGGACCTCAAATCCCACTTTTCCAGTATATGTAAGAAACAGATAGCCACACTTAGTGGCAGCTGGGTTTCTGGGTAGAGGGATATTCTCACAGCCTCCAGGGGCTGGGCTCTCCTGTCTGTTGTGACAATGACAAATGGTACCAACAAAGCAGGCATTGGAAGTATAGGACCCAGGAGGGTCCTAGCAGAGGGTCCTCTATAGCTATTGTGCCATGGGCTGCCCCAGCTTACTGCAGATTGAATGCACCTGTCATGGATAGATCTGAAGCAGATGGGAACTCCTTTGTTATAGGGGTAGATCTGAGTCCAGCGGGCAGGTACCTGCTGAGCTTTCCAGGTTCTTGTGTCCCAGAACAAAGAGCTGGACCAGGGAGACAGACAATCACAGAATCAGAAACGGCTTATTAAAAAAAGAGGAAGCTGTCCCTGAGAATGGATGTGCTCTAGGGAGCTGGCACGGGCCTGAGACTCGGAGGCCCCAGGTCAGGGCCATGACTTTGCAGAGGGCATTTACATAACGTCTTCCCTCTCCCACACTTGGAGATCATGGATTCTCTTCCAAAATGTTCTCTTTTGTTACACATAACCCTGCTGGGGAAGGCTTTCCAGTCTTTCTGCCAACTGGCCTCTTTGTTTTTAATTTTAATTTTTTATTAACATAGGAAGAATTTGGGCTCCATTGTGGCATTTTTTCCAATTGTTTGGGTTGCTTCTCTTCCCCTTCCCCTGTGGCCCCTCCCTTGTACCTCCTCACCCCAGGAGCGCCCTTTCTACATTCCTGTCCCATGAGACCTCTGCCCCACCCATTTCTCACTCAGTTTTCCCTCTAGTAGTCTTTTACCTATCTAGCTTCATAATCTAGTACCCCCCTCACCCCCTTATCTACACACATTCAAACATTAAAAGTGAGGGTTCACCTGTGCGAGAGAACATTGGATTTGTTTTTGTCTTTCTAAGTCTGGGTCACCTCACCTGACACTGGCATGCGTTAATCCTGACGCTTTTCTCTTACCCTACTTTGCTGTCACGGTTGTATAGACTCTGACTCCCTGACCTTCGTTTTGGGAAGATGCTCTCTGTCTCAGGATCCCTTTATCCCAGTCCTGACTACTTCCAGAGACAAACCCTCTAGCTCTTCCCTCACAGAAGGCTTCTATTTGTGGTCCTTGGGGGACACAGTGGATCTGTCCCAGGTTCCACATGACTTGGTCCTGGAAACCTGACTTGGATAAAGAAAGAATGAAAAAAGGACAGATACAGAGACAGACACACAGGAAAGCTGGGACTGGATGGGCCATGCGCACTAATGGAGACGCACCACCAAAAAGCAATGGCCCACCCCCAGGTTTATTTCACACATATGAATGAACAGGGTGTGTTTATTGTATACAACTGAACAAAGGGGCAGGTTAGCTAAGCAGGTGGGCAGTCTGTGTACTGGAAGGGTCTCATGCTGAGGTCATTTGTATGGGAGTAGTCATCTCAGGAGGTCATGTGGGAGGAGAAGGCTGCGGTTGATACTTTCTGAACACTCTCTTGGCATTGGCACACAGACCAGATGAAGGCTTTGCCAATCCCCGTGGGTCTGACACACTGGGGTCCTTGGCATGGCAACAACACACATTCACTCAGGACTCCCCCTGCTCCCCAAGAAAAGGGGAAGCACACATCATCATGGCTACGGTCAATATTTTAAGCATCAAGGGCACAACAGGTCATGCTCCAAGCGCCCTTACTACATACAGCTCATGGAAGCAGGCATTGTTACTGGCCCAACTTTCTGCGTGAACAGGGAGATTCAGAGAGGTGAGATTGTGTTGTTCATTTGGCGTTAGAAACAATATTGTGAGGGACTCACCATCTCTGACTGAAACCCCATAATATCAACAATTCTACAGCATAAAAAGGCGGGAGTTGAAGGTCTCCAGGACTCTGATCAGCATTCCCATTTGGTCACTAGTTGATAAGCTGCTTCTTTGTGGACAAGAGTGTGAGGTGAAGCTGGCCCTGAAGTGTGTGGGAATTAGCACCTGACTTGTATGAAAGCATTTGTAGCAGGTGCCTTTGTCAGGTCCCTCTCTACCTGCATGCCCAGCTGCCAAAGCACTGAAATGGATGCCCGGGGCCCAGCTATCCATCAGATTGCCCCACTGCAGCTGTAGAAGACAGTCCAGATGTTCATTTATGCTGGAGGTTAATGACAAGAGCATCACTCACCTGACTTTCAGGTCTTTCAGATGCCACACAATTGCAAAACTCAGTCCCCTCTCTCTCTCCATCCCTCCCTCCCTTTATCCCTCCCCCCCTCTCCCCTTTGCATGCCAGAGACTTGATGTCACGGGAGGAAAGTTAGTAGCTGACCCCCGGGACAGATGGCTTGCAGCAGTTTCACGGGCTGGATTTGAAGTCAGAGCACTGTTCTATGGGGACCACTCAGGTAGGTGATGATGTTTACCAAGGAAACAATGGAACAGGTTGTAGGGGTGTTTAATGTCCCACCTGTCATTTTAAACTTAATGATGAAAACTTAGAGGCAGGAAGGATTTTTAACTCTTTCAGTTGTAAGTTTAGAAACCTGAACCAAAATGTTTAAAACAGACTAGCAAAACTAAAATAAAAGGAGAAGGAAGGAGGAGGGGAAGGAGGACTTAGCTATTCTGACAGAAGGTCTGTGTGTATTTCTGATGGGCCTGGGCCTAACGCCGTCAACAGAATCAGAAATCCGTCTCCCCATCTCTAGCACTGATACTTTTTATGCTGTCTCTACACTCTAGATGACAAGGTATAAATCACTATAAAATATAAGTATATATTCTATATAAATGTATTATGAATATATAAATCACTAATTAGTGGCCTACTGGCTCTGAAACACCAATGGAAAGAAATTTCATCTTCCAGTACAGCTCCCGCAAGAGTCTCAAGGTCCACTCGCTGATAGTTTGGAGCCTGTGCTCAGCCTTGAAGCTCTCAATTCCAGTGGCTCGAACTGTCCAGCCCTGGGCCTTGAGTTCAGTTCTGGAGACACTATCAACTAGATGACGGCCCCACCCCTCCCTGAATCCCCTCATCTAAGAGGGTTCGTTTTACAGATGGTGCCCATTACAGAAACTCACAACCAGACAAAATGACTACGAAGTGTCCAACGCCAACTGATGTGTGTTCAAACCAAACCTTGCACCTAAGGCCCAGAGACCAGCACAGAAGTTGGGCCAGAAAGATTTTAAGAACCAGAGGACCAGAACTCTGCTATGAGATGTGTCTTCTATGCATACTAGGAAGCTGCAGTCACGAATCTTAACAACGTAGTCATCTAAACAAGACCAGCACAATGGCAATGAGTGAGTGTGTCAGTGTAGATGAAGGAATTCTCACAAGGCCCCATCCCTAGATGAAGATCTATAGGCAATTAATGGCTGCAAAGAGAGGGAGAATCAGTCTTCTCCAGGGACAAGCCTTTATTAGGTTATCCAATATTGAGTGGTCAGCCCCAAACTATATATATATGCAGTATTAAATGAATTCAGCAGACTACAACAACAGTAATTTTAAAAGAAGAGGTCATAAATCTGAGAGGGAATAGGTAGGGACACGGGAGGAGCTGGGCATGAAGAAGGGTAGAATTGATGTAAATACAGTAATCATGAGTCAAATTATCAAAAACAAGGTAAAAAAATTAAAATGAATGAGAAATTCAGAGTTCTGATGAAGGAAAGGGGCAAATGTTCTATTTAGGTGTCCACACACTGAAGATGTTTGACTGTCCTTTGGGGACTGCATTCAGGTCCACTAGCTCTATCTCTAGTCAGCTCCAGCCTCCTCCCTGGGCCTACAGCGCTCACTATGAGTTGAACTCCCATCCCTGGGTGGCTTTCCATGAGTCAGTTTCTGCTCCTTCCCTGGGTCTACAGCTTCTGCCAGGAGTAGTGACTCTCCCTACATCTGCATGCCCAGCTGCAGGTCAGCTCCAGTCCCCTCCTTGCGTCTTCAGCGTCTGTCGTGTATCATGGGACCCTCTCATATCTGTCTGCTGTCTTCTTTTAAAACTCTGTGGCGAGATGGCTCAGTGCTTAAAGTGCAATCCTGAGCCCCGAGTTCAAATCTCCAGAACCCACATAAGTTTGGACACACTGGTACATGTATCTATGATCTCAGTGCTCCTACAGGGAGAGAGGAGGCAGAGATAGGACGAGTCCCCGAACCTCAGAGCCAGCTCACCAGGAGATGGGAACTAAACAAAGACCCTGTTTCAAACAAGGTGGAAGGCTGAGTACTGACGCATAAAGCTGTCCTCTGAACTTCTCGTGTGCCTGTGAACATACACCAGTGCTCACACATGCTAATGCACTCCCTCCCTGCCTCTCCTCCTCTCTCCTTCCCCAACCCCCTTATCAGAGGGAGAGATTTAAAAAAAGAAACGTGCTCTTCTCTCAAACGTTTTTATGTTTCTCTGTAACTCACAAGGATCTCATTCACTCCTCTAAACTGCAACACCATATCCTGTTGTGAATAAACCACAATTAGCTATTTTCCAAATAAGCAAATATTTCCCAAACAAGCAAATATTGGTCGTTTTCTCATTCTTGTGATTACAAGCTACAGCAATAAGCATTCTTGTATAGTTCTCCTTGGGCCCGTAAGGGAGTTCCTTTAGCACAAACATCCATAAGTGGAATTGAAAGGCAAGCAGTATGGGCATGTTCAGCTTCACTAAGTGACGACAAATTGCCATCCAAAGTGGTTTAGCACCTAATACTCACAGCAGAGAAATGATGTTCCGTCTTCCAGCTCCTCAGTCACATGTGCAATAGAAGATTTCATGACTCTGACATCCTGAGAGGCACGACTTAGTATTCTGCTGTTGTATTCCGGATGGAACCACCAGTGACACTGGGAATATTGCTATAGTCCGTTGGCTCTTAGGTTTTCTTTTAATTACTTGCTTTATGAATTTCATCATTACTAGATCCCTCCTTTCTTAATGATTTTATGAGAATTCTTGATACAGTCTAGGTATGAATCCCTTACTAATTACATGGTCTGAAAGTGTCCCCCTCAGATATTCTGTCCCCTAGATAGAAGATGTGTCTTGTCATAAGGAAGTTTTAATTTGATGCCGTGATACATATCCATATTCTCCTTCATGGCTTCAGTCTGTTTTGATATAGTTAGCATCCCTTTTCCCACTGCAATCTCACAAAGAAAGGTTCTGCAGGGCTTTTCTTCTACAAGAGTGACATCCTCTATTTTCCGTGTGTGTAATCTGACTCTATCTGGGATATATTTTCTCAAAAGGCATAAAGTTAAGCATGTGGCTTTAATCTCTTTCCGTGTAGATAGCCATAACCCCACAGCAATAATCCCCTCACTTTAGACACCAGCCTTGCCAACCTCACTTGGTGGCTCTAGAAAGAGCCTCAGGGCCTGGAGACAGAGCAAGTGCTCTCCGTGCCATCTGCCGGTGACTTCACTCTCCCCCACTTCCAGTTTCCATCGTGGCCCTTCCCGTGCCCGGGAGCGCTAGCTCATCACATAGCAGTTTTCCCAGCGCCTTCCAAACCCTCTTTATTTTGTCTCTTTCAGAGACATCAGCCCCAGAAGAGCAGTGTCAGGGGCTCAGCCTGGCTTTTGCCCTCCTCCAAGGCTGAGCTCCTAGGCAGCCTTTCCCAAGCACTGAGGATTCACAATTCCAGCCATTTCTGTTGTAGGCTAGTCCCGGGGTGAGCAGGGAGCTCCCACACACTACCGGTGCCGTATCTTTGCTTCCCTTACAAACCCATCAATTCTGTAGCCCTTTCGCTTTTCCTTGTGTTCGGTATTCTACCCAAACAACTGTGGGACCGCTCTCTCTCTCTCTCTATCTCTCTCTCTCTCTCTCTCTCTCTCTCTCTCTCTCTCTCTCTCTCTCTCGTCTGCCTGGACCGATGTCTCTGGATCAGTAATCCTAATTCCTAAAATGGCCATGCTGACTCATCTTTTTTCCTCTCAAAATTAACTTGGATCTTCTCAGATCTTTATTTCCCATGTGACTGCAATAGACCATTCAACAAAAATGATAAAAAAAAAAATATCGTCATAGTGTACATTAACTGTGTGAACCCGTTCACATCTGACATCTTCATGGGACTTTCCTACCGCACAGGTGATTTTCCCATCCCTTTAGATCTTGTGGGGTTTTTTTTAATGGGGTGCTTTCTTTTTTTATGAAGTCCACATACATCTCCTGCTAGATAAATTACTGATTGATTCATAATTTCTGTTGTGATGGTACATTAAGTCTTTGTAATTACTCTTTTTAATAGTCTCTAGCTGGTATTTAAGAGCACAATTAACTTTTTCCTCTGTATTGATCATGTATCTAGTAACTTGCTAAGCTCCAGCGTGTGTTATTAATACAACTGTGTGCTCTGTGGTTTTCCTGTGTGATCATCTCAGGTGCTTGGGGCGCCAGCTTTGCTTCTCCCTTTGTAGCTGATCCATCATCACATGTACAGGACAGCACTCGGGTGTGCAGGTGTGCCGTATGACACAACATCCCCAAATAAAACAGGAGTTCTTTTCTGACAAAAACAGAGACCCAGAAACTAAATTTGCCTTCTCAGCTTTAGCATCGTAAAAAATCATTTTAAAATTCTGAGCCAATGCTTCACAAGATCTTGAACGTCAGGACAGGAGATCAAGGGCCTCCAAGAGACAGAAGACAGTGAGTTACCCCTTATATTCCCAGGAAGGTTTTTATGCAGAAGCACAAGAAGGCAGACCCTAAGCAGAGAGGAGCGAGGAGGTGGAGTCGGAAGTCCAGGAAGGAAAGTGTGGCGGGGAGGACCCTGGATAGAAGACCCTGGATAGAGGAAGAGGACTGTCAGAGAGCATCTTGCAGAGGTAACCCTCAGGCAAATGTCAGATCAATTCTTGATCAGCTTCTGAATCTAAGAAAACTTCCAGAGGCAGAGTAAAGAAATGCCGTGAAGGATTAGAGGGTCCAATACTCAGGAACTGCACAAGGCCACTTATGTCGTACTGGGAAAATCTCATACTCAGAGCGGGTTAGTGGATGGAAAGGGTTTTGCCTCAGTAGTAAATTCATGTCAGTCCTCAACTAAACATTGCTCTGATCCCACCTAAGAAAACATCAGTGTAAGGTAATCATCAGACAGGAGTGAAATAATGTAGTCACAGCCAAAAACTAGTTCCAAAGAAGCTGTAGGAGTTCTGTGTGGACAGAGAGGAAAAGAGAAAAAAAAACAATAGCTGAACTGGGCACTCACTACATAATTAACAAGCATATAAATACACACACAAAAAATCAAGTGAAACAATCAAATGAGACCCAGGAAGACACAACTGGTCAAGTTAGCAAGGGGAAGCTAGGAGAAACTTGAACTTGCTGCTTGGAGACCCTGAACATGAAAACAACATAAAGTCAACTTCTAGAGACAAAAAACCAGAATGTCTCTGATAAGGAGCAAACCAGAGAAGACTGACAATAAAAGGCAATAAGAGATTTGTGAGATTATAGACACAGCCATAGGCACTACCCTGACTAAACGCAAAGGGCCAGACAGTGGGCAGAATCAATGGTGTATGGGACAGCTTCAGGTTTCCTAGTGAGTCCCTGGAAGATACATTGACAATCATTTAAAGACATAATGGCCAAATTTTTAAAATATAAAAATATTTTAAAGGATATTTTATTAAAGAGATACAGTGAATGAACACACAGTCAACATCATCAACAAAGAAATCAGGTTCAAACCTCCATGAGACATTTTTATATGACCCATAAGGGAAAAGAACATAAATTCTATCAGAACCCTTTGTCGTTATGGTGGGAATGTGAAGATGTGTAGCTACTTTAGGATAGCAGACCCTCAGAAACATATGGACAACGTTTATATAAAACAATTACATTTCTAGGTAGCTCCTCAAGAGAAAAACATAACCAATACCAGGATGGAGAGATGGCGTAGACTTTAGGAGAATTTTGCTGCTCAGTTATGAGGCTCAGGGTTCAGATCCCAGCACCCATATAAGAAGCCCGACATCCTATGTAATCCTGTAACTCTAGCTCCTAGGGAGGCAGAGGATCACAGGGAGATCACCAGCTTGCCAACTTCTAACCTAGCAACGAAAACATGAGCCCCACATCTAGAGCGAGACCCTGTCTCAAAAGAGTAAATAGAAAATGACAGAGGAGAGCGACACCTGATTCCACCTTCTGGTCTCTGAGCACGGACACACAAATGTGCACCTCTATACACATGTCCACACACTTACACAGCGCATAAAAATAAATCTTTTTGAAATAAAAATATATGAAAGAATACATCCAGATGTTCATGCTAGCATTTATCTATAGTATCCAAAGGCTTAAGACAACCAAAACTGCCCAACACTGAACCGTGAAGGTTGTTCAGAAATTAAAAGTTGGGAATGGATGTACAAAAGCACAAATGGACGTCGAAAACACGGTCGTGAAGGACCCAGATGTCCTGACCACACACTGTGATTCTGTCTGTATCACAGATCTGAAAATGATAAACCCTCCCAGCCAGAAGGTAGCTTATTGGTTCAGTGGCAATGATTTCCAGGGCTGGAGGCAAGAAGAGGCAATGGCTGCCTGGGGCTAGGGGTAAAAAGAGACAGTGACTGTGCAGGGATAGGCTGAGAAGGGGTGGTCACTGTGCAGGGATGGGGTGAGGAGAGGCAGTCACTGCAGGGATGGGGTGGCAAGGGGTAGTCATCATGCAGGGAAGGGGTGAGAAGGGGTAGTCAGTGTGCAGAATGGGTGAGGAGAGGCAGTCACTGAAGAGATGGAGTGAGAAGAGACAGTCACTATGCAGAGGTGGGGTGAGAAGAGGTAGTCACTGTGCAGGGAAGAAGTGAGGAGAGGCAGTCACTACAGGGATGGGATGAGAAGAGGCAATGAAAGCAAGGCTCTGGTCTGTGGTTTGGTTGATTTTGTTTTTACGTGCCTAGGTCCCACTACGCATTTCAGGTTGACTTGAAACTGATGATCCTCCTGCCTCATCCTCTCAAATGCTGGCCTGAAGCAGTTCATCATGTTACTGAATGTTCTAAAAGCTGGACTGTGGAGACTACTATACAGTCCTGTATATGTGCAAGAAATGCATTTACTCGGAATTGGTGAATTTTATTTTATATAAGTCTGAATTATAAATGAGTAAATGGTTTGATATACATGATTCAAAAGTTGAATATGAAGAGAAAATATTTGCAAATCGCATACAAGATTTCAAGGCTTTCACAGGGTAAAGAATAAGAAAGCAAACAAAGCATTATGAGAAGACTTGATCGCATTGTACCCTTTGCTGGACTCCTCCCTGAGAAGTGGTTTTAGGGATTTGGGAAACCTTCTGCCAGTTTCAACAGTTTAAGCATGCACCCATAGTAAGATCATGCCTTCCTCTCAATAAGTATTTGCACAAGAGTAATTAAAGGTCCAGATAGGAACTCGTGTGCTACTCCAGTGTGTTAGTTTTTGTTTTAGCTTATTATATTATATTTTATTACTATTCCTTAGAGGTCTGTTTGTTTTCTAATGAAAGACAGAAATGGGGTAGGTTCAGATGGGAGGGGAGGTGGGGAAGATCTGGGAGGAGAAGAGGGAAAGGAAACTGTAATCAGGATATATTGTGTGAGGAAAAAAAAACCCTATTTTTATTAAAAGGATAAAAAACAAAAAATAACAAATAAAAGGATTGTGCATTTTTATAATATCCCACAAATCCTCCAAAGCAAACATTCTGCAATATTTAGTAACCTGCTATGTGTCTTTCTACCATCCATGGAGCACACTGCTTCCTCAGTCATCTTTGGGAATATATAAGAGGCCCAAAAACCTTAACACAGACATGAGCAATATCCGTAAATCAGTTACCACAGACACAAAAGAGCTAATACAGATGGGGAACTGGTTTATTCCATTATAGGCCAGATATGAAGCTCGAATGAGAAAACATGGAAATTGTCATCTTAAACTTCTCCGTAAAGCAACACACAAACCAAAAACAAACAAACAGCACTGAACAGTGTCCGAGTCATGGAGCCACGGTGCAGTGATGTGCACAGCACATTGACCTCTCAGCAGTCTCCCTGCCTACTGGAGCTGAGCAAACAGAGGGATACACAACTCACCTCTGTCTCCTGGTACCCAAGTTAGAATCCTCACATAAAGGAGCAGGGTGCCGTTGCCCTGACCAGGAATACGACCCACAGCCTTAAGGGAGCTTCCTACCTAAGCATCTCTTCCTACCTTGCAATTTCTGCACTTGTAGTTAAATTTAAATGGACAGCACTGTTTGCTCAAAGGTGCAAATCTCAGGAAGTTTCTATGTGAAGCAAAAGGAGGGCTTTGGGGATTTCCATCTCCTAGTCTGGGGAATCTTCTCCCAGAGCTAAGCTGATCCAACTTCTAAAATTTTCTATTTCTTCATAATCATGAATGTGCCTTTTATTAAATAAATCAACTGAACTTACTGAAAGAATCATAGTTTTGTGTACTTAATCCCTTAGTACAGTGGGGTGTGTGTTCATTTGGATGTATGTGTGGAGAGAGAGAGAGAAAAAGAGAGAGAGAACAGTATTGGGGATTGAACCTAGGGCCTCGCACACACCAAACACACTCTGTACCACTGAACAGGTTTTTAAAGCCGTCTCACTAAGTTACCCAGGCTGGCCTAGGACTTCTTCTGTAACCCAGACAGGCCTAGACTGTGGGATCTTCTGCCTCCGCCTCTGGTATTATTGACCTGTGTCACCAGGCAGGGCAAGCTAACTTGAAGTAGATATTTTAAACTTTCTGTCTTCCTTTTCTGGTTGCATCTATTTAATGTGCACAGTTTGGTGCTTTGATATACTTAGCATTGTATACACTGTAGTAAAATGGTTACACAACCAGAGAATTAATATAGCAAACATCTCAGTCCCGTAGTGTGAGAGACTTTGTTTTCTTTTTTAAACTTTTTTGTTGTTGTTTCTATTGAGCTATATATTTTTCTCCACTCCCCTGCCTTCCTCTCCCCTCTCCTTCTACCCTCTCCCATAGTCCCCATTTTCCCAATTTACTCAGAAGATATTGTCTTTTTCTACTTTCCATGTAGGTTAGATCCATGTATGTCTCTCTTAGGGTCCTCTTTGTTGTCTAGGTACTCTGGGGTTTTGAATTGTAGGCTGGTTTTCTTTGCTCTATATCTAAAAGCCACTTATGAGTGACAGCATATTATATTTGTCTTTCTGGATCTGAGTTACCTCACTCAATATGATGTTTTCTAGATCCATCCATTTTCCTGCAAAATTCAAGCTGTCTTTTTTTTCTGCTGTGTAGTACTCCATTGTGTAAATGTACCACATTTTCCTTATCCATTCTTCAGCTGAGGGGCATTTAGGTTGTTTTCAGGTTCTGGCTATGACAAACAATGCTGCTATGAACATAGTTGAGCACATGTCCTTGTGGCACAATTGAGCATCCTTTGGGAATATACCCAAAAGTGATATTGCTGGGTCTTGAAGTAGGTTGTTTCCTAATTTTCTGAGAAATCATCACACTGATATACAATATAAAGGCCTTTAACAAAATGTTTAGGGACCAAATGAATCTTCGTAATTCAAGAAGGAGAGAGAGAGAGAGAGAGAGAGAGAGAGAGATTTTCCAACAAACTTTTCTTTTTTATTAGAATCTTTAACTGTAATTATGATCAATTGGTCAAGCTCCCTCTTCAGGTAATTCAGGGAACCATAACACCCAAGACTTGGCCACTTATAATAAAGATGCATCATACCCAAGTATGGGTCTTTCCAGGAGCCAAAGAATTACTTACAATCCTAAGTGGGATGGACAGAAGTATAGATAACTATGTATGTCTTATTCTCTAGGAGATGAAATTAATTAGGAGATGAAATGTCCCTACATGTAGGTCATGGGTTATGATAAAGAAACACATACAATATTGTTATTCAGATTCATATTTTCTGATTCCAGGTGTCCTCTTTTCTTCATACATGAGTGATCTTCTATTGTACTGTCAAATTCTAAAATTTATAATTGTATGATACTGGTACAATGGATATGGTGTCTGTGGCATTTAGTCATAGTTTATTGCTATTCATGGCCTTTAAAAACAATTTTCATATTCTTTAATGTTTTTGCTTTCAAAATTGCATATTGTGTCCCTTAATATAAAACTTGTATGTTTTACTATTCATATCTTCAACAGCTTCATGATTTTCATCTGTTTCAACTACCGGTTCCTGAGCAAGGTGTGTTAGTTTTTCCCATCATGGTAATAGAGATTTATATTCCCCTGCTCCCTTTTTTAAATATAGCCCAGGTTATCCTCAGACTCAAGACCCTCCTGGGAAGCCCGAAGAGTGCTGGGAACAGGTGTGTGCTGCCACTCCATGCTTTCCTTGTAATCTCATCAGCATCAACTTCATGTATTTCTTTCTATCTTGAGCTACCTGTGGTAGATCATGCTGAAGAATCATTCCTAGTGCCATGACCAGGAGGTTCTTTCTAATCATTCATGATGTTTATCTTTAAAAATATTGTTTATATCGACATAGATCCCAGCCTTCTCTTCTGGCTATCATGCATCAGCATACACTTCTTTTGTGTTTGCATTTCAGTTAGTGTAGACTCTAAAGGGCCCCCATGGTGGCATTTTCGCACACTCTCTGTTGGTATTCTCCCACTATCTGCCCCACCTTCTTGCTCATCCTCATCCGTGCTCCCTCAGTGGTTTTCCCTCCACAGTTACGTCACACGTATTCTATAGTCCAACCCCTCTCTGTGAGTCCTCTCTCCCCCTCGCAAGCTCCCCTGCTTCTTTCACACACATGCATAGATAGAAATGGGAACCTGGGTCCACACATAAGAGAGAAATGTGTGGCATCTTTCCTTCTAAACCTAGGTTACCTGACTCACCATTTTCAGATCTATCCAGTGTCTTGAAAATGACACCATCTCACTTCTCTTGATGGCAGCGTGGAATTCTGTTGAATATATGTGTCACATTTTCTGAGGATAGACATCTAGGCTGGGTTCATTTCCTGGCTATTATGAACAGTGCAACTGTGAACATAGATGCCCAAGTATCTCTGAGGTAGGATCAAGGCTTTGGGCAAATGTCCAGCAGCTGTGAAGCTAGGTCATACAGTAGTAGCTCTCTCTATTCTCTCTCTCTCTCTCTCTCTCTCTCTCTCTCTCTGTGTGTGTGTGTGTGTGTGCGTGTGTGTGTGTGTTTCTGCCTCTCTCACGTGCCCCCTCTCTCTGTGTGTGTATGTCTGTCTGTCTCTCTCTGCCTCTCTTGCTCTCTCTCTCTCTCTCTCTCTCTCTCTCTCTCTCTCTCTCTCTCTGTGTGTGTGTGTCTGTCTGTCTGTCTGTCTGTCTCTGTCTCTCTCTCTCTGCCTCTCTCGTGCGCCCTCCCCCACACTCTCTCTGTAGCCTTCACACTGATTTTTTAGAGTGACTATATCTACCAGCAGTGGAATCAGGGCTCTTTATCTCACATCCTCAAAAACATTTGCTGTCACTTGTTGTCCTGATGACAGCCGTTACGACTGGAGTGAGATGGGGTCCGGAAACAGTCTTTATTTTCATTTCTCCAGAGGCTAAGGACAGTAAATGTCTTTTGAGTATTTCCTGACTATTTGTATTTCATCTCTTTTTATCATTATAATTTCTAATTATGTGGGGGAATATTTATATGAGTGTAGGTGTCCGTAGAGGTCAGGATCCATAGTTCAGTTGCCAAGTGAGGTTGCTAGGAATCCAACGTATCCTCTGTAAGAGCAGCATGCGCTCGTAACTGTTGAGCCATCTCTCCAACCCCTTGGGTTTCTTCTTCAGATATTGTCTGTCTATTCAGTCCTTCAGCCTTTGATTGACTAATGATTTATTTGGTTGCATGTTTAATTTTTGCAGTTTTTACATGTCTCAGATGTTAATGCCCAGTCTGATATATAACTGGCAGAGAATGTTTGCCCACTCTAGTAATTGTTCCCTTTGTTGAATAGAATCATTTTTATTTCATGTCATCCTGTTTGCTTTTATTTTGTGTAATCAAATTTCTCATTTTCCCTTTTGATGTCTGGTTTAAAAAAAAAAAACCTGTTTTCTGATGCAGAATCACATGCCTGTTCTCCAATATCATCTCCTGAAAGGTCTTGCATTTCTGCGTAAATATAGCTACCATGCCCAACTTTAACCAAAACATCTATTACCCATTGTGAACTAGGTAAGGCACTTCCCTCGTTTTTCTTCTTTATTGGCTTCCTAAATGTTCTTAACCATCACTCTTCCATAAAGTTTAGTATAAGCATCACATGCCCCAACACAAACACTGCTGCACTCTTAAGAGGAGCAGCGTTGAATCTGGAGGAACTTGTAAGGAGGCAGCAGCTTTATGAAATGGAGCCTTCTTACCCACGAGCATAAAGTATCCCTTCATGATTCCATTAACTTCTTCCAATAACATTCTATCATTTTTTTTCCTTAAAGGTCTTACAAACCATTAGATTTGGATTTCCTTCTATGTGCTATTACAAATAGTATCTATTTATTGCACATTCTGCCCATTGGTGGCTGGTTACTATAAACACAATTTACCTCCCTGTGTTACACTGTGTGAAAGAGCAGAGCTGGCCACTATTACTGCCAATAAGTTATCTGTGGGTTCTATTGCATTTTCTATGTAAATAATCATATCACCTGGGAGTTTCAATGGCTTTCTTCTTCTCGAACATTATGGCTTTTATTTATTTCCCTACTTTACTGCGCTGTCTGGGACTGCCAGCATAATGCTGCATAAAAGCGGCAATTGTAAATAGCATTTCCTCGGATTTGATCTTAAAAGAGCCGCTTTCCTCAATTTCCTGTTAGATATGATGTTTCCTAGAAGAGTCTTAGATCAAGCAGAAGGGGATTTCTTCGTTCTTCTCTCACTAATACATTTTAGCAGCCTTTTCTACGTACGTGGAAATTACTTCAAGCTATTTCTCCTTTAATCTTCTGGTGGAGTGAATTCTATTAATTGATTCTCTAACGGGATCCAGACTCACAGCCTGAAATGAGCCCCACCTGGGCATGGCATGTGATCTGTTGAACGTACTGCCCGTTTCCTTTTTGGTAACAACTCGCTGGGGCCTTTCCCACTGATGTTAATAAATGAGAGTGGTCTGAGGCCTCCTGCCTTCCTTCTTCAAGAGCGCTGATGCAAACATTCTGTCTCATCAGATATGCGCCTTCTCCTCTAAAGAATCAGTAAAAATTTCCGGGGGAAAATTATTTTCTCAGTTTGATGATTGTTGGCATCAGCTGGTCCAAATGTATCATTTGGGCTTATCACTGTGTTTTATTTAGACTGTACACTTTTTGTATCCAAAAAGAAAAGAAAAGAAAAACCCAAGTTTTCTTGAAGAACAAGGGACTGCCTTATGAGCAGGAGTGTTCTCTCTCCAAAGATGAAGCAGAAAGGAATGATGCTGTGGCACCCTGTCCTAGAGATTGGGTTTGTTTGTTGGGTGTTGGCTGTCTCAGTGACTTAGAGGACACAGGCATCTCTTTAAGGACACTGCTCCTCAGGGTTGGTCTCAGCTCCAGCACCACCGTGTGCCCGGCACAGCCCCTCCTATGCTGCACAATGTCCCCCACCAGGCTGGCCTTGCTGTCATGTCATTGTCTGAGATATTAGTCAATCAAATACCCTGAGTGTGTGTGTGTGTGCGTGTGTATGTGTGTGTGTGTGTGCATGCTCACCCATGCATGTTAAGTGACTGCCTTTCTAGAAGGAATGGTATTAAGTTACTAATGAGTTGTGACAAGGTTCTTCAGTTCCTCTGTTGAAAACTTAATCCGGAAATCCATACATTAATGCTATATAGAATGGGGAAACTGGGTGAGAACCTGAGGATGAGCCCCATGAGGGCACCCATAGCTTTAGAAGAAGAGGAAGAGAGCCCTGGGATGGATGGCATGTGTGCTCTGTCCCAGCAAATGATACCTCTGCTATGTTAAAGTGAAGCAAGAGATCCCCTCTAGACACAAGCAGATGCTGGCACCCAGAACTGTGAGTCAAATAAACGTTTGTCTGTTTAAATTACCTGATCTCAGGTGTCTTTGTTAGAGTTTCTATTGCTGTGAAGAGACACCATGACCACAGCAACTCTTACAAAGGAAAATATTTAATTGGGGCTGGCTTACGGTTTAAGAGATTTAATCCGCTGTCATCGTGGTGTGACATGGTGGCATTCAGGCAGACGTGGTGCTGGGGAAGGAGCTAAGAGCTTTACATCTTTATCTGCAGACAGCAGAAGGAGACTGTGTGCTACATTGGGTATAATTTGAGCATATCAGACCTCAAAGCCTGCCTCCACGGTGACATACTTTTTCCAACAAGGCCACACCTCCAAAACTGCCACTCCCTATGGGTCAAGCATTCAAACATAATAGTCTTTGGAGGCCTTTCCTATTCAAACCATCACATTCCACTCCCTGGCCTGCATAGGCTTGTAACCATAACATAATGCAGAAATGCATTTAGTCCAACTTCAAGAGTCCCCAAAGTCTTTAACAGTCTCAGCAATGTTTTAAAGTTCAAAGTTCACAGTCTTTTCTGAGATTCACATAATCTCTTAACAGCAATACCCTATAAAAAAAAGTTAAAATTAAGAAAAGATCACATACTTCCAACATATAATAGCACAGGAGATACATCACCATTCCAAAATGAAGGAAAGGGGAGAGAGTAAGGAAATACTGAAATCAGCTGGGAAAAGTCCTAACTCTAATCTCCAGATCTGGTGTAAAAGCTTTCCATGTCTACAACTCCCTTCAACTTTGTTAACTGAAACACACTTCTCTCTCTTAGGCTGGTTCCCCTCCCTATTAGCAGCTCTCCCCAGCAAGTGTCCCATGACTCTAGCATCTCCAACAGTCTTAGGGTCTCCAGGATAATCCAGGCTCCACCCTCACAGATTCACACAATAGCCTCTCTGGGCCTCCACTCAGAGACACCCTTGTCTCACCTCAGCAGCTTTCCTTAGTCAAGGAGAGAGATGATTCCATAACCCCTTTCTGTATCCTTGATTCCAAAGTCAGAGCTTTATGGCTGAAACCGCCAAGTTCTGTTGCTTGTTGGTGCTGGAACATGGCCTCTTTGTTCAATTACTTCCTCACCAGCTCTGTTTTCGATGGTTACCGTGATGGCTAGCCTTGGTTGTCAATTGACTATATCTGGAATGAACCACAACCCCAGAAATGGAGAGTACATCCGTGATCAGATCTTGAGGCAGAAGGACACACTTTTAATCTGAGCCACACCTTCTGTTGGAACCCTATATAAGGACAATGGAAGAAAGAAGGTTTGCTTCTTCTTCTCCTGCTTGCCCCCACCTTGTCAGCACATCCATTCCTTCACTGGCATTGAAGCCTACTTCTTCAGGATTCCAGCATATACAGAAAACCAGCTGACACACACAACTGAGACTGAACAACTACTAGATTCTTGAACTTTCCATTCAACAAGCCACTGTTGGATTACTTGGTCTGCAGCCTATAAGTCATTCCAATAAATGTGTGTGTGTGTGTGTGTGTGTGTGTGTGTGTGTGTGTGTGTGTGTAGGCAGATAGACAGATCAAAACAAAGACAGAGAGGTTCATTCCAGAAGTTCTGTGACTCTAGAGCACCATGACTAATGCAGTTACCTTCACTGCCTAAGTTTGTCTGTCCTGGAACTCACTCTATAGATGAGGCTGGCCTACAGCTCAGAGATCTACTCGCCTCTGTCTCCAGAGTGCTGGGATTAAAGGCGTGTACAATCATGTCTAGTCCTAAATTATTCTTTAGCTCCTTTTCATGAGATGGAAGTTCAGCTGGGTGGGGTCTTGCTCTGAGGTCACCATTCCCTTTATTCCCTTTCTTAATTTGTTTATCTCCTTGAACATAGGACTTAGCACCATTCTACTTCCTGGTACCCCTTTTCTCCTCAGTCTTTATATTTTTACTTGATCAGCTTGCCCCTTTTCATTGTGAGTCTTCATAAGAGGGAACACTAGTGACATACTACAGAGTCAATACCAGGCTGTTTTGAAATTTCCTCTGCCAAAAGAGTTAATCAAAAGCTTTTCAATTTAGCCTCAGGAAAACTTTTCAGACAAGGGCAAAAGCAGCTGCATTCTTTGCCAAAATAACCAAAGAACTTTCTCCAGGCAACACACAAACATTCTTCTACTCTGAAACCTCTTGAGCTAGCACCCCACAGATCAAATCATCCTCAGGACCACTGTCTTCCTGTTCTTACCAGTTTGGCACATGAAGCTTCTACTTAAATCATTCAATTGCTTTTCTAATCCAAGTTCCCAAAGTCCATATTCCTCCAAACAAAAGCATGGTCAAGCCTATCACAGCAATACCCCAATCCCTGGTACCAACTTCTGTCTTAGTTAGGGTTTCTATTGCTGTGAAGAGACACCATGACCATGGCAACTCTTCTAAAGGAAAATATTTAATTGGGGTGGCTGGCTTACAGTTCAGAGGCTCAGTCCATTATCATCATGGTGGCACATAGCAGCTTGCAATTGGCCATGGCGCTGTGAAGGAGCTGAGAGTTCTACATTTTGATCCACAAACAACAGAAGGAGACTGTGTGCCACACTGGGTGTAGCTTGAGCATATGAGACCTCAAAGACTTACTTCACAGTGGCACACTTCCTCCCACAAGTCCATGCCTTCTCAAACAAGGTCACACTTCCTAATAGTGCCATTCTCCATGAGCCAAGTATTCAAACATATGAATCTATGGGTGCCATTCCTAGTAAAATTACCACATATGATACTTTGTTACGGTAACAGAAAACAGAATGCAGTCACATTTTCAGTGGCACAGGCCTCCAATGAGTCACTACAGTAACTCTGTGAGACGGAAATTACTGCACTAAATTTACAGAAGCGAGAGAATGAAAGTCAGACAAAGGTCCCTGAGCTAGTAAGTATCACGAGTAGGAATCTGAACCAAAGGATGTCTGATGCCAAACTCTGTTCCTAACCACAGCTTCAGATGCTCATCCTTCCCAGTTCTTCTTCACTCATTCTCCAGGAAACCTTACTTAGGCACACTTCCATTACACAGCCACAGCCACAAAACCAGTCAAAGATGTCACCCAACAGGAACGTCCTATGTCCGGGAATCAAATCCCTGTTTGCCGGCTACAAACAACTAGCACAAGTAATTTTTACAATAAGCAAAACTATCAAGCAAAATAAAAACCAGAAAACTACATTTCAGCAAATAAAACAAAGCACAAGCATTCCACATATTGATGACTTAGAAAAATCAATACGGAAAATGAAAAACGGCCTAGAAAGAAAATGAGCAAAACAGATGAGGGTGAAATTCCCAAGAGGGGCCATGGGACTGGACAGGCTCAGTCTGCACTTTGAAGTGAGCCCACCTACTGCAAGAGTTGAATGCATCAAACTGCTAGAAGAAAACAAATCTTCCAGATTTGGACTGTGTTGGGTGGCAATCTCCTCCAAGATTAATCTTCCATCTTAGAAGGAAACTCAAAAGCTCAAGAGGTAAACAATTCAAAATATCTTCAGAAAATCCCTAAAGCAAACCAGATTCACCAGGTCCCTCCCTCCTCAGGAGAGGATACAAGCAGCAAGAACTCATTCACAGATCAGCCAACCTGCCTAGAAGACTCTCTAATCAGCGGAGCCAGCAGGAAGAAGCAGAGAGCAGCTGAGCTCCCTGGACAAGGCTCAACCCTGAGGACCTACAGGCAATGGGCACTTTCCAGCCAGTAGAGCTGCCTACAGGATGTGCAGTGAGCTCCAGGTTTCTGACTTTTGTGAACTGTCACCCATGCTGAGTGGACTTTGGTGATAAAACTGTCTTCAAGTCCTCTCTGCTCAAGTAACCCCTTGCCAAGACTCCTGTATGTAACCACAATAAAAACCCCTTGTTACACCAAGTTGGACTTTGGTGATATCCTTACTTGGGTCCATCTTTAGTTCCCTATCTGGGGGTATAGACATTTGTTCTCATCTTCTCTGGAATAGTGTCTGCCTTAGCTAACATTTCTGTGGCTGTGCTGTGAAGAGACGTCATGACCATGTCAGTTCTTATAAGGAAAATATTTAATTGGGTGGCTTACAGTTTCAGAGGTTTAGTCCATTGTCATCATGGCAGGACATGCAGCCTGCAGGCAGACATGATGCTGGAGAAGGAGCTGAGAGTTCTACATCTTGATCCTCAGGCAGCAGGAAATGAACTGGCACACACTTCCTCCAACAAAGCCACATCTACTCCAATAAGGTCACATCTCCTAATAGCTACAACGAGTTAGATTTAGCGACAATCCCTGCACTTGGGAAGCTGAGGCAGACGAACTGACATGAGCCTGAATCCAGAACGGATCAAATAGTCCCTTCCAGGACAGGTTGGGTTTTTGAGATTCTGTTTCAAATAAACAAACATGCAACAAAGTCAGGCTTCAAAGACTGATGTCAGAAGGCACCATGGACACAACTCTGCTTTTAAAGAACTTGCTCCACAATCACAATGACCTGAGTTTGGCTCCCCAGCACACAGGTAAAACGTCATACATGTCTGAGCACACCTGTAATCCCAGGACTAGGAAGCAGAGACAAGAGGGTCCAGGTGAACTGGAAAATTCCAGGTTTCAGCAAGAGAGCCCCATCTCAAAAGGAAGACACCTGATATGCCAACCTATCCCATATACCACATATGCACACATATCCATGTGTGTGCGTGCACACACACACACACACACACACACACACACACACACACACTGATACCACCAGGAAAGTAAAAAATTTTAACTCTCAATTTGAGAGAAAATATCTATAATTGGTAGGCTAAGGAATTTAGATGTAAACTTTGTTTTTAAAAAAAAGTGTTCAACCCACAAGTGAAGACAATCCAGTATTTAAGAAGGGAAGTGTCTGAACACAGTCTCTGGGAAGGAATACAGCCAACTGAGAGTCTTTACTCATGGTTCTGGAAGTGAAGGGCATGGTTCTGAGGGTGAGTGGCACAATGCTGGGGGTGAATGGCATGTGCTGGGGTGAATGGCATGGTGGTAGAATAGGATGGCATGGTATTGGGAGTGAATGGCCGGGTGAGTCCGCAGAACAGCTGAGCGATTTAGGTAAATCCATGGAGTCATCCTGTGGCATTTCAGTTAAGCATTTATAAAGAGAAGCACGGCAAACAATAAGACGTTTTCTTGAACTTCAAAGTTCACTTTTTAAATGATTCTATCCCTCCACATTGCTAAGGGAACAAGAAAGGCAGATCGAGTGGAAGAGCAACCAATGCATATCTGTCGGAAGCAATATTTGTGAATATATCAAAATCTTGAAGAATACAAATAGTCCTTATTCAAGCAATTCCTCCCTAGAAAATATAGCCTGTGGGAGTAACTGGAGAAATCCTCAGAGCTTCATATACAACAACGCCTATCATGTGGATATTTTAATAGCAAAACAAGAAAATGGCAAATACTCTAATTATCCAACAACTGGGAGATATTTGAAGATATTACTGTGCAAACACATAGAAAAACATTGGCCATCTATTTTTAAAACATGCTTAGGAAATAGAAACCATGCCAGGGAGGTGGGTTGGTGTGTAAAGGCGCGTGCCATCGAGTCTGATGACATGAATTCTTCATAGTGGAAGGGGAAAACCAATGCCCACAATCTGTCCCTGACCTCAACACAGGAGCCATGACTTGGGTAAGCATGCACACACGACGTGCGCATGAGCACGCACACACACACACACACACACACACACACACACACACACTTGCACATACATGAATAAGCAAATAAAATAATAAAAATAAAGAATTAGAGGAAATTATACAGCATCCATAGAGAATGAGAGAGCATCTGTGAAGCAGTGAGGAGGGTGAGTCTAATCTTGGACAGTGTTGGAAATACACACGCTAAAGCATTAATTAACAGTGGCTTCTTAATGGGATATGGTAATAGAAAATCATTTTCATGTTGTTTTGTGTTCTATGTGCTTCTAACCCACATAGTAAATTCTGAGCATTCAGTCACCAGAAAAGCAGTGTTCCATGTGATTCCCAGCATCCTCCCCAAAACTGCAATGGTTGACGGTTTATAAGACATGGCTTCCAGGTTGGATGATCCCTACATTTTCATTTCTAAGGGCCTCATGCTGCTGCTGTTCCAGACTTAGGCTGTGGCTTTTCCCAATTCCCTAAGCTCTCAGAGACAGATTGTCTCATCTTCTTTTAAACTCCATTCCCCACCCAGAGAGGGAGGAGTTGCAGTCTTGAAAAATAAGGTATCAATAGTTTGGGGAACAGGACATTGTGAGATGAGGCAAGGCAAACCCTGCAGAGACCTGGAAACGATTTTTTTCTCACACAAAATATAATTAATCAATGATGTCCAAAGAAGAGGAATCAATATTTTTATAAATGAGAAGATCATGCGGCAAGAAGGAATTGTTGCAGTGGCCACTTCATCTTTCACCTGCTAATCCAATGTAAATTATGGGCTTTTAGGCTGATATTCTCTGCCTTTGCCAGCAGAACTTTTCCCCACTTTGGCATTCTCATCACATTCTCATCCCGACTTTCTAATTCTTCTGTCTGACCCTTGGCAGATGCAGTGCGCCAGGGGCTCCTAGCAAGTAGCTCACCTTGGATAACAAAACCCCATATCCACCAGCAATCTCCTCTCCCAGACCTTTGCAAAACTGTTGCATTGATCTACCCTGCATCTTCTAGTACACAAGGAAAAACAAATACGCACTTGGGGACAGTGACAAAGCTTAGACAAATTGCAGCTTGGTGGAGTCTCCTCAGTGTCGTATTTGTTAAGTGCCTGATGTGTACCTCCACTAATGCATGCATGAAAGTGCAGAGATAGCACTACTTTTGGGGATACACAGTCTAACGGCAAAGACAGGCCCATGATGAAGAAGGGAGTGGTGCCATAGAGGGTTCTTCATTGCCGGTGTAGGTAGTTGTATGGAAATGCGGAGGAAGGAACCTCTCGCAGTGAGAGGTAAAGATTTGGTCCCGCAATTCCTGAAGGGTAGAGAACTATTTGGCAAGCAGGCAAGAGTAAAACATACCATGGAAAATAAAGGAAACTGATAAAGGAGACAGGAGTTCAGAGATTCCAATGGATGACTAGGGCAAAGGCATACTCTCAGCTGTGGTGCACAGGCTGATCTGCTGAACACCCAGAGCACGCCAGCACCTGGAAGGAAGCCTGCCCAGGCAGGAAGCAGGACCAGGCAAAGTGTCAACCTGAGAAGGGATAAGTGGGTCAGCCCAATGACCTCATTTTCTGAGTCAAAGACATTCCCTTTTGGTTGCAATTTATTTACCAGTTGTTTTCTAATGGCCTGATGCTGTGCGAGGGCTGGCTTCTCTCTGCGGTGCTTAGAGGAATTAAGACTACACCCAGGGAGGCCAACTAGTTAAAGGGGGACTTGGAGATGGACTACAGTAGAGAAACTGGGAGCAGAGGTGTTAAGAGGCTTATCCTGAATGATCCCTGAATTAGTTGTTGGGTCCAGAAAGATCTAGGTCATGTGACCGTGGACAAGAGCTCTTTGCTTTCCTGTACTCTGTCCGGGAAGATCAATGTCAGCAACAGCAGTGATCAGACACAGGACTGAGAAAATGGCTGAGTTAGTGAGTTAGTGGGTGTTTGCCCCATAAGCGTGAGGACCCAAGTTCAGATCTGCAGCACCCATATATAAAGTGGTGTATTCCTAAAATCCCCACAGGGAAGGAAATGTGTACGGTAAGAGGTGGGGAGGGTGGGACACCCAGACCCTTGAAACTCATTAGCTAGCCAGTGTGGCCAAATCACTGAGATAGCGAAGTCAATGAGACACCCTGTCTAAAGGGGAGAGTGACTGAAGGAAGACACGGATGTCTACCTAAGGGGTGTGTGTGTGTGTGTGTGTGTGTGTGTGTGTGTGTGTGTGTGCGCGCACACACACACACGCGCGTGCGTGTATATACACTATTTAGCAAGTAAACAAGAGTAAAACATACCTTATTTTCATGCTAACTCATTTAACGCTCTGACTGCTCTGCTCCATTAGGTAGGGGTTACTTGGGGAAGTAAATAATTTTTGGACTGCCTCTAATCACTCCACTTTACCATCTAAAAACAAACTGGACCAGAGAGTAGTACCTGAGTTCCGGGAGGGGCTGAGCATCATCCACACAGCTAGAAGACCTAAGAGTGAAACCGCACCCTTTGTAGACAGGGTTTCATGACTCCATTAGGGATGATATCCTCTTCTGAGAGGAGGATCATGCTGTGGTTTGAGAGGAAAATGTTCCCCTCAGTCTTGTATGTTTAAACACTTGGTTTCTAGCTATTGATGCTGTTTTGGAAGGGCTGTGAGCCTTTGGGGAGGAGAGTCACTGGGGCTGAGCTCCCAAAGGCTGCAACCAAGCCAACCTTCTAACCAACTCTCTCTTTGCTGACATACAATGTCACCATCACCCACAACCAGTTCCTGCTGTCAAGATAAACCTGTCTTGCCTTAAGCTGATTCTGTCATCTGTCAGGTAAGTCATTGGTGGAGTTAGGATTTTGCCCATAGAGACCCCTGCAAAGAGTTTAGGAATACACAGAATGGGGTTCATGCAAGGGATCAAGGATCCAACTAAAATGATTGGGCTTAATTCCTTGCTCCAAAAACAAAGGCAGAAATGTAGTCAAGAGCCTCAGACTAACACAGACATCATAGCTACTGTCAGCCAATAGACCTTTGAAAGGTCAAGAGCCGACATCCTGCTCTGGATAGAAAGAGCACCGCTCACTCACTAGAGAACATCTCAGAAACACGGAACCTTGTACGCTCTCAGCTTTCATGTCCATCAGACTTGCTACCATCCACCAATAGCATCCCCCAGCTGAATCTCCACAGGTCACTGGGCACAGTCCCCTCCCCTCCCCATCTCTTGATTGAAAATACCAGTTAGATTAGTGGTTTTGACACCTCAATATTCTCCCCAGATAAGGCCCATGTGTCTTCTTCTTTGTCCTTGCTGTCATGTAGCAAATAAGTGCACCTCTTAATACTTTATAAAGAAACGTCATAGTCGGTGAATGCCCACAGGGCCAGTTCATACCAGCTCTTCCCAGTATTTATCATGGGAGTGTGAGTGATACATGTGAATGCATGGATGCCGAGATGGATGATACACAAGCGTATGAGTGTTTGGAATTGGATTATGTATGAATGCATGAAAAGAATCCTTGTCCTTTGATTCACTTGTTAAGCATAGTACATCTTTTTCTCTGAGAAATAGTCTGCCCAGCCATGTGAAGCTTGCAGACTAGCAAGAAAGAATTGTAAAACTCACCCTAATAAGTAATTTTAACTAGGCAGCTACTATGGAAAATGCCAAGGTGCTAAGGTAAAAAAAGTCCTTGATACAGGAAGTATTTCAAATTTCTGACTCTTAAAACTATTAAGATATTTGCACAGACATAAGGAGCCTTTGGGTGGGATTCAAGTATAAATATGAAACTCATTATTGTTTCCCATATGTATACACAGCATGGCAGTAATCTTATATAGCATCTTAGTGAACCCGATTTTTTTTGAGACAGGGTTTCTCTGGTGAACCCGAATTTTTACTACGAAATCAGATGTGGAATTTTCAATTTGTAGCTGCATGTTGCCACCTAAAAACATATTGAACTTTGAAGTATTTCATCAGGTTTTTAATTTTTAAGTAGAGAATGCTTGGGCCAAGAAGTGTGGGAGTCAAGCAGGATCTCTCCAAGCAAAAGTGGGTACCAGGACCGATGTTCACACCTAAGGGCTGCCCGAGGGCAGAACGAGTAGGCTGGATGTCACAAGGTTTCAGGTAAGAGCAGCTCTAAACTGACGTGATGCCCAATGCAGGCGTCCAAGAGTGTGAAGAAGCCTGGCTCAGTAGACTAAAGGAAAGAACAGAACAGAAAGAGCCGAGTATACAGAACTTCAAATGGCAGGCAGGGACTGTAAGGAGGACTGCGGGTCGTGAAGAGATCTTAAAGTCAGATGAAGGATTGGAAACTTGTTCCTGTCAGCAAGGGTAAATAATCACAGATGTGGGCAGACCGGGCCTGTGCACCCGGAATAGCAATGGGCCCCGGAGAATGGGGTAGAATGTGCTGTGCGTGGCTCACTGGCTATGATGAAGTGCACAAAGAAGGCAGAGTTCCTCCACCATTGTTATGCTCTCTTCCCATTATCCCCACAGTGTGGAGATTCAAACAGTGTATTGATGTTGGTGTCATCGCAGCCCTTCCCTTGAATAAGGTAAGTGACTGCCCTTGCATTTAGAAGAGGTTCATTCCCTTTCTCCTTAGCCTCTGCTGAGCCACAGGGAGTTGGCTGATAATTTGTTCAGGAATTATCGTAGTGTCATGCAACAGTGACGTCATACTTGTCTACCCAACAAAATCTCTCCAAAGAGCCTTCCTTGAGTAAGTCGGCAAATGCACTTAAGGCTTAAGGACCAACCGTCCCTCCTAAAAGAACAAGTTACAGATTTAAGTGCCTAAAGCTTTCATTTAATCCTCTTAATATCTCCATGAGAACATTTGACATGTTACCCACTTCCCAGATGAGGAGTTTGTGGATGCAGTTTTCTACATCCCTCAGAGTACCCACATAGCTAGAGAGTGGTAGACTCAAGTAACCCATCTTAGGCTTAAACTGACGCTTTTTCCAGTAGACTGTATTGGCTATGAGCAGATTCCCTACTGTGATTTATGCACTGGTCTGGAGGAGATATTTCAGCTGAGCATGGTGGCATATTCTTATGATCCACCTTGGGAGGTAGAGGCCAGGGGATCATTTCAAGTTCAAGGCCAGCCTAGACTACATAGTGAGTTCCAGGCCAGCCAGATCTATATAGCAAGGTACTATCTAAACAAAAACTAAAAGAGAGACATTTTGGTAGCAACTGATTATGTCAGTCACTGGACTCACAGAACTTCTCCATAAGTGAAAGACAAGTGTCTATGTATTCATACAAGTGTCTATGTATTCATACAAGTGTCTATGTATTCATACAAGTGTCTATATACTCATTTGATCTCAACATGGCTGTTCCACGTTGCTTTGTTGTGTTCCATAATTTGTTTGCACGTGTGGTATTAAATGAAGCTATCTGTACCAGTTACTTTTGATGTGGCTATGACAAAAATGTCCGGTAGAAAGAAATAAAGGGAGGATGGATTTATTTGGGCTCACAGTTTCCAAAGGATTTCAGTCTGTGCTAGAATAGAAGGCGTGGCTATGTGACTCCACCCACGACAGTGGGAGCATATGAAGAGTGACTTTATACAGAAGCAGACCAAGCAGCAGTGGACTAGGCTGGAGCAGGGCTAGACTACAGCATTCTGAAGGACAGCCCTGATAACTCTCCTGCCTCCAGCGAGGCCCCACCTCTTAGAGATTCTTCAGTCTCCCAAACAGTGGCACTAGCTGAATCCAAGCATTCAAAATGTGAGCCTACAGAGTTATTCTGGGTTTAAACTACAAATACCATAGACTCTCCATACACACTTGTTCCTACTCAGAGCCCAGATCAATTCAGATTAGGTCTACAGAGACATCTGTGCAATTGAGGCCCAGTGTGAGACATTAGGGTTTATCTTCAAGGTTAGTCACTGACAGATGAAAGTTATAATTATCTGTAGACCATTTATCTCATTCTCATGTAAATTTCAAGGAGACATTCTGTCCCAACAAGTCATTAGAGGAGCTGAACTTACCTAGAATCTGTCAGAACTTACTATCATCTACTATCTAGATGATGCAACAGACCATACCAGAGCCTCTCTCCTGCTTATACATTAATCTGATGTTCTCTCCAGATACCTGTTCCTGAGAGTCTACAGTAGAAAGGCTGGTGAATGGGAGGAACCTGCATCTTCTTTTCCTGGAACTCAAATACCAGCTTTGCCCCTCATGTCTGGAGAGACCTGGCAACTCCTTCTCTAAACATCTTGGCTGAGGAAGCAATGTCAAACTTTCCTGTGGTACTTCATCCGTACTTCACAGCCTAGGTAGAGAAGGTACCATAAGCTCTACTTCAAGTACCAGTAATTACTGGACTTGAAAATAAGAAAATAAAATCCACTTCCTCTCTCAGACCTCGGGATCTCAGTCTCTATGAGTGTCTACTACTTTTTGAGTCCTGATGTCACCCACATGTAAAATTGATGTTTGCCTCTCTAGCACCCACACAGCATTTTCCCTCTTCCTTCCTAACAGTTAAAACCCTTATTTCCCACATGGGTCTATGAGAATCATGGGAGGCTAACCTCATCTCCAGCTTCAAAAGTTAAGTTTAATACATCAGCCAACCAGTCTGCATATCCCAACAGAACTGTGATGCATGACCAAAACTGACGAGCCAGCCAGAGGGGAAGGGCTTTAGTGAAAAAGATTTGCTCTATTCTGCTTTATTTGGATAGGGAAGTATGTGACCCCTCTGGCCACTGGCAGCCCTACAATAAAGCCTAAACGAGAGAGGAGATGTGAATCTTGAGTGATAGCACTGAGCTGTTGGATCAGTCAAGCCCAGAGCTGCCCCACCTTTGACATCATTGCTTTGTAAGGAGAAGTCTCCCTGTTGTTTGGGTCAGCTTGGGATATTAAAATATACTGCTTGGGGCAACAGGCATTCTCAGGTTTATGTCTCTAGCCTACAATCACTTCCTGAGTACTAAACTTTGCACATGATTAGCTAGACTTAAAAAGAGCCAGCCATTATTATTTTGTTAAATGATCTCACTGCCTACTTGTCTTCTAAATATTGATGTTCACACCCACAGATCCTGGCTGCTTTCAGTCTAATGCATGAAATAATCCCATACCAGGAGAATTCTGGGAAGGAGGAAGCCCATTCCTCTGCAGTCCTGCCCAGACCACCAAAGAAGCAGGATGTGACCTGCTCCACTAAAAAAGGTACCAAGCCATATGGCTAACATAGATAAGAATAATTGACTAATATAAGTTTTAAGAGCTAATAAGAAGCCTGAGATAATGGGCCTATCAGTTTTATAATTTATGGAGACTTCTGTGTGATTTTCTTTGGGGGCTTGCCGGCTGTAAAAACTGGGCAGAATAGAAACCCCAACAAGCTGGCCCTCATACTACAGGCATCTTTTTGTGTGGATAACAACCAAAGTGCTGAGAATAAGAGACTGAGTGTCCAGCCCCAAATGGCATGTCTATTTTAAGCCTACCACTAATGAGGCTCAGGGAATATCTCAGAAGAGGAGAGGAAACAAATGTAAGAGCCAGAAAACAAAGCTGTAAAATGCTGTCCTCTGGACATGATATGGCCTTGGCATTCATGAACTCACAGCAGCTGTGGTCACCTGCACAAGATCCAGACAAGATGAAGCCAATCGAAACCCTAGAGTAGATGGACGACTCAATGGTCTCTGTCCCTTTCCTTACTGAGGAGCTGTTGGTAGTTAATGGCAGCTAGGGGAAGGAGAATCATTCTTCTTTGAAGAAATACCCATTGGCAGCTTTCCAATGCTCCAGTGGATAGTACCACACACATACACATATGGGCAGAGAAGAGGAAGAAAGGAATGAAAGAAGGAGGGAGGGGAAAGAAGGGGAGGGAAGGAAAGAAGGGAAGACATGAAGTTGGAAGCAGTTATGTTGGGACAGGTATGGGGTAGAGTTGAAGGGAGAAATGGGGGCAGATGTGATCATATTTCTCTGTGCACATGTAGAATCACCTGGATTGCAGTTCTAAGTTCCTCTCATATAGAGTCTTGCATGTGCTGCACCCTGCCCTCCTTCCAAGTTCACTCCCTCTGCACCCTCTCCAACCAGGTGCCTAGAGCTTCCCCCTAGTCCTGGCCACCACCTCCATTCTGCTCCTCTGCATCACTCTACTGCTCAGCAAGTTTCAACATGTGCCCTGCTGGGGCAGCCTCCTCCTTGTATCTGAAGTGTCTTCATCTCTGTCTTCTTCGCTGACTTTACCTCTTGCTTCCAGCCAATGTGTCTCCAACCCCCTCAGGGAATTTTCCTCAGCCCTCTTCTCTACTCGCACTCCCTTCAGCATCTCAACACACCCTGCCTTTAGCCACTGTCTATAAAATGATAGTTCTCCACTCCTCCCCGAGGTCTGACTTCAGTGTGGCATTGCCGGCATGTGTCCGCTGAAAGCTTCATGTGATGTCACCAAATAGGAACTTGACATGAGTACATCTTGAATTGACTTCCCTGTCTTGGTAAGAGACTCACTCACCTGCCTATGTTACTGTGACAACTTAGAGAAGAGAGGCTTTGTTTTGGCTCATAGTTCCAGGCCTTGGTCAGACAGCCCAGATGTTACTGAGCATGTGAGGTAGAACAGCATAGTGGAAGAGGTTAAAGTTGCTCATCTCCTGGCAATCCAAGAAGGAGAATGAGAGAGACAATGAGGATGAAGCGGGGATGAGCTATATCTTCCCAAGGCCTAATCACCTACTTCCTTCAGTAGCCCCAGACCCTAGTTCCCAGCATCTCTCCATAATGCTGCCAAATTCTGAACCCATCAGTGGATTGCACCCCACTTATGAAATCTGAGCTTTTACAGTCCCATAACTTCTCCAAGGTCCCTTCTCTGAGTATTCCTTGCACTGGGGACTAAACCTTCAATACATGAGCTTCAGGGGAGGGTACTATACACCCAAACCATAGCGCCTGGCTGAAAGCTGCCTCCAAGAGGACAAACATCCTCAATCTTTCCATTGCTGGGTGAGTAGAGGATAGGGCTTCCAGCAGCTGTGTGTGATAAAACAATCAGACAACAGAATCTATAAGAGGTCAGCGAAGGCTGGCCCAAGGACAGGACGTAGACAGCTACTGCAAGGTGGTCGGGTTGACTGTGGGTGTGAACATCTGCTGAAAGGCAGCCAGGCAGAGAAGTTAGTCTGGGACACACTGAGTTTCAAGGGAGAAGGGCAGTCTACACGGAGAGCCTGCTGAGTAAGTTGGGCACCCATCTGCCTACCTGGCAGTGGCATAATGCACATGTGCCTGGCTAAACTGAAGGTGACAAGAAATGTTTCCTGCCCTCCCAGAACTCTTTCCCTCATGCCAGAAGCTGATGCCAAATCCTTGGTTTACACACCAAGGAGTAAACATAATTGCAGATAGATAGATAGATAGATGGATAGATAGATAGATAGATAGACAGACAGACAGACACATACATACATACACACACAAGGATGAAAGAGAGCAAAGCCTAGGCAGGGTAGCAGCTGAGCTGGAGTGTGTTAAGGTATCAAGGAGGTAACACTCTATTTGAGACCTTAAGGAGGGAGCCTACCATGAATGAAGGTGGGGAACCAGCCAGGCCAACCACTCAGCAAAGCAAAGTTCATGTAAAAATGCCTGGTGTACAAACATCTTAGAAGGCACAAAGAACAGCAGGAAGGCAGTGTGACAGAGAGGACACTAAGGGCAGGGCACCAAGCAAACCCTTTGCCCATGAATTTGTTCTGATCATGACGGGCAGCCACAGAAGACTCAGGTCTGTTTACATGTAAAATATATGCACTTGAGACCAGGAGTATTGATGGGTGCTTACACTGTGGAATGATTATATGCTAATTAGCATATTTTTTACCTCACACTTTTTTTATAGTGAGAGCATTTATAATTTACTCTTTTAGCAATTTGAAATACATAATACATTGTCATTTGTTGCAATTAGCTTCCTGTGTAGGACTCCCGATGCAGTGCTGTTCGGAACAGCTAAGATATGGAAACAACTCAAGTGCCATCAAGTGTGGAATGAATACACAAAATTTGGAACATGTACAAGCTGGGATAGTGTCTTAGTTAGGGTTTCTATTGCAGCAAAGAGACACCATGACCACGGCAACTCTCATAAAGGAAAACATTTAACTGAGGCAGCAGCTTACAATTTGGAAAATCAGACTTTTATCATCATGGCAGGGAGCATGGCAGCACACAGGCAGACATAGTGGTCAGACATCTTGGTCAGAAAGCAACATGAAATGGACCGAAACACTGGGCAGTATCTTGAGCAAAAGAGACCTCAAAGCCCACCCTCACAGTGACACACTTCCTCCAACAAGGCTACAATCACTCAAACGAAGCCACACCTCCTAATAGGGCCACTCCCTATGAACTCCTGGAGGCCAATTACATTCAAACTACCACGGATATTATTTAACCTTTAAAAAAGTGTTGATCAGGGAATGGAATGTGGTAGTTTCAATAGGAATGGCCCCATAGACTCATGTGTTTGACTGTTTGGCCCATAGAGAGTGGCTATACTAGGAGGCGTGGCCTTGTTGGAGCAGATGTAGCCTTCTTGGAGGAAGTGTGTCATCTAGAGGCAGGCTTTGAGGTCTTATATGCTCAAGCTACGTCCAGTGTAGCATACAATCTCTGTCTGTTGCCTGGGGATCAGGATGTAGATCTCTTATCTCTTTCTCCAGTACCACATTTGCCTATACGTGGCCACACTTCTCACCATGATAATAATAGGCTAAACCTCTGAATCTGTAAGTCAGCCCCAGTTAAATATTTTCCTCTATAAGAAAAAAAGTAAAACAAAAAGGAAATTGTATCATTTGTGACAATAAGGATGAACTTGAAGAATGTCATGTTAAGTGAAATAAGTAAGGCACAATACAAACCCCACATGACCTCATTTATACATACAACCCAAAACCATGCCCGGCTCTTAGATGCAGAAATTAGAACAGCAGTTGCCAGAGGCCAGAGAAAAGGAGATAAAGAAATGGAAACCCTGATCATTGAGTATAGAGATTGGGGTATATGCTTTAGTATATTTTTTTTAACTTTTCGGGTTAGTCTATTGACTGCAGGGCTCGCTACATAGGAGAAAAACAATGAAGGTAGGAAATCTCAGGAAGCTGCTGCATGGGCACAGAGACATGAAAAGGCTTTCAGCACAATGCCCAATAGTTGAGGTACCTGAGCACACTGTGGTATCTCCATACATGTGCACATGTGCACACACTCATATGTGTGTGTGTCTGTGCACATGTGTGTGTGTGCACATGTGTGCATGCCTCCGTGTAGCTGAAACTGACCTTGGACTCTCTAGGTTTCACAGGCTGGCCTGGAACTTAGGCTCCTCCAGTGTCAGCCTCCTGAGTACCAGGGTTAGTGATGTGTACTGCCTTACCTGGACCAGCTGGTCATTCTTCAGTCTCAAGGCCTGGAGATCAGAAAATAAAGGAGTCAAAAGAATTTGGAATCAGGAGGTCTTGCACAAGCTGATGGCATATGTAAATGCATTTATTAAGAAGGACAGCATCTTGTACACAGCTCGCAAGGGGGAAATGGGATAGAGTCAGCGGAAAGCCATCATACAATGGGACAAAGTCCGCAGAAGGCTAATCGTCAGTGTTTCACAAAGGGAACACAGGATATCTCAAGTATGTCACAGACAACATATAGCACCAACACAGCACAACACACTAAACACACTGCGGCCTTGGGACTGCTAACTCCAGTCTTTTCAGGGGAAAAAGCCAAGTTCCCAAGAATCAACCTCAACTCCTTCAAGGCCTTGGCCCCAGGCCCAGCCCCAGGTCCAACCCCAGCCCCAGGCCCAGGCCCAAGCCCAGCACCATCTCCATCCCATTCCCATTCCCAGCCCCAGCCCTAGGTTTCATCCCCAGACCCATCCCCAGGCCCAGTCCCATCCCCAGACCCAGTTCCAGCCCCAGGCCCAGCCCAGCCTAGACCTTGCCAAGGCTGCCCCTTGGCAAAGACACAGGCTAACTTTCCTTTGTCCTTTCATGGAGCCTCTGTGAAAGCCTTGGATTGACCTGTCTCTCAGCACATTTAATACAACTCCAAGTCCTATTGGGTATACCAACAGTGATCTTCTGGGCTTCCTGCTTCCAGTTACCTCCACGGCTGGCATCTGGGGGATCTGCCAGGGGGTGCAGGCGGTGGGGGATCATATAACTCAACAACTAAGACATTGACTGCTCTTCCAGAGAAGCTGGATTCAAGTTCTAGCACCCACATAACAGCTAACAATAGTCTATAACTCTAGTTCCAAGGGGTCCAATGCCCTTTCTGGCCCCTGTGGACACTGCGTCCGTGTAGTACATAGTGCATATGTAGGCAAAATACCCAGACATATGATATGTAAATAGACAAAAATAAATGTAAGGACGGGGAGGCCGTGGGGCCTAATTCCTTTAACCTAATGTCTGCATCTCTGGCTAATGGAACCAACTCATATACCCTAAAAAAATATCTCATCCTATGGAGCTATCAACAAGGTTTGATAATAAAGTCATCTGCTCTCAGGTCAGATCAAATAGGGGAAAAGAGGAGGATGCTTGTGTACCCGTGCATGTTTGTCCATGAACAGGAGTATGTATGTGTGCATGTTTGTGTTGGTGTAGGTATGTCCCCTGGTAGAGGGATAATGGGTGCACACATCTCTACACAGAGCACACCCCATCCTCAGTCCACTGAAGTACAGCGTGTGATCCCTGGGCTTGCTTATGCAGAGCCGGTGTGGTCCTTCCTTCTACAAAGCTTGCCACTGCTCATTAACGCAGTCTACACAGGCTGTGCCGGTGGCAACTGGCCTCTGTAGAGAGTGTTAAATATCGCAACTGTTTATTGCTTAATATTTTTCATGCTAACGGCAGGCTAATTTGCAGGGATTTGAGGCAGTATATAAAATACCTTCTGCTGACTGCTCATTTCGTGCCAAGGAAGGACTTGGCAACAGCAGCCTTACCTAGGGCCTCTTGGACACTGTGTGTGGTATGCACTGCCCCCCCCAATTTGGTCTTCCCTGAATAAGTCGGGCAGGCGGCAGGCAGACAGCAATGCTTCTCCATCTAAGCACATGGGAGGAAGGGAGCTCCTGACGGCCTGCCGGCTGCTGGGGTCAGCCCTGGAAAAGCTGAAGCGAGAAGGGGAGACATCACCTGGAAGGAACCAAGGTGAGTCCTGTCCTCCTTTTGACCGGTCACAACCCACTGCTCTAGCTGTGGCAACCAGCTATTTGAGAATTATCACCGAAAGAAAACAGGAGTCCCTTGGCCCCGCCCCATCCCACGCAGGACTCTGACAGTGACTGCCTTTCTGCTTTTGCTTTGGTTGTTCAGTCTGCTAGCAGCCTGCGGGGTCTCTCATGTGACAGAACGCTCGGCTCTTGCAGCAGAGACTCATGTGCACATCCTAGTGAGAGAAAAAACAAAACAGAGACACTTCAAGGCTCCTAAGTGACAACAGCTGGTGGCAGGCTCCCGATCTCCCAGTCCCTGAGTCCCCCAGTCTCCCAAACCCCAGTCCCCCAGTCTCCCAGTCCCCAATCGCCAGTGTCTCAATCTCCCAGTCCCCCAGTCCCCTAGTCCAACAGTCCCCCAGGCTCCCAGGCTGCCAGTCCTCCAGCCCTTCAGTTCCCCAATCTCCTAATTTCCTAGTCCCTGAGTCCCCCAGGCTCCTAGTCCCCCAGTTCCCAGTTCCTCAGTCTCCCAATCCCCCAGTCCCCAAGTGCCCCAGCCCCCAGTATTCCTGCCCACCAACTCCCAGCCCTCAGTCCATCAGCCCACAGCTGAGCTCAGTACGTGCTGCAGTCTTCTCTGCGTGGACCCCGAGCTGACTCTGTTAATGAGTTTTATTTGCTCACGGATTTTTTTCAACTGGGAAGTAGTTGCCAACATTTAAAACTTAGACCTCTGATTTAAATTTTTTTAAAAAAAATCAAGAATTCTGGCTTTATTTATAAACCAGACTGTCTAGTGACACAGAGCCCCTGTTGCAACTCAGAAATTGCTAGCCAGACCTCAGTTCCCACTGCCTCCCCTGGGGTCACGTGACCCACTTACTATGTTCCTCATCATCCATTTCTACACACCCAGCACTTTGAATTATCTTTATGGCTGCAACTTTGAGCCTTTACAGGCTCTCTCCCACTCATCTCCTCCCTCCCTCCCTCCCCTTCTCCTCTGTCTTTCAAGAAAGAGAACGTCTGTAGGCTCCAAGTGCTGGCATCTGTTCATAGACTACTGCATAGCCAGGCTGATGCTTCCAATAAGACAGTACTAAGCAGAAGACAAGGCCTGTAGAGACGTCTCAGGGATTAAGAGCACCGGCTGCTCTTGAAGAGGACCCAGGTTCAGTTCCCAGCACCCACAGTTCCCAACTCTAGTTCTAGGGAATCTGACACTTCTTCTGCCCCTGTAGGCATCCAGGCATACACATGGTGCAGAGACATACATGCAAGCATAACACTCATTACATAAAATAATAAAACAAGTCAATGTAATATTTTAAATGGGTAAATAACTTTAGGGTTAATATAGAAGGACGTGGGGGTATATTTACACACACACACAAACACATGCACACACATACACACACACACACACACACACACACACACACACTTTTGTTTATGGGCTACCGAGTTTCCTGTATACAAAATGAAAAGCATGCTATTTCCCATGACAGCCTAGTAACTGTGTGTATTTGAAGGGCAGCAATTAGCTCGGCGTATAGCTCAGGAGAAGAGCATTTACCCAGCATGCACAGGGCCTGAGTTCCATCACCTGAAACATAGAAATTCTTTGGAACTTTTTCTTTGACATTCCATAGAGAGAATCTTAGGAGGATTTAGAAGCCCCAGTGTTGTCTAATGGCAATGGAGTTACTCAGAAACTGAAGCTAGGGCACGGTCATGTCTAAAAGTCAGAAACTCATTCACAGCAAAAAGGTGCATCTCAGGATGTCTACATCAGGTGAGCACCTTAGGAGAGACGAGTGATTCTGATGGGCACAGGCTTGAGGGTACGGCAGCTGCGCTGCTCAGCAGAGCATTCCAGCACACCATTCTCAGCTCTGTCCAGCTTCTCAGGAAAAGCCAGAATGCTGTGTTGTATTTGAAATGCATAAGTTTTATTATTTATTACTTGAGACAGTGTCTCACTGTGTAGCCCAGGCTAGCCTCAAGCCCCTGATCTCCCTGCTTCAGCCTCGGAAGTGACAGGACTGCAGATATGAACCTCTGCTCCTGGCTCCAGATCACTAAACGTGAGTAAACAAAGCATTCCTTAAGGAATCACTCACCATACAATCTCAGCTGCCCTCCTCTGTGTGTGAGGTCCCACCTCGGTCTGCTGCACATGCTCATTTAAATGGCCACCATGCAGCAGCCCTGATCGCTAGCCAGGTTCTGCTCTAAACTTAAACAGACTCACTCATGGGATCCGACTAATGGCCCCATGTACCAGGATCTCTCGCTGCTGTCCTTATTTGACAGAGAAGGCAACTGAGGCAGAAATAGGTTAAACGGCGTAGCTTACCGAGAGGCAGGGCTAGGACTGGAGCTCAGCATCCCCACATCCTAGCTCAGACTATCAGTCCCTCCGGGGCGCTATGCCCAGTGCTCTCACAGAAGCCTTCTGAGGTAAGACTTATTAGTACCTCCGCTTCATAGGAAAATAAGCTGAGCCCAGAGGGGACGGCTGCTTGCCAGAAACCCTACAGCTGCATCAGACTCCAGGGCAGGGGTCTCTTCCCAGACAAGCCTCCAACACCGCAGGGAAGCAGGTGGACCCTTCAGTGGGTGTGAGGGAAACCATTTCTAAGAATCCAAATGTCACTTTTTTTTCTGACCAGGAAAAGGCTACTCTGGCTGTCAGGCCATAAGCTGCAACCTTTATGTTTGCAAAGCAAAAAGGGCAATTAAGGGAGACAAAATAAATCTTCTCGGGCCTCTGTCAATGGGCCTGGCAGGTCTGTGGGCAGCAGGTGATTGACAGGGCGCATTACATTCTGGAGCCAACTCAGCCTCTGACATTTCTCTCATGCAGCACTGAAGCAGGAGATTGGCTTCTTAAAGGGGCCCCGTTCCTTTCAGTGCTGCAGGGATTGCCAGGGCAGAAGAGGAGGCACACTTCTTGGCCGAGGTGGGAAAATGCTGGCGGGTACCGCAACTGGAGAGAACGACCGTGGTCTCCAGGAAGGCTCTCTCTGTGGCTGGCACTACCCATTTCACTGTCAGGTGGTGTTGAAAACTGTGAACTCCAAAACCTCACGACAGTCAGCAGGTGAAAACAAGATGCCCCATGACCTTCTCACTCCTGTGAGACGTGTGCCACGGCTAACGTTCATGGCTAGATAGGCTATAGAGAGATTTGAAGGAAGGACCCCACACTACAATACTTTCTCTTCCTTCTCAAAGGGTGGGTGAGCAGCCTGAGAGCAGACATCACAGAGGAAGAGTGTGAGGAGTCCTGAGAGCAGACATCACAGAGGAAGAGTGTGAGCAACCTGAGGGCAGACATCACAGAGGAAGAGTGTGAGCAACCTGAGAGCAGACATCACAGAGGAAGAGTGTGAGGAGTCCTGAGGGCAGACATCACAGAGGAAGAGTGTGAGAAGTCCTGAAGGCAGACATCACAGAGTGGGTGTGGGTAGCCTTGTTGATGCAGAAGAATGGATAGGCACCAGGAATTCTGAAGATGTCTGAAAAAAAGTCTAGGAAAAGATGAGTTTGTCTTTCTTCTAGGTAGAGGAAGCTGCCTGCCTCCAGAAAGGGAGCTTGACCCTGTCCCCTTCTGAGTGGAGAGCCCTGGTCCTCATTGTCCAGATCTGTCTGGACAGTGCCCTTGAATTTTCCTTTATCCTGTTTAACCCCGCTGCAGTTCTTGATTCCATAGTATCCCACAGAAAAGCCCTTTCTTCCTTCCCATCCCTAAACCGGGCTTTGAGAGTGTGAGAGTGGAGTTGCACAGGTTTTAGAATCCTGGTGATCAACTCTCCGCCTGATCTGAAGGAGGATAAATAGTCTGCTTATGTCCAGAAGAGCAGTATGAGACTTGGACTCAACGTCTGTCTTAGTTCAGTTTCCTGTTGCTATGATAAAAGCAACTTAAAGGAGAAAGGGCTTATTCTAGGTCACAGTTCCAGGTTACAGACTATTATGATGGGAAAGTCAAGGCATCAGGAGCTTGAAGCAGCTTCTCACATTATGTCCTCAGTCAGAAACAGAGTAGTGAATGGATGCGTGCATGCTAGTCCTCAGCTCCCTTTCTCCACGTTTATACAGTCCAGAATCCTCTGCATAGGGAATAGTATCACCCACAGTGGGCCTCAATGGCCCTCTCCCTCTTCCTCTCCCTCTCCCTCTCTCCCTCCTTCCCTCCCTCTTGCCCACTTCTCTATTCTTGACTTTTACATTTTGATCATCTTTCACAAATGCCATAGGCTGGCTGGGTTGGGTGGTCAGAGTTTCAGCTTTCTAACACCTGATGGCATGATTTTTACCTTCCCTTTCTTATTCCACCTTAAGTCAAAATGTCTTATCCATCTTTGTCTCTGTTGTTCCCCTTCTATGTATGTTTCTCCCATCTTTTTCTAATCAACAAACTAACCGTGAGCCTTTATCTCATTTTTTCCTCCCACTTTGTACCCATAGAAACAAATATTTGGTTCACATTGTGCTGTTGATACACCTTTACTCCTCTGAATGGCTGGCACCAAAAGGGATATTATTATTTTTATTACTGTATTTCATAGTGGGTCTATCTTTGGTAATGAGTGGTTTTTAAAGACAGTATATTCTAATTTCAGGGAAATATTAAGAACTGGGCCCAAGTACCAGTCTAGCAGAGAAATATGAAATTTTAACTCTTTTGCAACCTAGTCTCTCTGAAACATTGTGAACATTTCCATTGAGAGAACAGAGGGATAAAGTGAGTACAACCAAGACCCACACGTGCAAATTGCAAATCAGAACACACACACACACATAAAAAAAAAAACAGGATCATGTAAGGAATCGTGACTCTGCCAACAAAAATTTTTAATCCCACAGTAGTGTCCTCAGATAAGAGTGAATTAGATGGAACCCCAAACAAAGAATTCATGGGAATATATGTGTGTGTGTGTGTGATGAGTTTCACAATAACCTTGAAGAAAACGATGCTGGAGGTCTCAGACTTCCTGATCAAAAAACTTCCTCCAAAGCCACGGTCATCACAACAATATGGGACTTACATGAAGAAAGACACAGAGCGTCAGGTTAGGCTGGGGAACAGTGAGTGTACCTTCACTTGTGGCAACAAATGAATTTTAGCAAAGGTGCCACAGCCACTTAGCCTGGAAAGATAGTCTTTTCAACAGAATATTAGGGAAATTGCATATCCACTTGTAAAAAAGAAAATTAAATTGGATGGATACATATTTGAGTGCATTGGACATATGCTCAAAATGAATCAGACTTAAATGTAAGACCTAAAACCATACAAGGGAAAGCTACATGGTATTAGTGCTACAACAACTTCTTGAATATGAAACTCACAGACAACCAAAGAAAAAAATAGATTATACTTTATCAAAATTTGGAAGACTTTAATTCATCAAAAGACACCACCCACAGAAAAAAAAGAGAAGCTCACAGAATAAGCAAAAATATTTGTCTGCTGTATATATGATGCAAGATTGGGTTCTAGCGCATGTAGAGAATGCTACAACACGCCAGCAAAAACACAAACAGCTACGTTAAAATGGAGGAAGATTTGGTGGATCTTCTACAGAGACGATTATGAAGCTCTAAGTGAATGAATTTGTGCTCCACTTCGCTCATCACTAGGGAAATGCCCGTGAGATACCGCTGCACACCCGCTAGCACACCCACTGCCAGCAACTGAAAGATTAGGTGTGCCCGAGGAGGAGACAGAAGCTGGCGGAAGTGAGGACAGAGCTGCAGCAGCGTACTGCAGGGCGACAGCTCCTCAAGCAAATAAAAATCAGGCCATTCACCATCCTGCAGCCTGCTTGCGTTGGTGGTAACCGAGGTGAGTGCAGGCAGACAAGTGGGCAAGAGAAGTTCGGAAAACACATAGCAGAGCACTCGACGCTTTGAAAAAGGAAAGCCTGGGGTGATGACTCTGTGAGCAAAACCCTTGTCTCTTGTTGTGAGGACCAGAGTTCAGATTCCCACGATCCACGTAGATGCCAGGTAAGTGTGGCATCCGCCCGAAATCCTAGCACTCAGCAGACAGAGGTGGAATTCACTGGACAAGCTGACCAGCTAGAAGAGCTGGAATCGATGAGCTCTGAGTTCAGAGAGAGGCCTTGCCTCAGCAAACAAAGTGGAGAAAGATCTCACTGACTTCAACACGAGACTTCCACATGCACTTACATGCACACACACAGAAGTGCAAAATTCATCTTTAAAAAGAAGAAAACTGGACACACACTGTGTTCTGGATATATTTGTGTCAACTTGACACAAGCTAGAGTTATCTGAAAGGAGGGAACCTCAGTTAAGAAAATGTCCCCGTAAGATCAGGGCTGTAAAGCATTTTCTTAATTAGTGGTTGAGAGGGAGGGCCCAGCCCATTGTGGGTGGTGCCATTCCTGAGATGGTGGTCCTGGGTTCTATAAGAAAACAGCCTAAGCTCCATGTGGAGCAAGCCAGTAAGCAACACGCCTCCATGAACCCTGCATCAACTCCTGCCTCCAGGTTCCTGCCCTGTTTGGGTTCCTGTTCTGGCTTCCATTAATGATGGACTATGATATAGAATAAGCCAAATAAACCCTTTCTTCCCCTGCTTGTTTTTGGTCATGGTATTTCATCACAGCAGCAATGTAACCCTACACACTACAGCAAGACAGAGAATGCAGGATGGCTGTGGCCAGGGACAAGAAAAGGAAGGGAATGTCCAAACTTTAACTCAGCTCCATTCGAGAAGAAGAAAGCTCTGCAGATGGTAAGTGTGGCTCCCCAGGGACACAAAAAGACAAGAAGACACCACACACAACTGTCTCCATAAAAATGGTTGTGCTAGCAAATTCTATTTTATGCGTCTTTGAACAGAATTAAAAAAAAAATAGCCCTGAGAATATTTGCATCCATTTGAGCATTTTAAAGAAAAATTAAATCATCATGACAAAAAAGAAATAAACAAAAGCAGGATGAGAAAAGAGAACCTACAAAGGTTCTAAAGAATGTAGCTTTTATTTAAAAGGGGGATATTCAGCTGATTAAAAATGTACATATACATGTTGATGTTAACGTTTTTTAATGTGCTGAAAATGGCACAGAGCATACGTGGGTAGGTGTATGTTCTATCTCTGGTCATCAGACTGTGAGAAGAATCACAGAAGCACTGACGGTCACACCCTCTCCTGAGGATGCTCTGCCCAAAGAATGCTTTGCTAGGAGAGCTTTGGGGCAGGTGTGCAATCGCTAGGTATCATGGGAACGGCACAGAAGAAACACAGCGAGCATGGATGTCAGACAGACTTGAAGTGAGGATGACTCTCGAAGTATGTTTACTCTCTTTTGGTCTAGTTACTCCCCCAGCCACTGCACCCTTTTTCTGCTGTGTGCCAGAGGGGAAACCCCTAGAAAGAGACCAGCAGAGAAACAGGATGTCTGGAACTCACCGGGCTTTGACCAGAGCAGAGAAGGCAGCTCTTTCAACACCTTCCACAGAATGGAGGGGAAAGACTTCCTCACAAAAGTAGCATTTGGAATAAAGGTATGAAAGACATCAAAAACAAATCCCATGGCTACCTAGAATGAGGATATTTGTGGGATGGAAGAGACAGCAAGGACAGTGGGATAGGAGAGCTGGGGAGCTGGGAGCATGTCTGAGGAGGAGCATGAATAATTGAAGGCTGGATGAAGTGAAAGGAAAGACAGTAGGAGGCTGAGTAGGACTGCATGGGGCCAAATAATGGGTAAGGCTTGAAGCAGAGGGTGAATGAGATCTGACTCATGTCCCCAGTATTCCTTGACCTACTTTGCTGAGACCAAGCTACACCCCAGTAAATGGAGAAGCAGCAAGAAAAGCCTTGCTGAAAACCACCATGCCAGGGGTATTTGGGGAATGCCGCAGGAAGGCAGGCTAGAACCCAAGCAGAGCAAGTCTGTCCCCTTCTAGCCCAGGGAGGACTCTCCAGGATCCCAGAATCTCCCAGTGTGGTCCTTGATAAGTGGAGCCAGCTGCCTTTGGTACTTCCCCTTCAGTGAGCACACAGCAACCCAGCTTGAGAAAACAGCCACCTCTGTGGTGCTTAACAAATAAATAGGAATTCACTAGGGACAAAATTCAAGTGGAATACAGGTGTTGACATACATCATCACTTCATGCAAAAAGAGAAGTTTGTGTTGGTGAGCGTACACACACACACACACACACACACACACACACACACACACACCAGTGTAGAGGCCCAAACTAGATCACCTAGATCACCATCCCTCCTTCTATGAGCTTAGGCAAGTCTTCAGTCCCTAGGAGGGAGACCTGAGAAGGTTTATCATGAAACAAGCCTTTGCCTTTGTGCTCGGTCTTGATTCTGCTTCCTGCTTGCTGCTGACAATGGGTCACATTGTCCCATGCCTTGGTCCTGTAGTTGGAGGCTGCTTGTTCCTTTCCCAGCTTCCAAGACCCGAAATAAGCACACTGAAACTGTATTAATTAAAACATTGCTTGGCCTATTAGCTTATGCATATTTCTAGCTCGCTCTTATGTCTTAATTTAACCCATTTCTATTATTTTATATTTTATCATGAGGCTCATGGTTTACTGGCAAGGCTATGGCGTATGGCGCATCTGTCTCCTACGGAGGCTACATAGCTTCTCCCTTGCTTTGCTTTCATTCTCCCAGCATTCAGTTTAGTTTTCCCCGCCTAGCTCTACTCTGCCCTGCTGCAGGCCAAAGCAGCTTCTTTGTTCATTAACCAATAAAAGCAACACATATACAGCAAGACTTCCCACATTATGGTCCTAACAGTGTCTTGGTCCTAACAGTGCCCTTGGGGTGAGATGCTCATAAAGGGGGAGATTTCTTCTGGATGCTAGGAAGACCATGAGCATGGGATGGGTATGTGCTGAGGGCCATCATGCTGGGCCATGAAAGAAAGCTGGAAGAGTAAGAAAGCACCTGTGGGAAAAAACAAGGGAGGGTCAGCCCCATCAGTGCTTGCCATGTTCCATGACAACGTTCATGCATCCCTAAAGACCTGTCATTAGGCCCCACCCTAGCACTGTGTCATTGGTGATTAAGCCTCCAGAATATAAACTTCAGGTGGCCCATCAACCTTAGCACACAGACTCCCTATTCATCTGCTTCCTCGTCTAGGAAGTACATATTAAAAAACACCACCCTTCCTAAGGCAGCTCTGGGCCTTTAGGGAGATGTGAGTGAAGACTCTGGAAGCAATACCTACTATGTAACAGCTGCCCTTGGACAGGGTCAGAGCCCCTTTCTCGGATCTCCACCTCTGAGCTACGTGAGAGCTCTGAGGAGCTTGAGATCTCATGGCCTAAACCTCCACCTTCTTCCACACTTCTTGGGGCTCCAATCCAAGAGTTGAGCTGGGAGTTCTAGGCCCCACCTGTCTGCTAGCCCTTCACAGTAACATAATTGATGATGTTGCCTCCAACCATCTCAGGGATCACTTCCCACGTTTCTCCCCATACCCAGACTAGCTGATTTCCAGCATTTGTGTGACGAATGGTGGCTACGTCCTCAAAGACAGTCGACTCTAGTGTCCCAAATAAACTCTGCCCATCCTCAACACCTCTTTCTCTTGCCCAGCCTGGTTCCTAGCCTCTAACGATATAAAAGGTATGTGACGGCTCCTGACACATTGGCATTTCTCTTCTTTGCTTTGACATTCATTCAACAAACACACTCTGTGTGCCCAAAGCTGGACTGAGCACTGAAGAGTCAACATGAAGCAAGAGGGATCCAGTCTTAGCTCCCTAACAAGCTCTCGGGCTACAAAATAAAGCAGATACCCAGCCCTTCCACAAATGACTTCCTTCAACCAGGACACACACGCTCTAGGAAAGAATGGTGCAGGCTGGAAATGAGACAGTGCGACTCCATCTGGAAGCTAAACCTCAGATGAAGCTACAACTAGAAAGCTAAGTAAGGCTCAGCCAGGTGGGGAGGGTGAGACAGGGGAGGCGATGTGTGCAAAGACCCTGGGGCTGGGCAACAGCCAACAGTCCTTGGTCCCCTGAGCTAAGGGCAAAGGCCCAAGCTGGGAGGTATTTAAATCTGTATCTTCCGTATATGAAGTATAAAAATTCTACATTTCATTTTCTTACAAATGGGAAAAGAAATCTCTCTAAAGCAGCCGAGACTGAACTTTTTTTCTTGCCCCCTCTTCCCTATTCTCATATAATTCTGACTTCAAACAATCATTTCCTTCACTGCCTCGGGCGCCTAACCTGGAGCGTCCTGAAGCTCTGCCAATTACAGCAGTCACTTATTAATTCTCTGCTGACAGCTCTCCCTAAGAAATGGGCCTGAGCGCCTGAGGGACCCAGCTTAAATGGCTGTTACAGTACATCCTCAGGCCCTGCCCTAGTGGAGCGCTGGAGAGCAGGGTCCATGGATGAGCTCTCGCTGCCCCCATGCGGCCCATCTTCAGTAGCCCAAGACTTTTCCTTAAAGGGTGGGGGCAGAAGAACCCTGCCATTCACGCTCTGGAGCAGCTGTCACAGTGGGCTCCATCCCTCTCCCTGTCGATGCTGTTTGAATACTGTCAACAGTGCCAGCCGATCCCTGCCCCCCCCTCCCCCCACACACACCCTGCCTGGCTGCCTCTGCGACCTCTATTATTTATGACAGAGTGTGAAATTGATTGCGGTTGAAAGATCCACACTGGAGTCAAATGAACTCCTCAATTATTGCCACCCGAATAAACCTTCCTTTCCAGAGGCTCCCCGGGGAGTGGGCATCTCACCCCAGGTTCAAGGTAATAGATCTTTCTAGATGGAAAGTGAAGGTGGCTCCATTGTAATGATTGTCAAGTTACAAGATCCTCCAGGTTAAGTGACACCACCCCCCTCCCAACCTTTAACAATTTTGAAAGACGTATGGACCAGCCTCCTTTCCCATTGTGCCCACACAGCCATCCCCTGGCCACCTCACACATGACAGATATTTCCATTCTGCAGGCTCTGGTCATTTCCAATCCTTTCTCGCAGCAAATATGCAGTAAGTGTTAATGGGGTTACAGAGAGATTAATAGAGCTCTCAGAGTATCCAGGCCTGGCTGGTATTTCTCTAGAAAGCCCTATCTACTCAGGAAAATTTGGTGCTAAGACTTAACCCATTAAGACAACAAGCAGCTAGCTCCCATCTATCTTGGGTTTCCTGTCTCTTCCTGCTGATGGCACCAAGGTTCCAGCATAAGGGCAGGTAGAGGTCACAGCATCTGAAGACTGACCACGGGCTGGAGGGCTGTGTGGGAACACATTGTCAAACACCGCCCGTCAGTCCGGACATGCGCCAAACACTTGTAGTCCCGGGATTTAGAAGGCTGAGGCAGGGAATGGTGAGTTTGAGGTCAGTCTAGACTACATAATGAGACTATTGTCTGGAAGGAAGGGGAGGAGAAGGGAGAAGAAAGGAAGGGAAGGGATAAGAAGAGAGGGGAATGGGAGAAGGGAAGGTAGAAGAAGAGGGAGGAAAAGAGAAGAAAGAAAGGAGAGGGAAGAAAAGGAAAGGGGAAAGAAAGGGTGTGGAGAAATACGGAAACTGCAGGCTACATTTGACCCACAACTTCATTTTGCTCAGTACCCAGTAGTTTGGGGAATAAACTTTTCCTGGTTTTCTATGAAATACCTGAAAAACATACAGGGTTATACCTGTAGTTCTGGTTCAGTGACTCAGAGATACTGCCCCCTTTAGGTAGCAATAGGTAAATGCACCCTTATACACATTCCAGACGGCTAGCCCTGCTGGTTCCTCTCACTGTCCCTCCCTGGGAGCATTTCAGTGTGTGTGTGTGCCCTGACCCTTCCATGTCACTGAAGCTAACATTACTACTACGACCTCCTCTGGGATGTTTGTGACAATAGGTGGTCCCAGCACAAAGTAGAGAAGATCAAGGGAAAGTCCCTGAGTCCGTAAAACTTGTGACTGATTCCCACAGCCCAAAGGAACAATAGCCCAACCTTAGGTACTGAAAACAAATAAATGGAGTGTGTCCCTTTCTCTATGTGACATTTTACAACCCTCTATCAGCCAGCCTCTCATCTCCCTACTAGGCTACATCACAAGTTGGTTTTGAACTTGTAGAGAGGGAAGAAAAGAAGACAGAGAAGAACCTGGGTTCTCACTGCCCCCTGTGAGACTGTGGCATCCGTGTGCTTCTACGGGACCCGAACAGGAGTCAGGTGATCTGAGAATGAAGGCCTGAGACTGCTCATTGGTCCTCATCCACAAGTTCAAAGGGGCAGTTTCCACACCGTGTCCAGAACTCTCAGCATCTGCTTGCTGAGTTCCAGCATGTGTGTGGTGCCTGGTACCCATGCAGGAGAGTTACTGTCTTCTGAAGTTCATAGTGCCTCCTGGCTGGAAGGGCCCCTAGCATCTCCTGTTTGTCACTGGTAATGTCATTGGCTACATTTCAGGGCAGGTAACGCTGATGCGGTCTGTCTGACCTGCCATCCTCAGTTTCTAGAACAACAGCCTGAGGAGATGAGGTCAGTTCAAACCCACCAAGAAGTCATACACCACATACACCACAGAGATACACACACATCTCTCTCTCTCTCACACACACACACACACACAATACATACAACAGAGACACACGTATGCGTCACACACAATCAATACATGCCACAGAGACACACACATACACAATACATGCCACAGAGATACATACATCACACACAACATCATGCACCACACACACACACATAGATCACACACACAATCAATACATGCCACAGAAACACATACATCACACACACACCACACACACACACATACATCACACATACATAGAATCAATACATGCCCCAGAGACACATACATCACACACACACTACATGCCCACACCACACACACATATACTCAACACGCAAGTACATATACCACACATACCACAGACATAGACATGCAACACTCACATACATGCACTGTAAGCGCATGCCACGCCCACACTTTAATCTCCACTTACCCCTGTAAGCTAGGAAGATCTGACTGACTGGATTCACATGTTGAGCATCTCCAAGATTTGAATTCTGAATGCCCTGCACAGCCTTCTGGGGAAATGCTGGAGCCAACACAAGCAACTGTGTGCCCAGAGTACACAAGTGAAGGAGACTCCAGGTGTGCACAGCTGGGGAACCTGGCAGAAAACTCAGGTCGGTCCTCAGTGCAGCTGTCTTCCGTTTAGCAAGCTAGGACAGGGGCTCCAGAGGGGGCTCAGCAGTTAAAAGTAATAGGTCTCTAAGAGAGGACCTAGATATAATTCTCAGCACCTACATGGTGGCTCATTACTCCCTATAAGTCCAGTTCCAGGAGATTCAGTGCCCTTTTCTGACTCCCATGGGTACCCAGAATACACATGGTGAACAGACATACATGTAGGCAAATGTTCATACACAAATAAATCCCAACTGAAAGCAAGCTGGGCCACCAGAGTCCAAAGTGTGTATACTACATGGTTAAATTTAACTCACTTTCAGTATTTGCTGTGTGACGTCAGACAAGTGGCTTACCCTCTCTGACCATAATTTCCTCCCTGCAGGTTTCTTGAGCTTCCCTATGGAAATCCTATAACAGTGTGCTTCAGCTCTGTGTGGCCACGTGATTTCCATCTTTGGGAACCACATGTGATATTGTCTAACACTCCCCAGCAGTCTCTGAGATGTAGGGTGGAATTCTACCGCATCTCCTTCCCTCCCTGGCGATGGACAATAGCCAGACACTGACAGTGCCATCAATCAGCTCAGGTACCCGAATGAGGATGTCATGTCAGACCCAGTCCTACCTGGACCCAGGATGGAGACATCACAGGAGAGAAAGATGAATCCTTGTCACTTACAAGGAAGTGCATGCTGACTCGATCTAACAGATAGAGGGTGACTTGGGAAACAGGAGATGGCCGTGCCCGAAACACAACCATCGTCTAGGTAGAAAACCCCCACATGAATAACAACATTCCCGTGACTTCCGAGGAGCTCAGCAAGCAAGCATCACCTTACACACAATCACTCAGGCCACACATGCCCCTTAAGGGACTAGCTGGGGGTGGGACAAAAGTATTAAATGAATGTCTCGGGAGCTGAACTGGCTCCTGAAAAGCCCACGGAAAGGACATGTGGCCCATCTGGAAAATTCATTGTTCTGTAGCCGGCCTATATGGCCCTATTTATCCTCCAGTCCTGGATCGCCCTGTGGGCAGCTCTGTAAACTCCAAGGGAAATGGGATATCGATTTGCAATCTCTTAGACACACACACACATACACACACACACACACACACACACACACACACGCACACACGCACACACAGGGAACCACTTTCAAAACAGTTGCTTGTGACATCTTTGCCACCAATTCTTTCTTACTCTTCTTTTCCTTTGGCTTTATGCTTGGCAATAACTCTCCAGTTGGTATATGTCAAGTGACCACTTCTTCCTTCCGGCAAGGTAAGGCTCCCTTTCCTTCAATGTCAATTCCACATTTCTAAGACCCAGCCAGTAGTCACCAGGTGGTGCACAAGCTCAGCTACTGTATTGGTGTTCCCAAAATCTAACGGGGATGGGTCCCACAGAACCTGCCCAGTCTCCCACATTGGCAATCTGAGGTCCAGCTGAAGAAATACTGCCTTTCCCCTCCACCAGAGAATCAGTGTGTGCTCCCAACTCCGGTGACACCACTGGCTCCCTTGAGTCCATTGCCTGGGTACCTCAAGTCCCCATCAAATGTCTTCAACTCTTAACAGGTCTTCCTGCCTCTGGTTCTCTGCCTCCAGCCCTTCATCTGCTCTAATCCCCAGTCCCCAAATCTACGATGCTACCCCATCTGAAAGGCCTTCTTGGGAACACTCTGCCTGAAGCAAGTCTTTATCAAGTGCCCATTAAATGGTAATGAGCCCTTATGTTGAACACTTTATATCAGATCTGTTATTTAGTCTCCACCAAATCCTAATGCTACAAGGTCTATTTTGAGCTCTGTTTTATAGAAGAGGAGCTGAAGATCCAGGAGCTCAAAGAGGCTTCCTGGGGTCGTGGAGGCCATGAGCTCCCAACCCCTCCCCTTCCATCTTGGCTCTATTCCGCATTGAAAGGCATCATTACAGTGTGTGCCTTCTCAGCTCACAAATAAAGTCTTCCTGTTTAGTGTCTGCTGTCAGTCACCTTGCACCGCCCAGAGGCAGAAGGCACCACCTAAGAATGTTCAGGGACATGAACCCAGAGGAGGTCCACACAGACTCTGGAACATGTCTGGAGATGTCTAGATGGGAGCCGCAGGATGTTGGGTATAGCACAAGGGAACTTGGTGCTTAGTTTCTTTTCCAGTTGCCATGGTAAAATGCTCCAACAAACACAACTTCTGGAAGAAAAGGCTTGTTTGAGTTCCGTTTATCTCATTGTCTGCCAGGTTTCATATACTTTTCAAGGCAGTGAAAAGATTTGTGCAATGCTGCCCGGTGCTGACCAAGGCCCCGCCCCCTGACCGACCCTTGTCTTTATCCTCCTTCTGTGACTCCTGGCTGTGGTACAGAGTTCCCCTGCTCACACAGTGCTCCTGACCTACACAGTACTCTAATGCGTAGTGACCAACACCCGAGAAAGCTATCTGTGTGGACCATTGCCTACACTGTCCCACACAGCCCTAGGCAACCTGCCCAAAGCAGGCAGAGTGTGATCCTCAGGCTGGGTGAGGGTTGACCACAGTTAGTTCTTTTCTCCTACAGAGTAGTACCAAAATAAAAGAAAAGGAAATTGTGATATTTGCAGACAAATAAATACAACTGGATGTCCTCGTATTAAGTGAAATAGGCCAGACATATAAAGACAGATTTCAGGGAGTGTGCATGCTGGTGCAGACATCACGGATGTCAGTGTGGACGTGCCTCAGGAAACTGAAAACAGAGCTTTCATATGGCCCCACCATACCACTCCTGACTGTGTGCTGAAAGAATTCTAAGTCAGCATATCACAGACATACTTACACATCCATGTCTGTTGCCGCATGTTCACAGAACCAGCCCAGGTGTCCATCAATGGAATGGTGAAGAATTGCTCGCTTTTCTATAGAATGATGAAGGCAGAGCATCTCAGGAAAGAGCATGAACTTGAAATCATTGTTAAACATTTTCCCTTAGAATGGAATCTAGAGCTAAACTCATGTGTGTTCATATGTGTGGGAGAGTCGTGAAACTAGGGTGGAGGTCATGAAAGGGGAAGAAGAGATATGGAGGGGTGTGGGAGACAGGAAGTGACGAAACACACATGCTAAGAAGAAAGGATGGATAACTGGAAAAACGAGGGAAACCAACTTGGTGGCGGGGATGGGGAGTGTTTAGCTCCAGAACCAGAGAAGCAGAGACACGGGGAAGCCCTGGAGCTCATTGGCCAGTCAATCTAGTGAACTGAAATGTTCCAGGGTTAGTGAGAGACTACGAGTAAAGTAAAGAGAAGGTAACTCATGTTAGCCTGTGGCTTCTACACACATGCACATACATATTCCATGGACACATAGACATCAAAAATGCTAAAGAAAGATAAATACTTCATTGTTTCCCTCAAACACAGAATCTATTGAATAAATTCAAGTGTAGAAATAGAAAAGGAAGCGTGTAGGGAAGGAGGCATTGCTCTGCCTGCCACAGTCTCCTGTTTCCTACTCACCCTTCAGGACACACTCTGTGTTACTCTGTTCCTCAAAAAGTCACAAGCCCAAAGGGACACATGAACAACATGTGAGTATTTAAGTCAAATTTTAGTTTTACAACTTATAGTAAGAAATTCACTTTCCATCTCAACCACATAGGCGCCTATCCGGCAGTACCTATCCGGCAGTATCTATCCGGCAGTACCTATCCAGCAGTACCTATCCGGCAGTAGCTATCCAGCAGGCACCACTACAACCCGGATTTCACATGCTAATCTGCACTCCTCACGGAGATGCTGATAGCTTCTGATATCTGACCCCAAATCATAAACTTAATTTCTTGCCTGACACACTGTATGCATGTTCACTAAGGAACATTCTGTCAATGGTAAGGACTAGCTCACTGGCTGTGGGTGCAGTGTGAGTGGCTTTTCTAAGCTCTGATTTCACCATCTGAGGGTGAAAATGTTCATTCACACGGTAGGTGAGGCAGCGAGAATTGAAGACACATCCCTGCAAGGGGCAGTGTATGAAGTCAATGAAAGGCCGGGGCATCAACCCTGGTTTTCCTTCCAGCAACAACCTCAAAGGTGTGGGGAGCATGGCAGCATGGCACAGCACGTTCGCTACAAAGGAGAGTGGAGCTTATTAGCTCCTCTGTGTACACTAGCATCATCATCGTTTGCTGTCCATCAAGGTCCTTCCATCTTTCTTTATGTACCGTTTGTCCTCTTACCAAGATTCTCACAACCAGTACATGTGCCATGAACATGTGAACCTGGTTGGGTTTGTTCCTGTTGGTGCCCAGTCCTCACTCAGGAGTCCCAACAATCCAAGTTATTCCCTTGCAGAGAGCAATTTGTACTCTTCCAAAGGCTTGCAATGGCTTCATGGAGACCAAGAGAGAAACCATTTTCCCTGCCTCACAGATGAGAAGAAGGTTTCATTTCATCTGCTCTGCAAACTTGCAAAATGAGACTGCTAGCTACTGATAGCACCCAGAGAAATTAATACTACGTCTAAACCTGAGACTGTGTTTCTTTCTGCACAGAGGCATCTGAGCTGGAGCCTAGAGTGGGCAGCACTGCATGTGAGTGGTGGAGATGCTGGAGACAGCTGAACTGCAAGTGTGTTGGGAGTGAGTTTGCGTTTTCCAAGAGTATCTGTTTAAATCAGCCCCACTTATTTGATACATCTCCATGACTGAGTAATCATCTTTCTTTCTCTCCGCAAGGGTCCAGACATCTATAACCCTTCTGCCCACAGTCACCACCAATGACTGCCTCCCCACTCCAGAAATTCACCTTTGTCCCCAGAGAGAGAAAAGAAGCAAACATTTGAGGTTGGAAATGTCTAAGACCCCCTCCTCTTGTAGACAGGCAAGGTGCCATTATCAGGGGAGTGAGCTTTGCAGACGTGCCAGCTTCCACTCCTGGCTCTTGCTCCTGTCTGGTAGATGACCCTGGCTGACGGCTCATCAAGTCTGTGCCCACATCTACAAAGAACAAAGAGCATCAATGCTATGGTTTTAATACTATTATTCCATAGCAGAGAAGATTCTGTAATTTTAAAACATATTACACTTAAGCCAAGTTCCATGGAAAAGAGCTGACGTGTGACTCTGGAATGAAGGGAGCTTTTGGGAGGATGGGTAAAGGGAGAGTAGACTAGATTGAGAGAGACGAAGGTAAGGACAGATCCTTAGCCTGGGGCAACTCTGGATCTGGGGCAACAAGGAACTCTGGGGCAAACACTGAATCATGGCTCACGTCTGACTTGGACACAAAACCACCTCCCTGTTGTCTTCCATAGAAAAAAGTCAAGTAGCCTCTATTCCATCAAATCAGGTTCCAGTTCAGACAAGGGAATCCCTGATTCAGAAAGGTGAGTCCCCTGTTCAGACAGTGAATCTTCTATTCAGACAGAAGTGCCCACTGTTTAGACAAGTGTGTCCCCCGTTCAGACAGGTGTGTCCTCTATTCATACAGGTGAGTCCCCTGTTCAGACAGGTGAGTCCTCTATTCAGGTGAGTCCCCTATTCAGACAGGTGTGTCCTCTATTCATACAGGCGAGTCCCCTATTCTGACTGGTGAGTTACCTATTCACACAGTCGAGTTCTCTATTCAGACAGGTGAGTCCCCTATTCAGACATGTGAGTCCTTGATTCAGACAGGCAAGTTCCCTGTTCAGACAGGTGCATCATCTTCTATTCAGACAGGTGGATCCCCTATTCAGACAGGTGAGTCCCCAATTCAAACAAGTGAGTCCTCTATTCAGATAGGTGAGTCCCCTATTCAGGGAGGTGAGGCCTCAATTTGTACAGGTAAGTCCCCTGTTCAGACAGGTGAGTCCTCTATTCAGACTGGTGAGGGAGAATTGTCTGTATTCTGTCAATCATATTTTAAATAAACACTGATTGGCCAGGCAGGAAGTATAGGCGGGTCAACCAGACAGGAAATAGAGGCAGGGTGAGGAAAACAGGAGTATTCTGGCAGGAAGCACCCTCCACAGTCCAGCCCAGACCACCAAAGAAGCAACATGTGACCTGTCCTGCTGTGAAAGGTACTGAGCCATGTGGCTAGCATAGATAAGAACAATGGGTTAATATAAGCTACAAGAGCTAATAAGTAGCCTGAGCTAATGGTCCAATCAGTTTTATAACTTATGAAGACCTCTGTGTGATTTTCTTTGGGGCTTGCCGGTTGTGGGGTACCGGGCGGGACAGATACCCCAACAAGCAGGCCCCCTCATGTTACATCAGACAGGTGCAGCCCCTATTCAGGAAGGTGAAGCCTCAGTTCCTCCTGGAATCAACCGATGCTGATTGGAGCCCTAGCTCACAGCAGCCGCAGGTGATAGCATACAGCAAGGACTTTCCTGTCACATGCTGCAAAACAGAATCTGGCAAATGTCCAGGGGACTTTGGCTTTTATTATTTAAACTCTCTTCCTCCCTGTCCTCAGGCTGAGCAAAACCCATCAAACATCTCAGGCATCTGCTTTTGGTCCCAAGACCTGAAGCAGTTATCACTGGATCTGCACAGAAACATAATGACAGGAAGAAATTTTCCTCCTGTGTTGTGGAAGCGAAATGCCCCAAATTGCCCAACATCAGAACCCTCAGAAAACCCTAGCAGGCTGTTTTGACACACACAGTTCAGGCTTCTGACGAGCCCTTCCCAGTGGAAATACGAGCCGCACAAAGAAAAGGCTAGGTTTAAGCAGTCAGAATGGCAGTGGGGATCGGTTTGAAAGCTGAACGTGTGAAGAGGAGCACAGGGCGATTAGGTTGAAAGGGCAGCTTTTTCAAAGGAAATCTTCTTTATCTTATGCAGCAATGCAAAACTGAGGTGTTTTCCTAGAGTTACCAGGAAGGTGGCCTTGTGTCAACTGCACTGTCATTTAGCTTTTAACCAACCAAAGTGCTAAGAATATAACGCCACTGAGAAAGAGAGTGAGCCCCCTCCACTGTCTGGCATTGGCTTACCCAGCAGCCTCATGTCACTTATGTCCCTGTCTCGGACCTCTACCCTGAACTCCAATACCCAAAGGCTATTTCACATGCTCACTGGGATGCCCCAGTGTTTCAAGGCCCACAGGACCCTGGGGACTCCTCCTATCTCCTCTACCCGTGTTTCACCTGTGCTGAGAAATCTGTCCATATCAGTCCAATTTACTTAGTTGCTCAGGTCCAAAGGGCATCAGGGCCACCCTTGTTCACTTCCACAGCTCATACCCGGTGTCACCAAACTGGACTCACCCACCTTCAGAACGGATCCAGAGCCTGCCCCATACCCCCTACCATTGTCTCCAGCCTGGATTTCTGCAGCATCCTTCCCTGGGTATTTCTGTTTCCTTCCCAGCTCCCCGAGTGTGTTCCAGATCCAACCACAGGGATGCTTTGAGGGTAAATGTCAGATCATGTCACTTCTCTGCTCAGAATTCCCCTATGGCTCCCAGTGTCACTCAAGTGATGTTTCTAGTGGCGTCCCATGGGGCCCTACAGGATCTTCTACCTACAACCTCCCCGAGGCTAACTCCCCCACTCCTACCCTTGCTTCTACACTGATACACGAGTTTCTTGTCTCCCCGAACATACACTTTACCCTTCACTCACACTGTGCTCTAACCTCAGAGCTTTCCTTTTTTATTATTATCATGCTTCCTAGTTAGCATGCATAATGCTGGGTCTCATGATGGTATTTGTACATATGTGTCTGTTCCCTGTGTCTCTAGCACCCTAGAGAGTGCCTTGTATCCAGTCCTCGGCTCTAAATCCATGGACAGGTAAATTTATTTAAATGTTTCTTTGCAAATTGATTTCCTTCTTAACATAAGTAAATTCATCTTAAGGGACATAATACGTCTGGACTCTAAATAAGCCAAAAGAACTTTCCCAAATTGAACACACACACACACACACACACACACACACACACACACACACACAATGAATAGAAAGAGAAAACGCTGTTATTAAACTGAACTGGACAATGTTGCCAGTCCTATCCCTGCGCCTGCAAAAAGAGAGATTTAAAGACATACTCCCAACCAAACTGAGACTGCTCTTAACTGATCAAAGAACCCGGTAAAGAACTGAAAGATAAATTGCTTCTAACTTTCAGAATCCACATTAGCTGGTCTTGGGCCAGAATATCATCGTCTCAACATCCTCTCTACCACTCATAAATATTGAGCATCCACGCTGCTGTAAGCAATAAAATAGATATTAATGACCTTCCGTTCTCCGAGTATCGGTTCCTCCCACCACCTCCCCTGTGTCTGTACAGGGCAACTCAATTTTCTCAGTTGCTCAGGTCAAAGCCAACCTCGCCATCTGCCTTGTTCTCTTACATTACACATGCCCAATCTGTCAGTACATTCTTCTTACTCGGCCTCCGAACCATGCCCAGCATCTGACCCCGAGTGACTGTGTACAATATTCCTCTCCATTCACCCCCATGTGACTGTGTGCAATATTCTTCTCCTAAGTTAATTGGTGGGGAGGTGCTGAGAGAGGTTGGACATGGATTCTACCCTGAAGACATGCACAGCGTGGCTTGGAGATAAAGCCTGTGTGTAATTGACAAGCTTGTAATGGAGGGGAGCACACTAAATTCCACAAGGAAAGCACGGGTAACGTGGTGCGCGTTGGGACCTGATACGAGGCGAAAGCTTAACGAGCAAGCTTCCAGGTGCACGTGCTCATTCCCTGCGTGCGGGTCTCAGGGGACTTGACACGGCACTTGCTTTTCCAGGAGGGTAGGCAGGTTTGTGAAATCAGAGTCGAGACACTCTGCACATCTCTGCTCATACATACCCCATGGGACTGTTCAATTTTCTTCTCAAAAAGAACACGGGCAGGGAGAGGCAGGGACACGAGGGGGTATAGGGCTTGCATAGCATATGTGAGGCCCTAGGTTTGGTCTCCAGCACTGAAGAAGAGGAGGAGGAAGAAGAGGGAAGAAGGAGGAAGGGGGGTCACCATGTTATCCACTGTCCTTCCAGTTGGACACTGGGAATGCATAGAAAATAGTCACCCACACCAACTGCCAACCCACAAGATATGGATGCTTGGGTTGGGGTGTCAGTGGGGTGGGCTTTTCATTATAGGCAGTCAAAAAGGGGCATTTCTAGGAGCAACAGATGGCTTTGGGAACCCACCAGAACTATTTTCTTTTCAGAGGTAGCTTGTAGGTGAACTCCTCTCTCTCTCTCTCTCTCTCTCTCTCTCTCTCTCTCTCTCTCTCTCTCTCTCCTTCCTATTACCTGCTGTATACTGATCCTGTTCCAGTGAAGTCAGCAAAGAAACACTTAAGCGCTTGCCCAGGGAACTGTCCAATCCTGTACACAGAGCTCGGCTGAGCGCATGCCCAGGGTACTGTCCACAGCTGTACACAGAGCTCGGCTGAGCGCATGCCCAGGGAACTGTCCACCCCTGTACACAGAGTTCAGATGTGCCAGAGGAGTCGCTCAGCGCACATCCCGGTGGCCTTTACTCTGAGCAGCAGGCCCAGCTGCCTGCCGCGCTGTTCATGTGCTCCACGCTGCAGCATGTCCCTTCCTCCACTCAAGTTCCTTCCTTCTTTCCTCCCTGAATTCCAGACCACAGGAAATGACACATCGTCTACTCCATTTTTGCAACTTCGAAGATTCGATCAATTTCTCCAAACCCCTCATCTCTAAGGATCAAAATTGGATTCTTAGTTCAAATCCAGCTTTTCCTAACCACTATCTCCTCAACTCGGCCAACATCTGTCCCCTGTGATACTGTCTGGATCCTTGGCATCTGCTCTGAAAAAAAATATGCTTGCTTACTGACTAGCTGTGATTGTTGTCTATGTTCCACAGCTAATTGGTAGGTTCCCTACAACAAGATGTATTTGCCATGATTCACCAATCCCTCCAAATCCAGAACAGTACCTGGTCCCTAATGGATGCTCAGCAGATGTTTGTTAACTGAGCAAATAGCTCACAGGGAAAAGGTCCCACAAAGCTCATGTGCTGGTCCCCAAAAGCAGAGGCTGATAGATATTTCTCAGTGAATACTGACTGTGACTATACCTCTCTTACTGCTCTCACCATAAAAAAAAGCATATAAGAAATGTCATGCAGGTGGGCTTCATAGAGGGCAACGATCCTGGAACTAGTTTCCCAACTGGACACATCTGTGCGGGCCACTGAGGCTCAGAACATGCCTTATGTCACCTTCAGTTTGCATTTGCTTTAACTGGCAGGGAAGTGGCAAACCTGCCTTGGTCACCTCAACCCACTCCTGGCCCCTCTCCAGAGACAGGGCTGCCCCTCCTCACTCACAAGTTCCTCAAGGACGGCAGTCATCGGTACTGGCCCCAGGGGGACATTTCTCATGCTGGTGCAGCTGGGATTTCCTCTCGGAGAGAACATAAAGATTAACTAGGTGGGGAAATTTTTCCCTTGGCTCTGAAGCTTGGGACATTTGTCTGATGTGGCGCATATTCTCCAGGAGACAGGCTAAATCACTAATGGAATGCTGTGTTTAAAATATATTTACCAGTGATTAACAGCACGGTGGGTGATGCATGCTTTGAGCATTTCTTATTCAACATAGGGGAACCACAACATATAAATATTTCAGGGTAATTAGTGAGTATTTATTTAACATTTGGTTATGTTTTCTTGCATGCCCAGAAGGGTGTCATTGGAAGGAGCTGGGAATCTCCTGTGAAGACAGAAGGACCCAGCCCTGCAGAAGGTGCAAGACCTAACTTCTCAGCGGGGAGCCTTGGGAAGCAGCCTGTCTTCATATCACTCCATTCATATGACAATATTGTTGAGCATGTTTTAGGATATTTGTTAGTGGAGTTAAATTAGGGAAATTGGCGGATAGGGGTGTCTCGATAGGTAAGAATGCTTGGTCTGCAAACGTGAGGTCCTGAGTTTAAATTCCAGGTGTCTGTGTTGCAATCTATACATGGCTGTGTGTGCACCTGTAATCCCAGCACCAAGGAGAGTGGAGATAGAAGGACTGCTGGGGTTTACTGGATGTGAGCCTAGTTTATGTCTCCATGGAGACATAAATGCACATCCCCACACACACACATGAACACCTACAGCACACACACAACACATGCACAAATATAAACAGTCAAAGCATGAGACTACACATGAAGTTTGAACTTCAAGTCTTCTCTTGATATTTTTGAAAGACAGTGACAACTGCTTCTTCAAAAACTTCCCCCAGTAGGACGTGGGTCAGGACTCTGCAGGCTCTAAAATCCATCATGAGCAGCCTGGGCTTCTCAGATGTATCAGTTTGTAACATGGTATATCCTACCAGCCCTGTATGAGGCAGCCTGAGGTATTTATCCAAATGCAGATGCTGCTTCCAAAGGGTGGGGTGGTGGCCAGCCTCCGAGGTGACTGCAGACAAGACTCCTGAGATGGAGGAAAGTTTGACCAGGCCACCCAAGTCATCTACTATCTTCCCAGACACATCCTGGGGCCTCCTTTCCCTTGACTGTCAAAATCAGGAAGTTTAGAGAACACTAATTGGTGCATAGCCTAAACCCAAAGGCGAATATCTATCTCAGGACCCAGTGTCCTCTATTTTCCAGGGAAGCTTAGGGTTCCAGATAGTTCCACTAGCTGAAGGTCAACCTTTCAGTAGAAAGGGCTTGGGGGGGGCAGTTCATTTCCAAAACATAACACAATCCCTCTATGTACATCTTTCTCCCTGAATGTAATGCCTTCATCAATCACACCTCCATCCCCATATCTCTTTGTTTTTCTCTGTACCCACCCCACCCCACCTGCTCCATTCCTCCCTACATCACTCAAAGTTTCATCTCTGAGAGACTGTGGGAGGAGCCAAACTGGATGAGAAGCCTCAAACCAACAGCAATATTTTACCGCTCTGCAGAAAGGCTGTAAATTCCCCCTGATGTCTCTCCAGAAAGGGAGCTACCACACTCTCTTCATAGCTAGAGATGAGAACTGCAGGCTTGGGAACACAGAAAATAGCAGGCAGGGCCCTAAGCCTGGGCCGAGGGTGGAGGAAAGGGGTGGGGTGCCCAGAGACCTCCCCGGGTGTTCATGTCAAAACCACGTGTCCCAGTTTCTCAGCACATACTGCTTAACTGACCCAGCCACCAATGTAGTACGGCAGGACCTAAGAGGACACTAGGCATACACAGATCAGGTCACTGGCCAGAGGACAGGAGAGTTTATTAGCATTGCTAGCCACAGATCTAAAGCTTAGCCCCACCTGGCTCTCTTGGACTTTTTGATGGACACCTTTCCCTTCCAGATCCCTCTCCTGGTCCTATTTCTCCAGTTGCCTTTCCCCTACCATAAAGCAGCAGACAACCTTTTCAGACCATCCCCTTAGACTACTTTTCCCTAGAGGACACAGTTGTCTTACACAGGTTGTCTTGGGTGGGTTGCAGATGTCCAAGGATGTCAACTGAATAAAACACCCTTTTCTCTATCCTGGCTCTCTGTGTCAGGCACAGTGTACGTCTGGGAAAAGGACTGACCACTCACCCAAAGGGAGTTCCAGTCACCCAGAAAGACAGAACATCCACAGGCATGGAACCATTCACACTTGCTGCCTATGAGCCAGAATCGGCCACCAAACCCACTCCGTTCAGTCTGTTTTCAGAGCCTGTTAATGAACTGCCTTTTTCTTACATTCAATAAACTTTGTTGAACTGATATGCATTGAATTTACCTCTTTCTAAAAAAAAAAAATCTTTCTCATGTAACATGCAAGTGTAAGTGTGTGTGTGTGTGTGTGTGTGTGTGTGTGTGTGTGTAGACAGAGGTCAACATGAAGGGCTTCCCTCAATCACTCTCTCCACCTTATATTTTAGGAGAGAGCGCAATCCCCCCAACTACCACAAATTATGCAGTCAAGTTCCCCATACTCACAGGGTTTGGCACATCTGGAGTACGCTGGTTAAGCCACGCCTCGGGATAAACATATTGTTAATCATGGCATCTCCTCTGCCAGGTCAGTATCTGCATTATTTTTTAATACCTATGTATTTATCCCCCAAGCCCCACCCCCAGGATGGGAGTTTCGGGATGTATAGGCATGCCACCATATGCATGTGAAGGTCAGAGGGAAGCTTGTAGGAGTTAGTTCTTGTCTTCTACAATGAGGGTCCTGGGGATTGACCTCAGGGTGTCAACCTGGCAGAAGAAGCCTTTACCCACTGAGCCATTTCACTTGTACATTTGTATAACGTGTTTTCACCTCCAGTTCCTTCCCCTCCAGTCCCTCCTCTGACGCTGCCATCACTATGCCCTCCCGATTTCGTGTGCTTTCACTTATATTTTTTAACCCACAGAATTCACTTAGGGATCCCAATATGCATACGAGCATGGAACATCTACTAGAGCATGGGCAGCCTCTCAGAGCCCAAATCCCTGAAGAAAATGGACTCTCCCTCTTCTGCCAGCCATCTGTCGCCAGCAACTCCTCAGTGAGGGGTGGGAGCTCATCACCTCCTCTCCTCCATGTTGGAACTTAGCGTGTCTTGATCTTGCATGAGTCTTGGGCATGATGTCACTGCTTCTGTCATCGTCTAACACCCAGCTGTCGCATTGGGTCAGGGAACAGTGTCCCCTTGGAGCCATCCACTGCTTTGAGCTCTTCCGGTCTTTCCACCTTCTTTTTAGCAATGATTCCTGCAGCTTGAAGGAAGGGATAGAATATCGATGTCTGTCCCACTTATTGCTGAGCTCCCCATGGTCACTCATTCTCTGCACACTGACCAGTTATATGTTTCTCTACAGATTACCATCTCCTACAACAAGAAACTGCTGTGATGGGGGTTGGGAAATGTCCTCAGCCATGGGTACAATGGTAAGTCTTTTGACGTAAGTTTGATATCATTTAACAGAACAGTAACAGTGGGTTCTTCCCTGGAGTCTATAATCTGCCCAGCTTCAGGTTCTTGGCTCTGTTAATGGTATCATGCATGAGTTCTGTCTTGTATAATGGGCCTTAAATCCAATCAGAAAGCAGTTGGTTACACATATAACCTATAATCCAAGTTTGTGGTGTCTTCAGCAATAGGACCTGACCATTAAATTCTAAAGGGTTACCAAGAACAATGACAAAATCCTATACTGTTTGGGACCCAATGGCCAATAGGTCTATATTTCCCATCCCTTCATGCCATCTGCCTTTCAGCGCCCCTCTCTTAAAAGATACGCCCAGTCCTCCTTATTGGTGTCCTGACTTCTATGGGAGCTCCAATTTAAACACACATATCTAAAGATTGAAAGCCACCACCTACACGTGAGACATGCCATTTCTTTAGTTTTTGAGATGGGGTCTTTTGCTGACTCTGAACTTCATTTGTCCAGCTATTCAGCCCCAGGAATCCTCCTGCCTCCTCCTTCCCAGTGCTGAGATAACAGAATCGCCCTAATTTTTCACGTGAATTCTGGAAAATCACACTCAGGTCCTCTGCTTGCACAGCAGACACTTTGTACAGAGAGCCATCTCTCCTGCCCCCTCCCAACTTTTAAAATAAGAAAGTTAAAACAATTAAGGCATTAAAGATATGTTTAAAATATGCTTTTCAAGCCAAGCCTGGTGGCACATACCCATACATCTAGCCACTTGGGAGACTAAGACAAGAGAATCGCAAGTTCAAAGCCAGCTTGAGCAATTTATAAGGCAAGATGTCAAGATAAAGAGAATAAAATGGGCTGGAGTGTATCTCAGGGATAGAGCACGCGGGCATGAGTGAGGTCCAGGACACACTGCCTAGCCCTGAGGGAGATATTTGTTGGTTTCATTTTCAGGATGCACTGAGTACATTCATGCTAAAAGGGGAGGTTTTTATTTTCACTGACCCCCCCTGAAAAAAACTCACTAGAAAATACCAGATACTTACAAAATCATATTTTATTTTGAGCCTACCCAAGAACGAGGTTGTCTGGCATCCAAGCTTTTTAAACTAGAAAGAGGAACTGCTCTGAGGCGACCCAGTATAGGAATTTAAGAAATAGAAAATCCAGACATTCCGTGGAGACAGGAAATAAAGACAGGAAGTTGGAACAGGGAATTCAAGGAGTAAATCCAGCTGAAGAACACTGGCTGTCACCATCCCATTTGTTCTAGTTAGGGTTTCTACTGCTGTGATAAACACCATGACCAAAAACAACTTGAGGAGAAACTGGTTTATTGGGCTTACTCTTCCACAGCACTGTTCAACATCTAAGGAAGTCAGGACAGGAACCCAAGCAGGGCAGGAACCTGGAGGCAGGAGCTGATGTAGAGTCCATGAAGGAGTGTTGATTACTGATTTGCTCCCCATGGCTTGCTCAACCTGCTCAGACCACAACGGCCTAGTCACTCCCCCAACAATCACTAATTAAGAAAATGCCATACATGCTTGCCTACAGCCTAATCTTATGGAGGCATTTTCTCAATTGAGGGTCCCTCTTTTCAGATAACTCTAACTTCTGTCATGTTGATATAACCTGGGGGTCCCAGACACAGGTGGCACTCTTCACCCAGTAACCTCTGACTCACAAGAGAGGAGAAAGCTTCAGAGACCCTGTGGACTTGGGGTGACTTGAGACCCCTATGAGAAAGGCTTCCAGTCCACCCTCCAGTTCTGCTTGGATTTTCTCCTCAGAAGCCTTAAAATGAGGGCAGAAGTCCTTTCTAATAACTGAGCATTATTAAGGATGCCTGTCATCAAGGAAGGTGGAACAGGAAACTCCCTCTGCCATGAGGAGCAGATAGGAAACACTGCACAGCCAGAGTACCGGGCAGAACTGAGGAAGGGGCAAACATCTCTCCTTACAGAATTCCTCTACAGATGTGAAATCACTGTCACCAAAACACCCCACTGATCCCTCTCCTTATGTGTAAAAGGGGGTGCAGCAGCAAGCACCTCAGTGAGGCCATATTGTGAGAGGAGCTGACATCAAGCATGAGCTAAGTACTACAGCTGTGAGACTGTGCAAGTCTCTGCAGATGTGGGCTCAGCTTGTCATTGACTAGAGTTGTGCATGTCTCTACAGACATGGGTTCAGTTTGTCATTGACTAGAGTTGTACATGTCTCTACAGATGTGTGTTCAGCTTGTCATTGGCTAGAGCTGTGCATGTCCCTGCAGATACGGGTTCAGTTTGTCATTGACCATGTGTCTTGAATGAGGCAGACCACAGATTACTTCAAACCACGCCTCTCGGAAACCCAATCTTCCCTCCATGCACAGCCAATTGAGGAGTTCAAGGGAGGTCTGACTTCAAAAACCTGCATGAGGACAGAGGCTTTTTTCTAGCTGGCAATGAGGTATTGCACATCTAATACAGCAGAATGTTCCTCATGTTAGGTCTCAAACCTGGGACAAATGGCCAACTGAGATGATTTAACATATCAAAGAGGACCTGGCCAGCAGGTTCTCCCAGCATCCCTCAGTCCCTACTGGTTACAGGGTATGGCAGGCATACCCCACTCCCTACCTTATCTTTCCAGCCCAGGGACTGGGCTGCCCTTCCCCCAGAGGCTCTTCCCTATATAATCCAGCCATTTGGTTATGTGGTCCTTTTTAGCTTATACCCTTTATCCCCTTTGGCCTCTTGGTCTCCAGATCTTCTGACTCTCCCTCTCCCCTTTTCCCTCTTTACACATGGTCTGGCTCAGGGTCATGTCCACTCGGGACTCGCCCATATATCTCTCCCTGATATCTACAATGAGACTTCTCCTCCCCCATGCCTAGGAGCGGTCTTCTCCTCCTTTTCATGTCTTTTTGCCATCCACCAGCTTCTTCCACATTCTCTGCTCTGGGAGGCCAAGGGCACAGTGAATCATGAGGCAATGCGGGAAATGACACTGAGATGCCAGCTAAGTACCAGCATCCTTAGGTCATCCAGATGAGCATCTCAGCCTCACTTTCCCTGGAACCTGTGTATCCATCTTCATCATCATCAAGAGTGAAGGGCTGACACTTGGTTCCCCTTTAAGCCTCCTTGCGAAACAGTTTCATGTCACAGGTCCTCAGAGAAAACCTCCTTTAAAACACAAAGTTAGGAGACAATGTCTCGTGAACTCTCTAGAGTTCTGTCTGGGCTTCCCAGGAGACCACTGTCCCTTTCCCACTCACTACCATGAACATGAACATGAACACAATGCCATGCCCTCCCCATTGAGCAAGAGCTTTGATCTGTGTAAACAATTGTGACTGTTTAAACAATTGTAGCTGTGTGTGTCTGCTTCTGAGGCCACTTATCCAGCTGCCCAGGACTAAGAACCCAAGAGAAGCAAATGCCAGACCAGATCGATAGTGCTTTGGGCAGACTGCACAGGTGGGATTTGCAATGCTTGCTTAGCTAAAGCACCAGAGACCGTGACAGGCAACAGGTGACAAATCCAACAGCTGGCAAATATGGAAGGCCCAGACAAAGCAGGGAAGCCAAGCAAACTGGAAAGATACAGACCCATGGAAAGAAGCCTGGATGAATAAAGGCAGGACCGCTGTCCAGCTAGTAACACTATTCTATATAGCTGGCTCGTAGGGCCACCAACAGCTCAGACTGCGAACCCGAAGTTCTAGACGAAAACCCTGACAACCACTGACAAGCAGCGTGGCGCAGGAAAGTGACTCACCCTATCTGATTTTATTTTTGTTTTTTCATCAGACTGAGTGGCAGCTGTCACTTAAAGTGCTGCCACAAGGATGACAAACTTGTGACACAAATGTTGTAACGAGGACCAAGCTGATCAGCATGATTTAAGCCTCTGGAAATGTATCGGGTATGTGGGAAGCAACCCACAAATGTAATCTAATGTCATTGAGTACATAAAAGGGTACAGACAGGAGGAATGTTCGGGAAGAGAGATGGCAGGGATGGTTGAGAAGTGTCCCTGAATTTTACTTCTATGGATTCAAGGTAAATCCAAAATGGTTCCTAATTGCACGTCATTTCCTCCAGCTAGCGTTCAATCATCTAAAACGAATTTCAGCAAAAAACTGGCTAAGTTGGACTCACAGAGGAAAAAGCACAATTTACACCAAATAACAGACTTTGTGATTCTTCATGAGTAATTTGACACACTTTTCTGAAATTTTGACTCTCCATTATTTTCTCTTTACACAATGCCTTTGATATCTTATCTCACATGAAAAACTGTCATCTAGGCTTCCCTCACCTGCCAAGTCCAGAGTTACCTGGGATGCTAGGTGGAAGGTGACCCGAAAGTTCTCTCACAAGGAGTTCTGAGACCCAGCTAGCACTGTCGACCATTGGTAAGGGGTAGAGACAGCCACGCCACGCCAGCCTTGGTCTCACCAGCCTCCGAGCCACTGTCACTGGTGAGGTTGAAGTTCTGAAACCCACCTGTGAGTGGAGGGCAAAGCAACAGAAGCGGGAATCACCAAAGCTGCAGGGGCCTGGTGTGTGTACTATATGCATGTACTGTATGCATGTATGTTGCTGTGTGTTCATGTATGTTTGGGGAAGGTGGTGTGCATGTGCATATGTGTGCATATGTGTGCATATGTGGAGGCCAGAAAATCAAGGGATGTTGTCCTCTGTCACTGCCCACCTTACTTTTTGAGACAGCCTCATTAAACCTGGAGCTCACCAACTCAGCAAGACTGCTTGGCCAGTGAGTCCCCAGGGACCCTCCTGACTCCACACCCCACAACACTGAAATTACTGGCACACACCCCCGTGCTGGGCCTTTGTAATGTTCATGCTGGAAATCTGAACTCAGCTTCTCATGGTTGTGTGGCAAGCACTTTATGGACTGGGTCACCTCCTCAGTTAAAGGGCCTGTTTTCCAGTGGCAAGGTCAATTCAGGAGAGCATCTGCATGCCTGGAGAGCGCCCCTCCCTCCAGTCAAAGCAGCCAATGATGCCCCCTCCCCCACAGGCTCATGTGTGTATGTGTGTGTGTGTGTGTGTGTGTGTGTGTGTGTGTGAGAGAGAGAGAGAGAGAGAGAGAGAGAGAGAGAGAGAGAGAGAGAGAGAGAGAGCCATCGGTCAACAGGAGAGAATTGGAACTGTTCTTGAGGTTGTGGAAGCCATCAGAAGTAGGACACTATGGATATGGCTTTGAAGGCCCCCAGTCCTCTCCACACTCCTGTTTCCTGTCTGCTATGAGGTGAGCAGTTTCTGTCATATGATGTCACCACCATGAGGTTCTGCCTCACCACAGGCCCAAAGTCAACAGAGCCAATGGCTTTGGACTAAAGTCTGTGAAACTAAAGCTAAAAGGCAGCCCCCTCTCTACAGCCTCGCACTAGTCTTGGGTGCACAGAGACGATCTGAGCTGAGAGGAAGCACATGACAGCAGGCCACCAGCGTGCTGCATGCTCCCCACTCGGTTTCCCCGCCTGGGAAGCGATGCTTAAGGAAAGCCCCAAGTATTCATGCCATGGATGTCAACCCTGCTTCCAATGGAGCCACACCTTTCTGACACCGTCCTCAACCAGAGGAGACATTATCCTCAGGATAAAGTCAGTTGTATAGGTGCCCCAAACTCTAAACTTTCATATCCAAGTACAGTCTTGAATTTGTTGGCTTCCTCAGAGCATCTACCATGTGGTGCCCCTAAAAGAAGTTTTATTCATATCCCCTGTGGCAGCCAAGTCCCCTCCTACAGTTTATCTGTAAGGGAAATCTTCTCTTGTTTTCAGATTATCTCTCTCCATTTTAATGCTAGGGTTGCAGTAATAGTCTGTTGTGAATTTTTATTTGTTTTTAGTGTAATTTTTATTGAAAATAATTTTCAGAAGATATAGTCTAATCATGGCTTCCCCTCCCTCAGCTCCTCCCAGCTTGCCTACTCACCCATCTCCCTACTTTATTTTTCTATTTTTAGAAAACAAACAGGGAAAGAAGAAGAATATTTTTAAAAGAAAAAAACACAAGAAATACATACACAAACATGTAAAAACACAAAATCAAAAACCATAACATAGAAGCAGGACAGTAACACACACACACACACACACACACACACACACACACACACACACACATGCCCCCCCCCGAAAACGTTATGAGGCCCAACAGCTACAAAAATACCATTAGGTTCATTTTGTGTTTTCCATCCACTCCTGAGCATAGGGAATGCCCAGTAGTGTGGTTAATAAACCCAGTGAAACTCCACTGGAGAAAACTAATTTTTCCTTTGCAAGCAGTTGTAGATCAGAGATAGACAACTTCTTGGTTAGGGATGGGACTTGTACCCACTTCCCCCTCTCAGTGTTAGGACCCCATCTGATTTGAACCCATGCAGGCCCTGTTAGTGTTGCCACAGTCTCGGTGAGTTTGTACATGTGCCACAGGTGTCAGTCCTGCTGCGTCTGGAAGACACTGTTTCCTTGGAGTCATCATCTCCTCTGGCTCTTCCCATCCTTCCTCCTTCTCCACATAGCTCCCTGGGTCCTGAGGGGAGGAGTGTGATGAAGGCATCCCATTTAGATCTCAGTGCTCCAGGGTCTTCCACTCTCTACGCATTCTCCATTGTGGGATTCCGTGTTACTTTCCTGTTAAGGAAATCTTACATTTAAGCCTGCAGAAACGTTTGTCCCTCCCCTTTACTCACCTCTATAAACAAACCCTTTTGAGTCAACCCTGGAATGCTTCCCAAAGGCCTGTGTGTTGAAAGCTTGGCTATTTGCCCATGGAGCTACTGGGAGAGGGTAAACCTTTAGGAGGTGGGGCCTAGAGCAAGAAAGTGAGGTCTCAGAGAGGATATTGGGACCCCAGCATGCATGCCCCCTCCTCTTCCCCTTCCTCCTTTTTCCCATCTTCATCTCTTTCCTCCTGCTCCTCCTTCCCATCTTCCATGCCCTCCCCACTCCTTCTCCTTCTCTTCCTTGTTCCCAGCCACCATGAGGAGCACAGCTTCCTCATCCCCATACTTGACACATTCCTTTTAGAGGCCCAAAAGCAACAAAGTCAAGTAACCATGGATTCAAACCTCTAAAACTGTGAGCTGACGACAAACCTCTCTTGTTGTTAAGTTGATTATCTCAGATATTTGTCATAGTTAACAAAGGATGAACAGCAGATCATGCTGGGCAGCTAAGATGGAGTCCTGAGGGAACAAAGAACATGGGCAAGTGGACAGGTGCCAACACCTCACAACAACTGGAAAAAACATGAGCCGAGCCTTCTTGGCTGTTCCGGTCCTGTCCAAGTCTCAGGTAAATGCAACTCTGTGAGTCCCTGAAGACACCCTTGCATAGATAAGTCATCCCAGCCAATGCACCTGAAGTATAAGAAATAAGAACTTGTTTCAATCCATTAGACTTGGGGATAACTTGTTACACAGCTGCCAGCAACTAAAACATAGGCCAACCTAGATGATGTGCCAAATCCTAGTGCCTGCTGTTTATTTTGCCTGGACTAGTCTGCCCATTAGCGTTTCCTGACTTGCTCCTCATGACAGTACTCCCATTGCAAACATCGCCACCTCCTCTGGGAAGCCTTTGCTAGTGGCATGCCTAAAGCACCAGCCCATGCAAGGACTCACAGCATTCTGGTTCATATCTTCCAAATACTGACTACAGTCTGAAGCAATCTTTGTCACCAACTGTCTCCTGGCCCTCAAGCCCATATCAGGAGTATTCTGAGCATGTCCTGTGTTACACCCACAAAGGACACAAGAGATACATTGAATGAAGATACGGGATAGGCCCTAGAGCACCCACTTGGAGACAGCAAATATCTTCTTTGTGATCTCAAGAGAACAGGATTCTGTTCCCTTGGGCTACAGCTGAGGTTGCTCTCACCAGTTACTCAAATTGGAGGCCAGCAAGACCTTCATGTTCCAGCAGACACAGACTGACCCAGTGCTGCCAGAGGGGTGTGGGAATATAGGAGCACAGTCTGAAATCCACAGGGAATGCTCTGATGCCAGAAGGCACTTGCTCATCTCCAACTTCCATAAAGCCTGGTGTGACTTCTCTCCTCATCTTCAGAACATCCACTCAGTCTGTTGGGAGCTGGAACAAATGTCTTCTCCTCTAGGAAAAAGCCAACCTGCCTATGTTGTAGCAGTGGGCCACAGACCAGGGTCAGCATCCTCCCGTAAGCACATGGGAATGAGCATTCGGGGCCCACAGATCTCCATGAAACTCCAGGAAGGCCCAGCAACCAGTCTTAGAAAACTTTGTAGGAGATTCTCGGGCATGGTGAAAAGATTGAGAATTGTACGGGCATACATACATGCACATACATACACACAGGCACACATACACACAGGCATACATGCAAACTTGCACATATATGTGCACACAGAAACACACACAGGCACACACACACTTAAACTTGACACTGCCAACTTGATCTTACTGCCAGTCTTGGGCACGGATCTCATCTCTTCAGCCTCATCTTTATTTGTAGGTGAGTAAGAACCATACTCACATTCTGGAACTCAGCCCTCTTTAACTTCTCTATGATGATGTCTTCCGTGTCACCAGCTACCCCTTGCCCAAAGTCATGGCAATTTTACAATCATTTCTGTGGCTAGTAAACCTCCTGAGTCTCTGCCCACCAACAGTCTTCTCAGTGTCCAGCTGGTTCCTGGAACACAGCAGAAGCTTAACAAATGCTGGGTGGATGGATAGATGGGTGAGTGGGTGGGTGGGTGGGTGGATGAGTTGAAGGATGGATGGAGGGAGAGAGGAAGGGAGGGAGGGAAGGATGGGTGGATGGATGGATGGATGGATGGGTGGATGGGTGAGTGGGTGGGTGGGTGGATGAGTTGAAGGATGGATGGAGGGAGAGAGGGAGAGAGGGAGGGAAGGATGGGTGGATGGATGGATGGATGGATGGACAGATGGATATGTGCTTTCTACTTTTGCTCTATATTTGTTACGTTAATCTCCCTTCGGTTCCAGCAGAGTCTAACTAACCCCACCCCAGAAACATGCTCCATCCACCAACAGGCTTGGGACAAATTCCTCCTCAGCCCCTAACGAGAAGCTTCATGGAATGGTGATCACAAGCATGGGCTCTGGCTTCCAACTTCACTGCCACATCCCAGCTCTGACCACAAAGAAGTGTCTGTCTCCACTGAACCCATCTGTGAACAGCAGAGGCCACACCTACAGCAGTTCCAGGCTCCAAGAGACTCGGGAAATCCCACGAGCAAGCAGGAGAACCGTCAGGATGTCATACTTTGTGTGTGTTAGAAGCAGCAGGGGGTTCCCTAAGTATGTTGGTAGCCTGGTTCTCTTGCCAGGAGATTTGAGTTTCTGGGGTCAGGCTCTGGCACTGGGCTTTTTTGTTTTGTTTTGTTTTGTTTTTAATTCTTCCCAGGAGACAGACAAGGGCAGTGAACACTAAGAATCACTAATGCCGAGTACTTGAAGCCACAGCTGGAGCTGGCCTTCTTAAAAAGTTCTAGATAAATAGCAGTGGCCATCTTTACCTTCTTAAGGTATATTATTGCTATTTCCTCAGAGACGTCTTCCTGAGGCTCGGGTCTTCCAGCTGCCTTCCCTCTAGGTGTTTGTCGTTTATGAGTTTACTCCATAAAAACCCTGTCACACTGGAAGAGCATCACCCAGCTATATGTCTGCCTATTGACTAGCCCATGGGCTGGGTCCAGCATCTGTGTGAGATAATGGGAAATTATCCATTCATAATTTATCATTTATCATTTATTATCTGTGTGAGATAATGGGAATTATCCATTATCAGAAAGACTGATAATGGGAATTGGGAAACCTTCCTGCCCCAGATTTCCCCTGTCAGTCTTGTATACCCGACATCCCCAGCCCTTCCACTAGACTCAGCCCCCAGGACCCAACTGCCTGCTCCACTCAGCACTGTCTGTTCTGGAGACAGAGAGACATTGCTGGTGAATGTAGAGCATTGGCAGAGTCTTCCTGATAGACTCCACCCCAGACACCTCCACAGTACTCAGCTCTATAAAGACTGACCCCTCCCCCACTGCCTTGATTCCTTTTTCAGCCAGGCTGTACTTGTTGAAGCAATAGTTACCCACAAGTCATAAATTATGTCACCTTGTCCCCAAGAAGCTGATGTGAGGAGGTTAGCTGAGGGCCAGAGTCACAGCGTACATTTGGATAGTGTGCGTCCTCTGGAAGGGGCGGTGGCTAGTGTCAGGTCACCTGACATGGATGGGTAACCAGGTCAACAGTGCCTGTGTTACCCGTGGTGACATTTCATCATCTTCAGACTACCTGAGGTATGGATAGGCGCCTCTCCCAGCCTGCACCTCTGTGAAGTGACATCATTATGGCTGCGCTTGAGTAGGCACTGGAATGTGGGCCCATCCAGGCAGCTGTGGGTCTGGGACATATTCTGTGAGTCCCTCTACATTCGCTCCAGCTTTTCTTCCTCCTCTCCACCACAGGAGGTGAATGCCTCCAGTTCATCTATCCACAGCCTCCTCTCCAGCTTCCTATTGGGTATGGCTTGGAAATGTTACAGATCGGAGAACCGGAGGAAAGAGGAGTCATCCAGTCTCCTGTCGGGTCACAGGCTACAGTGAGTGGCTGCACCCCTTCCCACCCGTTCATGGCGTATCCTGTCCTGGTTAGGGTTTCTATTGCTGTGAAGACACCACGGCCATGGCCACTCTTACAAATGGAAACATTTAACTGTGGTGGCCTCTTTACAGTTCATTATAATGGCAGAGAACATGGCAGTGTGCAGGAAGACACGGTGCTGGAGCAACAGCTGAGAGCCCTACATCTTGCAGGCAACAGGAAGTCAACTGGAAATCATACTAAGGGAAGCTTTAGCAAAAGACCTCAAAGCCCACCCTCAAGGTGACACACTTCCTCCAACAAGGCTATACCTACTCCAACAAGGCCACATCTCCTGATAACGCCATTCTTTATGAGCTCATGGGGGCCGACTACATTCACACTACCACATATCCTTAAGGTAGTAATGGTTTCCACATCATTACCAGTTCCAGAGAACATTGCTATTTCTCTCTGGTTGCCCTCATCCCTATATGGGGCCCTAGCATGTAGTCCCTTCCACAGACTGTCTTTCAGAGTATGTGACCCTAGGATGTTCCTCTAGTATCGCTGGACACTCTGTACAATGATGCATGGTGCTAGGAGCAGAGCAAGACACCTATGAGTCACACGATGTGCCCATCGCTGCACTCGTCCATGCAACTGGGAAGTTCACGACAACGCTAGTTGTAAAGTCAGACTTCAGTAAACACACTCCAGGAGCAGCCAGATCCAGCTTTTACATAAAACTGCTCTTGATCTGTCATTCTTTCTCACTCACATTCTCCCTTTCTCTCTCTTTCTCACACTCCTCCTCTCCCTCTCCCCATCCCCAAGGTTAAATAAGCACATTCCACCACCACCTCTCTGACCCATCTTCATGCTTGGGTCTTGACTGATTCTAGACACATTCACCTGCTATGAACTCAGTCATTTGGGAGAACGTGACCACATCCTCTCAGTTCTAACGCCCCAAAGGGAATGCAGCCCCCCCTTTCCTCCCCCAGCCAAAAGCTTAACATTTTACATTCCAAGGGATGGCTGTGATTGGAGCATCTTTAGTCATGTGCCCATTTTGAACCAGCCATTATGCCCCCAAAGAGCAGGGAGTTACGCTATGATTGGCAGATGCAGGCTCACATGACCACCCTGTGGTGGCAGGGCAGTGTCTGTAAGGGGTAGCCAGTTAGAGCCACAACTAATGTGAGGGTGGGCAACAGTCCCTAAGAAGAAAATCCTGGAGAAATAAGGAACCCCAGACATCCCACACAGCTGCTGATGGATGTAGAAAGAGGCCAGCAGAAGTCTTTGGGGAACCTGTTCCACAGGTCCTGATGCCTCCAGCAGCCTCTCCTTCTGGTATTCTCTCCCAACCCTGTCTCTGCTCTCAGGCACCCTGATCTTGTCTCCCCTCATCTCAGCTATGCCTGGCCTCCATCTTTTGCCTCTACCTTTTCATTCTGCCCTGCCCTTGTCAGGATTTGCATGTCTCTATCTGACTTTGCCCCCTGGAGTAGACACTACATTCTCTCTACTGTGAGTGCCACTGAGAGCTGGAATCAGGACAGCGGTTGGTCAGTTCCTCCATAGGGTGTGACCTCAGACCTCATCCATGAGTGTGAGAAAGGTGCCGTGGTCCCCAAGTGCACTAGAACAGGGTCCCCAAGCTCGGGCAGCAAACAGCAGAAGTCCAAGCCTTGGGAGTGGACCACCACAGGAGAGAAAAGGCAGACTGTGGATAGACAGACTCCCAGTACCATGACTGGGCTTTTCCAGTCCTGGACTCCATAGGAAACTCACATTTGGCCTCCATCCTTTGCCCTGCGACTTTGGGGAAGGTACTCCTCGCTTCTGAGCCTCTTCCTTATCTGCATCCACCCATCCCATGGACTGGTTGAGATGATACATGCCCACTCCTAGTGCACTGGTGGGTCATAGTTTGCTACAGTCAAAGGAAAGCTGGGTACCATGTCCAACAGACCACGAGATCTCAGTGGCCAGGCACGAGAAAAGGTTCTCTCACTGTGGTACTCCTGCTTAGCCAGTCTTCCCTAGTGTCATCCTGGGATCCAGGGTCTTTTTGGATCTTCCTTTGTCTAGAATCCTCACAAACCATGAACAACATGGAATGACCACATCCACTTTGTCCCAGAAATGATACTTACCACTTCTGCTCATGTTGATTGGCCAGGACTGGTCATTTGGTCTGCTTAGATGCAAAGGACATTGGGAAGCTGAACTACTGGATAAGCAACCTGCTTTCGGAATTAATTCTGCACAGTGGGGGGAAAGAACCATGATCCTTTTATAGTCCGCATCTGCCTCTGGCATTGTAATAATTATCTCCACCTCCCACCCCCATCCCAGCAATGTTCTTCTACACCCAGGCTGGGTGGCAGCTTAGGAAATGCACACTCTAATGCACATTCAACAGAATCATAGGGCTTGGGTGGAAGGGAAAAGGAGGAGGTCCATCCTCCTCCTCCAGATACAAGGTAAGAACAGAAAGAATTACAAGGCTATGCCCTCCCACCAACAAGCTCGGCAAGTCACCTCCAGGAAGGCACTGGCAGATGCTATGCCTGCAGCTATGCCTGGGATGCCCTGGAAGTGTAAAATAGCAAGGCAAACCATTTCCAGGATGCTCAAAAGTCAGTCAATGGAGCCAATTTCTCTTTCACTCTCTGCAAATGGGGAAGACTGGGGAGGCATTGATATCTATTCCCAGCTCACTTAACCCCTCTTAATCCTCTTGAATCAGGTCCTGTGCTTCCTGCAGCAATGGACGTTCTTCCCTTCTGGTGGGTCAGCTTCTTCTTGGAGGCTGAGAGCCCAACAAGGATCCAATCCTTGACTCCACTGCTGATCGTCAGCTGTGTGGCCTTGGGTGAGTTACTTCGTCTCCTTGAGAGAAATGGCATAGCTACTGTTCACGAAGGTGGGAGAGAGTAAGTCATGCTCAGTGCCAAGCACAGGGAGAATGACAGAGTATCTGATATGACATACAACTGAAGCTTTGCCACAGGTTGACAGCCTGACACCACCTCACTGCTCAAGACAGCACTGGCTACAGCATGGTTCTGCCTGTCAACAAAGTGCAAGTGGAGGGAACGACCTCACCTTTCTGTACCTCTGTTTCCTCGTGGGTGCAAAGGTGTTATCAGCAGAGCCTGGTCATCGGGTCATGAGAATAATGTGTGTAAAGTACTGTGCAAGAAGCTCCACCCCATGCCAGCGACTGTCACCCTCGCTGGGCTTGTTTGTGCAGGAAAACGGGGCTCTGCCCTCAGTCTCCCCTCAAGCCAGACAGTTGTAACTCTGGCTCTTGCTGAGTCTGGCTCTAACTCTGAGACAGCTCACTGAAAAGCCTGGAATTGAACTGGGAAGAAATGTTTATCTGAATCAGTGTTTCCTGTCCTGAGAACATGTTAAAAAATCATGTGGGGAGGTTTCTAATCCTGTGTCCAAGGACTGGGGAGTCAGTAGAGTGTTTTGTCATACATACATGAGGACCTGAATTCAACCTTCAATACCCACATGAAATCTGGGCACAGTCGTGAACACCTGCAATATCAGAGCTGGCGAGGCAGAGACAGGAGGACCCCAGGGACTTACCAGTTGTAAGCTCCAGGTTCAGTGAGAATCACTGTCCCAAAAATGTGGTAGATATTGATGGCAGAACATACCCAACGTCAGCATCTGCCCTACACACACGTACACATACACCTGTACACACAATGAACACACACATACACAAACAAAATCCTCATACCCAGGCTGCACCTACGCCACTTCAGTTTTCCATTGCTGAGTGCCTCTGGTGTTACTCTCTATAGACGGATACAAAAATTAGTGAGTACTGAGTTGTTTGGTTTGCATAAACAATGAAATAAATCTCAGCAATTTTTTTGGAACCAGATGTGATTTCCCATCCTTGTAAATGAGAAAGAAACTGAGGCACAGAGTGCTGCAAGAATGTGAACAGTGGGTCAAGAATCAGCATGCCCACTGCAGAAATGAGTAAAATGTAGCCTGCCTGAACCAACATGGCGCTGATGCACCCGCTGTGTAGGGGAGTTATCATCCGGGGACAGTGGCATCCTTGGTGGCAGAGGGGACTCAGTGGACTCCCCAGGAGATGCTATGTGGAGCTTTGGAGCAGAGCAGAAAATTAAGGGACTTCAGACCTGCTGCGTGGGAAAGTTCACACAGCCAGGTCCACCCTGACTCTGACTTTGTATGTTTGCTTTGAAAATGCAGCAAGTGAAAAGCCAAATGCAATGTGGGAACAAAAAAAAAACATTCGTGGTGGGGGGAGATGGTAATGTCTAACAAAGTCTGTGGTTTAGTTGATAGTGTTGACCAAAGCCCATTTCTTAGTTCTGAGAAATATGACATCAGACGGGGTATAAACATTAGAAACAGGGCTATAACTATCCTGCGAAAGCTAGTTTGGGGAAATGGTGTGGGGGAAGGAGAGTGCGTGGAAATGAGGTCTCACTTTGTATCCCAGGTTGACCTGTAGTTCAAGATCCTCCTGCCTCAATTTCCTGAGTGCTGAGATATATGCGTGTACCCCACACCTCACTGACAGCTCAAGTCTAAAAACTGGAAGTGTGACGTTGTAGGGGTGATGTTCCCCAGGGATCACATGAGGCAGTGGCCCATGCCTGTGCCACACGGATGGCAGATCCTTCCAGCCAGAGCTCATTCCTTACTGGAGGGAGGTGAAGGAGACAAAGCCAACAGTACTTGCTGTAGCTGATGCTACTGATGATACCAGTGCAGATCCTTGACAGCCGGGCTGGCCGCTCACTACTGTGGCAAAGGCATTCACAGTGACTCTAGCCAGGGGGTGCTGAACACTGGGCAATGGCGGACTGGAACCAGACAGCTGTACCAACAGTCCCCACCCTGTGTCTCCCAGAGTCAAGAGAGCTGAGTCTTCAGTGAGTCCTCCAGGGGCACGCATGATGAGAGGAAGCTGAATCTCAGAGTCCCAGAACAGGTTCCGGTTCCCCAGGAGAACACAACAGGCTGAGGTCAAAGCAGAAGTTAAGAGCACTGAATAATTAGTTATTCAGGGTCCCAAAAATGGGTCAAAAGTTCAAGGCCTAGGCTGGGGAGGTAGTTCTGCATATAACACACTTAACTTTCAGTCATGAAGATTTGAGTTCAAATCCTCAGAACCCACATGAGACACAGAATATAATGCCAGAACTTCTCCAGCAAGATGGTGGTGGAGGCAAGAAGGTGCTCAGATGCTCACAAAGCAACTAACCTGGTCTTCTGCCAAGAGCCTCACTCTTAAGGGGTCTGATGACGTGGGATGGATGTGTGAAGTTGGCGAAACAAAGAAAAGTCTGACCACCTGTTTCAAACAAGTGGCCCCGGGTAGCAGGAACCGCTTTTATTTATACAGCTCCAATAGTTTGTATGAACAGTTTTTGCAACTGTATTTCCTTAAGTTTCTAATAATAATTACAATAATTACCAATTTGTTCTTTTATCTCCTTTCTTTTCTGTCCCTCAGCTTCCCCACTGGTAATCATTAACTACCTGATTTGTACCTCTGATATTAGAATCATAAGTAATATAGCAAGCAAGAAAGGAAGTTTTCTTTCTTTCTAGGCACAGCTCCAGGTGGAACAGTGTGCCCAGTTGGCAGCATTTGAGGTTAGAGCATCGTGCAAATTGAAAGATTTGCCTCTAATGGTTAATGTTTACCTCTGGTCAAATCTAAGCTCCCAGAATCAATTCTTCAGCCAAGGCTGACTCTGTCCATTCTTCATTCTATACTACTCTATCTCCTATGGGGGATATATCAGGTTTTCTCCTATCATCCTATAAATCACATAGCTTAAAAGCTCTTAACAGTTGGCACTGCATCTTTTGTTCTCATGCCCCCTTTCTTTTAGCTTCTTACAATATTGGCACAGCTATAGAGATGAGGGCATTGTGGGTTTCCATAATTCTGCTTCATTCCCTGTTCCTAGACTGTTCTCATTGACTCTTGGTATTATCTTACTTAGTAACACTTCTCCTAGACTCCTGTAGTTAAAATCATTCTCTCCAGGATAATTATGCAAATTTGTAATATTGCCATGAATTTCTGTGACTCTTTCAGGCCAGTCACAGGTGCATTGGAAAGGCAACATCCTGTTCTTGAGAATCCCGAATTCATAGTCACACCTGAAACATCAAAGACATTATGAGCTAAGTCAGATCCACTGCATATTTTCAACAGCGCCCCCTCTGGCTCACCCAGAGGAGAACCTTCAGGGGAAAGTTTTCCTAATTCAACAGCCATTTCATCTATGGCTCTGAGAAAGAGAAACTAAGGCCATCAGCAATAATTTGTGTAAGGGAAGCAAGGAGACAGGCGGCACATATGGTCCTAGGATTGTATCCAGAATCAGACAGAAAACTATCCATCGGCCTTGCCAAAAATGGGTTAAATTCTCCCAGACCTTGCCAAAAGGAGAACTTGTCCATGCTATTCTCAGGTCCTGTCTCCTGAAGAAGTCACGTGGCTCCCAGCAGTCTTCATAGTAGCAAACGTCAAAAGAGAGATCCTGTCTCAAACAAGATGAAAGGAGAAGACGGACACATTAGGTTTGGCCTCCACATATGTGCTACAGCATGAACACACCTATACTCACATGTGTGAGCACCCATGCACACACACACATTTTAGAAAAATATTAAAGGCCAGTCTGACAACAAAGACTAGCCTGGGCAGTTTAACCAGATTCTATCTTCAAAGAAAAAGTTAAAAATAGAAAACTGAGAATCTAGAAACAACCTAACTGCCCCTCATTCAAAGAATGAATAAAGAAAATGTGGTACATCTACACAATGGAGCACTACTGAGCAGGAAAACAATGACATCTTGAAATTTGCAGGCAAGTGGATAGAACTAGGAAAAACTATCTGAGTGAGGTAACCCAGAAAGACAAACATGGTGTGTGCTCACTCGTAAGTGGATAACAGAGATAAAGCAAAAGATAACCAGCCTGTAGTCCACGATCCCAGAGAAGCTAGATAACAAGGAGAACCCTAAGAGAAACACACATGATTTCCCCCTGGGAAGGGGAAACAGACAAAATCTCCTGAAAAAACTGGGAGCGTGGTAGGGGGAGAAGGGAGGCTGGAACGGAAGCAGGGAGGAGAACAAGAGGGAGCAGGATGCTCAAGATGTGAGAAGGACAGAGAGGGAGAGCAAGGAAAGAGATATCTTAATTGAGGGAGCCATTATGGGGTTAGGGAAAAACCTGGCACTATGGAAATTCCCAGGAATCCACAAGGATGACCCCAGCTAAGACCCTAACCAATAGTAGAGAGGGTACCTGAACTGGCTACTTTAATTGATGACTATCTTAGTCATCATCATAGAATCTACATTCAGCAATTGATGGATGCAGATGCAGAGATCCACAGCTAAGCACTGGGCCGAGCTTCCAGAGTTCAGTCAGAGAGGGAGCAACAATAATATGAGCAAAGTAGTCAAGATCATGATGGGAAAACCCATAGAAACAGTTGACTTGAGCTCATGGGAGCTCACTGACTCTGAACTAACAGCAGAGGAACCTGTATAGGACCAAACTAGGCCCTCTGAATGTGGGTGACAGTTGTGTGGTTTGGGCAGTCTGTGGGGTCACTGGCAGTGGGACCAGGATTTATCCCTAGGCACGAACTGGCTTTTTGGAGCCCATTCTCTATGGAGAGGTACCTTGATCAGCCTAGATACAGGGAGGAGGGACTTGGTTCTTCCTCAAAGTGATGTGCCAGACTTTGTTGACTCCCCGTGGGAGGACTTACCCTCTCTAAGAAGTGAATGGGGAGTGGGGTGGGGGTAAAGTGGGGGGAGCAGGAGGAGGGGAGGGAGTGGAAACTGGGATTGGTATGTAAAATGAAAAAGGATTGTTTTAAAAAATGAAAAAAATGAAGGTTCTGTGATAAGTCTCAATTCATGAAGTCAAAGGAGAAGAATAACACTGAACAGAAATGCCGAACAGTGTCCTATGGTCAGTCCAGTGTCGTCGGGGCTCCCGGCCCTCCAGGCCCTCCAGGCCCTCCAGGCTCCAAGCTCTGAGCTGAGTGTCAAGTGCCAGGGACCTGGGGAAGGGGTGTGGGGGGCTTTGCGCAGATCAGGACAACTGAGTACACAGAGCAGAGTCACGTTTTCAAGACCAAGTGTAAGGGACAAGATAAAAATCCAAGTCTATCTTATGCCCAAGTCTACAGTGGTCTCTAAAGATCTTCCCTACCTGGGGCTGGTGTCACTCAAGGTGGAAAGTGGGAGATCTTCCCTAGGCAGCTGACCAAGGCCAGCAAGGGTGTGATGCCCTGTGACTACCCGTGCTCTCCTAACACCAGACACCAGATAACAGTGTGGTGAGGAAAGGGATTGATGAGGAGCAGCGTCAGCCCCAGGGGACGAGTGGAGGGTCCCGCTCCACAACAATACAACTGAGTCGACTGCAATCGCTGCACTGTGTTCCAGATTGCAATGGGATTAACAGGGCTGCAGGTGGAGTGACAAGTGCGGAAACTGTCATTGAAAAGCGTAGCAGAGGGAGCATGAGGAGAGGGCACTGCGTCCCCCCATCTTGAGAGCACCCAGTGCTGGGGACAGCGGCTCCTCCCAAGACCTCCTCGTTATTCACCTACTCACCTCTAAAAGTGTTGGGAGTCCTGAGCCCTTACCACTCTCTTAGGTCCCAGGCTTTTGCTTATTTGCTTAATTATCCATTCAAATTGTCAAATGACTTTTTAATCTTTTTTTTAATTAGCCTCCAAGGTATTAGATCTCATTCTGGTGTTTTTTAAACAACGTGAGTTTTAGAGATTTCTTTATCCTTCATCTTCACAACCGTGCTGAGTCAGGCAGGTACAAAGTGGGGACCAGGGGCTCCTGACATTTTTAAAAGCTAAAAAAATACCCAGATGATCCTGGCACATCTTAAATGAACAGATCAACATTTTAACACCTTTAGGAGAGGGAAATATGCAAAGCTGCATAATTATACTCTTCCTATGATAATTATGGGAATGTTATACCATTATCAGTTTTGTGTTCCCCCGTGGACAGCGAGGTCCAGGAAGGGGACATAAATCTAAAGTCTTAGAATGAATGCCTTCTTTCAAACCCAGTAGTTAATCTCTGAATAGAATAGTTTTCGGGCCTCTTCTGAGTTCGATGTCAGAAGTCTAAACGGTGTTTCTCCAACAAAAATATTGCTCATGAGTGGACACGCCCCGTATGCACACACCAACACTTATCATGTCAAGCAGAGTATGTGCCAGAGCTTCACGGGCAGTCAGCCATGCGTCGGACACTAAAACTGCCTTAGGAAGGAACTGGATTGGATTCACCCCATTCCCTAGTGAGAAAGACGAGAGAGAAGAGATCTCAGGGATCCACAAGGTCACACAGACATGAAAGAGTAGAGATAGACCTGAGCTCAGGGTCTCTGTTCCACAGTGTGGGCTTATAAGCCCAATACTATGGGATGTGCCCCCATGTGTGTGCACTGGTGAGCCCATGGGTGAGTCCTGAGTCACATAGCCACCACCACCACTGAAAATGAGATGCAAGCCTGAAGTCAGGAATACTCCTCCACTGCTACTCACAGGCAGCAGGTACCAAAGGCCCAATCTATCCCATGCAGAGCAATGCTCTTCCCCCAGCCCTAGGGGCAGCCTGCTAAGGTTCAAATATACAGGCTTCCCCACAGACTCACATATAGGCTTGGCTCCCAGTGTGAGGCTGTGGGACAGACCAGACCGTGAAGATTTTGAGTTCATCAGTAGATTGGTCCACTGATAGGTTCAAACCTTGAACAGATTATGCAATGTGGTAGAACTATTAAGACTATGGAGCCTTGCTGGGAAAAGTGGGTGCTGGGTGTGTCCTGGGAGGCTATACCACCAGCCTGACCCCTCCTGCCACTTCTCTGTTTCTTTTTAAAATTTTCCTTTCTTCTTATTTTTATAGACAGAGTCTCCAGTAGCCTAGGCTGGCCTTAAACTCTTTGTGGAATTGAAGATGACCTCAAATTTCTCATCCTTCTGCCTCTAGCTCCCTCTCAAGTGCTAGGATATTAGGCCTGGTCACCATGCCTCGTTTACGTGTTGCTGAGGATTGAAGCCAGTGTCTCATGCAAGTATTCTACTAACTGAGCTGCTAGCTGCCCAGGCCATTCCCTGCTTCTTGGCCACCATGAGATAAGTAACTCTGTTCTACCGCAAGCACTTGCAGTTACAATGCAGTGTCTTGGCTTGGTTTCCTATTGCTATAATTTCTGCCCCAACAAAGGTAACTTAGGAAGGAAGGCTCATTTCACTGCATGCTCCAAGGCACAGTCCATCACAGTGGGAAAGTCAAGGCAGCAAGAACTTGAATATGCTGATCACATTGCATCCACAATCAGGAAGCCAAGCGGACTGAATGCCTACTGCTGCTCAGCCTCCTTTCTTCATATATACAGTCCAGGACCCCAGCCAGGGAATGGCACCGCCCACAGTGGGCGGATCATCCCGCCTCAGAATAACCAAGATAATCTCCCATAGGCAGGCCCAGGAACACATCTCCCAGGTGTCTCCAGATTCTGTCAAGTTGACAACTGACACCAACATCACACTCTGCTTCACCAGCCCACAGCAAGGAAGCCACAGTGGGCTGTGGACTGACCCTAGATGCCACGAGTTCAAGTGCATCTCTCCTCCTCTAGGGTACGTCACAGATGGCGAACTCCCAAGGAGCTCCCAGAAAAGTCCATTTGAAGGCTGGACAACCAAGTACTACCAAACCTGCTGATCACAGGAAGTTGGCCATGGGCTTCAGGCTGGCAAAGAAGACTAGAGCTTGGGACCAACCTGAGGACCTTCACCCCGTCTCCTGTGGAGGCCCAGCTCAGACAGCTTCCCTAGCAAACTCGGCCCAAGCCACGCTTCTCACATGATGGCCTGCCTTAGTTTCTTCCTGACGCCGAACTCTAATATCTGCCTGTGTGTTCGTGTTCTTCTCTATTTACTCTTCATCTTTCTTTGTCCATCAGAATTTAAGCTTCAGGGAGAAGGGAGGGAGAGAGGGGAAGAAAAAGGGGGAGGAGACTATCTCCCTCGTACCTAGTGGCTGGCACACAGTGGACACTTGATGACATTTGTAGACTAGAGGCTGTTGTGAGGATGAGATGAGCATCTTACCCATGTCCTACCTTCCCCATCAGCTTTGAGTGGCTGTTGTAGGACTGTTGTTGGAGCCGGAAAGATAACGGTTGGCGTGTGCAGGCTCTAGTATGTAGTGTGTCTGTCGAATAGCGCTCAAGCCTCGGTGGACACAGTGGGAGCAAGGAATGAGGCCTCCACTTGGCTTTTGAGCCAGTCCTTCCAGTCCTGCTCCCCTTGCACCTCGAAACAGCCCCAGAGGAGCGTCTGACCACATGCCAGCCATTGGAGCATTGGTGTGAGAAAGAAGAGAGGGAGCAACTGGTGCAACTGGGCTCAGGTGGAGGAAGAGAAAGCCAGAGCCTCTTTCCTATGATCCCTCTCCCTACAGTCTTTGACTTGGAGCCTGGGATCTACAAGATGGTGGGGCTTGGACTTCTAACAGCAACCCCCCGCTGTGCAGATAAGGAAAGGAAGCTCAGAGATGCCAGAGCATTCTTCCGGTCACCCAAGAAACCTGCATGGAGCCCAGCCCATCTAGACCCAGGGCTCCCCTCACTGCCCCTCCCTTCTGCTGAGGGGCTGTATTTAGTACTTACGGATGTGATAATAAGGTTCCCTCAATGCTGGGGCTCCCAAAGGTGTGGAGGTCCTGGAGAGAGTCTGTTTCCTTGCCTTTTGCAGCTCCCAAAGGCTACTGCCTCCCTTGCTACAGCATCAAACCTAGTCTCACAACTCTCATTCGCCCCCACCCCCCGCCCCATCCTCTACCTTCTCTACATCCTTCTCTGTATCCTTCCTATAGGGCCCATTATGATCATACCAGTACCCTGGAGTGACCCAGGATCATCTTCTCAAGTCAATATCATTTAATTCCATCTAAAAAGTCTCCTTTGCAATATATGCTCACATATCATGGGCCACTGAGGGCTAGACTATGCCCATCTTTGAAAGGTCATTGCTCTGTCCAAAACGGTAGCTTCAAACAGCTACCACCCGGATCTTATAACAAAAGGGGAGATAAGGCATGGAAGCCAGGGTCCAGTCCTACAATTTAAAAAGCACCAGTGCCAAAGAGAGGGACAGAGTTTTCATGTAGGGTGGGGAATGAAAGGAAGCCTTGGAAGACACAAGGGACCCTTACGGACAGCTTTCAATACACAAGCCCCTGCTCTGAGCTCTCCCCACATGGACTCATTGAACTGCCAAAGCAACTGCATGAGCTAGGTACTATTGATTTCTCAGTTTTACAAAGAAGCAAACCAAGGCACAAAGAAGCCCCAAACCCAAACATTGCTGGTCTTTGCCCTTCAGCACTTCACCTGTAGATGGTAAGGAGGCGGGATCAATAACCTATACATCCCTGAGACAAAGTGGTTGTCAATGCCGCGGGTTTGTCAGCGGGGCAGGGGTTTTATGAAGCACAGTTGGAAAGAGCTGGGGCTGGGATCTGAATCCTGGCTAGTGTCCCAGTCCTATTCTTTGGAGCTGGACCTTTCCAGACATCACAAGTCTAAGCTCACTGGCAGCCAGCTCTACTGAATGCTTCACGTTCATTGTCACCTGACCAGTTCCCTTCCTCCCAGATACTCAGACCCTTCCCTGCAGGACCACAGGAATGGAATGAGAGAGAAAACAATAGAGTTTCCCAGACTGAGCCCAACACAGCCCCCACTTGGTGAGCATGACAAAGGGTCAGGGAGTCTCCCAAGCCTACAGTACCATCTGCCCCTCTCATCTGGCCTGGAGTCCCCTTTGCCCTTCAGCACTCCTGAAGGTAGGCTGGGGAAGGCTGCACCAATGATGGACGACATCCACAAGATAAAGTGAGCAGGTAAATGCAGCTGGCAGTAGCTTGTCGGTAGGCAGGGTTTTATGTTCCCCAGTTCTGGGATGACAGCGCCTGCCTTGCCTCGGGCCAGCATAAAAAAGTGACCTGCGAAGGTCGGTCTCCTCCATCTCCTGAGAGTGTCTCACCCAGCCTAGCGAGTGTACTGAAGCACCACAGGGACACATAAGCCTTCTTCCCAGCCTGCTCCTCAGTCACAGTGGCCATCATCCACTCAGGGGCCTACACTCCCAGTGACAGAAAACGTATAGAATCTGGAGAATGGCACCCCATGACTCTGGGATTGGGGGGAATCCCTGGGGCACTAGGATCAGGGTCCAGACTTTTATTGCCCAAAAATGCACTGAGCAACTTCTGAATGCTAGAGCTCACTCCAGGCAATGAATGGTGCCTTGCCCCTCAGTCCTCTCCTGGGAGAACATTCCAGAGCTAGGATGCACAGCAGAGCCTTTGTGATGGCGTCAGCTGAAGACATCTTTCTCCAGCCAGGCCCCACGTCTACAGATCGTGGGCAGAGCTGGCTTCCTGACCCAGGTCTCCACTTTCATAAAACACAGTACTGATTTCTTTTTCCAGAGCCAGGGATAAGAGCCAGGCAGGTGCTCCGCTGTTGAGCTGCTCCCGGCATCGCCATCTGTGCTTTCAGGGAGTCCAAAGACTCAGAACCCCTTAAAGAACTGAGGGCTTGAGAGTCAAGTTCAAAGACCAAAAGAATCTGGTAGAAATTAGGTCTCAGGGGTAGGTGTGTGGAGAGAAAATCAGAACTTAGCCTAAGCCATGGCACAGCAGAGGTGTTCAAAAATATTTAAGGAAGGAGGGAATGGAGGGACTAGAGGGAAGGTGGGGGGAGAGCACGGAAGGAAGAGGAAAGGAGAGAAGGGAATGAAGGGGAGGAGGGGAGGAGGGAGAGCTAATTTCAGAGGCTATGTGCTTCCCTGCTGAAAGAGACAGTGGGGCTGACAGTTTTATCGTTCAATTGTTTCATATAGATTTTGAATAAAAAATAAATTGGCTCCTTTTAAGGAGTGAGTCCCAAAAGCCAGGGCACGGTAGTGAATCATGTGTGATGCTTTTCTTCCGCTACAGAGCCCCTGGCTGGCAGCACCAAGGACGTGGGGTGGCAGTGGAGGGATGGGGGCAGCGGCCCGGCACAAGAATACCCAGATCAGACCCAAAGTCCTGGGGAGGAAAGCTATATTAGGGCACGTTGTGACTCTCAGCACCTTGTCAACAGCTGCTCTGGGTTAAAGACGGCCACTAAGCTCATGTCCCCACCATCTGCCTGCTCATTCCTGTACCTGATGTCCACTGTTTCCTGCTCACTCTGAGATCCCAGGCAAATCTGACAGATGGATGCCTATAAAGCCTCCTTCCTAGGAGTGTTGTAAGAACTAGCCAAGACATGGTGTGTGGGGGTGCCGACTTCAAAACGGGAGCACAGTATGTCAAAAGCAGAAACTCAGTGGTATCCAAAGAAAGGCACACCCTCACCAAGAGATGACAGCAAGGAGAAAGAAGGGGGTGGAGACTACTAAGCGGGAACTTCTCGGCCTTTCATAAAGATCTATGTGTTTATTCATTGACTTATTTCAGGGACAGAGCAGAGTCAAAGGTAAGCCCACGGACTTGCTGTGCAAGCACAGGAACCTAAGTCCATATTTCAGACTCGAAATCAAAACAAACAAACAAAAAAGATGGATATGTTCACATGCACACACCTGTGGGTATGTCCATGTGTGCACACAAGCGGGTGTGTCCATGTGCACACCTGTGAGTATGTCCATGAGTGCACACATGTGGGTATATCCATGTGCACACACCTGTGGGTATGTCCATGTATGCACACCTGTAACCCCAACACTATCAGAGTGTAGAGAAAGAAGAGTCCTGGTCTTTCTGGACTCCAGCTTAAATATGGGTTCAGTGAGAGACCATCTCAGGGGAACAAGACAAAAAAGGATGGAGCAGGACACCTGATATTCCAACTGGCCTCTATAAGCGCTAAGCCCAGGAATCTGCATGCACGCATGCACACACACATACACACACACACGTGCCGCAAACACACATATTCACTACACACACATGCATGTATAATCCTATGCACATGCACCACAAACACATGTACACACACACATGCACACACAATCTCATGCAAACACAAGTAGATAGAGGTTTCCATTCTGCCAGGTCCCACAGTCATTCAGTCCCAAAGAAACACACAGAAGCTTATATTAATTACAAACTGTTGGGCCTATTAGCTCAGGATTAGTATGAACTGGCTACAGCAACTTAAATTAACCCATAATTCTTGTCTATGTTTAGTCATGTGACTTGGTACTTTTTATCAGTGAGGCACTGTCATCTTGCTTTCTCTGCATCTGGTTGGGACTGCTGAGTAAGCCTTCCTCTTCCCAGAATTCTCCTAGTCTGGTCAACCCACCTATACTTCCTGCCTGGATACTGGCCAATCAACATTTTTATTAAACTCATACAACTGACAGATCTTTACAGGGTACAAGAGCATTATCCCACAGCACACACACATGCACACACAATCTCATGCACATACACATGCACCACAAACACGCATACACACATGCACATCCACATGCATTCACAGTCTCATGCATGCACACACATGCACTGCACACAGACACACAGCACATATGTACATGTTGTACTATTGTCTCTATGTGTGTCTGGGAAAATGTTTCCAGAGACTAGTGGATGCTGAGGATTCTGACCTAATCAATGAGTTTGTGTTTTCATGGATTCATAATAAGAAAGTGTTATTTGGAAGGTCATGGAAAATAAGGGGACATTACTAGAGGGTCACTTGGGGGATTGTCTCACCAAGACCTCTTTCTGCGTACCTTCTCTCTGCTCCCCAACTGCAATGATCTTAGTAGCTTCACCACATACTCCCATGTCGCAAAGCTCTGCCTCAGCACAAGCCCAGAATCAACAGTGCCAGCATGAGGGAGTGAATGCTCTGAACCCCTTGTTCTGTTAAAGTTGTTCACAAGTATTTGATCACAGTGACAAAACTCACTCATACCACACCTTTAATTAAGCTTTCTGTTAATTCCACCCAAGAACAGCTCTAATTCATACTATTTGTAAAGGTATGGATGGACTCTGGCCACTCCCACAAAGGTGTCAACTGAAAGCCTAAAGCCAAAAGATGAGAAGGTACCAGGATCTTCTCTGGGCAGCGTTGAACATGTCGTTCTCCCAGCTGCTCTTTGCCCAGCCACATGCCCTGGCTGGCGCTGCCTGTGCTGCTTGGGTCCCCATCAGAGACCCAAGGAGCCTGGGGAAGCCGCTGGGGAAGCTGGGACAATTCCCAGGTCATTCTGCTCTCAGTTCAGGCTGTCAGGTTCACTGTGGGAAAGGCTCTCCCTCTCCTCCGCTCATTGCAATCCAGTCACGTCAAAGCAGCCCACAGGATCCGAACGCAATTTTCTCATTGAGTTATGCTAAATCCTTCAGGGAAGGATGTGAAATTATTTAAAACCTATAAAAACTAAAGCAACATTCTGGCTCTATATTTTAAGTTTCTCATCATTATTTAGAGTTAACCTTTTTCTGCCTCTAAATCACAAATTCATTTTGCTGTATATCAGGCAGTGTGGGCCATAAGGCAAGGCGGGGGGTATTTGGGTAAAGAGCAGACCTGAGGACAACTCCCAGAGTGCAGGCAGATCATAGAGACCGAGGTGGCATTTTGCTCTTGGGAATCAAAAGTATCGGTAGCTGATTCACTGGAGCAAGAAAAATGAGTCGCAGCTGTGTTGTTATAAACACTAGAGCAATAGATTAGGGCGAGGCGTGTCTCTGGAGCTTAATGCACTGGCCGGGAGAGTCACAGATGAGGGACACAGCCCTGTGCCTGGAATCTCAAGAAATTATTTATTCCCTCGGAGTCTCCATTGCCCTCTGAATAAAATTGGAAAAAGATAATAACTCACTCAATTAGGAGGAAGCACTAGTGGGTTTTCCCCACTTGTAAAGCTCTACCGACTGTGAAAGCTTCAAGCTGCATCCTCCACCCGCCTTGGGTTTAAAGGCTGTCTTCTGGGGGCGGAGGGACTCTGTGGGGATAAACAGATAAAAGGTAAGCATTGTTTGCCATTCCAGAAAACAAGAGAAAGGAGGCACACAGAAGGAAAGGTGGCCAAGAAGGCAGATGAAGAAAGCTTCAGGAAAGGTAAGATCCAGAAGCCAGAAGGGCTCTCCCCCACTGCCACTCCCACTCAGGAAAGAGCACATGAGCTTTCTGAACATGGCTTTAACTACAGGTCTCTTAGGAGCCTGTCCGAGTCTGCTTCCTGTCTCTGTTATAAACACTATGACTGAGAGCAACTCGGAGGAGGGGGCGTGTTTGACTTAAAAGTCCTGATCACAGTTCCTCATCCAGGGAAGTCAGGGAAGGAACCTAGAGGCGGAACTGAGGTGGAGACCATGGAGGAGTGCTGCCTAATGCCTTGTTCTCCATTGCTAGTTCAACCTGCTTCCTTACACAGCCCAGACCCAGGAGTGGTACTGCCCACAGTCAGCTGGGCCCTGCAAACTCCACAGACTTTGCCCACAGGCCAATCTGATGGAGGCAGTTGCTCCACTGAGGCTTCTTCTTCCCAGACAACTCCAGCTTCTTTCAAGTTGACAAAAAACAAACTAACTAACTAACAAGCCCAGAGCCCAGCAGGGGAATCATGCAGACAAGTAGGGACCCAAGGGATGAACCCAAGGGCATAAGGCATAAACAGAGATGTTTAATCCAACTATGTCACTATGTCACTTCATTTATTTAGCTAATTGGTTCCCAGCATTCCTATGGGTGGGTGTTGCTGTGGGGCTGATGCCCCTCCACTGAGAAAACCAAAGCAAGAAGAGACTGGGTGACTTGTCCAAGGCAAAAGAGCAAGGAGGCCTGGGGATTGTGTGCACTAGAGAGCAAGGAGGTCTGGGAAGTGTGAGCACTAGGTGCTTAGTTTCTGCTTGTGCAACAAGCATCCAGCTACCCTCAAGAACAGCTCCTCCCTCAGGCCTGCATCCTTGCCCACCTGGGTAGGTTGAGTGGAGAGAGGATAACAGAGGATAGCTCTTTACTGCTTCAGTAAAGAGTCCTAGGCTCAGGGAACCTAAGGTCCCATTGATCTCACCTGGACAAAAAAGAGCTTCAGAGGAGACAGGAACCCAAAATAGCCTGTGGCGTTAACTTCAGGTACCCAGCTACAGCAGGGATAAATGGATGTCAACCTGCTTAATTCCTTGGAGTAGCCCCCAGCTGTCAATGCTCTCGTCCTAAAACTATATGGTAGTAGCCAAGGGATGCAGACAGACAGAATTGTCTCTACTTGTTTCTCCTAACTACCTGCCCCTCCTAGTATTACACACAGCAGTACTCTACAGATGGCCTGGGACTTCAGCATCCCCAGGCCTAAGAATCAGAATCTGTCACCTAAACAAGGTCTCCACCCACCCCGACCCTCACTCAAAAGCTGCAAAAGTCCTTGTGTGGTGGGAGAACAGACTGGAGAAAGACACATCAAGCTTAGCAGATAAGAGAAGCCCAGAAGTATCTGTGAGGACCATGTGTCTTCAGCCAGCAACACAAAGCCCAGATCATTTGGCTTCTGGAATTGAGGTGTGACTATAAAGACATTCATGGATGGATGCTGTGGCCCACAGGGACCGATGTCCTGTGGACAGATGTCCTTGCTCTTCTTCCAGCTGCAAAGCCCTAGAACCCAGAGCCCAGGGTGAGGACATCACATGGCTGGCAAAGGGCTGAAGGAGACCATTCCTACTGATATAAAATAAGGCCAAGATACATATGTGAAAGCAAAGCAGGGCACTGACCAAGTGTGCCTTGCTGTGTGATCTCTTGTGTGCAGGAGGTGACGCTAGGCCAATGAGTGGTAACCGTGGCTCTGCAGCACAGGAGACAGGCTGAACCATACAGAATGAGTGCTTCCACCTCTGCATCCACAGACTCCTTCTGTGAAGACAGAGGCCACGCAGTCCCAGGCCGGGCTCAGCAGGGCAAGCCTCAGGCTCTACACTAGATGTGACAGAAGTGCTAGAATGGCCTCTTGGAACACCACATCCTTGCTCTCCCGTGCATGGTGGTAGCACACAAACATGACCAAGCAGAGGGCGTGCAGTTCCTCCTGAGGCCATGCTGGAAGCTGAGGATGTGCAGTTCCTCCTGAGGCCATGCTGGGAGCTGGCACGTTGTCACTAAGCCAATGGCTACAAGGCAGCCCTTGGTAGGGAAGCCGTCAATCCTGGCTCCAAAGATGAGGATACACAGGAAGAGTGGAGAGACATATTGTTCGAGATAACTGTGGGCAGTCACCCCAAGTAGTAAATGTTTTAAATGTTTTGCCCTCATGTGTAGATGGGTGTCTCCCAGACCCCATTACTGTGATCAAATATCCCTACAAACGCAACTTAAGAAAGAGAAGGTTTATTTTGGTCTTCAGTTCAAAAGAGTTATCATCCATTGTGGTGGAGAAAGTACAGCCGCAGCCAGGGGAGGTGTGGAGGCAGAGATTAGAGGCTAGTTGGTTACACTGCATCTACTCTCAGGAAGCAGAGGACAAATGAGTAGGTCCGTGCTGTAAAGCCTCACAGCCCACCCAGACTTCTGCCCTCGGGGCTCCAGCTCCTTTCCATGGCCTTCCCAAACAGCACCACCGGCTGAGGACCAGATGCTCAAACACGTGAGCCTATTGGGGACACTCCACATTCAAATCACTCCAGTGGGTAAACTGGCACTCGGGAGGGTATGGTACTTGCTTAGAGTCACATCAATGATAGGTGAAAGATGGGGATTGGGCAACATGGGTGAGTCTGTTTCCACCACACCAGACAGCCTTCTAAAAGTGCTGGAGGCAGATCACCCTTTTCCTTGCTCTGACAGACCCACTTCATTTTCAGCAGATGTAGGAAACCTGCCAGCTGCCCCATGTGCAGCTTCAAGTGCACATATTGGCCAAGCTTTACAGATTAATTCTCTATAAAGTTAGCCTATGTGCAATTTCTATGTGGCTCTTCGGTGCCTCACGCCTGCCATTCAGTCAGTAGCATACTGGCCCAGGCTGTGTAAATCCAGACTGACTGACTAAACTCAGAGTTGGCCAGCTGTGAGAGAGAGAGGGGGATCTCAGTTTCCACATCTGAGAATGGTATAAGTGCAATAGTTTTCACAAAGTCAGGAAAATTAAGTGGATCAATTCAGGAAAATCTGCCTGCAGTGTTGGGTTCAGCACACATCCTGTGATAGGTCACCCCTCTGACCTCCAACTCCCAACCTCCTTCTCTCAAACAGTGAATGCCCTTACCAAGACAAGATAGCCTTGGAATCCACCAGGAGAGGCATCCAGATGACTTCACCCAGGAGACCAATAACCTCATTTCTCAATTAAATTGCCCAGAACAGGTCACATGGTCTTCTCTGAACCAATCACTGAATGTGTAGAGAAGATTGAAAAAATCAAGCCAGGCTTGCCCCTGGCTGTCTCAGCCCTCCAACCCTTGGTCTCCTAGGAGGCTTCTTCACCTGGTGAGCTATTCATGCCATAGTGAGGGGACTGGGAAGAGAAGAGGTAAGGCGTTTCCAAAGGACATCCTGTTAAATCACCCTGCTCAGAACAGCAGTGGTGAAGAGAATTCATTCAGCTCTTGCAACTGTGTGCCGCATAACCACATTTTCAATTTTAATTACATGTATGCATATATATGCATGTGTGTATGTGCATATATATGTGTGAGCATAGGGCACATGTGTGGAGACCAGAAGACAACTTGCTCTCTTCGTCCACCATGTGAGTCCCAGACTCTGCAGCAAGTCTCTTTCCCCTCTGAGCCATCTTGCCGGGCCACAAAACCACACTGTGTCAGCTGACCTACGCTTACATGATAATGTACACCACACAGCTGTATGTAGTGTGCTGAACTATCCGGACATGTGCTCTAGGCAGTGTGCAAAGAGCAAAGACATTGTCTTACAACGTGTTTCTCAAAACAAATCCTGGTCTCTAAGCAACACATGACTGTGTTTCCAGAGAGCTTCCCATGAGACACCCAGTCAAGGCAATATAAACCCCAGAAGGCCATCCAGCTCTCCAAAGAGGTAGTCTGAGAGCCTCTGGGGACTGTCACCACCAACAGTGATAATTACAGCTGCCAATTCCTTGGGGAACTACTGTGTGACTGACGCTGAGTCGGATGCCTCACTGGCTCACACTGGGCCGGATGCCCCACTAGCTTACTTTTCCAGTGCTCCTAACAGTCCATTAAAAGTAGATCTCGACCCAAGACAGGCTTACTTCATCTTTTTTTTTTTTTACTATTACTCATTTGTTTATTTGTTTGGGTAGTTACTTTTGTCATCATTGTGACAGAGTCTTAGATAGAGTCTATATAGCCCAGGCTCCCAGAAACTCACAGCATAGACTGCCAAGGGCTCTGATCACAGGAATGCCCCCTAACGCTGGCCTTGACCTTCTCTCTATAGTGTTATGTGGGTTCATTAGCCTTCAGTTGACTGGCTATGACAAGTCAGACAATCTAGAAGGCATTTTAAAATAATTCATTCATCTCTTTGGCAGGGACTTTTTGAATGCCCACTTTGTACCAATGGTAAACAATCATGACTTCACCCCTGCCCTCAGCAATCTCACAATCTGTTTCCCTGCAAGTGGTGACTGGCAGGACAGTTGTATAGTATGTACACTGCACAGTGGTGCCCGGCAGACAGGATGAGTGAGATGAAATCTGTCCCTTCTTTCTCCTTATCAAATCCTATGCTCTGACTCAGACACACCAGAGATGCCCTTGCGCTCCTTGTGCCAGAGCTCTCAGCAAAGAGAGCTTGCTCCAATTTACACAAGGTGCCCTATTGAATAACCAAGTCAAAAACAGCTCTCACTCCCACGCCCAGGGTTAAGTCAAGGCTTTCGCTGTATTGAGTGGTGGGTCCCAGCAGACTATGCACAACACAACTCGATGCCTCTTGCTTCCCTTGTCTGTTCAGCGAATGATTCTAGTTTGGGGCTAATACTAATGTCTCTTGGAGTGCTGACTGGTGAACGTCTGCTCATCATCTTTGCATCATGATGCTCTTGGCTCACTCAGGAGCATTAGAGGGTAAGGCAGCAAGCTCTATAGGCAAGACCATTTCCCAATGCAGAGTCAAGGGAATCCCAGTTTACCTACTCCCATCCCAAAGAGTTCAAAATCCAGTATTGAAGCTGTATGAGAACCCTACCCACTGAGGGTCCTGCCCCAGAGAGTGACAGTTCTTCCCTCTTTCCCCTCAATCCCCTCTGATGCCTGCCCACAAGGCCCCAGGAGGCTTTTACCTCCAGCAGTCAACTATCATAGCCCTTTGTGGGAGGCCTGTCCCAGGCTGCTGGAACCTTCTTCCTGAGCATCTGAAAGGCTCAGCAGCCAGGAAGCCATGGGGACCACTTAAATTGTGCAACCAGGATGGACGCGCTGGTTTCCTTACCTGTAGGATGGGGGAATGTGATGTGGGATTCTCCTCTGTATGTTGAATACCATTGGTTAATAAAGAAAACATCTTGGGCCTGTACAGGGAATAGAGATGTGGGGGGTGGGGAGCTAAACTGAATGCTGGGAGAAAGAAAGATGAATTACAGAGAAGCCATGGGGCTGCCACCAGAGATAGACATGCTAAAATTTTGCTGGTAGGCCATGACCTCGTGGTGATACACAGATTAATAGAGAGGGGTTAAATTAAGATGTAAAAGTTATCCAATAAGAATCTAGAGCTAATGAGCCAAGAAGCAGTGATTTAAATAATATAGTTTCTATGTGGTTGTATTGGGGCTGAGCAGCCAGAAACCAAATAAAAGCCTCCTTAAAACATATTGCCATGCCAATGTGGTTAGCTAAATCCATGTAAAATCTGAGAAAGCTTAAAAAGGAATCCTAGACACAAAAGAACAGAGTTAAGCATGGTTTGGTAGTGGCATTTTCTTGGAGGGGCTCTGTTTGCTAGACACAAACAGAGGCATGGCTCCTTTAAAAGAGGTTTTCCTGATTCAGCGGTAGAAAAAAATTGCTGTGCTGTTTTGAAGTGGCTGCAGCTTCCTGGGTTGTGCTTCCAGTATGAACTCTGACAAGGTTCGGCTATGGAGCGTTTAAATGGGTTTTGTGAACAACTTGCTTAATGGCAACATAGACTGGCTGTGTGCCTGAAAATGGGGCTGCAAGCATAGCTCTCAGAGGCAGCAAACAGCTCCACCATGCTGGACTGGGAAGGGCAAGCAGGCAGTGCTGTATTTCCCCTAGCAGTTGTGTCACTTAAGTTCATGAGAAGTACTTAGCATTTTAAGAAACATTTCTGGTCAAAAAATAATTACAGATATGCAATAAGGACAAATTCAAATAGAAAAGACCTCTAAATGGGTCACAGTGTTGAATAAATGTATGTAGGCTTAGGAGAGAGAAGAAAAAGAACATAGAAAGTTATTTTAAAAAGTAAAATGAGTAAACAAAAATAAGCCACATAAAGATGGACTATACACAGAGAGTCTGGATTATGTATATTATTGTGTTGTCTTTAAATTTTTTGACTGTGAAAGAGCTAAGTACAGAGAGACATTTCATTGTATGGGCTGCTAAGATAAACCAATATATATGTTTTAAAGGCGTCTTGATTTCAAAATTTGAGTCTAAGGATATGTTGCTTTGGAAAAGAGGTTCTTCTTTTGTTTCCACAGAAGATGAGAACCTGTGAATTAATTCCAAACTAATGTGGTTTGATGGACCAAGATCCCCTGAAAGGTCACCTTGAACACCCCTCAAAAAATTGCTTTGCTCAATAAAAAGTAGGAAGCAGTTTGGAGAGAACTACGCCCATATTTCCAAATATTGTTTACAAATGTTTGTTTACATTTAACGGGGAATATGCTATAGAGATTTGCATTGATATAGATCTTGGTTTATTGATACAAATTTAAGGTCAATTTTGAGATATATATATATATATATATGCTCCTGCTTAAGGTATTGTGCAGCTTATTTAAAAATGTAATGTATAATTAAGAAATACAGGTTAATAGAGAGTCATCTATAATAATCAAGCTTCTAGACATGTTAGGTTTTCTAGATGTACAGAGATATATTTCAGTTAGATACGTATTTTTCAAATTTTTCAAAGCCCTACGGAATATGGCAATTAAATGTTTTAAGAAGTTAGGACTTTTCATGACAGTGAGACACATCTGCTCCTGGCATCACCAATTACTTCAAGAGGAAGATGGGCATCAAAGAGACTGGTTTGTTAGCCATTTGGGCAAGAAAATTCTCTTGCCTGAACTGCCTGATGCTATGGTATATGAACTGGACATGCAGGACCCATAGAGAAATGACTGCTGAACTTGCCTAAAGGTGAGATGATCCTTAGGGGTTCCTGCCTCATGAAAGAGTCTGCTAGACATTCTGAAGGACACAGAAGACAATGACTGAGAAACTGCCAATACAGGTGGAACTATCTTTGATATTTCCTGCTTCATGAAAAAGTCTGCTGGATACTATGGGCCTGTAGGCTGAAGATAGATGCCCCAATGGTGCAGAAGAACTTTGGGTGACTGTCCAGGCAGCATGATGTCTCTATCAATTCTAGAGTTTTGGAAGTTGCTTACAATGCACTTCCTGTTTACTTAGGTAATATTATATCCTTCTTGAGTCTTTGATGGAGTTGAAGAATTTATAGTTAGAGTTTCCCTTAGTTATGATCAAAGATAAAGTAAATATAAAATAATGTAACTGTAATTATTGCTTGACACCTCTTTTGTTATATGTAATTTTAATATATTAAAGTTAAAACTTTCCTTTTTATTTAAACATAAAAGGAAAATTGATGGGGAATTCCCCTCTGTATGCCATGAATACCATTGGTTAATAAAGAAGCTGTCTTGGGCCTGCTCAGGGAAAAGAGGTAAGTGGGGAAAACTAAACTGAATGCTGGAAAAAGAAAGGAGGAGTTAGAGAGAAGCCATGGATCCGGAGACAGAGATGCTGAAACTTTGCTGGTAGGCACGACCTCATGGTGATGCACAGATTAATGGAGATGGGTTAAATTAAGATGTAAAAGTTAGCCAATAATAATCTAGAGCTAATGGGTCAAGCAGTTATTTAAATAATAGTTTCTGTGTGGTTATTTCAGGGCTGAGCAACTGAGAACCAACAAGCAGCTTCCTTACAATAGGGGAATAGGCATGACAGCCACTAACACTGCCCCCTGGATTGGATTTAGCCCAAGACATGCAGCATAAACTGGGCTAGACATCACACTTGCTTGTCCATTCCCTTCCTTATCATCTTTCTTCCCCTTACTGATTCTCCTCAGCAGTACTTCCTGGCAAAAGTCACATGCATTTCACTGACTGGTCAGATTCAGAAGTCAGGTTCAGCACAGAAACCAATAGAAACTGGGCAAGCAGACAGGCAGGGCCCTCACATGCTTCTGTCATCTCACTAATCTGCCATTTCAGAAGACATATGCCAAGGGCCACTTGAGGCCAGGACTGGGCCATTTAATTCAACCCTCCAGCTCCTTAGGAAAACAGTTTCTCACTTTTGTCTACCCAGATCTCCATGAAAATTGATTTTCCAAATATTTATCTCTTTCTCACCATTTTCCTCTTCCTGTCTTTTGCTCTGCCTCTTATTTTCTGCCTAAACTTGCGCATTGATGCTCAGGGACTCCTAGGGATGTCTCTTCTGATGGCAGCTTGATAGCAATAGTGGCTAGTGCTGTATGTGACCTTGGACAGGCGGGCCTTTTTATACTGCACGTGGCCCCATGCGGCCCCATAAAAATGATTGGCTTTGAGTCGTTATTCTAATATCGTTGTGATTGTAGCATTGATGTCTACACTCTGAAGGAGATAGGTATCATAGATTGATAGAAGCAGGGAGGTTCTGTAAGTCTGTGCAAAGAAGGGAAAAACTGGCAACTGGGGTGGGGGCTGCCAGCAAGAAGGGGCTCGAGTCCATTGGTTTGATGTCATAAAGATGACAAACAAGTGATATCATCATAAACAATAAGAACTACCTCCCAGTTGAAGGACAACAGAGGTGGTGTGGTTGGTGTGATGTGGCCTGAGAGGATGTGAACAGGATCCAGAAGAAAAGAGTGGGACAGACAGGTGTCAGTGGTAGAAAGAATGAGAGGCAGACAGCAACGCAAAAACCCAGATCAGACAATATCAGGAAAAGGAACACAGTAGGACATCAACAACAAAACCAGAATGGAGATACAAAGAGGAGCACCTGGACGATCATCACGATGGACCAGACACCAATGGTCAAAGGCAAAAAGAAGAGACGAAAAGGACAGAGACAGGCGGACATTCCAGAGCAGGGTAGAAACAGAAAAGAATGGGGTCTGGCTGACAGGAAAGGAGTTCCCAAGGCAAGAACAAGCTCACAAACCAGTGGTCTGCCTCTGTTTCCTCACCTGCAGATGGTATGACATACTGAACACAACACCTGCTTCAGCCCCTCATCTGTGGTCACAGCATATGAACACGCCTTTTATGATATGAAGCCATGTGGGTGGCTCCAATAACACATACCCCCAACAGCTCTTCATGGAATACCTTGAGTTTGGGGAAGGCTCCATGAGTCTGAAAAAAAAATCTAATATGGCAGAAGGTACAGGTTGTGACTGCTAGGGTTGTGCAACAAATGTCCTTGACTTGTATCTTGCTTGCCCCATTCTGTGTCTGGAGCTCTTGGTTTCAGGCACTGGAGACTGGAGAGGACAACCACATGACAGGTGCTGATGTCCCGAGACAACAGCCTGTGGCCATGTGCATGAGCCTTGTCCCCCAAGAAGCCTCATTACCTGAAATGGTATTTTCAGGAAAGACCTCCAACCAGGGAAGCCACCAAACAATAAACAAAGCCCACTGTTGGTGTTTAAGGCCTGAGTTTGGGAGCAGCTTGTTATACAGCAAGTGATACTTGATGTAGACCTCGGGACCTGGAGGTGTCAAGTGTGGGTGCCTCTGGAGTCAGGCAAACGCACAAACTGGGGAGATGGAGAAAGGCTCCAGTAGACCATGAGGATATGGGGGCCAAGGCTGAAAAGGAAATGAGTTGCGTATTGCTGCAAAAGGAGAAGTCCTGCTGAGTGACAGGAAGTTTGGCCACACGTTCACCTTCTGTGGCATAGAAAAGAGAATGAGACCAAAGAACTGGGTTATAAATAAAGTATGGGGCATTCATTTGGCTCCGTGCTGCTGTTCCTAGGCAAGCAAGAGCCTCTCTCTCTCTCTCTCTCTCTCTCTCTCTCCCTCTCTCTCTCTCTCTCTCTCTCTCTCTCTCTCTCTGTGTGTGTGTGTGTGTGTGTGTGTGTGTGTGTGTGTGTGTGTGTGTGGAGAGAGAGAGAGAGAGAGAGAGAGAGAGAGAGGTCAGAGGACAGCCTCAGGTTCTGGTCCTCGGGAACCTTTTATTCTTTTCTTCTTTTCTTTGAAACACAGCATCTGTAACAGCACTGGATCCACATGGGTGATCAAGGAAGTTTTCTTGAGGCACCTTCTGTGACTTAATCATGTCTGCCTATCCACATCGAGCAATCACTAATTCCGGGGAAGGGCTATAGACAACTCTGGGGATTGCTACTGCCTGCCACATCATGCTGGAAGCATCCATCCCATTATATCCCCTGTTCCAAGCTAGATTGAGAGCTCTGAAGCGGGCCAGGGGAGAAAGAGCAAAGACCTGTCACTAGTTTACCTTTAGAGACATTCACACTCAAGTTTCAAAGCCACTTTTTACTAAGAAGAACTCACTTGATCATGTGTAGAGAAGAGACTACTGTGTTGGAGAGAATCGACCTTCATTCCACCCTGCATCTCTTGGTGTCTTAGTCTTAACTGACCAGCCTCTTGATATACAAGAAGTCAATTTCCATGGCTTAAAAATTAAAACTAGAGCAGTTTGTTGGAGAGTGAGAAGAAAGGTCTCTAATATCCATGCCCATAAAAACAACTTTTAGATCTATAGGATGCTGGACTGACATGTTTCTGTTGATCATTTTAAATGTATCAACCAACCATCTGTAGCAATCCCAGACGTTCTGATGAGGGTCTTAGGGGAAGTTGTGATGATTGCCCTTCCTTTTAGGTCCATAAATGTTCACCACATGCTCTGGGGCATCTCTGAACAGCAACACAATGTGAGGGGCTACAGTCCTTAACCCCATCAATCCAAGTTCAAAGCAAAAGGCGATGAATACCTGAGTGGAGAGATGATGAGTCTGTAAAAGACAACACTATTACAGAACTTTAGTTCCCACAGGAAAAGGCCACAGAAGCACCCTATGTTCACTTTGTGCTGGCTAGTTTTATGTCAATTTGACACAGACTAGAATCATCAAAGAGGCAGGAACTTCGGTTGAGAAAAGCCTTCCGTAAGCCTGGACTGTCGGAAAACCTGTAGAGCATTTTATTAATTAGTGATTAATGGGAGAGGGCCCAGCCCATTGTGAGTGGTACCATCTCTGGGCTGATGGTCCTGGGTCCTATAAGAAAGCACTGTGAAGAAGCCATGGGGAGCAAGCAAGTAAGCAGCCCCCTCCATGGCTCCTGCATCAGCTCCTGCCTTCAGGGTCCTGCCCTGCTTGAGTTCCTGTTCTGACTTTACTATGATGATAAATAGTGATGAGGAAGCATGCGCCTAATAAATCCTTTCCTCCCCAATTTACTTTGTTCATAGTGATTTGTTTCCTGATCCATTCATTTGAATTTGTATGTTTTGATTTATGCTTTTGTCTATTGGACTTGGGTTTAGTTTGTGTTTTTATTCAGGTTTATTATCACCCATTTTTCTAATCTTGACTATTCCTCTTCTTTGACATTTATACCTTTTCTTATTTTAATTTTTTATTATAGAAATTAACAATACAAAAAGGAATTTCAAATCCTTCTCCATTGTCTTCTGAGTCTTCCCTCCACACATTCTTCTCCCCCTCATCCCCCAGATCTAACCTGGATCCCACATCCAGTTGCCAGCCTAATATGATCACCTCTGCATACACAACAACCAATTTCTAGGTTTCTCCTAAGATGTTCCCTGCCTGCTCCTGAACCACAGACCCTGTCAATGACACATCCAAGCTCTTTACCCAGTCAGGGCTTACACTTCCTACTCCAGGGTCTAATCAAGTGAGTCTCCAAGAGTCTCCTCCACTCACCCTCCGTAACTCTCAGTTCTATCTCCAAACTCCAGGTTTAGACCAGATGGTGTTCCAGTACTGAGACAAAAAAGTGGGTGCGGTGTCCAACCCCTAACCAAGAAGCCATTTGCAGTTGATACCTGCTGACAAAGAGAAAATCGGATTTCTCCAATGGAGTATCACTAGGTTCAACAGCCACATATCCAGGCAGGTCAATGTCCAGGAGTAATTGGTCAATGCAATATCAATTCTATAGTTTTTGTATGTGGATTTTTTTGTCTTATTGATTTTGTGGTTTTATTTGTTGAGGTGGGAAGGGAGAGAGAACATAAAGGAAGGTGGTAGGACATGGGGATATCTAATGAAGGGGAAAGGACATAATCAGAATGTGTTTATGAAAAATAATAACAGTGTGCTCAATGTGGTAGGTGGAGTGATAAGGCAAGAGAAGGAAATTAAAGGGATACAAAGAGAGAAGGAAGAAGCCAAGCTATCTTTTCTTACAGATGACATGATAGAGACTGCAAATTTTTTGCCAGAAAAGTTCTAGAAATGATAAACAAATCCAGCAATGTAGCAAGATAGAGAATGAACCTGCACAAATCAATAACGTTTCTATATACCAGCAACAAACAGAAAAGATGACCATGGACATACTCCTATCCACAATAGCCTCAACAAACAGAATATCTAAGAATAAACCTAAGAAAGTAAAGTTCTGTTGCAGAATAGTCCTTTACACTGTGTGAAGATGAAGCCACTGTGGTTGGTTTAATAAAAAGCTGAATGACCATTAGCTAGGCAGGACGATGTTGGATGAGACTTCGGAGGAGAGTGAGCTCTGAGAACAAAAAAGGTGGAGTCTCCAGTCAGACATGGGGGAAGCAAGATGAGCAGTACAGAGCAAAGGTAGCCAAAGCACACAGAAGAACATAGATTTTAAATTGTAAGTTAACTTAAGTTGCAAGAACTAGTTAGGGACAAGCCTAAGCTAAAGCAAAGTTTTTATAATGAATAGTAAGTCTCTGTGTCATTTTTGTGAGCTGGCAACCCAAAAAATAGTTCAACTACATGTGGTGTCCAACATGGGGGCATGTACTTCCACACAGGATCTGAGAAGGTTTTATAAAGGTTCCAAACATCCAAGCATGAAGCCATGTAGCCCCAGAGGCAGATGCTAGTTGGAATCTTGCCAGTAAGCCACAGCCATGTGGTGATGCATAGATTACTAGAAATGGGTTAAATTCAGATGTTAGCCAATAAGAAGTTAGAGCTAATGGACCAAGCAGTGATTTAATTAATACAGTATCTGTGTGGTTATTTCAGGGCTAAGAGGCCAGGAACCAAAAAGTGGCCTCCTCCTCCTACACTTAGATAGGCTTTACACTTTCCCATAACAGAGACTGAACAAAAAAATAATACAGCTAACTCTCTCAGAACTTGACCACTGTCCTAATTTTCTCAGAGTCCCCTAAAGATTCCATCACCCCCAGACAACAGAAACCAGTCTAGAGAACATGATGTCCACATTTCTAAGAGGTAGGGTGGGTGGTTTCTTTGTTTTTCAATGGATAATAGATGTTTATTGTTGTCTATTTGGGGGGTTGCAAGTTGTTGCTGGTCATGGTCAGGGATAAAACTGAGTAAAGGAGATTAGACTCAGGGATCTCTCTCTGAAGCAGAAATGGGGTAAATAGTATAGAAATGATAGGAAAAAATAGATTATTGAATCTACTTTTAAACTATAAAAGCAAATATAAGTCTCAAATAATTTACATTGACATAGATCTTTTTATATTTACAAATTTAAGGTTATTTTTGTCATACAGTGTATATGTTTCTACTCTTGTTTAGGGTAGTTTTGTATATTAATACAAATTTCAAGTTATTTTTCTTAAAACATACTTTATACATGTTTCTACTCTTGTTTAAGGCATGTAGCTCATTTTAAAATATAATGCAAAGTTCTAGTCCTTAAAAGCTATTATTACAAACTGTTGAAGATAATTAAGAAATACATGTTAGTACTTAATCATCCATAACAATCAAACTTGTAGTCATGTTACGTATGTTTCCAAGGTTAGACAGTTATATTTAAAATAGGTAAGTAAGCCCCCCACTGCTGCGGGCCCTTTGTCTCCTGGATCCTGGGAAGACCAGCTAGCCCTGTTGCCCTGCTGAGCAGTTCTTCCCAGAGCGGTGAGTGGGTGCTCACCGGGGCAGCCTGCCTGCCCAGGAAGAGAGCACAGCCCCCCCCCCCAGCTTCTGCAGCAGGGTCTTCGCTGTTCCAAGGGACCCCTCCCCTCCCCCCACTGCTGTGGGCCCTTTGTCTCCTGAGTCCTGGGAAGACCAGCTAGCCCTGTTGCCCTGCTGAGCAGTTCTTCCCAGAGAGGCCCTTTGTCTCCTGAGTCCTGGGAAGACCAGCTAGCCCTGTTGCCCTGCTGAGCAGTTCTTCCCAGAGAGGTGAGTGGGTGCTAGCCTGGGCAGCCTGCCTGCCTGTCCGGGAAGGGAGCACAGCCCTTCCCCCCTCAGCTTCTGCGGCAGGGTCTTCGCTGTTCCAAGGGACCCCTCCCCTCCCCCCACTGCTGTGGGCCCTTTGTCTCCTGGGTCCTGGGAAGACCAGCTAGCCCTGTTGCCCTGCTGAGGAGTTCTTCCCAGAGAGGGCTGAGGAGCTCTATCCAGAGAGTGCTGTGAAGTCCTACCCAGAGAGTGCTGAGGAGTTCTATCCAGAAAGTGCTGAGGAGTTTCATCCAGAGTGGGGGAGATGGGCAGGCGCCAATGCAAGAACTCCTCCAACAACCTGAAAGGCAACATGACATCGCCAGAATCCAGGGAGCTCGAAACTAGAAGAATTGAACACCCTACTCCAGAAGAAATAGAAGAAATCGACTCTAAGCGCTTCTTTATGAAAATAATAGAGGAACTTAAACAGGAGGTGAAAATCTGCCATAAAGAAATGGAAGATAAGTATAACAAAAAAATTGAGGAAATGAGTAAAGAAATGGAAGAGAAATATACCAAAAAGTTTGAAGAAATGAGTAAATCCGTAAATGAAATTCTGGGAAACCAAGAAAAAACATCAAACAGGTAATAGAAACAGTTCAAGATTTGAAAACTGAAATGGAGTAAATGAAGAAATCACAAACCGAGGGCCGGCTGGCTATGGAAAATCTGGGTAAACGAACAGAGACTTCAGAAACAAGCTTAACCAATAGAATACAAGAGATAGAAGAAAGAATCTCAGACTCTGAGGACACCATAGACAAATTAAACACTCTGTCCAAAGAAAACAGCAAATCCAACAAATTCTCATCACAAAACATTCAGGAACTGTGGGACACAATAAAAAAACCAAATCTAAGAATAGTAGGAGTAGAAGAAGGAGAAGAATTGCATTTCAAAGGTCCAGAAAATATACTCAACAAAATTATAGAAGAAAACTTTCCCATCCTAAAGAACGATATTCCTATGAAGGTTCAAGAAGCATACAGAACACCGAATAGACTGGATCAGAAAAAAAAACATCCCCTCGTCATATAATAATCAAAACACAAAGCATTCAGACTAAAGAAAGGATATTGAGAGCTGCAAAGGAAAAAGGTCAAGTAACTTATAAAGGTAAACCTATCAGACTTACACCAGACTTCTCGATGGAAACCATGAAAGCCAGAAGGTCCTGGATAGAGGTACTGCAGAAACTAAGAGACAATGGATGCAAACCCAGACTACTTTACCCAGCCAAGCTATTGTTCACTATCAACGGAGAAAACAAAATATTCCAGGATAAAAACAAATTTAAACAATACGTAGCTACTAATCCAGCCTTACAGAGAATACTAGAAGGAAAATCACAACCCAAGGAATCCAACATTCCCAACACTGCCTACATTAACTCAGACATCTAGCGACCCTTCACAAGCACAACTCAAAGAAGGAAAACACATACACGCTACTACCCAAAAAAATGACCGGAGTCATCGATCACTGGTCATTAATATCACTTAATATCAATGGTCTCAACTCACCTATAAAGAGGCACAGACTTAGAGATTGGATACGAAAACAGGATCCAACATTCTGCTGTCTACAAGAAACACACCTCAACCACAAAGACAGACACCTACTCAGAGTAAAGGGTTGGGAAAAGGTTTTCCAAGCAAATGGACCTAAGAAACAAGCGGGTGTGGCCATTCTAATATCTAACAAAATCGACTTCAAACTAAAATCAATCAGAAGAGATGGAGATGGACATTTCATACTCATAACAGGAACAATTCATCAGGAAGAAGTCTCAATCTTGAATATCTATGCCCCTAATATAAAGGCACCCACATATGTAAAAGAAACTCTCCTAGAACTCAAGGCAGTCATCAAACCACACACACTAATAGTAGGAGACTTCAACACTCCTCTCTCACCAATGGACAGGTCAATCAGACAGAAACCTAACAGAGAAATAAGAGATTTACTGGAGGTACTGAATCAAATGGACTTAACAGACATCTATAGAACACTCCACCCAAATAGGAAAGAGTATACCTTCTTCTCTGCAGCCCATGGAACCTTCTCGAAAATTGACCACATACTTGGTAACAAAGCAAACTTCCACAGATACAAAAAAATATTAGTGACCACCTGTGTCTTGTCAGATCACCATGGATTAAAATTAGAATTCAACAACAATGGTACCCCCAGGAAGCCAACAAACTCATGGAAGTTGAACAGTCAACTACTAAATCACCCCTGGGTCAAGGAAGAAATAAAGAAAGAAATTAAAGTCTTCCTTGAATATAATGAAAACAAAGACACAACGTATTCAAACCTATGGGACACTATGAAAACAGTGCTAAGAGGAAAGTTCATAGCACTAAGTGCCCACCTAAAGAAAACAGAGAAAGCACACATTGGAGACTTAACAACACACTTGAAAGCTCTAGAAAAAAAAGAAGCTGATTTACCCAGGAGGAGTAGAAGACTGGAAATAATCAAACTGAGGGCTGAAATCAACAAAATAGAAACACAGAAAACAATTCAAAGAATCAATGAAGCAAAAAGCTGGTTCTTGGAGAAAATTAACAAGATTGACAAACCCCTATCCAAACTAATCAAACGGCAGAGAGAGAACTTGCAAATTAATAGGATCAGAAATGAAAAGGGGGACATAATCACAGACACGGAGGAAATTCAGAGAATCATTAGATCTTACTACGAAAGTTTATATGCCACAAAGTTGGAAAATTTAAAAGAAATGGACATTTTTTTAGATAAGTACCATATACCAAAGTTGAACCAAGACCAGGTGAACAATCTAAATAGACCTGTTAGTCGTGAAGAACTAGAAGCAGTTATCAAAAATCTCCCTACCAAAAAAAGCCCAGGACCAGATGGTTTCAATGCAGAATTCTACCAGAACTTCCAGGAAGAGCTAATACCTATACTCCTTAATGTATTCCACAATATAGAAAAAGAAAAGTCACTGCCAAACTCCTTTTATGAAGCTGCAGTCACCCTAATACCAAAACCACACAAAGACACAACCAAGAAAGAGAATTACAGGCCAATCTCACTCATGAACATCGATGTGAAAATTCTCAATAAAATACTGGCAAACCGAATCCAAGAACACATTAGAAAAATCATCCATTATGATCAAGTAGGCTTCATCCCAGAGATGCAGGGATGGTTCAATATACGCAAATCTATCAATGTAATCCATCATATAAATAAACTGAAAGAAAAAAATCATATGATCATTTCATTGGATGCTGAAAAAGCGTTTGACAAAATTCAACACCCATTTATGATAAAGGTGTTGGAGAGACTGGGGATACAAGGATCATACCTAAATATAATAAAAGCAATATACAGCAAGCCGACAGCTAACATCAAATTGAATGGAGAGAAACTCAAAGCCTTTCCACTAAAATCAGGAACACGACAAGGCTGTCCACTCTCTCCATACCTCTTCAATATAGTGCTTGAAGTTCTAGCAATAGCAATAAGACAACATAAGGGGATCAAGGGGATTCGAATTGGAAAGGATGAAGTTAAACTTTCGTTATTTGCTGACGATATGATAGTGTACATAAGCGACCCCAAAAACTCTACCAAAGAACTCCTACAGCTGATAAATACCTTTAGTAACGTGGCAGGATACAAGATCAACTCCAAAAAATCAGTGGCACTCCTATACACAAAGGATAAAGAAACGGAGAGGGAAATCAGAGAAACATCACCTTTCATGATAGCCACAAACACCATAAAATATCTTGGGGTTACTCTAACCAAGGATGTGAAAGACCTATTTGACAAGAACTTTAAGCCTTTGAAAAGAGAAATTGAGGAGGATACCAGAAAATGGAATGACCTCCCCTGCTCTTGGATTGGGAGAATCAACATAGTAAAAATGGCAATTCTACCAAAAGCAATCTACAGATTCAATGCAATCCCCATCAAAATCCCATCAAACTTCTTCACAGACCTTGAGAGAACATTAATCAAGTTTATATGGAAAAACAAAAAACCCAGGATAGCCAAAATAATCTTATACAATAAAAGAACTTCTGGAGGCATTACCATCCCTGACTTCAAACTCTATTATAGAGCTACAGTATTGAAAACAGCTTGGTATTGGCATAAGAACAGAGAAGTCGACCTATGGAATCGAATAGAAGACCCAGATATTAACCCACAAACGTATGAACACCTAATTTTCGACAAGGGAGCTAAAGGTATACAATGGAAGAAGGAAAGCATCTTTAACAAATGGTGCTGGCATAACTGGATGTCAACCTGTAAAAAAATGAAAGTAGATCCATATCTATCACCATGCACAAAAATCAAGTCCAAATGGATTAAAGACATCAACATTAATCCGTCCACTTTGAACCTGATAGAAGAGAAAGTGGGAAGTAGTCTACAAGATTTAGGCACAGGAGGCCTCTTCCTAAGTAGGACCCCAGCAGCACAGACAATAAGAGAAACAATGAATAAATGGGATCTACTGAAACTGGGAAGCTTCTGTAAAGCAAAGGACACTGTCAGTAGGACAAAAAGGCTGCCTTCTGACTGGGAGAAGATCTTCACCAACCCCTCATCAGACAAAGGTCTGATCTCCAGAATATACAAAGAACTCAAGAAACTAGACACTAAAACTCTAATTAACCCAATTAAAAAATGGGGTACTGATCTGAACAGAGAATTCACAACAGATGAACTTCGAATGGCCAGAAGACACTTAAGGTCATGCTCAACCTCCTTAGAGATCAGGGAAATGCAAATCAAAACCACTTTGAGATACCATCTTACACCTGTCAGAATAGCTAAAGTTAAAAACACCAATGATAGCCTATGCTGGAGAGGATGTGGAATGAGGGGAACACTCATCCATTGTTGGTGGGAATGCAAACTTGTGCAGCTACTTTGGAAATCAGTGTGGCGGTTTCTCAGGAAACTGGGAGTCAACCTCCCTCAGGACCCAGCAATTCCTCTCTTGGGAATATACCCTAGAGATTCCCAAACATACTACAAAAGTGTTTGTTCAACTATGTTCATAGCAGCACTATTTGTAATAGCCAGAACCTGGAAACAGCCTAGGTGCCCCTCAATAGAAGAATGGTTTAAAAAGGTGTGGAACATATACACATTAGAGTTTTACTCAGCGGTAAAAAATAATGACATCTTGAATTTTGCATGCAAATGGATGGACATAGAAAACGCTTTACTGAGTGAGGTAAGCCAGACCCAAAAAGAGGAACACGGTATGTATTCACTCATAAGTGGATTCTAACCATAATTTAAGGTCTTTGAGCCTATTATTCGTGATCCTAGAGAAGCTAAATAAGAAGACGAACCTGATGAAGATTACTTAGCTATCCGCCAGGAGGTAGGAAATAGTCAAGAGTCCCAGGTAACCTTGGGTGCATGGGGGGGGGAGGGTTGTTGGAAGGGGAGAGGGTTAGAGAGAAGGGAGTAGGGGAGGAATGGAGAAAGCTCGGTTGACCGAGATGGGGGGAAGGGAGGAAGGATGAATGTGGGATCAGGGAAGAATATATTTCAACTAAGGGAGTCATTTTAGAGTTTACAGGAAACTTGATTATATATGGGATCCCAGGTCCAAGGAGAGATCCCCAGATTGTTCTCTGGACAGAGGAGGGGGTGCCTGAACTGGCCTTGGTCCGTGACCATACTGATGAATATTTTGCTTATCACCATAGATCCTTCATCTGGCGTTGGATGGCGATACAGATGGAGGCCCGCGTTGGAGCACCGAACTGAGCCCCCCAAGATCCAAATGAGGAGCAGAAGGAGGAAGAAAATGACGAAGGACTGTGAGGGATACTATCACCCACTGATACAAGGGGTCGGATCTAATGAGAGTTTACCAAGGCCAGATGGACCGTGACTGAACGAGCATGTGATCCAACCAGATTCTCTGAATGTGGCCGGATTTTCTGAATGTGGCTGGCCTGCAGTCTTTCTGAGAAGCCATTGACAATGACACTGGGACTGGTTTCCTCTGCATATACTGGATTTTTGGGATCCAGTCTGTTTGGATGCTCACCTTCCTGGACCTGGAGGGAGGGGGGAGGAACTTGGACTTCCCACAGGGCAGGAGACCCTGACTGCCCTTGGGGACAAAGAGGGAGGAGGAGAGGGGGAGGGGAGTGGGAGGGCATTGGGAGGAGGGGCGTAAATGGAAACTTTTTATAATTTAATAAAATTACTTTCAAAAAAAATAAAATAAAATAGGTAAGTAATTTTTGAACACTTCAAATACCTACAAAATAAAGCATATAAAATGCTTTACTAACATAAGGCTTTTTATGACAATGATACATGTCTGCTCCTGGCAGCACAAATTTACTTCCAAAAAAAGGATAATGGACATCAAAGAATCTCCACATGGAGTTTGCTTTCAATGTGACAAAGCTAGACATTTTGGAAAGAATTTGTCCTTGCCTCAGTTCCTGACAGTATACTATCTAAACTGGACAAGCAGGACACAAACTAAAGTAACTGCCAAACTTTGCCAAGACAATAGGGGAAGTCCTTCAAAATTCTTGCTTCACAGAAAAGTCAGATATTCTAAGTCTGTAGGCCAAAAATGGATGCCCCAACATTGCAAAGGAATCTTGCAGCAACTGTCCAGGAAGTCAGATGTCTCTGTCACATCTTAGTCTATAAGTTGCTTACTCTGCACTTCCTGTTTACTCAGGTAATATTATATACTTCTGGGGTCTTTAATGGAGTTGAAGATTAGATAGATATAGTTTCCTTACTTATGATAGAAAGTAAATTAGGTACAAAACTTTGAACTCTCCAAGATAGATAATAAAGTGTTTTCTCTGAATTTGAAAAATACTAATGTATTGGACATTGTGAATGTATTTCTTACTTGGTACTTGTTGTTATTGTGTGTATTTTTACATTGTTAGAGTTGAAATTTTTCCTTTTTATTTGTACAAAAAGGGGAAATGTTGTGTGTGGATTATCCCTTTACACTGTGTGAAAATGGGTCACTGTGACTGGTTTAATAAGGAGCTGAATGGCATTAGCTAGACAGGAAGAAGTTAGGTGGGACTTCTGGGGAGAGAGAGCTCTGGGAAAGGTGGAGTCACCAACCAGACATGGAGCAAACGAGATGGGCAGTACAGAGCAAAGTTAACAAAGCCACTTAAAAGAACATAGATTTTAAAATATGGGTTAACTATAACCATATTTATAACCCATCTTTATAAGAACTAGTTAGGAACAAGCCCAAGATAAGGTTGAGCTTTCACAATTACTAATAAGTCTCCACATCATTTTTTGTTAGTTGGCAACCCTAAAGAAAGCCTGCTAGAAAAGACCTCTACAATGAAAGCTTTAAATCTCTGAAGAGATCAAGTGAGACACTGGAGAATGAAAAGACATCCCATGCTCACATTGTGAAATTAACATTGTGAAAGCAGCCACTCTACCAAAAGTTATTAATGAATCATGTTGAGAGTCATCCCAACCCAAGACTTTCTCAGAGGCCCTGATGAAAGGACAAAGTAAATGTTAATTCTATGTCATTGTCCAGGAATAGACTTGGCAAGATCATCTGGGACTAGAGCCAAGGCCTTAAAAGAGCTAAGATTTTGGTTTCTTGGAATTTGGCTTTTTCCCCTACAGAGACTGGAGTTATCAGTCCCAAGGCTGCCATGTTTTCAATTGGCAAAGCTCTTGAGATACCTGCATTTCCTTCATGTATTATTGCTTGATTAGTCTTGCTGACTTTGTCCTATTGTATGACAGTTTCTGCTGGCTCTGTCCCATTTTTCTCCTGGAAAGACTATATAAGATGTTGCCCTTTGTAAATTTGCTTAGCCTAAGATAGAACTTTATGAGACCTCTCCACTCCTGCTTTTATCTTCTCTATCTTCTATTTTCTCTTTCTCAACACCTGGTAACAGGATATTGTAACTGAAGAATGATCATCTGGTTCGATTGAAAATTTGGTGCAATACTAATTAAAATTCTCATCTTATTTATTATAGAAATATAAGAAACTCTCCTAGGATTGATAAGCAACCACAAAAGACCCCAGACACCTGATCCTGATCAAAATAAAAAGTGCTAGAGTAGTTACTATTTCAGATTTCAAGATATATTACAGAACTATAGTGATAAAGAAAATAATATGGCTCTGGCACAAAAATAGACAAAGACTCAAATGTAAACACATGTAACTTCTGTCACTTAATCTGTCACACTAGAGAAAAGAAAACATCTTCAACAATTGGTGCTGGGAAAACTGGATCTCCACACAGGAAAGAACAAAATTAGGCCCACATCTATCACTTTTCACAAAAACTAAATCCAAATGGATCAAAGACCTAAACCTGAAACCTGAAACTACTAGAAGAAAACATAGGCAATACCCTGCATTATTTAGGTGTAGGAAAGGAATTCCTGAATAGAACTGTGCTTACTCTCAGGAGTTGAGGCCAGCCATTGACAAACGATCTCACAAAGCTGAACAACTTCTGAACACCTAAGGAAACAATTGTGTGAAAAACACACAGAATGAGAGAGAAACTTTGCCAACTATACAAAAAAAAACAGAAAGTCAAAAATTAAACAACCCATTCAAAAAAAATGAACCTGAGATCTGAGCAGGGTTTTCAGAAGAAGAAAAAGTGGCTAAGAAACATCTCAAAACATATTCATCATCCCAGCAATTACAGAAATTCAATTTTTAAAAGATGAGATTTTTATCCTAGCTTGGAATGGCAAAGATCAACAGACCAACTGACAACAAATGCTAGATGGGGCACTGTTGGTGGGTGTGATGGTTTGAATGAGAATGGACTCCATAGGCTCCAAACATATATGAATGTTTGATTTCTAGTTAGTGGAACTGGTTGGGAAGAATTAGGAGGTGTGGCCTGTCACTGGAATTAGATGCGAGTGATCAGTTATTGCTCCAGTTCCATGCCTGTCTGCCTTTCAACATGCTTTCCACTGTGATAATCATGAACTAAACATCTGAAACTGCAAGTAAGTCCACAATTAAATGCTTTATTATGCATGCTGCATTGAATATGGTGTCTCTTCACAGCAACTGAATATCAACTAAAACAGGGTGATCACAAACTGGTACAGCCATTTTGGAAATCAGTGTGCAGAATTCTCAAAAAGCTAAAAATCTAGCATATGGCCCACCTATAGCACTCTTTATTGTATGCTCAAAAGACAAGTCATATACTCAACAGATATTTGCTCAGCCATGTTCATTGCTGCTCTACTCACAACAGATGGAAAATATAAAAAACAACTTCAGTGTCCTTCAGCTGAGTAATGGACAATGAAAATGCAGTACATACACACTGTGGAATACTATTCAGCTGTAAAAAGTAACTAAATGAATTTTTCAGGTAAATTTATAGAACTAGGAAACGTCGTGTTGAGGTAGCAGGCTGACCCAGAAAGACAAGAGTCCCATGTTCCCTCTCTCACTGGAGGCCCCTACCTCCCAGTCTTCAGAAGGGAGTCCATAGCCTGTAGTAACTACAGAAACCAGGAAAGTAAAGGGGCATGGGGACAGCAGGAGCCGACTAGCAGGGTACGTGTCATCTGAAGGTGGAAGCTCTATTTAAGGAGAAGGAGGGAGATAAATACCAAAGAAGAGTAAGAACGTCTGGAAAGTAAAAAGGAATCACACTATTAACAATATGCAGACAAATATCTATAGTACACATCAGTCCATGTATAAATATACAGAGCTTAAATGAAATTTTTCCATCTGAGCTGACAATTCTCCCCGCAAAACCCACAGAATGACTAACAAAATCTCCGATATCAAGTATGCGAAGGAAGCCTTCTTCTGAATTATCAGAGATATCTAAGAGACTCCCAAAATATTGTAAGCTATTGCCCTTGGTTGTCCCCTAGAGATGAAAGTTAGATCCTATGCCTGAAGACAACATGTACTTCAGACCCAGGACTTAGAAGTCCTGAGCTGAATCCCAAGGACTCATTTTCTTGGTACCAGAAAATGTTAAGCTTCCAAAGGAAGTAAGCAGTAAACAGTCCTACCCAGCAAGGATCTATGAACCACAGCAATTACCAGCATGGTGTGATAGCCCCAATCACCCAGGGTTGGCACTCGGACACTGGTGGTAAACAGCTCTCTAACTGAACAGGAAAATCATGCTTGGTCCTGGAAACTACCCAAGGCTGGTGAAGTCATGAATGTTGGAGAACACACAACTGCCACTTTAGTAAACCAGCATAATTTCTAATGATGTGCTAAATATTTACCCTTATACCCATAATAGGGGTAGTCCTCACCACTCATTAAGGAAACTTCTCTTTGAAACATATAAAGACCATTACAGCAAACCACAACTGATCAAAATGTCAGTTGTGGGCAAAATAGCTCACACACAAAGAAACCCAAAGGCTACTGTGGAAGGGGAGGTGAAAAGATTATAAGAGCCAGAATATGGGGACATGTGCTGTAAGAGACTATACCCATGAAGCCTCACCAATGCATCTGCCTAAACATGACCTAAACAAAGATGACACCAATGGACATGCTAATGTGAAAGCAAAAAAAGCTCACCCTAGACAAAGAACTACAGGCAACTAAAGAAAAGTGACAGGAGAAAGTCTTCCCTAGGAAAGAGCCTACCAATATCCAATAGTCAGCCCTGAAAACACACACACACATACACACACACACACACAAATATTGTTATACAGACTGAGCAGGTTGTACACACACACACACACATACACACACACACAAATATTGTTATACAGACTGAGCAGGTTGTATTGATGTATTTACAAATATATACATACATATATACTTGTAAAAGAGGCTTTGAATTTTAAAGATAACAGTGGTGGTATGCTGTGGGACAATGGTCTTGTACTCTGTAAAGACTTGTCATTTGTTTGGTTTAATAAAACACTGATTGGCCAGTCACCGGAAAGGAAGTATAGGCAGGGAGACCAGAACAGGAAAGGCTCAGTCTGCAGTTGTCACCCAGACACAGAGAAAGCAAGATGAGGATGCCTCACTGAAAAAAGGTACCAAGCCACGTGGCTAACACAACACAAACAAAAATTATGGGTTAATGTAAGATGTAAGAGCTAATAAGAAGCCAAACAGTTTATAATTAACATAGCCCTCTGTGTATTTCTTTGGGACTGAACGGTTGCAGGACCGGAGGGTGGGGGGGACAGAAACCTCTGTCAACAAAGGTGTACATGGGAAGGTTTGTAGGAAGGAAAGAGATGGGTAAAATGTGATTATCTCAGAAAATTTAAGTTATTTTTAAATTACAGCATGCACTTTAGCCACATCCATCTCTACCACCCACTTTCACCCCAGTCTTTCTGTGAGCTTAAAAGTCTTACCATGTTGAGTGTCCACCCAGCCTCCAGCCCTGTCACCTATGAGACAAAAGATGCCCTGGGCATTTTGAGTGACAGCACATTTTGTTTCAGCATCACAGTGAGGAAGGGAGCTGCTATCCTTTCAATGCCCATAAATTAAGAAAGCAGTATCTCCAGAGATCACACCTGCTGCCAGAAGTCCAGATCAGTGCCTAGCTCAATCAACATCAGAGAGGCTTTCTCCAGCAGTTGATAGGAGCAGATGCAGAGACCCTCAGCCAAACATTAGGTGGAGAGAGAACCCAAATAAGAGACTTACATTAAGTCTCTCCCCTCTGAGCACAGAGAACCTCATGGAAGAGGTGGGGGAAGGATTGTAGAGCCAGAGGAATCGAGAACACCAGGAAAGCATGACCCATAGAATCAACTAAGCAGGCATAACATGGGCTCACAGAGACTAAAGCAACTATCATGGAACATGCATGGGCCTGCACCAAGTCCTCTACATATATGTTGTTGTTCAGCTTAGTGTTTTTGTGGGGCTCCTGATAGGAATGGGAGTCTGACTCTTTTGCCTGCTCTTGGGACCCTTTTTCTGCTACTGGGTTGCCTCACCCAGTCTTGATATGAGGGTTTGTGCCTGGTCTCATTATGACTTCTTATGCCATGTTCTGTTGATATCCATGGGGGGGGGTCTGCTCTTTTCTAAAGAGAAACAGAGGAGGAATGGATCTGAGTGTGGGAGAAAATAGGAGGAGTGGGAGGAAGAGAAACTGTGGTTGGGGTGCACTGTATAAGAGAAAAAGAAAAAAATGAAAGAAGTATTCCACAAGTGTGGAAACCAAGTCTGGATAAGCCAAAGTTTCTAAAGAATTTTTGTGTAGGAACTCAGTCAGGTACAGGCCAGGGATTCTAACTCTGGCCCACCACCAGACTCCAGCAATACCCGTACCCCACGCCATGCAGCCAGGGTGGGTAGAAATCGGTCAAACACAGCAAACAGGAGCCTATGGAACCAGGCAGTTGGACACTATAATGATCTCTTTGTGATGAGGAAACATGGCCCAGCCGAGTATCATGGTGAACTGAGCGGGACAAGCAGACCCACATGTGGGCCTGGGGCTGCCCCGGGCTCCAAGGAGAAAACACAGGCCCACCCGGTACATTGCATCACCAGCCAGATGGGCACTATTACAGTGAACAGAGCTACAGTATGGTGTGGTATTGGAAATGGGGGAGACAGGATGGTTTATATCCTGTGTACAGAGGCATATCTAATGAGGCAAAAAAGGAAGGGAGAGGGCTTAAGTAAGTGGCTTGATTTCCACCCAGAGCCAAGGTGATGTCTGGACCTAGACTGCTGCTGGGATACACATCCGGGTTCCTGGTTTGACACAGCTGCAGTCTCTGGTGATATCCCTGGTCCCCAGCAAAAGCCAACAGAGTCCTCTGGCTGTAACACTTGGGATAATTAGTCCCACCCCTCAATGGTTAAAACACTCCAGAGAGAGGGTTCTATACCTTTCCTGGGCAGCACAATAGAGCTGACCCTTGTGCTGGGGCGTGGGCAAGATGGCCCTGAGGGGATGGGGATGGGAGAGCAGGATGTGACCCTGTCATATTCCATGTGGTGACGTAGGCGAGGGAACATTGCCCTCCTCCCGTTCTCCTTTGCCACCAGACCCAACCCTTACCAGCTGCAATACCCAGGAGAACAATCTGCGTGCCTTACCGGGGCAGCAAAGTGGAGCTGAGCCTAGAAATGGGCACGGGAGAGCCAGCCCTGAGATTGTGAGAAGGACATAGCTGGTATGGCCTCCCTCATCTTTGGTGAGGTGGTGGTGATGAGGTAAAGATGCCCTCCCCGACCTTGTCCCGACAGCCTCCAGATGACGAGGGAGCTGACCCCTTGACTAGCTGCGACATTCAGGACAGCAGGCTCTGAAGCTTACCAGGGCAGCACTAAAGAGCCAACCCTGTCAGCAGGCAGAGGTGTGGGTGAGCCAGCCCTGAAGTTGGCAGCATCAAGAGTGCTGTCCCCACTACTCGCATGTCGTGCGGTATTGAGGGTAGTGGAGAAGAGCTCCCCTTTACCCCTCACCCCTTACCACCTGCAACAGACAAGAGAGCTGACCTTCCCCCTTACCGGCTGCTGCACTAGTACCCAGGAAAGCAGACCTGCCCCTCACCTGGGCTGCACAGCAGAGCTGCCCTGTGGTCAGAAGTGAGGGTGATCCAGCCCCAATGTTGTGAGCAAGGGAGAGCCAGCCCCATCACTCATCTGCTATGTGGCAGCAGCGTGGGTGGAGGAGAGATGCCTTCCCCGCACCCTGTTCCCTGCCCACCAATGCTTAAGGCAGGTGGAAGAGCTGACCCTGAGTTAAGAGCAGGAGGATTGTCCCTGGCCCTCACCAGCTGCAGCTCTCAGGAGAGTGGGCCGGGTCCCTTACACAACAGAGCTGACCCTGATGGTGTAGATATGGGAGAGTTGACCCTGAGGGTATGAAATCAGAACTCATGGCTGCAAGGGTCAATTGGCTGGGGCAATGCTGGAGGGCTCACCCTGGTAGTGATGGGAAAGCTGGTAGGTAGACCAACCCTGCAGCTGCCCTGGCCCAGAACCAGTGTTATTTGGCCCACCCCAATGTCCACCCCATCTATGATTTGCTGACCCTCAGATCCAAAGCTGCAAGATCTTTAAAACACAGGCCAACAACAGGATATCCAAGAAGAGTCCCAGTGAGGGCCCAGCATCAAACCCGCATCATTAGTGTAGCAGAAACCAGAGGCCTCGAACCAACGACTCTTTTTAATGAACACTTGCAAGTAAAGACGTATGGAGAAAGGGGTTTACTGCATGTCTCACTGAGTCACACTGCAGCTTTCATGAGAAGAGTTTTCATTTTTTTTTCTCTTAAATTTTATTTTGGTGGGGTGCGTGGGCAGAGGGTGGATATGAAGGCACAGGGAAATGGATGTGTTTGAGATACACGGTGTAAAAGACACATGGAACAGAAAATTAAAATAGTGAACGTCATGAGGCAGCCTACACGTTCACTCTCTAGTGAGTCCAACAAACTTGCATAACCCAGGAGAAAATTTCCTCTGTCTTCATTGCCAGTGCTCCTCTTATGAAAGCCCAGATGTCCTCCTCAAGGGTTGACTAGGAAAGGCCTCACAGCCTGTCAGGGGACTGAATGTGTGCTGAGAGGGAAACCATGAGAGAGGGGTGGTACCTATTAGGATTAGGTCGCTAGAGGGAACAGAAGCTTCCAAAAGTCACGTAGCCAGCTGCCCAAGGCAAATTAAACCCACTCTCAGTTACTTCTTGTCAGAGTTGATCACAAACAAGAGAGAAGAATCTAATGTAGTCCTAGGGGTCAATGAGAGAACCCATCAGTTTGGGCTTTGATTTGTGTGTGTTCATTCTCCTTCATTGTGATTTCTTTTTCAGTTTCACCTTTACTGTGAAACATGTTAGTTGTGCAAGATGAGCTTTATTCTGACACTTCCACACATACATATAAATTTGATCATTTCTGCTTGCACTGTGAATTTTTATCAAACCCCCACATACACCTATTTGTTTTTTTACATTAAGGCCTCATCCACCCATCCATGCCATATTACAAACAGCATAAGCCAATTGTCTATCTATGGACCAGAAAATGGCAGCATTCTCTTCTCTGCGGCGGAACATAGGACTCTTCCCTTGGACCTGCCTGAATAACTGTGTGTGTGGAGTTCCTAGCATGCCTTGCTGAACCTACCTTGACCATCAAACATCAGCTTTTAAACGTGTTGTTTAACTTGGTACTCTCAAAGATCGGCACGTGTACGTTCATTAGGGAGATGGGTTTACCATTTCTCATTTTGTTGGGCCTGTGGATTGTGAATGACAATAATGCCACCTTGAGTTTAAAGGTGTTCCATTTCTGTTTGATAGAGTAGTTTCAGGGGCACTGGGTCTTGCTCTTAATGGTCAATAGAGTTCATCAGTGAATCACCAACCTTGAACTAGTCATTACTGGAAGATGTTTCTCTTTCAATCTGTTCCATATATTGATGTCTTGGTGCTTCTAAATACCTTAGCTCAATTGCCGTGCTGGCTCCCCTAAGTCTAGAAACTTCCCCATTCCTTTCTGTATTGCCATCTCTCTAGAGCATAAGCTTTCCAGAAACGTCCCCTGCCTTTTCATCTTATCTGCTGAGACATCAACGGCTTTTGTCTTTAGTTTTATTGGTGACCTCTCTGCTAGTTGAGGTAAGAGTTTGTCAGTTACCTTGGTCCTCTCAAATGACCACCTCTTTGCTTCTTTGGTCTTTGTCACATCAGTGTCCACTCAACCCCAGCTCTGATATTCACTGTGCTTTTTCATCTGGTGCTTCGGGGCTTCAGTTGCTCTTATTTGTCTACAACCTTGAAGAGCATCATTAGTGTTTTTTTAGGTACGTGGGATTTTAAGACAGAGGAAATTGTGGCCATAAACTTTCCTCTCATACTTGCTCTAATTTTTTTAAGCACTGCATAGTGGTGCCATTTTCCATCAGTGAAGGCAACAAGCTGAGGAAGAAAGAGCTAGCGGACACACCCCTGATGAGGACATCCTTAGAGTTAACTACATCTTAAAGACCCTGGCCCACTGCTCATTTTCAAAGTTAAGTAGCATGCCATGTACCCACAAATACTAGAGTATTACCATCAAGGCCTCTGATAGTACCACTGAGATGAACATCAGGGAAGCTGTCCTAAACCTAAACACTGTGAAATTCTTCCAGTTATTTGACAAATCAAAAAAAAAAGAGATTTGATCATGGGATTTATGGCAGGGGGAAGATATGGTCAACCTCAAAGAGGCATGTGGATACATGAGAGAGGAGAAGGTGTGGCCCGTTTTCCACCAGGTGGCATCTGCAGTTCAGCACCTCCATAAAAGAAACATTGCCCACCATGACAAACACATCGCTCACAGAGATATTAAAGCAGAGAATGTGCTCTTTGATGTAGACAGAAACAACAAACTCCAGATATCCCGATGGTCATAAAAGTTACCACTAGCCAGAGGCTGTCATTGGCACACGTTCTTATTTAGCACGAGAAATGTTGGAGGACCGAGGCTATCACAGACTTTCCCAGTCATGAGGATCCTTGGCATTCTGATTTACACTATGGTCACTAGGTCCACACCACACAAGGCTTCAACCTCTTCAGATATACAGCAAATAATCTGACCCTACGAAACCAATCAGAAAACCTTGGAAAACTTCATTTCATACCTATACATTTTAGATCCAGGGCACAAGGTAACCAGCATCCATGAGACACCCGACTGTTTCTCTGTGATGAAGCCTCGTGATGAGGCTCAAGAAAAACGGTCTGTACAACCCCAGACACCGTGTTGTGGAAGCTGTTACTGTTTTGGCTACAAGGTTCAAGAAACTGCGGAAACTATAGAAAAGAAAAGGAAAAAAAGAAAGACAGAAAAGGAAGGATATTGTGGCTACTTACGGTATGTTCTATCATCAGTTCAGCAATGGGTACATCTTGCAACAAACATGGAAACTTGTGAAGACCAATTCAAACAAAAGTCCTGCAGAAGATCCTTCTGATCTCCCTTTCCCCATGAGGAGGACAGGGAGTTAACCTCCCCTTTCTAACACTGTGTGATCTAGAAAGAAGCAACTGCAGAGGGTCCTGAGAAAGGAACAGGAGCAGAACAGGGCACAGTTTGCCTGATGTCACCTGGTCCTAGCATCAGCAGTGACCAGGCCTAGGTTGCACCCACAGACTCCAAAAACAACAGAAGAAGGGGTAGAAGTTGGGATGGAGGTAGAGTCTTCACCTGTTTAAAAGTTTATGTTTCTGCCTCTTTATACAATAGAAAAACAGCACACACCCCACGAAAGGGGGCTACAGAAAAAAAGAATAATTGAATGCCACAGGAAATCTGGTAGGCATGGCCACCAGGATCCACTTTCTGCACTGTATTTATTTTTAAAGGATTCTGCCATTCACAGACTTCATTCATTTCTAGAGTATGAACCTTAGTGTGTCTCACAGCACCTGCCTTATCTGTGGAGGTTGAGCCAGAAACAGACAGCATGTATAACCAGAGTCTGTGGAGGCGGGAGGGGGCATCAATATGAGGTGAATGGATCCATAAGGGCGAAATCAGGGGGAGAGCCATGGTACAGCAGGGCTAGCTCAGCACTGAGTAAGTCCTGTCTATGTCAAAAGTCACCAACAGCAACTATTTCATCTTCATTCAAGGAATGAAGAGCAGACCCAAGTATCGGCTTGGTAAAGCACTGGAGCTGATTTCCCCCTGGTGTGTACTACAGGAAGGGACACAGGTTATACACACTCGAGAGGCTGTGTGCTCAAACGCCTGTGGGCCATCAGACACCAACAAGAAAATGGAACAAGCCCCTACACCCCCTCCTCTAACAGCAAGGGTTGAGCTAACTTCAGTTCACTGTGACCCAAAGCATCACTTTCTAGAGAGAGAGATGGTCCACATGGCTTCCACCTTATGAAGTACCAGTCCTCCAGGTTCTACATGTATGACTGAACACTCGCACAGAACTGAGCTCAGAGTCTTCACCAGCTAGTCCCTTCCTCCACACCAGCAGCATCTCTAGTGAGCTGGGCAGAAGTACACACATATGCCCAGGAGAAAGAAGAGTGGTGAAGAGAAAAGGGGTGGTCGAAGTGGAACAACGCAGAAGAAAGAAGTGGGAAGAGAAAGGCATAGAACAAGGTGAAGCAGGCGCGAGACAGTCCCAGAGGAAATTCAAGTCACCGAGGCGAGAAGAGGAGGGGACGGCACTGGCCTAGCTGGAACCTTGAATTAACAAGAGCAAAGCCAGACTTCCTCTGCAGAGGATGCAGGACATGGCCAGCCATAAGGAGGAGAGAACCTGGTCCCAGTGGAAGCCCAGCTTGTACCAAAGGGCAAACGTGGGATGCTGCCCTAGAAATCCACTCCTGGGGAAAGGTGGGGCAGCAAGGTGTGCCAGGCAGGGCAAAGGGAATCTCTGTTCTCTTACAGAGCATAGTCTCACCCTCCTCCTGCTGCCTGAGCAACGCTTCAGCATCTCTGCCACCATCTGTGTTTGTCTCCACAGTCTCCACTTGGTGGCCTTTCCTCCCATCCTGAGCTTCCAGAGAGCGATTCCCTGGTGCTTCTGTTTGGCCCAGCTGGAAAGGTCATAGACAGAGTTCTGATGCGCATGGGGCTGACAGCCAGTAAGTGTTTGGCAAGGTCCTACTAGGTGAGGAACTTGCAGTGTCCTGAGCAGCGTGCAGTCAAGGGCACCTCCTGAAATGAGCAAGGTGACACCTTGTGCTGACACCAGGGGGCAAATCTCTGAGGCTGCACTGGTGAGGGCGCGTTGAGCTCACTGAGTACTGACCCGTGGCCAAAGACAAGTTTCCGATTCATGATCTTGATGGTCTGAGTTTAGCGTAGAGAACCATGGGACAGCTGTAATCAGTCTCCAAAACTTCCAGGTTATCATTGGTATTTCCTTGTTGAAGATCAAAGGATGACTGAGAAACTAAAGAGTTGTGCCTTAGGAAGCGTCCTGGTGTCTATTGTCCCGGGCACTGGGAGTCCACTCTGACGCTCTAACCCAGAGTGCCATTGAGCACCAGGTTGTATTGAAGGAAGTGACCAAGTGGCAAGAAGGGGGCACTGTCATGGGTAGCCACTGCGCTTTGTATTGCAATCTGTAATCAAGACAACCAGGTAAGTTCCACAAGTGCCTCCCATAAGAAAAAAGGCCAGAGAGCCAAGCATCTTACTTGTAAGGTGAGATGAGATTTAGGCCAGTAGGTGACTGCTAAGTCAGGCCTCCAATCTATAATGAAGCCAACAGCTGGGCAAGGTTTGTGTTTACTGTTACTATGTCAGGGGGTCTTGGTGGAGACAAACCACGTGAATCGATCAATGTAATGCTGAATGAGTCTTTGAAATGCACAGAGGTGTGCACCGAAAGGCTGGGTGATTTTTCTGTGGCTACATCCATACTGTTCAGTTCCTATTCCCTTTGGCCTCTTCCCCAAGGAAAGAGAAGTGGATGATGGGCCCACAATGCCAGGCCGCTCATACCCTCATCTGACTCTTCCTCACTTTCCCACTGGGAGAAGATGCGGTCCCAAGGAGCTACTCTGTACCAGGCTTTGGCCATCCGTCCTCTCTGCGGAGCCCACAGATGTCACTCATATGGGGAACACACTGTGCACTTAAAGAGACTCTTAAACTATTGCTCTTGGGCACAGAAAGTTCCATTGAAGAATCATATAACTTTATAGCCAGTCTCTTGGTCCCAGTCACAACATCCTTTGTAGCCAGAGGTCAATTGCAGAACACTTGGGACCATCTTTTCTTTCTTTGGTTCTCTTGAAGAATTTGTTTTCTGGGAGGTATGTGAGTAAGGCAGGATTCTGAAGGACAGAGGACCCATGATCGGGCATGTTGGTGAGGAGCAGTTTCTGGCGTGTTTCCAGATCCTGCAGCAGGACAGCAGCAGGACAGTAAGCCTAGCTCAGCTCTGCAGGAGTTTCCTAACTAGGCCCTGCTAGTCTTCCCAGGGCCAATCACAAGGGAAGGAGCTCCTGAACTCCAGTCAAAATAAATTCATTATTCTCTGAAGAGGTGGCAGGCCTTGGTCCTGGAGAAGAGGGCACTTTATGCCAGCTATCCATTTCTCTAGAATGTTCTTCTTCTTTTCCAGACAGACCATCTATATCTCTTTCTTATGTAGTATGAAGGACTTCCTCTGCCCTGAAGGAGACAAAGCCAGGTTAGAACGGCATTGTTCATGCCTGCCCTGTTTAGAAAACACTGAGGATAAGTTCAAGGTCAAACAAAGCACAGATGGAATCCTAAAAGAGTGAAGAAGTTTTAAGCATTAGTACCCGCAGCAGGTAAGGAGGGCATGAACCTCAGTCAGATTACCACATTTCCTTAAGCACAGAAAAACACTGGGTTTTATTCCGAGAACCTCAGCATATTCGTGGATGGCTAAGTCCATTGCTGAGCATGCGAAGTGAGATATTCACTGCATCACTACACGTCTCAGTTTAAGGTTATGGGACCCATGCTTAAAAGATGGAAGTGAAAAGAAACACCTGTGGGTATGCTCAGTCTGCGAACCGCATCGTGCAGCTGTGAGACACAACCAGTAGGAGGGCCTCTGAGAAGGTACACTGATGCCGGGCTCTTTCCCGGGAGGCTCCTGTCTCACTTGGGGACTAACACCCCTACAGCAGGCACCAGGGAAGAGCTGCTCCCTCCAGGGCACAAAGCTCACAGGGAGATGTTGTCGCACAGGCAGCTACTCTAGAATTCACATCCAAAAAAAAAAAACGCTGGTGAGCTGTGTCCGCATCGCTCTCTGAGAACACATGCCAGGAAGCCCCGCATGAAAGGAAATGCAATACATACGTCAGTCAGTTGTGTCTCTGGCCTTTGTGTCTGGTCTCTGCTCCTCTTTGTGTCTGGTCTCTGCTCTGCTCCTCTGCAGCTCTTTTGAGGGCATGTGATAGCTGTATCTGCTCTTCACCCTCCGATTCCATTCTCCCAAGTTTGCTCTTGCTTCTTCATAGCCCCTCCCGCAGCCCTGGGGTCAAGTGATCATGTCCCCAGTTCGCAGACACAAGGCTCACTGAGCTCTCTGTGAACTGCAACGCTACAGTGTGGGGGGGGGGGGGCTCTTGCTTCAGATGCACCAACCCTTCTGTACTTATTGCGGGACACAGTCCTGATATTAGAATATTAGCTCCAGGAGGGTCTGCCAAAGAGGGCCCCCAAAATAGGACATAAAATAATAACCAGGCCACCTCAGAGATCAGAAAGTGGGTGAAAAGATGATGGTGGTTGACCAATGACCAAAATAAAAGGTAGTGCTGACTGCTCACTCCACCCAAAACCAGGATGCAGAGATGGTAGTGGCCCACGAAACGGGGCCTATAGAAGAGCCATTGGTCAATGAGCTGGAACAACTTCAACTCTCTTCAGGGACTTCCTAGACATGGAGGCACAAAACTGTTACTGCCTTCTCATCTACTAACTGGTCCACTTTGGGGCACATACACCCCTGTTCATATTCTGGTATCTTAGATGTGTACTTAGAATGAATTAGTTGTAAAGTGGGCTTTAGAGAAAAGGTACCTCCTTTGCTGGCTATGACTCTCGAGGGAGGAACAAAGTAGGAGTAATGGAAACTGAAGACCTGTGAGTGTAAGCTGTGGGGTGATCTTGTTTTGTAAATATCTTCCTTGCTTGCTTTCACCGAACTTTGGATGCTTAATATTCAACTGCAGCTGAACTCTTCCATTTTAGGAGCATAGAAATCCACCTGCGGCCCTCCCGCATTAAACTGTGGACTGTCTCACAGGCTTCAAGTGCTCATCTGGTCCCTGGGTGTTTGGGGCTCTGGGAGGCAGGTCAGGATCTCTCCTCTGTGCTGCTCCCTACCCTTGGACTTCAGGTTGAGAAGCCATCTCCTCTGAAGGCCCTGGCACTCTCTGTCTACAAGACAGAAATCACCTCCTCCACAGCTGATACCCCAAACTCCTCAGCATTCCCTCAGTAGACCCCATCTCTCTGGTTTCTCCCCAAGGGCCCAGAGTTGAGACTCTCTCCCTGGGGTGCCCCATTTCCTTAGTACAGGGTCCAGTGGCTGACCCACTGAAAAGCAAAGAAGAACCCATGAGGGTAACACAGGCTAACTTGTGGGAGGGTAAGGCTTTTATTTGGCTGAAGTTTCTTCTGGTCTTGGTTTAGGGAATAGCAGTGAATGAATAGAGATGCTACGGAAAACGGTGGGTAGGGATGGAGACTAAAGCTTGGAAAGGGGAGCTGAAGCAGAGACTGTCTGGGGACTCAGTGGTCATCCCAGGTCCGCCTACAGAGGATAACAGACAACCAGAGCCACGTTTATGCTGTATGAGGATGCTGCAGGTCAGGAGCAAGCCAGAAGCCCATGAAGACCAGGACAGGAAGCCCATGGGAGGAGGCACTCACACATACACACACACACACACACACACACACACACACACACACGTACACACACAAACACACACACACACACACACACACACACACACACTCACCAAAATCACCCTAAGGAAAGAGAGGAGTTAGCACGGAGTCAGAAACACCAGGTGTCTGAGTCAGGGCCCACCCGATAACATTGGATCAAATCTCAAGGATAGGAAGACAGCACTAAGCAGTTCCTAGACTGTTGACTGGTGTTTGGACAGGAAAGGCAGGGCCTGGCTGAAGGAAGTAGGTTACTGGCAGTGTGTCTTTGGAGGCTGCATCTTGTCTCAGCTGCTTTCTGTTATAGGTCACTCCACTTTCCGTCCACCACGAGGAACTGCCCCAGCAAGCTCTCCCCTCCAGGATGCTCAGTGTTCTGAAGCTGCGAGTTAAAACCGGAACTTCATCCATCAGCAGTTTCCAGCCAAGGGTTTGCCCTCAGCACACTGTCTCTTAGGTCTGAGCTCAGACCCCCTCATCAGAGCCCACCATGTATCCATGGCAAGCCACGAGAGACACATGAATGCTTTCTTATAAACCGTCTAACCTACCACAGCCCTCAGACAACCTCTCCCTGTCTCCATTCTCAGCTTCTGTTCTAGGTACAACCTTACTGACGCAAGCTCAGCACCTGCTCGGTGGTAGGAGAGTCATCCTTACCAAGCATGGGCCATGCATGCCAAGGCTGCTGCACAGGCCTCCTTTATGGCCACATTCTAGAGGAGAAATCTAATTAAGCTACTGCCAGAGCCAGGATGTGAACCAAGGGGAGCTGTAAGTACCGTCTTAGACATTAACCAGCAGTGCACCCTTCATTCCCAGGCCCAAGGCACAAGTCCAGGATCCCCGATTTATCTCCAGAGACACTGGTTGGTACACATAACAGGATGGGGAGCTATGGAGGGGAACAACTTTCATGTGGGTGACCAGTTCTGTGCCTCAGTTTCCCCGTGGTGAAATGGGGATACTTAACCTTTCCTTTACATAAACACGAAGATGAGAAATAAGGCATCCTTCCACGTGCCTGGACGATGGCAAGTGCTCAGACGTACATGGCTAACAACATTCAAGATGAAGCTGGGAGCAAGCACTGGCAAACGAGGAAGCAATGGTCTCATTCTAGCCCCGCCACGACTGTCAACTGCATGGCAAGCTCTCCAATCCGACTATCCAAAACAAACAGTTGACCCGCAGCCAGGGACAGTGCGCCAACAGTCACCAGCATTCATTCTCTGCCTACTAGCAGCCATTGTGCCGACAGGGAAACTGCCTGCAGAGTGTTTCAAGCCCATTTGGCAAATGCAATTAATTGGTCAGCATTAAATTGTCTTTCCATAATTGCGCACGCAGATGCCCAGGCAGGAGAAAGGGACAGAATGAAAAGGCCATTAATGTCACTTCCTTGCCAGTGATTAGCTGTGCTAGTGGGAGACACACAGCAATCCAGACGCCACAACGGAGGCCTGACTGTCCAGTCTCTTGCCACCCCGGCTTCAGAAGATCCTGGGAGGCCACAGTTCATCTGCAGAGTGTTTCTGTGCCACTGGCCACTTCTGAAGAGAGATGTCAGGATCTGGGGCTGTGCCAGCTCCTCCAAGCCCTGAGTCTTGAAGTTGTAGGTACATTTCCAGCCAAGGCTGTGAGCCAGGCCCGAGGTATTGATAGAACCCTCTCTTAACAGGGAGAGTCTAGCTACCCCAGCAGAATCTCACATGCATCTGGAAGAGATCTTGGCGGTTTATGCTCACAGAATTCCTGCCTCTCTGACCACAGCCTGAACCACCCAGCTGTACCTGAGCAACTCATGATTCACAAAACCATGGGACTAGCCAGGCTTTCCTAAAATCTGCCCCTCTAGGGTTCTCACAAGGCCCCACCCCTCCCTGAGGACCTATAGGCCTTGCTGGGAGAGGAGGTATGTTTCCAGGGCTGCAGCCAATGTTAAGGTAGTTATGCTCCTGTAAACAACCCCTTATTTGTCTTCCTGTAAGCAACCATAGTGAAACTAATTGGTGTACACACACACATACACACACTCACAAACACACGTAGAAATGGATAGCTGAGGCTTAGGGTATGACACATTGTAGAAACGAGTAAAGAATATAACATGTGAAAGGTGGGTACTTGGCACGGCTAACGGCACAGTGTGGCATGATTTCATATGTGCAGCATGAGGGGAAGGAAGTAGCAAGGAAAGGAGGAAGGAAGGAAATGATGTGACAGTCTGAGAGCTCGTTACTGCCTGACAGACTTCCTACTTTCACCCAGATAACCCCACCACCATCTGTGAACTCCCCACCTCTGACCTCCTGTGCAGGCCGGACCCCACTCCACTCAGCAGCCACACAGCCAGGCTGCTGGAGACAGGGTTACTCTGCCAGATGATTCTGAGACACACAGTCCCAGAGACAGCCCTCCAGATGTGCTGTGACCTTCCCTCAAGAGTCTGGAAGCCCGCAGCCAACTCCAAATCCCCATTTGTAATGCCTCTCTTGGGCACTGCTTGCCCGAAGACTGGCTTCCATGACACAGTGACACAAAGCCAGCCTAGACCACAGCGGCTTTGTCCAGCCTAGAAAATGTCTAAATATTTAAATAATTCACATTTAAGTGGGAGGAAACTCCACAACAGAATCACCTTTAATATGAGAAGATGTAAAAATCTATGATCCTCCTATAGAGTGGCAGAGGCAGCCTCTTCCAGTTTACCTCGATTCCCATTCGCCACCAAATTGCCCCATCTGGCATTTACATGGAGGAATTCTGATGCAATAATAACAATAAACTCCAGATATCCACCTGTACAGATCGGAAAGGAGGAAATGGAATCCTTTCTCTCTGCAGATAGCATAAGTAACTGTAGGAAATGCTAATTGAAACTGCACATATATACACACAGATGTGCCTGAAAATGCACACACACACACATATGTGCACAAATACTTCAGAACTAATGAGCGAGTCTAGCAAGATGACAGGATATGAGATCTACACACAAAGGTCAATTGCATCCTTATCTATTAATAGCAAGCATATCTAAACTGAAGTTTGAATATCATATTCAATTGCTTTGAAAAATGAAATACCTGGGAATAAATCTAGCAAAATATCCCAGGACTTCTATGGGGGACATTAAGCAACATGAGAGAAATTAAAGACTATCTTAAGAAATGGAAAAATTGATGCCCGCCTTTAATCCCAGCACCCAAGAGGTGGATCTCTGTGAATTCGAGGCCAGCCTGTCTACAGAGTGAGTTCCAGGACCGCCACAGTTGTTACACAGAGAAACCTTGTCTTGTGGGGGGTGGGGGAATGAGGGAGAGAAAGAAATGGAAAGGAATGCCACGTACTTGGGTGGGAGGACATGACAAGTTCAGATATCCATTCTCCCCACCTGAATACACAGGTCTCAAGCAATCCCCACCAAAACCCAGCAAGACACGGAGATGGGTGTCTAAGTGTTTACAGCAACGTGAAAAAGGGGAACCCAGGGCATTCCCTGCCACCCAATTTTGAGACTTCCTATAGAGACACCTTATCAAGACAGTGCGGCACAGACAGAGGGACACACACAGAGAACAACAGAACAGAGAGATGTGAAAACCCACAAACACACCCCCCAAAAGCAAGGTCAGAGATTTTTTTTCCCAGTGTGCAGGAACCTGTGGCCTCGTGCACATCAGGCCAGTGCTCTACCACTGAGCCCCACCCTCGTGCTGACAAAGATGCAGAGATCACCACGGAAGGAAAGACAGCGCCTTCTGCAAGCACTCGGAAGCCTACAGGCAAAAGGCAACGGAAAGTTCTGAGAAAGAAGGGACCTTACTTTGTCCACAGCGTGATGCTGAGCACCAACAGCAGTAAGAGGCATGTAATAAGCACTCGAGAAACACATGACAAGTGTGAAATGGTTATTTTAAAATGTTTAGACAATCGCACTTTGGCATGATGCGTCACCCAGAGCCCTGAATGTCTGACATAGTTAAATTTTATTATCCTTCCAGCCTGATAGGAGGAAATTTGAAGGTCAATAGTTCCCAGTCTCTCCCAGCATTTAAAAAGCAGTGCCCGCAGGGCCTGCACACGTTCAAGCCAGCAGGGTTCCAGCCCTGAAAGGGGGAAGTGAACACAGACTTCTACCCCAACCCAAAAGTGATCTGCAAACGATACCCACGTGAGAGCTTTGTTCCACGGGAGTCTCACTGGATCTATTAACCACGTTCAGAGCAGGCCCCATGCCCAGGAGCAGTTAGCAACACACCACAAATGCAATGCTATTTTTGTACACCTTTTGTCTCATAATGTTGTTTGGGCTTTTGTTGTTGTCTGTTTGGTCTTTTGCTTGTATATTTTGGCTTCTGGTTTTTGAGTTTTTGAATGTAGAGGTATTCTCTCCGGTTTTATTGTTTTGTTGTTTTGGTTGGTTGGTTGGTTGGTTTTTAAAGAGAAAGGGCATGAAGTTGGGTGTTGGGGAGGTGGGAGGATCTGGGAGGACTTGGAGGAGAGAAAAGTATGATCATAAAATATTGTTTGAAACTTTTTTCAGTTAAAAGATAAAGTAAAGCTAGGACTGGGGAGATAGCTTGGTATAGCTTAGTACTTAACTGTGCAAGCCTAAGGGCCTGAGTTTGAATCCCCGCGCCTACATTAAAAGCTCAAACCTTCAGATGTAAGGGCAGTTCTCACCCCTCACTAAGGAAGCTTCTCTTTGCAAAAGACAGAGACCATTACAGAAAAACACAGCCAATCAGAACGCAGAGATGTGAAACCCAGTCACAATGGACATATCCACAACATAACTCCCACACCTAAGGCTCAGGGAACACTGTGTAAGACAGGACAGAAAGATTGTAGACCGGAGGATCAGAAAGTTTGCTAGGAGACAATGTCTCCTAGTAATGTCAGAAACTGCACGCATGAAGTCTCACAAGCACGACTGCCCAAAAGTGAGCTGTAAAAGGACAACAGAGACATGGATGTGTGAGTATGGAGGTGGGGGCACTAAAGCCCCGTGGCCTCAACCTACACAAAGAACTACAGCTAACTAAAGAATGCTGAGAACGGGGCAAACCTCCTTCCCCAGAAAAGAGCACACCAATAGGCTGTCTAGTGCCAAGTGGCTAGCCCTGAAAACACACATACAAGGAGGATCGTACAGACCAAGCACATTCTACTTAGGAGTCTGTGTGTGCATGTGTACGTCTGTCTGTCTGTCTGTCTGTCTGTCTGTCTATGTGTGTCTGTCTGTCTGTGTCTGTCTGTCTCTCTGTGGTGTGTGTCTGTGTGTGTCTGTCTGTCTGTGTGTGTGTGTGTCTAGGTGTGTGTCTGTGTATGTGTTTGAGTGTGGGTTTGTAACAATTATTAACGGGGATAAAAGGCCAGGAATTTGAAAGCAAGCAAGGAAGGGTAGAAGGGAATGTCTGGGAGAAGGAAAGAGAAGAGAGAAATGATGTATGTGAATTCATTATATGATAATCTCTAAAATAAAATCAGTAAAGGCTGGGTGTGGATGTGACTCCAGTGCAGAGACTGGGCGCTCGCTGGCCAGGCAGCTTAGACGGGAGAGAGTGACAGAGGAAAACATGTCCTCCCCTGCTCTCCAAGTGTGTGGGCAGTGGCACACTCCCCTGCCCACTCACGTGCATGCAACACACACATGCACACAGTCTTTAAAAAGAGAAGGAATTATATTTCAGGAGTGGCTACAGGAAAGACATACACTGTCTAGTTGAATCCTCCCACTCGGCCCTCTCCTCTGAGGAAGGAACTGAGAAGGCCACCTGTGGCGACATACACCTGTGAACCCTGCACCAGAGAAACCGAAGCAGAACAGTAAATTCCAGGCCAGCCTGGGATGCAGCAAGATACCAAGACTCTGTTTCCAAAAAGAGAGAAGGGGAGTTGACTGGCAACATCCCCAGACCCTACTCCCTGGCAGACGAGAGCTGCATGCATCCCCCAACCCATGCTCCCAGCCCCTTCTTAGAGACTGTTGGGTGTATACAGCTTAAATACCAGCGCTCCCAGCGGGGCACGGTTCAACAAGCCAGCTCATTTATTCATTAATTTGCTTTCCATATTTCCAAACAGAGGTGGCTGCAGGCGGGGCGAATCAATATTGCACTCTGTGATTCATCTTCGTTCCTGCCACCTCCTGCAACCAGCCGCTTGCACGGCTCCTCCGAGGGCCCTGAGCGCTGACGAATGGGATTCTCTGAGGCAGCCACGCCACGTTAGCAGATTAAATCATTAATATCTGCATCGGTCATTTTTACGAGCCTCCCTTACCCCAGACTCTGCCGCCCTGTTTAGAGACCCGTGCAGACACGCTGAGGACAGAATTGCCACTTCTGTGGCGTAGTTGGTTGTGAGAGTCGAAATATTGATTTTTCTCTTCTGCATTTCTAAAAGCAGGTATATTGCCCACAGTTGCAGAAACTATTGAAACGAGGTCTAAATTCTTACCCGCTAACCCCACCCACACCCTATGCCACAGGGTTTTTCTAGAGAGAAGAAAATGATCTTGGAGTTACAGTTTCAAGTTAAGGCCTACGGGTTTGTGGCTGGGGTCCGCACCAGGACTCTCAGACCTCCCAACCACCCACAGACATGCCAGAGGCCCGTGTTTGTTCCTCTAGCACTCGTAGGGTTGATGCTTTATCGGCTACAGACTTCCAGAAATGAGTATTTTTCTGGTTTTCTAAAACTGTACTGCCCATAAATTGGGCGTTCCATCTGTGGAAATTAAGCTGAGGCCATTAACGGTGGAGCCTTCAAGGTGGAATTAGTGGGAAGACCAGCCTGGCTGGTAAAGGACCTGCCACTGGGGACCTCAGTTCCATCTCCAGCAGTCACATGGAAGTCAGTCATGGTGGGTCACCCCTGGAACCCTAGTGCTGGAAGAGGGGAGAGGAGAGGAGGGGAGGGAGACATACAGTGTCTTGAAGATCACTGGCCAGTCATTGAGCCACCAGGGAACTCTGGGTTCAGTGAGAAACACTACCTCAAAATCCAATGAATATACTTGGAATCATCCTCCCATGCCCCCTACCATTCCGCTCCAAGACCCTCCCCGCCCCTTGTCCCTGGACACCTTCATATCTACTTTCAGGTCACATATACATGCATGATTGTCACCTAGCTGGAAGGTTTTTTTCTCTCTTAAACCCTATAAATGCTGTCCTTGAGGTTTGGGGGGGGGTTAAGAAAAAAAAGCTGTCAAAATGTATGACATCATCAGCTAAATATGAACATATAAAATAATATATCATTACATGTTAGCATAGGTAATCTTCTACAACAAAAAAAAAATATGGTCCTCATTCTCCCTCCCCCCAAATTAGGCACTGTCAGGTAGGCATGACAGGAACAAAGCCCCCCACCCCAGTGGAACCAAGAGAAGGGCCGAGCCTCCTCCAAGGAAGCCACCCTGGAGTACTAAAGCAGACATAGAGAAGAAATCTAACATCTACGTTTAATGTTCTACAAGGAGCTCCTGGTATCACCCCATCCCACCCCACCCCACCCCACACCTCCCTATCTTTCACGATCCCTAAATCACCTTCCACTCCCCTTTGATTTCTTGGGCTAGTCCCCTGCACCACTGTCCCAGGCACATGAACCTCTGCCCTCTTCCTCACACAGCCAAGCTCACTTCAGAGTCCTTGTTCATCTGTCCTCTCTGCCTGGATTCTGAGAGGTCACATGGAGCAGAAACTGGGGCCATTCTGGGACAGCCCTTTTTTCCAAGTTCCTTCAGTGGCTCACCCAAACTGACTTATAATGATGTGAATACCATCTTTCCTTGTGTTTGATTTCCTTACAACGTTCAGTATGAGCCACTCTCCTCTCAGAGCTCTTGTCCCTGGCTTCAGGTCACCCTCTCAGCTCTTCCACCTGCCATCCCTACCCAAATATTCTAACTACCCTTTCAATGTTGATACCCCTAAATGCTCCCCACCCTTGGGCCTTCTTCTCTTCTTTGGAGCTTATACCCTCCTTAAGGATGCTACCTTCCCAGTATGGGTCACAGGTGGCTCCCCACCACCTTGCTCCTATCCAGCAGGGTCCCAAACATCAGATCATGATTCTAGCTGTCAATCAAATCTCTCTCACTCTTCTCTGACTAATGTTGCAACCCTCCACCCAGTCACCCAAGTGACCCCACTCCCCACCTTGACCAGCACACACACACCATGATTTGAATATTAGTTGTTCCCTCATAGGTCTGTGTGTTAAAGGCTTGAAGTCTGGATAGCTGTGCTATTTGGGGAGGTTCTGGAAACTTCAAGAAGCCATCTAGAGGAATTAGGTCACATGAAGCACAGCTTAAACCTGTAACCCAGGTACTACCAGGAGACTGAAACTCCTTGGCCACACACCCCTGTAGCCATGAACACACTCTAACCTGGAGAATCAGGGTCCTTCATCCCCACAACCCTAGCACCCAGCACAGTGTGGCCTGCCTTAAACTAAGTATAGGTTTGTTGAGTGAATTATCTCTATTCCATGGCCATGGAAACTTTGTCATCTTTGTGTCACCCCATTCACTTCCTCTCTTTTGGTGCCATGGCATATAGTATATGTCCAATAAATAGATATTTGTTGGGTGAATCAGTACAGAGAGGACAGAGAATCAAGCATCCACCTAGCCCTCGTTTTTGTAGGTAAGCTCTAGGGGAATAGAGACAAATCAAACTGAACTTCCTACAGTTTTGCTAAAATGGAATTTGCCAAAGACGTGCTGAAAAATGGATTTAATTAGGCTCGTTAATAGGCGCGTCATTGGTGGCAAAGATTTAAAGCCGAGGCCAGAAAAGGTATCGATAATTTTTACCGTTTTAAATTATATAGGAGGTTATTTCTCACTCTTGCCTTAATTATAAGAATGTGTCTCGACAAAGCCTCGGCTTTAGAGAGAACAAAAACCAAAAGTGGCAGTGAGGTCTGGTGCAGTTCTGAAGCGAAGCATCCAAGGCAGCAGAACAGAAAAGCAACTGAGGCGTCCAGGGTGCCCACCACGGTGAGAGCGTGACATGTCGGGCCACACAACCAGACCTCGTTAAGCTAACGACTGTCACTAAAACCCAAGTGGCTCTTTTTTAAAAATTTTTATTGCTTTATAAATAATACCATTCAAAATTTCCACTTCCTCCCCTCCTCCCATTTCCCTCCCGCTCCCCCATTTACCCTCACCCTCACCCTCCAGTCCTAAGAGAGGGCAGGCTACTCTGCCCTGTGGAAAGTCCAAGGCCCTCCCCCTCCATCCAGGCCTAGGAAGGTGTGCATACAAATAGACTAGGATCCCAAAAAGCCAGTAGAGACAAATCCCAGTGCCATTATCATTGCTTCTCAGTCAGCCCTCATTGTCAGTCACATTCAGAGAGTCTAGTTTGATCACATTCTTGTTCAGTCCCAGTCCAGCTGGCTTTGGTGAGCTCCCATTAGATCAGGCACACTGTCTCAGTGGGTGGACCAACCCCTCGCAGGGTTGCTCATATTCCTTGCTCATCTTCTCCTTCCTTCTGCTCTTCAACTGCACCTTGGGAGCTCAGTCCAGTGCTCCGATGTGGGTCTCTGTCTCCAGAGGGGAGGTACTGTTGCAGTTAAGAGAAGGGACCTGGAGATCTTGGGGCTGTGGGTCTCTTACCCCCTCTATTTACATTCAATATCTAAGTTCAAATCTGCTGCAGCACCAGGCCCTGGTCAGGACACTCACTTGTTCCCCACTTGTTAGCACCAGAAATCACAACTACCCCCAAATTACAATGATCCGATTGGGGCTCTGGCTTCCTTCAGATGCAAAGAATATTGAACAGCCATGGGGTGCAGAAATATCTGTTTTCTGGAAGTGATCTCCTTACGTCACAGAGAGGCATTCATTGTAGTAATCTGTACTGACTGTTGCTCCATGACACTGTGTGATCTACACAGGGAAGGAGTAGGGTGAAGCAAGAAAGAAACTTATTCAGAGAGCACCAAAAATCAAGCAACCAAAATAATAAGTACTTTAATATAAGACTGTTAATAGTAAAAGTCAATTTTAAATCTCCACAGTGGCCTGCTGGGGTGGCATACACCTGTGATACCAACACTCAGGAAGCAAGAGGCAGGAGGATCCCGAGCTTGGGGGTAGCCTAAACTACATAGTGAGCTCCATCGTGAGCTCAAGACTGTCCTGGTCCGACTGGATTATATAACAAGAATTTGTCTCAAAAATATAGATCTGTATACGTTCACAATGAGCAAGATGCAGAACGTTTCACTGTGGCACGCGGGCCTGCACTTAGGAGGTCCAGCAGCTCTCTCCCTTCAGCTGAGCACCAAGGATACAGCGGGGAACTGTCCCCACAGTTCCAGGGCTAAGAGGAGAAAATGAGAATGAAGTATCAGGGAAAGCTGATGGAGGGAGGTGGGAAACGCTGCAGAATCAAAGGAAGCGGTGAGAGGGGTGTCCGCACTGACCTCTGCCTGCCCTTCCCCAGCCCAGACTTCTTGCCTTCTTTTGTAAAGAAAGGACTTGTAGCGTTTTCACAAATCCATGATCTAAAACCTGAAACCATTTCTGAAACGGGGGTCCATTTTCTTACTTTGGTTCAAATTACTGATGGGTCTTGATCCACTTCTACTTGCCAGGTCCCTCAAGCTCCCCTAAACAATGCTACCAGCTGGAAACAAAGGTTCTTAAGCCTGGGGCGGGGGAGGCAATCTCAGATTCAAACTGTGCAAAAGAGGACTCCAAGGTCAGAGACTCCAGGGGCACAGACTCCAAGGTCAGAGACTCCAGGGGCACAGACTCCAGGGGCACAGACTCCCACTGTCGCCCAGTTGCACTCTACCCCACGCTCTGACAATGAGGTGTGAGATACGGAAATAGTGGTACCAACTCACCCTACTCCTGCGCATGTGTGTACGTAAATTGCGCATTCCCTCCTCCGAGCCTCAAGCTCTTGGATGCCCCCACGGTAAGTGTGGACTTCTGCGGTGTGGGAAGCTGACTTTGCATGAAAGGACCCTGTACGTGGAGAGATTCAAGCTTTGGGGTTGTTCAACACAAGTTCCCAGCTTCATGAGGTGTGTGCTCAATACCTCAAGCTGAAGTCAGGCTCCATCGCAAAGGGCCTGAGCTAAGCTTCTGGATCTTTCTGAACCTTGGTGTTCTCATCTAGACAATGGGAGTAAAGTACGGCTCCCATGTCCGATAACTGCACTGTGAAGCTCGGGTGTCCCTGCTAGGGTAGGCACCCAGAGAGTGTGCACCTCTCTTCCACTGGCCCTGCCCAGGTCAGCACCGCTGTCTCCAAGGTGACTAGACTCTGCAGAAGTTCAGGAGCAGCGCACTTCCTATTTCCCTGGCAGCCGATTTCATGGACCACAGAGACAGATGCTAGCACAGCCGCTCATCCAATGGAGAAAAGAACAGATTCATTTTCATTCCTTAATGCCCGTTGTGACCTATTCTCTGTCGATTTCTTCCTTTCGAGGCTACAGCTCTTCCTAGGACTTTCAATTTACCCAAAGACAGAAAACAGGCCCTAATGACAGAATGCCCTGCCGGGAGGGTACGAGGAGCCCGATGGCTGCTGCCTCGTCAGTAATAAGTCCAAAGGAGAGATATTATGTCACCTCATCTGAGTTAAACAGCTGAACTATCATCCGGGACCATTAAAAAGGAATGAGTGGGCTGGAAGGCATCCAAGTGCTCTATGCCTAGCACCCCCAAAAAGCTTCGGAATCCAGGGGGGTTTACATCCTCATTTTCTGCCAATAATTCTACATCTTTGCAAACCTAGAGGGATAATTTGATGAGATGGCCCCTTGAGCTCCTAGATTCCAGGACAGGCCACAAGTAAGGAAGTTTGAAGCCCTTGAGAAGCATGGGACACACAAAGCAGAGAGGGAACACAGAGTGGGGGGGGGGCACAGAGCAGAGGGAGGACAGAGAGCGGGGGGGGGGGGAGAACAGGGAGGAGACACAGAGCAGAGGGGGGAGGACAAAGAGTGGAGAAGAGGACACAGAACAGAGGGGGGAACACAGAGCAGAGAGAGGACACAGAGTTGAGGGGAGAGAGAACTGGGGAGACACAGCAGAGGCAGGACAGACACAGAACTGAGGAGGGGGGACATAGAGGACACAGAACAGAGAGGGGACACAGAGCAGATATCCAAGTGAGTCTGGGGACTGTGTGATGATTAGCTGTCCCCTGGAGATGTTTTCATTTCTCATCTATAGATGATCAGGGATGCTCCCCATCTGCACCCCAAAGGAACCTATCTCTTAGGAGGAATTCTGGGTGGTGGAGTCCCAGACCCCTGCAGCGCCTGAGCAACTGTTCGCCATCCCATCCTGCCCTTCCAGAATACTGTTGTCTCTCCTCAATAACTGGCACTGCTTGTGTGTGGCCTGACCAGGCTCCACCTCTCTGAGACTCTCCTCAACCTGCGTGCCCTCCACAGGGTCACTAGAGTGGTGCTGAATGCTAACCCTGCTGCACACAGGCCAGGGACTCCTTACTCAGTTGAAATGCAGCCCTGCTTTCTCATTCAACCCAGCCCAAATGAACAAATCCAGTCCGCCCTAGACTGCCCACAAAGAGTGCCAAGGACAGCGACAGCCAAGTCATCCTCAGGTTATCCACTCAGCAAGTGCCGCCGAAGTTGCAGAAGGCTGGCGCCTCTCCTAGGCACCCGGAGCACAGCAGGGACAGTGGGCACACTCCCTCCGAGGCTCAAGGGTGTCACAACTCACACTGAACAGGCCTACCTGTCTTACAAAGGAAGAAACTAGAGCTGAGATGGGTGGGAATTTACTTGTATGACACAACTGGCAAGAGCCTGGATTTAACCCTAAATTCCACACCAAACTCCACACTGTGGAGCCTGCCGCAAAGCCTGCTTGGGAACAGGGATAGTGGGGCCTCCATCTGTCACAAGGACCTAAGAGTCCTCTAAAAACAGAGTGGCCTCTCTCACTATTTGGTCTACCTCACTGGCTCTCTCACTTGTGGGTGTCTCAGTGTGAGGAGAACAATCAGACACGTTAGCTCTTCAGAGGCATCTTGTGTACATATGGCCTCCCTCACACTGGGGTGAGTGACTTGTAGCTCTGTTCAGAATTGTCTAGCTTCATAACCTAAAGATCCATGTTCTAGACACCTCCAAATTGTGCTAAATGAAAAAAAAATAGCCTGATCCTAAGTGCTCACCCCTTTGTGTGTCCTGTGCTGGACCATCAGCTGGCCAGAGTGGCTGCTCTCTCTCTTCAGTCCTCTGAGATACACTACGTCAGTCCATGTGTCTTGCCTGAAGTGGACATGGAAGACAGACACAGTATATACACTTATGGGAGGTGGAGCATCTCTGGGCCTGAATCCCACACCCAGCAATGGGAGGTAGAGTATCCTGGGAAGACCTCACATCCTGGGGTCACAAACCATGGCCCCGACCCTAGCAGCCTGGGCCAGATGTTTCACACCATCTCCCCAGTCTTGCGCTTCTGCAGGGCCTGCTGTGCCCTTGACGCAGTATAACAAAGAGTCCTGACATGTGGCATTTATTGAGTGCCTTCTGTATACCATGACTGGCCTCATAAAACCCCTTACCACAGCCTACAGCAGTCAGTCCATCATTTACAGAGAGGACAACTCCAGCAGACTCCTCTGGTGTCCTGCAACCTTCAAGATCAGAGTCTGAGGGTCCCAGGATCCTGCCTGATGCCTTCTGACCTAACCTGTATCTGCCTCCAGACCTCCTCTGATGTCACCCAAGCATACTCAGAAAAAGCCAGAAGTCCAATAGGTCTCTCCATGGGAACAGCCGCAGTGGGCAGCATCCAGGTCAATGAGGCACCTCCCACAGGACCAGGCTCTTGTGGCATATGCTTCTCCCTAAGGTCCCTTCCTGGCTTTCCTTCTCCCCTGTCTTGCTTACTGGACCTCTTGGGATCAATTCCCATATAAACTTCTGGTTCCAAGCCCTTCTCCCAAGCAAGCTTTTTAGTGACTCCAAACAGAGACCAAAAGAGTGAGAAGCATGCCCAAAATTACATGGCTTCTAAGTGTCAGAATTGCGAGTTGAACTTGGACCTGTGGCCTCATAGGAGCAAACTCCCATTTACCCTGCTGTACAGGCAGGTCTCGTGATCATCCATGTGTTGTCAGGGTTTCTGTTCTGCCCGTTTCCCTCAATTGTTAAGTCCCAAAGAAATCACACAGAGGTCTATATTAACTATAAACTGATTGGCCCATTAGCTCAGGCTTCTTATTAACTCTTATAACTTAAATTAGCCCATTATTCTAGTATATGTTAGCCACATGGCTCGATACCTTTTTCAGCGAGGCAGTCACATCTTGCTTCTTCTGTGTCTGGGCCAGGAGTCCAGAACAATGGGCTTCCTTCTTCCCAGAATTCTCCTGTTCTTATTGGCCCACCTCTACTTCCTGTCTGGTTATCCCACCTATACTTCCTGCCTGGCTACTGATCAATCAGCGTTTATTTAAAATATAATTGACAGAATACAGACCATAGTCCCACACTATCTAAGGACAGCATCACACCTTGACCCCTTGGTCACTTTAGATTTTTCCTTATAGCTATTTCCCTTACAATAGCTCTGTCCCCTCTTCCCCTTCCCACCTCCACATCTACAGAGAATTCGTAATTGAGAGCATGGAAGAATGACAAGGCTCAGGGCATGCTAGGCTGCAGGATCACCCTTAAAGAGGAATAAAGATGTCCTTGGTGGCTTGTCACCTTTGAGCCTCCTCCCAGTTGCTGTTTCCCCGACCCCATTCCCATCCCTGCTCTAGTAAGTTAGCTCTGTGATCTCTCATTTGGTCAAAGCTAAACATGGACATCCTGGAATGTCTTTATTTTACGACCAAATAACAGACAACAGACATCCTGCTCATTCCTCCCACGCCTAAGCTGGACCTCATAGGACTCAGAGATGAGTCCCAAAGGATGGGAAGACATGTTTGCTGTGTACATTCGGTACAATTAAAACAAACCAAAGTTTCATCTTCTGTTAAGGATTCTCAGAAAGCCTCAGGAAGAACACAGTGGAAGGGGACACTTCAAGGAATATTTGTGTATCATGGAGAAGGAGGGAAGTGACCTGAATGCTCGTCAGTGGGATAAGTAGATGATGGTACTCATCAATGGAGCACGGTAGTTGTCGTGAGGGTGAGACGTATGTGTGAGCACTGATGATCACGTAAATGTGATAGGGAACACAATTTGTGGGAGGGTATGCAAAGGAAGCCATTTACATCCCGATGAGTGGCAGGAAAAGCTCTCCTGTGGATTTGGGGGTTTCCTTTCATACTTCAGATATAAAGACATGCATGATAATGCTGAGCATTGCATTTAGGATTGCCATGGAGACACACAATAGGAGTAAACAGATTGGGAGCATGTGTTAGATTACCATCACTGTGGCAAAATACCTGAGGAAAATACACTTTCAACGGGAAAAGGCTTCTTTGACTCATGGTTTCCATCTGTGATCCCACAGTTCGGAGCCTGTTGTTGCACCCACCGTACACTATGGTGGGAGCACGTGAAGACCTGTTCACCTAGGGACAGCTAGGAAACAAAGAAAGGGCTATGTTGCAAGGGCATGCCTCCCACCACCAGGCTCGGCCCCCAGAGACTCTACCATCTTCCAGTAGCAGTGGTGGCAGGCTGACAACCAAGCCTTTGACACATGGACCGCTGGAGACATTCAGAATGCAAACCACATTGAGATGTATCAGAATGCCTTTTCTTGGCCTGCAGCTTGAGTACGTCGGGGTCTTTGTGGTTTTGCTCCTTTTACTTCTGCAAAGCAATAAAAAAAAAATGAGAAGGAAGCAGGGGTCCAGAATCCATTCGCTGATGCTTCAGTCTCAAGCAGACCTGAGAGGCAACTACTGCTACGGTACCAAGATGGCGCTCGTAACGCTGTGACAAGGCATCTCCCAGCCTCAGCAAGTTATCTAGGAGTATGGGCTGCACTGTAGACTGATGACTGGTGCTTTGTCATCTTGACACAAGCTAGAGTTACTTGGAAAGAAGAGAAATGTTCCCACCAGACTGGCCTGTAGGCAAGTATATGTATGGGGCATTTTCTTGATTAATGATTGATGTGGGAGGGCCCAGCCTTTGTGGGTGGTGTCAGACCTGGGAAGGTGGTCCAGGGTGCTATAAGAAAACAGGCTGAGCAATCCATGCGTAGCAAACCAGTAAACAGTATTCCTCCATGTCCTCTGTTTCAGCTCCTACCTTAAGTTCCTGCCCTGGCTTCCTTCGATGATAGACCATGCTGTAGACATTTAAGTTGAAATGAACTCTTTCCTCCCCAAGCTGCTTCTGTTGGTGTTTTATCTTGACAGGAACCTAAACTAAGACACAGACAGAGCAGAATTATCAACTGTGTGTCTTTGAACAAACAGACAAGTCTCTCTGCTTATTGTTCATCCTGCAAAATGGAAATGACAATCCTGACACCTCATAAAGCTATTTGAGGAGTAAACAAGACAGCCCAGGGAAGGTAAACAATGGCTTCCACAGAGCCAGCTCTCCAAGCCATCATGGAACTCCAGCTGTGACGCTAGAGGAACCTTCAGACTGAGATCAGGTACCAGTCCCATGCTGACCCAGTGTGTGCAGGGATACTCTTGCTGACCCAGTGTGTACAGGGATACTCTTGTTGACCCAGTGTATGCAGGGATACTCTTGCTGACCCAATATGTACAGAACTACTCTTAGCTGACCCAGTGTGTGCAGGGCTACTCTTGTGGTGTAGGAGGTCCTTCTGTATTTGTGTTGCTTTCATTGGTTAATAAATTCCTGCGACCATATTCCCAAATATTGTTTATAACTGTTTACATTTAAAGGGGGATATGATATAGATATGAATAATTTGCATTGGTATGGATTTTGCTTTATTGATATAAACTTAAGGTCAATCTTGTTGTATGTATATTTCTGCTCTTGATTAAGGTATTCTGATTGTATAAAATGTAATGTATAATTAGGAAATATAGGTTGTTAATGGATAATCATTGATAATAATCAAGCTTGTAGTCATGTTAGTTAGATTTTTTAGATATATAGAGGTATATTTCAGTTAGATAGCCATTCTTCATATCTTTCAAAGACTACAGAATATGGCATTTAAAATGTTTTAATAACTTGGGGCTTTTCATGACAATGAGACATGTCTGCTCCTGGCAGCACCAAGCTACTTTCTGAGGAAGATGGGCATCAAAGAGGCTCCTTATGGAGTCGGTTAGCCATTTGGGCAAGAAACTGCTCTCGCCTGGACTGTTGCACAAACTGGACATGAAGAACTCGCAGAGAGATGACTACTAAACTTGCCAAATGGTGAGATGATCCTTTGGGGTTCCTGATTCATAAAAGAGTCTGTGGGACATTCTACAGGACACAGAAAAAAGTGACTAAACTGTCTTTGAAATTTCCTGCTTCATGGAAAAGTCTGCTGGATATTATGGGCCTGTAGGCTAAAGATGGATGCCCCAATAGTACAAAAAAACTTTGGGTAACCTGTCCAGGCACCAAGATGTCTCTATCATTTCTAGAGTTTTGGACATTGCTTACAATGTACTTCCTGTTTACTTAGGTAATATTATATCCTTCTGGAGTCTTTGATGGAGTTGAAGAATGGATAGTTATAATTATAGTCTTCCTTAGTTATAATAAAAGATAAAGTAGATATAAATATGGTAACTGTAGTTCTTACTTGATAACTGTTTTGTTATATGTAATTTTACTATGTTAAAGTTAAAGCCTTCCTTTTTGTTTAAACAGAAAAGGGGAAATGGTATAGGAGGTCCTTCTGTCTTTGTGCTGTTTCATTGATTAATTAAGAAACTGTTTTGGGCCTGGTGATAGGGCAGAACTTAGGTAGGTGGAGAAGACAGAACTAAATTCTGGGAGGAAGAAAGCAGAGTCAGAGAGCTGCCATGGAGACACTAGGCCAGACATGCTAAATCTTTCCTGGTAAGCCATGACCTCATGGTGAACATAGATTAACAGAAATGGGTTAAATCAAGATATGAGAGTTAGCCAGTAGGAGGCTAGAGCTAATGGTCAAACAGTGTTTTAATTAATACACTTTCTGTGTGATTATTTCGGGTGTAAGCTAGCCAGGCGGCCAGGAAAAACAAGTGGCCCTCCTGTAACATTGTTGAATCAGTGTGTGTAAGGCTACTCTTGCTGAGCACCTGAAGTGAACAAAGTACAGGGTGTGTTTAGGACTTGATAAGGAAGTACTGAAGATACTTGCCCAGACTGCGGTTCAACAGGAGGGGGTCGCTGGGGGAGAAGAATATGCATCAGAGGAAGACAGGGGAGAGTCTTCCATATGAACACTCTGTAGAGAACTTTGGGGGAAGGCAGGTACTCCCCATTAGTGGGTGCTGAAGCAAAGAGGGTTTGTCATTTGAAAAGTCCCCTGACACTCTGACCAAGACTCAGGAGGCATCACAGAGGAGGGGGCAGAAACATGTAAGAACCAGAGGTAGGGGAGATTCTTTGGAATATTAGGTCTTCTGGGAATGACAGCCATTGTACTCATGAACTCAGAGCAGCAGTATTGCCAGAACAAGACCGGCTCAAGATGAAGCCAATAAACACATGAGTATGGATGGAATGGGGACTCATGAAGTCCCACACTTAACTGAGGAGCTATTGGTAGCGGATGGCTTCCAGGAAGGACGAGTCAGTTTTCTTAAGCCGTGTGATACACGGTAGGTTGCCCATACTCCAGTGAATGGTACCTTACACACATACACATAGAAGTAGTACTAATTTGACTCGAGTTATTTTTAAAAGGAAAAGGGGGAATGTAGATGGGTCCAGGAAGAGTTGGAGAGGAAGAGAAAGGGTTAGATATGATCCAGACTATCCTTCATAGGACATCCTAAGCTAGATCTGCTGGAAAGTTCCAGCATTTCCCAGGGCACTCCAAAGAAATGCCAAAGCCCTCCCAGAACACACTCTCACCCTCCTTGTGGCTTCCATATGACCTCCACCTCTAGAACTTGCTTGTTCTGATTGCAGGAATGGATACAAGCATTTACACACACACACACACACACACACACAGACAGACACCTCCCTCGTTCTACCTCAGTGTTTTCCTAACATTTATTCGCCCATAACACATCTGCTCACTCACTCCTGTCTGCCTCCCTCCATGGCTGTCAACTCACTGAAGGCAGGAAATAATGCCCTACCTAACACTGAGTAAGACCTCATGAATGCTTATGGAAGGAAAGATGGAATAAGAATCTAGACATTAATGTGGATTAGTGAACAAGCTAGGGACCCTATGCCTGGGACAGCAAATGTCTCTGCGGCAGTGCTGAGGATGGATGTTGTGTTAGAAGGTTGCAGCTAAGGGCCAGTTTTCTGAAGTTAACTTGAGTGCTGCTCTCTTCCTCAGAATATGAGAAATTATAGTGTCCTTTCCAGACACTTTACATTGAGACTTTTTAGTGTAGGAATAAGCATGACAAGAAAACATAAGAACCTTTGGGGGAAAAAAACTAAACCCTGTAGAACACACACTGGCAGTGTCCAGACACATGGTTATTCATCTATGGAAAGCCAGCTATGAGAGCTTCAGTAGAATGTTTGCCCAGCATGAATCCCTGGGCTTAATTCTAGGATCACCTAAAACTCAAGTATGGTGATGCTCTCCTGTAATTCATCTCTCAGGCAGAGGCAGGAGGAACAGGTGAAGGTTAAGCTTGGCTACAAGGACAGTTTGATGACAGCCTGGGAAAGAGGAGACCTGTCCAATATAGAAGAAGAAGAGGAGGAGAAGAAAGAAAAGGAGGAGGAGGAGGAGGAGGAGGAGGAGGAGGAGGAGGAGGAGGAGGAGGAGAGAAAAGAAAAGAGGTTGGGGAGGAAAGAATCCCTAAACCACCTATGCAGTGCTCCCCCTCTGCTTCTCACAGGCAAGTCTCCACTACAGCTCCCACTGCCTACATTGTTGGATCCTGCTAATCCCACAAATACAAGGAGAAAGACCACTGACCCAAATCATCATGGCCAAATTAATTAAAACAAGCTATTTTGTTTGTGAATACAACTGTCTCTCCTTAACAGCTGGGTTCAAGAGATCAATATTGACCATGGGGAAAGTAAGGTTTATATAGTTCAGGAGTAGGGATTTCCAAATGGGGAATTTGGCAAATAGGCAAGGTTACAGAAACAGAATATAGCATAACCAGTTGGTCATAACAACCTTTTGAAACTAAGGCAGGGTTGCCATTTTCTGGAACAGGCAACACAGAACCATTTGTAGTTAAGATGGCCCAATCCTTGAGAAATAGATTTCACCATAACCAGGAATAAACATATTTTGTCTTTACTATAAGATGGCCTTCAAGCCTAAGATGGAAGCAGGCTGGTTCATCAATCCACCATGTCCCTTATGCCAAGCTTCACCACTAAAGACACCAAGCACCTCTACCTCCCAGTCCTTGGTAGGAGCCCAAGACTGAATAAAAGTCAGTCAGATAGAAGAGCAACCCCCTCCCACTTCTTTTCCTGAGGAAGATTGCCATTTCTAGACCAAAGGATGCCTCTGTACAGAACATGGAAGCTGGACAGTCCCCTGAAACAGCACAGTGATGACAGTGACAATCAGCAGTGACAGGGTTGATGGTTATCAAGAGACTGGACATTCCTCTCTCCAAGGAGCACCTTTCTTCTCCCTGGGATACAAACACAGCAAGCCAGCCTGCCCCAGGCAAAGCAGTGGGGCCATCCATCTCCCACATGTTAAGGTTAGAATTCCCTTACATCTTTCTTCTGTTGAAGAAAGCAAGGGTGTAACAGTAATGCGCTGGAAGTTGTGCATATAAAGTTGATTAATTGCCAACACCTTTAAAAGCTACTTATCAATGGCTATTGTTAGAACCCAGACCCTCTGAATATAGTCTCTCTTTCATGGCTGTTGTGAATAGCTGATTAGTCACACCCATTTGCAGCCTCTCTCCTACCACAGCATTCAAAAGAGCCAAGTTCCTTCTTCTTGGAACAAGCCCCTCCAGATAGCAAAGCTCTAAAGAGAGAAGGCTTCCAGGCAGGGCAAGTGGCCACAGCCCTTCACATACTAGTGAGACCCATTGTGTTTCCAGACACCCCTGATTCCTGATCTACAGAAGAATATGGCATCTTAGTCTAGTCAGGCAATGTCAGTGGACCATTTCCTCCTAACACAGTACCTCCCGCCTCCCAACTCCTTTCCAAGCGACCTGCCTTAGTTAGGGTCACTATTGCTGTGATGATACACAATGACCAAAAACAACAAAAGAAAGGGTTTATTTGGCTTACAAATCCTCAATCACAGTTCACTGAGGGAAGCCAAGTAAGAAACACAAGCCAGGCAAGAACCTGGAGGCAGGAGCTGATACAGAGGCTCATGGAGGAGTGCTAGCCTAGCTCTTCATGGCTTGCTCAGCCTACTTTCTTACCACCCAGAACCACCAGCCCAGAGGAAGCCCCACACGCAATGAGCTGGGCCCTCACACATTAATCACCATTTAAGAGAATGCTCTACAGTCTTGCCTACAGCCCAGCCTTACGGAGGCATTGTGTCAAATTGACATAAAACTAGTCAGCAAGGAACCTTAAAAGAGCAAAGATGCTCTCTGTACAGTCTGAGGGGTTTGACTTCAGATCCTGCTCATGCTGCCTGTTGGGGAAAAAATATCTTCACCTGAAGGAGGGCTCCTTGTTTTCTCATCTCTCTCTCTCTCTCTCTCTCTCAAATTCTATTCCTCCCCAACACTTAATGACTGTCTCAGTTTCTCCAATGTATTTTTTTTAATCTAATCAGTTACTCAGTAGAGAACTATGAACGCCCACTAACACTCATCCCACTGGGTGTCCCTTGATGACAGGTGCTGCCTGCTCAGAGCTGTCACCATCCGGAGGGAACCAGCCGTGAATCGCAATGCATGGTTCATCATGCTGTGCGAATATAGATTAGGAAGGGGTGTAAAGAATGCTAGGGCCTCTAGGAGATTTCCTGGGAGGGGGCCACTTAGTCTAAAATCAGAAGGAGAGGAGGAGAGGGAGCAAAAGGAAAACCAGGGAGCAACAGGGACAGCCAGTGCACCCTGTGGCAGGGCAGGGCTTGAAGAAAGAAAAGTGGAATGGCAGGGTCATGTGGTAGTTCTGTTTTTAGTGTGTTTTGTTTTTGTCTTAAGGAATGGCTGATTTCTATGGTGGCTGGGTGGATTTGCATTCCCAATTTGCATTGTAAAGTGACTGTGGTCACAGGTCCTACCTGCCACCTTTCTCCATTGAGGGTTTTGCTCTCTGGAGGGGCCTGCTCCAGGGGAAAGAGGAACTTGGTTCTTTTTGAGTGCTGTGAGGGGAGAGGGGCTGTAGCCAGGTGTGTGTGCTCAGGTCCTCCAGGGCTGTTGCAATCAAGCCCAGGGAATCACACTAAGCAAGCATTCTACTGTGGTGCCTCCATACTTTTTGCAGTATCTGAAGGTCCCTTTGTCCCATATCTTTGACAACATGTTATTTTCTTTGTGATAGCCGTTCTGACTGGAGTGGCATGGGATTTCAGCATAGTTTAACATACGTCATGGACATCTACACATTCATGTTTGCTTCAGCACTGCCCACAACGGTCAAGTTATGGAATCATCCTGGACACCCATCAAGAGATACAGAGATAAAAGAAAACATGATATTGGTGTATATGCACAGTGGCGTTCAGCCATGACGACTGAAGTTGTATTGTCAGCAACCAGAGGTCAGCATAGAAAACACAATAAGCCAGACTCAGAAAGACAAATAGCGTATTTTCTCTCGTTTGTAGACCCTACACATTTAGAGATACAGAAAACTTTATATGTATACATAAAACTTTTGTGTGTGTGTGTGTGTGTATGTGTGAGTGTATAATGTTACACGGAGCTGAGGGAAGGAAGGAGACTAACAGGAACAGAGCGGTGATAAGGGGGGAATAGGAGAATAAGGGGGTGAACACGGTCAAACTTATGACAAACTTGAAACCCAACATTACATGTAATCTACATACCTAGAAATATTATGTATGTATATATGTAGGTAGGTAGGTAGGTACAGTGTGTATGTATGCGTGTTAGGGGGAGAAGTCAAAAGAGGACATCAAGTGTCTGCTCTATAACTCTCTATGTCCTGCCCTGTAACTCAGCACCTTAGAGCCAGGGTCTCTCACTGAACTTGAAGCCAGTCTGGTGGCCATCCAACCCCAGCCTTCCTCCTGCCTCTACTCCCCTACACCACTGGGATTACAGGCTCCCCATGGCCACACCCAATGTTTTCCTAAAGGGTGGTGATATTTTGTTTCTGCTCTAACAAATAAAGCTTGTCTGGACATCAGAGAAGCAGAGCAGTCAGTCGCTAGTTCCCACCTCGACGAAATCCTCCCACCAAATGAGGTACGCCGTCTCTCTACAAGTCCTCAGATGGCATGGCTTGAGTTCCTGTCTCCTCCCACCTTACTTTCCTCTCTCCACCCAGCCATATCCCTTCCTGTCTCCACCTCCCTAGTGTTAGAATTAAAGGCATGTGAATCCCAAGAACTGGAGTTAAAAGTGGGAGCCATCATCACCTGGCTCTGTTTCTCTTTTAGACAGGATCCATCTTGTGTAGCCCAGAATGTCTACAGACAAGCGTATTGGAGTTTGTTAGAGCACAAACAAAATATCACCACGCTGAAGTCCTCGTGCTTGCACAGAGAGCGCTCTTGCCCACCGAGCCATCTCTTCAGATCAAAGAGTTTTCAAGAAAGAAAGAAGTGGCCAGCATGACTGCATTCCTGAGAGTAGGTCAGGAAACCCTGTGATAAGACTGGCCCTGACTCAGCAGGACCTTGGAGATCTGGCAAGGAATTAGGAGACCCACTTGACTGGATTCTCTACAGTCCTCATAACCCCTTCAGCAAGGGGACAAAGGCTTGGAAAGCAGGCCCTAAGCCCCTCAGGAATTGTCCCTGAAAGGCAGCTCCCACACACTGGATGGTCTTCTCTAGGAAGCAGCACCTAGGGCATCAGTGTTAATGTACTCTAGGTGTGTTTGCACATGTGTTTCCATGAAGAAAATCGCCCTCAGTGTCAGCAGCATCCCTCTGGGTACCTGGTGCAGAAGAATTGTCTGTATTCTGTCAATCATGTTTTAAATAAACGCTGATTAGCCAGGCGGGAAGTATAGGTGGGTCAACCAGACAGGAAGTCGAGGCTGGGTGATGAGAACAGGAGTATTCTGGGAAGCAGGAAGCTCCCTCCGCACTCCTGCCCAGACTCCGAAGAGGCAAGATGTGACCTGCCCTGCTGAGAAAGGTACCAAGCCATGTGACTAACATAGATAAGAATAATGGGTTAATATAAGTTACAAGACCTAATAAGAAGCCTGACCTAATGGGCCAATCAGTTTATAATCTTATGGAGTCCTCTGTGTGATTTTCTTTGGGGCTTGCCAGCTGTGGGGTACCAGTGGGACAGAAACCCCAACAAGCAGCCCCTCATGGTACAGGTACCTAAAGGGCACTAAGGGGAAAGGGATAAGCCTGCAGCTCAGGGGTCTTCCCTGCTTCTATGTGCTGGCTACCTTAATGGACTGAAACTTCCAGAAAGAGTGGACCAAATCCTTCAGCTTCTCTAGGGTCTTCTGTCACGGTGATTAGCACACCCACTATAGTCATGAACCCCTTTTCTGCCCAAGCTGGTCACTGTCACTGATGTGACCAACTGCTATCAGAGAGGCATTGTTCTCCTGCCCCTCCCCCGCCTCACAGTTGCCATCACCATGGGAACCAAGCTGGCCAATGAGAACAAACACTAAGACACCTCTCCCCAGACAGGCCACCAGCAACATTCAGAGGCCTCCCAGGGCCCCCTCCTGGATAAACCAATCCCACTGCCCTCCGCCTTTAAGGCGGAAAAAGGGGGTTCTTCTGTCTGGAATGCTCAAGAGCAAAGGCCAAGCCCCTCATTACTCAGCTTAGTGTTCCAGCCACATGTGGGGTCCAGCCATGCAGCAACCATTCAGAAGCCTCTAAGGATTGTCTACAGCACCTTGGGAACGGCCCACAGCCTTGAGAACCTCAAGAAGAGCTCACAGCACCTCAAGTCAGAAACAGGCAGTATCTCCACCCTGTCGAGCAGCGGCTACGTAGCCGATGAGGAGAGCAGCAAGGCCAGCCTGGTGAACAGCAAGCACACGGTGAGGCCAACGAAGCGGCCCACCACCCAGGCGGACAGCACCCAGAGCAGTGAGCTGCTCATCACCCCCCCTCACCCAGGGTGTTAAAGATCCAAAGTTTGAACAGTCGAGGCCAGGGCACCCAGCAGGCTGGAGGAGAAAAGTGACACCAGTTTGTCTAGCGGCAGAATCAGCAACCTGAGTAGCATCAGCGTCCTTAGCCCAGGCAGCAGTTTCCTGTCCTACCAGGTGAGCAGTGGCCTTCTCAGCTCCACCAGCAGCAAGACCTCCAACAAGGCCAACAGCAGCCATAGCATTAGGGTAGACAGTAGTGAGCAGGGCGAGCTGAAAAGCAACAACAATCTCCCAGAGGACAAGGCCAAGGACACCAAGGGAAGTGACAGCCAGCCCACCCAGGCTGAGCAGCCCACCCAGGCTGAGCAGCCCCCCCAGAAGCCCATGCCTTTATGAGGAGACTCCCCAGATCCTGCTGATACCAACCACGAGGACCCAACAAGCCCGGATTCACCTGGGATGTTCATGGGCAACGTAGGAAAAGCTAAAGAAGCGGGTGCTGTGTCTTCTGCGGCAATGATCAACAGACATGTCACACACAGGACCCTCTGCTGAGAAATAGGCGGTGTGGCCATCTATATGAGAAGCTATTGTAAGAAGAACTGGAGCAGGAACCATCCATGCTGGGCCACCTGGATCAAAACCACCTGTGGGAAGAGCATCAAGTACCGTGAACCTCGGCACAGGTTATCCGTAAGACCCATCAAATCCATCAGCACCAAGATCAGTAGTGACAACAGACAACTGTGCTAACTCGCCATTAAAAGACGGAACCTCCCGTGGTGAACCCATTGTACACAATGAGTGCCACTGACAACCAGCAACGTGCTCTGAAGAACCGCGTGACGCCTATGCCGGGAGTGACCCAGGTCCAGAAGCATCTGGAATGATGAGGACCCTGCCTGGGGACTTGTAACCGTAGGGAACCCCATCTCTGCTGAGCTTTGCAATGTGCTGTCACCGCAGGTATTGCTCACAGATGCACCCCAACCTGGGGATGTAGTACACAGAGAACACCCATGACTCTCAGCAGCCCAGCTCATCTGGGGGACCATCGGGAGCAGCTGGAGTCCCACTAGCCCAGGAGTGAAATGTCTAGAGAGAAGTTGTGAGGGGATTTGTCATCTCCCCAAAGAGCATTACCCATGGGAGAGCAGTACCTCCCTGTCCAGTTCTTTCTGGACAGCAGCACCCCCGACACCATCCAGGAGCAAAGGTTTAGAGCACTATTTGTGTTCCTACGTGGGTCTTCGGAAAGCAAAAGTGAGACGCTAGCGTCAGCCCAGCCCTTTGCACAGAGGGTTGGAGCCGTGTTCCTTATGGCACAATATCATGGTAACTGCTGCACAGACTCAGAGATCAACTTACCAGGAACTGCCGGGGTGGGAACTCCAGGCCATGGATGAATGTTGTCTACGCAGGTAGGAGGCCTGGGGTCCTGGCCCCTTCCCTTCTCGGAACAGTGGGACCCTTTCCCGGACTAAGCTTACAGATCTAGGGAACAAGTGGGTGCACAAAGAGGGCGGAGGCAACAAAACATCCATAAACGACAGAAGGAAAGTGGAGGGGGCACTGAAAACAATAAATAGTATCCGGAGAGGTCACACGTGCTTGGGTCTGTGTGTGTCTTCCTCACCAGGCTATGGGGAAAGTAGCTCGAACTCACTAGAGAACCAGCTATAGCGACCACAGGGACAGCTGCCAAGCCACTCACCTGGGGTAAAATGTATTTTCAGAGTCACTGTTTCCTGCAGTCTTTAGGCTAAGGTCCAAGGCACTGACAGGAGGGGCCACTTGATCATAGATGACTACCTTTGCCTTGTAATGTCACAAGGAGGAATGGCAGCAGGCCCCTGCTGCGAGACACAGTGTCATAGTTCACCAAGATGCTAATCCTATTCGTGAGGCCTTCACCCCTGTGATCCAAACACCTTATGTTGGGAGATTCCACTTCAGCAGAGCAGTCCGGAACTGGCTTAGTCAGCAAAGTGCTGTTGTCCAAGCGTGGAGACCTGAGCTTGATCCCCAGAATCTATGTTTTTTTTAAAAAAAAAAAAAAATACTGCTGAAATCGTACACACCTGCAATCCTAGTCCTGGGGAGACGGGAACAAGAGGATCCCTGAGGCTTACTGGCCAGCCACTCTGTCTGCCAGCAAGCTCCTGATCCAATGAGAGATCTTGGGGAAGTCACCCAACATCAACCTCTGTCCCACACACATTTGTGCAAACACACATGAACCTACATGTGACCCACATACACACACAAATGTTGAAAGGGCACAGACACTCAGCTGCAACACTGAGTGCCCCCCGCCACTTTCTGCATGCCTCCCCCAGGGAGACTCGGCCACCCCTCCTCCATTAGAAAGATGAGCGCACAGACTGAAATTGAACTATGGGAGGCTACCGTATCATACACTGTGTCTCATCATGGAAGCCAGAGGCTTCCTAGGCACAGTGACACCAAGACCAAGCCTGGTCCCTTCCTCTAACCATCTCTCCCGTCCCCCACCACAGATGCATCCTCATAACCAACTGTCCCAGCAGGACCCTGGGTGAGACACTATGTCCCACAGTCCCTGACACCCCTCCCATCCACGGAGGCACCCAACCCATAGCTCCATCTTCCCCTACACCTGTCCGTCAGAATCACTAGGAAACATGTAACCCTCCAGGTGCCCAGGCTGCCCCACTCTGTGGACTACGAGTCAGTTGCTTTTAAAGTCCCCAGATTGTGCCAGCCTTGTGGAGATGACAAAATACCTGTAATAATCAGCTGAGAGACAAGGCTTGTGGAGGCAACTGACTTCAGAGTGTTCAGTCATTGGTCACTTGTTTGGGCCTGTGGCAGCACAGTGCATTATGGGAAAGCATGTGGCCAAGGAGGCCTGTTCACAGCATTGCAGCCAGGAAAGAGAGGAAAAGGAGCTGTGACCCCAGTATCAGTCCCTAGGATGGTGTAGAAGTGTAACTACCTCCTAACGGTGCCTCACGCTGAGCCTTTGGGGGAACATTCCAAACCAGATGGTGTCTGTGTTCAAGTCAGAACTAGGGAGTGTGGTTGCCCTGGATCTCCTCCTTCCCATCCTTTAACTCTGGGTTCAAAAAAAAAAAAAAAAAAAAAAAACTGCAGGGCCAGGGAGGTGATGGGAGGGAGTGGGGGAGGGGCAAGTTGAAGCCTGTGTCTCCTGTACAGGGAAGACAGGAGCCTGAAGACAGTCTCCTCGGCTTTACATTTTGCTCACAAATTCAAATGAGGAGGGCGGTTTCTAAGAAGACACAGCGATCTTTCTGAAATAAACAGCTGTTTCTATTCAACTGCCATCCGGCGCTTGCTCCGCACCTGGGCATCCCGCTCCTGGCAGCTCCTCAGACCATCACCTCCCGTCCTGTCAACTTCTGCCTGCCGCCCCGCCCTGGGTCACATCTCCACCCTGTTGCCTTCGCACATGCTGTTCTCCCTCCCTGCCGTAGTTTACATGCAGCAAAACCCACCCTGGTTAGTGCGCAGCTGCGAATGTGGTAAACGCATGCATCCAGTCCCATGCCCCCACCGTAGAACGCCAAGCAGCGTTCTGTCAGTCTGTTACATGCCTTAGGTTGTGGCTATTCCATGAAGTATGGGGTCCTTCTGGGTTAGCCTTTCTTGCCCACTAAGAGTCACCCAAGGTCAAGCTCACTACCGAGTACTGGTGCACAGGGAGTTGGTTCTCTGGGCAAAAGGTTCCCAGGCTGCTCCGAGTTTGGTAGTTAAACTCTCGAAACATTTGGATACAGGACCAAGCGTCACCAGAAGTGGTACAGTTCCCTGCATCAATCCCAGGGGCTAATATTTCAATGTGGTGAGCAACTTTTTGAGAAAAACAGCCAGTGAGTGATGACACAGTTACCTGAGGAGGCCACAGAGAGGGGCTGTGAGTTTGAAGTCAGCCTGGGGTAGATGTACAGACAAGATTCTGTCTCAAACAAATAAAACTCTCCATGGTTTGCCCCATCCCAATCCTACCTCCTTCAAGTCTGAGAAAACCTCCTGTATCAAAACCTGCAATGTTACATCACTACAGTTACAGGGTGCTGGGATCTAAGTTCCCATCTTAGCTGTTTTCTCCCTCCTTCCCTTTCCTCTCTTTCCTCTCTTTCCTTTCTTCCCTTTCCCCGTCATCTCTCTCTCCCTCATCTCCCATTTTCTGGGCTACTGTCAGTTTGCTCACTGTAGTAGAGTCTGGGGGGTTCCTTGATCGTAGATGGGGGTAATCTCTGCAGCCTGCCATGGTTAATCTGCTTTACCTATGGGGAATTGAGACACAGAGAAGATGTCTCTGTTGAAGTGGAGGAACTGGGATTCGAACACAGAATCTAGCTCTGGAGTCCACGACCTTAACCACTAAGCTCTCTACCCTGTCTCTGCTCTAAAGACATTTGCAGACTCCAGGGTCTCTGGCAACAGGCCACCCATGGGCAGAGCCTAGGTGTGCTGCTTCTTGGGGACTCTGAACACAACACCTCTCTCTCCTTCCTGCCTGAGGCACATGAGGTGGCAGCCCGAGAAAGGCTTCCTCATGTCTCCCACATCCACTTCCATGCCTAGAGCATCACTGAATACGGGAGGGAGAAAACGATAAAGGGCCAAATCTAAAGAAGCAAGCTGCACCTTCCAAGGAAGGCCTAGACTGCAGTGTGATGTCACAGGTGGCTGGAGATCCCCGAGTGAAATAGTTCTGAACGCACATGCGTGGGGCCACTCGATCCTTCCTTACATGTGCCCAGATATATCTCAGATATGTCTCAGAGGGGCTCCCTCCCACCCCAGCAGCGATCAGGCAGAAACTTGAGGGGAGACCAATTTGTTAAGAAGGTGGCCATGGGTGCTGGTTCCTGAATTATTACCTGAGCTAGGAAGAGAGCTGTTTGCCACTTCTGCCTCACCAGCAGACTAAGGAGACCCTCAGACTCCATGCAGGCATAAAGTAGGAAGGTAGGAAAGGCATCCAGCCGGCAGACCTCATAGACCTGCTCAGCAGGACCTCCCTTCTGAAGTTCACCTTGGCCTCAGCCTGCAGCCTGGATGGTGCTTTGCCTGTCTTCCTTGCTGAAGTACCTGCCACTCTGAATTCATCCTCTCTGCTCCAACCATTTCAACTCCTCCTGAGCCAGCGGCTCAGGGCAGGTGGGAAGGATGGGTCCTCCAAAAGTTGGCTTGAGCTGGGGACTCTTGTGTGAGCTGCCCAAGGAGGAAGTGATGCGGAAAGACAGGTGGGGAGGCAGAGAGGGCAAGTAACTGGGTCTGGTCAAAGGCCTGCACAGCCTCAACTCACTGGCACTCTGGAGTGAGACCCACATCACAGAGCCTGCCTGCCTCCAGCCGTTCATGCCTGATGCCCCGAACGTGAGGGTCTGTGGTGTGAGTCTGTGTGTTCCCTCAGACTCGTGTGTTAGGTGCTCTGTCCTCAGCATGTGGTAACATTTTAAAGGTTGTGGGGGCTTTAGGAAGTACGTCGTGACTGGAAGAAGTCGATCATTAAGGTAGGCCGTTGAAGGTGGTATCCACCCCGAAGTTCCAGCTGTGTTCTCTGCTTTCTGGTTAACCATGATGTGAATGGCCCATGCCACTCACTGCCATCGGCACAGATGGAGTCACTCTGGACTGCCTTCCCCAACCATGACAGGCTAAATCCTTTAAAACCACAAACCAAAATAAACCCTTCCCCTCTTGATTTGCTCTGCCAAGTATGTCGTCATAATAACACACAAAAAAGTATTGATGCGAAGGTGAAATGTTCCCCATCCTGTCAAGAGCAACTACCCAAAGAAGGGGCATCTAGTAGCCACCAGCAGCCTTGACCATACCAAGTCCAAGGTGATGCTGTATACCCTGTATCTCTAACTCCAAATCCCCAGGAGCCACGCCTTCCAGCTCCACAGGCTATCACACTTCAGATGGGACCCGGATGATGAGCCCATGGACAATCCTAATGAAGGTGAGCTGAGCCCCAATCAGACCTGAAAACCCCCAGCAGAGCCCAGCCACAGTACACCCTGCAGATTCCGAGCTGCAGAAGGGGTGGGTGGGTGATGCTGTCTCAAAGCTAGAGCTGATGAGACCAATCTCTAATTTTCCCTCCATTTCAATACAGAACTCTCATCATGACCACCAGAGGCCTGCCTTTCTGAACACTGCGGTCTCTACTCCATCTCTTCACTCTCTGTAGAACCTTCACTTTCTCAACTGCACACACCCCATCCCAGCGCCTTTGCAGGACCTGTGCTCCTAGCTGAGAGATGCCCTGTTCCCTCTCCCTGCTCACTTCTGGGCTTCTTTTAGAACTCAACTCTGATGTCTCTGCCCTGGGAAGATTGCCGCCCCTAGACTATACCCATCTCGTTTGCCTGTATATACTCTCAGAGCTGTGAACTGACAAATCTGCCTCGCTGGTGAGCCTTTCACTCCATGAGGGACTGTGATGGTCCTGGTTGCATCCCCAGAACCTACAACAGCACCTGTTCCCCGCAGCTGTGATGTCATGTCCTCAGCCCTGATAGCCATGCTCTGTATACAGCAGGTGCTTAACGCACACCTGGGAATGAACCATCTGAACCTAAGCATTGAAAACTCCATCCAATAAGAATTAAACTGTGATCACCCTGATAATCCTGAAAACACCCAGAGAGACTGCAGAAGTTAGAACCATCACACACAAGCACGGACACCAGGTCTAGCAGCTGGATAACATCCTCAGGTCGTAAGGTGACAGGTTGCAAAGACAGGCTGGCGTGGGTCCCAGAACCATGTGTTCTACTCAGAGGACCATCAGATCCATTTGTGAAAGCAAAAACGCCATCTCTCACCAACAGGGTTCAGTTCCGGTGCACTTTCTACCACAGGGTCCTCACCGGTCACTGAGGCTGACGCCAGAGGCTCTCGTCATGGATGCTGCTTGCGTTCATCTTCATTAGAGTAACCCTGAACTGTAATTGTCCCCTGGCATTAGGACCCTGCCACAGTCACAGAGCAGACCCACGGTAAGGGTGAACTAGTATTGCTGGGCCCTAACATCTTTCTTGGGGGAGGGGGTGAAAAGGCACAATGTCAACAACCATAGACACCCGGGAGTCAGGTAGAAAGTTTACAGCAGACTCGTTTTATTTAACATTGAAGAAAAACTTATACACACACACACACACACACACACACATACACACACACACACACACAATACCCAGGCGTTCTAATTGGTTGACAGTTGACATTTCATGTTCATCTCTCATTGGCTAGGCACGATCAGGACCTCTGACAGCACCTGTCGCTAGGCACTCGGGAAACACCTCTTAGTCACTCCTTGGCTAGGCACAGAGGACCTTTGACAGCTCCAGGCAGACTCCAGGTTGGCTCCTTTCGGCCTGGTAGGCCTTAACTTCCTACACCCTAGAGGAAAGAAAGAGGTGTGGACAAGGGTGAGAGAGCCATCTAGCAAGAGGTGTGGGGGCAAGGCCTTGCTGGCAGCTCTACGTCTCTTCCAACCACTTGAGTCTACAAGATTCAGCAGTGCCAAGGTGATGCCAATCAGGGCTCCTGCTTATGGACGGGCTGAAGTCATCAAACGTCACACAGCGACAAGATGGCATCGAGAATTCCGGTAGAATTCTACTCTTGCCATTTCTCCGGATGACAGAGCCCCTCTCTATGACGGGTCAGGAAAATAAGGGTACAGATCAGGCAGTGGCAGGAAGGACGGACGCTGAGGGTTTCTGTTTCTCTAGGGCCTCTGTGGGCTCTGGGCACATGAATGAATTATTCACCAGGGAGTCAGCTGGAGGTGGTTAGTGTCTTTGTCTTAATTTTTCAATTCCCCTAATGCTGGCCAATTCTCTGCAGAAAACATCTCAATTATTAATGTTTCTAAAACAATATTTGTTTTTCTGTGCCTAGCAACAAGCAGAGACCTCACAGCTACGAAGCTGCCTGGAGATCCCCAGAGAGAAGCTGGGCTGGGGTCAGCAGCGCTCCAGGCTGCAGCAACTGCCAGGTTCTCACGGAGCCTCCGTGGAAACGGGTCTTGAAGGTTTCCCGCTATCTGTGACTCCAGGGACAAAAGAAATGACAACAATAAAAAAAAAAGCACAACAGAGAGCCCAGCTTCTCCACGCCAAGCAGAGCCGTAGGCTTTCATGCTTCCTTGCTTCTCACCAGAACCCCATGGAGTATGGTTTCTCATTCCCATTTTACAGTTGGGAAGAGTGAGAATCTGGGGCCCGGCCCCATGCCATGTCCATAAAGCACAAAGGACAGAGAGATTCAAGCTCAGTTCTGTGGGATGCCATGGCACCCAGTAGAGCTACCTGGAATTATAATTGCATCTTGAGAGATATATAGAGAATATTGTCGTGGGCACAGATCTGAGTCCCAGTAGGCACCCATTAGAGTTTCCGGGTTCTCAGGTCCCACTGCAAATGGTTGCACCAGGGATGTGCAGTTCAAAATAGAAATAGAGATAGTTCATTAAAAAAAGGGAATATACTCCCAAGAATGGGAAGATCTAGAGCTGAGGGAAAAGACCGAGGAGCCCGGGGCCACAATCTATAATGTTCCACAGCGTGTAGACACAGCGCTCACCTCTCTAAGAGCAAGGCGTTGTTGGAAAGAGAGGTGGATGAGACGAAACTAGAGATGGGGCAGTGAAATGCAGGAGGTTCTGTTGTCTCCAGGATGAACTATTTTCCTTCCCTGTGACACAGCCTCCAGGACTTGTGAGGGAGACACGGGGAATGGCAATAATCTCTGAAACCGCGGCAGGTATCTGTGAGCCTCAGAATAGACAGGGCGTGTGGCAGAGGTTCCAGAACCTTTCTGAGCCTCACTTTGCCATCTCTGAGGACCAGGGTGGCACCAAGGCCCTTCTTCACTGGGCCATCATGTTGCGTGCCTGAAATAAACCCATAGGAAACCTGGAACATGGTGAGGGATTGACCAACAGCATCTGGCCTTTCCAAAAAGAGCTGCTAAAGAATGAGAAGGTTGGAAAGGAAAAGAATAGAACACTCTCCCAGGGCCCTAAAGCTGCAGAGAAAAAACAATCCATTCAAATGAGCTGACACAAAGAGGGGAGAAGGTGGAGGCAAAGGGGCACTCACTTTGGGGCCAGAGCAGAGCTGCTAGACCTAGGTGGTCCTCGGGCAGCAGTGAACCAGGGCTACTTCCCACAGTATCCCCACTCTCTCTAGTGATGGAGGAAGGTCATCTGTCTATGTGTTACTTTCATTGGTTAATAAACTGCCTTGGCCTTTTGATAGGACAGAAAATTAGGTAGGCAGAGTAGACCAAACAGAATGCTGGGAAGAAGGGCAATGAGTCAGTCGCCATGACTCTCCTCTCCAAGATGGACACAGGTTACAATCCTTCCCAGTAAGTCACCACTTCAGGATGCTACACTCATTAATAGAAATGGGTTAATCAAGATGTGAGAATTAGCCAATAAGAGGCTAGATATAATGGGCTGGCAGTGTTTAAAAGAATACAGTTTCCATGTAATTATTTCAGGGGTAAGCTGAAATTATTTCAGGGGATCCGGGCGGGAATGCAGCTCCCCCGCTCCTTCTACACTCTTTAACCCTGGCATCATATGATCCCGTCCCTTCCAGAGTCATCTTCATGCCCCTCTCTATGAGCTGCCTTGCCACTTCTCTGCGGAGGGACAGGCACCTCAGTGCCACCAGGATCCTGAGTCCTTATGGAAGCACTCAGAAACACGAGTTGCATCATTTCAAAGTCTGACTGGCCCTGCCCGCTGTCAGAGATACTCTTGAGTCCAGCAGTCCCTCACCACAATGGACAACATGGGTTCATCAGATGGTGGTGAGACCATGCCATCCCCGAATGTCATCTGCTGCGAGTACGAAACTGTGTCCCTTGCACAGAACCACTCAGTAGCCTCTTCCCGCCACACACAGCCCTACGCTTTGACCTGGTAATCCCACCCTGGGTGTACGCCCAAGAGAAATCAGTGCTTATATCCACCAGAAAAAGTCTATGGGAATATTCACAGCAGCCCCAAACTGAAGACAACTGACGATCCCTCAGCACCGCAACAGGTAAATAACGTGTGGTATAGTCACACAATGGAATGTTGCATGGCTGTGAGCAAAGAGTACACTACACACACACACACACATACACACACACACACACACCTGAGCCTCTGCTATACCACACTTATCAAAAGAGGTTGTCTGCAAAGGATGCAGACTGACTCCGTTTCCACAAAATTCATCTGTGATGGTGGATACCACAGAATAGCGTGCAGCTGGGCACACGGGCTGGGGAAGGCTCAGGGAGAACTCTGCGCCTGAGAAAACTTTTGTTTCTTGTTCTTGGTGGTGGTTATATAAAGCAGTAAGTTGAGAGCTTAAGATTTGGGTCCTTTCCTCAGAAAAGAGAAAAGTGAATTTCTCTAAGACACACAGGATCTGTTATGTGATCATCCGAACCCTACCAATCACACCATCACCTGTTGAAGTGGAGGTAACCTCAGACGCGGACACACAGACCGAGAAGTAGGTGATAGACAGCTGATTGTGTGGGTGTGTCTGTTTATGCCTGTGTGTGTGTGTTTGTGTCTGTGTGTGTCTGTGTCTCTCTGTGTGTCAATGTATGCACATGAACATGGGGAGAGAAGCAAAAATAGCAAGGAACAAATCTTAATTGCTCTTAAGAAACTCTGTGCCTGTGAGCGAAGGCAGAGAAGTAAATGGATTTGAACACAGACAACGGGAATTATTAATGAATTAGGTAGTGAGAAGGTGAGGGAGGAAGCTGAACCAGGAGTGATGCCCACCTATATTTTTCTAGTATTGGGTTCTGGGACAGTAGCAATGCCAGTCCCAGATACAGAAGCTATGGAGGCAGATGTGAATTCCATGGTTACAAAGAATCTACAGGTTTCACCTGGACCAGTGGTTCTGTCCACCATCCTAGATACAAATACTGGGCCATCTATTCCCCCTCAGCCCAGGCAGCTTCATCTCCAATGCCTCCAGGAGATGAAGCTGCCTCCTATGTCTCCTGTCCCTCAGCCTTCAATAGATCATTTTACCAAAACCTGGGACCACCATAGAATTGGTTTCCCTGTGCAACAAGACCTTATGCAACATCGATTTTTCTTCCCAGGCACTTCCTGGAACCAGGCACACCCTGCCCGGGACTTTATTACTCCTTCATCCCTGGATCATCCCTTTCTCCAGGGTTCTCCCTGGCCACCTGAGAGTTTTAAAGTTTGGATTGGGGTGTAGTCAGAGGGAGGCGAAACTCCTGCAGAGCCTCACATGCTTGTCTTCTGCCCTGGGGACAGAGGGAGTGGCCCCCAGGGCCTCACACATACAGCTGCAGAGGCTGCATGGTCACCTGACCCACGTTCTAGCCAGAGATTCATCACACACACATAGGCACCCATCCAGAGCACTGCCATCCTGCCAGGGTGGGTGCTTTCAAACGCTACAGGAGCCAGGGTCAGGACTGGGGGGGGGGGGGCATGGTAAATAAAGCATCTGCATCAATTTAAAAAAAAAAAAGTGGGGCTGCCAAAAGTCAAGAATCACGGTAAATATTTTGTGAAACACTTTTTTTTTTTAAACCAAGAGCAACTCAAAAGTCCATGATGAATTAAAAAGGAAAAAAAAAAAAACATTTTAAGTAGAGGCAGGATCAGTAGTCACACTGGGACAAGCCAGGCCAGAGCACAGGATGAAGGGAAGATCAAACATTCTGATCCGGTCTTTCTTTAAATTGAGTTTTGTTAACCCCTGTTTCATAATTAATCTTGATTTAAAAACAATACTACATTAAAGGACTGAGAGATGGCCCCGCTGGTAAACGCTTGCTGCACAAACATGAGGCCCTGACTTTGGATCCCCGAACCCATGTGAAAATCAGAAGTAATGGCACGAGTGTCCAAAGCCCCAGTTCTGGTTAGAGAGGAACTGGGGGATTCTGGGACGTCACTGGTTGGCAAGCTTAGCCAATCAGTAAGTTCTAGATTCAGTGTGAGATCCTGTCTCAAAATATAGTGGAAACGGTCCGTGAGATGGGTCAGTGGGTGTCGTGCGTGCCATGCAAGCCAGAAAACCTGAGTTCAATCCCTGGAACCCACCTAAAAGTGGAAGGAAAGGACCAACTCCACAAAGTTGTCCTCAATCTCCACACACGGGCCATGACAAGGGAATGCTGACACACACACACACACGCATGTACACATACATTACATTAAAATATTTGTAAACTTAGACTTCTGGAAAATGAAGTATGTTTCCCTACTCCATCCACCAAATATAGCTAAAACACTTGGCTGTTATACAAAAGACAGTCCTAGGTTCTACAGGATGGAGCCAACGCCATGGACTTTGTGAGGTAAGGAGCATCACGGTGGGGAGTTTCTTGGGTTTTCTTTTTGGCTTAGACTTAAAACTAATAAAGTCACAGAGTCAGAAGCATCTTGAGGGCCAGGTCAAAGCTCAGGTGAAAGCTGGCTCTTTCCATCTGACAGAACAGGAAGGGGCAACCCCACAGGAAGAGCATGTCTTAGATGATGATGATACTCTAGTCAACATCACAGAGAAACACTGTGTCCACCTGAACCCAGCTAGGGATGCATCTGAAGCCAAAGCTTTGTCACAAATTGCCTGTCTGCCAGGACAGCATCAAGGAAGTGAGGCTGGGAGCTTTTCACACCTACTCACAGCGTTGAGGGGCCTTGGTGGAGAACCTGGACTCTAGTCAACCAGGTATAGCTGCAGAAAATGGCCCTGCGCAGTTGAGAAGAATCTCACAATAGTAGGAGTATGTGGCCAAGGGCAGCTGTTCATATCATCGTGGACCAGGAAAGCCAGCCAAGACCATAAACAAGTAGAGATAATATCCCCTGCACAGGTCTGCCCAGTACTCCTTCTAAACCCCACTTCCCAGTTTCCACGGCCTCCCACAATGCCATCCAGCTGTGAATCCATCAACAGATTAATCCATTGACTGAGTCTGAGCCTTCCTGAAGCAAGCACCTCTCAAAGACCCGACCTACCAGCTGGGACCCAGCCTCCCACACAGGAGCCTGGGGGGGACACTGTACAACCAAAGCACAAGAACTTTCAACTCGGGTGGAGAAGATAACCAATCGATGCCAACATCGATACAATGACAATCAGAATTGCTTTGCTTGGTGGTGGACACCATAGTACCAACACCCGAAAGAGTGAGACAGGAAGATCACAAGCATATGGCCAGTCTGCCTACATAGTGGGAGAGCTTGTCTCAAAAAGCAAAAGCAAAACAAAGAAAGCAAGAGAATTACCCTGGAAGGAATTTAGAGCGGCCTTCATAAAATGCTTCCAAGCACACTTACAGCACACCTGATAGCAATAGAAGAAACAAAGGACTGAGCAAAGACATAGAAGACACCAAAGAAACAGCTGTACACTTTAGAGCTGGGAAATGGAATAAAGGAAATTGAAAATACATTGACCAAATAAATTCATTAACAGAAAAAAGAGAGGCCAGAGGAAAGGAGCAGTAGACACAGATAGAAAGGGTTTGCTTTGTTTTTGTTTTTGTTTTTGTTTTTGTTTTTGTTTTTTAATCACCCTATCTGAACGACAGAGAGAAAACAAGCTGGAAAGAGTTGAGCAGAGTGGGGGGGGGGGGCTCTTGGGTCTTTCATCAAAAGATCAAACCACTGAGGCTCAAAAGAGGTGGGGAAAGACACGGGTGAGAAATCACCCTCAGAGGGCAACTCTTTTTCCTGAACTCAGCAAGGTGTATAAATTTACAGAATCAGAAGACTCATCAAATTCACACGCATACAAAACCAAACAAATCTACCCTGGCATGCACCACGGTCAACTTCGGATACACAAAGAAAAAGAAAAGAAACCCCTTGCAAGCTGCAAGATAGGCAGTGCTTGGCTGAAAGCGGAGAAGAAGCAACATAAAGGACCCCGGGTTCAGTTTCTCCTCCACAGGGGAGCAAGCAGCAGCCATCACACCCAGGAAAGAGTTGTGATCCCTAATCCCTAAGGGACTCCGCACAGCAGTAATGTCCGGGGGAAGGGAATTGAGTATTTTTGGGTAAAAGGAAATGAAGGGACTTTGTCTCTAGCAGACCTGCTGTGAAAGGACCATTAAGGGAAACATTTTAAACAAACAAACAAAAAGATTAAAAGGGGGAAAGTTGCGTGTTAAGAAGGGAAGGGAGCATGTACTTGGACCTTGGTTTCTCTGGTTGTTTACCATCTTTACTCTGATCATTTTCGTCAGATCTCCATCACTTTGGGTGCCGATAATGAAAATGAAGTGTCAATAGTTAGCAAAGAATAATAAGTCATTGAGCATCTTTAGTAAATCATCTTTTTTCAAGAAGAAATACAAAGGTATAAAAAAAATTTTAAAGGAAGAGTGAGGAGGCTAGAGATGTGGCTCAGTGGTTTAAGAGCCCATAAGGCTCTCAGAGAGGACACAGGCTTGGTTACCAGCACCTATGTGGAAAAGTCACCATCACCCATAATTCCACCTCCAGGGAATCTAACATGCTTTTCTAGACTCACCGACACATCACACACACACACACACACACACACACACACACACACTTAAAAATAAAATGGATCTTGAAAAAACAAAAGCTAATTTAAAAGTCAAAAGGAGACAGAAAGGATGAAAACAGATAAATACATGTGATTTTCTTCACTTTAATGTTCAAAGTACATTTCATGGTTGGTTCAAAATTTATAAAACCATCCAATATGTTTCTAAATGTGTTCAGAAGCCATGGGGGAAGGTTAGAGTACCATTCTGGAGATTAAGCCTTTAACTCATGAAGAACACACAAGATCCACATAGTGGCAAATACATTTGCTCTTAGAAACACTGTAGATAAATCCAGTAGTGAAGATGGATGCTATAAAGTAATCCCATGCTAGGTCAGGATTGAGTATAATAAAAGGTTATTTACTCAGGGGTAGACTCACAGATCACAGAACTCTGAACAAATAGGGAACATGAACCAAATTCAGCAGGAGAGAGAAAGAGAGAGAGAGAGAGAGAGAGAGAGAGAGAGAGAGAGAGAGAGAAAGCAAGCTTTACAGTTGCATTTATAGTATAAGAGACCATGTCCAAGTGGACTGGTATCTTAAAGGCTATTGGCTGAAGAAGTTCCCACAGCACCTCCCTGTTTTGCTTAAATAAGAAAGTTCTAAGTCTAATACAAAACTATATACAATAAGAACAAATGTCAAATATAAAAATTAGAATTACAACTAGCATAAAAAAATATCAAGCAAGAAACACACGCTAAATGTTTTGATAATTATTCTATCCTAAGGAATCTAAGTCTTGTATTAAAAATGGTTTGGCCAAGTCATGAGAGGAAAGTAACTATGACTATCTAGTCTTAAACACTATCGAAGACCTGAAAAGGGAAATATTATTACTTGAGTAGACAAGAAGTATAATCAAGCAACTTCCAAAATGTGCAATAAATGATAGAGACAACTGACTACATGGGCAATCACCCAAAGTCTCATTTGTAATGTTGGAGCAACCAACTTTGGCTAAGGCCTAGAGTAACTGACAGACCATTTTCAGAGGCAGGAAAAATTTCATAACCATCTTACCCTGTCTTGGTAAGGTTTTATAGTCTTTTTTTCTTGTATCTTGTTTGCCCTGACCAGACATTATGCATTTTGTCAGTAGTCGAAGCATAGGCAGTTCTTTGCCCAAAGGCCAGTTTTGCCAATAAGAAAAGAAGCTCTAAGTTGAGTGTCTTCAGTGCACAACATTCTCTCAGGAATAGATCGATGCTAACAGGATTGGATGTGTCTCACTGTCATGAAAAGTCCTAAGTTTTTAAAACATTTTAAATGCCATGTTCTGTAGGTCTTTGAAAGGGTTGAAGAATAACTATCCATCTGAATATATCTCTATATATCTAGAGAGCCTAACTAATATGACTACAAATTTGACTATTATAAATGACTACTAACTAACCTGTATTTCTTAATTATACATTACATTTTTAAATGAACTGCACAAACACAATACCTTAATCAAGAACAGAAAATACATATAACAAAATTGACCTTATATTTGTATCAATAAGCCAAGATCCATACCAATGCAAAGTATTCATAGATTCCAGTAACCCACAGGTAGGTAAAAAGCAAAGAAAATAGAAAAATAAAAAATTAAATGGCAACTTTAGCCAGTAATATAAGTACCTACAGTAAATGTAAACAATTAAAAGACAGATTGGGTCCAGGAGAGGTGGTTCAGTAGTTCAAAGTATGTACTGGTCTTACAGAAGACTCAAGTTCTGTTCCCAACACCCACATAAGATGACTCATAACTGACTGTAACTCCAGCTCTGGGAATTCTGGCACCAACTTATGGCCTCCATACACACCTGCACTCATATGCACATACCCCTCCCATACACACACACATTATTTAAAATACAAATAAATCTTTTTTAAAAAAAGGCAGAGATTGGAAGAGTGGTGCAACTTTTTTCTGTTGGTTTTGTGTATTTTGGGTTGTTTGGTTTTTTTTTTCTTTTTGAGAGAGGGGGGTTTTCTGTAGCTTTGGAGCCTGTCCTGGAACTAGCTCTTGTAAACCAGGCTGGCCTTGAACTCAGAGATCTGCCTGTCTCTGCCTCCTAATTACTGGGATTAAGGGAGTACACCACCACTACCACCCTGCTTAGAGTGATGCAATTTTGTACTGTCCAGGAGAAATCACCATTGAACATCACAATACTGGTAGCTTCACAGTAAGAATATAAAGACGTATATCCTATAGATATCAATCATTATTTATTTATTAATATTTATTAATCTGGTAAAGTAGACTTCAGAGCAAAAATAATTATCAAAAATAAAAATAGATAAATAGAAATACATGACCAGAGGAGTCAATGCTGGTCAAACTAGTCAGAAAATTAGGCAATAGAAGGAATAGAAGAACCCTATGCCCAACGGGACTTTTGTAGAATTTCTACAACATCCCATGAAATATTAATAATATACATACTACTCAAGTACACACAAATCAATATCCAAATAGACTATATCCAAAGTCATAACAAGCCTCAAGAAATTTAAAAGAATTAAAATCATACCAAGTATGTTCAAAGACTACATGCAACAGGCTAAAGCTAGAAATCAGTGATAGAAAGAAAAGGGTAAAATTTTTAGAAGCTAAATAATGCAGTGTTAAAACAACCCTATGGGTCGAAAAGAAAATCTCAGGGGAAATTTCAAGACACAGTGAGCTGAACAAAAATAAAAATGCAATATATCAAAATTTGTAGACATAGTTAAAACAACATAGAAAAGATATTTGTAGCACTAAATGCTTACATGAGAAAAGAGCAATACTCTAAAATTAAAAACTAAGCCACCATCTGAGCAACATGGAAAAAAGATCAAAATATATCTGAAGAAAGTAGAAGAAAGGTTAAAGTCAATGGAGTTGGAAATAAATAAATAGTAGAGATCAACTAGATGAAAGCTGATTCTCAGCCATCTCAATACAACTAATTGTCTGTATTCCTTCTCAGAAGACTGTCAAAGACTACAAGCAGAGAGACAAATGTCAGTGTCCAGAGTTAAACAGAGACATCAGTACAGACCCTACAGACATCAACAGGAATACAATGAGCTTCTTCATGCACAAATTTAACAAGTTAAAGAACAATACCATAAAAAACACAAACTACCATAGCTTATCTGATGCAAAATAGATGGTTTGAATAGCCATGTAACTATTAGAAAAAGTGAATTTGTAATGCAAAATTCTCGCAAGAATAAGTATCCAGTCCCCATGGGGTTCATTGTAGAATTCCATTTAGCAGAAGAGAAAAGTTAAACATCTTCATAATTCTCTCCCAGAAAACAGAGCACCATGGTTGCCTCTTAATTCACTTTATGAACTTAATATATCACAATACATTGCTAACACTAATCTCAGACAAAGACTAAAGACTATAATCATAAAAAAGAATGCATCAATGCCCTCATGAGTGCAAAATGCAAAGTCTTTTAAAATATTGGCAAATGAAAATATATAAATAATGTCGAGATAATATTTACCTAAAGGGATAGATAGATAGATAGATAGATAGATAGATAGATAGATAGATAGATAGATATCTTGATCAAACTTGGTTTATACCAAGGATTTCAGTGTGATCTGACATTTGAAAATTAATTGATAAAGAAAACACATTTGGTAAGATCCAACAATCATTCATAATTTTTAAAAATGAGCAAGATGATCACAAGTCCAAGGCCAGTCTGAGATACATAATAATACCCTGTCTCAAAAAAATATATGTTGTAACTGGATATCAACATGTAGAAGAATGAAAATAGATCCATATCTATCACCATGCACAAAACTCAAGTCCAAATGAATCAAAGACCTCAACATAAAGCCAGCCACACTGAACCTTATAGAAGAGAAGGTGGGAAGTACACTTGAATGTATTGGCACAGAAGACAACCTCCTAAATATAACCCCAGTAGCATAGACACTGAGATAAACAATTAATAAATGGGACCTCCTGAAACAGAAATGCCTCTGTAAAACAAAGGACATGGTCAACAAGACAAACAACAGCCTATAGAATGGTAAAAGATCTTCACCAACCTCACATCAGACAGAGGTCTGATCTCCAAAATATACAAAGAACTCAAGAAATTGGTCATCAAAAGAACACATAATCCAATTAAAAAAAAATGGAGTACAGACCTAAACAGAGAACTCTCAACAGAAGAATCTAAAATGGCTGAAAGACACTTAAGGAAATGCTCAACATCCTTACCATCAGAGAAATGCAAATCAAAACAACTCTGAGATTCCATCTTACACCTTTAAGAATAGCCAAGATCAAAAACACGGATGACAACTTATGCTGGAGAGGTTGTGGGGAAAAGGGAACATTTCTACATTGCTGGTGGGAATGCATGCTGGTACAGTCCCTTTGGATATTAGTATGATGATTTCTCAGAAAATTAGGAAACAACCTTCCTCAAGACCCAGTAATATCACTTTTAGGTATATATCCAAAGAATGCTCAATCGTACAACAAGGACATGTGCTCAACTATGTTCATAGCAGCATTGTTTGTCATAACCAGAACCTGAAAACAACCTAAATGCCCCTCGACTGAAGGATGGATAAGGAACATGTGGTCCATTTACACAACGGAGTACTACACAGCAGAAAAAATAATGACATCTTGAAATTTGCAGGCAAATGGATGAATCTAGAAAACATCATATTGAGTGAGGTAACCCAGACCCAGAAAGACAAATATCATATGTACTCACTCATAAGTGGCTTTTAGACATAAAGTAAAGAAAAAACAGCCTACAGTTCTCAATCCTAGAGGACCTAGACAACAAAGAGGACCCTAAGAGACACATTTCATGGATCTAATCTACATGGGAAGTAGAAAAAGACAAGATCTCCTGAGTAAATTGGGAGCATGGGGACCATGCGAGGAGGTTGAAGGGGAGGATAGAGGCAGAGAGGGGAGCAGAGAAAAATGTAGAACTCAATAAAATCAATTGAAAACACATAAACACAAAAGAATTCACCCTTTAAATATATATATATATATACATATATATATATACTGTATATCATTATACTAGTAATAAATACAGAGGCACTGAAATTGAAAATATAATAGCCCTCCCCCCTAAAAATCAATACTTAGGTGTACTAGATGAATGTACTTGGAAAAAATTGTCTGATACAGCTTTAGGTGACTTGGGGCACACCTGCCATTGCTCAGCCTTGAGAGAATATGAGCCAGGGCATAGCTTCATGTTCCTTAAAACAATCTAGACACAATCCACAAAGAAATGGTAAAAATTCATCTGCTGGCTTCCACAACAAAGTACCATAGGTGGGTGGATTAAACATGAACAGACTTCTCACCATTCCAGAGGACAGAAGCGCATGGCTGCAGGAGGATGTCGCAGACTGCTTCCTTCCGAGGCCTAGGTCCTTACCTTGCGGGTTGAGCTCTCTCGCTGTGCTGTCCTTGGCTTGCAGATGGCACCTTTCGCTGTTCTCTCTCTCTCTCTCTCTCTCTCTCTCTCTCTCTCTCTCTCTCTCTCTCTTGTCACGATCGCAAATACCTGAGAACATCTATTTTAAGGGGAGAATGACTCATTTGGCTCACAGTTTCAGAGCATTCGGTCCACAGTCACTGTGCCCTGTTTCTGAGCAATGTGGCTTAGCATCATGGCTGTGAGGGTTCGTGGCATGTGTCATCGAGTTTACTGGTGGCCCTTGGGTTATAGGATATAGCTATGGAGAAAGGGAAACAGAGACCTCACCAAGTCTTAGGATAGGGAGCGCTGACGGGGACAGCGGCAGTTCACCACCGCTGTGCTGAATCTGGGAAGCTGTGGTGATGGAAACAAGAGTTTTTCACACAAGGAGACTTGGCCTTGAAATGGACGAGAGTGTGTGCGTCCTGGTAGTGAGTCTTAGCTACCATAACAAAGATCCTGAAACTGAGTAGCTTATAGAGGACCCAAAATTAGCTTTCTCACAGTTCTGGGGGCTGAGGTGGCCACAATACAGCCTCTAACTTGTCCGGCTACTTGAGGAGGGTTGCTGTGTTCTCCCCTGGGGAAAAGGGGAGCCAGCACTACCCTCCCAAGGCTGAAAGGCAAAAATGAACTGTCTTCAGGAAGCCTCTTAGGGCACCTGATTCTGTTTAAGAGGGCTCCCCCCTTACAGCTCACCTCCTAAAGGTTCCACTTCTTACTGTAGCTATTTTGGCAATTAAGTTTCAAAGAGTCTAGGACGTGCACAAGCATTAACATGAGATTGCTAGAGCTGACCAAGGGTCATACAGGCATTGTCCTCCCGAGTCTAGGCTAGCCAGTGCTGTGGAACTTATGCCTACTCCAAAGAAGAATCCAGAGCTAGCACCAAGTGGTCTCCACATGGCTCCTCCAAACAAACTTGCAAATGGCAAAGCAGGAATAACATAAGGAAGATAATTTATAATATTTAATATGTTTTGGGTCTCCCATTGATATTTCATTATGCTGTAAGACTGAACATAAGTAAAGAAGAAATTCCTCCAGAAAAGCAAAACAAGGTCCCCACCCAAGGGAAGGGATTTGGGTAGATGTGCATTGTTCACAGACTTGGCAGTACCTTTGTGGTGTCTACACGCTGACATATTCTAAGTTCTTCCTAATAGATAGAAATACTCCCTTGTTATTCAACCTGACTCCTTTGAAAACGTTGCCAATGACCCAGTTAAACAATGAGTTAAGCATGTGAGTGGCGGTTTGTCCCTAACAAAAGTCACAGAAAGCCTTTCCAAGATCTGGTTGAATCTTACATGTGACTTTGTCCCCTTGACCACATCTCTAAGAAACCATGATGCTATTGCTAAAGCAAGGAATCCAGGCGCTGCCCAAATGGAATGATGGATCTTAGGCTCCATTTCGCTGACATGTCAAAATGCCATAGGTTAGTCCGTTGGGTTCAACAGTTTATTTCCTTACACTTCTGGGGCTGGGAGTTCAAGTTCAACGTGTCAAAGATTCTATTTCTTGTGAAGACTCTCCCTGGCTTGCAGATGGCCTCCTTCTGGTTGTGGCCTCAGGGATCTTTCATCTGTGTATCAATAGAAAGAAAGAGTGCTCCCTAAAATCCTGAGTACTCCCTAGGATTCCACACCTTCTCAGGATGATGCCCATCCTACCCACCCTCATGAACTGACTTAACTTGAATTAGCTCCATCTCCAGGCATGTTGATAGATAAGAATTCAACATATAAATGTAGAATGGACAGGGGATAATTGAAGATTAAGGATTCAAAGACAGCACAAACCAAGAAGCAAAGGGGATTCTGGTTCCCTCTGCTTGTGTGGCATCGGGGCCAGTCCCCCAGTGGGCGTGTCACAGCCCCAGGTCCACACAGATAATGCTCTTTTAGCGCCATGCCAGCAGGAGCAAGGCGTTGTTGCTGGAGGCACGCTGCCTAACCTTGGAGCACAGTTCACCTTCAGAAAGTAGAAGAAGTAGAAGTCTTCTGTGTCCCCAGCCTAAGAAGGTTCCTCCACAGAGCAACACAGAAACTAAGACCCAAACACCTGACTTTTCCAAGTGAGATAAAGTGAGGATGGAGTGAACTGTCCAAAGCAGCGGAGACAGGATCTCTGCAAAGCCGCTGAGCTAAGAGAACAAGCCCCAGGGCAGACTGAAAGCTCGCGTCTCTGAGCTCCTGCCTTCCAGACCCTCTGCAGCCCCCAGGCACCATGGCCTCCTGCGCAGAGGTCAAGCCCTGGCTATTGCTAACATTTTCACTGACCAAAGCCTCAGGCTCTGTCGTCTGACATTCTCTCTGGCCCTGAGGGGTGCTCAGTGTCTCTGAGCAAGTGGAATCTCACCAGGCAAGAACCTCAAAGCCACTTCTAAAACATCTACCTCGGGGGACCAGGTGTGATTACCTGGTTGGCTTTTGTGAAGCCAGATGTGAAGTGTCACTCTTGATTTGACCTGGCCTTCAGCCAGAACGCTGGCATCAGTGCCCCCATACCAAGAAGCCAGTGCATAATGAAGCCAGGGCCTGAGCCAATAGGACCCACATCAGCATCCCCATGCTGTCTTTCCCAGCAGAGGACTCTAGAAGAAATTGACCACCTCTCTGAGCCTCAATTTCCCTCCATAAAATGGAAATTCATCCTACAAGTATCATTTGGCACCTATTGTGTGTCAGGTACCATGATGAAGACAACAGAGGACCGGCCGGCCTCACCTCACTTCCAGCTGAACAAACAGATAATGACAAAACATGGCCAAGTCAGTGGAGGCCATGCACAGTATGTGATGGCAAGACCTGTGATCCCCTGTAAGGAGCATCAGAAAGGCAACTATGCGGTGACAGATGAGCTAAAACAGAAGGAGAGAAAACATCAAGAACTCCCAGAATGCTCATGAGAACAAAACAAAGTAATGTCCACGGACGCACGGGTCATGGGCAGAGCTTCAGGAATGAATTATCGTGATGATGGGAGTAGTCACCCCAGTCTGTAGCACACCTCCACAGACCAGTTAGGAAAGAGAGGTTTATCTGGACTCAAAGTTCCGATCCAAGGTCAAAGGGCTCCATTTGCTGATGCTAGGGATAGGAATAGGAGAAGACCTAGTCAAGCTGGGTTTTGTAGCTGGCCTACCCCCGAGATAATGCATTAATCCATTCATCATGGTGAACAGGAGGGCAGAGGCCTAACCACCCCTTAAAGCTCCTACCTCTTAATACCAGATAACGCAGATTAGATATCACTGTGAGAATCCTGGGAAGAAGGGGTACCATAGTCAACACAACAGTAGCAGCAGGAAGAATAACACTTGTTTGAGTCTGAAATGTTGGCCACATTTATGTGTTAATTATGTATTGAACCTGGTTCCCAGTTGCTGGTGCTATTTGGGGAGGCAGGGGAAGCTTTAGGAGATGGGTTGCTGTCTTTGAAGGTCATTTGTCACCTCCAGCTCCTCCCTCTCTCTTCTTCCTGTCCACCCTCAGGTGACCAGTCCCTCAACCAGAAAGCTCTGCCTCACCATAAGCCCAGGATCACAGAGCCAAGTGACCACGGCCTGAAACAAATCCTCCCTCCCTCCAGGTGCGTTGCTCAGATGACTCGTGTAGACAGAAAGCTAGCTAACTCAACTTGTTGTCTGTACCAGGCACAGAAGAAGTAAGATTGGCAGCCGTGGTGAGAGGATGAGTATTGGGGCTCACAGCCTCTGGAAGGCTTGCTCACAGCTGTCCCTCACTGGATGGTCGAGGCCTGTCTGCTCCTCACACAGACTTCTCCGACCTAGGAAGGACTCCCAGGGGAAATGGCTGCATTGAGCTAAACTAGGCCAAAGCTGGATTTTTTTTGTTTTGTTTTGGGGTTTGGTTTGGTTTTGGTTGATTTTTGTTTCTTGTTTTGTTGTTGTTGTTGTTTGTTTGTTTGTTTGTTTGAGGGGTTGTTTTTGGGGGGAGTGGGTTTTTTTTTGTTTTTTGAGGCAGAGTTTCTCTGTGTAACAGCCCTAGCTGTCTTGGAACTAGCTCTTGTAGACCAGGTTGGCTTCGAACTAACAGAGATCAGTCTGCCTCTGCCTCTTGAGTGCTGAAATTAAAGGCGTGAGCCACCACTGCCTGGCTAAAGCCATTTTTAAGTGTTTTTATTTGTGTATGTGCACTTGTGTGCACTGGTGCACATACATGTCTTCCTGTAAGTGCAGAGGCCAGAGGTCACCATCAACGTCTCCTATCTCTACCCACCTTGTTTTTGGAGACAAGGTCTCCTACGAAGCTTGCTGATTCTACTAGGCTGGCTGGCCAGCAAGCCCCAGGAATGCTATCTCCCTCTCCCCAGCTCTAGGATGGCATGCACTCACTGCTGGGCCCAGTTGTTTACATGGACGCCAGTGATATGAACTAAGGCTTACCCAGACAGTGCTTTACAGACAGAGCCAGCTCCTCAAGCCCTGAGATAAGAGCTCTCATCTGAAATTTCAGTTGGCACAGAAAATGTTCAGTTTGCAACATATGTAACTGTCAAAAATTTAATGTCAATCAACAAGAGAAATCCAAACAACAACTAGTAATAGCAAAATAAAGTATGTCATCAAGCAACCGATTCTAAGGAACAACTAATCCATGAAAGGATCATGGAGCAGAACAAAGCAGGAGAAAGACTGTCTTATCACGTGAGCAAACACCATATGACCGGAGGCATCCTGGTTAGAGGGAGAAGGCAGAAAATCCCACCTTTGTCTCTAGAAGTGGTCAGTGGGAACAACTTGAGATGAGGACACTCTTTTACCCACAGCTAAGGATATCCTGGAAAAATGTTCTTGGGGACAGACTCTGGACAGACACAGAAATCCTCTGGTCAACCACCCCAAAAGCCTGTGCAGTGTCAACCGTAGGGAGAGATCATGTTCTGTGGCTAAGCTCTGGAAACTCAGTTGACAATGGACTTGACCTTGGAATGAGAGTTTCCTCTGGATCTTAGTTCAAATCCCATGAAAAGCTGGTGGACTGCGTCCACCTTTGCAAACCAGACCACACAAGCAATAGGTAGTAGGACAGCCTCTGAGTCAGCTGACTTCACATCATGTGATCAGTGCTGCTCCAATCAGTCATGATCGTGAAGAGATGGGGGTGGAGCCCCTGCCACAGATGGTAATGGTCTAAGGAGTCAAAAGTAGTAAAGAGGGAAGGTTCCCGTGGAAGGGTGCAAGGTCACTGGTAAATAGTATCTTCAGTCCCAATGTCAGGAATGCAGCAGAGTGAGGGTCCCTTTGAACACATGTGATCAGCTGCAAGAACATGGTGACTAAGAATGCAGCTGCTGCCCAAGATCAGGCTGTCGGCATTCCATGACAGGCGGGGCACGGACTCATGGAGTCCCACCCCTAACTAAGGAGTTACTGGTTGTTAATGGTTGCTGTGGAAAATTGGCTCATTTCCTGCGGGGCATTGTTGATGAAAGTTTCTGTCTGCCCAGTCCTGCAATAAACACACAGAAACTATATTATTTGCAATACTGTTTGGCCAATAGCTTAAGCGAATTTTTAACTAGCTCTTATATCCTAAACTAACCCATCTCCATTAATCTGTACATCACGAGGTTGTGGCCTACTGGCAAATTTCCGGCGGGCTCCAGAAGAGGTGTCTGTCTCTAGTGGAGGCTACATGGCTTCTCCCTGACTTGCCTACTCTCTCTCTCTCTCTCTCCCTCCATATATATATATATATATATATATATATATATATATATATATATATATATATATCAATCAGCCTGGCTTTACTCTGTTAAGCATTGGCCAAAAGCAGCTTCTTTATTAACCAATGACAATAAAACATATCCACAGCACGCATCACCTCCCATATCAGGGCACAGTCACTGGTGAGTTATGAGCAACCCTCCACTCAGTCAGTCATACAAGCAGCGTTCACTGAACTCAGTGGACCACAAACACAACAACGTGCGGAAATAGGAAGGGCATTTTTGGGAAAAAGAGGTCCGGAGGGAACAGACTTACATAAGAAATGGGAGTGAGGGATGAATACGGTCAAAATAGATTATATACATGTAGAAAGTAACAAGGAAACAAGAAAGAAGAAATAGCAAAATAAAAATACGCAGGCTGCAAAGATGGTAAGCAACAGAATCTGTTTCTGCCACTGAGCAGCTCTGTGTCACTGGACAGGTTGTTCAGCTCCTCTGAGGATCTCCTCAGCGGCACAAGTTAATTAATGTTACTCAGCTTTGGATCTCTGTAACAAAATACCAAAGATAATGAATTTCCAAGGAGGAAAGGCCTCCTTTGGCTCCTGGATTTAGAGATGTCATTCAATGATTAACTTGCTGTGTTGCTGTCTTTGTATGTGTGTGCATTCGCGTGCGTGTGTGTGTGCGTGTGTGTGTGTGTGTGTGTGCCTGTGATGTGCAACTAGGCAGAGGCAGAACACATGGTAGAGAAAAATCACTCACTTCATGACTGGGAATCCAAAGAGAGAAGAGGAAGGAGCCAGGAGCCCTTCAAAGTCACACCCCAAATGACCTAACTCACTTTTACCACATCCTACCTCTTCATGGTTCTACCTCCCAATGATACCATGTGCCAGGGACCAAACCTCCAGCACAAGTTCCTTTGAGGACATTCCTGATGTCAGCTACAGCCCAGCCCACCGGGGAAGTTCCCAGGGAAGCACACAACCCACGGTCCAGGCCGCAGGAAAACAGATGACATCTACACCTTCCAAGCAAACACTAGGACACGGAAAGAGACTGGGGACACCCTGAGGGAGGAGTGTGGCATGGAAGTGACTACAATCAACAATGAATCTAGAAATGGGGATGCGGATAGGAGTGAAAAGGGGGTCAAATCATGGCGATCATTCAGAAATATTCTATTCTTCTGCATATGCAGTATGCAGATAAGAAGATAAGAGAGATCCCCTTTTCTTGTACATTCGAGGTGGCCACATGATACGCTTAAGCAGCAATGTGTCAAAAGAAACGACTTACATCACTTCTGTGAGCAACATGCCGGCATCAACTGGGTCCCCCAGGATCTCTGAATGAGAAAGAACTGAGCGGAAACCCATCAGACTTCTAAGGAAGACGGATGCACCACTGGGAGCAATATGTGGGCTTGTCTGTTACTGCAGCACAATATGCAGCCCTGACAGACACAGTTAGGGTTCAGGGGAAGGCAGAGATGGGGCTCAGTGGTAGCCTCCTTGACTGGTATGTTGGTAACCTTGGTTTCTGTTTCCAAAAACAGGGTGGGGGCGTGAGTATACTTGGTCAGGATGGGGAAGGAGTAAGATAATATTTCCTTCCCTTTCCACTTTGCCAAAGCTTGCCCCTACCGACAAAGCTGCCACATCCATCCAGACTGCTGTCACTAAGGGAGAATGACAGTCACCTTAACCTTTATTCCAGAAATTTCACTTCATTTTCCTGGAAGGGGCCATGGGAGCTTTCTCTTTATTATGTTACAAGGCTTCCTCTTTCCCTCTGTGGAGCCTGCATTTATCCTCAGCTCTAGCAGCTCCAGTGAGCAGCTGCAATTCAGGAGCGACTTTGTAGAGAACATCAAAGCAGGTGCTGGGAGCAGGAAGACAGTGGGAATGGAGCCTCCAGGAAGGGACCTACTCCCCTCAGCAGGCTTTAGGGGCTTCAGATGCCGCAGAGCAGACCTACCTCCTAAGTCCACGGGGACCATATCTCAGCAAATCTCCAGTACATTATTGTTTGAAAGATCATCTTTTTGAACTGCTAAGAAAGAAAAAATACTGCCAATTAAACCACAGCACCATGCTTTGTTAACACTTAGGACTTTTATTTTGTATGTATCCAAAGTTTTTTTAGATAGATATGGATTTTTGGTCAAGGATTGTATGTACAGAAAGTAGAAAATAACCACAAAACTAATTGGCCGGAATGCCCTCGGAATGCCCTCGGACATTTTCAGACTGGGGTCTGACTCAGTCTGCAACTCGCTGCCAGCTTGGAATCACTAACATCTTTTGTGTGCTCAGCGGCTCTTCCCATCTGGGGAATCAAGAGGACCGATGGTGATCAAACATCTTGCAAGAATTTTCCCACATTGGCGCTCACCAAGATCTGCAGCTGACACAGAATGGGTCCTCGGGAGCTGCCCACCTTGGGTTTTGTTGGGTTTTGTCTTTTAGTTTTATTTGCTTCTTTATGTTAATGAGTGTTTTGCTTGTGTGCATGTTTGCACACCACATGCATGCAGTGCCTAGTGCAATGTCCAGAAAAGAGAGTCCCATCCCCTGGATCTGGAGTTACAGAAGGTTGTGAGTTATGGTGTGTGTGCTGAGAACCAAACACAGATCCTCTGGAAGGGCAGCCGGTGCTCAGCACTGAGACATCTTTGCAGTCCCTCTGGGCTTGCTGATTAGGTTAAACTGCCTAGCCAATGAGCTTCCAGGCCTCTGCTTCCCCAGTGCTGGGATTAAAAGTACACCATGTCTGGCTTTTTAATGTGGGTCAGGGACTCAAACTAGCTTTTGGGGCTTGTAAGGCAAGCACTTGACAAACTGAGCTATCTGGTGTAACACTTTTTAAAATCAGGTAGAGACAATTGTGTCATACTTCCAGCAGCACCAGCAAAGACTATGAGATGCCACTGATTGTAATATAAAAATTATCTTCAAAGTGTGGCAATGTGGAGAGAAAAATTAAATCAATCGCCATTAAATCAACCACCCTGCACACCTTCCCAGATTCTTTATCTGAGGCAAAAAAATAATAATAATAATCCAAGATCAGAAAGGGTTAAGCTTCAGTTCCAGTCACACCTCTCCCTGACTATCTAATAAATCAGTCAGAGTGAGCTAGGATCTGCTACAATAACAAACAGTCCCCAGAGCTCAGTGGCTAACATAAAGATGTCTGTCTGCAATGCACATCTATTGCAGGTCGGGCAACATGACAGAGAGTTGTCCTCCAGGTCTGAATCACTGTTTCCACCAATAATGGGAGGGGGAGAGCCTAGGTAACCACAGAGGAAGCTTCCTGTTTTGGACTGAAATGATGTACCTGGACCGTTCCCACCCACATTTGCCTTGGCCAGAATAAATCACATACATAGATTTCCCTAACTGAAAATGGCTGGGAAATGAGAAAATATACTCAGGAAGGAGAAAAGAACAAAATACGCCAATAGTGCCATCTAGTACAGTGATCTTGTGGAATTTGTTAAGCTTCCCCAAGCCTTGGTTCGTCCTGGTAGAAAAGGTGGCTGTGCTGAACCTGTTCCACTATGCAGGGGATGCCAGGGACCACTTTGAAATGTGCCTGTCACAGAACCACAGCTTGAAAACACTGGCTGGGATGCACACTTGTTCCTTCCCACCTGGAAATGACTGTGCAGCTTCCCCTTGGTCCATCCCCATCACCTCTTGGGTCAAATAGTACCCTTCTCCATCTATTTTTCCTGGTGCTCACTAAATGACCGCGGACACAAAACCCTTCTACTTCCCCTCCAAGAGAGGAGTGGCTCGCCCAGGAATCGGTCTTGACCAGAAAGGCCTTCAGGCAGCTCCAGGACCTGACCCTGGAAGTCTCTGTAGACCAAAGGGTCAGATCTGTGGGAGGCTTTGAGTCTTCACAGTAAAACTAGCAGGAAGAAAAAAAAAGAAAAAGAAGGGGGAAAAATCCAGGTCAAGCCTCTAGAAACTGACCCACGCTCTGCCCGCACTGGGGATTCCCAACACCAGGGAGGACCCTCAAATTGGTAGGCTTAGGGCACGGAAGGAAATGCTGTTTGTTCCCTCGGGGCTCTAGCCAGGACAGGACATCCCAGAGCACAGCCAGGCTGATCGCTGCTGGCCTGGAGGTGGAGACGCTGAGACTAGAGCTGAGTCTGAGTGTCCCTGCGCACTCCTGGAACAGCGTAGAAGGCAACGCTAAGTCTGAATCCCATGCAAATGCCTCTTTCCCCTCACACTCCTGAACAGCAATCAAGTACAATTCCAGCCTCCAGCGGTGGCTATGCTCTGCAGGTTGCCGGTTGGAGGCTGGGGGGACGCTAGCGATTCCCAAAACTCAAAATTTTCTTTGTGGTGCTGGGGTGCACGCCAGGATCTGTCTCCTGCTTGCTAGGCAAGTGTTCTACCACCCAACTACCCATTCCGGTGCTCGGTATTGTTTTAAAGGCTCCTGGAGATCTTAGGCACAGCTGGAGTATGGATCCGGGGAGGCGCACAGCTTCCCCTATACACGGTGAGCCTCCATCTCACAGCCTCACACAGCTGCGGGGAGACTGGTCTTGGGTATAGAACAATTGACTGCCAGAAAATCTGAAGTCACTCAGGTCAAATCCAGAATCCAGAAGGCAGAGAGGAAAGTGGGAGAGCAGAAGGGACTGGGGAAGGGGAAAGAAAGAGTGCCTGGCCTGGAAGGAGGGAAGCATGGGTGGGGTAGGAGACTCTGTGAAATGAAGAGCGGCAGGAATGGAGGAAAGAAACGAGGAGGGAGGGAGGGAGGGAGGGAGGGAGGGAGGGAGGGAGGGAGGGAGGGAGGGAGGGAGCTGCGCATAGGTTTGAAGAATGGAAAGAATGGCTGAATGAATGAGTCACAGGTAGGATGGAAAGGAGAAGGGTGGAGCACGAACCGCCGCGCTGGGTTTGCTAGGGTCATAGGAAGCCACTGCGCTGCGCAGCGCAGCGCGCGCCGGGTCGAGTCTCAAACTTCCCAGCCTTGAGTACCAGCCTCCTCACCAGTGCTGCTCTGGCTCTGGCAGCCACAGGACCCGGGTGCCCCCTACCGACCACACGCGGCGCGGCGGGACCTTGAGCTCTTCACCCCCCCTTCCCCCCGCCCCCCCCCCCCCCCCCCCCCGGGACCCAAGCTCTACACCAGAGTTCCCTAACGTTCCCCCTTAAAAGCCACTTACTTCCCTGCTTGGCTCGCTGCAGACTTTACCATCTCCTGGCCTGGCATCCTCTGGAGAGCAGAAAGGTGCTTCCTGAATCTTTTTCCTAAAAAGGCCTTCTAGTCCGTCCTCCCTGAAAAAGGATCAGTAAAGGGGTTTGGGGGGTGGGGAGTTAGAGAGAATGGTTTAAGTTAATTTAAACCGTGTCTGCCGCAGGCAGCAATCCTGGAAAGGTTTTCCACTTTTTTTTTCCCAGTGTGGTTGGAAGCGTCAAGGGAAGCTCTCTGCTGCAGCCCAGCGGCCAGATGGAGCCAGACTGGTCCAATGTGAACTGTGCTGCTGAAAAGAAGTCTCAGGCAACCAGGAAATCCAGGTCAGAGAATCCCTGGGTCCAGGTAAGACCTTTTGAGAGGGCTGCCGGGAGTGATAGTGCTCCTGCCCGCTTGCAATCCCAGCAAAGTGAGGAGGATACTCACAAGTTCAAGGGCAGCCCGGACTCCGGACGCAGCAGTACCCCTTGAACACGTCCCCTCCCAGGATGTTTGAACAGGCCAGCTCGCTTTGTCGGGAGAACCTCTGAAGTTGGTAGCGTGTATCTCCATGTCGCAAGGAGGATAAGGGCACCCAGTCAACCAGTGGGCACTTTTAGAACTGCAGACTTCAATTCTAAGGCAGCGAAAACATGGAGGAAGTGTCTGGAGGCCCTCTCCGAAGCGGCCCAGCTTCAGTCCCTCCCAGCACCCCAGGATGACCTTAGCTGTGAGTGGGGCTGAGGACATCCCAGCCCCTCCCACCTGCATTGTGTACCTCTGAGCTCCCTGGAGTCCCCAGCTCCTTCACCCCTTCAGCAGACTGTTCACAGAATGTCCCTTCAGGGCCGGGCACTGACTGTGGTGTGGAGTGAGGAGACGGTGGCAAACTCTGCTGAGTGACAGCTACCTGTGATAAACAGAGCAGCCAGCAGACTTACCGCTGGATCTTTGCAAAGATGGGCTGCATCTTTGCAAAGATGAGGCACACAGGATGATCTGGGCTTGGGACCCTGATGTCAATGCTCTGCTTGGAAGTCACCTCTGCAGTTGGCACCTATACAGCACTCAGAAGTTTGCACCTATGTGTGCAGCTATGACCCCAACAGGTGTGACAGCTGGAAAGCCAGCCTCCCTCCCTTGGCCTTTACTCTTAGAGTCTAGTGGGTACAGTATCTGAGACGAGGAAGCTCAGAGGGAATGGGGAGCCTACCTCAAGCCATGCGAACTTGACTCTGGCTTTAGAAGGGAGATCACAGTGACTGGAAAGGACTATGAGTGTTGCTCAGGAAGTGCCTTCGTATGCCTCCTCACCACTGATTCTTGTAGCAAGTCTTTGAAGTAGATGCTACTGATAACTCACTTTACAGATTCAAAAACCAAGGCCACAGTTCTGTGGATGGAGCACTAAGATTTGAAAAGAAAGAAAGGTTTTTGGTGGCACACAGTTTCAGGAATTTCAGTCCGTGGTCATATGGGCCTGAAGTGGTCATATGGGCACAATACATCATGGTGGGAGCATGTGGTGGGAGGGGGGTCATTGCTCATGCCATGAAATTCAAGAAACAAAAAGGTAGGGGGGGAAGGACTAGGCTTTCCAATAACCCCTCAGAGGTCACACCCCCAATGACTAACTCCCTCTCCCTAGGCCACCTTCTAGAGTTTCCAGCACCTCCCACAGGCTGGGGACCATGACTCTGAAGGACACTCCAGGTCCAGTCTCCAGGGTCACCAACTATTTGTCTGCATAGTAACCAAGGAGGCAAACACAGCTCCAGCTTAGATCACTCACCTCTTCTGTTAGGGACTGGTGGAGAAGACGTGGAAATGAAAGAAAATGGACAGGCGTCTCCAGAAGCAGAACTGCTCTTTGATCAGAATTACAGGAGGGCCGCAGTCTCTCCATGGAAGTGAGGCTGTGCTCACACGGTGTGGCGTGGGGGCTCTTGGGGTTTTATAGGGTGGAAAAGGAGGAACTTTGTACAGGTCCGTTCACCTGCAGTCAGGAGGTGGTAGCCGCCGATAGGTTTGGTGTGTAGCTCTCGTTATTGGGCACTTTCCACAAGTGTTACCTTTCCTTCTAGAATGCTTCAGTCCCCCTGAAGCTGTTAGGTCATTAACCCTTCATCTTCCGCCTTTAGCAGCTCCAAGCTGAGAGTGACATGCTCGTGGTGACACCTCATGCCCCCTGAACTGGAATAGCTTGCCTGCTTTCTGGGCAAACATGCCTATGCATGCTCACACAGTCTGGCCCACCTCAACCTCAGCCTCCTGCTCTCTGACCTGTGGGAGAGGCTGACAGTGCCCACAGGATGGGCAAGGATATTTATCCCCATATCCCTGTGCCAGCAGCAACAAAGTCCCTCTGCAGGCACCTCCTCCAGCTGTCGTTCTTGCTGGGGTTCCAAAGGTCCCCACAGGAGTTAGAAGCAACTCAAGGAATAGAGGGAACCCTGAGTTGACTGAATTTTTTTTTCCACCACTTGAAGAATGAGCATAGAGTAAAAGAAGAGTGAACTGGGGCTGGAGAGATGGCTCAGCAGTTAAGAGCATTACCAGCTCTTCCAAAGGTCCTGAGTTCAATTTCCAGCAACCACATGGTGGCTCACAACCATCTGAAATGAGATCTGATGCCCTCTTCTGGCCTGCAGGCAGACACACAGACAAAGTATTGTATGCATAATAAGTAAATAAATAAATATTTTAAAAAAAAAAAAGAAAAAGAGTGAACTGAATGAATGAAATGAACTGTGCCGTGAACTGGGGCTCATCTCTGCCACGTGGCACCTGCTCGGCCCCTTCAGAGGGCACACTCGCAACATAAATGGACCCCTAGAGAAAAGCCTCAAGAGGTGCTGAGCCTCTGCCAGCTATTACTGAGCCAGGGGAACCATTCCACAGGATGCTGGAAGGGCAAGGACAGAAGCGGCCGGGAGAAGTGAAATGGGGTCAGATGAGTCACAGAGGAAGCTCCTGGGACTGACTCGGTGATAGAGCACCGGCCTGGTGCACACAAGGTCCTAGGTTTAATCCCAACAGCCCTCCAAAAGGAAAATAATAATAACACAATCCCTTCCTACCTGGAGCCACCCAGTGAGGGAAGGGACCACCTTGGGAGTAAGTGAATTCCAACGGGAGGGTGTCAGGGTGTGAAGAGGTGACTCCCGCCTGTGGAGATGGCTCTATTAGATAAAGCAATGACCCATTTTAGGCTTCATAGACTTTGAGCTGGCAATCAAGACCCATGTGAGTGATTTAATCAGTCTGGGACTTACTTAGCTTAGTATGCGCATGAAGGAAGAAGAGAGGAAGTCAGAGGGCAAAGCAAGGGGGAGGATAGGAGAGGAGGAAAACATTTGAGAAGGGGAAGGGAGAGGAGGAGGAAGAGAGAGGAGAGGGGGAGGAAGAGACAAGAGGAAGAGGAAGAGAGAGGAGAGAAGAAGAGAGGAGGAGGAGACAATAAGGTCCCACTGGGAATGGAATGTGATTCTAGAGGTTGATTTTTCAGAGCTTCCTTGGTTTACAATAGGGTCATGTCCCAATAAACCTCCAAGGTTGAAAATAGCTAAGTCAAAACTTCCCCAGTGTCCCTCACCTGACAAACTCCATCCTCAACTCTCTGAAATGTACCCAAAGCTTAGGTTAGCCTCCAATAAGGGCAAAATCGTCAGGCACAAAGTCTATTCTAGAAAAGGGTGTTTTTTGTAGTCGGGCATGCACACACACAGGTGGGCACGCACACACACAGGTGGGCATGCACACACACAGGTGGGCATTTTGTAGACTTTTCTGTAGAGTGTGAGAACCCAAGGGTCAATGTCCAACAAGTGCTGGCAGCCAAGAGTACCACAGAGAACCCTAACTCAGCCACCAGACTGTCGTTCACTGTAGATGCCGAGCACATAAGACGCATCCCACCACACTTCCCTAGTCTGGGAAAAGGTCACAATCCCAAATCAAAGATTATGATTTCTATTAATCAGGTATCATTTTGACTGGATGGAACTACAAAAAAAAAATCATCCTGAGTGAGGAAACCCAGACCCAGAAAAACAAACATAATTGGCGCCTAATTCAATTGTCATCAGAGAGACGTCACCCAGCAACTGGTGGAAACAGATGCAGAGACCCACAGCCAAACATTAGACAGAGCTCAGGAAATCCTGCTGAGAGGAAGGAAGGATTGTAGGAGCCAGAGAGGTCAAGGGCATCACAAGAAAATCCACAGAAACAACTAACCTGTGCTCATAAAGGCTCGCAGGGACTGAACCACAATCAGGAAACCTGCGTGGGACTGACCTAGGCCCTCTGCATTTATGTGACAGTTGTGTAGCTTGGTCTTTTTATGGGACTCCTAACAGTGTCTCTGACTCTCCTGCCAGCTTTTAGTACCCTATTTCTCATACTGGGTCTCCTTGTCCAGCCTTAATACAAAGGGAAGTGCTTAGTCTGATTGGTAACTTGATATGCCATGCTTAGTTGATATCCATGAGAGGCCTGATCTTTTCTGAATAGAAAAGGAAGAGGAGTTTATAGGGGCGATAGGCTGCAGAGCAGAGGTGCTGGAGGGACTGGGAAGAGAGGAGGGAGGGGAAACTGTGGCCAGGAAATAAATAAATGAATAAATAAATAAATGTATCGCTTTGGCACCATAATGCAATCAAAGGACTGTAAGTCTGGCCATCATATGCTAGGGACCCTCTGCTTCCCCCAGTGGCCCACATGTAACAGTCATAATCCCCTAAACTCTGTTGCTGTAACAAATGAACCTCAGCACCTCGACACAATGATCTTAGTTCTCATTCACGACTAAGTTAGGAGATTGTCCCTGAGGCTTGCTCTCTGGATGATGTGACCTTCACACAAGATGGTCAGGCGCACCAGCAGTTAACTGCCACAGCCCCACAGTGCCACACGGTCCACCTACTCACAGGCCCGGGTCAGGACCTGGTCTCACAGTCACAGAGAAGCTGAGAAGGTTGGAGAAGGTCGCGGCCATTTGGAGAGCACTGATGTTTTCCTACCACACAGGCGGGCTCATAATGGAACACGGGTGACCTTAGATGGCATTGCGGATAGTTCGCTTTGAAAATGAATAAGTCAGAGAAAAATATTAATTGCAAAGTGAGCAAATTGTTCGCAGAACGCTTATCTCAAAGGCCTTGAGAGGACAAGGAAGTCTCTGCTTGGTGATCACCTTAGCATCTCCCTCATACTAAAGTCACAGTCAGTGTCCATGACATGACAGCTGGCCTCAGACTCTGGACAGGGCATCTTACTGGGTCTTCTTCTTCTTCTTCTTCTTCTTCTTCTTCTTCTTCTTCTTCTTCTTCTTCTTCTTCTTCTTCTTCTTCTTCTTCTATGTGTGTCTTTGTGATTACACATGTATATGATCTGTGTGGGTACACATGTGTATGAAGGTGACAGCCTTGAGTATCAACCTCAGGAACACCACCCACTTCCTTTCGAGACAGGGTTTACTCTGTGTAACAGCCCTGGCTGGCCTCGAACCAGCTCTCATAGACCGGACTGGCCTCGAATTCACAGAGATCCGCCTGCCTCTGCCTCCCGAGTGCTAGGATTAAAGGCGAGCACCACTACCGCCCAGTCCTTTCTTTTATAAAATATATTTATTTATCTTTATTTTTATGTGTACTAGTATTTTGCCTGCATGTATGTTAGTGTGAGGTTACCAGAATCCCAGGAACTGGCATTACAGACAGTTGTGAACTGCCATGTGGTTACTGCAAATTGAATCAGAGTCCTCTGGAGAGCAGCCAGCGTTCTTAACCTCTGAGTCACCTCCCCAGCCCCATCCACCTCCTTTCAGACAGGGGCTCTCACTGATCTGACTTCACCAGTGAGCATGGCTGGGCACCTCAGCTATCTGCCTGTCTCTGCTTCCACAGAGCAGAGATTGTAAGGTCTGGCTTTTTTGTGTAGATTCTGAGGAACAAACTCAGAACAAAATACCTTAAGGAGTCGTCTCCTCCGCCCACACTGACTTTCTTGATTTCCTCCCACGTATGGTAAATGTCAGTTTTCTCTGTTGGATGGCAGTCAAATTTTCATTTTTGTTATTGTTTTTGCTGTTGTTGGTGCTGTTCATTTGTTTTGGGAACAGGGAAGTCAGGATCTCACTATGTAGCCTGGGCTGGGCTTGGACTCAAAATGCAGACCAGGCTGGCCTCAAACCCAAAGATCTGCCTGACTCTGTCTCCAGAGTACTGGGGTTAAACACATGGCTACCATGCTGGGCTTCCTTTTAAATGCCTGCGTGTGTTTGTTTGCTCATTTGTTCATTCATTTCCATTGCATCCTCTATTTTGAGAAGAATGTTAACACTGGCAGAGATGGTGCGGTGAGTTTGACAAAATGTGTTGAAGACGGACTGTGATTAAAGTCTAGCAAAGTGGCTCCGGGTCAGCTCCTGCTGCCTATTGTAAATCTTCAACTGACAGAAAGACTGTGTGGCCTAAGTACGCACGGTGATGACTCAATACACACACCCATTGGGTGTTGATAACCTTGGTCAGTCGAACGCACCCAACACAACTATGCTGGCCCCTAGATCTCCAGATCCACTCATCCTAGAAGGCGAGGTCCCACCCTTGAACCAACATCCCCCCACCCTTGAACCAACGTCCCACCCCCATGTCACCCACCCCTCACCCACTTTTTCTACCTAGCCTGTATTTAGATCCCACACAAAAGTGAGGTCACAGGGCAGACAAGATGGCTAGTGGGTAAAGGTACTTGTCATTAATATGGATGGCCTGGATTCAATCCCTGGGAACGCATAGTGGAAGGAGACAACTGACTCCTGCAAGTTGTCATCTCACAGAGAGAAGGAAAGAAAGAAAGAAAGAAAGAAAGAAAGAAAGAAGGAAGGAAGGAAGGAAGGAAGGAAGGAAGGAAGGAAGGAAGGAAGGAAGGAAGAAAGGAAGCATCTTAAAAAGTAATATCATATGAATATGAAGCTGGTCTTGTTTCCCTCAGCAGAGCATCCTCCAGATGTATCCATGTTGTCACAGACAGCAGAACTTCCTTCTTTCTATGGCTGAATAATATTCACTATGAGCCAGGGTCAGTGAGTCACCTGTCATCCCAGATACTCAAGAGGCTGAAACAAGAGCATCACTTGAGCCTAGGAATTCAAGTTCCAACTTGAGCGATGCAGTGAAACCCTTATCTCAGAAAAATGGAGAGTCAGCATGGCTCAGTCAGTGGTAGCACTTACCCAACATGCATCAGGCCTTGGGTTCCCTAGATCCTGCAAGAAACCTTTGTCAGTGTGTGTGACTCTATGTGTGTGTGGACTGTATGTATGATGTATTTGTGGAGTATGGGTATCTCATTTTTTTTATCCATCAGCATACTCAAAAGTGTTGTTTTTATTATATCATAGCACTTGTGAATAAGGAGGCTGAGCCGGGAGAGTCACACATTTAAGGCCAACCTGGGCTCCATTGAGAGACTCTCTCAAACAGGGAAAGCAAGAATAAATCCCGTATGTGGCTGTGTTCTTAACTGACTGAGAACCCTGCACACTGCTTTACATAGCGTCAGTACTGGCTTCCATGCAGCCAGAAGTGTGCAACCGTCTGTTTTCTCTACACACTTGCCCACTAACTGTCACCTCTTGTGTGTTTGGTAAGAGCCATCACACCAGACATGAGGCAGCTTTGATTGGCACTTCTCTAGTAATCCATGGTGTTGAGGATCTTTTGTTTGTTTGTTTGTTTTTATGAGACAGGGTTTCTCTGTAGCTTTGGAGCCTGTCCTGGAACTAGCTCTTGTAGACCAGGCTGGCCTCGAACTCACAGAGATCTGCCTCCTCTGCCTCCCGAGTGCTGGGATTAAAGGTGTGTAACCAATGGTGTTGAGGACTTTTGCTTGGACTGTCAGTCATTTATATATATATACCTTTTCTATGCTCACTGGGGTCCTTAGTCTCTTTCCTTAAATTTGTTATTTTATTTATTCATATACTGGTGCATGCGCACACGTGTGCCACTGCACGCATGTGGAGGTCAGAGGATGACTTGTAGAAGCTGGTTCTCCCCTCCCACCATGTGGGGGCCAGGGATCAAACTCAGGTGGGCAAGCTTATCGGCAACTACCGTTACCCGCTGAGCCATCTCACTCAACCCCTTCACCTCTTTTTAAGAAGGTCTGTTTGTGTTTTGCTTTTTATTTGCTGTTTGCTTGCTTGTCTTTTACTACTGAGTCGTGGGTTTCTGGTGTGTGTGTGTGTGTGTGTGTGTGTGTGTGTGTGTGTGTGTGTGTGTGTTTATTAACCCCTTATTACATAAAGGGGCTTTTCAGTGCTTTCTCCCTTTTCGTGCCCTGCCATATTGCTCTGCTGATAGTCTTCTGGGAAGAAGCTCGCTAGCTGAATGTGGCGTCACGTGCTTCTTCTTGGCTTTATTTTCTTGTTTGCACTTTAATGTCACATCTGAGAGGTCTTGGTCAAGACAAGCACCAAGTTCTTCCCCTAGGGTTTTTTTTTTTCAGTTGTTTCTTTGTTTTAGGTACTCTCATTGGCTTCTGTCTTTTATTGGTTGTCTAGTTGGTTAGCTGTCTGATTTGCTTGTTTTGAGAGCCTCACTGTGTAGCCCAGGCTGGTCTCAAACTTCCAACCCAAGAGCCAGCCCTGCAAAATTGTAAAATAAACAGCTTTGCTTTCACTTACTCTAGAGTCTTGGTACTCTTATTATGAAGTAGGGATCATTGTTTCTCCCGTCACACCATCTCCTCAGCAGCCCAGGAGGCAGGAGAGCTGGGTGGCTAGGGTGAATGCTGCACCCCAGGGTCCCACTGGAGCTGTGCAGATTCCTGCACTCTTAAAACCGCTCAGCCTCTCCAGCCCTTACTCTCCTCCTCCCCTTCACCTTCCCAACCCACCCTACAAATCAGGACCAGAATTTGATCAACACCAAGTGTTATTTTTGAGCCAAGGACTCTCGGGAAACCTGGAGTTTGATGTTTTGACTACACTGGCCAGCCAGCAAGCCCCAGAGATCACCTTCCTCTGCTTCCCCAGCCCCAGAGTTGCAGGATCACACCCCTGCACCCAGCTTTGTATGTGAATGCTGTGGACCCAAGCTCCAGTCCTCACGCCTGCTTTGCAGACCCTTCACTCAGCTGATCCATCTCTTTAGCCCTGGTTCAGCGTTTGTGAGGTATTTGGTACAGTGGCTGGCATCAAGCTCAGCGAATTCATATTAATAATGGAATCAGTCACCCTGCTTCGTGTTAGGGCCATGTACACATCTGCTCCTTTTAAAAGCACACCAATGTAACAGAAGCCTGGGAGCTAGTCCTCCTATTGCTATGGGGAAAATGAGGGAACAGCTCAGAGGTACTGACACCCTGAGGTCATAAGGTCAGGCAGGGAGTGTCCTGGGCACTCTGGCAGGCTTACCATCTTTGCGATGCCCATAACTTTGACCATGGTACCCTTCTAGCTCTGGTGTTCTTGGCCCGTTTCCCAGCATGTTACCACTGTTCAGTCATCTGTGAGCAGTTTGCTCAATAATGTTGTTCATTTATTTTCATGCTTATTTTCTGTTTGTGGCGAGTAAAACTGTTCCTCAAATTTATTAAATAAAAACAAAATGTTCCTTATTCATTAGGAAAGACGGCTGATACCATTATGACTGAAAACCATTTGCTGATCTCCCCTGGAGCTGGGTGGGTACACCCTCCTGTCTGATTGGCATCGAGCTGGCCTGTCTCAGCCAAGTTTTAAGGGTAGACATATTATTCCCATAGTCTGCCTCCTCCCCTCCGGAGACGCTTAGAAAGATCCTGGGTTCTGGAGTGAAATGGCTGAATAGAGCCACAGCAAAGACACAACAACCACAAAACACAGGGGAGAAACAGCCCTTTTCCTTGTGAGGCACAGAGGCCTGGGTAATACTTGTCATAGCTGCATAGCCTAGCCTATCCTGACTGATGCAGACAGTAGGCAGGAAGCCCCGAGAAACAGCAAAAGCATGGACACAGGACTGGAATGAAGGCTGGGAGTCTGAGACCTAGATCCACAAACGAAGAAGAATGGGATACTGCCATAATTCTGCTCTCATATCACAGAGCCCACAGCTCCCATGCTTCCTTGGCTCATCTGGTCCACACTGCAGCAGAGAGAAGGAGTGGGTTATTATCAGTGCTTGTGATACAGATGCCTGCGTTCAGCCGACCCAGAGGATGCTCTGTCAGTGTGTCCCAGGAGTCTACGACAAGGGTGGTACAGAGAGGCACACTGCACTAAGACCATCCCAGGGGCAGCATGGGCACTGCACGGTGGCACCCTGAGCTGGCATCCATGGCTGCACATGAGTCATGTAAAGCAGATGGCATACAGATAGGAAGCTGCAGATCACAGAGCCCAGGACTCATGGTTCCAGGGTCTCGGGAGGTCTGCCTAGGCAGGGGTCTTGTCCATGCTCTCCACTCGCACAGTTGAAAGGCCCTAAGTTTTGCACATTGGATGTCGCAGGACTCTCTGGCTAAAGCATTGCTGGGCAGCCTGCTCTAGGGGTGCAGGAACGGACAGATAACGAGTACTGCTCGCTCCCTCCTCCCTGCCTGCTCAGCTGGAAAACAGTCCTCCCTGCCCCAGAAGCCTGCCCCAGGAGGACCCTGACTCAGGAGCCTGCCTCAGGAGGAGCCTGCCTCCGGAACCTGTCTACCTGCTGGAACTAACAACATCCGCACCTGTATCTAAGTCTCCATCAACAGAACTGGTCCTCCAGGCACCCTGTCCCCGGGAGGAGGAGGGCCCCACAGCCCTCCTCACCCCCAAATGAATCTAGTAACTACCCTAGTGGCTTTCCTCTGCCGTTGCTTTGTCTCTGGACCCAACAGATCCATCCAAGGTCTCCCGGGACTTACTCCTCTCCCTTTGTACTTCATTTTCAGAATCAGCCCTGTGAAGCCCTCTATGCCCCCCACTTCATTTCCCTAGGGTGGATTTTACCTTCCCCCTGGACCCAGCTACCACCCAACACTGCCAGCCCTCCTGGGCACTCACTCCAAATGTACCATGCTCCGCAAACTCATTTGTCCCTGACACAGATGTAAGATAAAATTCCCCACAAATTCAAATGTAATTGAAAGCTATTTTCCAGTATCTAATTTGCCTTTTGTTTATTTCAGGCAATATTTCAGAGGGAACATCCCAACCAAAGCACCCACAGTGGTTTACAGTGCCAGGCCCAGCTAAGGCCGGCAACTACAGGCCCCAGACAGGGATGTTACCGATTCAGAAAGTAATTACGGCATTGAACACAGCTCTAAATAAAAGTAGAAATGCGGCAGACAGGAAGGAAAGCAAAAATAGAAAGCGGGAACATGCTGCTCCCCCCCCCCCCAGCGCTCTGAAAAGTCCGTATCTGCCTGGTACTGGCGCCCTGCCTGGCTGTGGAGACTCCAGCGGAGCTCCCATCCTGGATACAGTGGCAGCCCTGCCCTGAGACGGGCAGGAAGAGGTGGCAAGCAATCGCAGATTATTGTAACTAAGATAGGACAGATCCTAAAAACCAATGCGTTATTCAGAGGTGGTGTTTCCCAGAAGCCATTGGTTCAAAGCTCATCATCAGCGGTGCCAGCCCTTGATGAGCTCATGATGTGACAGCGCTCTGACAGCTGGAAATGGCCCAGGTAGCTCTTTCAAGGGAAGCCTCCTCATGGGTTTGGCCTCTTATGCACGTGACTCTTCCCCATTCCGTTTCCCTGCCCTGCTGTGGTGTCATCGGGGGGCCCTCACCAGAGTCCAAACAGAAGTGGGGCCTGGTTGGAGGAAATAGGTGGCTGGGGCGTGTGCCAGACAGAAAGACCCGTCTTCACTTTTTTCCTCTCTCTGCTTCCTGGCAGCTGTGAAGTGAATGTCTCTCTCCCATCATCCCCTTCACCACACTGCTTCTTCCTTGTCGTAGACCTAAGAGCAGGGGAGCCCGTTGGCCAAGGACTCCAACCTCTGGAACCAGAAGCCGAAGGAAATCTTCCGTCCTGAAGATGTTCTTCCAGTCCATTGTCAAAGGGCGACTGACGGGCATCCTCTGTTGGCCTGCTAGCCTTTTTAATTATTCTAAATTAAATTTAATTTAATTTAATTCCTCTTATGGGAACCCTCTTATACTGGTCTAGGGAGAAGTGTTATTACGACAAGTGACCCTGTTAGTTCTTCTGAGGGTAGGTCACAATAAAGTGAGGCCATCTCTCTGCCTCACTGAGAAGTAGTCATCTGGACCCCCTCACCAGAGCCCAGAGAGATCAGGCCATTTGTTTGGACTTTAAGCCTCCAAAACTATGACCTAAACAAACCTTCTTTCTTTGCAAAGCATCCAGCCTCAGTGATTTTGTTATAGGGATAGAAAATGGATAAATACCTGTCCAAAGTCATATCGCAGTGGAACAAGGGTCAGAACTCAGCCTGTTCTCCACCTAGCGCTTCCATGTTCAAAGCCTTTTCGGTCTTAAAGACAAAAGGAAATGACAGATAAACTTGTGTTCATTGAGCATATATTATATCCCAGTACAATGTTGAACACTTATACATAAGGTTTCATCCTCTCCAAAGTCCTGAGAATATCCAGTGTTCTTGCTCCATTTTTTTTTTTTTGAGACAGGGTTTCTCTGTGTAATTGACCTAACTGTCCTGGAACTCACTTTGTAGGACAGACTGGCCTCGATTTCACAGAGATCTACCTGCCTCAGTCTTCCAAGTCCTGGGATTAAAGGTGCGAACCACCACCACCTTGTGTCGCTCCATTTCAATGACATAAATGGAGACACAAAAAAAGTAAAGTGCCTTCCCCTGGGCCACTGGATTCTTTCCCAGTGGATTCTCTGGAGGGAATCGGCGTGCAGAGAAATACTGACAAGGAGCTCCCTGCTCAGCTGACTTCCAAGAGTCTCGTCCTTGCCTCAACTCTCCTGAGATATCCCTGGGCCCACCCTTACCTTCCCAGGAGTTGGGCTTCAGGATCTCAAAGGGCCCTATACACCTGGGTCCATCCAGGGAATGTCTCGGTTAAAAGTGTGATGGCAGTTCTAGGGAGAAGGACCAGTTGCAAAGCTGCATGAACCAGAATTCAATCCCCAGAACCCCCATGAAATGCTGGACATGGTGGAGCATGTTTGTAATCTCAGTGCTGAGGAGGAAATAGGTGGATTCCTGGGGCTTGTTGACCAGCATAGCCTATTTGATGAGTCCCAGGCCAGTGAGACATTCTATATCAAAACCAAAGTGGTAAACAATACCTAATGCTGAGCAATTCAGGGGGATGAAAAGAATATGGGAAGGAGAGAATGAGGAGGGAGAGATGGAGGGAGGGAGGGAGGGAGGGAGGGAGGGAGGAAGGGAGGGAAGGAGGGAAAAAAAGAGACCAGGACTAAGAGAGAAAGAGAAGAGGATGGATGGGAAGAGGAGAGAATGGGAGGAAGAGCAGAGGAAACCAGAAGGAGGAGGAAGTCAGACAAAAGGCAGTATGCGAGGTATACATGACAGAGAAATGAAAGATCTTCATTAAGCATGTCAGCCCCTCACCTGTGCCTTCTGTGCAGCATCGCAAAGATGGCTGTGACACTGTAGGTGAGGGTATGTGTCAAACTTACCCGACTCCCTGAAACACCAGAGATGCCTTCACTGAGCTATGGAGAGCCCAGAACCCGGAAGCAGCGTCCTGTGTGGGCCAGGGCTGAAAGGAACAGCACACACAGAGCTAGGCACTGAGGGAGCTCACAAGCACCTCCAAGATGCCCCCTTAAAGTTCTGGAGAGAAACAGGAAGGGCCGGAGATAAGGCAGTCTGTTTAACACGAGAATTGAATTTGCTCTTGAAGACCATAAAGATGTCATAAAAAAAAAACCCTGGGAACCTTTGATTTACTATGTAGATAGATTTCTGAACTGTTAGCAGGAATCTATTGAGTTCAGTTGTTCACCACACCTTACCCTATTCCAGGCTGTTGCTCTGGAAACCAGCACAGCAGCCTCAAAATGTTGGTGCTTGCGGTCACTCCGGGGGTCTTGCAATATTATCCTTGTCCTGAGGCAAGGGGAAGGTTAAAAGGATAGTTGAGTCGTAACTGATACATTTAGGACAGATGAAGGCTCACTACTAGCTCATGGGTTGCCGAAAGAAAAAGACCGAATGGAGTCCCCAGCCCAGCCAAGGCAGTATGCACAGTTGAGCCAGGCCAGCTGTGCCAGGGCAATAATTCATCCTGGCTAAGTGGCAGCTTGCCTCCAGCAGGACAACATCATCTATCACATTACATAAATAATGTTAATTTGAATTTTAGCACTTTTATTTACTTCCTTCCTAATTTGTTTCAGTCTGATAGCTCTTTATGAACTTCTCTTGTCCTTGATTCTACAACATAATTTTTCTCACGCTTTGGCTTTGGAAGTGGCACGAATCTAACATCCACAGCCTCTAGAAATCCTCTGCAGCGCCTCTGCTCACTTAGGGTCTCACTGTCCGTCTCCGTAGATCAGGCATCATGGGCTGCATGAGCTTTGTTTCAGTCAGTGCAGAGGAGTGTCCCAGGAAACAGGAAACAGTCCTCAGTTATTACACACCTCAGGTTTGAGTGTTATTGATGTTCCTGAGGCAAAGCAGTGTTCATCACAGAGGGGACACAGTCAAGCAACCCTATAAGAAGACACTCCAGCATTAATGGAAAAACAGAGCGCCATTCTGCAGCAAATCGAGTGAAGATTGCAAGGGTCTAACCCAAGGAAGATGGAGAAGGTGACGACAAGGCATGCTAGTGATAGGAGATAGGGGAGGGTGAGGAAAATGGTGGTACTGAGAGCAGGGGATTGATATAATGGCATGACAGGTGGTGATTGTAACGGTAGTGGTGATATCACGATGGTGGTGATGATGATGATAGTGATGATGCCGATACTGGTGATGGACACGGTAGTGGTGGCATATATGACAGATGTGATCATGGCAGAGGCATGGTGATGGAGTGGTAGTAATAAACCTGGCTTGATAAGAACAGTGGCGATGGTAGTGGTGGTGATGGTGGTCATCATGATGGTGCTGGTGATAGTAAAGATGACAGTGGTGATGATGGTGGTGATGATGGTGGCAATGGTGGTTATAGTGGCCATCGTTATGGTGGAGAAGGTAGCAGTCATTGTGATGATAGCATGGTAGTCATTATGGTGGTGGTGATGGATGGTAACAGCTGTGATAGTGATGGTGTGGCAGATGTGGTGATGGTAATGGATAGCGGTAGTCACACTGGCAGTGGTGGGAGTGGAGTAAATATGAACCTGGCTTGAGTACTGACTGATAAATGTGGTGATGGTGGCAGTTGTGGCGGAGGCGGCGGTGGTGATGGTAAGATTGATATTAGAATTATCTTCAAAATGCTTTTACCTTGGAGGCTTCATAATGAAAGTGACCACCCAGGACTGACCGACCCTCCTGCTGCCCCACCTGATATGAAATGTCTACAAAGGAAGAGGCTGCTGTTGCAGGATCCCATCCAAGCAGAAAATACCAAATCTTCTTTATCAAAGCTGTAGGTATCCCCCTAATCACTCAATAGGAAATAAATTAAAAGAAAAATCTGAATCCAGCAATCCCCCCACAGCAGGGAATATCCATTATTTACCCATAAAATATTTCAAGGGTTATTAGCATGTAAACTGTGATTAATTAAACTCGCAAAAAAATTGATTTCGATGTGTGCAAATGAGCTAGTTCCTGCTGGGCAAGACGAAGGTGTGACTTCCCCGCTGCTGGAGGAGGTGGTCGGGGGGGATGCTCCTCAGCTTGTCTCCTGCTCCAGAAACTTTAACAAGCTAAGACAGACAGGCACAGGGTAACATGCCTGCACTCCCAGAACTTAGGAGGCGAGGCAGAAGGACCAGGAGTTTGGGACCAGCTTGGGCTGCATAAGAACCTGCCAGAGTGGGGAAGGCAGGGAAGAGAAAATGGTTCTCTCCTCTAGCTATGTGCTGCCCTGAACCTGACAGCTCTGGCAACAAGAAGGTTGACAACTGTGGGGCATGCCGGTGCACACATTTAATTCTAGTTCTTGGGAGGCAGAAGAGGCAGGTGGATCTTTGTAAGTTCAAGGCCAGCCTAGTCTACAAGAGCTATGTATATACATAGGGTATATACATAGGGAGACCCTGTCTCAAAAGGAGGAGGAGAAAGAGGAGAAGACCAACAACACATGCAGCCCTTGAGTTCCCCAAACTGTGAGCTAAGTGAACTCTTCTTTGAAACTTGTCCAGCCTAAGGCATTGCTATTAGCAACAGAAAATGGACTAAGAAACCTAAATCCAATGTTTGCACCCCGAGAACACAAGCCCAGCCTTTGTTCCTCGTACTGTAGCACAGCCTTCCACAGTCCACACCACAGCCCAGACCTGTGAGCCCCTAAGCCAGGCAGGCACCTTTAGAGGGGACCTCCTGTGCTAAGATGCCTTCAAAGAGCCTTTTGCTGCAGCTAAAACTTTCCTGTGGAAAACTGAGCATGTCTAGGGTCACTCTCCCGTATTTATCACAGGCCATATGTGTCTTGCAGCATCCCTATGGCCATTTTAACCTTTCAAACTCACTCCCTGAAGCTTTGAATTAACCGAACCTATGACCTTATACTGAGCATGCTCAGAAATGTGTCTGCCCCCAAAGTGCTTTCCTATGAGAATATGAAGGAGCTCACCAAGTAAAGTCACCCCTTCCTTGGTTCAGGCCACCAATGGGAGAGCTCCCTGCCTGCCTTCATTTGCAGAAATCACCATCTGTCTATCTAGTCTTGGATTTCTCATCCATGCTTGGTTTTGCTCTGCACTCAGCAAGCGGCAGACTCATTCCATCTGGTGCCTACACATCTCCTTTGTCCCTGCCCCTTTCAACCTGCAGGAGACTGAATCCTCAGGTGTGGGACCTGAGAGCCCAGAGGGCCCTGTGTACCAGGAATTTCAGACAACAAGGCACCTGCCTGGGGACTCTTTCCCACAGATGCTGGGATGTGCAGATGGACGGTCCAACAAGTTCATGTTGCAGGGAGGCCTCCTGTTGGGATGACTGGAAGAAAAGAAGCAGAAGGATGGAGGGAAAGCATCACAAGCTTCTGTGTGTGCACCACTGCTCCCCAGCATCTCCACAGGCAATGAGCCGGAGGACCTGAGCTCCTTCAGTGCCTCTGATGCACAGCTGCTTCCCTAACCCCTGGGTTATTCCTGCACATAGGACTTAGGAATCATCTCAGGGACCCCAATCCCTGTATCACAAACAGCATTTGGGCAACTAGAGCTCAAAACACTCAGTTCTGAAGCCACTGCCCCAGCCAATGGTGACTCCAGCACCTGGAGCGCCCAGATGACTCCGTGGCAGGTTTTCCCACTATTAACAAAAGCACATAAACAAGAAACGTAGATGACACCGCATCGAAACAGCATCGTGGGGCACGTGGTCAAAAGCTTTCTGTAGCCATGACTAAAACCAGCTCGCAGGATCAGCTTGCAGGAGGAAAACTCACTCCGTCTCACAGTTCTCAAGGTTTCTGCTGTAGGGACTCAGCCCTGTCACTTCAGCGAGGCAGAGCATCTTGGCAGAAATCCATGACAGAGTAGGCCTGCTCCTGTTAGAGCAGCTGGAGAGGGAAAAGAGAGAGAAGGGTCAGGATGCCAATGTACCCTTCAGAGGAAAGCCTCCAATTTCCTACTTCCTCTAACTTGCCTCTGCCTCCAGCTGTTCTCACCACCTTGCAACAGAGGCATCCATAAGAAACCAGTCCTCCAGCCCATGAGCTGGGGGGACATTCAAGAGCCTGGTCACAGCAACTGATGCTTTGTCTAGCTCCCTTTGTTTCCATTTCTGGCCCTCACTATAACAAGTCCAAGGGAATCATCCCCAGATAAAGTCTCTACAGTCCCTTTTTTTTTTTTTTTTTTTTTTTTTTTTTTTTTTTTTTTTTTTTTTTTTTTTTTTTTGTCTTGTTGTGACAAAGGGCCAGGCAAAATCATGTAAGGACACTCCATTTTTGCTGTGATTTTGAAGGGACACCGCCCATCATGGCTGGGAGGGCACAGCAGGAGGAGCGAGAGGCACCTGGTGGTGTTGCATTTGGAGTCAGGAAATAACATGAACAGAATGGGAAGATGGACTCCAAGCCCTCAAAGCCCAATCCCAGGGATTGACACTTTCATGAGTCTTTGTGGATAGAGCCTTGTCCTGGGACACCTTCCTGGTCCCGGGAGGCTGGCAGCTTCCCCACTAGCAAGCACAGCCTTTCCCAGCTCCTGACTTGTTGGAGTTTTAAGCTTGCACGAGTTTTTTTCCTCAGCCAGCTGCACATTTTTCTGTCTTTCTGTCCCGCGTGTCATTCCTTCTTACTGTAGACTTGGACACAAGCAAAGAGATGTGCACTAACCCTGCCACCCCAGTCTGAGCACCATCCTGCACCAAACCTATTTGTCCGTTACCAAATTTAACCTCACTCAAGTTCTCGAGGCAGGAGCAGAAAGAAGCCAGCTTCTTTACCTGACCTGAGTGACCTCTAGCCCAGAGACCTAGTTCTCTGAAACCTTAGGGGACAGTCCACATTTCCCTTGGCCCTCTCATCCTCTAAACTCACACCAGGATGACTCACTTACAGCATTCTAGGACTTTTCTAGCACAAAATCCCAAACTTTCCTCCCTCAAAACAGTGCCAAAGTCCTAAGGACCACACAGACAGGATCATCACAGAGGGAGACCTATCTCTTGGTATCAATTTTCTCTATTAGTTACTTTTACCCAGCAAAAGCAACTTTAAAAAGGAAAGATTTAGCTTGATACACAGTTTGAGGGAATGCAGTCCATGGAGAAGACATGGCAGTAGAAGCTAGCTGGTAACGTTGAATCTAAGGAGCATAAAGAAGCAGAAAGTGTACAGACCTTAAAACCCAAGGGCTTCACCTCCTAAGAGTTCTGCAACCTTGCCAAATAGGCACCTTACCAAGTGTTTAAACATTTCACATTCAACCCACAACACTGTGCATACATGTGTGTAAACACACACACACACACACACACACACACACACAGAGAGTTCCTAACTAAACAGTGGTTGTACCCATGATTTTTTTTTTACTTTATGATGGTGTGAAGCACAGACACACAATTCTCCTGCCTCTCACTTTCAGTACAGCATTCAATAGACTACATGGCAAATTCCACGCACTATTACAAAATGAACTTTGTACCAGGTGATTTTGCCCAACTGTAGCATGTAAATGCTCTGACATGTTTAGGGTATGCAATGGTCCTCAGTGAATTTAGTATATTAAAGACACCTTTTGAGCTATAACATTTCACTTTAGGGTATGCAATGGTCCTCAGTGAATTTAGTATATTAAAGACACCTTTTGAGCTATGACATTTCACTTTACAGTGAGCTTATGGGGACATGACCCACATAAACCAAGGAGCATCTGCGTAAGAATAAATGGACACGTCTCCCCATCATCCCCCTTAGAGGAGACAGACCACACACAGGCTTGTTTTTCCCCTTATTATTTATTGGAGACTCTACCACAGCCGTATGTGTAAATCTGTCTCATAATTTTTACCAGTTATGGAAAAGCCATAATTTATTTAATGGGTACCCTTCATGAGTTATTAAACACCATGACTGATCATCACAGCCTCTAGGACTCTGCCCCTATTTCTCTACAGCAGTGATGGGAATGGGAGGCCTCCATTCTGACTATTCTATAGGGTCAGGAGAGCCAGGCTGCTGCTTCAAGCCTGCGGGTCCAGTGGCAAGCTCTCTGCCTCCTCTCCAGTCACCACAGCTATCTAAGCTTCCCAGAGTCTCTGAAAGGCCCAGTCAGAGTTTACAGCAACCCATCTGTGTGTTTTCATTTTGTGTTAGAGCTTCTATGCCTGCCCATGACACTGCTTCCAGACAATTTCTTGGGAAGTTGACCTGTCCGGCCCTTCTCAACCACTATTCCTTGGAGCTGCATTTGAGTCCACCCATGAGACAGCCACCTCAGCAGGAGCAGCTGGGCAACTGGAACCCCAAGACGTTACAAGAGCTTCCTTTCCGAGCTGGCCTGTACCAGACATGAGTGCATAAAAAGATAGGTAGAGAGAATGAGATAGATCCTGGCAAAGCAGAGAAAAGAAGGGAGGCAGGGTCAAGCACAGGGGCACATAGCTGTAACCCCAGCACTTGGGGGACTAAGGCAGAGAACTGCACGTCTGGGGTAGCCTGGTTTTATAATGAGTTCTAGGCTAGCCTGAGATGCAATGAGCCCTTCTCTAAGAAACAGAGACAGGAAGAACACTGTGCCCTCTAAGCCTCCATCCCCTGCCTTGGTCTTTGTTGCTATAACAAAGTATCCAAGCTGAGTAACTTAAAGTAAAAGGGTTTATTTGCCTCACCATGCTAACAGAGGAAGGTTCACAACTGCAGACCGTGTATCACCAAGAGCCCCTGGGCTGTCTCACACTTGGCAAAGAATCAAAAAGGAAGCCACAGGGCGGGACTCAGACCTCCATCAGGCCCCACATCCTAGAAGCTCCAACACCTCGACACTGCCATATTGGGGACCAAGCATCCAGTGCATAAACCTTTGGAGAGCACACTGTCTCCACCCCACACCACCACTATACAAAGAGCTCTTGTATTCATTAACTCAAAAGAATTTTCCAGCAAACAAACCATGAATAACAAGACTTTTCAATCAATAAGAATAAATGCTGTTATTGAACGCCTGCTGGTACTGGGAAAACATAGACATCTCTGCTTCTCTATGGAACCTTACAAGGAGCACCACAGTGAGGAAACTACAGCCTAGAGAATTAAGTGCCTAAGTGTGTCAGTCAGTATAGGTGAGGTTATACTGTGGTAACAAACAGACCTAACACGTTCAGGGACATACAACAATAATGGCAAAAGATTAGTTCCCTTTCAATTAGCAAATCCACTCTGCCCCACCTCTGAGATAACTGAATAGCTAGGACTGAAGAGAAGACTCAGTGGTTAAGAGTGCTTGCTGCCTGGGGTGGTTTGAAAGAAGCTAACTCCCAAAGGGAGTGGAACTATAGGATGTATGGCCCTGCTGGAGCAGATGTGGTCTTGTTGGAGGAAGTGTGTCACTGTGGAAGTGGGCTTTGAGATCTCATATACTCCAGCCATGCCCAGTGACTCAGACCACTTCCTGTCGCCTGCAAGACAAGATGTAGAGCACTCGACCACTTCTCCAGCATCACACCTGTCTGCACGTCACCATGTCACACCATGACGATGAAGGACTAAACCTCTGAAATTGTAAGCCACCACAATTAAATATTTTCCTTTATAAGAGTTGCCATGGTCATGGTCTCTTCCCAGCAATAGAAACCCTAACTAAGATGCTGCCCTTGCAGAGGACCAGAGTTCAGTTCCCAGCACCACAACTGCCTTTGACTTCAGCTCCAGGGAACCTGACACCCTCTTCTGGTCTCTGAAGGCAAGTGCACTCACATGGCCATATACATGCACACATGCACATAAATACAAATGCAAATTTTTACGTTAAAGAAAATAAAGAACATTTTCCCCGGCTGCCAGTCTTTCATGGTGATCCTTATGGGGAAGGCAGTGTGTGTGTCTGCTTTTGTGGGTGTGTTTACTGCTTTACTGATGTAAAGGATGCACAAGGCACAGCTAAAGGTGACAAAACACAGGGTTCTAAGTGCCACATGGTCAGATGCATCCCTAGAGGGCTCTCGCAATTCAAACACGGCTTAGGGGTATTTTTTTCTGTTACTTTCCCAAATCCAGGCATTCAGACAAACAACAAAGTTGTGATCTGTAGTGTTCTTTGGTTTCCACGGGCGTTTTCTTTACAGAGAATCCTGCGTAGAGGGCTGGGAAGAGCTGGATAATGACACAGTGTTATTAAACAGAGCTCCCACTGCACAGCTGTGAGCCGCTCGGAGCCTCGGGAAAGAGCGAAATGCACAACAATTAGGAAGTTAGGACTTAGGTGTCTCCCATGGGCTCACACACTGAGCGCTTGGTCTCCAGTTGGTGGCACTACTCTGAAAGACCTGGAACAGGTGAGAGGTAAGGCCTGGGTAGTGGCAGGGGGTCACTAGAGGACAGCCTTCAAAGGTTACTTCACTCTGGCTCCAGGTTTGTGCTCCCTGTTTTTTCTTGGCCACCGTGTGAGGAAGTCTCACGCTCCTGTCACCACAGATAGACATTCTGTCCTGCCTTCCCCACAGATAGACATTCTGTCCTGCCTTCCCCGCTAAGGCAGACTAAACCCTCCTAAAACCATGGACTCCTCCCTTAAGGCATGTGTGAGAGATGGTTTGTCACAGAATGAAATATGAAATACACAACAATATGAAAAGCAACTAGTAAAGAGGTGTTTTGTCTAGGGGGTTGTTTCCTGTGTTTGTAAAGGGATGCTTTTAACTTTCAGTTTGCAGTGGATTAGCTTTTCCTGGTGGCTATATTCAACATCTGGATCACAGAATTCACACACATGTAATAACCAGCTCCCACTGGCTGGAAAGCAGCCACATCAAGCCCCTCCACTCTCTCCAGCTGCTGGTCACACTGCTGCAGCCTACAGCAGTCACCAATGGCCTGGGACTGTCTTCAGTGGGACAGCCCCACGCCCCAATATCCTATCATCTCCCAGGGTTTGGTCACAGCTGGGGCGTGGTGCTGTGGAGCTACAGAAGCCCAGCCTAAGAGAGCAGTTTAGGGCATCACTGAAGGACCATCCAGCTCTAGAGCTCTCTAGAAGGCCTGCCCCCATCTGCCTGGCCCTGCGTCCTCTGCTCCAGCTGAGCACAGGTTCTGGGAAAACTACCTAGGACACTTGACCCCAGCAGTCCTGATCTGGAGTCTGTGTCTCTACGAGCTTTCACGCTGGACTGAGTTAACTGCACAGCACTATCTGCAGCATTTCGATTGGTCCTCAAAGGAGAAAAAGGGAGATCTCTGAAAGGTCTCATTTCTGCTCATTGGTCAGACAGTTACATAACCCTACCTACTTTCCCAAAGCATGAGAGCCAGACTGTCCAGCCGACAACACTAGCCATCCTTTTATGCTTAGAATGTGAAATAGCCCCAAAGGCTTGGTCACCAACTTTTCTGCTTCTGGAAGACGGTAGGAAGCTGAACCTAATGGGAGGAAATGAGGTGTCTGGAGGAGCAGATATTGGCATCCTGGCCCCTCCTCTTTCATATTTATTCTGTCGATTGTGTTCCTTGCAAGACCTCTAACTAATACGCACAGGCAGTATGGGGACAGTCAACCTGATGCCCCCAGAGCGATCATTACCAGGGGTTGGAAAGCCTTGGCCCAGAAACTATCTTAGTAATTTACCTGGATCATTTGGTGATAATATAAACAGCAAAAAAGCAGTGGTGGTGGGCCAGGGCTAGTGTTCAGTGGTGGGGCACTTACCTGGCACACGTGAGGCCCAAAGTTCTATCCCTGTCCTGTCCGAAAAACCAATGGCAGTTGTCACTTATAAGTGTGTTAGCCAACTTTCTGTTATTCAGATACCTGAATCAACTTATAAAGAGAAAGGATGAGGCCAGGCATGGTGTCATACGCCTTTTACAGCAGCACCTGGGAGGCAGAGGCAGGAGGATATCTATGAGTTTGAGGCCCGCCTGGTCTACACAAGGAGTTATAGGACAGTGAGGACTAAATAGAGAGACCCCGCCCCCTCACAAAAATAAAAAAAAGAGAGAGAAAGAAAAAAGATTAGTTTGGGCTTACAGTTTAAAGCAGTGGTCTTCAGCCTTCCTAATGCTGTGATCCCTTAATACAGCATCTCATGTGGTGCTGACCCCCAATCATAAAATTATTTTCATGGCTACTTCATAACTGTCATTTTGCTACTGTCGTGAATCGTCATGTAAACATCTGTGCTTTCCTGGAACCTGTTGTGATCCAGCTGCCCTCACTCCTGCTGACCATCAGCGGAACTTCCTTGTGGTCTGTAATTGACAAGGATGTTTGTGTTCTTTCTGGCTGGTGGTGTTCCACAGAAGCAATTAGAGGTATAAAAGGCTTTAGCTTGGGGAAAAATAAAGGTTGCTGTTCTTCCACCTGAAAAGAAGCCTCCATGTCTCAATCCTGGCACCACTACCCCACCCTCCGCCAGACTCAGCATCCAGGCAGCGCTGGCTGCCGCAGAACTGATCTCAAGCCACAGGCTGAGACATCTGTCCGTGATCAGCTGTTCCCATTGCTTTAGCACTGCGACAGCAAATCACAGCAGGACAATGTGACAGAGTAAAAGTAAGGGTTTGAACCCCTTGTTGGCCAAGTGCTAATCTTTCCTACTCCTCTCGGCAAGGCCCACTGCCCATCTGTGGAAATGCCAAGTGACCCGGAGCTTGGGACCCACTCAAGTCTGCAGAGCAGAGTGAGGGGGCAAGGATGGCTCAACCATAAGGGACAGGCCAATACACAAGAGGTATGATCGCAGCGCTGCCGTGTGCCCACGGCCCAAGACCAAACTCATGCCCACCCTGAACTGTACATCCCCAAGGCCAGGTACAATGTCCAGCGTCGATGAGGCCATTATTAATGGCCTACCAGCGATTTCAGTTCTGTTAATACAAAGCGAGCCACTCAAAGCACAGTGTCATAAGCCACAGCCGCTTTAGCTAGCTCACGATTTCATAAGTTTACTGGGCTGGCTCATGGAGGTGGCTTACCACACAAGTGGCGAGCAGGCTACTTTCAGGAAACATGAGCCAGGCCGGTTCTGCTGTGCTCCATTGGCGGGCTCATCCTCCTGCAGGCTGGCCTAGGCCCTCCGCTTGAGTCTACAGGTCTCAAAAGAAGACTCTGTGTGCAGCGGGTGCTCTTCCAGCCTCTGCAGCCATCACATCTGCGCTACAGCCCAAGATGATCAAGTAACCAAGCTGAAATGTGAAATGGGGGCTGGCTGGGCTTCACTTCCTCATGGGAGATGCACTTCAAAGACAGACCACCAACAAAAAAGGATTTGTGCCTGGGGCCCTGAGACCACAAAGGTCTGCAGATCTAGATGCCACCTTCCACAGTGATTGGGGATGCAGTCAATGGGTAGGTGACTGGGCACAAAAGCGGGAGGGAGAAGCTGATGGTAGTGTCCACGTTAAGCCCCTGGATTTCATCTTTCCCCAGGACCTCTTCTGCTCTTCTAGCAGTGACAAGAAAAGGGCAGAGCTGCAGGGGAGTGTCTGACCAAAGAGAGGATGGCAGAAGGCAGGGGTTAGCCAGATCTGTGCGTATAGCTTCCCCACAACTTTGCCCCAACAGGCCTCTGTGGGCAGCTTTCCCCCCTCACCCCAGGGTCCATACCCCTCCCCGCGCCGCCTCTTGCCCACTCGATCCTGTTCCTGGTCCCCACTGAGGCATGTGTGCTGCACAGTGCGAGGGAGTATAATCGCTGTAGTGATTACTAACAGCCATTACATTAAGTTTTAAAATGTTCCCTTCAAATTGAACAATGTTTTTTCAAAGTCAACAGCTGGTTCGCAGCTTGAATGCAACCGTTAGGATAAATTAAATAAAAAGGGTAATAAAATCACAGTCTAAATTTAATTTCTGAAGAGTGCAGAGGCTCCAAAAAAAACTGCATTTAAAAAATGCCTTTAAAATACAGCTCGAAAAGCAGAAGTTAATTCAGTTGCTGATTATGTCAGCTAATGGACACGCTGGTGTGATTAACCACAGAGCTGCCCTCGTGCAGGCCACACTTCCTGCTCTCTCGTGTTCTGTAAGATGAGCCTCGGGGTCCTCGTGGGAAGGGGTTTTGTTTCTGGACTTGTGTGTTCAGATATCTTTGTGCCTAGAATCCCAGCACTGGGAAGGCAGAAGGGTAGCAAATAAACTAAATGCAAGCCTGGGCTTCTTGGTGAAACCCTGTTTGGCAGGGTGAGGGGTAGAGTTCCCGTCCCTTAAAACAAAATAAAGGTGATGGCCAGGCAAGCCTGTATCCCGTAAAACCTTCCACTGTCTGTGGAAGGCTACCGGCAACTTCCTTGGCAGGATAGCAGGAGCCCCTCCTCACATGCTCCTATAGACTGCAAATTTAATTACAGAAACCTGAGGCCTAAAAGTAATTCACTGAGTGAGCCACCTGGAAAAACCCCAGCCCTGCGGCCAGGTAGTCTCAGCCTCCACACTTTGGAATCGGCAGGCACTTGAACCCCCCACCCAGTAGACAAATGATCGGCTTGGTTGTCTAGACCTCAGTCTTCTCGTTTGTAAATAGAGAAGCCATTCCTCTCTTCCACATCCAGTCCAGGTTTGCAGAGCCCCTGCTTGGAAGACACCCAGGGAGACGAAGGAAGCAGCCGGACCACACGTCCCTGGGAGGGGATAAACAATGGGCAGGATCAGAAACTAATGCATATAGAGAGGGAAAAGATAACTGGTAATTTTAGGGAACCAAGGGAGAGGACGGGGAGGAGAAATCCTGTGGTTCCAGATGTGGTTCTAGATCCAGGAGAAAGTGCATGAGAAAAGGAACTTGGAGTGAAGACCTGGAGGAGCAGAGGAAGTCAGCCATGGAGATGTCTGAAGTGAGTCTAGGGAAGGGAGCATGCAGGGGTCCCAAGGCAGAATGTGCCTAGATTGGGTAGTCAGGGAAAGGTGGGATATGATGGCAGAGAGCAACGGGGGTGACCACCCTATCCGGGGTTTCATAGTCCATGATTTTAGTTACCTGCAGTCAACTGTGCTCTGAGAAGATTACAGGGGAAATCTCACAAAGAGCACATAAGATTTAAATCATATTTTAGAGCCTACAGAGATAGCTCACTGCTGAAGAGCACCTGTTGCCCTTACAGAGGACCTGGGTTTGATTCCCAGCACCCACGGCAGCTCACAGACATCTGTAACTCTTTTCCCATGGAACCCAATGCCCTCCACAAGCATCAGGCACACACGTGGTGCACACACATGAACTCAGGCAAACAATCACATGAAATAAAAAAACCAATAAATCTCTTTTAAAATCTTATTAAGCCATGCACTATTCTGAGCAGTATGATAAAATCATACTGTGGTTTGAATGAGACGCCACCCCGCCACTCCCCACTGCCACCCCACCACTCCCACCATACACCCAGGCAGTTGTTTGGACAGTTTAGGAGGTGTGGTCTCGCTGGAGGAAGCAGGTTGCTGGGGTCAGGGCTTTGAGAGCTTGAGCCACTTCCGGCTTGCTCGCGCACGCGCTCGCGCTCTCTCTCTCTCTCTCTCTCTCTCTCTCTCTTCTTCAAGCTAGCAGCTGAGATGCGAATTCTCCACTCCCTGCACCTGCTGTCACACCTGCGTCCTGCTGCCACACCTGTGCCACCACGGTGGACTCGTATCCCTCTGCAGCCATAAACCCAACTAAGCTCTTTCTTCTCTAAGTTGCCTTGCTCACAGCATTGATTACAGCAGCAGAAACGTAGCCAAGACAGCATCTTGCCCAGACCATGGCTCGCCACTGTGTGCCGTGCATCCACATTGTCCATGCTGTTCATCTGGTACCCACTTCGCTGCCCCACTTACCAGACTGACTGCTGTGGTCACAGCACTGTGTTCAATAGTTTACTTAACATCAGCTCCAGAGAGCAAGAGTAGCGTTGAAAGGAGGCACCTGGGAGCGAAACACAGAATGGATCCCTTCTTGTGCTCTACGGCAACCCCACGCGGCACACAGAAAAGTGTGTAAAGGCTTGAGACAATGGCTTGAGACATCCACTGAGGAGTTGGGACATAGTCTCTCAACATAATTGGGGACGACCATAATAAAATACCACTCAAAGGCTAATTCGGTTATTCCTGTAGAACTTTCCGAGGGCTTAGAATGCATCAGCATGCTTGGAAGGACTGAGCAAAGGGAAGAAGCAAGGCAAGCAATGGGCAGGCAGCAAGCAAGCACTCAGCATATTCACTAAAGGCTGGCAATATGGCTCAGCAGGTAAAAACTCGCCACCAAGCCTGAAAACCTGAGTGAAATTCCCCAGATCCTCATGGTGGGAGGAAAGATCCAATTCCCACAAGTTGTCTTCTGGCTGCCATGTGTGTCTCATGGAATAAGCAGACACACATACATACACTCATACACACACTAAATTAATTAATATTTTAAATTTAAAATTTAAACTAAAAAAATGAAAAGAGAAAGGAGAAAAGGAAGAAAAGAAGGAAGAAGGAAGGGAGAGAGAGAGAGAGAAAGAGAGAGAGAGAGAAAGACAGACAGACAGACTAGCTGCTGCCAGAGGTGAGCTTCTGGAATCTGAGATCAGCTCATAGACACTCTTTTTTTTATTGTTTTCATTTGTTTTTATTGAGCCATACATTTTCGTCTACTCCCCTCCCTTCCTTCCTCTCCCCTTCTACCCTCTCCCGTGATCCCCATGCTCGCAATTTATTCAGGAGATCTTGTCTTTTTCTCCTTCCTATGTAGATCCATGTATGCTATAGACGCTCTTAGAACTGAGTCCTGCCTTTGCTTCTCCCCTAAGTGAAGATGTGGTCTCAGCACTGGAAAATCCAGTTTTGAGACCAACGGAGCCCCAACTTCTAAAGTCCCTCTCACAGAAATGCCCAGGTGGCTGAGCTAAGTTTTTCACTGGTGTCTTTCCAAACATCTAAAGTCGAGGTCACCTCAAGATTGTCCTCCCATCTCAGGAAGGAATGTGGTCAGGAGACTCCCATGAAGGACCAGGGAGAAGCCACAGCTAATAAACAGAATTTATTTCTGCAATTTATTCCTCTACCTCTCTGGAGCCTTACTAGACAACAGGTCAGTTCTAGCAGGATGGGGCTGTGCATTCATGCATGTGCATGTGTGAGCACGCATGTCTACATGTGTGTGCATAGAGATGCATGCATTTGTGTGTTCTCTTATATGCAAATCTGTAGCCTGACTGCAACTTAAAATTATTAACTCATTTCTCCTTTGTCTCCAACCTGGGCAGCAACACTACCCAGGCTTGCCACCAGGGGGCTCCCATGGCTGCCCTTTGCCCCTTCCATCAAAATAGTGGGTCCCAATACATGGAGATGCCTGGACCAAAAAAAAAAAAAAAAAAAAAAAAAAAAAAAAAAAAAAAAAAAAAAAAAAAAAAAAAAAAAGCAGGTTCAGATCTTCACCTCGCATAAACAGACCCATCTCTAATGCCCTATATACCCACTCCTTATTTCTCCTGAATGTCACTCGTGGAAATCCTGGCTCCAAGATTGGTGGGGTCAATAGCTTGAGGTCTCCTGAGTTTCAACAGTCTCCACCCTGGCACCCACCAGATCCACTTCTATGAATGCCTTCTTTTTCCTCTGGCGTCCCTGGGGGCTACCTTTTTGGAAACACCTTGGTCACCCTAACAAACTAGGCCCAACCATCTTTCCTCAACAGACCAACCAAACAGCAGGGAACGATGAGAAGAAGAGAAAGTGGCCGCCCTGGGGAGAGGAGCATAGACTCAAAGATGTCCAGTGACCTTCTAAGTTCATCTTCCAGGTCAAAGGAAGGCAGGAGGTGTGTGGCTAAGCAATCCCAATCAGGGTGGGCCGCCCATCACTAACTAGCCTCCTCTGGGCTTCAGTCTCTGCTGCAGGGTGGGCTAACAAGCAGTCAGAACTGTGACCCTCTGATAGATAAGCTCCTCTGGCCACACTAGATCCAGTCTTTCCCTTTCCAAAGTGGGAGATCCCTAGGGAAATGCCACCTTGGATACATTGTCCCCACAGACAGCACAGGTGTCTCCTTAGAATGTCTTACCTCTGCCATTCTTCACATTTCTAAATCAATGAGTTAACTTAGAAAAAACTGCCTCATCAGTGATGGTGGCTCCTAGAGTCTCTCTGGTCTCCCAGATGACATCCCAGGGTTTGGCGCCAGGCCATGGGGCTTCCTTCCATTCTCCCATTTCATGTTTGAAGCCATAAGGCAGAGCCAAAGAGCTTCTTGCCCAAATTCAAGTCTCTTCCTGTCACTCACTGGCTTTATGGCCTTGAAGCAGTCACTAAATTTCTCTGTGCTTCAATGTCCTGACCTATAAAAAAAAGGTAATAACGAGACCTATGAGCCGGTGTATTTAAACCAGGGAGAACCGTGACTGGCACTCAGCAAGTTGCTAATCAGTGTTACCAACAAGGTCATCGTGATGTACAATGCTCATCAGTACCTGCCCTTGGGGAGGTGACAGGCAGTCCTAAGGGTCCTCTGTGTGTTTGCAGGCCATTTCAGGCTCCATGCACTACATCCAAGCCTCGAGGATCATGCGTCTGTTCCTGCTGCCACCTGGGAGGGTCCTTTGCAAAAGAGACCATCTGTGCCCATCTTGTCCAGATAAGTACCTCTCTGTGGTGCTCTGATCTGAATGTCCTTAAGCCCCAGGTTCATGTTTGGTCCCCAACTGGTAGTGCATTCTTAGGAGACGCTGTGTATTTCAGGAGGTGGAATCCAGCTGGAGGATGTAGGGTCCCTGGATGAGCACAGGCCCTTCTGTCCCTATGCTTCCAGCCTGTAGTGATGTAAAGAACGGCCTCCACATGGGCTCCACCACTGTGGTGGTCTGGCCAAGCTTAGGGGACTAAGTGCCCATGGACCAAACCCTCTGAGACCATGAGCCAGAGTAGACCCTCCCTCTTTCAAGTTGAGCCTGGCACATATTTTGCTCCAGCAACAAGTAACTACACCGTCCATGGAGCTCACACACCCTGCGTTTTCTCTCCCCATATCAAGGTCTCATGAAGACGTTGTTAAGAATGTCGAGTCCTGGACCACCTGGGTTTTTGCGTCTGTGTATTTATGAGCCCATGCAAATGGGTGTAGACACCAGAGGAACACTTTGTGTCTTCCTCAATTGCTCTCTGCTTTATTATTACTTCTTAAAAGATTTATTTCTTTTATGTGAATGAGTACTCTATCTGTTTGTACACCTGCACGCCACAAGAGGGCATCAGATCCCACTGTCGATGGTTTTGTGAGCCACCATGTGGTTGCTGGAGATTGAACTTAGGACCTCTGGAAGAGCAGCCAGTGCTCTTAACTGCTAAGCCATCTCTCCAGCCCCTCTACCTTATTATTTTAATAATAATATTACTGTTATTAAACCATAAGCTCACTAGGCCAGACTGGCTCCTAGAATTCTAGTTCCCAGAACCCTCTTATCCACGCCCCACAAAGCTGAGGCTACAGACACGTGAGTATGCACAGCCATGTTCTGTTTTAACGTGGGTGCTGGGTATTCAAACTCGGATCCTCATGCTTACACAGAAAGTAAAGGCTTACCTGATAAGCCATTGTGAGCTTCCTCCCCTCCACTCTGACAGCAGCCCCAACCACAGACATGGAGGACCAGTACTCAAGGAGAAACTTCCTAGCCCTCCAAAGCCTTCCGATTCACCCAGTCTTGTCAGGGAACCCCCAAACCAACCATGCCACATTATGCAAATTTGCATCATTGAGGCATTTATAAAACACTAATAAAGACTTGCCGTATGATCAAAGTATGGAATGATGCAGATTCTACATTTGCCCCTACCCCCTCGGAAATCGAGTCTGAAGTAAGGCTGCTCGAGAAATGAGAATGTTGTATAAATTCTGAAAAGGCCATCTGCTTATGGGTTAGGAGTCATAGCTAACCCTGTTACCCTTGCTCGCTCTCTCTCTCTCTCTCTCTCTCTCTCTCTCTCTCTGTGTGTGTGTGTGTGTGTGTGTGTGTGTGTGTGTGTGTGAGTGTGTCTGTCTGTCTGTCTGTCTGTCTGTCTCTCTCTGTCTCTGTCTATCTGTGTGTGGTTATACTGCCTCATGTCAGAAACACTTGAGCATGGTGCGGCCCAGGGTTGGGTAAAACGGCTATGTTTGACAGGGTTGCACAATGCCGCCCAGTCTGACCTTAAACTCTCAGTTTTCAGCCCTTCCTCCTCAGGATTGGGGCTCAGAGCTTGTCTCTTACTGCCCTCTCTGATCTTCCCTAAGCTCCCACTGAGCAAATTTCACAGAACTTGGTGAACTCCTTGGTTTCAGTGGCAGGCTTTTGTTTTGTTTTTTTACTACCATAGACCCTTGGGACTCTGATTCACAGTGAATACTCACTCCTTGGAAAATGCCCAAGGGAAGGAACCCAGCAGGGCTATTTATAAGACCCAACTCTCCTCCCTCCCTGCCCACATCAGAGTTGGCCATGGGGATGTACTGTGTTGAATTTACCACAGTTTTTTTCTTTCTGTTGTTCCCAGAGATGTATGATTCGTTTCTAGAACTGAAAAATTAATGATAGTGGTGCATGCCTTTAATCCCAGCACTCAGGAGGCAGAGGCAGGTGGATTTCTGTGAGTTCAAGTCCAGCCTGGTCTACAGCGTGAGTTCCAGAAGAGACTTCAAAGCTACAGAGAAGGCTATCTCAAAAAATGAAAGAAAGGAAGAAATGGAAGGAAAAAAAGAAGGAAAGGAAAAGAAAGGAGAGGAGAGGAGAGGAGAGGAGAGGAGAGGAGAGGAGAGGAGAGGAGAGGAGAGGAGAGGAGAGGAGGGGGAGCTGTTCATTGAAGTTTCAGGGTACCACTGTACCAGTCTTAGCCCTCTCGGGAGGTGGGTGTGGTGACCCAGACCTGTAATCCCAGCACTCGGGAAGCTGAGGCAGGAGGATGGGGAGTCTGAGGGGATCTGAACTACATAGCAAGACTGTTTCCAAACCAAAGGACTAAGGGTAATGACTGCTTCCAACCTCCATGATGCACTGAGCAGGGCCCAAGGGACAGCTATCAGATTAGACTGAAAGAATATTACAGCAAAGGGCACAGCTGCCTCTCAGGTCAGGCCCCAGGACACCTGCCAGGCCCCTGTCAATCCTTAGACTGGGGAGTCCAGTCCTACAAGCTGCAGGGTCAGTTGCTCAGCAGAGGGGACTCTCCCTGGGTGTCAGGAGTCACAAGGGAGTTCTTTTAGCCATGAAAGAACAAACATATCGTTTGCAGGAAACTAGACACAACCGGAGCCACCATATGAAGCAAATTCAGGCAGTCTGAGAAAGACAAATGCCATGTTTTCTCTCGCTTGTGGTTGCCAGACTTTCTGTAGACACATATGACATGAGAGTAGCCGTAAAACTTCCCCGGAGGACAGAGAGGACTAAAGGGAAGGAGGAGGGGTGAGGAAGGGAGGGGAGGGGGCCTGGAGGGAATGGGCTCAGCACACGTACTTGCTGTACAAAAACTAAAACCGTGCCTGGCAGTGCTGCATTTTCTCTGCAGACACTACCATTCCACTGCATCCCCTCTGCAGGCTCTCCCACTCCACTGCATTCCCTCTGCAGGCTCTCCCACTCCACTGCATTCCCTCTGCAGGCTCTCCCACTTCACTGTATTGTCTCTGCAGGCACCCCCACTCCCCTGCATTGTCTCTGCATGCACTCCCACTCCACTGCATTCCCTCTGCAGGCTCTCCCACTCCCCTGCATTGTCTCTGCAGGCTCTCCCACTCCACTGCCTTGTCTCTGCAGGCACTCCCACTCCATTGCATTCTCTCTGTGCATGTGTGGGGTCACTGCTGCGCGGATGGACCTCCTTAAGGGTGGTTTCCTGGAAGTTTCCTTCCCCTTTTCCTAGTCCTGGTCCTACAGCCTCACCAGGTTTCCTGTTGGAATTTGCTGGACTGCCCATTGTGTTTGCCCAGCTTCCTGACGGAATGATACTGTAACAGGAAGCACTTACTGCTCCCTAACCATGTACCGTGTGCTGAGTGAATGGCCATGCGAATATTCCCATTTTACAACTTCAGAGGCAGAGAGAAGTTAAGAGACTGGCCCAAAGTTACACAGCAAGAAGGTAACAGAATGGGATTTGAGCCTGTCTCCTCACTGCCTCTATTCAGCCCTTCCAGAAAAGCTGCGGCCCAGCCATGAGACCTGCAGAAAGTGGGAACCGCAATAATTAGATTAATGACTCACCGAATCCTCACCTTAGAACCTGAGACTCATTGTCTGTTTTGATAACATCATGGTTACTAAGAGAGATCTGCTGTCACTCTGGGTAGGTACAACAGAAGTAGCCAGTATTGCTGTCTCTATCTTACAGGTAGAGAAACCAAGACACACAAAGTCAAACATGTTTCTCACATCACACAGGAAGGCACAGACAGGGTAGATAAGAACACAGTGAGGGGTAGAGATGTGGGAGGTGGGGAGCAGAGCCAACCACACACACGTCCAACCCACCCACCAGTCTTTTGAAATGGGCGGGATCCAGCACCTGCTGGCCTGCCGTCTGTGGCCAGGCCCTGTCTTTGGCTCCTCTCCATCCTCTCTGAGGTCTAGTTGGGAACAGATGTTTTCACCAGAAGCCCCACCCAAACCCCAAGAGATAGCAACCTTCCAAGGGACCCCCCACAACCTTGGTAACAAGAAGCAGATTTTGCCATCTTCAATATTGAGACAAGAGACAGTTCATTAAGCTCCGAAAACCACCTACCACGCCGCAATAACATGACATTGCTCACGCCTAACAACGGTCAAGTCCCAACCTCCCAAGAAGGCAATCTGTGTTCCATTCAGGCTAGACTCTGACCCAGGAAACACTCAACAAACCTCTGAAACCTTGTAAAGTGGGGTTTTGTTTGTCAGTAAAAGCCATTATCTTCTTTCACCTACAGCCTCCCCACTCCCGCACTGGTCACGTTGGCGCTACTATGTGTACTATGGTACTATGCCTGTAGTGCGGTGCCTGCACTGTGAGTTCCTTTGTGAGCTGAGCAAGGGGCTGGAGACTTAAACACTCGCACACACAGATGGGTCATCCTTGAAAACAAGAATGCCCCCTTTATTGTCAGCTTATTTAGGGCTCTGGCCATGCCCCAGCTCTCGGGATCTTTCAGCTGCAAGCCACCAGAAACCACTCCCCTGCCATCAGGGTCTCATGCTCAGAGCAGCTGCAGGATGCTCAGAGCAGAAGAGAACAAGTTGTTTACAGGAGATTCAGGGTCTGGTGGTATGCAGTCTCCAACACTGCACCATCCTGCAAACCTCTGGAGAGGGCATTTAGATCTCTATTAACTCAAACAAGCCTCCAACAGACCAGAACCCCATGCTAGTTCCCGGGCTATTCCAGTTAACCTGCCCTCTTCCCAGTGCATCATGACCCCTTATAACTGGCAGGACTCATCTGTTGGTCCGTGCAGGAAGCTTCTCATGCATACAGATCCCACAAGACTCTCTCCCGGGCTATTCAGGGACATAGAACAGATGCACCTAATCCTGGGCACAGTGGAGGAGGAAAGTTTGAAGGTTCATAGAGAGCCATGGGGTAAAGGAAAGGGAAGGAAAATTCTCCACAAAATATCAGGTTGTGCGTAAGTCTCAGGTGAAGGAAAAGTTAAAAGGAATCCAACCTGTCCCTCAGTCTATCTCAACCACCATTACCACAGTTTGTGTTTGTGTTTCGGTTCTTAAATCTGTTGTTTTGTTTGGTTACTTGATTAGGATTGTCTGTTTGGCAGGCCTGAGAACTGAAACCAGAGCCTTGTGCGTGCTAGGCAAGCCCTACTGAGCTACACCCACACCCTGATTTTTTTGTCTTTTTTAGGCAGTCTCACTTCATAGCCCAAACTTGCCTAGAGTTCTTGGTCCTCCTGACTCAGCCCCTTACTGTGATCCAAGGTGTGTGCCATCAGGTCTGGCTTACCTCTGGGGTTTGGAGATTGACTTTACTTTTGGGGTTCGGAGATTGGGAAGTAGAGCCTGGTGAGAAGTCTTGAATCAAGAAGGTGTGTCCTCTTAGGAGCTGGTGGGATCTAACCACATCCTGTGGTAGCCTTTGCTTCTCTGCTGTCGTGAGAGAGAGAGTTTCCTCCACCATGATGGGTCTCATCATAGGCCTCCGCAACAGGTTCCCAGCTATGAACAGACACTTCAAAGCTGTGGTCCAAAAGGAACTTTTCCTCTCTCGAACTGGGCTGTCTCGGGTGTTTTGTTACAGCAACGAAAATTGGCTAGCTCACCCACTGCATACAGATGTTCTGTAAATGCCAATCACAGAAGGAAGCCGTTGTTGGCTTGGTGATGGTTGGTTAGATGTAATTGTCACCTTGCCACACAGAATCACACGGGAAGGGAGTTTCAAGAATGACTGTTTAGAACGAGTTGACCTGTGGGCTTGTTTATGGGGATTCTTCTTAATTGGGTTAGCTGAGGTGTAAAGGGCCACCCCAAATGTGGGAAGTACAGTTTGATTGATTGGGCCCCAGACTACGAGTGAAGAAAGTGTGCTGGTGGACTGTAACCTGGGACTGTAATCCAAAGAACCCTTTCTTCCCAGGCTGCTTTCCATCGGAGTGTGTTACTACAGCAACTGAACCGAAGCAGGGCACTGTGCTTACTGCATGCCAGGCATCGTTGGTTAGAGCAAGCAATATGAGCACCCTGACAAACCAGCCTCGGGAATCTTGGGATTTTACCCAAAAAGGCACATATTTCTTGCTCACAGATACTCAGTGTGGGGATTTCTGGCATCCAGGGAGCCTGGCTCTACCCAGAGGTGACCCTGTCACCTTCCAGAGCAGTTTGTCATGAAAGGCTATTTTGGTTGTGTCATGTGGTCTCTGTCACGTTGGACTCTGTCATTGTGGCACAAGTGACTCAAAGACAGGATGTTCAAGAATGACGGCTATGCCCAAAGAAAACTGCTATGGAATAATCCTTTGTGTGTGTTGTTCTCGCTGTTAATAAAGAGTTGACTAGCCAATAGCTAGGCAGGGAGAGGTTAGGTGGGAGAACGAAACGGAGAGAATGCTGGGAGGAAGAAGGACAGTCACGAGAGTCACCAGTCAGAGGCAGAGGAGGCAGATGAACATTCCATGCTGAAAAAGAAGGCACTGCCATGTGGTAGAGCACAGATAAGGAATAAAGGTTAATTTAAGTTGTAAGAGCTAGTTAGTAATAAGCCTAAACTATCAGCCAAACATCTATAATAATAAAGGTCTCTGTGTGGTTATATGGGAGTTGGCTGGTGGGACAGAGCTGATTGGCAGGACAGAGAAACCCCACCTACAGAAAACTTTATGGACACAGGCAGCAGCCAGCCATGCTATCTTCCCAGGAGTATCAGAGCCTCCTGCTCTCCAGGGGACAGGAAGGATATCAGGTCCTTAAAGTCAGCACACACAGCATAGGGGAGGGGATGAAATAAACCATCAAAGACCTCAGCCTTGGGGCAGAAGAGCACATGAATAAGGTTTCACAAAAAGTTTCGAGTTCAAACCAAACCCAAAACCTAGCAGTCATCCTTATTGCTCCCTTTTCTTTGCCCAGTGACTGGCTGCTCCATCTAAGCAAGTGGCCAAACAATCACTGCCTGGCTCCCCCGGACACACACTCTAGCCTAGAACCCTATGGAGTCCGCAGCCTGGGGCAGTCCTGGCTTCTGGGTGCCTAGGAAGAGATAGTTTCCAGGGCAGAAGACAGAATGTGTCACTGAATGGGAGTGTTGGCTTGGGTTACACCTTGGAAACAGCATCACAGAGATCTGTGAGCCTCCCACTCTTCCTTGGACGTGGGTGGGAACAACAGACAAGTGATCACCTTTGGTGCAGGACAGTGACCCTGAAACCAAGCCATCCCCACCCAATTCCCTGTTCTACCACTAACCAATTACAGAATCTAGAGAGATTTCTATTCATCTCTACCTCAGTTTCCCTTTCTGTAAAATAGCAATGAGAACAGTACCAAGACCAGTGGGTTGGGGTACACACTTAATTGAATTAAAGTCCTTAGACTACCTAGAACTGTGCCTGGCATCTATAAATGTCAGATATAAACAGTTGGCTTCCCTGATCCCCGTAGCTGCAGGCGCCCATCCCTTGGGAAATAGAATGTGAACAACCAAGGTCACAAGCCTGAGGCTTTCCTTCCACCCCTGGAAGAAACTGCCCTGAAGTGGCATTACTTGACACTCCTGCAAAGAGAGCTGTCCAGATGTCAGCTGCTGCATGTCATCTTAACTGATTGAAACTTGTTTCACCTGGTAACAGCTCAGAACTCAAGGCGCTTCTATGTTCAACATGAACCTACGTGTCGGGGCTGGCTGTAAGCGTTGGCACCTGCCACTCTCAATAGAGCAGATGGGAGAGAGAAAGTCCAAGCCCAGCAGGCTGACGCGGGGAGGGGGGGTGGCCTCTCCTCTGTGGGCTTTGCCTTGAGGTTTGAGGGGAATGCACCAGATCGTCCTGCTGCAGGCTTCTGTGCACCTGGCTCAGGGTAGCACTGTGCCTTATTGTGCTCTCTCCTGTCTCACTCAGCTCCTAATCACTGAAACAGGACCGGCTGGAGGTGGCCCAGGCAGGAGGCAAAGGCCAATCCTTAGCTCCATCCTCCTGCACACTGAAGAGGCCGGATCCCATCCCTGCTTAAGGAGGAAGTTACTCATGGTGCATTTCCATTGACAGCCACCTTCCCCCATCAGGGGAGCAGTCATAGCCCAGCTGCCCAGGACAGTGACCTGGGTGGGGGATGCTAGTGTACTGAACACTTACTCCCTGACTGGTGCACTTATTTGAGGAGGGTGTGGAACCTTTAGGGCCTAGGTGGTAGAAGTAGGTGGCAACAGGAAGGGGGTATCTTTGAATGTTACACCCCTGACCCCAGTTCTGCCTCCCTCCCTCTTTCTGCTTCCTGGCCCGCTATGATGTGGCCAGCCTCGACAGTGCACACCCATCACCACAGACTGAACTGCTCAGCCATACTACCCTGATCTGGGGTCAAAGTAAGTCATTTTACCCTTAAGGCGTTTCCTTCAGGAATGTTGTCAAAGCACTTCAAAAGTAATTTCCAGAATACCTGTGCTGTGACCTCCACTTAGTCAGCTAGAATGAAGCCCTGACCCAGATGATGCATAAAGTTCTTGGGAGAACTCAGAGGTGCGGTTCCAAATGGGATCCCAGACATCGCTGGCAACTCGGATTATCTTCCCCATGGTGTGGAAGGCTCGGGGTAGGCTGTGGTGGTCACCTTACCCACACACAACCTGGCAGGATGGATCATCATCTTGGTGCTAGAACAACTGAGGCTCAGAGAGAAGCCTCTTTGCCGGGGGTCACACAATTGAAAGTAGCTAAGGAGGGCTCCATTTGGGACTATGCTCCCATTCTAACTTCCTAAAAGATAAGCTCCCAGGAACTCTGGCTCCTTGCTCCCCTACACAAAATTGTAAAACTGCGGTGAGATAATTAACCAATTGCCAGGCTTTTGTGAACCCACTTATCGCCATGCACCAGGGAGTGAGACAGTCCTTTATCACCGTCTACGGGGGAGGGGGGAGACCCTCAGACCTGATGGGAGGGAAAGCAGATGCTCACTCAGCTGCACACCCCACACAAATGAGATCATCCCAGTTGACACCTTTAAAATCCCTTTCTCTAGCCTCGTCTGCCTGACACACCTTTAGAACTGCTAGCAGTAATGGATAAATTTATACAATTATTATTTGAATCCAGTCTATGGTCCTTTCTTTCTATGGATTTGATCCATAACAGCAGCAAGGGTCTGAAAAGCCCATCTTCAGACCCCAGGGCCAATCTCTGCTCACCGTCACCTCTACTGTAGCTCTATGATGGGCCTGTGTGAGCCCCCTGAACAAGATCTACCTTCCAGGAGGCAGGGATACCCTGGGAAAAGGCTTAGCTAGCAGGAGGTCTGGGAGAAATTGAGTCTCCCCAGGACCAGTGCTGTGACCATGGGCTAATTTCCTGCTCCTCTATCCCATCCCCTGACATCCCTTCTTCTCCTCCTTCTCCTCTTCCTCCTTTTTTCTTCCTCTTCCTCTTCTTCTCTTTAGCCTTCCCCTCCTCCTCCTCCTCTTCCTTGCCCTCCTCTATACAATAAGTTGAGAAAGTCATTACAATAATCCTCCAAATGAGGCTCAAAGTGTGGCCCCTAGAACAGCTTGGATGCCTACCCTCCAAACTATAAGGAAACTTAGGGGCTAGTTCATATGGGGCTGGGCCCAGCAGCCTGTGTAAAGGCTAAAGGCTGACACTAACTATAGAAGGCATACATAGGGCTCCCTGGGGAATAAGCCACGCCCCCTGCAACAAATGAATTCTTTTTAGGTGCAACCTGGACCCTGAAGAATGAATGGCATGTGGCAGCCTTTCAGCTCATCAACAACCCAGCTAAGAAAATATGGGTCTCCTTCTGAGCATCGCCTGTGTTCTGAGGATGCAGTCCAGTTAGGTAAAGCACTTCACTATCATGCACAAGGTCCTGGGTTCCAACAACCAACATAATAAATAATAGAGCAACGTATAAGCCACTGGTTCTTGGGCTCTCACCCTCCATTCTGCCCTGACAGCCCAGCAGAATCTTCCTGGACCTTTCCACTCCTTTGTGAGGCTGGGCCTTTGAGCTGGGGGACATGAGCAATACTTCAGTTGCAGTGGGCTTGTCCGGAGTGTATGTACTCTGTGAATATGGTGACCATTAGGATCCCTGTCATTCCTGACCACATGACTGCTTCCTAAATCCAAGTTCTTCATGGCTCTTGGAGCACACAGGGGATCTCAGAACCATCACTGACACTGCCTCTGGCCCCAGTAGCCAGAGCCAGAGCCTGAGAACTCAAATATCCCCCAACACACACACACACACACACACACACCCTAGGGCCAGGCTGAGGAGACAGCATTTAAGCTGGCAGGCAGAGGTGGGAACTATAAATATTAAGTTCTTGCCAGGCTCCCAGGGGACTCTCAAAGACAGCCCATTGCCACATGGTCTCTTTTTCTAGGCAAAGGTCACATTTGCGGTTGAATTTCCAAGAGAAATCTAAAATATCCAATCTTGTAAACGTCAGACACAATTTTTTTTTTTGAAATTTACATTTATTTATTCAGAGGCCAGCTTAGGAGGACTGGTTCTCCACTTCCACCCTGTGGTCTTGGATATTGAACTCAGATCATCACATTTGATGGCAATCACCATTACCGGCTGAGTCATCTCAGCTTCACAATTTTTTTAAAAAATTAGGATTCTGCAAGGGCCAAAACAAGCATGACCCAGCTCTCCACAAAGCTGCTTCAGGGGGGCTGAGGAGGTGACCCCATCAGGCTCAGTGGCCTGCTCCCTCTCCTGCTTCCCCAAACAAGAAGGACTCTTTGCAGTCTGCGAGAGATCTGATCCCCCCCCCCAACACATACACATTTCTTGAAGCCCCTAGTGGGCTGCCTCCTCTGCCAAGAACTCTGGATTCTCCTGAAAGAGAAGAATCAGGAAACACAAGGGATCTTTCTTCCCTCCCCTCTGCTCGAGGCTTTCCTCCAAAGCAATAGCTACGTGCCTGATCAGAATAAAAGGGGGGTGGGGTGCAGAGGAAGTAGGTCCAGAGATACAAATATGTCAAAACACACAGCTTTGCTCTCAAAGGCAGATGGGAGGCGGTGGAGAAGTCTGGCCCCATCTGGATGGGTCCCACCCGTCACCTCCCAGCCCTTACTTACCTCTTGGGTTGCTAGCTTAGTGGTCAATGGAGTGAGCACTCAGGGAAGGCCTTCCTGAGGAGGTCACATGGAAGCTCATACCTGAAGGGCAAAAGTCATTCATGAAACCAGGCAGGGAGAAGACTGGCCTGGAAGTGGGAACTGCAAGGACCAAAGGCCCGGGACATGGCAGAAAAAGCAAGAAGGTCAGCATGGGCCAGCACAGTGAGAGGAGGAAGACCACAGACAAAGAAAGAGACCAGACAGGAACTGGGACAGCAGGAAGGGCTAGAATGTCACCATTGGAGGATGACCTTGACCTGACTGACAGTTTAGGAGATCAATCCATGTAGGGACCAAAGTGCAGGAGCCCAAGGGGGACACCCAAAACTTCGAGGGAGCTGAAGGAAAGTGAGGGTAGCTTCCAAAGAGGAGTTAGAGGCAGGGCTTGTGTGCAGAGAAAGCAGGCCTTGGAGGTGTTGTTGTCTGCACCTGGTGGTGGGTCTGAAAAAGAAGAGCACAGGGTGTCCTCTGGTTTTTGCCTTAAACCCTCTTGAGTGTCAGCCTGGGTCATCCAGTCATCTCCTTGTTGAGCAAGTGATGTGGGATTCCCCTCTGTATGCTGTGAATACCGTTGGTTAATCAAGAAACTGTCTTAGGCCTGTGATAGGGTAGAGTTGGGCAGGGAAAACTAAACTGAATGCTGGGGGAAAAGGAGGCGGAGTCAGGAGAAGCCATGTAGTCCTGCAGAAGACAGACACTGGACGGAACTTTACCCGTTAAGCTTCATCCACGTGGCAATACACAGATTAATGGAGATGGATTAGTTTAGGATATGAGTTAGCCAGAAATATGCAAGAATAATATGTAAGAGCTAGCCAATAAGAAGATAGAGCTAATAGGCCAAGCAGTGTCTTAAATAATTCAGTTTCTGTGTGATTATTTCGGGGCTGAGCAGTAGGGAACAAACAAGCAACTCTCCTTACAAGAAAGTGTTTTCTAAACACCTACTGTACCCCAGTGCTTGGCACACAAAGCTTATAAAGAAAAGCTGGTATTTCCAGAGAGCCATTCTCAGTGACCTAGGCTTTCTGTGGCCCCAAAATTTCAGGGGAAGGGTAGGAAAAAAGTGACAGCATGCTTACCAACATGAAAGGTCTGTGCACTGCTTTTGTACACATTGAGCAACTGTTCAGTGCCATGCGTGCGTCAGCAGTAAGAGACACGCCAGGCCCAGGGTCCATTAAATTCTATGTAACTGACAGAAAATCCATGAGTAGAAAGGGGTGTACGCTACATTAGAAAGACTACAAGTATCTGAGGGGAAAGCTAAAAGACAGAGAGGAGGAGAGGGGGCCAAGAAGCCTGAAATGAAAGAGTAGGGCTGTAGTCTTAAGGTTAAACAGAAAGGTCTAAGCAATGGCCTCTGAGCACACACCTGAGAGTAACGGTCCAGGGAAGGAGTTGGGAGGAGGAGAGCATACAGTAGGCACTCCATTACTGCTTCCACCACAGGCTTCCCTGGATGCCAAGGAGGCCAAACAAGCTTGGGATAGGCTCTCACAGGCTCTCCCTACTCCCCAGATCTCCAGCTTCTCCCTGGGCCTGGCAGCACATGAGTTATGGGTCCCACTAGGGGACTGTGTGCTTGGGGGGCATCTGTTCCCTTTTTATTGCTTCTGGCCAGAGCTTTGAAACTCCACCAATCAAATCGCCCCCTTCCTTCCCACTAATGCAAACAGCTGCTTCCTGCTTGCCAGCTCCCCCGCTCTAATCACCAAGGGAAGAATTATAAATAAATGTGTACAAGCAAGCAGATGCTGTCATTTAAAACATTGATCCATCCAGCAGAAATGCCCCACTTAGGACTGAAGTGGCGACTGCCGAGCTGTGTCTCCGTGGCATTTTAATGGAATCAGGCAAACAATGGCAGAGCTTGAGAATGGATTCCAGAGGGCAAGCGAACAAGGAAGAGGGAGGGAGGGAGGGGGCAGCCATGCCTGGTGGCTGTGACATCCCAATTCCAGAGCAGAAGAGAGGTTCCTATCCTAGGCATCCTCCCCACTCCTTCCTCTTCTCCACACTCCCTCCTCCGTTTATGGCATCCAGTCAGATTCAGTCAGTCTCAGGAGCAGTTAAGATTTCTGTTGGCACAATAGTTTCTAAGGACTAAGAGCCTGGGAAATGTGTGCGGCTCCTCCGCGCCGTCCTGGGCGTGCAGCTAGACACATCTCTCAGTCACCCTGTGCTCAGCAATACACTGAGGAGGTGGCCTGGCCCTCCTCATCAGGCCTGGCCCATAATGCCTTCCGAGGAGGCCTGCCTGGCTGTGTCCCCATCTTCTAGTAGAAGAATACTGAGTTCTCTACAGGAGGTGGGACATCCTATGAGGGAGTGTGGGAGTCTGAACCCCCGTTCGTCAATATCAGAATGTGATGGCAGGGGAAAGTCAGTAGATGGACCACTGAAATCTAGAGTGAATGTGTTACTGAAGGGCTTCTAGAATGTAGTGAGTTCCAGAATTCATCACTTACTGGCTGAGCACATGATAAAATAATGTCTAATGATCTCTAGATTCCTCGGCAGTCAGATGGAAGGAATAATGATGGGCCTATTTTTCTTTCTTTTAAAAATTTCTTTTTTATGTGTATGGGTGTTTTCCCCTCACCTATGTGAGTATACCACATATAGTGCCCATGGAGGCTAGGAGATGACATTAGATCCCTGGGGCTGGATTTGTCACATGGGGGATGGGAATCAAATCAGAGTTCCCCCAGAAAAGCAGCAAGTGCTCTTATCTACTGAGGTACCTCTCCAGTCCCAGGCTTGTTTTTCAGATGGGGAGATTGGGGTTAGGGAAGGCCAAGCACCCCGCTGTAAAAAGTACTTACTCAGCACTTGCTGTGTCCCCAGCCTAGTGCTGTATGCTTCCTGCTTATGAGACTTCTTACCTACTAGGTACAGGCCCCTTGGTTTGCAGATGAGGAAACAGACTTAGAGGGATGGATCTACTTGTTCAAGAGGGAAAGGATGAGGAAAGGAGGGGAGCAGCAGAGAGGAGAGGACCAAGAAACAGCAGGGAACTTCACACACACACACACACACACACACATACACACACACACACACCAACACTCTGTAAAGGTTAAACTCATTGCACCAAAGTAAAACATATGGCCACCCAAATCCTCATTTATATTTATGACACCTAATTGGAAGGGATACAATCAGGACAATGACTATTTCAGCACTTTCCAATGTGCAGACCCCTGTGCCAAGACCCAGCTACTCCTTGTGCTGAGAATAGTTTTATGTCAGCTTGACACACAAGCTAAAGTCCTCTGAGAGGAGAGAATAGAGAAAATGCCTCCATAAGAGCAAACTGAAGTCAAGCCTGTAGGGCATTTTCTGAATTCCTGATTGATGGGGGAGGGCCCAGCTCATTGTGGGTGGTGCTGTCCATGAGCTGGTGGTCCTGGGTTCTTTAAGAAAGCAGGCTAAGCAAGCCATGAGGAGAAAGTCAGTAGCAATACCCCTTCACAGCCTCTGCTTCAGCTCCTGCCTCCAGGTTCCTGCCCTGACTCCCTTCCACGATGGACTACGATGTGGAAGTGTAAGCTGAATAAATCTTTTCCTCCCCAAGTTGCTTTTGGTCAGAGTGTTTCCCCACAGCAACAGAAACCCTTAGACACTGGTTGACGGGCACGTGCCTGGCCTTGGTGCACTGGGCTGTCCGTTACCTGCCTCTTGACGGCTGTATTCTGAGGGCCTCTCATCCTGTCACTTCTCTCTTACCTCACAGGAAGGAGCACCCCACGCCACAGGAAGACTCTAGAAACTCTGAGCTGGAATCCCAGAACTGACTACTTGCAAGTTGTCCTCTGACCTCATCATGCATTCGATGACATGTGTGCCCCCACTTCACAGAACCCCCAACACACACACACAAACACACACACACACAGTCAAGTGTGGCAGTATACACTTATAATCTCAGTGCTATACGTGCGCATTGACTGCTGGGTGCTGGGCAGCCGATATTCCCAGGGTGTGGCTCCTGTCATGGAAGGGCTCAAAAGCCCCAGAGGACCAGGACAGCAAGGGCAAAAAGCTGACAGGTCGGAACAGGCACCCCTTGCCCAAGAAGCTTGAAGCCACTGGGGTTTCCTACTGCATATTTTTGAGGGGGTGTGGCTTTGAAATATTTGCATATGTATAATGAAAAATGTTGAAGCTAAACCCAGTCTAAACATGAAATGTGCCTTATCTACCTAATTCGTAGGTGACTTAACTTTTTTTTTTTTAACAATGCTCAGAGTTTCCAAGTTTGGAAGACTTGGGGTTTAGGGATTTGGGCTAAGGATGCTCTTGCCTGGGCTAGGTTAGTGCAGAAACATTGGTCAGTGTTACTCTGTTATGCTTTCAGTGATCTGGTCAATGAACTCTGAGGTGCTGTCATTTGGGGCTGTTTTAGTGATGAGGAGAAATGATGAGGTTGCTCAGGGCTGGCCAAGTGGCAGAGATGGAACGTAGAAGGTTTGTTCAGCTTCCCTACCTATGAAGGAAGGTATCGAAGAAGACATACGGTACACTCTTGTGTCTGCAAGGCTAGTTTTATAGATGTGTGGGTGCTCTAGTCTGGATGTGAAAATGTCCCCCTAAAGGTCCATGTGCTGAAGGCTTGATCCTCATCCTCGTGTAAGAAAGAAGGCTCGTTTGTGCCTTCTTTTGTGTGCTGGCAGTGGTGATGTAGAGATTGAAAGGGGCCGGGGAATCCCATCCTCTCCCTCCTGACCTTCTTCTTCCTGGCTCTGAGGGGAGTGAATTTTACTTCCCACATTGCAGGCCCAAAGAATAGATCAACTAGCCATCGACTGGGGCCCTCAAGAACATGAGGCAAAATAGAACTTTCCTCTTAAAGAAATTATTACAGGGCAGGGGCTGACACCAACATTTGTGTGTGTGTGTGTTCAGATATGCAAGCGTGTGCAATGTGGAAGATGCAGAGGTCAGAAGGCAAGCTTGATTAGATGTTTCTCCCCAGGCATTTTCTACTTTTATTTCAGACACGGTCTTTCACTGGCTTGGAACTTTGCCAAGTAGATGAGGCTAGTTGGCCAGTGAGCTCTACAGACTGCATGTCTCTGCCCTGTCTCATCATCTCTGGAGTGAAAAGTTCACACTATGCCAATAGTTTTCCTAGGGATCCAGGCTCAGGCCCTCAGGCTTGCAAAGCAATCCCTTTGCTGGCTGAGCATCTGTCTCCCTAAGCCATGATGGTTGATTCCGATTGTCAACATGACAGGATCTAGACTCGCCTAGGAGGCAAATCTCTGAGCATGGCTAGGAGGGAGTTTCTAGATTGGGTTAATTGAGATGGAGAGAGCCACCCAACTGTGAGCAACACTCTTCCATTGACTGGGCTCTGGGATTGAATAAGAAGGGGAAATCTGAGTAATGGCACCCATCCCTCTCCACTTCCTGATAATGCATGCAGTGTGACCTGCTGCCTCGCATTCCAGTCACCATGTTGCCCTTTAGGCTGGACTGGAAGTCAAGATCAATCCTTCCTTACTTAGGTTGCATTTGTCAGGCGTTTTCTCGCCACTGTGAGAAGCAACTGATGCACACGGGAAAGGAAGACCAAACAAGACCTTTTTATCTTCCCAAGCCCAAGGTAGTGTATTGGGCAGCTCTCTCTCACTGGGACAAAACACCCGAGAAATATCAACTTTAAAGGAGAAAGGGTACATGAGTCTGGGCACAGATTCCTCATAGCTTTAGATGTCTAAGTCCAGGGTCATTTTGCCCCATCACTCTGGGTCTGTGCTAAGGCAGAATGTCACAGCAGGAGCCTGTGCCGGAGCAAAGTTGTTCACCTCTTGGAAGCAGGGAAGGAAAGGCAGAGGAGAAGCAACTAGAGTCCTAAGACACCTCTAAAAAAATCTACTTTTTCCAAAAGAGAGTACCCATCACCTAAAATTTTCATTAGCTCTTAAAACAATGGTTCTAAACCTGTAGGTCACAATCCCTTTCATATATCAGATAACCTGCATATTGGTTATTTACATTACAAATCATAACAGTAGCAAAATTAGACTTCTGAAGTAGCAACAAAAGTAACTTTGTGGTTGGGGGGTCACCACAACATGAGCCTTAGGACAATTGAGAACTACTGTCTGAAAAACACCATCAGGTGGGAACCAAGCTATCCACACAGATACTGTGGAAGTCACCTAAGATCCAAATCTAATAAAAAGCAGTGATCCCTGGAGGTATTAGGGCGATGGGACCCTGGAGCTCTCTGCACCACCTGTAGACATCTGGAAAGTCTGGCAAGTCCCCGCCCCTCAGTAGTCCTTACTGCTGCTTAATCTCAGGGAGGGAGGGACCTCGTGCATCTGGTAAGTCTCAGGGACTTCCTGAGTCTTATGGGGCCTCTCTTTAGAATCCCTTGAGTCCCAAGGAACTTCCCTTCAGAAGGAATATTTCAATTCAGAGGAAACTGCTACTCAGAACCTTTGGGCCCCCAGGCAAAGCAGGAAAGATGGCACAGCATTACTAGGAGCTGGAACACATGGGGTTTGAGACAGGTCAAACAAGAGAGATGACTTGGGATGCCCAGCAGGCTTTTCTTGGAGATAGATCATTAGGCCCAGTCCATGGAGGAGGAAGATGATGACAGTAAGGCTGTCAGCCAGCCTGACTGTGTCTGAGTTTTTATTGTTGTTCTAACATCCAAGGTCATTTTTATTTGGAAATCCTAAGGTGACTGTGACCTCCTTGCTGGGGTTATTGCAGGTTTGCTCACCAGCTCCTTGCTGAGGCAATGATGTAACTGGAATAGGGCATAGCCTAGTAACCAGCCCTCCATCACACACAGAGAAAGAGCCAGGCATTGGGAGGTCTCCACTCTTCTCTTTGTGGAACTGAAGTGCATTAAATGTCTCTCGCACAGCCACGCTAAATGTTGTTTTTGAGTTTAGACTCTTGTTTGTATATTTTAAATAAATTTCATAATTAAGCCACAAATGTTCCCATAGCACTTGGACATATTTAAATTATAGGCTTCTGATCTAATGGAGAAAAATCACAAATATGGGCACTAATGATTCCTTTTGTTTGTTTGGTGCCTTTCATGGCTCTCAAATGGGTCTGGCGGCTTAATGGCCAATTCCAAAGCTGCTGGGAATGGGGGCGTGTGATAAAAAGATGACAGGAAGTAAAACCCCTACAGTGGCGAAAAATTACAGTTCTTTTAAGGAGACATTTTCTTTATGCCTATAATTCATCATGAGCTGGTTCTGAATACACAAACAAGGCCAGCCGTGTCGCTCAGCAGGAGAGCGTGTTAGTCTATGTGAGATCCTGAGTTTTATCTCCATCCTGAACGAAAGTCATAATCAAGCTGACAAAGGGGTGTTTGTCTCTCTGGCTGGCAGCGGTCCGTGCCACATGCTGCTGCCAGATCCTATTCCCAAACACCGTGCGAGAGAACTTTGGGACCTGCAGGTTCCAGGTTCAAGTCTCCTTCCGTGATGGCTATGGAATTTGTCTGTACAACTGAGAATCTAACGTCCACCCGACCACAGTATCTCCATAACCTCTCACCCACTAACCACTGTCAAATAAAGATCAAATTCAAGCCTAGGAAAGAGAGGTTTTGTTTCTTATCTGAATGATATTTGAAAGGAGGAAAGAGATGCAGCTGGGGCTGGACTTCACTCCCTTCGGGGGCTCTTCCCTTATATATTTCAGCCATTTTGGTTATCTGCCCCTTTTATAGCTTTGGCCTCCTGGCTGCTACACCTAGTTCCCCTTCCTCCCCTCTTCTTTTCCCTCACTCCTCTCCTCACAGGGCTCAGGGACTCTCCCAGATGTCCCTACCTCTATGGCTCCCTTTTACCTACAACAAACTTTCTCCTCCACCATGTGCTACCTAGGAGCAGTCATCTCCTTTCCTTTTTATTTTTTTTCCACTCATCTATTGCAGTTTGTGGCCAGGAAGTCTGCAAGTGCCCTTGAAGCACAATGAATAAAAACTCAGAGACAGATATTGGGGTTCAACCTGAAGACCAGAAAAGCAAAGCAGCCAGCCACTGGCTTTTACCCCAACCTCAGTCCAAAAATGGTGATCCTGCCTCCAGGAAACCTCAGAATGAGACTGGGACTGAGAGCTGTCTCCTCCTGTTTTATAATCCTCTCTAGTGCTGGGATTAAAGGTGTGCACAACTACCGTCTGGTTTCTATGGCAAACTAGTGTGGCTACTGGGATTAAAGGGGTGTGTCATTGCTGCCTGGCCTGCAAGGTTGGTCAACGTGACTGTTTTACTTTTCTGATCCTCAGACAAGCTTTATTTATTAAAATACAAATGAAATGCCACTATGTGCCTTGAAGATTAGACAAAAAGATCAGAGAGAGAAGGGTTGGGAGAGGAACATATGGGATTCAGAGGTCAAGGTTAGATATCTTCCCAAATTGCTCTTTACCTTACCTTTGAGACAGCCCCTCTCCCTGATCCTGGATCTCACTGATTCTGTTGGACTGACAGGACAGCAAGCCCGCAATCCTCCTGTCTTTGCCTCCCCAATCCTGGAATTGTACGGAACCTGATCCTACACTTGGGTATTGAGGACTTGAACTCAGGACCTCATACTTGCAGAACAAACACTTTACTGACAGATCGTCCTCCAGTTTGAACTTTTCTTTCACAGAGAAGAAATTCAAAACGAGAAAACTCAGGGAGTGAAATGAAGAGGGAAGGATGCTGGCCTAGCAGATCAGTCATTGCACCCTGGTGGTGCGGGAGAATTGTCTGTATTCTGTCAATCATATTTTAATAAAACGCTGATTGGCCAGGCAGGCAGTATAGGCGGGAAAGCCAGACAGGAAGTAGGAGTGGAGTAAAGAGACTGGGAGTATTCTAGGACACAGGAAGCCCTCAGCCACTCCTACGCAGATCACTGAAGAGGCAGCATGTAACTGGCCCAGCTGAGAAAGGTACGGAGCCATGTGCTAAAGTAGATAAGGATAATGGGGTAACATAAGTTATAAGAGTTAACAAGAAGCCTGACCTAATGAGCCAATCAGTTTATAATCTTATGGAGTCCTGTGTGTAATTTCTCTTTGGGATTTGCCGGCTGTTGGGGTACCGGACGGGACGGAAACCCCAACAAGCCAGCCCTCATGTTACAGATGGCGCCAACGTGGATAACTGAATCCACAGAAAGCTTGAGAAAGTTTGGGAAAGAATAGAGTGAAGCATGTTTTCTTGGTGGCAGCAATTTCTCAGGTCTGCTCTGCTTGCTAGAGGCAAGCAATGCTCTCATTTAGAGAGGCTTCCTGACTCAGCTTTAGCTGCAAAACTTTGTAGCTCATTAAGAGGTCCTGCCGCCAAACACTTAAATGGTATTGATGTAAAGCTGAACGCATGCTTTTCGGTTTTCAGCCGTAGCAGGAGAAAAGCTGCGCCGTTTTAAAATGTCGGCTATCTGGGCTGTCCTGCCAGAGCAAACTCTGACTCTTTCAGGCAGGCAGTCCGACTGAGTGTGGTCTGTGAGCAGAATGCTGCAGCTTGCTTGCTGGCAAGGACCTTGAAACGCCATAGAGTTGTGGCAGTGAACACAGCTCTGGCTGGTACCTCAGCCTTGAGGCTAAAAAGCTAAGGAATGAGCTGGATCTAGCCGTCAAAGCCACAGCTCTCCATATTGCTTAGTAAATTAAAGACTCATATGGTCAGAAAAAGAAAAATATACAGTAAAGAGAGATTCAAAGAGGAAGAAAACCTCTAAATGGTTTACAGTGAGTATATGCAGGCTAAAAGTTAAAGTTCTTAAAGTTAAAAGGAAAGAAAGAGTAGTTGGGTGTGGTGGTACACACCTTTAATCCCAATGCCTGGGAGGCAGAGGCATATTGACCTCTGTGACTTCAAGGTGTGGTAGCACACGCCTTTAATCCCAATGCCTGGGAGACAGAGACAGACAGATCTCTGTGACTTCAAGGTGTGGTAGCATACACCTTAACCCAGCACTGGGGAGGCAGAGACAGAGGAATCTCTGTGAGTTCAAGGACAGCCTGGTCTACAGAGTTATTCCAGGACAAAGATATATACAGAGAACCTGTCTCAAAAAGCCAAAAGTTAAAAATAAAAATAAAAGAAATAGAGGTTGAAATAAAGCTGCATAAAGATGGAAAATGCACAGAGAATCTTCATACTGTATGCTATTATGCTCTCTTTAAATTGTTTGATTGCTGAGGAAGGAGCAACAACTGCTAAAAGACTTTTGTTTATAAATGATACTAAACTAACCCAAGATAGGTATTTTGAAAATACCTTGGCTTCAAAACTGAAGTCAAAAGGTATGCTACTTTGGAGAAGAGATTTTGCTTTTGTTTCCACAGAAAACGAGAGGCTCTGGATTTATTCAGAGTTAAGAAAAATCACCTTTGACCAAGGGAGGCCACCTGAAAAATCTCCGACAGGAATAGATGGCCCAGATGTCTGAGTTCTTCATCCAGAACAGGTTCACGACTGCTGCCTGAGATGATCAAGACTCACAGGATACTTCAGTCAGGACTTGATGATAACTCTAAGTTTTCTTTAGGTCCCCATAAGATCATCAGCACCCCCAACCAGCAGGAAGTAGCCTGAAATACTACGCCCACATTCCCAACAAATGGACTATGGGTATTTTCCTTTGTTTAAAAAAAAAAAAAAAGAGGGAAATGGTGCGGGAGAATTGTCTGTATTCTGTCAATCATATTTTAATAAAACGCTGATTGGCCAGGCAGGCAGTATAGGCGGGAAAGCCAGACAGGAAGTAGGAGTGGAGTAAAGAGACTGGGAGTATTCTAGGACACAGGAAGCCCTCAGCCACTCCTACGCAGATCACTGAAGAGGCAGCATGTAACTGGCCCAGCTGAGAAAGGTACGGAGCCATGTGCTAAAGTAGATAAGGATAATGGGGTAACATAAGTTATAAGAGTTAACAAGAAGCCTGACCTAATGAGCCAATCAGTTTATAATCTTATGGAGTCCTGTGTGTAATTTCTCTTTGGGATTTGCCGGCTGTTGGGGTACCGGACGGGACGGAAACCCCAACAAGCCAGCCCTCATGTTACACCCTGGGGTCACCCCGTGTGTGGCTATATGAGGACCAACATCCAGGGACCTAATCTGTCTCTCTCGCATTTTGTTAATAAGTGGAGACAAGTAGTTAGGATAATTGCTTACTAAACACAGCATGAAATTTTGGAGGGACTGTCTGGCCCATCCCAGGGAATGAAGTAGCATCCTGGAGTTCTAAGTGCTATGGGAAGGATGTTTTTCTGCAGTAAAATATTTACTGCAATACAAAGGGATGATAAGATGTGTTTCTTTCCTGTTTTCCAAGGGTATTGTGCTCAGGTAAATTTCAGCACTCAGTGAGGGAGGTAAGGTAAGCTGGTTCAGGGAATGACAGATTTTTGCTCTTTATTTCCTCCCTCCATACCTGGGGTCGGCGATAACAGCAACAGCTAGCTATGGCTTTGAGGTTTCAAACGGTGTGCATGCGTTCTAGTGAGAGGCGTTAGACTTCCTGGTAGATACACAGATATGGAGAGGAGCCATGGCTACTTAATAAGGTATCACACTTTCAAGATGGCCGACTTCTTCCTGACCCTTCTGACTTGAGACAAAAGCCTGACATCTTACAACAAAGGCCTTGTAGGCTTTGTCTCCCATTAGAAGGATTCCTGTTGATCCACTGGCTCAACAAGTTTAAGAACCAGATCAGGGCATATCATCATCTTTAAACCACCAACCCTGCTGGGTGATGGTGGTGCGTGCCTTTAATCTTGGGAGGAGGAGGTAGGTGCATCTCTGGTAGTTCGAGGCCAGCAGCGCAAGTTCCAGGACAGGCTCCAAAGCTACATAGAAACTCTCTCTGAAAAACCAAAACCAAACAGAGTCAAAACAAAAACCCACCACCCCTAAATTAGGGAAGGAATTAAAAAAATAAAAGTCTCGTAAAGAGACTGGAATTTTCGGCTTTCCAACCCCACCCCACCGGCTTTGTAGAAAGTCTTTTTCTACATGTGTTTGCTGCTGTCTGTTGTGTCTCTTCCTGCCTTTTAACCCTTTAACTAGCACAGAAAACAAGACTATATCACCAACCACAGCACCTAGAAAACGACTGTTCCCTAGCGCTGCCCTTGGGCAAACATCACACCCCCTTCCTCATCTCTACTTAGCAGGATTGTTAAGAGGATGAAAACCTCACCAGCTCATCCCTGATGAGCAGTAAATAAATTCCCCATGCTTTTCTGACCATACTCCAAATCCAAGGCTAGCGGAGCTTTACAGGGCATCAGCTGCTGCTGCAAACCCAGCACCTCTGGAACCCACCGGGAAAGAATGCTCAAAACACAAAATTCGCGGTGATTCCCACGCCATCGGCACCTGCTTATCTCTGCACGGAAACCCGTGCCACCTCACCGGAAGCAGCCTAGCTTCCCTACTTGGGGGTTCAAATTATACAGGTGATTTTCAAAACTTTGTGACCAATCTTCTTTCACCTAGGTTTCCTACGACGTAAAGTAGGGAGAACTAATCATCTGAGTTGGAAGGATTAGGTAAAATCTTGGGTGAGATTTTTGGCAAGGTACGACCCGGAAAAAAAAGAACAAGCTGCCGAGCCTTTGACCCGAAGAGGGCGGGGCTGGACATCGATCGCTCGGCGCTCCTCTCGGCTCTTGTCGCGATCAGCCGAGTCGGGAATGATCGATGCTCCTCGGTGTAGTTCGTGAGGACGAAAAGGCCGGCCGTGGAATCTTCGCCCCGGCGGAACCAGTCGATGCCAGCGATGAGAAATACAGCCCCGTCCGAGAGTCGGAGAGGTTAGTTGACGCTCCGCAGAGCGCTGGCAGCAGGCGCCACGCTCTAGCTCCAGAGCGGGCGGGCGGTGGGACGGCTTCGCGCAGGCGCTTTGGGAGGACTGGGAGCCGCTGGAGAAACTACGTGAGTTGTAGCTGGTTGCTAGCGACTAACGGATTGGGGAAAGTGTCAGCGCATTACGTAAACTTCTAGGGGTATTAGATTGCGCATGCACGCAGAACTGCTTCGGCGACCGTACTGCCGTGCGTCCGCGTCATTGTGATGTTTCCCTCCACACCCACCTACTCTTCCCTGTGTGACTTCGATTAGTTTCAAGTGTGGGGACAGGCCGAGTGGCCGGATGGACCGCACGACATGCCTGCGTCTTCTGTCAGGAAAGTGTGGCTTTGACCACTGCTGGAAAAGGGCCTCTCTCCAACCTCCACCCTGGAACCGCCCAAACCCTGCTGTCCCCCGAAAGCAGAGGCCCGCGCGGCCGACCAGAGACTTCCTGGGAGTGAGGGCGTCTTCTGCCTAGATCACTTAGTCCTCCAGACTGAGCAGGGAGGCATGAGCAGCGGGTTTTGGCCTGTGCTTTGAGAAAAAGGATTGCGCGTGTTTTCCTACAAGTTTGTTCACGCTAAGGCCTCCAGCAACCCGCTTTTTCTGTGTTCTCACAGCAACCAAGACTGGTTTCTGTAAACCGGCCTGTGAAGAGTACAGCCTGCCTGTTGCTGGCTCCTTTGTTCTTGGTGTGAGCAGCAGGAGGCCTTAGCTCCTGCTAGGTTGGTTCACTTATGGATCCCAACAGAATCACTTGTTTCTACACCAACAAACAAGCCTTTACTTAAAGACCTTTTAGAATAGGGTCCCAAAGAAAAGCTGCTTTCTGCAGCCAGCAATGGACCTTACCTGAAAGCGGCACCTTGACCTGACAGGTGGCCACGGAGCACCTGAAGGCCGCTTTGCGAGCAAGGGCACATGTCATGAGACTGTACATTGAGAGCCGCTACCACCTTCAAGAGCAAAGCACAAAGCCTGCTATGGCCAGCAGGACATCCTTAAGGCCTGCCGATACCTGTTACATTTTGGGAAGAGAAACGTGTAATGTGAGCGAGCATATGAAGCCATTGAGACTAATACATGTGGCCTGTGTTTCGGTAAGTAAAGGGATCATTTTACCAGGAATGATCCCAGATTATTTCTAGGCACTTAAATTTATAGCATCCTAGTTTAGATGGCAGATTCCATAGTTAGCCCATCTGTACCTGATTATTAGAAGGTTATTTACCCAAATCACAATAAACTCTTTTTTATGGTACTCTGGGGAGCCAATTTTTTTAAGGCTTAAAATTTAGGTGCAATGTGAAAGACTGATTTATACACCGTTTAGTTAATACAGCCTTTTCTAAGAGTTCCTTGAGAGGTTATAGGAAGTTAGTCCATACTTCCAGCCAGATCACAGAGCCACTCAGGTTGGTCCTATCTATATCAGATCAGGGTTTGGGAAAACATGCAGGCACTGGAGCGTTGACTTGAAACCTGGGCTTGAGGCCATAGAGAAAGGCAATTATTCCACTGGACATCGGACCACAACATAGACAAAATTCTTGTAACATTGAACAACACAGAAAACATCACATGGGAAAGGAATGGGATACTTTTCAGACATCTTTAACAGTGTTACAAAGTGTCACTGACTGGCTCCTACTGACCCAAACAATGACCCTCGTTGTTTATCAACCAGAATTCTTAAATGTTGCTTTCAACTTTAATGGTAGAGTTTAGAAATTCGCTTTCAATTTCTGTAATTACTGCTTTTAGCAAATAATTCAATTCTGTTGTCTGGGTGAAATACATGGAAGAGTACATGACTGGAGATTATAGCTATGTATTAGCTTTGATTATAAAAGTTGATTACGTGGCAAACCCAACACAAGTAACATTGATTGATACAGTGCTCTCTTATAGGCAGACTAAACAAGCACTCTGAGTCCACAGTAGCATGGCAGTCTGTTGTTTGGTTGTTTTTACTCTTTGGCTGGATGTCTGTTGTGTAATACAAGGACAGTGACTGTTTAAAAGGGCCAACTAGGTTCCGGGAAAGGCTGTGGAGGCAGCCATGCGCCCACTGAGGCCAACATTCCACTCACCATGGAATTTCCCCACACTGCCAACATAAGACCCTGCGGGCAACTGTGTCTAACATCAATCAATAGTCCTGTCAGAAGCCACTTAAAGTAGCCACCAAGGCCGTCTGACAGCTATTATGGGACTGAAACTTATACACCTAACTGAAACGCCCACATCTGGAAGACTGTCTATTAACGTCAGCTGTATTAAGACATCTCTGAGGACTCTGCATTTCAACAAACAACATTCCTAAGGTGGGGCTCAGCGAGGGACCACTCTTGCTGCCAGGCTTGACAGCTTGAGCTCAACTCCCAGGACCCACATGGTCGAAGAAGAAAACCCGTCCTGAAGTTATCCCCTGGTCTCCACACATAAACCATGGTACAAGCTCACCATAACACATGTGCGCGCGCGCACACAAACACACACACACACACACACACAAATTAATAGGTGTCATTTAAATTGCTTTTAATTACTAGGGCTAGCTCATGTGGCTGAGAGAGGATGATTTACTACAGCCAATGGAGGCTGTCTCCCAGAATGCTCTTTCCCGTAGTCTACAGCGTGAAGTCCTTCTCTTCAAGGCCTTTAAAAGTCGCAGTATAGAAATTGTAGGCTTCTGAGGCAGCATGAAGAGACAAGGAGAACCCAGCGTCTGATGTCAACAGATAGGAGTGTTTACTTCAGACAGTGAAGGGCAGACACTCTGCCGTGAGAAAGGGGGTGCCTGTAAGAGAAAATGCTGGGGTGCTGGGCTTAGGAATGAGGAAATCGTTGCAGCTGTAGGGCCATGTGGGTCTCAGTCCCTGTTTCCTGGAATTCTCTGTTTCAAGCAAGATTATCTTGGGAGACAGGCTCTCTCTGGAACATTCATGTCTGTAGCTGTGATGACTGTTCTTGGTTATCAGCTCAGCTACATCTGGAATTAATTCAACCCCAAGTGACTGGGTATACTTCTGAGGGATTTTCTTAATTAAAGCATTTGAAGTGCAAATACCACTTTTAATCTGGACCACCCCAGCTGGCGGCCCGTTTAAAAGACATGGAAGAAGGAAGCTTTGCTCTTTGCCTGCTTGCCCTTACTTTTGATGGCAGTTCCATTCTCTCACTGGCGCTAGAGCCTAGTTCTTCAGAATTCCAGCATTACTGAAGGCCAACTAAGACATACATCTAGCCTCATGAACTGAACAATTACTGGATTCTTAGACTTTCCGTTGGTAGACAGCCATTGTTGGACTAGCTGGATCACAGCCTGTAAGCCACACTCTAATAAATCAATAAATCACACACACACACACACACACACGTCGTTTTACCAGTTCCGTTCCTCTAGAACAGCAATTCTCAACCTGTGGGTTATAACTGATTTGGGAGTTGAACAACCCTTTCATAAGGGTCACAGATATCCTACATATCAGATAGTAACATTACAGTTCATAACAATAGCAAAATTACAGTTATAAAGTAGCAACAAACATAATTTCATGGTTGAGGGGGTTCACCACAACATAAGGAACTTTATTAAAGGTTCACAGCATTAGGAAAGTTGAGGGCAGCTGTTCTAGAGATCCTGACATAACAGCTGAGTCAGGTTGCATCCTATAGGAATCCTGTTTTACAACCAAAGCATTCCATCATCCTAAACCCTGATGTGTAATCCAGGGGCATCATCTCTTAACTGCTTCATGCTGAGGTGGGTCGTCATAAGGGGTAAGGAGAAAACATGGGGGTTTTCAGGGTCTTTTGACTTTAGGTGTATGTTCCTCAAGCCCATATATTGGCTCTTTGGGCTCATCTGGTTCCAGGGCTCTGAGGTAGCAGCTTTGGTCAGTAAGAGTTGAGCGGTGACTGAGGAGGTGGGGGCCTCTGCTCTTTGCCACAGCAGATTAGAGAGGACAAAGGACAGAAGATTAGAGCTGAAACTGTCATGATGTGGGGCCCAATGCAGGGGCTTCTCCGTTTTCCCCAAGTACCCCAGAAGCCTGCCCAGCTTGATGTGGGCATCTGACTCATGAATCTGTTCTTCCTTTTAACTGTCTGGCATCCTCCCTTAGATATCTGATAAATTTATGTAGAAGCAACATTCTTCCCCTAACATAGCACAGATTTCCCCTTTCTCTGCCATAATGAGATCGGATCCCACTCTGTTTTGTAGCACCATGACTGTTGGGTCCAACTGAGTCTGGAGTTTTTTAATGCTGTCTTGTACCAGTGTAAAATCAACCTTGTTTTGTTGAGCAAGTTGGCTATGTTGTACTTGTTGGAGTCCAGTGGTCATTCCCCACAGGGTCACAACCCCTGCCATGGTTACTCCCAATAGGACTAGAAGTGATTTGGAATCCCTTGGTTTAGATAGGGGTGGACTGGTCATTTATTTCATTCCCAGGGATGACTGTAAGATCAGGAACTAAGTATTTAGTTTAGCACATGGGGTAATTGAGGGGTAGCTAGATCAGAGGTCTTCCTTGGGGCATGTAACATAGGCATCATCAGAGGCTTTTGAGTTGGAGATTAGCCTACTGTAGTCAGGCAAGGCCCAAAGACAGGATTTAGACACAGAGTCATTGGTTAAATGGATTTTGGTTAAGCCTATGCCCAGCTATGTAACTTGCCTTACCCTCAGGCATATCCAACAGTCTCTTCCAAGCAGAATTTTAGAGAGCATTTTCATGGCTACGGTTTATGCGGGCAAGCATTTTAAGAAAGGGAACCTTGGGGTCCAAAGGTTTGGTTGGGGTTCATCTAGCTTGATTTTTCTGAGGAGAGAGAACACAAGACTCCCCATGGATCCAAGGTATGAATAGGGACAAAGATGTCAACAGCCTTCACCTCCAGGTGGAGGGTGGCCTTTGGAGAGAAGTCCTTGCCATTAGCTATAATTATCTGTGATGGTTTGAATAAGATTGATCCTCATAGGCTCATGTATTTGAATGTGCAGGGAATGGCATTAGGAGGTATAGCCTTGATGGAGTAGTTGTGACCTTGTTGGAGGAAGTGTGTCACTGGGGGTGGGATGTGGGATCTCAAATGCCCCAAAGGCCCAGTGCTTCCACCTGCTGATCCCAACAAGGCCACACCTCCTAATGCCACTCCTTAAGCATTCAGACATGAATCTTATTCAAACCAACACAGATGGTCAGCTGTCTCTCCAGTACCGTGTGTTCCTTCTCAGCACCATGCTTCCCACTATGATAACAATGGACTAAACCTCTGAAACAGTAAGCCATCCCAAATTAAATGGCTTTTGTTTTGTTTTGTAAGAATTGCTATGGTCGTAGGGTCTCTTCACTGCAATAGAAACCCTAACTAAGATACCATCTGAGGTCAAAATTTTGTTTTCCCCAGTATGATGGCTGTTCTTGGTTGTCAACTTGACTACATCTGGGATGAACTAAAATCCAAAAATGGAGAGCACACCTGTGAAGGATTTCTGCTTAATTTGAAGTGAGAAGACCTACTTGTAATCTGGACTTTTGAGATAGGAAAACACACCTTTAATCCAGGTCTAATCTGGGCCACACCTTCTACTGGAAGCCTACATAAGGACAAGGAATGAGGAAGCTTTTGCCATTTGCTTGTTCTCAGTTCTTCACTAGCATTAGAGCCTACTTCGTTGGGATTCTTGCAGATACTGAAGACAAATTGAGTCATCCAATCTTGTGGATTGAACAACTACTGGATTCTTGGATTTTCTGTTCATAGCCAGCCATTGTTGAACTATCAGGACCACAGCCTGTAAGTCATCCTAATAAGTCCCCTTTGTCCCCCCGTCCTTCTGTTGGTAGATAGCCATTGTTGGATTAGCCAGACCACAGGCTGTAAGTCACTCTAGTAAATCCCATATACATTCATTCTACCCATTCTGTTTCTCCTGGAAACCCTGACTAACACAGATTGGAAGAGAGTGAGTATTGGGGTCAGTTCTGGGGTGGAAGGGAGCCTAGTGAGTTGTGTAGTAGCATTTAATTTGTATTTTAATAAATAAACTTGCCTGAAGCTCAGAGAATTAAACAACACCACTGGTCAGCCATAGAGGCCAGGGAGTAGTAACACACACCTTTAATCCCAGTAGACACACTAGTCGCCATAGAAACCAGATAGTGCACGCCTTTAATCCCAGCCCTAGAGAGGATTATAAAATGGGAGGAAACTGTTCTTTCACAGTCTCATCCTGAGATTCCTGGACTGTGGTTGAACCCCAATTTCTCTTTCTGAGTTTTTGTTAATCGTGCTTCAGAGTTGTAGTGTTTTGGGTCCAGCTGAGACTGTTCTGTATGATAGGCAGGCTTTTTAAGACAGAACAGGTGTGTCCAGGACAGGAAGTTTTCTAGCTTAGTGACTGTCGGGGTCAGGAGAATAATTCTGTGGGGTCCTGTCTATGTGGGGCCCAGGGTGGGGTGATATGCCTCTGCCAGGTAAAGTTGGTAAGTCGTCCAGCATCTGGAGGGCTGTGTCTTTCCTTAGTGGGAATAGGGGCTGGAGCCAGGAGGGGAAGGCATTTCTGATGACCAAGATGCTGCCTATGGGCTGTGGAGTGAATATTGTTAGTCCCTGGAATTAAGAGGGAAGAAGTGGGCTGAAGAGATGGCTCAGAGGTTAAGAGCACTGGCTGCTCTTTCATTGTTTTTATTGAGTGATATTTTTTTTCTCCACTCCCCTCCCTTCCTCTCCTCTCCCCTTCTACCCTCTCCCACGATCCCCATGCTCCCAATTTACTCAGGAGCTCTTGTCTTTTTCTACTTATCATGTAGATTACATTTATGTATCTCTCTTAGGGTGCTCATTGTTGTTTAGATTCTCTGGGATAGTGAATTGTAGGCTGGTTTTTCTTTACTTTATGTCTAAAAGCCACTTATGAGTGAGTGCATAGGATATTTGTCTTTCTGGGTCTGCGTTACCTCACTCAGTATGGTGTTTTCTAGATCTATCCATTTGCCCACAAATTTCAAGATGTCATTATTTTTTTCTGCTGTGTAGTACCCCATTGTGTAAATGTACCACATGTTCCTTATCCATTCTTTGGTCGAGGGGCATTTAGGTTGTTTTCAGGTTCTGGCTATGACAAACAATGCTGCTGTGAACATAGTTGAGCACATGTCCTTGTGGTATGTCTGAGCATCCTTTGGGTGTATACCCAAAAGTGGTATTACTAGGTCTTGAGGAAGGTTGTTTTCTAATTTTCTGAGAAATCTCCATACTGATATCCAAAGGGGCTGTACCAGCTTGCATTTCTACCAGCAATGCAGAAGTGTTCCCTTTACCCCACAACCTCTCCAGCATAAGTTATCATCAGTGTATTTGATCTTGACCATTCTTACAGGTATAGGATGGAATCTCAGAGTTGTTTTGACTTGCATTTCTCTGATGGCTAAGGATGTTGAGCATTTTCTTAAGTGTCTTTCAGCCATTTTAGATTCCTCTCTTGAGAATTCTCTGTTTAGGTCTATACCCCATTTATTTTATTGGATTATTTGTTCTTTTGATGAGCAGTTTCTTGAGTTCTTTGTATATTTTGGAGATCAGACCTCTGTCTGATGTGGGGTTGGTGAAGATCTTTTCCCATTCTGTAGGCTGCCGTTTTGTCTTGTTGACCGTATCCTTTGCTTTACAGAAGCTTCTCAGTTTCAGGAGGTCTGATTTATTAATTGTTTTTCTCAGTGTCTGTGCTACTGACAGTATATTTATATTTATATTATATTTAGGAAGTGGTTTCCTGTGCCAGTGTGTTCAAGTGTACTTCCTGCTTTCTCTTCTTTGAGGTTCAGTGTGGCTGGCTTTACGTTGAGGTCTTTGAACCATTTGGACTTGAGTTTTATGCATGGTGATAGATATGGATCTATTTTCATTCTTCTACATGTTGATACCTAGTTATGCCAGCACCATTTGTTGAATATGCTTTCTTTTTACATTTTATATTTTTTTGCTTCTTTGTCAAAAATCAGGTGTTTGTAAGTGTGTGGATTAATATCTGGGTCTTTGATTCGGTCCCATTGGTCCTCCTGTCTGTTCTTATGCCAATACCAGGGTGTTTTCAGTACTGTGGCTCTATAGTAGAGATTGAAGTCAGGAATTGTGGTGCCTCCAGAAGTTCCTTTATTGTACAGGATTGTTTTGGTCATCCTGGGTTTTTTGCTTTTCTATATGAAGTTGAGTACTGTTCTTTCAAGGTCTGTGAAGAATTTTGCTGGGATTTTGATGGGCATTGCATTGAATCTGTAGATTGCTTTTGGTAAGAGTGCCATTTTTACTATGTTAATCCTGCCTACCTAAGAGCATGGGAGATCTTTCCATTTTCTGGTGTCTTCTTCAATTTCTTTCTTCAAAGATTTAAAGTTCTTGTTATACAGGTCTTCCACTTGTTTGGTTAGAGTTACTCTGGATATTTTATGCTATTTGTGGCTATTGTGAAGGGTGATTTTTTTTCTGATTTCTTTCTCAGCCCATTTATCATCTGTGTAAAGGAGGGTTACTGGTTGTTTTTTTTTTTTTTGAGTTAATCTTGTATCCTGCTACATTACTGAAAGTGTTTATGAGTTGTAGAAGTTCCTAGGTAGAATTTTTGGGGTCCCTTATGTAAACTATCATATCATCAGCAAATAGTGAGAGTTTGACTTCTTTTCCGATATGTATCCCGATGATCTCCTTTTGTTGTCGTATTGCTCTAGCTAGGACCTCAAGTACTATATCTTTCAGAGGTCTTGAGTTCAATTCCCAGCAATCCCATGGTGCCTCACAACCATCTATGGTGAGATCTGGTGCCGTTTTCTGGACATGCAGGCAGACACTGTACTTAATGAGTAAATAAAGCTTTTTTTTTAAAAATATTTATTTATTTATTATGTATACAATACTCTGTCTGTGTGTATGTCTGCAGGCCAGAAGAGGGCACCAGACCTCATTACAGATGGTTGTGAGCCACCATGTGGTTGCTGGGAATTGAACTCAGGACCTTTGGAAGAGCAGGCAATGCTCTTAACCACTGAGCCAACTCTCCAGCCCCCAGCTTTTTTTTTAATAAAAAAAAAAAAAGTGAAGCAGCAACCAGCAACCTGGTGGCATGGGGGTGAGCCTTTGCCACCAGGTCTAGTTATGTTGATAAATAAACAACTGAAGAATAAGTATTCTGCCTTTTGACAAAGGACTGCTAGTGCTTGTCCCTGGGTAGAGTGAAGGAAAAGAAAGAAGGGTCTGAGGGGATCTGGAAACCTCGGGGTAGAACCCAGGAAAGAGTGTTTCAGCTGATCTATGGCACTCTGGTGAGACTGTGGAGAGAGGAGAGGTTCCTCTACAGGCCTCATAGAAGGGGTGTGCAGTGCCTGAGAAATTAGGGGTCCAGGTACAGAAGAAATTTAAAAAAAAAACAGCAAAACCATGAGATTTCTTTGTTTTAGGTAAGGAGTATGGGAATAGCCTTACTCCATGTGATGAAACAGATTCGTCACAATCTGTACATGGGAGGAAGAATTCCATAGAGAGGGTCTTGCTTGGTAATGAACTCGGCTCCCCAGCTTCATCACTCCAGCAAGCCAAGTCACTTGAAAGTGTGACTCAGTTCCCTCATCTGTACAGTCACGGGTTCTGTGGCCAACGGCTGAGTTCAAAGCCTACAAAACCTATGCTAGAAAGAAGGTCCTTGGAAGGTACCCTTGGACTTCTCAGCCTTCAGAACCAGGAGCTTGTTAAACTTTTATTCCTTCCAAATTACCCAGTCTGCGGAACTCAGCTTAAGCAACAGGAGTTCCCTTGTTGAGCTCAGTAGGGACCCCAGGTGTCCCTGAAGTTAAGATAGAAAGTGAGAGGTGTGACATTGCTTGGCGGATTGTAAATTCAATGGCTTAAACAATACACACTTAGGACTGTTGTTCTGAGTGGGTGTGCGTACATGGCGTGGCCAGGCCCTCTGTCAGAAACCTGTACAAGGCTATGGTCCGGCTGAGCTCTCATGCAAAGACTCAACTGGACAGGGACCTATGCCCCCCAGGTTCTGTTGTTCGGATTCCATATGGGGACATGGAGTCTCTTGCTCCTCATCCTCTGTTAGCTATAGGCTCACTTCATCTCTTTGCCCATGGCCTTCCCAACATCTTGGCATGAGCCAGCACATACTAGCTGAGTGGTCAGTAGAGTCACTAAGAATGTGAGCTCCAGGCTCGTGTGTTTGTCACTTTCCAGCCCCACTGGTTTCTTTTTCTCTTGTGCTGAAGTAGGCTACCATAAGCTCTGGCTGTAGGCAGAGGCTTGCTGCCCTTGCAGATCTGTGGACTGAAAATCTTGCTGGACTGAAATCAAGGGCTCAGTGGGGCTGCCTTCTTTTCAAAAAAGCCTCAGGACAGAGTCAATTTCTTTGATTTTTCTCAGCTTCTGAAAGTTACTCTGAATTCCACTCAGCTTGTGGCCTATTAACTAGTCAACAAAGCCAGCCACTTCGCCTTTCTTTGACCGTTCTTCTGAAGTCACGTGTCCTTCCAACTCTGACCTTAGCCCAAAGCAATCCTTATAATGAAATACATGAGCCCATCCAGATAAGCCAGGGTAATCTTCCATCTCAGGTCCCATTCTGTCACACCTGCAGAGGCCCTTTTGCTCTAAAAGGTGACATAATCACCATTTGAAGGTAGGATATGAACTATGTAGGGACTGTTATCTGTCCGTCAGTGCAGACTAACTTGTAAGCTAAGTATGCTTATATTTTGTTCATGCCTTTTCCATGTAGACATCCAGGCTGGCTCAGTGGCCTTCCCACAATTCCCTTTTCCATATGGCAGCTTCCTGCTCCCTGGGACCTTTATTCCCTAGAGCCAGCCTGAGAACACTCCATTCCCACCTTCTAGGGTACCTATGGGAGGTCTCTATGACCAGACATCAGCCACTGCACATATTCCAATAGCACTTGCTCTGTCACAGTAGCCAGGAAGAAGATAAAGGGTATCTTTTCTACCTGTTGGTGGTGGCACAGGCAGAGACAGGTGGATCTCTGAGTTCAGAGATCTGGTCAGCTTGAGCTACATAGTTCCACAACACAGCTCACAGTTCCACCACAGCCAGGGCTACACAGAGAGACCCTGTCTCAAAATGGGGTGGGGGGGATCTTTTCCTTTTCATTCTTTTCTTTTATCCCATGCGAGGGATGAAACCCAGAGGTAAACTCCAGTACACAAGGAGCAGGAGTTGGCAGACTACCATTTGGTACCTTCTGTTTTTATAAATAAAGCTTTATTGGAACATAGCCACCCCTATTTGTTTATTCTGGTTCATGAATGGCAGAGTAGTAGCAACTGTGACCGTGTGGACAGCAAAGCCTGATGTTTCATGTTGACCTGCATTCTCTGCCAGAAACCCAGTGTTCCTCATCACTCACCATGATGGGAGGCAGAGGATACCCCACTCTGTCTGAGGTTGCTGGGACAGACTGTCTGACACATGTTGGGAGACATATGAAAAGAAGTTTCCTTGGCTCACAATTCGGACAGCTGCAGAGTCCCAACAGCTGGCTACAGACATCTGATGAGGGCCACCAGCCACCAAGCTGTATCACACATTAGGTAGAGAAGTGGGAGGGGGCACAGACACATGCCAGGAAGCCAGATGAGGGTGACCTCACTTTATACCAACCACCCTCAGAGAAACTAGCCCACTCTTGTAAGGCAGGTATTGATACCCTCCCACAGTGGTGCCCTTAATGACCTAATCACCTCTTTCTGGGCCTATCTCTTAAATGTCCCCTACTGAGGACCAAATTCCAAGCCTATGAAAGTTTAGAGATAAATCACATCTAACCCGTAGCAGATGACAGAGCTGTTACAACAGTGCTAAGAACAGAGAGAAGGGCAGGTAGCCATGGTTGTCTGTGAGCTGCAGGTCCTGTTGTTGTTAGTACAGTGACTGTCATGTACACACGACACTCAGGCTAAGCCACCAGACTGCCAGTGCTGAGCATTTTCTTTCTGCTTAGGTTGTTGCGTGTTTGTTAGCTTTCCGTTTCTGTAACAGATACCTAGGATAAATTAAAAAGAAGAAAGATTTGTGTGAGCTCACAGTTTTAGAGGTTTCAATCCAGGGCTGCATGGCCTTGTTGCTCTGGACCTGTGGCAGCTCAATACATCATCGCTGGGGCTGAGGCAGAGGATGCCTCTTCACTTTATGGACCAATAAACAAGGCTGAGGTCTTAATGTGTCCAACTTTACGGGCACGTTTCCACTACCTTAGTTTCTCTCCCTAGGCTCCAAGCCTAGGGGGACCAAGCCTTCAACACACAGTTCTTTGGGAACACTTAAACAGAGCACTTCCTTCTGCATCTGTATTGAGACTTAGCTTTAGGCTTTAGGGAAACCAACGTGGGATGTGCCACAGCCCAGAGTCGGAGAGGCAAACCACACGAACGTGCCTGTAAATGTCGTTTGGGATGAGTGTGGTGGGAAGAGCCCAACTGTGGGAGCTCAAACACTACTGAAGAGTGTTCTCAGAGTCCACATAGATGATGTAGACTGGGCCTGAAGGATTGGGCAGGAGTTCATCAAAGAGAGAAGGAGTGTTGGAGCCATTCCAGATGAGAACAGCACATATCTCTCCCTGAACAGACATCTGTCGAGTGTGCACTGAGTGCCAGGCATTGTGCAAGGCCCTGAAAGTAGAGTAGAGACCTCAAAAGACAGCCCTGCACCAGTGAGGCAGCCAAAAAGCAGCAAAGACTTTGTTTAAAAGCTCTGGTATGGGCCGTAAAGGTTGTGTGTGGTCTTTGATTCCTGTCTTGTTCCTCTCAGTTCAGGTGCTGATCATGTCAGAGGACACTAAGGGTCCTACAGAGCCCTTGGTAGGGTCTAGCACCCTCTGGAAGGACCTCAGGGTACTCCTGCCTGACACAGAGGAGGAGCTGAAGCTGGAGCTCAGTGAGAAGGTGGACAGGAGCCTGACCATGCTGCTACAGCAAGCTGTGGGGTTGTTCTATGCAGGACATTGGCAGGAGTGCCTGCAGGCCAGCGAGGCCATCCTGGACTACTCCTGGGAGAAGCTCAACACTGGACCCTGGCAAGATGTGGACAAGGAATGGCGCCGTGTGTACTCCTTTGGCTGCCTCCTGAAGGCCATGTGCCTGTGCCAGGCACCACAAAAGGCCACTGCAGTGGCTGAAGCATTGCGGGTGTGTGACATGGGCCTGTTGATGGGGGCAGCAATTCTTGGAGACATCCTTCTCAAAGTTGTCACAGTCCTGCAGACACACCTGCTCCCAGGAAAGCAGCCTGCCCGTGACCCCCACCAGGACGAGCCTTTTACCAAGGTATGTATGGGTAGTAAGTCATTGTCCATGCTGAACCGTTCAGCAGACCAACCCACCTTCTAGAAGAATTCAATCCTCTCTCTGGGTACAGCCTCTCACAAGCAGCCTCTCTGCTAAAAATGGGCATTGTGTTGATTTGGGGAATGAGCAGTTGGACCCATAAGTCTCTGCAAAGGCAGTGCCTTTTAAGAGGGGAGGTGGCAGCTTCATTAATCTGAGAGGCAGCTCACAGGAATGAGGCAGAGCCAGGCTGTTGCAGTCTCCTGGAGATTGCTTCCAGGCAGCTCAGCAGGAAACTCAACATGCCTTCTCACCTAGTCTGGGAAAGATACTTCAGCCAGTGAACTGAGGTTCAAGAGGCCAGTGTGTTCTGCTCCTCCAGTCCTCATGGAGGTTGGCCTGCTGTTTAAGTATCCCAGAGTTCCTTCCAGACCTGGAACATGATTTACAGACCTCACCCGGCTTCTGCTGGGTAAGCCAGAAACCATCTCCTTTGGGCTTCGATGTCCACTTCTATAAATTGTCAGGGCAGTGCTGGATACCAGCCATGGAATTCTGGACTGTTTCCCATGGGCTTCTCAGTGCTTTCCTGCAGTTTTAGAATTTCCTGTTGAGCGTGATTTACGTATAAAAAAGATGTGATGGATGTCAACACATGAGTATGAGCACAGTGGAATGAGATCCACAAGCCAGGAAGAGAGCCAGGGCTGAACCTTTCGCCTGAGGAGTTGGAGAGGTTGGTAGGGAAAATCTAAAGCCTGGACAGCCTCATGAGGACATAGAGCCATTAATGAAATGGGCCTGGCCTCTGTTTACCAAGTGAAGAGAAGCTAGGCATGCTGGCACACATCTGTAATCTGAGCGCCTGGGAGGGAGAGGCACAGGACGGACAGTTTGCAGCCAGCAAGGTCTACAGTGAAGAAAAAAACAGATAAACAAAACAAAACAAAAAAACATGAAGTGAATCAATAATAACAATAAGTTACAAATTAAGAGAGACGCAGATAGCCTCAGGGACTGCCAGCTGCCAGTGCTTATGTGAAGCCCCATGCCATCTGTGGGTCCATGGGGTAGTGTGCTGCTTCACTCTTTGGAGAGCAGGACAGTCTGCAATTCAAGAGGCAAACGTGTCCCCTCTGACCTAAGGGCACTCCCCATCTTCCCCCCAAGTGTGTCCCAAGGGGATGTAATGGTGGAGTCCTGCCCAAAGTGGTCCTCTTTAAGGTGGGGTAGGGGATGCATAGCCATAGAGGAGGAAGCACAGGCCTTAAGTCAGCCTGTCTGGGCTCTGTTCCCACGCTCTACCCAATCTGATCAGACAGGGTCTCTGTGCCTCAGTCCCTTACTGGAAGAGAGCACCGACAGTGGCCTGGATGAACCTGCTGAGCGTGTACACAGAATATCCCCATCTCCACCCCAGAGCTATGGTCCTGAGAGGCTGTAGAAGAATCTTCTGTTGCTAGAAGAGGGTAGAGGAGGCTTCTGTGAGAGGCTGTACCAAGGCCTGTGCTGAGCGTGGCAGCACTACAAAGGAAACGACCAGTTCAGGCCAGCAGGCGGTCCTGGGTACCGCACATGGGTGCTGTTGTCACCACCAGGAATGGTAAATGACCCACTCAGCTTTCCTGAGGGAAATGGATAAGGAAGGTATGGTGCAGCCATTGGGTAGCGGTGTGGAAATTCCTAGGGTAGTGCTTGGATGCAAAGGCAGAGCTCCTCACTCTTCAGGACTACTGTTGCTGGTGGTGCTCTAAGACTATGAGATGGCTAAGAAATAAAGGGACCTTGAGCTGGTGAAATGTTATCTACTGCTGGGTGTGGTAGGCACTCTGGAATTTGAGGCAAGGGGATTCTGGGTTCAAGGTCATGCTGGGCTTCCTAGTGAGACCCTGTCTCAAAAGCACAAAACATTGCTCAGTGTAGTGGTGTCCATCTTTACCCCTCGCACTTGGGAGGTAGAGGCAGGTGATGTCTGTGCGTTTGGAGCTTGTCAGGGCTACATGTTGAGATCCCATCTCAAACAAAGCATAGGACTGGGGAGATAGTTCAGTCAAGCTTACCACACATATAGGAGCACTGGAGTTTGGGATCAACTTGGCATGGTGCCATGTACTTGTCATCCCAGAGCTGGGGAGATTGAGATGGGTGGACCCCAGGGGCTTGCCAGCCAGTCAGCCTAGCTGAATCAGTGAGCCCCAGGCCAGGGAGAAACCCCATCTCAATAAGGTAGATAGTGCATGAGAAAGAATAACACCTCAGGTTGCCCCCTGCCATACACTTGTGCACACACAAACCCACACAAATCAAAACAAAAAAGAAATGCTGTCTGCTGTTTGTAACGACACCAAAGACATCCTGCCAGTGATACAGCTTCCAGAGACAGTTGCCATCTTGCTTTATTTGGATTCTAAACAGAAGACAAAATGTGACTCCAACGCAGCTCCCGATGTGGTGTTAGAGCGGGCAGTGCCCAGGCTTCGCTGCCCAACCCTGCAGTACTTCAGGAAGCACTTTCTAGTCCCGGGGAGGCCTGTGATCTTGGAAGGCGTGGCTGACCACTGGCCGTGCATGAGTAAGTGGAGGTGAGTAGCCACTGCGGGAGCTGAGGTCCTCCTATCTAAGAGTCCCCAGGACCCCCAAGGCCTCTTCTGTGGGGAGCTGAGGGCCCTCCTATCTAAGAGTCCCCAGGACCCCCAAGGCCTCTTCTGTGGGGAGCTGAGGTCCCTCCTATCTAAGAGTCCCCAGGACCCCCAAGGCCTCTTCTGTGGGGAGCTGAGGCCCCTCCTATCTAAGAGTCCCCAGGACCCCGAAGGCCTCTTCTGTGGGGAGCTGAGGCCCCTCCTATCTAAGAGTCCCCAGGACCCCCGAAGGCCTCTTCTGTGGGGAGCTGAGGGCCTTCCTCCTATCTAAGAGTCCCCAGGACCCCCGAAGGCCTCTTCTGTGGGGAGCTGAGGTCCCTCCTATCTAAGAGTCCCCAGGACTCCCGAAGGCCTCTTCTGTGGGGAGCTGAGGTCCTCCTATCTAAGAGTCCCCAGGACCCCCGAAGGCCTCTTCTGTGGGGAGCTGAGGGCTCCTCCTATCTAAGAGTCCCCAGGACCCCCGAAGGCCTCTTCTGTGGGGAGCTGAGGGCCTTCCTCCTATCTAAGAGTCCCCAGGACCCCCAAGGCCTCTTCTGTGGGGAGCTGAGGCCCCTCCTATCTAAGAGTCCCCAGGACCCCGAAGGCCTCTTCTGTGGGGAGCTGAGGCCCCTCCTATCTAAGAGTCCCCAGGACCCCCGAAGGCCTCTTCTGTGGGGAGCTGAGGCCCCTCCTATCTAAGAGTCCCCAGGACTCCCCGAAGGCCTCTTCTGTGGGGAGCTGAGGCCCCTCCTATCTAAGAGTCCCCAGGACTCCCCGAAGGCCTCTTCTGGCCACTCATAAGTCACTGTTCCAAATCACCCTTCAAAAGCCCCTCGACTGGTTGCAGAGGATTACTGAAGACTATAAAGTGGGATACTCTGGGACTGGCAAGATGGCTGTAAAAGCCTAGTGGCCTTGAATTCAAGCCCTGGGACTGTAACATGATGGCCGGCTTGTTGGGGTTTCTGTCCTGCCCGGTACCCCACAACCGGAAAGTCCCAAAGAAAATCACACACAAATCTCCATAAGTTATAAAACTGATTGGCCCATTAGCTCAGTCTTCCCATTAACTAATTCTTACATCTTACGGTAACCCATAATTCTTGTCTGTTTTTAGCCACCATGTGGCTCAGTACCTTTTCCAGCGGGACAGGTTACATCTTGCTTCTCTGTGGTCTGGGCAGGAATGGAGGAATGGGCTTCCTCCTTACTTGCCTTCTCCTGTTCTCATTGTATCACCTCTACTTCCTGTCTCGTTTTCCTGCCTATACTTCCTGCCTGGCCAATCAGAGTTTTATTTAAAACATGATTGACAGAATACAGACAATTCTCCCACACCATGGGACCCACACAGGTAGAAGAAGAGAACCACAAAGTTGTCTTCTGACCTCCACATGTGACACAGTGGCATGCATGCCTCCCATACATGGAATAATGAATCTTCCAAAATTAACTAAAACTGTAAGTGAGGTGTCCTGAGTTCTGCAGGGGTCTAAGCTGCTCACTGACATGTGCTTACCCTGAGCACATCCTTAAGAGTACCCAGTGATGTGGGGTTCCCCCTCTGTAAGCTGTGAATATCGTTGATTAATAAAGAAGCTGTTTTGGGCCTGTGCAGGGCAGAACAGAGCTAGGCAGGGGAAAACTAAACTGAATGCTGGTGAAAAAAGAAAGAAGGTAGAGTCAGGAAAAGCCATGTAGCCCCACCAGATACAGATGCAGGATGGAACTTTACCTGGTAAGCCACAGCCATATGGCGATTCACAGATTAATGGAGATGGGTTAGTTTAAAATGTAAGAGTTAGCCAGAAATATGCTTAAGCTATTGGCCGAACAGTATTGCAAATAGTATAGTTTCTGAGTGATTATTTTGAGTCAGGGCAGTCAGGAAATGAACAAGGAGCCTCTTGCTAGAACCCAAGTTGTGGGCTCAGAAATGTTAGGTGTTAGTGCAAGAGTTCGTAAGTGTCTTCCTTCTCAGGGCCCTGAGGTCATGACTGGAATCACCCGGGAGATGGCTCCTCCTTTGGATTCAGGATCTGGGTGCCTGAGATCTGCTGCCTGAGAGAGGTGTGTGGCTGCAGCTGAACATAGTCAGGTTGTTAGGGAGTGATGGGTACACTTGCCTCTTTCTTCCCTGTTCATGGGTCTTGTCCTCAGATGCAGCCCATTATAAATCAGAAACACAACGGGGACTGTGAGTGAGCAAGTGGGCTGCCTTGGCATCTTCTCTTGTTATTCCCTAGCTACCCTAGTGAAACAGCACTTCCGTGGCATTGGCATTACAGTGGGTAGCCTAAGTAGTCATGAGATGGCTTCAACACAGGGGATGCTCTCAGGTCTTCACAAACACTGATGTTTCCAATGAGGATGGGAGAGTCCTGAGATTTCCGCATCCACCGGGATCATGTAGGCCCTGGCCACTCTGCAAGACAGCTGTAGCTCAAGGGAGTGGATTGAGTTGAGTCAGCCCCGTAGTGAGTTTGTGGAAGAAGTGGCCTGAGACTCCAGTGAGGAACCTGTTGGAGCCACAGCACAGCAGCCATGCTCCAAATGAGGCAGGCTGGCATCAACTCCTTTAACAGATGTGGAGCAGGGACTCAGGAAGGTCAAGGAATTCATTGAAGGATCCCTGCCTCACCCCCACGCTATCAGAGTTCAGAGCCAGCACTTCTCTCTCTCTCTCTCTCTCTCTCTCTCTCTCTCTCTCTCACACACACACACACACACACACACACACACACACCCATACTGCCTTTCGTTTGACAAAAGGTTTCTCAGCTTGGTGACAGGGTGAGAAAAGTGAAGAAGAGTCAGCAGGATCCTGGACACCAGAAGTTGTCAGCGTACAATGTATGTGGCCGAGGTTGAACGAGGCTGTGTGGGCTGGGAAGTAGCCTCACCTCTCTATGGTGCGACCTCTGTCAGGAGAGCGAGGGCAACAGTGGTCTCCAGCATGAGAGAGTCAAAGAAATCCATTCCTAAATGTCAGTAGCAATGACGCATGCTGACACCTATGCTGACGGTTCCATGCCCACTCTTGTAGTCTACAGTACATCCAGGAGGTCGCTGGCTGCCGCACTGTCCCTGTGGAAGTGGGCTCAAGGTACACGGATGAGGACTGGTCCCAGACCCTCATGACCGTCAACGAGTTCATCCACAAATACATCCTGAGTGAGGTATATGGGAGTTACTGTTTAACAAGTGGACGGTGCAGCTGAACTTAAAGGCAAATTTTATGTCATGTATATCTCACCATGATTTTTAAAACAGCTTCTAATGAAAGCAGCAGCCCGTGGCTGTGTGCCTGCCACACCTGCATTGTTCGCTTAAAGGAGAAGCTGCAGAGGCTGGTAGCTCATTCAGACAGGGCAGAGCTGCATCCCTGGCTCTAAATCTCCTGCCCTTCATCTCTGTCCTGCCTGGGAGATCATTGATCACATCAGGCCCTGGGTTGGGGAAGAGGGCTCCACAGGACAGTGGTGGTGGGACCAAGACAGGGGCTCAGCAACCAACTAAGCAATAAGGCCATCAAGAGGTACCCAACACAAACTAACCGATAGTCATCTCTATTTTCCTCCTATGGCTCAGGCAAAGGATGTTGGGTACCTTGCTCAGCACCAGCTATTCGACCAGGTAAGTCTGAGATCATGTTCCTGTCCTATAGCCCTCACCTGCTCCTCTCCTCCCAGGGAGCTGCTGTCTGGAGCGAGGGCTCTCTCTCATTACCATAGGCAGCAGCCAGGCAAGTTGAACCCCCAGGCTTGAGAAATTGAGTGTACTAAGTCTGGAGACCCAGTTTGGATCTCCCAGATGACCTATCAAAGACTGAAGGAGGAGTTTGGCTAAGCTGGAATAGGACCGGGTAGGAGAATATTCCCATTGAGAATCACCCTAGCACCAAAGTACAGAGATGTTATTTACAAGAGCCAGAGAGCCAGGTGGTAGAGGTCCTGAAGGCCACCCCAGGACTCTGGATTTAAAATGGACATGGTGGAGTCCTGGGCACTATAAGAAACAATGCATGTGACTGCACAGAGCGGTGCTGCAGCTTCCTTTCCCAGAGCATGCCCTGAAGAGCAGGTCACGAGGCCTGCCCCTCCTGAAGTAGCCCACCCAGCACTGGTAGCCCAGGAGCCTCTAGAAAACTGGATCAGCTGGCCCCAGGCTGGCCACAGCCGGTGTGCGTCCCCAACCACATGATGTGAGCTGGAGCTGAGGAGAGAGAGCAGACAGCTGCTAACACGGCTTCCTGGTTGGGGGTAAAGTGGAAAAATCAGGATACATACTTGTCTGAGTGCTGTGTAACCAATACAAGCAGAATAAATTATAAACAATAGGAATTTATCTAGTTCTAGAGTCTGGGACGTTCAGAGGGCCACATCTGATGAGGGTTATCTAGTATATCAGTGGCTACCAAAGGACAGACATGTGACAAGAGAATAGACAGGGTGGGACCTACTTGGTTTTATAGCAAGTCTGTTCCTGTGACACACAGTAATACAGCTGTCTGTCCCAGAGACAGAGCCCTCTAGCCAAGTCTAACTTCAACAGCACGCAGAAACCAGAAGCCAGCAGGGTTTCCCTCTCTTGCCTGCAGCTCCCATCTGCATATAAGGCCATCACTGTGGGAAAACAGATTCCGTGTGCCCCAGCAGCCAGATTGCCCTTGCATTTTCAGAGCTGCCTGTAGCTGGGTGTGGGGCACACATCTGGAATCTCAGCACTTGAAAGACATCAGAGGACCTTAAGTTCAAGGCTAACCTGAGCAGTACCGGGAATCCTCCCAGGCTATCTGGTTAAGATACTGAAACAATGGCAGGGAGCTCATCCTGGGGAAATTAGACTTCAGCTTCTTTCCTGCCCTGGCCCTTCCTGCTTCTCTGGGGCTTTGACTGAGGCACACAGTGGGAAGTCCATGTCAGTGGGGGAACATGCCATAGGCCGGGCCAGCACATTGAGCCACACTGGAAGTGACAATGGCATTATTCCCTGGCAGAAGCCATCCCCGAAACTTTGTATATCACCTCTCAGTCATAACCCTTTAGGTGGTTTCTTTGCCCAGCCCTATCCTGCCAGGAAACAAGTGCCATGGTTGCACAAGCCTGGGCTGTGAAAAGCCACGCCACTGTTAGAGATGCCCAGTCCCAGGGAGATCAGAATGAAAACTGTTCAAAGAGGGTGTAGGAGGCTGGGGAGGGGAAAGTAGGGGCAGAAGCAAAGGGCATCATGGAGGTATGCGGTACTCACTGCTCCTTCTGAGAGGAGCTGAGACCACAGCATGTCCCCTTCCAGCTGGTCAACCCACAGTGCTCTGGAAGTTTGTTCTGGTTACCAGGTCATTGTCCGGATCAAAGTCCAGCAGCCTGTGCTATCCCCATTACACCAGGTCGTCTTCAGCCTTGGCTATGTTGTTAGTGGATGTTGACTGCTGAGCAATTCTGCTCACTTATTAAAGACCCAAACCCTTCCTGACCACTGACTCGCTTCTGAGTGCCTGCCTTGTTCCCCTGGGGACTGGAAAGTGTTTGTACTTGGTCCTCAAGCTCTCTTTTCTGAACACTGTCCCCGAATGAATTTAGTAAGCAGCCTACTTTGCTGGTCTTTGTAGGAACTTATTTAAAATATACCAATTGTGGTTCTGATTTCTTCACAGGTAGTAACTTTTGAAGGGCATCCCCTCCAGATATCTGATAAATATCCAGTGCATTTGACTCTTGGTTGTTGTTTTTTGTTTTTGAAACAAGGTCTCACTATGTTACCCAGGCTGACCTCCAACTTGTCATACTCCTGCCTCAGCCTTCCAAATGCTGGAATTACAAGTTCAAAACCTGTGGTTGTTTTAGATTGTTGTTTTTAACTTAACACTTTCCTGGTGTGGTGACTCATGCCTTTAACTCCAGCAGAGGGGGGTGGAGTTCTGTGAGTTTGAGATCATTCTAGTTCCAGGCCAGCCAGAGCTACAAAGCAAGCTCATCTCAAAAACAAAATAAAACAAAACAAAAAGTCATTACTCTTTAATAAATAACAGAATGATTTTTTGGGGGGTAATAAAGCAACAATACCAGGTTTCTAAAGAAAATCTATGTATATAGAAACAAATATGAAGATTATAATTCTTATCTATTGTTTATATCGTAAGAGTTTTTTCATTAGAATATGAACTTAAACTGGGTAGGATGGCGCATACCTGCGATACCTGTACTTGGGAGGCTGGGGGAAGAAGAAGAGAAGCAGAGAGACTGTCTCAGAAACAACAACAGAGTGAATCAAGGAATGTATTTGGCTCTGTCAAGCAGTCAGACATCAGCTGGGTCCTGGCTGGCATACCTATTCCTGACTTCTGCTTCCTCCCACTACCCTCAGATCCCAGAGTTGAAACAGGACATCAGCATCCCCGATTACTGTTGCCTGGGCAACGGAGAAGAGGAAGAGATCACTATCAATGCCTGGTTTGGTCCCCAAGGAACCATCTCCCCATTGCATCATGACCCCCAGCAGAACTTCCTAGTCCAGGTAGGAGTTGATGCCAGACAGGGGCTGAGTAAGAAGCTTGTTGTGGTAAATACCCACAATCCCAGCACTTGGGAGGTTCAAGGTCATCCTCAGCCACCTAGCCAGCTCAAGACCAGTCTGAGCTACAGGAGACCTGGTCTCAAAAGGGGATGGGGAGGAAAGGGAAGTGAAAGGGATTTAGACAGAGAAACAACAACAGCAAAATAGTCCTGAGGCCCTGGGGTAGGGCTTCTCCCAAATCAAGGCTCCACCCAAGTGGGATTTCTCTAGGACCAGGCAGGAAAGCTCTGGAAGGTGGGCCTGGCACATTCTAGCAGCCCTATGCCATCTCTGTTACCTGCCAGCCACCCTCACCCCCTCTGCTAGCTTGCACCTGTGGATTATGGGTGACAGGACAGGTCTCTTAGCCACTGTGATGTTCCAGAGACTCAAAGGCTGGTCAAGAGGGAAAGAGCACACACCCACTGCTCTAAGAACTTAGCACAGGCTGAGTTGCTAAGAAGACTAAGTTATGAAAGCATTCTTGCAGAGCATTGAGCCTGTATGGCAGCTCGGTAGCAGCTAAGAACCAGGGCCCATGAGCCCACTGCCTGGATGGCCACCAGCTGTCACCTTAGTAAACCTGGACAACACTTTGTCTCTTTGCCTCAGTTTCCTCCCAGCTGAAGAGGAAACTCCTCTAAGATTTAGCCAGGTCCACACTCAGTGCTTGGCTAAGCTTAGCTACATGCAGAACACTGATCTATAAGGTACTGATGGGAGCACTCTCAGAATGCCAGCATGTGGTGGGACGAGGCGGTGAGACATAAGCCACCAGAAAGGCCTGGAAGGATGGGTGTCCATGGGCCTGTAGTGAGCAGGACAGCTTTGCTGTCCTGAAGCTGACGGACCTCTTCTCTCCCAGGTATTAGGAAGGAAGTACATCCGGCTGTATTCCCCACAAGAGTCTGAAGCAGTGTACCCTCATGAGACACACCTTCTTCATAACACCAGCCAGGTGGGCACACGGGGAATCGGTGGCATGGGGCCTGCTGTGCCTAGAGACCAGCAGGTGATTTTCTTTTCTTTCTTCAGGTTGATGTGGAGAACCCCAACCTAGACAAGTTCCCCAAGTTTGCTGAGGCCCCATTCCTGTCCTGTATCCTCTCCCCAGGAGAGACCCTTTTTATACCTGCTAAATATTGGCATTATGTGCGTTCCCTGGACCTGAGTTTCTCAGTCAGCTTCTGGTGGTCATAGCCAGGGTCAGAGCGCAAAGGACCCACTGGGGAAATCCCTCACCCAATGCTGCCAGAGTCCACAAGTCCCACCCCCAGGTACTCTCTGTAGGACCTGTGTGCGGAGCTGCTGTGCGTACACAGGCCACACCCATTATGGATGCTTCTTTTCTTTGTAACTTACGTTTTTCAATAACGTAAATAAAAATATTTTCTAAATTAAAAAAAAATTTCTTCAACTAAATTTCCTGTGACAGGGCAGGCAAGCACAGAGGCATTGGGAAAGGAAGGGTGGGGAAGATGGGCCCTCGAAGGGAGACACCCTTGCCCATGGACTCTCTTAATGAGTGGTGCTGAAGGGAGCCAAATGTGTCACACAGAGGCTGGTTCAGAAAAGCAGAGACCAAGGGGCCTGCACAGTAGGTGGGGACTCTGGAGCCTTGGAAGGCTGGCAGAACAGGCTATAACTAAAAGTGTGTAGAGTGTGCAGGCTTAGCTCTGGATGGGCGGGCCTGGCTTGTTGGTGATGAAACCCATCCTTAACTAGCTTACATAAGACCTGTGCGTTCCTACAGCAGTCCAGGCCACGGTTCCCGACCTTCCCTCTTCCACCTCTCTCGTCTCCAGATGGTTTCACTGTTTTCCCTTTTCTGGAAGGGGGAAGAGGGCAGCTCTGACTTCATCTCCTTCTCCACATCTTGACCCCCAGTATCAACTGCTGGACCCTTCACCTCAGACCAAGGATCAGCAGTAAGGATGCTGGTGGCTAGGCCTGTGGCCTCAGGGATGGCTGATGATTGACAGGCCTAGTTTCCAGCTCCACCCCACCCCAATGACAAGAAGGTGACCAGGCCAAGGCATCTAATCTGGGAGTCTAGACCATCAGAGTATGCCCTTTTAGACAGCTAGCTTTGGCAGGGAGGGATGTACAGCAGGCTGAGGCAGCAGGGGCCTTAAAGGTTGGCATCCTTTTGGCTATTAGCAGTTGCGTACGTCATCTCACTTGGACAATTACTCCAGCAGTGGTGCTGCTCAGAACACTAGGCATAGAGTAGGAAAGCCAGCATTCCAGATGATGTACCCTAATGATGAGCCACTCATCCCCAGGAGGGTGGGGGATTCAAGCACTGGCACACTTCACTAGATGTGGGTCAGCTGTGTGACTGCAACTTCCTGCAGTGGCCCGGCCTGTACCCCTATGACAACCAGCAAGCTCAATACTATCCTGGGCCACTGTTGAGCAACACCAGATGAGGGACAGGGAGGATGGAATGGCTCTGCCTATGGGCAGGTCCCAAGGCTGCTGCTGGAACCTGCCTAGATGGCTGCCTTCTGCTCACTGGCAAGTATGAACTTTCAAGCTGTCTTGGAAACACAGCACTAGCAGCCCTGTCCTGGTTGGGGTTTTGTTTGTTTGGCTGGCTGTTTGGGTTTTTTTTTTTTGTTATCAACTTGACACAAGCTAGTCATCTAGGAAGAGGAATTTCAAGACAAATCTGTAGGGCATGTTCTTTTTGTTTTGTTGGTTTTTGCTTTGTTTTTTTGAGACAGGGTTTCTCTGTGGCTTTGGTGCTTGTCCTGGAACTCGCTCTGTTCCACCTGCCTCTGCAGGCTGAGTAAGGCACAGGGAGAGAACAAGCCAGTAAGCAGTACCCATCTATGGCCTCTGCTTCAGTTCCTGCCTCCAGTTCTCTCCTGCCCTTCATGATGGACTGGAAAGCTGTAAGGAGAAATAGTCTCTCCTCCCCAGGCTCCTTCTGTCCATGGTATTTATCAGAGCAACAGAAGTGAACTAGGACAGGCCCCAGGAGGGACGGCCAGGCCTGGGAAAGGGAAAGCAAGGGACAGCACAACTGGAGCAGTATCCGGGATGAGCGCAGGGTGAAGCCAACTGATCTTCGATGTCACAGTGTAGACCGAGACCTGGAAGTGGGAAGGCTGGGAGCTGGGAGCAGCAGGAGGTGATTCCCACCCGTGGCACGAGTGGGACCAGAGGGTAGTGGCAGAGAGGGCAGAACAGATTGTAAAGGACATCACAGGGTCTGGGATAGTGAGGGTTTGGGGTGGAGAGTATCAGTCCCTTTGAGATGCCTATATGACTGGCTGGTCCCATGGGAAAACGCTGGAGACAGGAGACAGGTGGCAGGAGGGCTGCTATCTCCAGAGCTCCTTGGTCACCCTCAGGGATGGCCTGAACTGTAACTGCAACACAGGACTGGGAGGTAGTTGGACATCCCAATGTAGGGACTGGAGAGCCACCATGTCCAGTGTAGTCCTAAGGACAGAGCTACAGGGATTGCCCCTGAGCTACACCTTGAAGGCTCTGAGGGTGCAGGACATCCTGGAACTGGGGACTCAAACTCCCCACCCAGAGACCCCAATTCTAAGCCCTGGCCTTTCTAGATGGGCTCTGCTTTCCTGCCAGAGTTCGGCAGAGGCAGAAAGTGGGGTGACCTGTGACATCACAGGAACCACTAACCTAGCCCCTCCAAAAGGAACCTGTGGCCACATCAGTCCTAATTTGGGCCAGTAGGGGTTCTGACATGTTGGGGCAAAATAGAAGCAGGCAGGGAACCACATATGGCAAGAGCTGATCAAGGAAGGGCACTGGGTACTATGGTGGTGAGTCCAGGGACCAAAGGGGAGGAGTTGAGAAAGGAAGGAAGGCAGAGGTAAGCAGGTGAGAACCACCACTGTGAGTCCTAATTCAATTCAATCATCCTAATTCAAATCAGGTCTCAGCAGGGTGTGGCATGTGACTGTCCAAGGAGAATGGAACTAGGACCAGAGCAGCTGCTAAGCTGGTGATGGAGTAGATTCTGGTTTGGACAGCAATTGTGGGTCAAACGGTAAGGGCTTTGAGGACAACCTCATATAGATTGCCAGGGACAAAGAGACTGGACTCTCAGGCTACTTGCTGAAATAACCAGTGGACAAAAGGCCCTATGGGAACAGCACAAGATGAGTCCAGCCCAGCCTACAGGGGCTACTACACTTGGGGCCAGAGTAAGGTCCTATTGTAGCTATGGACACTAAGGCCAGGGTCATGGACCAGAACCACCCAGAGCCAGACACAGAGACACCTGCCCAGGACTGGCCATGGCTCTGACCCAGTGCTGCCGTTCAGTTCACTTGCCTCAGTATGGGGAACCCAGCCCTACACAAGCTCAAGATTGCAGAGTACAGCAACCATTAGGAAACATTTACTAAAAATATGTTAAGAACAAATATCAACAAGGGAGGCAATTCATGTGCCAGGCCCCTGGTCTGAATGGGTCGTGAGGATCAGTCCAACAGCCAGAGCCATGCAGGACACAGCTAGTGCTGACGGGTCCGCAAGGACTTTCTGCTCGACCTGGAGATGCCAGCCTCCCTCTCCTTCTCAGGGTCGAAGACTTCTGTGTATAGAACAGCAGGGAGACACAGTAAGCAGCATGATCAATGGACTGATCACACAGAACACAGCTGATGGCTACAGCTACTTCCCATGCAGAGGACCTGTCCTGTCTGTAATTCATTGCTAACCCTTCTCCCCCTCAGCACATGAGCCAGGCAGCAAAGTTCACTGAGGGAGCTGGGAAATGGCTTTCCCTCTTCCTGGACAGGCTATGCGGCAAGCCTTTTTTGGGACTCTCACGAGCTTTGAGTTTTCCCGTGGATCTGGATCCCTTTAGAACAAGGCAGGCATGCAGCTTTCTCCTGTGCTTCAGCAGGTCACCAACACTGCCCTTCATGCTCGGAGTCCTCCTCAGTCCTCCCTCCATGGGTGCTCATGGTGCCCAGAACTGAGGTCCCACAGACAGCCCATTCACAAGGTCGCCCCCTCCCATGGGCACTCTGGGGTCATGTACCTGGTATGTGATGGGGCCAGTAGTCATTGCAGTGGGGGCAGCGTGGTTCAGAGGTGGACTGGAAGTACTTGGCCACACAAGGCAAATGCATCCTAATACCACAAGTCTCGCAGCTCTGACCCTGAAACAAGAAAGGCCGATGACCATGAAGCAAGGACATCCCTCAACTTCACAAACCTTCAGAAAGCTGCAAGAAAATGGCGAGCAGGCTGGAGAGTTTAAACTTCTAGAACCCAACTTAATGTTGGTAATAACCCCAAGCCCTACTGTAGGGCCTGCACTACAGAATTTTGAACAAGTGGACTTAGGTGGGAGACACTGAGAACCTCACTCCCCACCAGGCCTCTGTAGCTCCAGAGTCAGGCTCGCTGTTCAGAGATCCCCAGGTGGAAGGTACAGGCAGAGCTGTGCAGTAGGCTGAATGACAACATGTATCACACACTTAAGATCAACATAAGCATGGGGTAAGCCACAGGCTCCACCTCCCAGAGTCTGACCGTGGAAAGACCACAGACACCTGTGGATACACACTCAGAAGCTCAGCGTGGAACCTGCTTGCCCACGATAAAATGAAGCAAATATGGGCAACCAGCCTGGCTGAATGGTGGGAAAGCCTGCAGTGAGAAGCAGAATGGTGGGTGGGTACAGAGAGAGCCACCAAGACTTAAGGAACCCTCTCTACCAAAGTTATCAGCAACATCCAGCAGCACCTTGGGCTGGAGTGGAATGGCTAGGGAGAGAACCAGGGATGCATCAGCAAGGGAGTAGATCATGGCCTGTCCAGAAGGCGCCGACTGCTGGGGGACACAACAGTGGAGGCCCAGTGGGCTGAGCATCAGGACCCTACTCCCAGTGTCATCAGTACCTGGATGAGGAGGCCGTGGCAGATGTTGCATATCTTCACGGCATCCGGGTAGGTCTCTCGGATGAACTGCTCCATCTCCAAGATGGCCCGGCCATGCAAGGTGAACTCCCCCTCTTTCTGCGGGGACAAAACACACTCACACACTGGCTCAGTGCTGACTCCCCTGATCCCACAGTCCAGAGTGCAGGAGGACATGGTCTAATCACTGCAGGATGTCACCAATCCCGATCCCAGCCAACCAATGTCAGCAGTGTCTGTCCCCTTACCCAAACCTCAAGAGATGGTAATCAAGGTAGAGATGGAAAAGACAGCGGAGGTGAGGATCCTGGCAGCCACAGACCTCAGACCTTCCTGTCACCTTTATAGACTGATGACATCATGATCAGACAGTGGAGGTGAGGATCCTGTCACCCTCAGATCTCAGACCACACCTGCACTTTTACAGATGTGATGACCCCATCGTCACAGCTGACCCACAAATGAGTCACAGTCAGTGGCTTCAGCAAAGGAAGACAGAGACAAGTAAGAGAGGCAGTGTCCCAAAGGGTGGCCCAAGACAGCCCCAGTCAGGTACCCACTTCTCCTTCCCTTCCCACCACTGCTCCCACGTCACTATCATTTTCATGTCCTGGCATTTTACAAATGAAGCTGGAAGGAGCCCCCATATCAGTGTGGCAGAGCCTCCAAAGGAAGTCAGACCTCCTGGTCTCCATATCTGGTTACAGTTCATACCCAAGGAAGGCCAGGCAGCATGAACACATAGTTACATAACTGGAGCAAACACCACCGCCTATCAGGCAGAGGCAAGGCTGCTGGAGGGGCTTCATCACAGCCAACAATGAGCAATGTGGACTCAGTCACATTCACTACTATCCCTGCCTCTTTGATGGGATGCTGGAAGGGTCAGTGTAGTGTTTTGGTGGTGCTGGGCATGTGAGGTGGGCAAAGGGAAGCTGACAGCTCAGGCCACATAAGATGGCACTGCAGCAAGGGAGGCTGAGCATACCGCCCCAACAGTCCTCCTGCTGTCGTTGTCTTTCATAGGCAAGGGCTGACTTGAGTCTGGGACAGCTACACACCTCGATTCCCTCCCAACCCACCACACGGTCGGGGAGAGTGCTTGTGGAAGCTGGGCTCCTTTCTAAAGCAGAAGCTCAGAGATCCATTTATTATGATCTATTTGGCTTGGTGACCAAAGGAGCAAGTAGAGGTGGGCTAGAAGCAAGAAGGGGCAGTGGAAAGGGAGTTCAAAATTAGGAAGGCCTTTGTACACAGATCACTAGTGTCCTGAACAGTGGAGATTGAGCCTCCTCAGTGTGGTGGGAGCATGGCTGACTCTCAGGCTATTCTCAGTCCTGTGGCTATTATCTCCCAAAGATCCCAGATCCACAGTGGCGGCCCACTACTTGGCTAGCTCGCTGACCCACCTTACCCTGCTCTTGAGGCTGGACCCCACTAGAGGGAGCCAACCTGGCATGTGGGAAGATGTGGCTAGTCAGGTGCCACCTTCCAGTCCAGAACCTCCCAGTGGACCACACAGCTGATTGCACCTCAGAGCCAAGCTAGGGTCCCCAGGGAGGAAAAGTGCCCGTGAGCGATACATGTGGGAAGCCTTCTTAGCGGATGCAGGCTGCATTTGTAAGGCCAAAGATGAGTCTAAATAAAGTCCCTCTGATCAAGGAACCGGCTGCCCAGGAAGGCTCGTCAGGGACCAGCCAGCAACTCAGTCATCAGTCCTTCAGTGAATCCCCCACAGAACTCACAGCTGCCCTGCCCAGGTTGTCCAATCAGAAAACACAGCCAGAGACAGTGGAGGAGCCAGGAGGTACTCTCCCAACCGCAACCCCGACTGCCTGAGCCTACGCCTTCCTTCACCAGATACATAGTGAACAAGAACTCAGAGGTGCCCAGTGGCAGAGCTGAGGAGACTGAGGGGCTGAAGGGTGCCAAGGCAGGGGCAGCTGGCACACTGGTGTCTGCAGCACTCCCTCCACAGTAGCTCACAGAATTCTTCAAAACTCTCATCAAGCCCAAGTCACAGCTCAGCTTTCCCTGCAGAAGACAGAGCCAGCATCTCCAATCTGAAAGGAAGGCACCAGAAGGACGGGGCCTGGATGCCATGGATACCATGGTAGGCCTCAAAATGCTGGAGGTGGGAACTTTCCTTTCCGCAGGAAAGAGCTGGGCAAAGAGAACTGTCCACAGCGACAAACTTCCCTACCATCTCTCTGGAGCTTCATCTCTGCTCGCCTCGTCAGCCGCTCAGCAAGCATTTACTGAACACTGCAGGAAAGAGGCACATTCTGCAACAGGGCAATGAAGTCAGAACCCCTGCTCTCAAAAAGTTTGCCTCAAAGAGAGCACACCAAGAACATTCGGCCAGCCCAGAGAGGACAAGAGACTGAAACTGACTTCCTAAGGAAGAAGTGGGGGACAAGGGAGCACTGCCAGCAGATGTAAGCCAGGGCTCTTATGCAGGACAGAGTTGTGATCAGCAGGGCCAACCTGAGCCCAGGCCTGGGCTTATGTGAACAGCGGTGCCTTTTATGGAGGAAAACCCGAGGCATTTGCTTCACTCCAGTCATAAGGCCTCATCGCACAGCCGGCTTCTCTCGAAGACCCACCTCTTTGCACCTGTGGGTCAGTGTCCCAAGTAGAAGGGTGAAGAGCACTGGACCCCAGCAATGCCCCGCTGACAGTGCCGTCACAACGAGCACTCTAAAGGCCTCCTGCAGCAGGTGGCTTCACAAGGCACTCCACACTCACACTTGCCCCGTCCATGCCAGGGTTTGTTTCTCCCCAGGTACAGGAATGAAAGGGCAGTCCTCTGAAGCAGCCATTGGAGCCAGGCAGGGGTCAGGGCCAGGATCCTTCCAGCCTCCTGCCCTTTATCTCAGTTACTTTTTCATTGCTGTGACTGAGGGAACTTATAGAAGAAAGCCTTTGATTGGGAGCTACAGTTCTGAGGGTTAGAGACCATGACCATCATGGCAGACAGGTAGAGCACTGGCAGCTTACATCTTGATCCATAAGCAGGAGGCAGAGAGCACACTGGGGATGATGGGACTCTTTTGAAACCTCAAAGTGCCCCCACCCAGTGACACACCTCTTCCAACAAGACCACACCTCTTCATCTTTTCCAAACAGTTCCACTAGCTGGAGACCAAGCATTCAAACATATGAGCCGGCGGGGGCCTTTCTCACTCAAACCACCACACAATGCCTCTGTCTGCATCAGGGCTCGGAGGACCCCTTCAGCAACTCCAGCCTCTTCCATTTGTGGTTGCAGCACAAGACAGACCATGTCAGTGTCAGGGAACACAGGCACTCCTCATAGGTCACGGCCGACCTTCAGCAGAGAAGGGACCATCACAGATGGGTCTCGTTCAACTGACATCAGTTGGATATAAATATGAACGCAGAAGAAAAGCTGTTGGGCACCCTCAGTGACCCAGGTGGAAGGCCATCAGGGTACCTCAATCAGCCACTTGCTCTGCACGAACTTCTGCAACACCTGCTCCGCCTCTTTCTTCCTCATCTTTTTGCCTTTGAGTTGATCAACCAGGTTCAAAATGTTTGTAGAAGAAGCAAAGCCAGTCTCTGAGTCAACGATCAGTTCCAGCTGCAAGACAAAGAGGTGTCTCATTCATCTACATCTATGGGATAGCAAACACAGTACCTAAGCCACCAGCCAGTCCTGGCGGGGATGAATTAAAACAGCCCAACACATGCACACCACTGACAGTCCTTCAGGAAGATAATTTATAATATACATCAGTAGACATGTCCAGTCCAACTGATGACATGCCAGAATAGGGCTGTTGCCCTGCTCCCATCTCCCTGAAGGAGAAAAATGACTGGGCACCATAAGGCAGCACCTCTCCTCACTCAGAGGCGGAGGAGTAGAGCCAGTGTGGGTTAGAAGGGGCTACAAGGACTTGGGCAGGCTGGGCATGTTCCCTAAGACTTCTATCTGTGGCAGGACAGGTATCCTGTGTCCTATGTATGCACAGGTGTGCCCCAGCCTTATTCCCCACACCTTTGATGACAGCCCAGGATCATTATGAAACCATAAAACTAGAAAGTTTACCTGTCCTGAAGGGCTCAGCCAAGGTGGAGCCAAAGAAGGGCACTCCTTTCTTACCTTCTCAGTAACTGCTATATACTTCCAGGACAGAACCACTGTCTTAGCCATGTCTAACAGATGGGCTGAGCAAACTGCTCCAAAGCTTGGAAGAACAGGACCCTAGCACGTCAACATTCAGTGAGCACCTCATTAAAGTGTAGGTTTGGGCTCAGCATTCCATGCATTTCAACAAGCATGATTTATTTGGCAGGGGATTTAAGGTCTGTTACTCCCTGTGAGATCTAGGAAGCTGTGAAGCATGACAGTGGCCTCCGCAACTGCAGCTCCTCTTCTCCCATTAGAAGCACAGCCAAGGTAGCAGTGAGAACTGCTGTACTCACAGCCTTCCTAAACAGGTCCAGCTCATTCTCTGCAAAATCCGTGGCCATTTTGGAAACTGAAGTTGTAGCAAGATTCACCTAAAAATAAACCACACAGGAATAAACCACACAGGCTGTGTCTCCATCACAGAGTTGACCTCCACTGCCTCTTTCTCCTCCCTCTCTCAGAAGAGTGTGTCAGGAATGCTACCTGTAGAGCCCTCTGCTCCAGTTTCCCAAAGTGCCACTAGAGGGCACTTCCTCACACATACCAGAGCATAGATGGGTCTCCCGTCGTCTTCCGTGACTCCTTTCTTTATTTCAATATACAAGGACTCCAAGACACTGTTGATATTGTTGATGAAGTCCTCCAGCTTATCTACGGTAGCATTTCCTGGAAATATGGGGGGAGGGAGAGTGGATTCATCAGAAAGCACACAGCCTGTTTCAATTGCTCTGGCACCTGACCTCACTGGCAGCCCAGCCAGAAATGTTTGAGCTCTCTTGGGCTAATGCCAATGCTGTGTGGTTTCTTTCTTCCCGGAGTGCTCAAGAGATAAGCTGAGACAGAGAGGGTGTAATAAGGCAGAAAGGCTCCAGAGATTACTATCTCAGACCACTGAGACTGTGGCCTTCCTTCCTCTGTCCCCAGCCAGTGGCCCTCATTCAAGGAAGCCATCCAAGGCCATACCTGCAGGCCCTGGGCCAGCCCAGGCCTAAGTACAGAGCCACAGAAGGGTAAGAGAGGCTCACAGACAGACCCATGGCATAAGAAGTCCTATTCTGAGGCATATTCCTTGCAGTCATTGCCCAAACCTCCTCCCACTGACCCTGCTAGGGCCCTCCGAGCACAGGCAGGGCTGGAGTGAGCTGTGGGAGCCTGGTTCTAGCAGAAGTTCATGCTATGCCACCAGCAGGAGGCCACAGCCAGAGACCTTCTCAAGAGCTCTGAGTCTGAGGAGGGGCGCAAATCCAGAACCACTATTGTGACAAACTCAGGTGAACAGACACCAATTATCTGGTGAGGAAGGACAGGAGAGGCTGCAAAGGGAGGGACACATCTTACACAGAGAAGGGAGATGGCCAGCTCTGTATGCTGGCATTACACTTCCACGATGTGATACTTTCAAACTAAGTATTACTGTTTTCATTTATTACAATTTCAAGCTGGGTAGTGGTAGCACATGCCTTTAATCCCAGCACTCAGGAGGCAGAGGCAGACGGATCTCCGTGAGTTGGAGGCCAGCCCATTCTACAAGTGAATTCCAGTACAGTTATAACTGTTACATAGTGAAATCTTGTCTTGAAAAACAACAAAGTCTGCTTGGTGTGATGGTGCACACCTTAATTCCCAGCACTCAGGAGGCAGACGTAGGCAGATCTCTGAAGCCACCCTGGTCTACATAGTTCCAGGCCAACCAGGGCTGCACTGAGAAATCCTGTCTCTAAAAGAGCAAAACAAAACAAAATTTAAAATAAAAAAAAACAGAAAACATGCCACCATATATGTTTAAAACCATAACAGAAACAACAGAATCGCACACAAGGGAAGGGCTCAGTTGCTCTCCTACTCTGTGTAGATGACTAAGGCTAGCACTAGGAAGGAAACTCAGAAAGGAGTCATCACAGGGACATAAGCTGTGGCCATTTGGCTTCCTACAGAAAGTAGGTATTTCCAATCTTGTGTAATGAAAATGAAGATAGTTTAAAAACCAAAAGGTCATATTGGTAGCAGAGGACATGCCACATTAAGGAACTAGGCTCACTGAGGTCACCAAAGGGACAGGTTGTGCGGCAACAGTAACATACATGTGTTTGCGTTGGTTTTCTTTTTCTTCCTTTTGAATAAATACAAGTTAAATGAAAAATCAATAGTACCTAATAGGTGGAAAACAGTGATGCAGATGGAAGCCAAGACTTAGAACTGACAGTCTCACCTCCCACTGCTGTCTCCCACCATGAGAGCCTCCCTGGGCATGAGATGGCTCTCCACATAGCCCAGGCCCATTGCAGGTTGAGGGCCCTTTCTGACCTCCACGCACCATCTCTGGAAGACTGTGGAAGACACTGACTCTGGCAAGGGAGTCGGGTGCTTGAGAGCCACTGTATTAGAAACAGCACACCTTCCAGGGAAGAATCACTTCACATGCTTAGACATGAAGGACAAGTGTGTCTGGCCTGGCTGAAGGAAGAGCTGGCCTTGAGCAGAAGGTTTCACTAACTTATATACACCATGGATTTATGCATTTCACATACTCTGTCATCCTTAAGTCTCCTTCAGGCTCCAGCCCCAAGTCACACTTCAGACAATTTAAACAGAGACAGGCGATCGCAAGTCTGTCTACTTGGAAAGATGGGAGAAAAAAAAATACTACCAGAAATAGCTCTTAAGCACACCAGTGTTATTCTTTTCCAATAGTTGTTGCTCAGATCTATCTTGCCCACCTGGCAGAATAGTGAGTACTTTTCCTGCTAAAAGCACAGGGACTTAATGGTGACCAGAACTATTAATGATTGTGACCCTGTGCCCTTGAGTTGCTATTAGAAGTACATCTTTGGGGATAGGCCTAATGCCTGGTTCTATATCAGTGCTGTGTCCTTTGTTATGAGAATGGAGCGTAAAGGCTGGTTAATCCTGGTGAACAAACATTCATACTCTAGCATCCTAAATTTTCCTCATCTCCAGCAAGCCTGGTTGGCAGACCGCTTACCTCTGGGGTATTTTGGAGGCCGAGCTCCTTTAGCTAAGTTCCACTTGTGTGACTTAAGGTCTCCTCAGCAAATCGACTAGTGAGTCTCTTATAACATCAGTCCTATTACTTTGAGTTTCTTCTACATCACCATCTCTCGCTGGGTAAATAACAATAACCCTTGTAAACAGGATCAGCCCTGTTCACCCAATGTGACATAAGGGACAAGTCTCACCTCCCTCTGAAAGGGACAATTCACATTTTCCACCAAAGAAATACCTCAAGGTGTCATTCAGAAAAATGTAGTCTGTGGGCAGATCAAAGGCACTCTAGCAAACTGTACTTTCCAAGTACCCTGGGGGTGAGATGAGATCCAACCCTCTTTTCACACAATCCTCCAAAGGGGCCACGGCCCTGTGGCTGCCTCCACTGATGACCTTGTCTTCAACAGGTCCCCACACCCTTACTGACTCCAAACTGGCTTTGCTATTTGGTGGCAACAGGGCCAGTAGCAGAGATCTGTTTCTCTGAGCTCATCTTCCCTTTCATCTCTGAAGGCCAATACATCTTTTTACCTCCGACCCTCTGTCAACTACTCCAGCTGGCCTACACAGCTCTCAGCAGGGTAGGTGTGGCCTACACACCCTCTCTTCTCCATAACCTCCCGGCCAGGCTCAACCTCGATGAGAGTAGCCAGAGTTCCCAGCTCTGCCCTCCATCGTTCTCAAGCAGTACTTCAGCATGGTCTCTGCTTAACACATCTGGCCACCGAGGAGTCACCTGCACCTGATAATGTCTGCCTAACTCAGCCAATCAAGACCACAGCTTCCTCTCTTCTTCAATCTCTCTTTCTCTATCCCATGGCTTGGGTGGGAGTAATTCTAGGGACTTCTATTCAGAAAAGCAGATACAGGAAGTCCCTGAGAAGCCAAGAGCTTAAGTCAGCCAGAAGGGGACCCGAAAACCAATGGATGTGCAGGGACAAAGGCCAGCTGGTGCTGCTGCCGGCCTAGCAGCCACTAGGACAGGGAAGCCCACTCTGACGTGTGTTTTGTGCCTGGTCCCAAGCCTGGCCCAGGATGCCAAGCAGCCCCGTGTCCTCCCAGAAACCTCCCAGCACATTCCATTCTAATCTAGCCAGTACTGGGGTCTCTCTCGTGCTACCAAAACTGAGGATACTGTCACTCGGTGCCAGGACTACACAGGATGGTGCTTCCCACCCTTGCAGTCTTTGAACACTGAATGATCACTGGTCTACCCCTATTGCTCCAAGAAGTCTTAGGAAGCTACAGTCTGCAAGCCTGCAAAGTCACAGGAGATAGCATGTGGCCCCATGTGACTCTAAGGCAACTATTTCCAGTCATGAGATCCTAGTGTGAAGGATTTAAAGTGTTGATTATCATTACTCACACCAAACCTCTCTTCAGCATCTTGAACCTCCTGGAAAAAAAATGGTACATACTTCAAACACCAAGGGCCACGCAAGCTAATCAGAGAGGCTGCTTCCCGATGGCAACAGTGTGGAGCGCCGAGCTACAAGGAGAGCAGGCTCTGGGCCTAACCAGGAGCTCTCTCCTTACCTGTCATGCAGACACCTGCTTTTCTTCTAGGTTGTGATTATGTAGCTGTGATGTACCTTACATCCTGCTGGGCATCGGGCACTGGTGGGGTGCACTTGGCATTACAACCACCCTGCCAGGTGCAATATTAATGTCCTCTTTATACACTGGCTGCCTCGAGAGTAAACAACGTGTTCAGAGTTTCCCTAACTTGGACATGGAACTGGCCCGCCAGACTCCAGATCCTCAGCCCCGGGCACTAAGCCATACACCCTCAGTATAGAAAATCTGAGGCCTTCCCATGCCAGCCCCCAGCCCCATCATATCACTTCAGTCACAAAACAGGGCTCTGCCAGAAGAAGGGAGTGGAGCACAAAAACTAGAGTACCCCAGATGAAGTCACCAGAGGGCTCCTAAGTCAGAGAGGATGAGCTGGAAAGTAAGTGGCTGTCACCAGCATGTCAAGTCCAGCCCCCTTCCTTTGGTATAATCCTTGTCTGATCCCACACTAGGATGGGTTGCAGAAAGGCAAAGATCCAAGCGGGGTTGGCTCTGCTGCTTCTCTATTAGGGCATGCCTGACAGAGAAGCAATTAGAACCCAGGGCCCAGCTTTATGGGGTGCTGTCGCCCTAAACAAAGCAGTTCTCTCTGACTCGAGAGTTTAGTCCACTGAGATCACTTTTCCCCGGCTTAGATTGATTTTTCCCTTTTTTATAATTGAGTTTAGTCTGCCTTTCCTGATGTACTTCCTGCTAAATCAGAGCCTCCTCCCAAGGCTATGGGATTACAGTTCACTGCACACCGTACCCTAACAGCAGGCGGCCAGGAAGTCTGCTGCCCTAACCACTGGCCAACAAGTATTTTTGTTTTAAATGAGGCACCAAAGATAGAAAATGCTATTTTTGGGTAGAGAAAATAAGAGTAAAAATCAGCCCCTGGGGACCAAACCATTGTGAGCCAACTTGTCCTGTAACAGCAGGAAGGCCCTGCTGAGTTTACCAGCGAGCCAGGCCCTGCCACAGATCCGAGTGCTGGGCAAAGCTGTCTGAGAGTTCAGACTCTTCAGCTGGAGCAGTGGTTCTCAACCTTCCTGATGCAGAGACCCTCTAATATAGTACCTCAACCATAAAATTATTCCGCTGCTACTTCATAACTAATTTTGCTACTGTTATGAATCATAATGTAAATATCGGATAAGAAGGATATCTGATATATGATCCTGTAAAAAGATCATTCAACCCTCAAAGGGGTCTCGACCCACAGGTTGAGAACCACTGAACAAAGGAAAAGCTGGCAAGAAGGACACAAAGGGTGCATAGGGGCTCTGAGTTTTCCCCATGCAGCATGTATCACGCATCAGTCCCAGGGAAAGGAGAACCATCAGAGTGCGGTGGAGCGCCAGGCTGGGAGGGCGGGGTGAGAGGTGGAGCACCTTTCATGAAGCATAGAATACATCTGACAGTTCTCAGCACCAGCACATCAGCTCACCCCAGCACTGGTCTTTCTTCTGAGCCAACCCTCAGGAACCACTACCCAGGACAACATGCCGTCATGTGTCAGAGAGAATCAATATCATACGGAAGTCATCCTTTTGGTTCAGCATGGATGGAAGCCTCCTGCATTGGCCTCCATCTTTTGTACAACAACATTTAAAAGAAAAATCCCTGGGCTCACAACTGCCTAACTTGACTCCTCCATTATCAGGAGTCAGGTCAAGAAAGAGAAATGTAGCCTGCATGGCACCTGGCAGATTGACTCCAGGCTGGGATAAGGAGATGGACTTCCCTGCCTTACTCAGGTTCTACTCTTATGATAAAATACCATGACCAAATCAACCTGGGGAGGAAAGGGTTTATTTCAGCTTATAGTTCCACACCACAGTCTTATTGCTGAGGGGAGGCAGGGCAGGAGCTCAAGGCAGGACCCTGGAAACAGAACCGAAGCAGAGGATGTGAAGGAGTGCTGTTGACTGACTTAGTCCTTAGGACTTACTCAGCCTGCTTTCCTATGGCGCCGAGGACCGCCAGTCCAAGGGTGCCCCCCCCCCCAGGCTGATCTGGGCCTGCCCACATCAATCAGAGAAAAAGCACCACAGACTTGTCCATAGGTCAGTCTGGTCTGGACATTTTCTCAATTGATGTCCCCTTTTCCCAAGTGACTCCAGCTTGTGTCAAATTGACATAAACTAACCAGCACAATAACAAATGGATGTGGGTATTTTTGTTTGGTTTCCAGACAGGGTCTCTTTGGCTGACCTCAATAGACTTATGGTCATCCTGCATAGTATCTGCATGGGTCAGCCAGTTTAGGTTTCAGACACTTTGTTCAGAGGCCCATTTCCAAACATGTTTACCATAGGAAGACATTCTAGTGAGCAAGTCTGTGCAGCTGCACCAAAATAAGACAGGCGGTGTACTCACTACAGAGCACCTAACTGTCTAGCCTCTGGCCTGAATGCCCATGAGCACTGCCACCCGTGTACACAGTATACCCATGCAAGCACGTTCCTCTGGCCAGAGCTCTGCTGTGCAGCACTGCTCCACGCTGCCACTTTTCCAGCATGGGTGAGTTCTGAACGTCAACACAAATCGCCACAAACTATGCAAACTACTCTCAGCAGAATTTTACTGGTGACCTTGTTAGTATAGATTCCACTGCAACTACTCTTGCAACCTACCTCTAGACAAACAGCAGCTGTGACAGCTCTGTGCTTCCCAGTGCCCTGGAGGAGTATCTGATGGGGGCACTTCAGGGGACAGGAGAGGCCAAGCTGAAACCAGAGCACCCCACTTTACTGTATCCCTGATGGGTAAGCTTCTTCTCAGGTTTCCACCTAAACGGCAGGCTATGACAATTGCGCACTCAGCCAGGTTTTTATTAAACAACCAAACAAACACACACGTGGTGTTTTCTTTTTTGCATGTTAACTGACTTAGACCCCTCAGGGCACTGCACACCATAGGGCTCTACCAGTTCTCAAACTCCACTGTGGGCCAGAAGCCTCCTGTGAGGAGATTTAAGATCCACCTTGGTCCCTGGCCATCTGATGAAGTTGCTGTTTTTGACTGAGGCAGGATGGAGACATCTCCAAAAACTGGACAGACAGGCAGTGGTCAACCATACTCAAAGTTTAACCATGAGCCAGTAGCCCAGGCAGCCACAGGCCTAGCTCAGGCAGCTTCTCAAGCTCCAACTAGACTTGTGAAGTCAGACCGCAGCCCTAACAACCAGCACAGGAAGCAAAGCCCCTACTCAGAGCTAACAGGGTCGTCGTGGCCAGGACATATTAATTGAAAAGCTTCCCTGCGTCAACTCAGGCCAAGTGTGCATCCCCTGGATCTGCTGACTTCCAGCTTCCCCAGGCCAGCAGCCTGCACCAACCTACCCAAGGCCTCCACACTCCTCCTCCCAGGGAGGAGCAGTCCCTGTATAGAACAGGCTCAAAGCCAGCTGCTCCAGCTGTTGTCCTTCAATACTTTATCCTGCAGGTCTGAGGTGGAGCACAATCCCGGGGGCTAGATGTGGGTGCAGGCCTTCACTGTCACCATGACTCTGGGATCCCACTCTGCACAGGCCACTTGTTAACCTTCATTTGATACCCTGCACCTTGTACTCAGGCAGTGACTGCCCTGTTCCATGTGTTGTCTGAGTGGAGCCAAATGCCATGTCCCACCTTCAGGCCGATCTCTTTCCTTCCACAGTCCCTCTCCTGATGAACTCCAGTGGCTCACCCACTGAAGTCCACCCTATCTAGCACTCCTTCCAGGGGAAGCACACCCAGACTCAGGTGCGCCTATTAACTGTTCATCACACCCACGGAAGATAAATGCACAATGAATTCATTAAAAATACAAGATCATTTTATTTGGAGCCAGCTTCTAATTACTACTAAGTCCTCTCTGGGAAGAGGTGTTTACAGTATGACAGAATGGAACATAGCTAAAAGGTCAGCATGGATGTGACTCACCAGAACAAGGAAAGCGGTGCAGGTGTGTCAGCAGCTTGCTACAGTCACAGCAGGGTGAGGCAGGGAAAGGTTTGCAAACGCTGGGAAGACTCCCATGTTCGTTGGATACCAAACTCACTGAGCTGTTTATACAGCAGATGGCAGGCACTTGTATGTTAGGCTTACTGCGAAGTTTTCAAATCTCCATTTTTTAGAGGTATTTATTTAGTTAGTTAGTTAGTTAGTGTCTGTGGTTGTTTTGCTTGCCTGGATGCTTATGCACTCCATATACTAGAGGTCAGAAAAGGATATTGGTTCCCCTGGAACTGGAGTTCCAGATGTTTGTAAGCCACAGGGTGGGTACAGGGAACTTAATACACAGGTCCACTGCAAGAGTCGCCACCCCAAATGATAGGCAGTGGTGGCACACATCTTTAATTCCAGATTTTGGGAGGCAGAGGCAGGTAGATCTCTGTTTGAAGCTAACATTGTGAATTCCTACACAGAGAGATCCTGTCTCAAAAAAACAAAGAAAACAGAAGAAGAAAAGAGTAGCCACCCCTGAGCTCTTAGCCACTAAGCCATCTCTTTAACCAAAAATCTTTTTGTCTGTCTGTCTGTCTGTCTGTCCGTTTGTTTGTTTGAGACAAAGTCTATGTAGCCCTGGCTGTCCTGAAACTCACTTTGTAGACCAGGCTGGCCTCTATCTCAGACATCTGCCTGCCTCTGCCTCCCAAGTGCTGGGATTAAAGGCATTTGCCACCAAGCCCAACCCTTAATTTTTTTATACCTAACATTTTAGATACTTTATCTTCAAAATGGTAATTTTTAAACTTGACTAAAAATTAACATAAAACTTAAAGCAAAACCAACACCAAAGTGTCAGTGGCACTAACAGTCCCCTAGAGGAAGAATTTAGGGAGAAATGCTACCTTACCTTGTCTCAAAATGTCTACTGGCTTCAGAGATGCTCAGTTGGCAAAGCACTTGCCATGGAGGCAATAGAACCAGAATTCAAGTCCCAGAACCCAGTTCAAGGTGGAAGGACAGACTGCACAGAAGCTGACTTCCACAAGCACACCTTGGCAGGCAACCCCTACACCACATACATACACACATACAACAGTAAAACGTATTTCTTAAAGCATCTCCCCACATAATACATACCAGTCACTTTAGTGAGCAGAAGCCTAGCATAGCATCTCTTCCATGCTGCAGCCCATCTGACAGGGACAGAGGACACAGCACCAGTTTTATAGATCTCTGCAGATGCTGAAGGCAACTTGGATCTAAGCAGGGAAGGCTTCAGTCAGCAGAAGCTGGGGAACTTTCTACAGTTATCTCATGTAGCTACTGGACACTTCAGCTGTGGCCACTCTAAATTAAGACATGCTCTAAGTGCAAAGTACACACTGAACTCCACAGCTACAGCAGTTTTTAAATATGTAAAATGTTTCTTAAGTAACCTTGCATGAGTTGTGGTGCTGGGAATAGAACCCAGTTTGAATTATATAGTTACATGGTTGACTTTCTTTTCTTCTATCATGTATTCCTGGCCAGCCTTGAGCTATCTCTGTAGCCAAGGATGAACTTCTGACCTCCTGGCATCCACCTCCCAAGTGCTGGGATTCTAAGTGTGCACCACCACACCAGTTTACGTGCATGTTGGGTAAACACTACCAACTGAGCTCCATGGCCTCACTGGTTGACTTTTCAAACACCAAACTCACTCTCCACTCCCAGAATAAGCCTACTTGATCATCTGTACCATCTTCTCATACGTTGTTGGGTTCAGCTCAGCAATACTGGGTCTGGAGTGCTCTCGGTAAACCGTGGTCTGTGACTTGTTTCTTGCAATGCATTCTGACGTGACGACGCAGGACACAGGCCTCATAAAATAAAGGAGCAGGTACTGCCTTCTCTTCACCACAATTCCCTCAGAGTCAGGGCAGACTTGGAATTACAGGCAGGCAGTCTGGACCTTTTTCAGACTGGAATACTTGACTGAACATAACAAGACATCTTGGGATGAGGCCCCAGTCTAATCACGAAATTCACTCACACCTGACGACAAAGACAATTTTATATAATAGCTTAAAGAATGCGATGCATGCAAGTCTCGGTATAGAACCTTCTGTTTGTGCCAGGCTGATACTCAGGAGGTTTCAAATTGTGGAGCATTTGCTTTAGGAATGCTTAATCTGTATTCTTAATTTGATTTTCCTTTTATAGTTGGTTATTTCTGCAAGGGCCAGAGAGTGGTTTTCTCTTTCCACTACATAGGGCCTGGGGAGTGAACTCAGGTCATCAGGCTTAGTGTAAAGCATCTTTACCCACTGAGCCATCTTGCCAGCCAGCCACCAATCTATATCTCTTACTTAAATTTACGGAGAGGGTTCTTGGGCTTAGAAGTGGCAACTCTTCCAGTCTTCCCAGAAGCTGCCTGGTTCTCTGGCCTTCAAGAGGTCATTTCTCTGGTGACAGGGGACTCTCCAGACACTGAGAGCCTCTGAGGTGCTCTGGATGTGCCTCCAGCTTAGCTTGGGCAGGCTGCCATGGCTGTGCCCCGCACAGCTGACAGCCGGGTCAGCTGCAGTATTACCCCATTGCTGTCTATCATACAAGAAATGTCACCCAGCCTCTGCCCTGTTTCTGACACAGAACTCTTAAAAGCCCTGGAATTTCCAGGGTGACAAAGGTGAAGGGGATATCTTTTGTTCTAATGAGGAAACTCTAGGTAGCTTCAAGGTAGGGGTTGGTCATCAGAAAGATACTGTCAACATCAAAATCCCCCAAACTCTAGGGAGAGGAAGGACTAGAAACTGAGTTATAAATAGGTACAGTCTAATCAATCAGATCTATGGAATGAGGCCCTCATAAAACCTTTGAGCAGTAGTGGGACCCCAGGAACTTCAGGTTCCAGGAGGGTGGTATACTTAGAAGACTCAAAAGCAGCACACCATCTCACCTTCCAAGCCCCACACTAGCATTTCCTCTATCTGCCTATGTCTGAGTTATACAATTGACAGCAGACATGGCCAGTCTACAGCCAACATGCCACATGCATCTCAGGACAGCTACAGATGATGTCATATCACAACATCACTAAGGCAGAGAATCCACTGCTAATCAACCAGCAAATGTATATAGAGTACTTTCCTAAGTGCTGAGTCAGTCTGGCAAATTATCTAACAAGGGGATGGGGTCACAGAAGTCCTTGATTTACAGTCAGAAGTGCAGGTGACCCGAGACTTGCAACTAGCCCCTGGAATTGGGACAGTGTGTGGGACTGTCATCCTTTAACTTGTGGAATCTGATGCTAATCTCACAAAGAGTGTCAAACTTAAGTGCATTGCTGGATACCAGTCACTCTCTGGAGAATGGAGAAAGCAGTCTGTGTCTAGTGAGGGGCAGGGGACCCCACAGTATGTCTCTCAAGACCTCACTGGCCTTCATTGGCACCTTGTGCATCTCTGGACTGTTTGGGGTAAACCCAGTGTGGAAATCCTCCACTTAGGTCCTGACCTCTGTTCTCTAAATGTCCTGTGTCTGTGATTACAAGGGGCGTCTACAGACATGATATGTCTTGTGAGACTCAGGTCACCAGTTCCTAGCACAGAACTGAGCTGACAGTCTCAGGCTGTACTGCTGGAACAATGTACATGCACACGGATAGAAACCCTGGATAGAATCCAGGTTCTCTCACAACACAGACAAGTCTCCAGATTCTTTCTGAGGAGCCAGAAGGCTTTGCATCAGAACTTCAGGACAAATCTACACGCTGCCCTGGAAGGAGAATGAGGAATAAACCTTCCCCTACAGGCAGTAAGGGGAGGTTAGAACAAGCAGGGCTTTTGGTGTGCATGTATGCAGCAATAGCAGGGCAATGCCCTACAGGTCAATTGCTGCTTTATACCACATTTCCCTTACAATGATTTTCTCATTTTACAAGGAATCTTCCTAGGCACAGCTTCAAATATAAGAGAAATAATACTCGGTCTTGTAAGCATTTTTAATTTCACATCATTTATCTCCATTATCATTTGTTTTAAAATCTCTAGTAACAAAAATCCTTGGAAAGTGGCCCTTTTATTTCTTTAATAGTGGGCAGGAAATGACAGACTGGCTATATCCTGTTTGCTTCAGCACTTGCAGGCACAAAAACTGCACAAGGCCAGGTGTGGTGGCACATACCTATAATCCCAACACTCATAGGTGGATTTCTGTGAGTTCAAGGTCAACCTTGTCTACAGAGTGAGTTCCAGTACCACAGAGAGACCCTGTCTCAAACAAACAAAAAAAAAAGAAAGAAAAAAAAAAAGAAAAAGAAAAAAAGGCTGCACACAGTGTGACAGTTTCAGAGTTTCAGAGGCCTAGCCTAGCCAAGGTGCCACTTTCTGGTGCTTTACTTACCACAGTCAAGTGAGTACAGGACAGGACAGTGGCATGAGGACAGGAGCACACATTCACTTGGTCTTTATCACTGTGGAGTCTCCTGCTGTGCTTACATTCATGCTTTAGTCCTAACCCTAATTTCAGACATGTACTCGGGGATCTCGGAACATATCCCAGCAGATAAGGGAGTGCTGCTGTAAATCCATTCCTAGACCACAGTCTACAGAACTTTCCAAAGTTAGGTCACAACTTAGGGGTCAAATAAAGGCAAGAACATTTTGATTCCCAGCACTAAGGCATCGTACAGCTCCAGCACAGCACCGCAAAACTATCCTGTCAGCAAGAAACCAAAAGGAAGAGGCAGAAACTGCCCCACAGCTAAGAGATGGTCTTGTGCTAGGGAGATGTGTCTCAGCTGTGCAAGCATTAGGACTGGGCTGCAATACCCAGCAGTCAGGGAAAGCAGGCACAGTGGTGCGCATCTAATCCCAGTGCTCACATGAGGAAATGGGGCAGAGACAGAAGAATCCTGGAAGCTTGGGCAGGAGACCCTGCCTCAAACAAGGTAGAAGGTAAATGCCAACACCAGGGAAGCCTTCTAACTTCCACATACACGAGAGAGAGAGAGAGAGAGAGAGAGAGAGAGAGAGAGAGAGAGAGAGAGAGAGAGAGAACAGAGAGAAACAGAGAAACAAAGAGAAACAGAGAGAGAGCGTCCGAGTGCATGGCCAGGCCATCTCTGGAGGATGCTGAGGGGTACATGTCAAGTCCTGTGGGGCTTGAAGCAGGGAGACAGGTCTAAGACTCCCTCTTAATAAAAGTCTCTCAAGTTCCCCTTTCACTGCTGTTCAGGCAACTACAGCTCACAGACTTCTTAGAGGTCAGCTCCCAAGCAGGCATTAATCACACTTCCCTGCTCCAAACCCTCCCGGGGCTCAGAGCTCTTCATCATCTGAAATAACTCCGTCCTATCTAAGCCGGTAAGCTCAGCTCCAGAGCAAGATCACTTCAGCAGGCTGCTCCACTCAGGCCTCCAGCCTCCGCTTGCTCCTGGGCATCAGCCCGTTCCTGGAACTTCCCAAAGTGTTTCATGACCCACTGCTTTGGAGAACAGGCTTCTTGCTGCCTTCCTTCACTCTTTCCCCACAGCACAGCTCGAAGGAACCCGATTTCTATGGTTGGCCTCCCTCTCTCGGTCCACTCACACTTGTCTCTATGAGCGCCACCTCCCTCTATAGAACTCCAACTGCACATGCTTTCCTGGTGTCCTCTCCTCTCTGTCCTCGGCCCCACCCCTTTCCTCACTCCTCCTGCCTGGGCTCACTTTTTTTAAAAGCCATTTCCCCCTTGAAAATTAGAAATACAGGGAGGGAAACAAAAATGCAGAACAAAACCAAACACCTTTATTGCAATGAGCTAGAAGAGACTGCCAAGAGTTCACTAACAATACCAATCAGATGGTGATGGTGCACGCCTTTAATCCAGGTACGGGGGAGGGGGGGCAGAGATGAGCGGATCTCTGTGAGTTCAATCCTGGAGAGAGTTCTGGGACAGCTAAGGCTATTATACAGAGAAACCCTGTCTCAAAAAACAAACAAAAAGAGTACACCAACACTCTAATGTGTTCACTTTCAGTTTTCTTCCTTCATAAAGGAAGACAGTATAAGAAGTGTATGGTTCCCACTGACCATCTTCTTCTGCACTTTACCACACAAAAGCCAGCAGCTCTGAGTACACAGCACAGCCTTCCAGTCCACTCTGGTACTTTCCTGAGCAAAGAAAATAATTCTGCACTTTCCCAGAAGCTAACAGTAATACTGCAAAGTAATGTCAACTTTCCTTTTCGGTTACCAATTCTGCCCATATAGACACTCAACATGGTCGGCTTTCTGTGATTCCTGGGATCTTTCACTACTGACCTCGTGTTTCTACTGTCCCCAGTGACTGGAGGCCTCAGTGTGTGCCAACCCCCATCCCCAAGTACCATCTCACACCTCCCATGACCTGCAGAGGAGAGGCTCTAAATGCATAAGGGTAGTCCAGGCCCCGCCGGTGTGCTAAGTTGCCCTCTTCCTAACAACAGCCACCTAGCACTCCTCCAGTGCCAGGCATTCTGCTTCAGACACTCAACTCTCAGGATCCCGTGAGTTACGCTCACTCTCTCCACCTTGAAGACAAGGACACTGTGGTGGTTTGGAGGAACATGGCCCCCAAAGGGAGTGGTACTATAAGATGTGGCCTTGTTGGAGGAAGTGTGTCCCTGTGGAGGCAGGCTTTGAGGGTCATATATGCTCAAGCCATGCCCCATAAGACAGACCACTTCTGTTGTCTCCAAGTTAAGATATAGGGCACTTGGCTACTTCTCCAGCTCCATGTCTGTCGGCATGTCACCATGTCACACCATGATGACAATGTAAGTCACTCCAATTAAATGTTTTTTCTTTATTAAAGCTGCCATGGTCATTGTATCTCTTCACAGCAACTGAAACCCCAAAGCAGAAGTTGATACCAGGGACTGAGGTATTGCTGTGATAAACCTGACTACAGTTTTGTTTGAAGGAATACGGACCTTGGAACTGTGGATTAGAGAAGCAGTTGAATGCCTTAAGGGAGTTTGGAAGACAGTGGTGCTGGGTGTGATTTGAACTGTGGGTGCCTGGATCAAGAGGTTTCAGAGAAGAATGTTAGTATGTGGCCTAGATACTTTGGTAAAGAACATGGCTGATTTTTGTCCTTGTCCAAAAGTCTGTCTGAGGTTAAAGTATTTTGGATTTATTCTGCTGGCAGAAGAAATCTACAAACAGCCTAGTATAGACTCTGTTATATGGTTATTAGTGTTAACTCTGATCGAGATTTATAATGAGAAGGAGCAAGCTAAGCAGGGTAAATAACAAAATGTAAAATTTGAGGAGAAAAGGAGCACCAGGAAGTAGAATTGAGCTAAATCCTGTGTTCAAGGAGATAACTATATTAAGAAATAGAATAAAGGGAGTGGTGACTGCAGGGCAAGATCCCACCCGCTAAGTTTCCAATTTGTGAGAAGGAACTAAAAGGAAGCTTAGAGCCAGGAATGGTGACCCACACCTTTAATCCCATCACTTGGGAGGCAGAGGCCGGCAGATCTCTGAGTCTGAAGCCAGCCTGGTCTACAGAGCAAGTTCCAGAACAGCCAAGTTTAGACAGTGAAGGAAACCATGGAAAACAGAGAGCTGGTAAAGATGTAATTGAACAAGGAGGCCATGTTCCAGTCCCAATAAGCAGCAGAACTGGCAGCTTTGGCCATGTGGTTCTGGAATTAGGGACAGAAGAAAAGGAAGGGCTATGGAATTTGCCTCTGTGACTAAGGAAAGCCACTGAGGCCAGGCATGTGTCAGAAGTGTCCCTGAATGAGGCATAGAGAGGCCATTGCATGAAGCTGTGAAACTGAAGTCTGGTCTGCCTTGGAGACCCGAAGATGTTAGAGATGCCAGAGTTGTGGAATACCTGCTGAGGAGAGCTGCTAACAGGGAATTGAACCAGCCCAAGAAAAAGATGTGTGCTGCAGTCAACAAAATGAAAGGAATTGGAGATCTCAAGAGTGTTTTGACATCAGACATGGAGACGCAGAGTTTGGAGTTTGCCCAGCTGGTTTTCAGTCTTGCTTTTGCCCAGTGTTTCCTTGCTACACTCCCTTCCTTGCATTTGGTAATGTTGAAAGTAAGTGATCTGCTTTTGGTTTTGATTTTATAGGGAATTACAGATAAGAGATAAGAGACTTTGATCTCTAGACTTATAAATAGGTTTAAGACAGTAATAGACTATGGGGACTTTTGAAGTTGGACTGAACGCATTTTTGCATTATGATACGGCTACAAGTATCATAATGCAAGCCTTGGGGGCCAAGGGGTGGAATGTGGTAGTTTGAAAGAAAATGTTCCCCAAAGGCAGTGGTGCTATTAGGAGGTGTGGTCTTTTGGGAGGAGGTGTAGTCTTGTTGGAGGAAGTGCGTCACTGTGGAGGCAAGCTTTGAGGTCTCGTATATACTCAAGCCACACCCAGTGAGACAGACCAATTCCCTTGCCTGTAAATCAAGATGTAGGATACTTGGATACTTCTCCAGCACCATGTCTGCCTGCATGCCACCATGTCACACCATGATGATAATGGACTCAACCTCTGAAAATGGAAGCCACCACAATTAACTGTTTTCCTTTATAAGAGTTGCTGTTTTCATGGTGTCTCTTCACAGCAATAGAAACCCTCGCTAAGACAGACAACAAAGCTGGAGTATACACTGGAGCCCTGTTGTCAACTGTAACTCACACCTTCAGAGTCCAGGCTTCTGCCTGTCAGACTAAGCGTCAGAGTCACTTCAGGGAGGTGGAGAAAGATGAGATCAGAGTCTTGAATGGTCAGGTTAGGACTTCCAGATGACCTCTCATGCTGTTACCCCAACATCACTAGACTAGTCAATACAGACCAGGGGCTGCTGGGAACAGGGACACAACACTTACGGTCATGGACCTTGTAACAGTGGTTCTGCAGGCGCCTAACCTCCCACTCCTCCAGCACACCGTGAGTCATCAGCAGCTGGAGGAAGCGCCGATGGACATCCGTCATGACACCCACTCTTCTCGTGCTGCCCTGCATGTCGGGGGAGCTGAAAAAGAAGAGCCACCGTCACCTGCATGCACGAGAGCAATGGTGGGGGGTCTGCCCTAGTCTGTGCTGACAAGCAAACACTGCTGCGGTTGTCAGAGCTCGACTCCTTGTGCTGATGACTGCAGGAGTGAAAAGATCGGGTCAGGGCTCAAGCTCGTGTCACTGGTTTCGAGCAGTGTGGACTGAGAGCTGCTGGAGCCACAACTGGCACAGCCTCCTGTACTAACTGCGTATGAAGAGGTAAGCAGGCAACTAAAGTCTCCATATTATTCAGTTTCTGGCCTGCAGAGTGGGAACAATGACAGAAATATTCCCAAGAACTTCTGTAACTCGGGTGGCTTAACACAGGTATAGCCTAGTGCCACAGAAAACACCAAACCTGTGCCAATTACGACTGGACAGTTCTGAATCTGGACCCTAGTTGGACCACTTACCAGCTCAACAGCCTTGGAGAAACTAAGTCAAAGCTTTGAATTCTCCCTATAAAAGCATGACACCCACTGCTGAGAACACGCCCAAGAAGCACTTGACTCTGGTTTCCTTCCACTCTCCCCAGCTGCCAATAAAGCATCTATCACAGGAGGACTGTGGGCTATTTCTACAGTTCACTGCACTCTCTCAGAAAGCTATCTTCTGGGTCTAGCAAGATGCCTTAGCAGGTAAAGACATTTGCCACTAAGGCTCACATCCTGAGTTCAACCCCCACGACCCACATGGTGGAAGGAAAGAACCAACTCGTGCAAATTGTCTTCTGACCACTACACAAATGCTACGGCATGTGTCAGTCCACGCCCACAGAGACACACACATACAAAAATAAATGTAATAAAAACTTATCTTTCTACAAACCACAAAGATCAGAGCTGATAAACACACAAAACAAGGCAGATCAAAACACCTGCTCCTGCCAGGCAGGCGGGGCCCTGTAAGCACTAGGCACATGGGTGTGAAGCTGGGTGGAGGCACTGAGAGTCCTGCTTACCAGGCCTGCCTGGTCCTCACACACATCCACACTGTACTACAACCGAGCCCCTTTGGCTGGCTGCTGCTCACGGCGCGGCTCAGCACTGAAGCAGTTATCATTCATCTGAGGTGATCCTGTGTTCCAACAAGCATATTGCCAAGACGTTAGGCCAACAGACTGTGAGAACATTTTTAGCTATTATGCTCAGTCTGTTTGTCTATAAAGCAATAAGAAAACATATCTTTAAGGCAAAAAAAAAAACCCTGATTTTAAGTGAAATAAGACTACCAAAGGCTTCCCAAGAACTTAATGAAAAAAAAGACATAAAAAAAAAAAAACTATGTCACGGTAGTCAGCTTCATGGGCTGGCTCTCCAAGCTGGAAAGGTACACTCCTCATAGCCACTTTCTCTGACTGCCTGCCCGCCACCTTCAAGAACACTTCACCAGCATATACATTCAACAAGCCCTAAGTCTGCCCCTCTCCGTTATCCACTCTTGTCCATGCAGGCCCTCGCTGTTTGAACAGTGCACGCCAGGCAGCCACACACCCAAGCATCGCACTCTGGTCCCCCTCTCCTCAAACACAAGAAAAGACTATAAAAGGGAAAACTTTGCAGAGGATACCCAGAAAAGCATCACGAGCCCTGCAGGCCATGCTGACCACCAGAGCAGAGGGCCAAGACTGCACTCTGCAGTGATGCCAGCCTGTTTCCTGCCCCCGTCAATTAGCTTTCTGAAGATGAGAGAAGGAAGGTAGACTTGTGTTTGTTTTTGAAAAAAAGTCTCTGTATGCAGCCCTAGTGGCTTAAAATGTGCTATGTAAAAAGCACTATGTTGTCTAGCCTCAGACTCATAGAAATCCTCCTGCCTCTGCCTGCCTCTGTCTCCTGAGCACACAGAGACAAAAGACATGCACTACCGTGCCTGGCTTAGATTTTTCTTTTTTAATTTAATTCTGTCTTCCCAGTTTGCCAGCTCAATGAATAAGCATGGCTTAAAGATTCAATTTTTGCGTGACAGGCAACATGAATTCCGGTTACACAATTAGATTAATAATAACAATGAAGAAAAATAGCTCAATAACAGGAGAGCTCACCTAAAATGCACCAGGCCCTAGGTTCAACCCCTGGGATACAGAAGAGGAGAAAAGGGGAGGGGAAGGAAAGAGAAGAAAGGAAAACCAATTTAAAGATTAAAAGACTTTAAAGTATGTTCCATTATTTCTAAATGTTAGAAACCTACCTATCCTGCAAACTGAGAGAGCTTTTATTAAATTAATGAGTCAAAATGGACTTTCTGGTAAAATAAATAAATAAAAGATTAGCAGAAATAGAGAGCATCACAAAGTGGCAAAAGGTCACACAAGAACACACAACTGCTTAAAATGTTAGGCTTTTACAATGAGGCCTCCTGAGCCTCAAGGTCAACTCATCAGGATCCTGGCAGCACACAAAAGTCCACACTAGGTGGGAGCTCACAGTCCTCTAGTTCACAAGGCGAACACAACACAGAGCACAGGGAGAGGTGATGTACATAAGAGCAAAAGATGAAGGGATGACTGTGCCCACCAAGCTGGCTACAGAGCAGGACAAGGCAAAGCAGCCAGAGAGCCAGGATACAGACCGGACTGACCGCGAGGCAATGAAGTCAGATGCCAATACCAAAGAAGTGACTAAGAAAAGTCCATTTGTTCAGAGCTTAAGGAATGCAGTTATAAATAATCCCTCCTAGCCAGGTCTGGTGATGCAGGGTCCCCATGATCCTAGGCCTTGGTAGGGTGAAAGCAAGAGAGAAGGAAAGAAAGGAAGAGACATAAATAAGCCACTCCAGCAACGACGTCAATTAACAAAGTGGGAGTCAGAATAAAGGTAAAGAGCAAATATGGAGTCAGTTCACACAGAAAACAAGTTGATAAAATATGTTCACACTAAAAAGCTAACAAAGAAGAAAATCAGGGGAACTACGTGCATGCATGCATGTGTGTGATGCTGGGGTCCAACATATCGCCACACCCATGATAGACAGGTTCTCTACCACTGAGCTACACTCTTGTGCTGAAGAAATTGTCTTCAATCTACAAAATGGCACATAAAAATAACTGCAGCAAACATAAAAATGAAAGAAGCCACTTCAAAATGGCAGTGGATCAATGCTATCAGACCAATACAAAGTCAATCAAAATTCAAGCAGGATCTGTGAATTATCCAAATATGATTGATGAGCTGATTCTAAAACTAACTACAGACAAAACGTCAAACATCTTTGAACAAAGGTGGGAAGACTAGTCCTACCAGACATCAAAACAGCAATGGTGAACAAACCGTGGCAAGGGTACAGAAACTGACAGGTAAGACCAGTGGAGCAGAATGAGGAACTCAGAAGGTATGCGTGAGTATGGAGACGCAACACGGTGGAGAACAGGGCTCAGGCCAAAGCAAACCTTCTGTGAAAGCTGCCATGGTGGGCTCACAGATGAGTCAGTCAGTGGTGGGGATGCTTGCTGCCAAGTCCAAGTCTGACATCCTGCACTTGATCCCCAGGCCCACACTGTGAAGAGAGAACCAATCCTAAAAGTAGGCCTCCGACTTACACCTGCATGCAGTGTTATATACCCCCACTGTGCGCGCCCGCATGCACATGCACACGCGCACACACACAAACATACACACACACAATGCTGAGGCAAATGATTAGCCATATGTGAAAAATAAAACTTAACCCCTACCTCACACCATATACAAACTCAAACCTACAGGGTCATGGTTTTTAAAAAGGAAAAACTTTACCACTTTAAATGACACTAGGAGAACATATAATCCAAGAGTAGAAAAAGATGTCCTTAGAAGATACAAAAGCCACAAAGGATAAAGCATAAAATACATTACTGACTGATTTCATTAAAGAACCCGCACCAAAAATACCAAAGGAGGGGAAGGAAGGGGAGGAGGCTACAAGCTGGAAGGTGTTTAAAATATACATAACCACAAGAATCTTCTTTAGAATACATTAAGAACCCCGACAGAACAAGAAGGAAGAACTGAAGAGAATAGCACAGAAACAGTGTAAGAGGCTGGCGTACACAAGAGTACATTAAAAAGCTGAGCAATCAGCCAGTGGTGATGGCACACGCCTTTAATCCCAGCACTCGGGAGGCAGAGGCAGGCGGATCTCTGTGAGTTCGAGGCCAGCCTGGTCTACAAGAGCTAGTTCCAGGACAGGCACCAAAACTACAGAGAAACCTTGTCTTGGAAAAAAACGGGGGAAAAAAAAAAAAACTTACGGATCAATCTTACTGTGGTCAGGCAAGTGAATATAGCACCACACTAACACTGCTACAACAACACCCAGGAATCCCAGAATCCGGATGGCATTAGCAGGAGGAAGAGCAGGTCTGAGATCAGGCCAGTGTGGGCTAGAGAGACAGATTGCCTATCAAAAAGGAAAGAGAAAGGAGAGGCAGCTCAGGGGTTAAAAGTAAAAGCATGCCCTGCTCTTGCTGGGGACTGGAGTTCTGTTCCCAGCACTCTCAACCACCTGTAAGTCCAGCTCAGGGGATCCAAGACCTCTGGCCTCTGAGGGCACCATGCACATATCCACACTCAGACACACATACACATACATACATATAATAAAGTAAATCTAAAGGGGAGAAGAAAACAGGAGGGGAAGGGAGAGGAACAGAAAGAAAGGGAGGGCACAGGAGAGAAAGGGCTCTTCAGATGGGTAAGAGCGGAATGCCTGACTACGACTTCACTCCACTTCTGGTGGAGTAGATTCCAACAGGCTTGCGTGGCCCCAGAAACACTATTGTCATATACATACTGGCCCCAGGAAGTGTGGCCATAGAGGCATCACATAATGGAACTCTGGCAACACTGTGAATGCCTATCAACCAGGGCATAGCCATCTAAAGGGATTCTAATCACATCGTGGACTCCAGTACAGAGAAGAAGAAAGCAGGGCTACTCTCATCAGCATGGATGCTGCTCAAAACTGCATGAAAGCTGGACGTAATGACACACGCCTTTCACTCCAGCACTGAGCAGAGGGTTCTCTCTGAGTTCAAGGTCAGCCTGTCTACAATGCCATTTCCTGGTTAGCCAGGGATACAGAGAGACTCTGTCTCAAAAGAAAAAACAACAACAACACAAAACTATACCAAATGCAAAGAGCAAGTCACACTTTCACACAAGATGCCAAACACTGAAAATGGTATTCATCACAGGACCATACATGGTCAGTGAAGCCTACCAACAGCAAGGAAGCCGAATCCAGAGCAGCGAGTACTCTGAGGAGGAGAGAGGATTCGGTGGTGGTGGTGGTGGTGGTGGTGGTGGTGGTGTGTGAGTGTGAGAGAGAGAGAGCGGGCGGGGATAGTAGTATACTTAATTTGGTGGTGGCACACATGTAGGTGCTAACTTTTTATTTTATTCTTCAGATACTTTCATAGGCATGTAACATAATAAAAATATGTAAATACAGTCAAAGAGAGAAGTGTGGCAGAGGGAAAGGTCAAATGCTGTGACTTGGGGGAAGAGGTCAGAAGTGGGAATAGGAAAGGTGCTCAGGAGCTGTGCCTGCGTGTGGCTATGACAGCCATTGAAGAAGAGAGACTGAGAGAGGATTAACCATAGATACTGGCCACTTACCCAAAGGACTTTAACATCCAGGGGTCCCCACAATAAGCAAAGCCTGGGCACCAATGGGCAGCCTGTGCTAGGTAGTGTCAGTGCTCCGACCGCACAACCTGGTTTCAAACTCACCAGAACCTCATGAGAGACATTTTCACAGAGGAGGGAACTGAAGCTACAAAGGGACACAGGTGACAGTGGTGGAGAAGGGGGTGGGGCTACAAAAGCAGTCTCTGTTCTTATGCCACTGCCAGTAGATTTAAAAACAAAAAACCAACAAACTCGACGAACAATAAAATCACGATTGCCGGGCAGTGGTGGAGCACACCGTTAAAACCAGCACTCAGGAGGCAGAGACAGGTGGATCTCTGAGTTTGGGGTAGCCTGATCTACAGAGTGAATTCCAGGACAGTCAAGATTACACAGAGAAACTCCATATTGAAAAACATGATCGTACGCATAATCACAAATAAGTAAAACCGCGGTCTAGGTTCCGTATCTACACTTCTCCAGTCTTCCGTTTGAGAACTTGGCCTGGGTTAGCCGTGTGATCTGGGGTTATCAGTACTATGTGCAGCATAAGACTGAGCACGGGAACCCTAAACCTTTCCCAAATCGGACAAACCGATAATTTGGAACACATTTAGCCTTGGGCTTTCAAATACCGGCTCCATAAACAAAACAAAGGGGGTACTGAGGGGGGGGGGCAGGCACGAGGCTGAGTGGTCGTTTTGGACAGAGTGGTACATGCGGCTATCACCTGAGAGTGACAGTCAGGCGCACTTTCTGCGCCTGGCCCATTAAGAGACAGAGACAGGAGCTACACGAGTTCCAGAGCAGCCTAGGCTACATGGTGAGACCACGTCTCAAAAAGTCAATTCTTAAAAAAAATTAAATTAGAAATAAACAAATAACTTGTTACGGAGCTAGGTCCCAATCCGTGCCCTTTGCGGGCCTCAATATCCCCGTCAGCGCCGGCCACCGCTCTCGTACGCCCCGCAGTCCCCACTGCGGTCCTCCCGTCGCCCCAACGACGCCCGCTTTGATCCCCGCAGTGCCCCGCGGCCTTCATACGCACCGCACGCCCGGAAGCCGACCAGCAGCGATCACGCCGGAAGTCGCTCTTGGGGCCCGCCTCCGAGGCGGGGAGAGCTGCAATAGGGAACGCCTATTGGTGAGTTACGCTCGTTCTCCCGCCCATCAGGGGAGTATTTCCGGCTCCCTGCCCCCACCCCGTTGCTATGGCGCCTCCACAGCTGTGGGTTGAGTCCCAAGCTACGAAGTTTCCCGGGCAGCTTCTGTACTTCCCGGAACGACTTCCGCCGCCCCCGCTGCCAGCTCTGCGGAGGAGAGCCCACGTTCTGTTTTGTGGGTTAAAAATGCTGGCTTTAAACTGGAGAGGAAGAATGTGGGTTTTGTTTTTCTGTAGCCTGAGCTAGAAACTTGGCTCTACCGTTACTAGTTGAGCGTTGGCCATTCGTGGAGCTTCTAAATGAGGTTAATAACAGTCGGTTACATAACTCTTGTCTGTAAAGTGCTTATTGGGAAGGCGGTATGTCTCACAAAACAAAATGGGAGTTCGAGACCAGCCTGGTCTACAGAGCGAGTCCCAGGACTGGCTCCATAGCTACTGTGAAACCTCGCGAAAAACCAAAAACAAAAAAAAGAAAAGAAAAACAAAGTGGAGGGCTTCTGAGGAACCACATCTAAAGTTGACCTCTGTCCTCCACATCACGCACACGAACACACACAAATAAAAGTCCTGAATACGGAAGTGTTCACGAGTTTTCAAAGAACTGATGTGCTGCCGGAGCTAGGAGAGCCCTGAGAAGTGTGGCATGGTGCTGGTTAAGCCCTAGCCACGCTCCCCTAAGAACTGTGAGACCTGATGAAATTACCAAAGGGAGTCACTTCTTTGAAGTCTCTCCAGTTGACCGCTAAAGGCATTTCCTTTGCATACATTCCAGGCCCGACTCTCGAGCTGGAAATGCACTTTTGCCCAGGAAGCGTGACTAATGATGCAGTTGCACAAAGTGCGTTGTCAAATCTCTGAAAGCACATTCTTACTCTGCCTCTCATCCACCCTGGAGTCTTGGACAGCTCCTTAACCTTTGTAGAAGTCTTCAACTAAGTAGGTTGACTAATAGCACAGAGGTAGCTAAAAACTTGATCTCTGGAGGTAGAAGGCAAGGGTCAAATCCTGGGTCTTGAACCCCAAATCTCTGTTCTCTCGAACAAAGCACTCAATCAATCCCTGACCTCAGCTTGCCTATCTGTAAAGGAAGACTAATAGTGTCAGACTGTGGACAGACAGGGTTGTGAAGATGAACTGTGGACCACTAGGGGTGGGGTAAACTCTTGGTAACTGTAAAGTATCATTACTGCCAAAAATCTTACATAAACTGTCTCTGAAATGGGAGGTGAACAGCCTGGCGCCACAGTGTTGACTTTATATGTTCTCTATAGAGGAGTATCTTCTGCCTAGTAGGAGCTGAAGAAGTGCTGAGGGGGAGGGGTGAGAGGATGGAGCCAAAAGATTTGGAAAATATGTCACGATGAGTTCCAAAGAGAGGCTAAGGTTGGCACCCCAACTGCAGGTGTGATGGTTAGCTGAACCACGCTCCCTCTCAGAGGAAAAGCTAATACAGAGTCATCTTACAGCGGCCTTTGGTTGGGCTTGCGCAGGTGACTCCGAGATGTGAAACACCAGCAGGGCTCTGCCTTGAGTGATACGCCTTGGTGATGGCAGAAACCAGGAGGATGCTGGCTATTCACATTCAACCCCTGACAGTGTTCCGGCAGATGAGGATGAGGAGGGTAAGTCAGCCTGAGGGCTCAGTGAGGTGAACAGGTGCGGTGGGTCTAAGAATGTGGTATTGGAATCCAATCTCAATGTCTGCAGGAGTTCCTCCCTCTTACAGAGTCAGGCAGCTTCTGAGACATGGTCTGTGAATCTCCAGCAGTCTTTCAGTGTTGGGGAAGTGAGCTAACATCGAACAGAGTATTGGTCTTGGAGTTCGAAAGGGAGGCCGCAAGCTTCCACTGTGAAACCATCCGCATTTTCATGAAAGTATTCCTCCTGTTTCTGCCCTGTGGGACCTGGATTCCTCTCTTCACAGCCCGCTCCATGCTGCCGTCTGTCTGTCTATGGCATTAATAACACTTCTAATAAACGTCATACTCCCAACATTTTGTTTCAGTGTCCCTCTTGAGCCCACAAACAAGACCGTTCCGTCGGAACAGATACTGAGAAATGACTGAGATCCGCCAGGGGAACAGGCCTGTCACCCCAGGAAAGAAGACTAAGTCTCGTTTTGGCTCTGTGTTTACCAGTGATATACCAAGCATTGAACTATCCACTCCACAACAGCGTTGCTGCTCAAATGCTCCCAGGAAATGTGGAGTCTAAAATGTGAGAGAACTTCGCTCACACAAAAGTGTTGTGCAAGACAAAGGACATTGGAGAGCATAGTCAAGGCCTGAGCCCAGGAGGAAGTTTCCTGTCAGGTGGGTCACTTGCCTCAGTGCTCTGGAAGGGATCAGAGAAATTATGAGCTTAGCCTTGTAGTGTAGAGAAGGAGCTTTGATGTATTCTTTTCAGTTATTCCTGGAACAGGTACAGACGCTGACTGTGTGTTGGACCTCAAAGCTTCGGCAACTTCCAGAGAATCTTCAGATCACACTCAACGAACCACAACTCAGCGAGACTAGAAGTCAACAACATGCCAGGCCAGAAGCCCATGTGCAAACCATGCCCGAAACCCGTTACTGCAGCTGCTTCTGAGGAAGGGGCCAGGAAGTCAGGCGATTTTTTTTTTCTTTTTCCTTTTTACTGTAAGCACCTATTTGCACAAAAATAAAATTAAAAATTGTAAGTATACATTTGAGTTTTCTTTCTGAAAAGAAGTGATGCTCATGGCAGATGTACCCTCAGGTGTTTGTTGTGTTCATCTGTGTGGCCTGTCTGAACGATAAATATTTTTGTTATACATTTTTTCGAAAAGAGAAATAACCTATCTGAAAACTGAAAATTACATGCAGGTTAACAAGAAAAGCAGACTTGTAATTGCAAAATACTCAGAAGTGAGTGTCTAAAGCTAGGACGGCAAAGCAGCCTTCGGACGCGAGGAACAGAATCCCAAGGGGGTGAGTGCGAAAGCTGGCGTAGCAAGACTGTTGGACTGGGATCCAACAGATATTAGGAGGGAGCTCTTGCTAATGGCCTTCATCACAGAGATAAGCTACTCAGTGAAGCAGCAGGAAAATGTCAGCTAAATAAACACAGAGAAAGCAGAAGGAAGAGTATAATAATAAAAAAGCAGAAATGGTACAAAATGAAGTTATAGAAACCAAAAGCTGGTGTTCTGTTACAGACCTGTAAAATAAGGTGGATCAAGAAATTATATATATGGAACCAAACATGGGTCCTCTGCAAGAGCTAAACAGGCTCCTAACCACGGAGCTTCTCTCCCACCTCCAGCACAGCTATATCAAACATAGATGCAAAACTTCTGTTTACTGGTTGTGATGGCTATTCTTGGTTGCAAACTTGACTGTACCTGGGATTAACTAAAACCCAAGTAGTTGAATATGGATGCACCTGTGAGGGATTTTTCTTAATTATTTGAAGTGAGAAGACGCACACCTTTAATCCAGATTTTTTGAGGTGAGAAGATCCACCTTTAATGTGGACCACACCTTCCCACACCTCCCAGGACTTGGGAGAAGGAAGCTCTTTGCTGCTTACCCTTGCTCTCAATCTGCTGGCCTTAGAGCCTACTTCTTCAGGATTCCAATGAGACTTCCAGCCTCGGGGACTGAACAACTGTTGGATTCTTGGACCTTTTGTTGGACTAGTTGGACCACAGCCTGTAAGGCACTTTAATAAGTACCATATATATGAATGTGTGTGTGTGTGTGTGTGTGTGTATAAATACATATATTTTCTGTTTTTCTAGAGAACCCCGACCAGTACACTGGTGTAACAAAAGGTGTGGAGAGGCCTGGAGAGATGGCTCCATGGTTGAGAGCACTGGTTGTTCTTCCAGAGGTCCTGAGTTCAATTCCCAGCACTCACATGGTGGCTCACGACCATCCATAACTGTAGTCCCATTGGACCCAATGCCCTCTTCTATTGTGCAAATGTACATGCAGGCAAAAAAAAACAACTCATATACATAAAATAAATAAACCTTTAAAAAAGGATATTGGGAAATATTCAACCTTACTCTCATTGAAAATAAAAACAGAAAAAGATAAATTTTCACCCATGAAAGTGATGAACTGTTGCCAAGAGTAAGAAGAGACCAACATTTTTGGTCACATGCGGAGAGAGAAGCATCCTAGTCACCACAGAGGACAGTTTGTTGTCTCTGACGTTGCAAGGGCTCATCCAGCAATTCGACTTGTTGGAACTCAGCTGGAGAATCCCACTTGCGTGCCAAGAAGATTACTGCAAGAGGGGAAAGATGGGAACAGTTTACACATCCACTGACAAGGAAATGAAAAAGCAAAATATGTCCATGCCAAGACCCTGTGACCTTAAAAGGAATGAGCTAACTCAGACTCACAAGCACCTTCTTGTGTGAGTCCTGAAAGCATAGAAGGAGGAAGAGAGTAGTGAGACTCGATTTTGATCACTGTGACCCACACGGTGGAAGGAGAGACCTGATTGCTCCAAACTATCCTCTGACCTTTGCACACACATGTGGCCACCCACAAGGACACATACATGCACATGTGTGTGCGTGCGCGCACACACACACGCATGCAAACATAAAACCACAAGACAAAAGGATGCATACATTAGGGTTACTATCTATACAAGATTGGTAAGATGCAAGAAAAAAAAATGAGGGATGTGTGATATCTCTCCAGCCCAGGGCTCTAATTCCTAAAGATTTTAGTTGATTATTTGCTGTTTATTTTGCTTTGAGACAGGATCTCTCTATTTAGTCTTGGCTGTCCTGCTTGTATGAAGACTTGCTATGTAGACTAGGCTAGCCTCAAACTCAGAGAGAACTCTTGCCTGCCTCCCAAGTACTAGTATTAAAAGTATTTCCAGATCCAACTCGACCTTGAACTTCCACTTTAAACCCCTGAGAAGCTGGGATTACAGATATGCATCCCCAATCCTAGTTCTAATCTTTGTCCTCTCTTTAAATATGATGCTGCATTATGGCTCTTTTTCTGGCACTAAATGCTCTCTGAAAACATGATATTTAGGCTACCGAATCTTTGCAGAATTATCATTTCTACCATCACTCTTTTTAAGCCCTTGCTGACACCGTGAAGTCTAAGATGCCTTCTGTGCACACTAACTAATGAGGACATCTCTGCTTACTCAGATGCCCAGAAGTAGAATTATGGGGTTGAAGGATGCACACACATCTGGGCTCTTGGTGAGCACAGCCGACTGTCCTGAAGACAGTTGAACCGTTTACACAAGCCTCTATGTCTGTCACTCCAGGTCTGACTGTTTGCTGACTTTAGACCAGAATCTTCAGAAAACTTAGTTTTGGGGGCCTTCCCCACGCTTCTAAGATGTTCGCCTGATGTATCTTGAAGATGCCTCTGTGCTGTGGCATTGTGTGTAACTGAAGTCTGGTTGGCACCTCATAGTAGGTCCCGGGTGGCCAGTGATGGATGGAGTCTTAGTTGATCACAGAGCTGAGCTTCCTCTAGCAGGCCTGCCGTAGTGACTCCTCCACTTCTATCTGCTGGTGTTGGCTGATAGCCTTGGATTCCTTTGAATTTGTTTAGTTACTGAATTAAACAAACAAACAAAAAGCCTAGACAGGAATATTAAAATAGTCTAAAAAGGAAATCAAGGCTACAGACTGAATTCTAGGCCAGTTCAAGCAATTTAGTGAAATAAAGTAAATAAATAAAATAAAGTAGTATATATATATATATATATATATATATATATATATATATATATATCTGGCAAGAAATCTCAGCAGGTAAAGGTGCTTGCCAAGAAGCCTGCAATCAACTCTTAGGACCAATATGGTGTAAGGAGAGAGCCAACCTTGCAAACTGCCCTCTGGTCTCCACATCTGGGCCACGGGCACATGCCCACACACATGCATACACGCACACCAAATTAATGTAATAGAAACCTCTGGAGCAGCTGGGACTATGGACATTCTTTTAACTCCATGTAGCCTGTGTGGTTAAACAAAAAGGCGAAAGTCAGTAAAGTGTCCAGGTGTAAGAACCTGCCTCACCCATTTGCTCTCCTCAGCCCTCAGTTTGGCCTACTTCCGCATTCTTAACTATTTCTGACTGCTTTCTGAAAAGGTAGAGACTTTATTTCCAGATAAGATGCCAGGTGATAATGATTTCCCAGTGTCTCAGCCAACACTGATGAAAAGCTGAATTCGGAGCAAGCTAATCAAAGTCCCACATCGCCCTCCAAGGAGGCTTTACTGCGCCTCCTCCCATCTACAGTTAACCTTCTGCGTACTCAGAGAACCACCTGGGAGCTGGGAGTCTACACCGTCAGGCGGCTGGAGTCCCTTCTCTATATCTGCAAAGAGAAGAGGCACAATGAGACCAGTGTGATCAACCCCCACCCCGCATTAACTCCTTCCCACCCTGGCCCAGGCCCTCTTGTGTTCATTCTCTCACTGGGGACGATCTCCACACTCAGTGCTTTTAGAATGAAGACAAGTGAGGAGTGGGCTCCTTGCCATGCACTTAAGGCTCCAGCAACCTCCAGGGGCCCTTTTGTCTGATTTGAAGGTGATTCATTCCTCTGGGAACAGCAGACAATTCTTCCCAAATTTCCAAATCATTCCTGTTCCTTTTGTCTCCAGTAAGAGGTTGGAAACCACCAGCCCAGGGGTGGGATGGAGTGGGCGGGGCATAAGGGGTGAAAAGATGTTTGTCAAAGGTTAGGAGCTAGTGAGCAACGCGCTGTTTTACTATTTCAAATACCTTTCCTCTTCGGGGCCTAACGAAGTTTTTTGAAGTGTGATAGGACAAGACAGTGGAGAAGTTCCTGCATCTTGTATTCTTGCTGAGGCCATTTCAGGTTTAGCTAGAACTCGAGCTCCTTAATGGAGAATCCCGTGGAAAATTACCGAGCTCTATTCTGGGAACCCAAGGCCAAGATGCCCCCAGCTAAGTTATCTTAGCTTCTGTTAACTGTTTGCCTGTGCAGAACCCCCCTCAACCAACCACTTATCTCAGCTTCTGCCAAATTGCTTCTTATGAGAAGCCCCCACGGCAGCTGCCAAACAAGATACCAACACGTGGTTTCTGCCTTCAAAAACCTTGTGTTCTGGACACTCTCTTCTACACTTCGGACCCAAATACTTGAGCGTGGTCCCAGGCGGCTGGAATAAAGACTTTCAGTTGGCTAGGCTACAAACTGTGTGGGAGTGCCCATGCCTGGTGGGCTCCCTGTAGCAGAGGTATGAGCTATAAGACGATTGACCTTCTAGACACACGCCACTACCATCATGAAATAGGGGTTCCCTGGAGAGGGGCTGGAATGACAGTGACAGTATGATTCCAACGCGCATTACACATGTGGCGCTCATCTTCCCAAAGATGGAAATCAAGCCGTGTTTTTAAGTCTCTTTTACTTAGAACTCACTTGAAAATAGACGAGGAAACCACAGTTGAAAAGAAAGTATCGAGTTGACTCATTCAAGCTTTCCTTTTCATTCACTTTTGGCACTCATCCTGGCATTCATCAAGAGCTTTAGAAGCATACAGCAAGGTATATACATATATGCATATACTATTGTATATGTGTGTATATGCATATATATGCACACACACACACACACACACACACACACACACACACACACACATATATATATGTATGTATGTACCTATGCTGGGGATCAAACTCTGGACTTTATTCTTACCAGACAAGCACACTACGGCAATGTGCCAGTCCCGCAGAGACAAACTTTAACAATTTAAGATGGCCAACAGTAAAAGGTGCTTGTTGCCAAGTCTGATGACCCAAGTTCAAACACCCATACCCACATCATAGAAGGAGAGAACTGGCTCCTGCTGGTGCCTCGGGCTGTGCTGTGACCTCCATGTCTGGGTCGTGGCACATACCCACCAATCCCCTCCCACATACACAAAATTAATGCAGTAAGAACTTTTAAAAATAGTCTTTACAGTCAAGTTGCTTAAAACTGCTGAGAGGAGATTAGTAAGTAGAATCTAGACGGAAATTATTGAGTGCTGATAGAGTATAATTAAGTCATTAAGTGCAAAAATATTGTCTATAATTTAGGCAAAAAGAGTTTATTGGAAGGGTGTTGGCCTTCCATTAGTCAGGATAGGCTAGGTTATACAACTTTTGTTCTAGGCCATGTTACATATGCCGAAAGTCTATGACTCACTTTAGCTTTCTGTCACTATTACAAATGTTTGTGATAATAAAATTTAAAAATGTGTGTTTGGGGGTCATATTTTAGAGGCCTCAGTCCATGATTTCTTGGCCCTGTTGCTTTGAAGCCTTTGGCAAGGCCCCTGGAAGAAGCAGATGAGGGAGGAAATGTATTTACCTTATGACCAGAAAGTGAGGATGAGAAGAACAGAGAAGTTAAGGGTTCACAATCCCCCTTTAAGAGCATGCCCCAACAGCCTAAAGACCCCAGGCCCTGTCTCTAAAAGGCTCCTGCACTTCCCAAAGCAGAAAGCTAGAGAACAAGCTTCAGCCTACGGGCCTTCAGAGTGTTCCAGACCCATTCAGTGGTAGCTGGCTCTGCCCCTAAGCTCACCCAAGGGACTCAGAGAAGTGGAAACTCCACCATCTGCAGCTGTGCCATCTAAAACACAGTCTTGTGTGATGGGGTAGACAGACCAAAGCTGGACGTAGGCTTTAAATATGTAGTGTGTAAACACACACACACACACACACACACCCCACAACTCTAGCTTGTAGGGGGTGTTTTACCTGTATGTCTGTGCTCCAACTGTGTGCCTTTGGAGGCCCGGAAAGGGCTTCAGATTTCTTGGGATTGAATGGCCTTGTAGATACTGTGAATTGAACCCACGTCCTCTTGGAGAGCAGCCAGCACGTGTAAGTGCTAAGTGATCTCTCCAGTGCTGTCCCCATCCTCCATCCTACTGCCACCACCACCACCAAAAAAAAAAAAAAAAAAAAAAAAAAAAGATGGTGCGACAATCTTTCATTGTCAACTTGGTTGGACTTAGAATGTTCCAGGGGCCAGCAAAATGTTGAGCAGGAAAAGGCACCTGCCTCCTAGTCTGATGATCGTGTTCTGTGCCCACGCTGTCCACGCCCACGTGGTGAAGAAGAGAGCCCACACCTACAGCTTGTCTTCTGGCCTCCACTTGCGTGCCTGTTGCACGGTGTGTGTCAATAAATAATCCATATAAAAAGAACTTAGAATGACCCGGGAGACAGGCTTTTGAGTGTCTGTGAAGTGTTTCCAGAGAGGGAAGAGCTACCCTGAGTGGAGGAGGCACCATCCCACAGGGGATGAGAAAAATCAGTGGATGTGGGCATTCCCATGCCTCCCCTCCTAGCCCCACCTTGACATTCATTGTGCCGCTCTCTCCAGCCCACAATGTCAGGAACCACCTGGAACCTAAGCCAAAATAAATCCTTCTTCCCATCAGATACTTTGCCACAGCAAGAAGCAAAATTCCACAATGGCTTTACAAGAAGAGATAGCATTCAAGACCAGGCTTGATAAATGGGGTTGAGTCATTGCAAAGGGAGGCCAGCCAGGCTAAGAGAGCAGAGTAGTCTTTAGCTATACAGATGACTAGCAGAAGGGACCCCTGATTACTTTCCCACGCCAACCCACCTGATTTGCTAATGTTCCCTGTGATGATAGCTTGGGGAGGTGGGGTGGCATATAGCTGAATGTGGAGCCCCAGTCAATCACCCGTTTGGGCCTTTCCTGACAGCTGTCTTACACTTCCTCACAGACTGGCTCAGAAAATCTGGGTGTTTTGTATCAGTGTCTCAAGGTTGCTGGCAGAGCAGAAACGGCCTTAGCTAGGTCTTCTTAAGGCCGTTGGCTGTTGGGCGTGTTGTCCCCTTGAACGCTGCCTCTGTTGCTTTCCTCATTGCTCTGGCAAGAGTGGCTTAGGACAGAGGGTTTGTTTGGCTCACAGTTTGAAGGTTGAATGTAACCCAACTGCAGGAGTGTGAGGCAGCTGGTCACGTGGCATCTACAAGCAGGAAGCAGAGGGAGACAGAAACACTGGTGCTAAGCTTGCTTCTCTCTCTCTTTCCAACATGATAGTTTTATTGATTATTTGGGAATTTCACCCAACGCACCCTGATCCACCCTTTGTCACCCCCCACCCCCACAACAAAAGAAAAAAAAGTACACGAAGTTCAATTTGTGTTGCCTATATCCTCTCTGGAGCATGCTCACACTCCCAGGGTTCAGTTCCTTAAAGAAAACTGAGCCTTCCCCACCCACCCTGCCAGAAGCTATTAACTGTGAGGAGCCACACTTCAGCCTTCCTATCACAATTTTAAGGGCTCTCTTCAATGGTTTCCTGTTCAGACTGTTTCCTTTGGTGGCAGTGGCAGGGGTCGTCACAGAAGCCTTCCATGGCTCTCACTCTCAACTGTGAGTCTGCAGCCACAGATACCATTGTAAAAGAAGTTTCCTTGCCTGTAACAAACAGCGGCAGCACCGATCCTGGGCTTCCACTTGGTTTCTGGTGATAACATGGACCACAGACATCAACATAGCCTCCAGCAGGAGCACAGACCGTGGACAACTACGCAGCCTCTGGTGGCCACATGGACCACAGATCTCAACGTGATCACCAGCGGCAGCATAGACAACAAACATCAATGAAGTCCTCGACCGAAGCACAGACTATTGGACATCTTCATGGCCTCCAGCAGCAACAGGGGACATGGATATTAACGTGGTCCTCAGTGGCAGCACAGACCGTAGGCATCAACAAGGCCTCAGTCAGGAGCACAGACCATCCATGGGCATCTGCATGGCTTCTGGTGGTAACGCCAACCACAGGCAATTGACATGGCCTCAGGTGGCAGCATGAAGCACAGGCATCAACACGGCCTCAGGCCACAGCCCAGGCCACATATAGCCATATGCCCTCCAGTGGTAAAATAGACCATGGACAGCACCGTGGTCTCTGGTGGCAGCACAGACTATGAAGGTCTTTCAAGGAGGCCCAGCCCAGAAAATGAACCTATCTCCATCTCGGACATCCTGCAGTTGCTCAGAGAGCCAGGGTGATTATACAGCTGAACAGCAAGTTTGTGGGCAGAGCCTGCCCTGTGTAAGCACAAGCTTCTGCACACCACCCTCGGCCCTACTCGGTGTAACACATTCTCTCATTCACTGCAGCCAGGCTACACACCTGCTGCTCCATTGTCTCTAGTTCTGTCTCTCTCTGTACACCCGCTGACCTGTTCTGATATCCCTCCCGCTTCTCCATCACGCATTTGTTCATCTAAGTAGCTTTGCAAACTGTTGTGTGTTATGCAGTATATATATATTTTTTCACTCAAACATGCAAATACTTATTCCAATGAGTCATTGGTCTGGTTCAAGGTTTCTGGTTTCTGAAGAATCATAGATATTGGACCGTTGCTGAGACTCATCTCAGATATCCTGTTGTTGCCCAGAGTCAGAGAGATCTTGCAGCTCTGCAGGACATCCCAGGGCAGGATCCAAGCAAGCACCAGGCCATTGCCCACTTCCCTGCCCTCAGTGCTGGTTGCCCCTGGGCCTCCATGGGTCTCTCAGGCCCCTCAGAGTTTCCCTGAGGTCCCACATGGAATGACGCTGTCCATATTCAAAGTAGTTTTCTAGCCCCAGTTCAACCAATCTAGAAACTTCCTCACAGACATGCTCAGAGATTTATTTCCGGGGGCGATCCTAGGTCCCGTCAAATTGACAGTAATAACCATCATAGCCCATGCTGCAAGTTAATCTGTTCAGAGGACCTGTGCAGGGTTAGGGTGGTAGTGGGGGAGAAGGGTGGCGCCTGGGAGCAAGTGGCTGGGAAGCAGCTTCATCTAGGGACTTTGGAGGATGCCGGCATACTGTGTTCCTGCCGTAACCCAGTGGAGAAGTTGGTGAGAGGCAGGGAATGCTGTAGGAAAGGGCACTGGAGCTGGACTGCTAGCTGAAAGAGCCAAACTTCTAGAACCTAAAGGAAATGTGATGCCGTGGGCAGGCCAGGCAGACAGTCTTTCTTCACAGACCCATTTCCAATGCATTCATTTCTTGTTTGTTTGTTGTATACACACACACACACACACACACACACACACACACACACACACGCACGCACGCACGCACGCACAATCTTCTCCTTTACTCATGTGAGATAGGATCTTGCCTTGTGGCTCAGGCTGACCTTGAACTCACCATGTAGCCTACACAGATCTGGAATGCTTGGTGTTCCAGTCTAAGTTCACAGAATGCTGGGATTGCAGGCACACAGCACCACACTAACCCCGTTAGCTTTTATTAAAGAAAGAATCACAGTTAGGTTGTTAGTAAGCAGGCAAAGAATCAATTACATAGCTTGATGTTTAGGATGAAGCCTTGTAAAATGAGCATGATACACAAAACAGTGATACAGGATGCTCTTTTTGTCAATGTGAGCTGCCAGTCATGAAAAGGGAACACATTTCTTCATGATAGGTGATACAAAAAAAACAACATTTTGGAATTTATTTTTCAAGAGGAAGAAAGAAAAGGATTTCAACAAAATTAAGGTTGAACACAGATTCCCGAGAAAGGCATCATGAAACACAGGGGCGATGTGCCTGTGTGGAAACCTTTATTCCCCACAATGGACAGAACACAAAGCCTGTAGTGGGTGTCTGTGTGGGCTACAGTCTACACTCACTTTGTGGGTCACTAGTCTATAACAAGCTTTTCTCAGTCCATAAGTTCCGACATTCCACTGACCTAGAAATAACCCAAAATATAATATTTGCTCTTAAAAATCTCTAAGAAAACAACACCTAAAAATAACATTGACCATTTTCTCAGTCATTTCCAAAACTGAGCTTTGTAAATAATGCAGACATCAGCAAAACAGATATCTGCAATGTATTCTCACCTCATTTAACCAGGTTAGAAGTCATTGTTCTCTCTCTCTCTCTCTCTCTCTCTCTCTCTCTCTCTCTCTCTCTCTCCCATTTTTTTTTTCTTGGTTTTCAGGAAAGAGCTTCTATGTAACAGTCCTGGCTGTCCTGGAACTCACCCTCTAGACCAAGCTGACCTCAAACTCACAGAGATCCACCTGCCTCAGCCTCCAAAGTGCTGGGATTAAAGTTGTGCACCACCACCTGTCTGGCAGAAGTCACTGACTTCAGAGGGTGGGTAACCTTGAGTTTCGGGCAGACCGGGCACTGACTGAGCAGTCCTTCCCATTTCCTTTTTCTCTCTCTCCAGAGACAAGGAGAGGGCATCTTCCCTGTGTCTCCATTCTTGCAAGCTTAGTGAGATACATGTCCTTTTTAGTGTTTGGTAATTTCATGTATGTATGCATGTGTTTTGATCAAATCTACCTCCCATCCTCTCCCTTCCAACTCCTCTGCTATTCCCCTCCACCACATTCCCCTCCAATTTCATATGTTCTTTTTGAAAAGTCCTCTATGTCCACTTAGCACTGCCTCCATGTGCGAGTGTGTGTGTGTGTGTGTGTGTGTGTGTGTGTGTGTGTGTGTGTAGGATGATCTACTGGACCATGGGCAGCCTCACAGAGGCAGTATCCTTGAAAAAAAAAAGGTTTTCCCTTTTCTAGAAGCCCACAGTTGCCAAAATCTTCTCAACTAGGCGTAGGACTTCATGATTCCCTTCCCCCATCCCTGCTGGAATTTTGGCTGGCTTGATCGTTTGTAGGTCTTATACATGTTATCACAGGTGTTGTGAGTTCATATGTGGTCCTGTTTGTCAAATGCCTGTGCTGTTCAGAAGGGCATTTCCCGTATCTATAAGATGAATTGTACTTATACTTCAGGGCATCAGGTCTTATGTGGAGGTCCTTGACTCATCTGGAGTTGAGCTTTTGCGAAGTGAGAGGTAAGCCTTTAATTTCATTTTTCTATATGTGCCCATTCAGTTTGAGCAGCACCATTTGTTGAAGATGCTAGCTTTTCTCCAATGTATATTTTGGGTCTCTTGGTCAAAAATCAGGTGGCTGCAGGAGCATGAATTTATATTTGGATCCTCAATGTTAGTCTATTGTTCTCTGTTTCATGCTAGTACCAAGCTGTTTTTACCTCTCGGTAGTATAACTAGAAGTCAACGGATGGTGATACTTCCAGTAGTTTTGTCATTTTAGATTTATTTTTTTATTTTGTGTGTATGTAGATATGTTTGCACACATACAAGTTTATGTGTGCCACATATGTACAGGTGCCCCGAGGGGTCATGGGATTTTAGGTCTCTGGCATTACAGGCAGTTGTGATCAGCCTGACATAGAAGCTAAGAACTGAACCTGGATCCTCTGCAAGAACAATTCATGCTTTTAGCTACTGAGCCAACACTTCAGACTCTCTAGTATTCTTATTATTGACAATTGTTTTGGCTCCTAGGTCTTTTATGTTTCCATATGAATTTGTAGACTGTTTTTCAATTTCTGTGAAGAGTTGCATTGGGATTTTGATGGAGAGTGCATTGTAATCTGTAGATTGCTTTTGGCAAATGTCCATTTTCACAATCTTAATCCTACTTACTAATCCAAGAACATAGAGTATCTCTCCATCTCCTGGTATCTTCTTCAATGTCTTTCTTCAGTGTCTTTAAGCTCAACAAAAGTGTAAGTTCTTTATTTCCTTGACACCTCCTGTCTTAGGGTTTCTATTGCTGTAACAGAACACTATAACCAAAAGCAACTTGGGGAGGAAAGGGTTTATTTGGTTTTCATTTTCATATTGCAGTTCATCGTTGAAGGAAGTCAGGTCAGGAGAGGAACTCAAACAGGGCTGGAACCTGGAGGCAGGGGCTGATGTAGAGGCCATGGAGGAGTACTGTTTGTTGGCTTACACTCATGACTTTGCTCAGCCTGCTTTCTTATACAACTGAGGACCACCAGCCCAGTAGTGGTCCCTCCCTTCATAAATCTCTAAGTAAGAAAATGCCTTACAGCTGGGTCTTAAGGAGGTATTTTCTTAACTGCCCTTCCCTTCTCCCAGATGACTTTAATGTGGGTCAAGTTGACATGAAACTAACAAGGACACCTCCCATTTCTTATTGGCCAGAACTGTATCACATCCACAGCTCACGTTGTAGATTAGCCAGGAAAGTGACAGATGATTTTAGGAATTCAGTCAATAAATTAAGGAATACAGAACCCTGGGTGGGCACATTTGTGCTCCTCCCTTGCGCTCTCTCTCTCTCTCTCTCTCTCTCTCTCTCTCTCTCTCTCTCTCTCTCTGTGTGTGTGTGTGTGTGTGTGTGTGTGTGTGTGTGTGTGTTGAACTGTTTCTGACTCTCCATGAGCTTATGGGGGAGGACTCCCTCCGTGTGTGGGGGTAGCATTTAGTCTTCTGACCTTGGATATCAGAACTCCAGACTCACAACCTGAGAACTCACAGAAGCAGCAGAGGCCCATTCTGGGTCTTCAGGCCTTCAGAATGGGACATAACATGCTCAGTGTGAGACTTCCAGATATGGGAAAAGCCAATATAACAGACACCCTTACATCTCTGTGACCTAATACCGAGAAAGACAAACCGAGGAGGAGAAAGATCTGTCTTGGCTCACAGATTCAGACATTTCAATCCATGGTCTCTTGGCTCTGCTATTCCTGAACTGTGGCATCACTTTGGGGAGCATATACAACACAGTGCTGCTCCCCTTATGGAAGCTGACAAAGAGTCCAAGAGAATGGTCCAGGAACAAGACATATCTTTCGAAGGGAAGCCCCAGGGACCTTTCTTCAGGCAGATCCCGCCTAATGACCTGCTCAGCTAGGAACTCATCAATGGGTCACCCCATTGATTGTGTCCAAGTTCTCACCACCCACTTAATTTCTTTTCTTTCAGATTACTACAAAATTTTAAATTAAAATATAATCACATCAGTTTCCTCAATCTTTTTCTTCTCATATCTGTATCTCCTACCTCTAACCCTTACTCCCTCTCAAATTAGTGATGCCTCTTTTTCTTTTATTATTACTGATGCATGTATATGTATAAATAGATGCATGCAACCTGCTTGGTCCATTTAGTGTGCCTTGTGTGTACATGATTTCAGGAGTGACCATTTGACATTGGATAACCAGTTAAGGGGCTCATCCCTAGGAGAAGCTAATTCTCCCTCTCTTATACTCAGTTCTTTGTCTAGGGATGAAACCCTATGAGACTGCCTGTTTCTCTTTCTTTCTTTCTTTCTTTCTTTCTCTCTCTCTCTCTCTCTTTCTTTCTTTTGTTTTGTTTTTCGAGACAGGGTTTCTCTGTAGCTTTGGAGCCTGTCCTGGAACTAGCTCTTATAGACCAGCCTGGCCTCGAACTCACAGAGATCCTCCCGCCTCTACCTCCCAAGTGCTGACACAGACAAAAATTATGGGCTAATTTAGGATGTAAGAATTAGTTAATAAGAAGCCTGAGCTAATAGCCCAACGAGTTTTATGATTAATGTAGACCTCTGTGCGTATTTTTTTAGGGGGGAGTGGGGGGGGGGGCTGAACGGCTGCGGGACTGGGCCAGACAGAAACTTCTGTCGACAGCCTCTCTGGAGAACCTTGACAGACAGAGCAGGAGCCCACTATGGAAAGGTGAACTGCCAGGCCCAATTCATTCTCAGGCATCAAATAGCAAAGGAAATGGAAGGAAAGTTATTGTTAGGATCCATAAAAAGTTATGTCACAAAAAATGGAACGTGGAAGGGAGACAGGTGTGAGGGCCTGACTGGGACAGAGCAGTGGGAAGGGAAACAGGATACGTGAAAGTGAAACTGAGAGCGGAGTGGAGGAGACAGCCCCCCCACATCCCCCATTCCCTCCCCCGCACCCCCCCCCCCGGGCATGTGCCATGTCAGGTCAGGGCGGTCGCCAGAGAGCAGGAAGTGAGGAAGGAAGGCAGGTGACAAATCACATCAGCTGACTACACTGGATACTGACGCCATCCCTGAGGCTGAACACAGAGAAGGAGAACTTAATATGGGTCCAGACAATGACTTTGGTCAAAAGACTACTAAAGGTGAAGACTCTAGTCAGGACCGCTAGGGGTTGACCCAACCACGGAGACAGTGTGCCTGATCTAATGGGAGCTCACCAACTCCACCTGGACTGGGACTGAACGAGCATGGGGATCAGACTGGACCATCTGAATGTGGCTAACAATTGGGGCAGACTGAGAAGTCAATGATAATGGCACTGGAATTTGTCTCTACTGCATGTACTGACTTTTGGGGATCCTAGTCTATTTAAGCCTAAGCCTGGATGGAGGGAGGAAGGCCTTCCTGCCCTCTCTTAGAACTGGAGGGGGAGGGGGGGAAGTGGGGGAGCGAGCTGGAGGGAAGTGGGAGGAGGTGGAAATTTTGAATGGTATTATTTATAAAGTAATAAAAAATAAAATAAAATAAATTTAAAAAAAGGAAAGAGGGAAAAAAAAGACTTCTGAAGGGACATGGCCACCAGGGTGGGTCATAAAACTCCGGACTGCAGGAACAAGGGCCACACTACAGCAGGAGTCAAATGCCCCAGAAAGCTGGAGGCAAAACACTCTTCAGGTCCTCAAACCCTGCTTCGCCTGCTGTTGGCATCAGAAAACATCCGAGGCCAGCTATTGTGCGAATAAAAGCGGTTTATTTATGCTCTGGAGGCTGAAAGCCCAGGAGCTCTCTCAGCTCAGTATCTAGAGAAACCTCCCTGACACACCACAAATATGGTGGGTGGCCCCACGGGCAGCATGTGCAAGAGAGAGGAAGTCATGTGGCAAGATAGGAATCGAGAGGGACTCAAGTCAGTCTCCCCTCTATCCCCCTCTTCTCTCTCCCTCCCCTTCCCCCGTCCTCTTCTTTTCTTTCTTTCCTTCCTTCTTTCTTTCCTTCCTTCCTTCCTTCCTTCCCTCCCTCCCTCCCTCCCTCCCTTCCTCCCTCCCTCCCTCCTTCCTTCCTTCCTTCCTTTCTTTCTATCTTTTAAAGATAGGTGACCACAGGCCAGCTCTACCACCTGCCTCAGGACTGGTGGGCTGGCAGGAGAGCATCATTCCCTCGCCCATACCACCAGAAGACAGATGAGAAATGGGCTGAGCTCTCCCATGCTCACAGCTTCAGGGCTGGCTCACCACCACACACACACACACCCGCCTGTGTTCACAGGGCTGGCTCACCCCCGCCTGTGTTCACAGGGCTGGCTCTATTGTGCTGCCCTGGAAGAGTGCAGGGCCTGCTCTCCCGAGTGTTTTGGGGAGCAGGGGTTGCACTCCCACCCTTGTTACTTCAGGGTCCACTCTCCCATCTGCCTTAGATGTTGATGGACAGGGGTGAAGAGAGAGTATCTGTCCCCAGCCCATGCCAGCACGTGGGAGATGAGGGTGGTCACTTTCTCAGGGTTGGCTTACCTGTGCTCTCATGCACAGGGCGATCTCTGCTGTGCTGCCCAGACAAAGCGCAGGGCAAGCTTTCCCATGTCTTGCACTGATCAAGGCATCAGCTCCCTGTCATCTCAGCCCACTCCCTTCCTCTCGTATCTCTTCAGATATGCCTCTGTCCACAGGACCAAACCATTCTCTCGATCTCCCTCCCGTGAACAGCCATACCATACCTCTTCCCACACTAATAGTATCCATCTGGCTGGTGCTGCAAGGTACCAGGTGGGCCTATGTTTTCTTCCTGGACCCTGGAACAGATAGGCCCAGACTGTGTGTAGGACTCCTTGCCCCATCTAGGACACCCTGGTGGCCTGCTAGACCATGCTTCCTCATCACACAGAGATCATTATAGTGCCCTACCACATAGGTGCCGAGTAGGCTCCTGGTTGGTGTGTTCGGTTCCATGGTGTGGGGTGGGGGTTTCTCTGAAGTTCAGTCGTGGGCCAGGGGTTCGGAGGGTAGAATCCCCCAGCCCCTGTTGCTGCTTGGCATGCAGGGTGGGAGATTTTTCTTTAATGATTTTTTTAAATGTGTGTGTTTGTGTATATCTCTGTGTATGTTTCTGGATGTATGTGTCGCTGTGTGTGTCTGCTACATCTATCTATATAGGCACCCGTGGAAGCCAGAAGAAAGCATCAGCTCCTCTGAAGCTGGAGTTCCAGGAGGTTTGTTATGAGCCATTTAATATGGGTGCCGGGAACCAAACTGGGGTCCTCTGCGAGAGCAGCAAATCATGAAGCCATCTCTCCAGTACCCCCTCCCTAAAATAAATTGTTCTTGTGATAGGTAATCGGAGCTACAAATGAACTACATTAACCCTCAATGACCTGCACCCCTCACAGTAATTGCCACCTCTTAAAGGCCTACCACCTCTTATTTTACCCCATTAGGAACGTTTGGTGGGGACACACCATGTCAATGTCCAAACCACGGTGACTGACAGGCCAAGAAGTGTAAAGCATTACATGACCTTTTAAGGAGCCATCAGCTCTTCCTGCTGTGCCCCACGTCATCCCAGGAACATCAGCAGCTGCCTTAAAAACACATTGCCTGATTTCATTTCCATACATATATTTGAGAGAAGTGCTGTGGACTAATCCTCCTGCTCACTGTAAAGATTTGTCACTCAAACTGTTTTAATAAAACACCGATTGGCCAGCAGTCATGCAGGAAGTATAGGTGGGGTGACCAAACTAAGGATGATGGGAAGGAGAAGGGCAGAGTCAGGAGTCATACACAGAGGGAGCAGGAGATGAACTCGTCATGCTAATAAAGGTAACACCACATGACAGAGGGTAAATAAGGAATATGGATTAACTTAAAATGTAAGAGCTAATTAGTAATAAACCTGAGCTATTGATCAAGCATTTATAAGTAATATTAAGCCTCCGAGTCAATTATTTGGGAAGCAGTTACTGGGTATTTGGGAACAGGTGGGTAGGAGAGAAACATCCAACTACAGAGAAGGGCAAAAATTAGCTGGAAACAACAGAAGAGGCAGAGTCTATTCCCCTACCCCCAGTTCTCAGCAACTCAGGTCTCCAACCTAAGAGTGAAGGTAACGGAGCAAAGCTAGAAAGAAATATTGGTGAGTGCTCATGATCAAAGCCAGTGCACCCTGTTCCTGTGAAGCTGCCCAGATGAATGAATATGTCTGAGATGAGACGAAAAGGCAACAGCCTGAAACATGAGCTCATTTGATGTGATTTGACTCCATCTCCTTTCTCTTCCTTTGTACTGGAAAATGTATTACACTCTACTTTTTGTGTGAGTGTATGCATACACAGGTAAGGGGTCAAAGAACAACTGTTAGGGTTAGGGTTAGGGGTTAGGGTTGGGGTTAAGATTAGGGTTAGGTTTAGAACTTACAGGACTGATGGACCAAACTCAGGACATTAGACTTGGCAACAGATACCTTTTACCCGCCTCAATAGCTAAAAATAAAAATTGTTTTTGCAGAGCTGAGGCTGTATCCCATGGTTTCCTACATCCTTAAGTAAGCTCTGTACCATGAGCCACATCTCCATTGCTGTGCCTCACTCTTTAAGAACCTGTTTGTTCTTCCCTGAGTGTTGTGTGAGGCAGAACTTGGGAGCAGAGGACACTCTTTGAAGAGTTTTGACTCTTTATCCTGTCCCTCTCTTTAATAATGACATAATAATACATTCGTTGGAACCAGAATATCTGATTAAAAGTCACCTTCGTAATGAAGGCATTTCAGAACTGATCTAACAAAGTTTTGTAGAATGGGAGGTCCCAGGTTAGAGCAGAACATGAGTTGTGTTGACTTTAACCTTAGCTCTGTCCTCAACTCTCTCTCTCTCTCTCTCTCTCTCTCTCTCTCTCTCTCTCTCTCTCCTGTCTTTCTCTCCCTTAATTTAGAGAATAATCATTCCCAGACCTTCCTACACACTTCTATCCAAGTTTTGTTGCCTTAGATTGGATCATGTATGTCCATGTCCCAGCTACAAGGGAAGCTGGAGTGAGCATTTAGCATGTTTGGTTGCTATGGTAGAAGAATGGAACTGGAATGACTGTTTGATAGGTGACCAACATTATAATAATCAGGACAAAAGGTACTGATACTGTCAGCCATGGGGGTGCCATTTTGTAAAAGCTCCTCTATTATGGTTAAACAATGCGTATCTCAGAACTGTATATAGTTCTAGATTGTTTTTTCTAGACTGTTGCCTACTCTCCTCCATCCGCCCAGTAGTGGCCAACAAAGAGAGCCATGTATCATTTGATTGCATTTTTTTTTATCATACTAACAAGTACATTTATTCTTTATAGTAACAAAAACAATCCTATTTATATGCATAACCTGAAGTCACTTCTGGGGAAAAATCTCAGAAGCTGGCAAAATACATTGACTGACTTTTTTACAACTCCTTGCTCACCTTGTCTCCCTAGCTACCCCCAAGCTCTAACCAAACACGGCCAAATAAGAAACCTTGTCAGCCCTGTCCCTTTTTTGCCTTTTAACTACTCCAGTATGTGCACGGTCTTCTGCCAGAAGCAAAGACCTGTGTTTTGAGATCTGTATTTTGTTTACAGCCATCTTAAGTTCACAAGCAAGCAAGTTCTGGACCTAGGACATTAGCCTAGTGAGATTGGCAGGCACCAGGCTTTTAGAAAACATTAACATTTTCCTTTGTTAGTCAACCTCAGAATTTACCTATCAGCTAGGGAGGTCTCCAGGCCTGAATTCCAGCAGGTCTACCATCCCTTCCCTCCCCCGCTTGCCCGTTTGCTATATAACAGCCTCTAAGAAAGAATAAACGAAAGGGCTTGATCAGAAATCCTGTCTTGCCGTCATTTCTAGTGTCTCTTGCCCCTCCATTCCTCTCCCTTAGGTTTTTCAGGGATCACTCCGTTCATATCCCGCAGGTTGGGATAGTCTTCAGCTCTAACTCCTACACCAGAGAGCCCACTGTGGGGCCATCCTTTCCCAAACAAGGCCTGTCTTGTCATGAGTCATTTGTCCCTTTGTCTGTCTTCCTCTATGATCTGACAGTTACCACTTACTGCACACAGTGCTCCGTAATCAACAGGCAGTAGCTTGGTTCAGGCCAGCAATGCTGAGTTGACACAAAATCATTGTTGTTGGGAGCTGGGGAGATGGTCCAGCAGCTAAGTGCGCTTACTGCTCTTCCCAAGGGCCCTGCACTGAAGCCAAGCTGCTCACAACACTTGACTCCAGCTCCAAAGGGTTTGGCTCCTCACATGAACATACCCACAAGCACCCCTCCACACACACACACACATGCACACATAATTAAAAATAAAATCTTTTTTTAAAGTCAGTGTTCTCTCTCCCTTAAACATATAACACTACAAGCTATATCTCCCTTGTATTGGCAGGAAAATGGAGGCTCAGAGAAGTACTGAAACCTTTCTCCTCGTGCTGTAGTTAGAAAGCCCAGACTCAGCCTTTCGATGCTAAGATCAGTGAGACCATCCATGACCTTAGAAACCACAGTTCAGAAGAAGGCCCCAAAGGGGAAATAAGTCCTCACAGCACAGTGAGCTAAGATACTGAGCAGGGGTCAGGGTGTGGCCTCTTCTGCAAGCCAGGTCAACAGGAGGGAGGGGTTACTGGCAAGTGCCCAGAAGATCTCAATGCAATCGGGGCTTTGGTTTGGGCGAGATCCCCCAAATAGAAGAAGCAAAGAAACAGAAGACTGTCTTTTGCTAGGCAGTGGGAATGTCTCCCTACCTTGGTGGACTTTCCCCCATTGCAGTGGCACTCCGGAGGCATGAGCAATGTCTAGCCAACCACTGAAAATGGTCTATTAGACCCTAGGGCTTCAAACCTTGGCACCAGGCTTCGTTTTGTTTGGAACGACAAATCCTATGGTATTTCACACATTTCGAGAGAAGTCCCACCCGCCAGGCAGCTGCAAGCCCAGGAGAATGGGAATGAAAAGCGCCCTGCTGCCGGTGCCTAGGAGGGAACCCAGGGATCCACGTGGGGAATCAGTGGCACCCAGGTTCTCAGGGTTGAATAGGAGTTCAGCAGGGGCTCCGGCAGTGGGAAAAGACAGAAAGAGGTAAGAAAGCCTGCATTTTATCTCAACTGTCAAACCCTGAAGCAGGGAAATACAGCACTTAGGAAAGGCAGGAATGTGTTAGGGGTGCAGCCGAGAACTACTGTCTGCTGAGCTCACACGAGGCCTGCGTCCCTTCTCCTGGCCCCCAACTCCCACCCCTTACTGAATGAAAAGACAGCAGTGGACTCCATAACTTACACACAGTAAGGGGGCCAGGCATGGGCTTCCCAGATCCAACTGTTCTGGAAGAAAGAAACCAGCCCTGCTTTCATTAGCACCCAAACAGAGGAAGTTTCTGGTACTGTGAGGAGCCCTTCCCACTGGAGTCAAGGGCAGCTGAGTTCTGATCAAGGCCAGATGGTTCGTGGCTGTAAATGTCACTGTTACAGTGATGAGTGTGGGCTGCCTACTCTCCCCCAAGCTAACTCCCTGGTACAGAATTTAGGTTCTTCCCTGAGACTCTCCTCTCCCAGGAGCCTAGCTGCCCCAGGGACAAGGAGCAGCAGTTTCCCTCTGAGACAACTGGGAAGGAAAGAGGTCCTAGCCACCCTACCCTGTGCTCCAGGACCTTCAGCCAGCCCTGGGCTCAACACTGGAGCTGTGTTGCCGTCTCAGCCTCTTGACCCTGGGACCACAGACGCCCTGGTCACAGCCTGCTCTAAAACCAGTGTCGCAGCCTGCAGCTGGAGGATTAAATACAATACACAGCACTGGGGGGTTGTGTCACAGGCCTATAATAACCTCAGCCCTCAGAGGCAGAGGCAGGAGGATTGCTGTAATGACAATCTTCATTATCAACTTACCTGGCTTTAGATCAACGCGGTCAGTCTGTCTGTAGAAAGGTTAACTGAGCAGGGATGACCCGCCCTAAATGTAGACAGAGCCATCCCCGTGGACTGAAACCTCAGAATGAAGGAAAAGGAGCAAGCAAGCAGGGCACCAACACTCATGGCCCGCTGCTCCCTGACCACGTGATCAACCAGTCCGTGTTTCTGCCACTGTGACGCTTCTGCACGACGGACTGCTGCACAGATAAACCCTTCCTTCTTCAAGCTGCTTTGTCAAGTATTTTGTCACAGCTACAGGAAAGCAGTTTACACGATGACTAATCGGCTCTCTTGCACCCCCCTCGCCCTCGCCCCCGTTCCCCTCCCCGCCCATACTAAGTTTCTCCGCTGATGCCCTAAGCCGAATCAAGCCCAGCTGGAAAAGTACAGCAACAGGTATATGGAGCAAAGCTACTCCTGGGCGGGCTCTCAGCTCCCAGAGATCGAGGCCAGAGAAGTTGCGCACCCAGACCAGGGCAGAAAAGTTTTGTAGACTGTAGCCGAGTGGGGATGATGTGTCTGCCATAGGCTGGATTTGTGCCCAAGTCTGGTCAAAAGCTGAGCGTTTAGGCAGGGACTTGGGCAGCCGGGCAGCCGGCAGCATCATGGGAGGAAGCTGCAATAGTGCCCAAGAAAGAGGAACTGGGCTTTCAACACCTTTCCTTTGTTCAGAGACTCTCTGCGTGGGTGGGATTTGGAGAGAGAGACAGGAGTGAGGCTTCCAGGACCATGAAGGGGCGAGCAGAGGCTCCTACCAAACAATAACCTCAAATTCAAGGCTAGCTTGGGCTACATAGCTGAGAACTATATCCTGATCCTTGGGCCAAGAGAGAGACTCTGGCCTGGTGGGAGGTTTTGAAAACTCAAAGCCTACCCCCTGCGACACACTTCCTCCAACACATTTCCAAAATCCTTCTAATCCCTCTCAAATAGAGCCTTTCCCTGATGACTAAGCACTCAAATATATGAGTCAATGGAGGCGATTCTTATTCAAACCACCACAGATCATGACCAGTAAGTAATACTTCAATATTGTATTTACTATTATAATTTTAAGACTGTAGTGAAATGTCCACCTATTTTCTATTTCTTTCATTTAGTCAATCATGAATTTATTTATTTTTATCAGCCATTCAACATGTTTTCAAGATTTTTTTCTCAAAGATTTGCTTATGAATGTGCTCAAACATACCAAAAAGTTAAAAGAATTAGACCCTACACCTAGTTTTGTTCTTTAAAAATATAATGTTGGCATGTTCCCCAAGCAGCCTGCGAGCCAGGCAGAGGCTGCCACCAGAGCAGTGCAGGTTCCCTGCAGCGAGCAGCAGAGCTGGTGGGAGCGCATCCAGGACACGCAAGGACCAGCCATGCGACTGGGAGAGTCAGGCGGGTGGGTGAGCAGACAGCGGAGTAAATAGACATAAGGCTGAACATAAAGCTAAACATTTATTACTTAAAAAAGAGGCAGAGAGACAGAGAGACAAAGAGACATAGAGACATAGAGACAGAGGAGACACATGTGCACACGCTGAGAGAGAGAACAGAAGGAAGGGGTTAAGATGGTGGCAAGGGGATCAGAAGTAGCTGGGAGTGGGCGTGGCTTGCCCCTTAAAGGGACCAGAGATCAAAAGGAATAACACCTAGGTTCTATCAGTGATATATATTTTAAAAATATTTTTAGATTAAAGAATGATATAGTAAGGTTTGCTCTTTTAAGGCGAGGTATATAATTATAATTCCAGAACTCAGGAGGCTGATGCTCTCGGCCATGAGAACAGAGGTCTTTGGTATACAGAGCACCATGATGGATTGTAAATACTTCGAGAGTTATGCATTAGGAAAGGAGCCAGGCTCCAAATGCAGACTTCCACATGGTACTGTGTGAGAGAGCATAGGGAAGGAAGACAGAGCAGTGATTGCCAGGGGTGGGAAAGGAGGTCAAGAGCAAAGGGTATGGGAGAATGCTTTGGGTTTGGTAAACTATTCTGCCTTGATTGTGGCAGTGGATGCTAAACTATACATAGAACTGCAGACTAAGGGCTTGCTGGAGCTCAGTGGCCGAGCATTCTACTGTTCACTCTAGAAAAGCAAAAACTCTTGTACTAGCACAGGCAAGACCGTTGGTTTCACCCCAAGCACCACACACACACACACACACACATACATACACACACACACACACACACACACACACAAGCATGCACACACATACACTCACACATGTGCATGCACAAATAGAAATATGAATGCACATGTGCCTTAGGGTAAACTTTAAAAAAAAAAACATGTATTTATTTTATGTGTGTGTGCACGCATGCCATGACTCACATGTGTAGATCAGAGGACAACTTTGGATTTCAGGACATGAACTCAGGTTGTCAAGCTTGGTGGCAAACGCTTTTGCCTACTGAGACATCTCATTGGCCCAATCTTTAAAAAGATAGATTTATTGATTTTTTCTTTTTTGATTTATTTTTATTTTATGTACATTGGTGTTTTGACTGCATGTATATCTATATGAGGGTATCAGACCCTCTGAAACTGAAGTTACAGACAGTTGTAAGCTGCCATATGGGTGCTGGGAATTGAACCTGGGTCCTCTGAAAGAGGAATCAGTGCTCTTAACCACTGAGCCATCTCTCCAGCCCCAGATTTATTGATTTCCATTTTATGTTCATGAATGTTTTGATTACATGTGTGTATACCACATGGGTGCCTGGTTCCTGCAGAGATCAGACAAAGGTCTTGACTCCCTTAGAACTGGAGTTACAGAAGGTTGTGAGCCACCATGTGGATGCTGAGAACTGAACCCAGGTCCTTTGGAAGAACAAATTCTCTCTAGACTGGCAGCCATCTCTCTAGACTCCACCTCCCCATTTAGTCACAGTCTTGCTCTGTCACTCAGGATAAACTCAGACTCTCCTGGCCAAGCTCTACCTTGGTTGGGCAGATCCCACCCACTTTTTAAGCCCACCAATAGCAAGGGGCAGCCAACTGAATCTACTTTTTGGCAGTTTGTGAATAAAGCCACTGATATATTTGAACACATTGTTAAAAAAAATTACAAACAGGAGTTTTTGTTTCTCTAGGATGAATAGCAAGGGGTAGGAAAACTGACTGTTTCGCCAGACGTTGAACTGTGTGAGAGGCTCCCAGATCTCTGAATCAGTCTGCATTCCTATTAGTAGCACAATACAATGTTCAGTTATTCCAGTATTTCAACAAGTTTGTATTACATTTCTTTATTGTGTGTGTTTATATGTGTGCATGTGTGTGCAATGGCACCTGCGTGGGCATCAGAAAACAAATTCCCAGAGTTGGTTGGAAACATGTAATTGTCCCAGCTAGCGGGACATGAATCAGGATTCCCTGATAAACCTGGAGAGAGGAGTGGAGGGGCAAGAGACACAAGAAATGACAGCAAGTCTGGCTTTCTGTTCAAGCTGCCAACTTTATTATTCCTCAAGAGCTGTTATATAGCAAAAGGGCAGCGGGGGGGGGGGGGGGTAGGATTCTGGAAAGTCCGGTCTGCTGGAATTCAGGTCTGGAAGCATCTCTGGTTGAGAGAAAGAGATATTAACTAACAAAGGAAATGCAGGTCTTGCAGGGAGATAAGATACTGGGTTAATTTCCTAGGTCCAGAACTAGCTCTGCAGAGGTGACAGAGGTGAATATTTTACTTACTTGTGGACTTAAGATGTTTATAAACAAAATACACGTCTCCAGCATGTAATTTGCTTTTTACTTTTACAGGGCTTTACAATTAAGAGACTACCTTGAGTATCAGAAGAGATTTTGAACTTTGGACTTAAAAATAGTTTTGAGACTGAAAGACCATGTGACTTTTGAAGGCAGACTATAATTCTGGTCAAGATATTATCTATCTCCTTCACTCCCTGATTCTGATTATAATGTTGTCCCTATTGCTTGAGGGTATAAATTAACTTCAAGAGATGATTGCTTCTACTGCCAGACACGTTTTTCCTATTGAACAATTGTCCTCCATTTAGATAAGAATAACTGTGTCTGTGCTTTTAAATGTATTTTGTATACAAATGAGTTTATATAAATACAAACCTTTTAAGAATTTTAAAGATTTTTTTTAATCACTACAACCTCTTTAAAAACAAACAACGGACAAAAAGCTTTTTCAAGTCCTTAGTTTAACCAGACATACTTTAAAAAATAAAACAAAAAGACTAGTATCCATCTCAGACTACAGGCCTCTGTCCTCTCTTCTAAGGCAAATCACTGCCATCCTCACATCTTCGACTGTGTCAGGCTGAAGTGACCACAGAAGCACTTTTAGATGTTCATACTCCTTCACAAAAGGAGGAGATGAACGGGCCATCCCAGCCAATTTTACATAGACAAAAGGGAGGTCTATCTACATGGCTATAAAAAAATCCCTCATGCATATTGAGCAAAGACTTTTCAGAATGACTGCTTCTGGGTAGTCCACACTTCCATCAGTAACCCCTTACCAATTCTCTCTAAGTAAACCCAGTAAACTACTGGTTTCCCCAGGGTGAGCATTAATGAAATCAAACTTTGATTAGTCATTGGGACCTTATAAGGAGGGGATAATCTAGTCTCCCCTTCGCTTAGGGGGAAAATTCTCACAACAGACAGAAAATGCTATTAGGTCTCATAGTATTAGGAGATAAAAGAAAATATTAGAAGGGTGTAAAGATGAAAATTGTTTTAGTAAAGAAAGATGTACACGTACTGTGCTGGATAGTTTTACATCAACTTGACAGAAGCTGGAGTCATCTGAGAGGAGGGACCCTAAATGAAGAAAGTGCCTCCATAGATCGGGTTGAAGGGGAGCCCCTAAGACTTTTTTTTTTCATTAGGGATTAATAGGGGAGGGCCCAGCCCATCGCGAACTGTCCTTGGGCTGGTGGTCCTGGATATATCCCTGGGAGGCCTGATCTTTCCTTTCCTTAAAAAAAAAGGAAATGGAGGAGGAGTGGATCTAGGGGAGAAGAATTGTCGGGGGAGGAGGAGCGGAGTGATGGGAAACTGCAATTAAATGTAATGTATGAGGGAAATTTCTTTCTTTTTTTGGGAAATTTCTTTTACATTAATAAAATGGAAAGAAGAAAGGAAGGAATGAAAGAAAGAAAGGAAGGAAGGAAGGAAGGAAGAAAGAAAGAAAGAAAGAAAGAAAGAAAGAAAGAAAGAAAGAAAGAAAGAAAGCTGAGCAAGCCATGGAAGCAAGCCAGTAAATAGCTCCCCTCCATGGCCTCTGCATCAGCTCCTGCCTCCAGGTTCCTGCCCCATTTGAGTTTCTGTTCTGGCTTCCTTCAGTGACAGACTACAATGTGGAAGTGTAGGCCAAATAAACCCTTCTTCCCCAACTTGCTTTTTGGTCATGGTGTTTCATCACAGTAATAGCAACCCTGAGCAAGAATCATACAAAGTTTAAGATGGCTGGATGTTTTCAGAATAGAGAAGAAAACTACAGTTTTTGCAAGTTATGGAGTTTATTTAAAAGTCTTTGACATTTAAAATATTATTCAGTAATGAAAAGTACCAGACTTGTGTAAATGACCTTCTGGGTATTCAGTAACCATATCTTGAAGCTGTCTCAGTCACTGTCCTGTTGCTGTCAAGAGACACCACAACCAAGGCGAATATTATAAAAGAAGCATTTAGTTACAGTTTTAGAGATTAATCCATTATCACCACGGAGGGAAACAGACAGGCATAGTGCTGGATCAATAGCTGAGTACTGTTGTGGAATATTAGTTGAAGATGTGTTACATTTCATTTCTCCTGTGGAATATTTGTTTAATGATGCAAAGATGTGTTGCATTCTTTCATGCTGCATTTGTTTAACTCTATAGAGCTGTGCTGCTGTACCTGCCTAAAACACCTAGTTGGTCTAATAAAGTGCTGAACGGCCAATAGCTAGGCAGGAGAGAGAAGTAGGTGGGGATGACAGGCAGAGAGAATAAACAGAAGGAGAAAAAGAGAAGAGAGAGGAATGAGAAGAGGAGAGAGGACACCAGGGTCCAGGCACCCAGTCACACAGCCAGCCAGAGTAAGAAGGAAAGTGATAAAGAATAGAGAAAGGTAAAAGTCCAGAGACAAAAGGTAGATGGGACAATTTAAGTTAAGAAAAGCTGACTAGAAATAAGTCAAGCTAAGACCAGGCTTTCATAAATAAGAAGTCTCAGTGTCTTTATTTGGGAACTGGGTGGCGGGCCCCCAAATCTGCAGGCAGTGGGAAGAGAAAGAGACACCTGAGCCTGGTGTGAACTTTTTAAACCTCAGAGTCGTCCCCCCCCCACACACACACACCTCCTCCAACAAGACTGCACAGATGAGCTGGTGGCAGCCATTCTCATTCAAACCACCACAGAGGCCTGTGCTAATGTGGTCAAAGGGATTAAAGGGAGAATATCCTCCCTCTTTCTTCCCAAGGTCAACTAGGTCCCAGGGGACTGTGGAGCATCTCTTGAAATGTTCTGTACCCACAAGGACTCAACCGTTCTTTTCTTTAGAGAGACCATGGGAACCCCATCTGTTTCATTTTAACTGGCGTCTAGTCTACAAAGAGGAAGGTCAACACAGAGGAGAAATTTCACACTTGACCACACTACTAAATAGAACAGTGGTAAAAAAAGATGTTTGGCTTACCCTCACATAGATGGGCAACACCCAAGTGACCCCACAGGACCAGATCATCAATGGTCTTTGACAAAAAAAAAAAAAAAGGATTGATTTTTGGCTACTTTTGTGATTTTAAGTGCCCATCAGGAAATATAAGCAAGATTAAAATGATCACTGTTTCTTTGACAGTTCAAGGGACTTCGGTCTTGAGACATTATACTTACTCATATGAGATACTATTTGGACAACTATTTCTCACTAATGATTTTCTGATACACACATACATATGTGTATATATGTGTATACATGCGCACATATATACATACATATATGTCCACCAGATAAAAGATAAGATCTTTGCTGACTTCAGCACTACAGTGTCTGTCCACAGCTGGAAAAACACAGGCCTATCTTCTTAAGTACTGAGATCCAATCTAAAACCTGTGTCTGCCAGCTGTGGGACACCGAAGAGCACGTCCCCTTGCACCCTAAGCACCCATGTTACCTGGTTAAAGGTTTGGGAAATTATTCAGGATATCCAAGTGGGTGCATAGGACCTTGTGAGATAATCCTATAAAAATATTCCAACAGGAATCTCTTTTAAATTGCCGATTAGATGCTGACTTTAACTGACATCTCTTATGAAGGTGCTTATCCCTGGCACTGGAGTCTGATGTAACGAACAGTTGATTGCAGTTCCCTTATGCCTCCACAGGGCTCTTGTCCATGGTCCAGTCAGTTGAACAATTTCATTTTATCTTACTAAACAAAATGTAGGTTAATTGTGTTAAAATTTTTTGCTCAGTAACTGTGTATCTTAGTGTTCCCCACAAGATTGTAATAGAGGAGACTCAATGGCCTATTCTGAACTTAGGCTGATCAACAAATAATGTCTCAAGCTCTTCCATTAAACCAATGAATTTACATCTTGTAATGGACAGTAGTGACCAAAATCACCCATCTCAGTAACACCTATGACCAAGCCCACCGAAGACCTTTAGATGTTTTTCTTTCCTGTCCTTTTCCTCCAATAAGGGTAAAACTACCCCCAAATATTTTCTTAACTACACTTTCAGTAAGAATTATAATAATACTAACCATCTCATTTTTGTACGTCACAGATAACACCCCCTCATATAGCACACTCCAAGAATATATATTACCACCGAATGACTGCCTTATGTTCTGGATCTTCGCATCTATGGCCCCTTAGGTAGACCCTCTGAGACACTCTTAACTGCTGCCCTTTCTGCATCACCCCTACTGACAGCTCAAAGCAGTTAAGAGCGATCTGCACCCTGAAACCACTACCAGCAGCTCAGGTGACCTGTGAAAGGGACCAATGAGCCATCCAACGCATGCCTCTTCTTGCCACTCTGGGCATATTTTTCAGGGCTTATCCTGAAACTGCTGGACCAAGAGCATCTTTGCATCAGTTCACCTCTCGGTCTAGACAGCTCTCAGAAAATGCTAAAGAGTTTCAGAACAGCTCAATATCCTTCAGGACCAACTTGATTCTTTGACAGCTGCAGCAGCCCAAATTAAAGAGGACACTCATCCGGCCATCCTTTTATCTGTCTTCAGGGTCCGGAATGAAAGGTTAATGACCTGGAAGCCTCAGGCGAACTGAACCTCAGGACAGGGTTTGATAACAAGTGCAGGCGGCTTGGAGTTGGGAAACTCTCCATAGGGTCAGCCTCCTTCTGTGTTTGCAGCTCTGAGTCTGAAGAGAAACAGATCTACAGGTGCAATCTTCTATCCCCAAAGCTCCCTTTTCTGCCCTATAATCCATCCCTACCCTCCCACCCCGTCACCGACCCTCCCTTCTCCTTAACTATACCTCAGAATAGGCATGTCCTCATTTTCACTCAATATACCTATTCATTTATATGTATTCCAGCATTAATACAAAACCTTGTATTTAGCAGTTTTATATTAAGTATATTTTGAAGAAATCGTATAAATTGTATGTTACTCATCATATGAGCAAGTTAAAATTTATATAAGTATATGTATTTAGAATCTGTTTTATAAGACAAACCTTATCATTAAATTTTATAGCTTAATAAAATCTTATGAGCCTAATAAATGTTTTATATAAACAATTAGCATTTTAAGTTTTATGAAACGTTTAATATACTACCCAGGTATATCATTTTAATAGGTTTGAGATGTTTAGAGAACCAAAATTTATAAAGTAGTTTGAATTTATCAGGCTTTGATCACAATATTTAAATTTGTGAATCTACACATGTATTTTAATCGTGTATGCCAAAATAATTATAGTACATAGTAAAAATGATTTTTAAAAAATAGAGAATGGAAGTGGCCATAGCTTGTTAAAAAAGACACAGTTTGTCTCTTTGACACAAACAACATAAGAAAACAACCAAAAACATTCTTAACTAATTATAACAAACATGACACAATTAGATGAGATTCAACGCACCCAGTTTAGAGAGAAAAGTAGAAAATTTCTTTCATTAACATTTGAGAAAGGCTTCATAACAGAAAAGAGCAAAGGGTGAGCTATGCCTTATAGACTTAAGACACTTGAGGACCTCCCCATAGTTGAGGGGGATGTCATGTTTTTCTGTATTCCAGGCTGATTTCCAGGAGGTAAGACATTAGCTTGGGATGTGTAGATGCTATTGAACTTGGAGGTCATTGTTTATGCCCTGACTCATGCCGGGCCACCTCTTCCTCAATAAGCCCAACTGAAAGAGCCAAATTAAAGGTAGAGAGCAGAAAAAGGAGATTTATTTAGCGTGGCCTCATGGGAAGAGAGACAAAGAGGTCCAGCAGACCCCTCAGGTTCATCTTCAGAGGTCCAAGGATACTCATATCTAAACAGTCCCTGCCACATCCACCATCAACTCATAGTTAATGGGTTTCAGTCTCTTCATGTAAGGTGATTGGACAAGTTGTTGGAATGGTGTGAGATCTCTTTAGGGAGACAAGATGCATCCCCCCCAACCCTGACTTGTGCTTTTTCCTTCTTCCAGCATAGAACTCTTCGGAAATTCACATTTTGGGGGAGGGTCCAATTATACTGGCAAATCTTATGTCAATTTGAAACATAAACTAGAGTTACCTGAAAGGAGGGAAACTTGTTTGAGAAAATGTCTCCAGAAGATCCAACTCTAAAGCATTTTCTGGATTTGTGCTTGATATGGAAGGGCCCAGTCCACTGTGGGTGGTGGCATCCCTGCACTATTGGTCCTGGGCAAGCAAGCCATGATGAGCAAGCCAGTGAGCAGCACCCTTCCATGGTCTCTGCATCAGTTCCTGCCTCCAGGTTCCTGCCATGTTTGAGTTCTTGTCCTGACTTCCTTCATTGATGGACTGTAGTATGGATGTGAAAGCCAAAGAAACCCTTTCCTCCCCAACTGCTTTTTGGTCATGGTGTTTCATCACAACAAGAGTAACCCTAATTAAGACACCAATATTTCAGTGGTCTGATAGTCTGAAAGACTCGAATATCTCTTTGGAATATTTTTAGTTCTGCCAGACCAGGTACATGGGGAATCAGGTTTTATGAAGATATTCCCCTTCAGAAAAGCCATGTGACCTATGAGCAAAGTCTGGGAAATGTCTATTTCTGGCGTTAGTGGGTTTCTACATTTTACTCTAAGCCTGAGAGTTTAAAAAGCTGCTCAGGAAAAACTGTAAGACAAAGGGGATAAAGGGGTGAGGTCAGAGGAGATAAGTGGGAGCTATTTTAGAGTTTATCTTTAGTTTTAACACAAACTCTAAACAAACTTTTAAATTAATTTTTAATTTTAGTATCCAAATTAACTTATATACAGTTTTAGAGCTTTTTATTATCACCAATTACCAATTTATTGGTTTTTATAGATCATTTTACATTTTAATTAAAGCCAGCTGCCTATTTGTGATTTTTTTTTTAAAAAAAGAAGAAAATAAAAAAAGAAAAGAAAAAAATTATTGCCTAGAACTTTGTGAAGCCAAGAAAAACCCTTTTGGAGACAGTAAATATACAGTTATCTTCAGATGTCCCCATTTTTCCAAATACTGGCAAGTTAATCTGTAATTATCACACACCAAGTCAGCTAGAATAGAATACCAGATGGCAATTTATCTCCAGACATTTTTTCTTTACGGAAACCTTGTGTGAGTGTGTGTGTGTATGTATGTGTGCCTGCACGCACGTGCGTGTGTTTTCTCCTATCTGTGCTATCTAGGAAATATGTGTTTGAGGTCACTTTGGTGCAATTTTCTCAACTTTTACCCTGAGGCCATCTTCTCACCCTGGGTCTCTGGATTATCTTGCACATTTATGCAAACATGGGGGGGCTCAAGTGTAATCAGAGACTGCACTTTCATTTCTTGGCCACCCAGACCCAAATAATCAAACAAAAACTATATTAGCTACCGCATTGTTTGGTCAATGGCTCAGGCATATTCCTAGCTAGCTCTTACATCTTAAATCAACCCATTTCTATTATATTATATTTTAGCATGAGGCTCATGGTTTGTTACCTCACATCTTGTTTCTTGGACAGCTACATGACATCTGCCTGACTCCCCCTTCTTTCTCCCTGCATTCAGTTTAGTTTTCTTGCCTACTCTATTCTGCCCTGCCATAGGCCAAAGCAGTTTCTTTACTAACCAATAGTAATAAAACATATTCATGACATACAGAGGGGAATCCCACATCACTCAAGACACTGGGTGATGAATCTCTCATATGTGTCTTCCTGGGCAAGACAATAAAGTCCCTTCTGATCCAGAAACCAGGATTGGGTTTCATTATGAGGCTATTGTATGTTACAGGGTGTTCCCTGTGATGCCTCCAAGCTTGGGTGGGAGAGAACAAGTACATCTTGTCTTCAGTTGTCTATTATGAGATTCTCATTAAATACCCAAGTGAAGGTCCTAGCAAGATCCTGGAAAAAGCAGCAGGGAAAAAAATGTAGAATTTACCATTTGAGAAGGAGCATCAAGAGACAAAGGCCAAATGATATTAAATCAGAGTATTCTAAAGATAACAAAAACCAAGACAAACAAAACAGAAAACAAAATGCCCTCAAAGTCCCAAAAGTGAACACAATCCAAATAACTTTAGAGTTTTCACAAAGAAATCAAGAAAGCAAGAAATCAAACAAAACTGAACAAAATGTCTAGGCCAAAATGTTTTCAATGCAAATAACCTAGATATCTTAAACCAAAAACTATAAAAACAGACTAAAAATGGAATCTATCAAACTAGGTTCCTTAATTAACCATCTCAGAATAAACAAATGGACTGTTAGCCAAACCAAGGGAGGTCTGAAGTCTTGGAAAGGACTCAGCAACAGTCTGACAAAGGAAATAACACCAGATGGACCTGGACTCAATGGGTCCATGCAGTTGATTCCACAGTGTAGCATTCTTAGGCCCCAAGTTGGGTGACATAACTGTTAGTGCAAAACATCATAGCTCACATCTTAAAGGGAAGAAGAGACAGTTTATTCTGGAGACGTTTTTAGTAATCATGGCCCAGGAACACAAATTTAGGTACCTCTAATTCCTCCATGCTTCCACATGGAAGCAGTTTTATAGTTTTTACAGAACAAAGAAAATTATAAATCAAGGTAAGTTAAAATACATTGGTGGTTATGTCAGAGAGACAGGTACAAGATGGAAGAAGCTTTGCTATAGGTCCAAGATGCTGTCTTAGAGTTTCTATTGCCATGACAAAACACCATGACCAAAAGCAACTTGGGAAGGAAAGGGCTTATTTGGCTTACAGATCCTGAATCATAATCAGAAAAGCCAAGCCTGGAACTCAAACTGGGGTGGGGGGGGGACATGGAGGCAAGATCTGATGCAGAGGCCATGGAAGATTGTTGCTTATTGGCTTGGTCCTCATGGCTTACTCAGCTTGCTTTCTAGTAAAACCCAGAACCACAAGCCCAAGGGTAGTACCACTCATAATGGGTTGGGCCCTCCCCCATCAATAACTCTGGTGGCTTGAAAAAAATGGCCCTCAAATGGAGTGGCACTATTAGGAAGTGTGGTTTTGTTGGTCTGGTATGTTTGCAGTATGTTCTTGTTGGAAGAAGTGTGTCACTATGGAGGCTTTGATGGTTCACATATACTCAAGCCATTCCCAGTGACACAGTCCGCTTTCTGTTGCATTCTGATCAAGATGTTGTCAGCAACATGTCTGCCTGTACACTGCCATGCTCCCGCCGTGATAAAAATGGACTCAACCTCTGAATTGTAAGACAGCCACCCCAGTTAAATATTTTTTAAGAGTTGCTCTGGCCGTGGTGTCTCTTCACAGTAATAAGAACCCCAACCAAGAAAATCACTTATCAAGAAAATGTCCTGCAGGTTTACCTACAGCCTGATCTTGGGGAGACGATTTATCAAATGGCATTTTTTTCCTCTTCAATTACTCTAGTTTTGTGAGGGCTATAGTTATGTTTCTAAGTTTCAACTACTGTGCTTAAGAGATCTACGAAACAAAATGCCTCTACCCACTTTCCCCAAGGACAAAGAATTTCTTGGAATGCTGTGGGCTGTTGTTCACATAAGATGTCAGCAAGTCACGTGTTTTCACTTCTGTAAGCAAAGTTGGTTGTCTCATCTGCACGGGATGGGCTTGATCACACGTAGGCACAGAGATTTAGGAAGAAGTGTATCAGGATGTATGCTTGCTCAGAATTGGATGAAGGCAGGAAGGAAATAGCCTTACAAATTTTGCCTTTATAAACACTTGACTATTATAATTTGTGACCATTCTCTGGGAACCCTGGGTATGGGCCTGGCCAGTGTCCATCATCCTGGTTAGTATTTAATAAGGCTTGCTTCAAATTTGGCTCAAAAATTGTGGTAGTGGTCTTATTCTTGGTTGGTGGGATTCATAGTTTATGTCAAATTGACATAAATATTTAGGCAGCAGAGATACTATGTGATGAGATTCTTAGTTTTTGGGTTTGTGGAAGCTAGTAGTTTGCTAATTTGATAGGTTTTAATTTTTTTAATCTATTAATCACAGGGTGTTGGTTCTGACATAGAAGTGGGCAAGGAATAGCTTTCTAGGGCTAAAACTAGGCCTTGATATGGTAATTAACCTCTGGACTTAAAACATCCCAACTTCTCCAGATCATTGGAATTTTTATCAGTCAACCCATCCTTGAAGACAGGGCCTCTTTCCAGGAACTCTTGTTCACACAAGTGATGCATAGGGAGTTCAAATATGTTTTTACAGTGCATAGAATTTTTTTATGAGAGTTCCACAATATTACAAGTTGACCTCTGGAAATATTAAATCCATATGAGGCCTAAAGAGTGATTCAATATTATTTTAATGTTCTTATTTGGAAATGCATCTACAGTCAAGAAATGGTGCCTTATATAAACTGATAACATGCTGATCCATGGTTAAGGGGAAGGCTTTTTATTGTAGGTAAGAGAGAGAATAGCCAGAGGCATCTAGAAGAGTCCAGAGCAGAGGGAGAAAGAAGCAGACCGGACATGGCCAGAAGAGCAGAGCAGAGGAGAGAGAGAGAGAGAGAGAGAGAGAGAGAGAGAGAGAGAGAGACAGACAGACAGACAGACAGACAGACAGACAGAGAAAATATCCACATCTCTCTCTGCATGTGTAATATAATTCTGGGTATAAAACACAGGGCTTCACACATGCTAGACTAGCCGTTCGGTAATTCAACTACACTCCAGTGCACGAATTTGACTTTCTACCCTGTCACACGTTTGGAGGGAAGACGGATTCAACTGCACAATGCAAATTTCCCTCAAAACCCCTCAAAAGTTCCTTATTTTTACCTATTTTATTTTAAAGAATGCTTGTACCCGAGTAAGCACTGCCTGAGTCAGGTACAAGGCATTTCTGTCCCCTAAGAGCTCCTCTTTCTCCGCTTCCAGTGAAGCCTGGCCCACTCTGTCAATACCCAGGTGGCCCCATCTCATCTCCACACTGTAGATGAGTTTTACCCCATGTGGAATTTCCCATAAATGAAAACAGATGATAGGCACTATTTTGTGACCAACTGATTTCACTCCTGACTAAATAGAAAATGGGTAGACAGTTGTGTGTGAAATTCTGCTGTGACAATCTTCATTTTAGAACATAAATATTCAGAATGAAGTGTTAGAGAGATAGAGTTTAGGTGTGTGGGGGGGTGCGAGCGCGCACGTGTGTGTGAAAGAGAGAGAGAGAGAGGTGTGGAAGGATGGAGAAGAATGGGGGAAAGGGAAAGGAAGAGAGAGGGGGCAGGAAAGGGAAAGGGAGAGGCAGATTGACTAGCCTGGGTCAAAACAAAACTTTTCTCGTGTAGCCCAGGCTGGCCTCAAACTCCTTAGGTAGCCAAAGACAGCCTTGAACTTCTGATATTCTACCTCTGGAATGTTGTATAAAGTGCTAGGAATTGAACCCAGGGTTTTGTGCATGTTAGGCAAACACTCTATCATTTCAGCTATATCCCAGCCCTGAAAACATGTCTCTTACTGTGGATTATAAACAGAACAGTTCACAAGTAACCGATTGAGCTGGGATTCCAGTTCCGGCGTAGACCACATGCCAAGCATGTTCCAGGCCTGGATTCGGCCCCTGCACCACCACAGCACAAAGAACAGGAAGTCTTTCCCTTTCCTTTTTTTTTCATCCGAATTCCTGTTCAAAGCACAAAGGTCCTTGCATCCAAGATCTCCAAGGAAACTAGGAATATTAAGCACACAGGATTGCCTTCTCAAAGGAAAGGAAATAAAAGTCTGTTTTTCCACCCAGAAAGCTGGGGGTTGGAGGAAGTTAATAGCCTGGTGATCTCAGCTATCTGTTGGGTCAGGCCTTATCAAGCTTCTACAATCAGGACCGGAGGTGGCTAATAGTTCAAATAACCTCTACACTATCTGTATGACAGTGACCACAAGTGCCTCCCTGGGCCCTTAAGCTAGCACGGGTAGCCTGTCTCTAGAACCTATCTTCTTGGAAGAAATGACACATTCTTTGAGTTGAGTTCCAATGTGATTATGTCTCCTTGTGCACCGGGTATTGTGTTATGTCAGGAAAATTATTTTTTCCCAAATTGTACCGTGTTTAAACGTAGACTCCAGTGTTTGATCTAGCCTGGCTGAATCAGGTTGAACCCACTTTTCATTCTTAGCCCTTCACAGATCATTTCCCTGCCTACCATGACACCCACAGGGACCCCCACAGATTCTGGCCAAAGCCCCTGCATGCTCTCCCTGACCCTTCGGACTTTCTCACTGCTTCTCCGAAGCCTCCCTCCCTCTTGACCATGCAGCTGTTGGCTGGCCTCCATTGCTGAACATCCTGACTGCCCTGAACCTAACTCAAGTGGGCGTGGCATTCCTTCTTCATTATCTCCACTTGTCTTCTCCCAGAAACTGCTGAGAGGACAGCTGGCCTGATCTGCGGTTATTTTCTCTTAACTCTTGTTGTCCTTGCTCTTAAGGGGGTGGGGGTGGGTGGCTGGAAGAAAGAGGAGGAGGAACTTAACTGATTCCAAATTCTCATGGGTTGGAATCTGTGACTCTTCCCCCGTCTTACACTTGCCTCCTCAGCCCGTACTGGCTACCTTCTGTTCCTCCCCTTGGGCTGGTCCCAGACCTGGAGAATTCCTGCCGACCCACCAGAGGCCATCTTGAGAGTCGTCCCTCTCAGAGCCCTTCCTTCCTCCCAGGCGTCTCTCTCTAAGCCATCACTGCAAACACCCAGGTTCCTTCGTCACTCTCCTCCAGCTGACCACAGGCTTTGTGGGGCCAGGGGCATGATTGGTTCACTTCTGCAGTCCCTCACTCCTACAGGTGTTGGCCTGCCACGGGCATCAATAAATACTGACTGAATAACTGGTGAACCCCAGGGTTCTGGGTGGCAGGGTTGTGATGCATCAGCCCGATTCCGTTCTTTCTTTTATTGTCCTGAATCTCCCTGGAACCTGAGCTTCAGTGCCCCATAAGCTCCTCCAGTTCTCCTCTGTCCACCCCAGGACCAGTACTGTCCTCATTGTCTCTTCCTCCAGCCGTGTGAGGATCAACGGCTGTTACCTGTTATTAGAGGGCCACCCTGCGCCTTCATATTCACGGTCTTTGTCCTTGAGCTGCCCCCATCTTGCCTTAGTTCTGTGACTGTTGAACTTGGAGGTGTGTGGGCCTATGTATTCGGATGCGTTCATAGCATACAAACACTAAGTTACAAACCACATCAACAGTCTTTCAAATCCTGTCTTCTCTTTGCAGAAGGTCACGTTTTTGACAACTATTCCAAGCATGCACGTGTGTGCATGGGGGGGCATATATGCCACGGCACATGTACGGAGGTCAGAGGGCAAGCCTCTGGCATTTATTCTTGTGGTGATTTGAATAAGAATGGCCTCTCCATAGGCTCATGTTTAATATTTGGTTGGTACTCAGTTGGTAGAGTGTTTGGGAAGGATTAGGAGGTATCACCTTCTTGGAGAAGGTGTGTCACTGGGAGTGGGCTTTGAGACTTCAAAAGTCCATGACACTCCCAGTTATCTCTCTCTCTCTCTCTTTATCTATCTATCATCTATCTATCTATCTATTTATCTTTCTATCTATCTATCTTCTATCTGTCTCTATCTATCTATCTATCTATCTATCTATCTATCTATCTATCTATCTATCTATCTATCTCTATCTCTGTTTCATAATTGTGTTTCAGGACATAGCTCTCAGCTACTGCTGAGGCACTTCCCACCATGATGCTCATGGATGCACTCTCTGCAACTGTAAGACCCCAATCAACTCCTCCTTCTTCAAGTTCCCTTGGTCATGCTGTCTCCACAACAATAGAAAAGTAACTAAAACAGTTCCCTCCGTCCACCTTCATATGGGTTCCTGGATTAAGCGCAGGTCGTCAGGTTTACACAGTAAGCACTTTGCCCCCCTCAGCCATGTCACTAGCCCCAAGGCAAATGACTGTAAAGAGTGAGTGCCAGGGTCAGGGACGGGAGGAGGTGTTTGTGTTTCCACGCCCTTCAGCTCAGCACCTTCCATCCCCAGTGTTTTCCCTATGTAGACAAGCATACTCTGACAGACAGCACAGTGCGGTTAGAGAAGAGAAAGGAAGGAAACAACCCAATCTCTACCAGTAAGAGGATGGTTAACCATCCATTGTGTTAGTCTGCTTCCTGTGAGTGCAGCAACAGCTGAGCTAGGCAACGCAGGAAGAGGGGATAGCTTCTTCTGACTCCCGTTGGAGGAGAGTCTGCAGGTCTGCTGGCCCTGGGCCTTTAGAGCATGGTTAGGAGTCATGTCAAGCAAAGTTTTACCTAGACACAAAGGAGGAGAAAGAAGAAACTGAGGCCCAATGATACCCTTCAAGGGAAGGTTTTTGTTTTCATTTGTTTGTGTTTTGAGAGACACGACCCAAATGCATAAGAGAATTCACAAAGAGGAAAATGTACAGTTTACAAAAAGGAAAGACTTAATTTTGCTCATGGTCTCAGAGCTAGATCATCGTAGGAAGGCACGTGGCAGAGACTCATGCAGGAAACAGCAGAGAGGAAGGGTCTATGGACCAGGTATAACCTTCAAGGTGCAATCCCGGTAATCTGCTTCCTCCAGCTTTCCCCTGCTTCTTGAAGTTCCTGACGTCCCCCCCAAATAGTGTCACTGGCTGGGGACCAGACACTTAACACAGGACCCTGCAGAAGATGTCTCATACATAAACCCTGACTTCCCTGACCTAAACTTGTAGGCCCCACCTCTTGAAAGTGATGGTCAGTCTGAATTAGCAACCTGATGAGATCTACAGTCCCTTGGGAGATGGGCTTCTGGGCGTGCCCATTAGATTATCTTGATTAGGTTAGTTGCTGTTGGCAGCACCATTTCCTGGGCTAGGATCCTGGACTGCGAGAAGAAAAAGTGACCAGAGCACATGTCTTCACCTCTCTCTCTCCTTCCTGAGATGCAGGGTGACTCCACGCTCCTGCTGGTTTATGTCTTTGCGAACCAATTGCTACTTTTCTTCCCTCAGTCACTCTTACGGGATATTTTCTCCCGGCAACAAGAAAAATAACCAAGACAGTGCTGCCACCTCGCTAACACACTGCAGAGCAGATCTTTGACTCGGGCCTTTGGGGCTGATCCAGATCCAAATGCCAGGGCCTGGCCAGTGGGACTGCATGCTGCCAGCCAAGGCAGGTGGCTGTCTGTGGTGGGTAGCAAACCCTCTTCTCAACAGCTGGTGAGTGCAGCTGTTGAGAATGAACTTCGCGGGCCACACGGTCTCTGTTGTTTCCACTCAAACCCATGCGAAGGCAACCGTAGGTGATGTGTGACTGAATGAATGGGTGTGGCTGTCTACCAATAAAACTTTATTCATACTTGATTAGTTTTAGTATCAAAATGCCAAGACCATTTTTTTTTTAATCTCATTTTAAAACAGGCAGTAGAACAGATTGGCCGCTGGACTACAGTTTGCTGACAGGGAAGAAGGGACGGGTGTTGGTGATCACTTCATTTGCTTGGAATGGCATGTCTGTGTACATGGTGTGTGGATTGTTCATGTGCGCATGCACACAGAGAGGTAATTATCAAGACATCATCAGTCTGACTTCGGAGATTTCACATGACTTCCTTTAGCATGTCTGTACTTTTCTGCATCACTTCAACTTTCTATCTGAAGCTTGTGGCATCTTTGTTGATGTCAGGCTTTGAGAGTCTCAGCAACATGTGGCATGTCTGCGGCCCCCATAGCGGTAGATGTCAGGTGCTGCTGCTGATCTGGGCTGGGCTCTTGCCTGGACTGGCTGATTCAGACCGACTTTAGTTGGGAACACTAGGACAACCTTGCTCTCCATGTCTCTTTTCCTCACGGGAAAGCCCAGTACAGAGACCTTCTTCTTGCAAAGCAGAAGTACAAGTAAGTTCAACCATAAGACAGAGCAGGCTCTTGGCCCCTTGCCAGTTGCTAACATCCATTAGTCAAAATAAGTTCTACAGCTGAGCTCAGAGCCAAAGAGAGAACTCTCGCGAGTCTGATGGTGAGGGACCTAGATGAAAGAAGAGGTAAGGACGGTGGCCGTCAGTGCAGACACGCATGTTGCACTGCAGTCAGCAAAAGCAGGAATGTCAGGAAGAAGTAGATGGCTACCCAGTCTCCCACCTGCCACCATTGTGTGGTACAAGTGATAAACACCTGCAGAAAGGACAGTGACTTCATCTCAGCATCCCAACTAACCTCAGAGGGCCTCCTTGGCTCTCATTGGGCCACAGAGCTGTCTTTGGGCTGGCTCATCAGAGTCTGGGAGGGAGCTTACAGTACAATGACTAGCTACCCTAGAATCATCTTCTATTCTGGTTGGCCTCCTTAGCACAATCCCTTGCTCTCAGTGTCAACCCCAGCATCACATACTGTTCCAATTGGCCACCTGACATTACTTGCCCACTCTGCTGAAGGCGGAATCAGTTCTATCTGTATGGATGAGAAGAGGGATGGTTTATTGCAGGCATATTAATGATGTGTCTCATAGCAGGTGTCTGACTTAGGTTAGCCATCCCAGCATCTGGTCAGGAGGTGTACACTGTGGTGAAAGGGGTTCACCTAGGGGTGACCACAGGGAGCACTAGGGAGGAGGTAGGAAGTGGAGAGGCCAGAATGCCTGGCTCAGTGAGCATTATGAGCAGGTTGATGATGGAGAAGTACTGTGTGTGTGTGTGTGTGTGTGTGTGCGCGCACACACACACACACACACACACACACACACCCCACAATTCACTGGAATGTAAATAACCCGAGGCTCTCATCTGCTGTTTCCAGTCACTGTTGGTTGAGGGCTGTTCCTGGGGACATTCCTTCCGTGGGGATTGTGGCCTACCTTGGTGCAGGTCGAGCAGGTTCCTGTGGCTGAGGCAGAGAATCACAGGTGCTTTCAGCAGGAAGCTGATAATGGCCAGTGCTGGGGACACAGATGCGCCAACACTGGCTTATTTCATTCTGTGAGTTAGTTTGTCCTTGGACAGATCAGGCTTTGAACACAAATAGACTTACTGCTCAGGGTCGGGGGGGGGTCCTGATGGGGGTCTCTGGGGATCCAGGACGAGCCCTCAAATGTTATGCTCAGTCTTTGAGGACCACAAAAGACCACCATGGAGACCAGTTCATCAAAATGCAAAAGCAAGGTTTATTGTGCGCGCAATACAAGTCAGCAGGGACCTCATCAGTGCAGCAGCAGCAGCAGCAAGAAGAGGGACCCCACCCCTCTAGAGGGCATTATTTAAAGGCAAAAAACAGAAAAGTTACATTAGCAGGGTGTGTGCTGGCAGGTGAGCCTGTCTACAATGGTTGGAACTAGGAATTTCCTTTGAATGATCTGTTCCTGGGTAGTGCCTGAGTAGTCTCAGTTTGTGGTCTTTATTGGAAACCAGGTATTGCCCTAGGGTAAACTACTGAGTCTCGGTCCTCTATTGAGCTCCTCATGGCTGGGTCCTTCAGTCCTAATCCTGTGACAAACATATGAGAGGAACACATCTCAAGCTGTGGGTGCACCCTTTCCTGGGCTACTATTCTGGATTGTATAAAGAGAAAAATACCAATAATTTATTTTGACTTGCTGTTTCAGAGGGTTCAGTCCACCATGGAGGGTATGTGTGTGTATAATGGAGCATAGTGTGTGTGTGTGTGTGTGTGTGTGTGTGTAAGTGTGTGTGTGTGTGTGTGTGTGTGTGATGAAACAGAATGGTTCTCATCACAGCAGCCAGGAAGCAGAGAGAGTAACTGTGCCAGCCACTGGGGCCTTGCAGCCCACAGGCAGGGCAGGTGTCCCTTTGTGGAAATACCTCATAGACACACGCAAACCGCAGATGTGCGCTTTCCTAATTTGATAGGCATCTCTTGATCCAATCAGACCGATAATCAAGAAGCACAGCAGCCTACACACTGCCCTCCAGGCAAGGAAGCCAAAGGCGGGGCCTCTGGGCAGAAATCCCAAAGAGGAAGTGTTGCCCAGTGGTTCCAGCACACTGTGGAGGAGGGGGTGTGTAGACTGGTCTCTGCTCTGCTAGTCCTGGCCAGAAGGTTGTGGACACTATTTAAATCTTTGGGCCTAATGGTCGTCCAAGGGTTCTGAGGAGACTAACTGAACTCCTATGAGCAGTTTAATTATATGATGATGGGCACGTGAGAAGGGTCCAAGACCTGAGAGCTACAGGACTGAGAACAGCCTGGAATATCCCTGAGAAGAATGTTCATACACTCCGAGACGAGAAGGGAGAAGACACCGTGGGAGAGACGTGAGTCAAGGCTGAGGACACGGGCACGGGCAGCACTAAAGGAAAGATGAAGAACATCCTCAAAAATGAGCTGCACAGATGCTGGTTACAGACTGAGAGGGGACCCAAGAGCAGCCTGAAGCAGGGCAGCCACCCTGTGCGGGAGACCTGCCATGTCCCTTTTCAGAAAACCTGGTACCACCTTCTGATCCTCTTACAAAATAGCCAGAAGCTGGGGTAGGATGCTGGCCCGCTCATAGCTCAGCTTTGGTGTCTGCACGCTTCCTTTCCTGGGGACCAACCCGTCTCAGCTCTGTGACAGTTAAGACGGAAAATCCAACCAAGCAGCCTCAGGAAATAACCCAAAAGTCCAAGTAAAGGGGTGGGCGGCAGACCTGGCTGCATCCCCAGAAGGAGTACGTTAATTTATTGTTTATTCCATGTGGAGCTTCAGTCTGGCAGGGCTCAATGGGAACAGCTGTCTCTGTTCTTCTGGATGTCGGGTTAAAACAACAGCCACATTCATTTTACTGATGATTCAGCAACTAAGTCAGAGGTCAGTGGGCTCAATCATCTCTGTTTCACTCGGTGTCGACTGGGATGACTCAGGGCTGCCAGGGGAAGCCGTTTGAAGACTTTCTCAGTCTCAGTACAATCCGGGCAGTTCCAAAGCTCAGTCCCCACTGTACACGGGCTCTCTGCTGGGTTTCTCATGGCATAGTGACTCCAGGCTAGCGGACTGACTGCTTACATACCACTGAAGGATCTCAAGACACGCAGAGAACTGGGCATGGTGGCACACACCTGGGGCCCAGCGGAAGAAGAGGCAGGTCGTCGGCAAGTCCAAGACCAGACCTAGCTGCAGAGTGAGGGGTGGTCACAATTCATGTGTGTGCAGGGCCGAAATACTATATCTTATCCTCAGCTCAGCCTTAGAAGGCACAGTGTTATTTCTAGCACATTCTATCCATTGAAGAGTCACTGAGACTAGCCATGGTGAAGAAGGGGGAAATTAGACTCTTTTAAATAGGAGAAGCCATGAAGGACGGGAAATGTTTTAACAGTGAAATGTTTGGACCATGGCTCCCACTGACAGCTGGAGCTGTAATGAATGGGCAGTAAAGCATTATGCTGGTGGAAGAATGAAGTGGTTGGTGAAAGGGTTCTAAATGCGCCCTCCTGGGGGCGAGAGATGCAGCCCAGTGGGTAGAGAGCTTGTCTAACATGTGTGACTCCCTGGGTTTCATTCCCAGCACTGCATAGACCAGGGTGACACTGCATGCCTCTATCCCAGAATGCCTAACATTCCAGGACTCAGGAGGCTGGGGCAGGAGGGCCAGCATGCAAGGTCATCCTTGGCTATTGTATTAGTTACTTTTCTTGGTGCTCAAAATATCTGACAATCAGCCTAAGGAAAGAGAAGCTCATTTTTATTCAAAGTTCCAGGGTTCTTGAGCCAACCAATGAATTGACAGGTGCTTGCCGTCAAGCCTGTCAACCTGAGCTCGATCCCTAGGACTCACACGCTGGGACGAAAAAACCGTCTTTCAAAAGTTGTTCTATGACCTTCACACAAGAGCTGTGATACGTACATGTGCACACATGTGTACGAGATAAGTGAACGAATGAATGAGTTCCAGGGTACCGTCCATCACAGCAGCCATTCCACAGTCCAGGAGCGAACAACAGTGAGCGTTGATACTCAGCACGCTTTTTGCTTTTCATGAAGCTTAGAACCTCATCCCGGGGAACGATACTGCCCACAGCGAGGATGGGCACCTCCCCTCATCCCAGGGAACGGTGCTGACCACAGTAAGAATGGGCACCTCCCCTCATCCCAGGGAACGGTGCTGACCACAGTGAGGATGGACACCTTCATTACCTAGCCAAGAGAACCCTTCACAGACATGTACGGTGATTTCTTCCTATCAGCTGGCAATCAACATCAATGATGTCAGCTACGCAACAAACTCTGGGCCAGCCTCAGATCAATGAGATCATCTGAGAGACAGGTCTTCCAGCACAAAACAGGCTCGGAAGTGACCCCTTTGTGTATGTATGGTTCAGTCTGAAATGTGCCCACAGGATCTTGTGTGGAAGGTGAACACAGCCCAGTTGCACCAAGAGTTAGCTATTTCTGGATGCTTCGTATTATCCGGTTATACAGAACAGTCACCTTTTTGGTTGATATTAGCCCTGTGATGCAATCAGTCACTTTCTGGACAGTTGGTATTAGCACAGTGGCATTAGCAATGAGCTTTGGTGTAACAAGCCCAGATACACCAGAAGGCCCCATTGAGATGGTTTCTCAATGCTGGTTACACCATCTTCAGGCCAGTTCACAAGCATTTACTTTCAGGATGGTTGAGGATAGTCCCAACTACTTCAAATCACTTCTTGGAAGTGCTTTTAACCCCTGAGCCTTCTCTCCAGCCCAAGTCCCAGCTACTCCAGCACTCACTTTCTGAGTAGACCCTACCAACCATTCACTGTGACATTTACTTGCTGAATGACTGATACTATTCAATCACGTAAGCAGTATTACTATTATTATTATTATTTTATTTGGTTTTGCTTCAAGACAGGCTTTCACACTGTAGCCAGCCTGGGCCGGTGTTTTCTCTTTAATGTATCCTGGGCTTGAATCTTGGCAATCCCCCTGCCTTAGCTTTTCCAGTGGTGGGATTTTAGACAAGAACACAATGTCCTCTTTTCAGTGGTCATTTTAAATGTGACTGGTGTCAATACACCAGCTGAAAGAGACTGTCACAGGGGAATTTTTTTAAAAATTTAAGTCCTGGAAGTAATGGCATACACCTTTAATTCCAGAATTCAAGAGACAGAGGCAGGTAAGTCTTTGTGGTTTTGCGGCCAGCCTGGTCTACAGAGTGAGTTCTACAACAGTCAAGTCTATACAAGAAGACCCTATCTCAAAAAGGAAAAAAAAATCTAAGTATATTATATCTAAGGAAAATAAATATCAAAACAAATGTAAAATAAACCAAGAGTGCCCACATTTATTTCCAACAAAGCAGACTTCAGATGGGAATATTAACAGCGATTTAAAAGAGAATGCTAGTACACATTTTAAAGGAACAATTATACAACAACAAAAGAGGAAATTCTCTATAAAAATATGAATGAAGGTCTTTAATGTGTATGCGCCCCCTCCAACAAAGTCAGAATGCTTAAGGCACAAACTGATGGAACTTTAACGAGAAATAGACGAGTGATCCATCAGATGTCAGAGATGACACCTCTTCCAATGACTGGCAGGTACAGCAGGAAGAAAATCAGCAAGGCTGTATTGCATTGCACCACATTGCACTGTGTTCACCAGTACTGTCAATCACTCATATCCAAAGGGCATATAAATGTCCTGTAAGAGCACCTCAGCCAACCCCCAACACTGGAACAGTCACTAGGATGACTGGTCTGCTCTTTTCTACTCTTCTTCTCCTCCTAGTTATTCTCTCTGCATGCCAACCTGTCTATCCTTTCCCTGCCTAGCTATTGGCCATTCAGCTCTTTATTAGACCAATCAGTTGTTTCAGGCAGGCAAAGTAACACAACTTCACAGAGTTAAATAAATGGAACACAAAAGAATGCAACACATCTTTGCATCATCAAACAAATATTCCACAGCATAAACAAACGTAACACATCTTTAATATTCTACAACAAATATTATGAACAATTCTCTTGTCACAATTTTAAAAAGTTTTAAAGTATCTTATTGTATGTGTCTAGGTGTTTGCTTGCCCATGTATCTGCCCTTGGAGTCCCGAATGGATCCCCAGAGCTGGAGTTTCAGGTGGCTATGAGCTGCCATGTGAATTCTGGGACTCAAACCTGGGATCTCTGAAAGAGCAGCCAGTGTTCTTAACCTCTGAGCCATCCCTCCTGCCCTCTTACTACAAATCTGATAGAATAGAAAACAGATTAAAAGCCTTTTAAACACACAAATCACCCCAAGGCAAGATGGAGAAATAAGAATCTTAATTTACTTGCTATCTATTAAAGCAATGGAATCAAGAATTAGTAAGATTGGAAAAGAGAGCAACAAGGTTGGGGATGGCAAGCTGGCTCGAGCAGTGGGTAAAGGTGCTTGCCTACAAAGGAGTTGAGCTCATTCCCTGGGAGGAGATGGAAGGGGGGGAACTGATTGCCCAAAGCTGTTCTCTGAATGAACGCACCAAATAAATAAAAGTAATTTTGAAAATTGTCAAAGGTACAGATGGTTGCAATGGTGAATCCTAACAAGCAGTTACGGAAAAATGGTGCCGATTACCTATGACACTTTCCAGAGAGCAGTGGAAGCAAGATTTCTTTCTAAGTGATTCTGTGTGACTGGTGTTACTCACACACCAGAACCAAAAATGACATTACAAGAAACGAACACTGCAGATCAGTATGTCTCGTAAGCATAGACACAGAAGCTCTCAGCAAAATGATCAAGTCAGATCCAATTCCACATGGGAAGAATCATAAGCTGCCGTCAAGCAGGACTGATCCCAGCTGTGTAAGGCTGATTCAATAGTCCGAAGTGAATTAGCGCCATCGTTCACATCCACAGGCTGATGAAGAAAACATCTTACCATGCCCACTGGGTCAGAAAGAGCATTTTACAAAAATCCGATGTTCATGATCAGAAAAAAAGGGTAACTAAAATTTCTCAGAAAACTAGGAATTGAGTGTGGGAAAAAGAAGGAAGAGAAAGAAGAGGAGGGGAGGAGGAGGAGGAGGAGGAGGAAGAAGAGGGTGACAATGATGACTAAGAAGAGAGTAAAATTTCTTTAACTTGATAAAGAACATCTGCAGAAACCCACACAGCTAGCGTGTCCCTCACTGGTGAGATTCTAGATGTCCCTGCACACAAGAGAACAGTGTCCCTTCTCCCACCTCAGCATCACACCAGAAATCCTGTCTAATGCAAAAATACAGAGGAGGTCAGGTATGGAGGTGCATGCCTTTCATCCCAGCAATTGAGAGGCAGTGGCAGGCAGCTCTCTTTGAGTTGAAGGTCAGTTCTAGATGATGAGGCCACCCAGGAGACCCTGTTTAAGCAAGCAAATAAACAACAATAGCAAAAACAAACAAAAGAAAAAGAAACAAAGGGGGAAGAAAGACAGCTTGAGGAGGAAGAAAGTAAATTATTGTTTATATGTTTAAAAATCTAGGGACTTGAGAGATGTCTAAGTGATTAGGAGGACTAGCTGCTCTTCCAGAGGGCCCTCTTCTGTCCTCCATGGGTACTGCACTCATGTGGTGCACATATACTCACACATGCAGGCAAAACACTTAAACACACAAAAATAAATAAATCTTTTTTTTTTTGAAACCCTAAAATGTCAAAACAATAAACTCCTGGAAGTAGTGACTGAGGAAGAGATGCAAGATATAAGTAAGGTTAATAAACAAAAAGCCACCTGCTTTCCTATAGGCCAGGCATGAAAAGCTGGGCTCAAAATCAAACACATAAAGCAAGCCACATTCGTACCAGAAAAGGAAGGCACCGTGGTTTACACCAGCATCCCTGAACTTGGGAGAATGAGAAAGGAAAACAGATGTGCATTTGAGACGCCAGCCTGGTGCCGTATAATGAGATTCAGGGTAGCCTGAACAACATAGCAAGACCTTGTCTCCAGGAAGTAAGGGAAGGAAGGAGGGAGAAGAGGTACTTATTTGCAGACTGCAAATAAGATATACAAATGGCAATTTAAAAGAAAAAGCATATGAAGAGAGTGGCAAAAATCCAAAATTCATCAGCACCAAATGCCAGAACAGATGAAGCACAACCAAATGGATGTGTTGTCTGACTGCTTTCTAAAAGAAAAACCCACGTTTGTATTCATGTGTTAGGGCTCTCTCAGCCTTGCTCAGACAAGCTCCTTCTTACGATGGGCAGCAGCTAATGCAGACTGAAAACTGGTCCAAGTGTGAGGAGAATGGATGGCTGCTGAGAGCTCAGCCCGAAACAGGTCATCTCTGTCACCGCTCCCACGGCTTAGAGAACACAGCGGAGGAAGGCAGAAAGGATGTGTGAACAGGAGGTTTGGGGATAGCGCCATGGAACACTGTCTTCTGGACATGACACAGCTGTTACACACATGAAATTACAGCAGCAATGGTTGACCCACACAGACTGGACCCTTTAAACACGCCATGAGAGAGGGGAGTAGATCCCGGGAGATTTAACCTCTCTCTGAGGAGTCATTGGCAGGTATTGGCTCAGAGGAGAGGGGTTATTTGTTCAGTGATACAGCCAGGGGTTAGCTGTCCATGCCCTGGTAAATACTCCCCAACCATTCTCATGCAAGAGCCTTCATTAAACTCAGTGGGTCACAAAACAAAACAAAACAAAACAAAACAAAATAAAACCCATGAAGCTGTGAGGGGGACTACAATAAAGAGAGGGTGCAGTGGGCAGGGTGGGGGGCACTCAGAGAGGCCACTGGAGAATATACATGCAGAAAATCATCAAATAATACATTTTATAACATGTATTTATTTATTCTCAGGGAAAGGGTGCACGCCACAACCCATGTGTGTGGGGGACAACTTGACGGAGTTGGTTCTCTCCTTCTATTGGTCAGGAATTGAACTCAGCTCATCAAGCTTGGCAATAAGTGTCTTTACCAGGAGAACCACCCCACCAGTCCTGTTCTGTGGGTTTGGATAAAGGCCCGACATATGAACCTATGTAAAGATGAAAGGAGCGAACTGACTCCACAAAGTAATTCTCTGACTTTCACACGCCTGTGGGGGCGCCCGGGCACCTCCCTCAAGCATAACAAATAAAATGAAGGTTTAAAAGCACTACACAAGAGGAGAGGGAACGTTAGAGCTAGTCTGGACATGGGTGGTAACACGCTGATTTTACAAACCGTTCCACTCTCTGCAGAATGTTGATAATGAAGACCGGGCAGAGTGCGTGTGAGGTCTATTTTTGAGTCAGTCAGCTGTCACACATCATCACTGTGACAAAGGACCTGGCATAACTTAAGCAAAGGTTCACTTTGGTTCATAGTTCCAGACATTTCTGTCTGAATTTTGGCTTACTCTGTGGTTTTTGGACTTGTCTAGCTGAGCTGGTGAGATTCAGGCTCAGTATGTCTGCCTGTGACGGTAAAAGGGCCAGGCAGAGGAAAGCTGCTTGCCTCGGGGCAGCCAGAAAGCAGAGAGAGCAACAGGAAGGAACTAGGGACAAATCTCCTCTTTCAAGGCGCACCCCTGTAACTTACTTCCTCCGGCCAGCACTTCCCAGCTGTGCCATCAGACAGCAAATCCACTGGTGGGTCAGTCTAGGGGGTAGGTCAGAACCCTTAGGATCCGGTCACCTCTCAGTGACTGTGTCCACGGATTGGGGACCATGCAGCAGCACATGAGCCCTTTGAGGACTCTCCACAGGCGGACAATTGCTGTACTACATGCTCAATTCTTCGCTTCACCTGCATGTGTACATATATGTGCAGGGGCTTGTTTAGGTGGGTTTACAGGTTGGTGGAGGGCAGAAGTCAACTTTAGGTGTTGTTCCTCATGAACTGTCTGCTTTTTTGTGGGGGGTGGGGAGGTACTGGGTGTTCAGCCTGGGTCCTCACGCATGCATGCTAGGCAATCACTCTACCATCAAGCTACAGCCCCAGTCCTCGCCTTGTTTGTGTTTGTTTCTGAGGCAGGATCTCAGATAGCATATGTTAACGTCAGACCTGCTCTGCTGACCTTAAACTTCATTTGCCTCCATTTCCCCTCCATCTGCAATCCAACACTGAGGTTTTATGCATGTGCCACCATGCTGAAATCACGTACTGCTGGGTGTTCTGCTCTATTGCTTTCTACTTTATTCCCTTGGGAAAGAGCAGTTCACTGAACCTGGCAAGGTTGGCAGCCAGAAAGCCCCCGCAAACTTGCATCCACTTCCCACAGTGCAGAATTACAGGCAAACGCAGCTTTTCACTCTGATGCTGGTATCCAAGCTCAGGCCCTCAGGCTGGTGCAACAAGTGCCCTTACATAGGTGCTGGGGTTCAAACTCACATCTGCTGAGGGGATCAAATTGAGCTTTCTGCCAGGCTGTGGTGGCACATGCCTTTAAGCCCAGAACTGGGGAGACAGAGGCAGGTGGATCTCTGGGAGTTTGAGGCCAGCGAGGTCTACAGAGCTAGTTCCGGGACAGCTAAGGTGGTTGCACAGAGCAACGCTGTCTCAAAAAACCAAACAAACAACAAAACAACTGAGCTTTCTCCCCAGCCTAGTTTGGTTCAATTTTGCTATCACACTGTCACTGTTCCAAAAACAGTCTATTAAAATCTGAAGTAAGCTCCAAGGCAGCTCTATCTGCCATGCTGGAATGTGCTCTGAGCCTGTAATGAGGCAAGCTTGGGAAGCCCCTGCACCGACAGAGAGCCCGGATTATCTGGGGCTCCCAGCTCTTCATAGGCCAGGCAGAGTGGTCACTCAAGAAGTTTGGGACTATGGCGGAAAGGTAACCTCCTTCTATGGTCTTTCTTCGTGGCCAGCTTCCTTGGCTCTGTTTTGACATCGGTGCAGATTCATAGAAAGGTTGCAAGAGGAGTGCTGAGAATTCCGGCTGCCTTGCCCCTGACATTTCCAAACGCCTCCCCTGACCGCATGTGCACTGGCCTTCCCGTCTGTCAGCACTGTCTAGATTCTGATTTCACAACCAGGCATGCAGTCTCTGGCCCAGCTGTTTTCTTGGCCTAGTTCTGCAGAGCTTCTCTGAGTACCTAAGCCAAGCAGCGCTGCTTCCAAGCACCATCGGGGACCAGCCCATAGGTAGATGCCTCTCACATGATTCCTTTTCCCAGGCTGGGGTCATGGACTGTAGCAAGGGTAGCCCACCATGCCCGAGTCATCCAGACACCATAATGTAGAGCCAGCGCACAGACAGGTGGCCCAGGAGGGATATAAAGGTGACTTTCAGACTCAGAAGACAGTGAGGTGTGGTGGCTCATGCCTGCAATACTAACTTGGGAAGCTGAGACAGGATTGCTGTGAGTTCAAGTTCAGACTGGGCTACAATATGGCAGCCATCGCTGCATAGCAAGTTCCTGTCTCAAAAACCATAAACTAAGCAAAACCAAACCATAATTCAAAAAGCAGGATGGCAAGCACTTGGGATGACTCAGTTGGCAAAGACTCTGGTCTGCCACAGTTGCGCCGGAGTAAGTGCTGCCTTTTGTGTGGAGTAAGTGCTGTCTTTTTTCATTTTTACATGGATTCTGGGTCTAGAACTCATATCCTCAGACTTGCAGGCCATCTCACGGCCACTGAGCAAGTTTCTTAACAGCTCCATCTATGCCTCTGCTTTTCCATCTGAAAAGGATGGTTGCACATGACTCCCTCGTGAGGTAGTGGCGGCATGGAGTGCCAGAACTTGACGAGAAACACTGGCTCCTGATTGATGAGTTGTTTTGCTTTCTAACTTCTCAGCGCAGGCGCAGGGTAAACATTGGAAGAACGAGCAAACAGCCGCGATCACAAGCCCGGCTGGTCTGTTGGGCCAGGACAAAGATTCGAATCCTGAGGTCCTGGAACTCATAAGCCAGAGCCCCCGATGAGGTGGGGCACGCAAATGACCCGGTCGACAAAGCGAGGACCCGCCAACCGCGAGTGAAAATGAGAGGACGGTGGGGCGGGGCATGTAAATAATCGTGCACGGGGCGGGGCGTCGCATGTAAATAAGGGGCGCCAGGCGCGTAGGAAGCCGGGCGAGGTCCGCGCGCAGGAAAGCCCCGCGCGGCGCATGGAGCCTGAGCGCACAGGTAGGAATGGGCGGTGGGGAAGGCTCAGAACCAGCCAGAGGTGGCCGCGGAACTGAGCGGGGCCGGGACCAGAGTTCGCGGATCCTCGGGTGGGCGTGGGGCTGCCGGGCTCCCCTCCCGGTCAGGGTCGCCAGCCGTCGGGCGCGGGTCGGAAGCAGGTGGACCGCCCGCCTGTAGCAACTCAGGCAGCCTCGGCTGTCCCAACCAGGACGGGACGGGACGGGACGCTAAGGGGATCTTCTAGAAGCCGAGACTTCCAGGCTCCTCCCAGGTTCCGGTTCAGTAACCCAGGAACCTGAGTGTTTATTGTGGCAAACTGGACGTTGTATAAGCCAGCCAGTTTCTGATTCAGAGCCTGTCCCCAAACCAACACTCCTGGGCCCTGCCTTTCCCCAGCCCTCTGGGAAGTGTGGGGCCCACTGTGGCCTTCCCCTTAACAAGGCTTTCGGAGTCTGGGGGCGTTTGCTGGGACATTTGTCCCATCTTAAAGTCTGATGGGAAAATTGAGGATTGTGGATATGTATGGCCAGAAGAGAGTCATGAGATGCCACAGTCCTGGCAAGGCCTCTTAGGAATCCTCCCGAGGAGTCATGACTGCATTGGGGGACACTGAGGCAGAGATGGGAAGTGACCAGTGTGCCATCCGTTTGTTCTCCATCTCATCTGTGCCCTGCTTGCTGTTTCGGGCTCTGCTATCTAACAGAGGGAGGAACACTTAAGACAGGAGGTTAGGGTGTAATGGGCAAGACACCTCTTCCTAGGGAAGTGCAATCCCTGAGCCAGTTTGGGGTGTGGGAGAGCACCTTGGCAGGTTGAGAATCCGAGGCAAGAGAAGGCACGCTGAGCTGTGGATACAGCATGCGCAAAGGCTAGAAGGTAGGAAAACTCACTGTGCCCTAGCTAAGAGAAGAGCCAGAGGTGTGGAAAGGTAGACAGTGCTGCAGGAGGTCCTGGGTGCCCTGCTAGTGGGCTTGGGTGAGTCACTGGGCCAGCCTCCTGGGCCTGCTGCTCCTGGATCTTGAGGGCAGGGATGGGGAACCCTGGTGAGTTGCCAAAATGGCCACACACTGGTAATCGGGTAGGGTTGTGGTCATCTGACCGTTGGCATTATCTGGGTTGTACTGTGAAGTGCTGAGGTCTTCTCCAGTGGCGTCTCAGACTGAGGAAGGCCAGGGGGCCAGGGAGACCGTCCCAGAGGCAGGCACAATGGCCTGCTGCTACACTTGGCGACGGATGAAGAGAATGCTTGGCCTCGTCCGCACCACACCTCACTTTGCTGCCTTTGGGGCCTGGGGCAGCCACCCAGCTGGGGTACACATTCAAACTTGGCATCAGAAGCTTGTCATGATCCCCATGGCCCAGGAGGTCTGTTTGGGAGGTGAGGCTTGGAGGTTGAAAGCCAGAGCTCCTGCCCGGCCAAGGCTTGATTTATTTCTTGTGTGCTCCGAGCTCAGTCTCTGTTGTGAAGTTCTGAGAACACTCTAGCATTGTGGTGAGGGTACATGACGTCATTGAAGCCCCATTTAAAAGTGCACCTAGGGGCAGCAGGCACTAAGGAGAACATGAACAAATCTCTATTGTCACCCACAAGGATTAATTTGGCAGTGAGAATCCTGACATCCAGTTATGTTGCAGTGACTTTGCTGGGGGTCCTGCATCAGAGAGTGACAGAGGCAGGGACCAGAGGCTCCTTTCCTCCCCAGCTGGCACTGCCCTGTGCCTGTGTCTGCCGTGCCACAACACCCTTGAGTATTCCCCAGTTGAGCCTCTGAGGTCAGTCTGGCTGTGTCTGGCTGGATCTCCTATTCTGGGCTGGTATATCTGCATGGGTGGGCACAGACTCACCTGACCCGGGTGCAAATATCCAGCATGGATCAGAGTGTGTTGGAGACCAGTGTTCTGAGCCAGAGGAAGGGAGTGGGGAGTAAAACTAAAGACAGGGGCCTGGCTTCAAATCTGACCTTGCTGCACCTACCTGTGTGATCTCAAGAAAAATCTCTCCGCCTCCCTGAACCTCCAATTTGTCAGAGGTGTCTGGGTTGAGAATCGTCAGGAGATGGTTTCTAAATCTTTGCTTTTGGGAGGGCAAGGCAGTTGACTGTATTTTCCCACTTAGGGTGACATTGCTTTTCCGAGCTGCCCCTGGCACTTCTTCACTCTCAGGGGCCAGGTGTGCCGGGTGCTGTATCAGGACAAAGATGGGGTGTTTGACAGAGACCTTGCAGTTTAGACTCCCCGAGAGGAATAGACTCACCGCAGACTCTGAAGAGTAATCAGGGTCACTCCGTAGCACCATGCTTACTGGCCACTGATTAAGGAGTGAGGCCAACCCTGTCGGGTCTTGAGTGGCAGCTCATACAATGAGGAGAGGTGGTGTGTCTAAGCTCCTGGGGTTTCCTAGGCACCGGCAGTCAGTGGCAGGGCCAGGCAGGGGTCCTGCGGAAAGATAGGAGTGGGAACAAGGGTCAGTAGATGTCTCTTGGAGTGGTGATGCAGGGCTTCCTGTCGCCTGTGGGCTACGCGTGCCGTTCAATCTCTTGAGCACATCATGTCTTTCTAAGAAGCGCTGATGTCAAACAGTTCCAGGTGCTACCACCACTGACTCATGCAGACTCTGGGGCCCACAGCCTCTTGGAGGCAGCAGAGCTTCAAGTGGGGGCCCCGGCTGAGGGACTCTTAGATGTGTGGGCATTGGGAAGGCAAGAAGTGGGTTTCAGGGGGGGTTGGTGGGAAGATTGGGGGGTGCTCTGGGACTGAGAGCCTCCAGCCCCCAGAAGTCGTTACAGAATGAAGGGCAACACTCGTGTTTGTTGGGTATCAACCAACAGGCCAGGGTCAAAACCCCGAGTGACCAAGCAGTAGAGGCCCCCGGAAGCTGACCATCCTGAGGAGAAGGTGACTCTAAGGAGGTAACTTTGGAGTTGAGATCCTGAATAGAAAAGAGAAGTGTAAAGGCTCTAAGCAGCGAACCTTGCCCATAGCAAGAAGGCAGTGGGATGGGATGGGATGGGCTTGGGGGAGCAGAGAAGGGCAGGAGTGGAAGTCAGGGGAGGAGGGAGGAGCCAGATAGACACCTGTATTACCTTATTCGGTGTGTTTAAACCCTGGGAGGTGAGAGGCTGACTGTAAGACGCTCAACTTTACTGGATGAAGTGACAGAAAAGTTCAGTAACTCAGTTGGGGTCACTCAGCGAACCTCTCATCTTCACCACTGGTTATAAACAACAAAAATTAGGCTCACAAGATGAGCCCCCACCACCAGCCATGCAGCTTAAGTCAGTTTTTTACTTGGCTGTGCCCAGTAATCTTGTGAAAGCTGCCAGACCTCCACCCAGCCAGTTTGCAGATTATCGGTAGATGAACCCCTTCCCCACAGTCCCAGAGAGCGAGGAAGCTGTGTGGGGGCGGGGACAAGTACATAGGAGCCTGCTGGGTTGAGCTCCAATCCCCTAGGAAGAAAACAGGGTGCTGTAGAGACCTGCCAGGTGACACTGTGACACCGGTGGGTCACCCGCGAGCCTACATGCTTAACCTCTGTTCAAACTCCCTGGGGGAGAAGGAGAGTTTAAAAGAACAAGGTTGTCTTGGTTGGATCCGGGAAACGTCGTTTACAGGCCCATTTTGGAGAACTTGGGCGGCCTGAGGTTTCCTAGGGCAGCCAGAGGGGTTGTTCCGTCTTTTCAAATGAGGAAGTGAGACCCGGGGAGGGGAGGAGAACTGCAGCCTGGCCGTGGGCTGGCTGTCCTTCCAACCAGCAGAGTCGCAGTCTCCTGTCCACTGGCTTCTGGGACAGCGAGGTCCTACCGCATTGCTCTGGGGATGACCACTGAGACCAACTTTCCGGGAACCTCAGGTTCCTGGCCCTGGTTCTGCTCCCTTGGAGATACTGACCATGGCTCTGCTCCAGCCTAAAGCGCCTCTAGTACGGGCTGTTCGGCTAGTTATTCTAGGTGTTCCCTCTACCTTTGGTGACTTTTGTGTTCAGTTCGGCTTTGGATTGGACTTGGTTGGAGTCCTCTGTAAAGACTTTGTAGTCAGAGCTCAGGGAGACCGGAGACTGTCACCTCCTCGTATCCGAAGCAGGCCCTATCTCTTGCTATCTGCAGTCTTGTTTATGAGAGCCTGCAACCCCCTTGACATTTGTAATGGTTGGGCCGAGGGAACCTCCATCTTTCTCTACGGAATGTATTGTTTGAGGCTACAGCTGTTTTCAGTCTTTCTTGTTTTCCAGTATATATCTGGCTAAATAAGTCTGTGCTGTCCATCTGTCTGTCACTGCTGGAGAGGTGCTAATTTCTTCTTGTTTCTGCTGCGGAAGCTGTTTGGAAATGGTGTGTGCTTGTGGAGTGTTTTGCGACAGGTGGAGTTTTCTGTGACCTCTGCTACTGGACCCTAAATCTGGTCCTTCAGGATGCTGTGGTAGGCACACCGTGGCTTCTGTCTCAATAGTAGGGAATTTGTTGGTCTTTTAGAAAGGATATTTTCTGGCCATTTTTTTCCCCTAGCTGCTCTGATGTGTTTGAAAGGATGTGTCTGTCTCTCTGTGTGTGTGTGTGTGTGTGTGTGTGTGTGTGTGTGTGTGTGTGTGTGTGTGTGCGCGTGCGCATATGTGCATGAAGTCAGGTGTCTTCCTGGATCGCTGCCCCCCTTGTATGCACAGTTGGGTTTATGTGTGTGTACATGAAGTCCCGTGTCCTCTTGGATCGCTGCCCCCCTTGTGTGCACAGCTGGATTTATGTGCGTGTACATGAAGTCCCATGTCTTCTTAGATCGCTTCCCCCCTTGTCTGCACAGCTGGGTTTATTCCCCAGATTTTGCCGATGGTGTCTGTCTCCTCAGCCAGTTTGTCTTGGGGATACCCTGTCTCTGCCTTCCTAGCAGTGGGATTATCAGTGGGTTGCCACTCCCACCCAGCATTTACATGGGTTCTGGGAATCCAAACTCTGGTCCTCATGTTTGCACGGCAAACACTTGAACCACTGAACCACCCTTCCTCAACCCCAATGATAGATGTGTTTGAAGTTCATCACCTACGCATGTAGTCTCAGCACTTGGTCGGCTGAGGCAGGAGGATCCCGAATGCAAGGACAACCTGGGTGACACAACAAGTAATCCTCGATTTAAAAAAAAAAGAAAAAGAAAAAGAAAAAGCGTGTGTTTTCTATTGAGAGTGAAGTCCTAGAGAACTCATCTGCCAGTGTGAGCCCACTAACCACGCCAGCTGTTTATGTGGGCTGTGTGCCCCAGCTCTCCGCTCTCCTTCCGTTTCTGTTGGTCTTGGCCTAGCTTTTGAAGCACTGCAGTCAGATGCAGACCAAGCAGCCACAGCAGACTTTGGATGTCACCTTCCCTCCCTCCGCGTGTGTCAGCCTGAGCTCTTTCCTGCCACATTTGAAGTGTCCTACTCCCTGGCGGTCCCTCCACACCTGCCACATTTGCTTTTTCTCTGGTGACTTCATGCCAGTTTGCTCCTAGGGGACTAGCATTCCAGTCTGCGCAGGAACCAGAATCCTGAGCATGTTGCCTTCTCGTTCATAGTGCAGGGTGTGGTCTGCCCCGCCTGTCTGCCTGGAGGTGTAGCTGCATGCATGGCAGAGCACTGGCCTCGAATGTGTGTTTGTGGGCCTAGCATCCCAAGTCAGTGCCGTACAGGCGATTGTATCCATGTTCAACCTCAGGCACAAGCTCCTTAGCTGGTGTTTCAGGCAGTGAGACTGACACCAGCAAAGGCCCTGGAGTGGAAAACACCTGGCCAGGATGAAGGTTATGAGACAGTGGATGACTCCGGTCTGGCCGCCTCCGCGTCCATGGATGTGAGACATGGACCTCGAGGGACTTTCAGTTGAGAACTGGCACAGAACTGGCAAAGCTCGGGAGAGTGGAAAGGAAAGGGATGGGTGGACAGTGGAAGGCAGACCAGGGAAGGAGTAGTGCGGGTTGGTGGAGGTGCGCAGAGGAGGGCAGTGCTGGGGGAGGGGAATGGGAAGTGAAGGAGACAGTGTAGGTGGCCCAGCAAGGGGGACTGCCCAAGGTGTACCCGGGGACCTGGGTGGCAGGGGAGGGTGTGGACTTAAAAGGACAATTCTTTGCCTCCTCATCTGTCTAATGAGGAAGATAGTAGTGGGGGCTCTAGAAGTTCTAGAATCTTCCCTAGCGCCTTGATGGGCTAGTGAGGAGGCCTCTCTAACCCATCTCCCGTCCCACCGTCATGGTGACTGGTACTGGGGCGTGGGAACGGTCACCGGAACAGAAAGGGTGGGCTTTACCTGGTGCCAGTTCTGGAGTGGTCATGGGAACCCCTTCTGCCATTCTGTCCCTCTTGCTGGGGTCCCCTCGCTTCTCAGGTCAGCTCCTACCCACTGGGCACCAGCTAATGGTGGTGGTCACATGGGGGCCACAAGCTTCATTTAGTAGTTACTTCATTATTGTTGAACACAGGGCCAGGCCCAGGCTGGGCAGTGCTCTGTTTCTAGGTACAGAGAGCCTTCCACTCTGCACGCCAGGTCAGCACAGGGAGCCTGTGGTGCTCAGACACAGTGGGGTGACCGTGAAGTGTTAGGTCTGCGACTTGAGGAACCTTGACAACACTAGAGGATCCTGGGAACCCCACAGGCCAAGGCCTTTGTTGATCCCACAGTAGACTGACCCTAGAGGCTCATCTTTTTTCTTCACTTTGCCCATTTCTCTGAGATAACTCGCAGTATGGGGACAGGCTGGCCTTGAACTCCTGTCTTGAACTGTCCTCAGTCTGGCTGCAGGGCACCCCGTCAGGGCCTTTCTGTCAGCTCCCTGCAAACAAAGCTCTGACTAGAAGTGTAGCCTACACTCCATAGCAGGTCCTCTGCTGCCACGTCAGTCACCCATCTCCTGAGGTCCTGACTTCCCACCCGTGTCTGTCCACCGTGTCCCCGACACATGCTGTGTGCCCTGGAATTGGGTGTCTTGTGCGTCTGAGCCTGTATTCCACAGTGGGAAGGATGATTGTGCCTGTGAGATATATTCCCATGGTCATAGCAACGGTCACTTTTTTAGGTCTCAGGCTTTTCTCAGCGGATCGAGGTAAGTCCTTCCCACTTCTCTGTAAACCCCATCCCGGGCCATGGTCAGTATCTTTGCTCCCTTGAACCTGCCCACTAAGGCAAGTGAACCTGCTCCTGCTTCCCAGAGGAAGAGACTGCATTCTGACCTCAGCCGGCTGGTCTTGGGCGGTCAGGGTGGAGCTGCACTTTGTCCCAGAGCCTTGACCCGTATCTGAGTTGCTCTGGGGTCCCTGCCCAAGTGGGAGGCCCTTTGTGCCTCAGAACAATACAGGGTTGAGACAGCAGGAAGAATGCAGGCGAGTGCCCCTTGCCCTCACCACACCTGTCTGCAGCTGGCACATAGGGTATTTACCTATGTCCAGTGTCTCCTGCTGTGGGTGTGGGGGAGGGGCACAAAGTCCCAGTCACCACTAGACAAGTTTTTTTGTGGAAGGCTGTGAAAACAATGACAAAGCCTGAATTTTGGTTCCACCACTTCCAGCTACCTCTCTGCCAGGCACTGGACCAAGAATTACACAGTCAGAGACCTGGGTTCAAATCCCGGCCACAGTACTCACCAGGTGTACATCCTTAGGCAGGTTCAGAACCTCTCTGGGCCCAGGTTGCTCTGTCTCTAAAATAGGACGGAGACACCTGGATTGACAGTTTTCTTGGTTGGTATCAGGGGTCAGTGGGTTCCTGAGAGGGAGGGGAGCTGCACCCAGGTGTTGAGAGCCAGAAGGATGGGGACCATGCAGGGGTGACGGCACTGGCTTCTGCAGATCTCTGGCAGCAACTCTCACTGGACAGCATTTAATTAGTGTTCGGGAGCCAGGCATCCTGTTTCTGCAGCAGTAATGACCACAGTAGAGCTGGATCCCAGCTCGCTGGCCACAGCCCAGAGCCTTGCTGAGGGCCAGATATGGAAAATTCTAGCAGAGGAGGGGGCATCATGTCTCCATGGAAGCCTTCTGTACCAGCTCCAGATGTCCTAACAGAGTGTTGGGAATGTAATGCCACCCTAGCTACCGTGAGGCTGCCGTGCAGCGTGACGCAGGGCTGCCTCCAGAATTCTCAAGGAGGGGGCTGGGCAGGGTTAGTCAGCCTGAGTGGATGCTGAAAGGAGCTGGACCTAGGTGCTCTCTTGGGCTTCTAGAATTTTCCATAAGATGGGCTGCAGGGATCTTGGATGGAAGTTGCCTGAAGACCTCCCCAAGGACACTGTTGGCCTTGTGTGTTTACAGCTGTCAGGTAATGCTTAGCTTTTGGTGACTCTGTCCCCATGATAGCTTTGCAGGGGCTTGGAGCCCTGGGTCCACAGAGGGAGCCCAGGATGCCCCGCCTCTTCTGGAGGAGACTCTCGCCATTCCACAGCCTCCTGGGCTTTCTCACCTTTCTTCTCAGGACTCTCATGCTGTCTCCAAGCCACTGGAACATTCTGCCCCTGGAGCTAGTGGTCCCTTAGATCAGTGTCCACAGTTCTTACCATTCCTATATGCCCTTCCGTGGCCGAGTGCCCGAGCACACTCTCTCCTCTGTACCAGCCACCAAGTGTCACTAGCCCTGTCCTTTCTCTGTCTCCAACGGGGCCTGCTTCTCCTGCTTCTTTAGAGTCCTCAGTGGCCCCCTATCTCCCCCAGACAGCCCTAGTCTCTCCACCTTGGTAGACAGTGCTACCACCTGGGCCTGCCATTATTGCTGATGTACCTGCAACTCAATCCATCCAAGACCTCAGTTACAGGCAGGAAGTTCCAGCCCCTTCCTGGTATCTGGTGGGTGAGTCCCTTCCTCCAGGAAGGGGAGGCCCTTCCTCCAGGCCTCCTTGAGAATTTTCAGAACCTGTATAATGGGCTTAGGAATTGTCCCGCCCTCACAGGGAGCTTTGAAAGCTGACTCTTGGCTCACAGAGATCTGCCTGCTTCTGTCTACTGATGCTAGGATTAAGGCACGTGCCTCCACACCAGACAGTTGTGTTGGCAATTCTTGATGGCGAGGTCTTCTAGTCCTTCCCCCATCATCGCTTCCACCCTGGTGGGAGCCCTGAGACCTCTTACCGGGACTGGCAACGTGATCGGCTCCTTGGCCTCATGTTTGTCCCTGACTCCAAGGTCCTGCACCTCACCAGGCACAAGATCATTTCTAAAATCTCACATTTGCTTAAAAAACTCTCGGATCTTCTCATCGCACTCTGGTGCCTGATAAAAGAGTAAGAGTGAAGGCAGCTGGTGCTCAAGAAGTGGAGACGAGGATCCCGAGGTAAAAACCAGTCTCGGCCATGTAATAAGGCCCTGCCTCAAAATAACACAAACACACACTCACATACACATACACGCGTGTGCGGCTGGGCATTAGCTTGGATGTGCAATGCTTGCTCAGGATGCATCGGACCTTGGGTTCAATCCCCTGTGCCAAGGAAGAGCAGTAAAGGAGTTGAACCGTGATATTCACACCTGTAGGAAGTGTACACAGCAGATGCTTTCAGGTCCTCGCAGCCCGAAAGGGTCCACAGCGAGGCAGATGGCATCTATGGGCTTTCTGACTGCTTCTCACTCCAGTGACAGCAGGAGCAGGCTGTGCCAACCTCTCCCTGGGCTGAGCCAGCACAGATAAGAGCCCTGGTCTGCGCTGCCTCCCTGTCTGAGGTGGGGCTGTTGACGTGGCCACCATTTCTGGGAACCCCAGTGGCTGCTGCCTGGGAGCAATGTGTCCTTGGCCCCCCGCCAGTCCAGCCCAGCTGCCTTAAAGTTGGGAGGAAGCTACAGTCCTACTTAGACTGGAATCTTGGGTCGGTCGCTTCAGAAGCCACCACGGCTCCTTGACCTTGCTTCCTCAGCACGTGCATCTTGTCATATTGCCGTGTGCCCCACGTTTGCACTGCATTGCAAGAGGCAGCAAGGTGGTCAAGCCCGCAGATTGTGGGTCTCAGTTTGGCTCTGGAACCCCAGCGAGCGTCTTACCAGTTCTGCTTCAGTCGCCTGTGGAACGAGATGCTGCTGGCACCTGCCTATAGGGTGTCTGAGAAGTAAGCTAGGGTAGCAGTCAGCATTACGTAAAGCCATCAGGGCAGAGGCTTGGCCCAGTCTGTGTTCAGACAGTGTTTGAACGCACAGTACATAATATGCCAGGCAGTGTTCTGGGGGAGCAGGGACAAATTATTGGTGAGGGAAGATACAAACCTGTCTTCTCATGTCTAGCACTCATGGAGACAGACCCATAGTAGTTCTGGTGACAAATACATGGTTTAAATAACCAGTTTCTTTTCTTTTTCAGAGAGGGATTAAGTCTTGCTATGTTGTGCTGTCTGGCCTTGAACTTAGACTCCCCTGCCTCTGCCTCCCAGATGCCAGGATTATGGGCATTCGCTGTTATGCCTGGCCACAGGTTACCCCATAAACTTCTATTTCTCAAACCAGGAGCATGCTAAAGGGTTTCCGCATCTTCCTGCTGTCCCAGCTTCTTTGGTAAACCTTTTGTATGCTTTGCCTGTTTTTCTCAAAGAGGTGTCACGCTGGCTTGGAGGATTGTGTATCACAGCTGTTAACTCTTTGTATGTTGCTTCCTCTAGTCTTTCTCGTTTTCGTTTTCCCCTTTCGCACGGCTGGAGATGAAACTTAGGGTCCTCTGTAGGCTTCATCGTGAGCTTTACCACTTGATCACATCCTCAGCACCCTTCTTCCTCCAGTCAAGTCCCTCGCTCCACCATCCCTGTGCTAGGGCCAGAGATGTTTCTGCTTAGCCTTCCTTGTCAGGTGGAGGTTGTACTAGGCTGAGGCTGAGGTGATTGCTCTGGTGACAGGGGAGGGAGAGCCCTCAGCATGGGGGGGGGGCGCAGTTGTGGCTCACAGCAGTGTTTCTGGGCTGTCAGTGAGAAGGGAGCTGGTGGCCACTGCTCCCTGGAGGTTTGTGGGGCCTCGGGAGGATGGGTGGAGTCTTTGAAGCCATGTCACGTGGGACTTGGAGTTTATTTTTTCCATTTTCTTAAATTTAAACTTTATTTTCAGATAATTTAAGATTTAATGCAGTTTCAAAAATAACAGAGAAACAATGAGGGTCCCTAAGCCCCAATGATGATCTTGCACGCACATGATTGCTCACATGTGTGTGGGTGCGTGCGCGTGTCTGTGCATGCATACCTGCATGCGTGAGTGATGTTGAGTGTCTTCCTCTGTTACTTTCGTATTACTTCTCTGAAGGACCTATTTCTTCTGTGTGTATGGTTATCTTGTTACTCTGGGTTCTGTGTTATCTTGCCTGAGTATGTCGGTGGACTTCATGCATTCTGTTGTCCTTGGAGGTCAAAAGAGGGCACCGAGTTCCTTGGAACTGGAGTCACAGAAGTTTGGAAGTGTGGATGCTGGGAACCAGGTCCCAGTTCTCTGTGCTCTTAGCTGCGAGCCTTCTCTCCAGTCCCCCCATGCCCTTTTTTGGTTTTTCAAGACAGGGTTTCTCTGTAACTTCAGAGCCTGTCCTGGAACTAGCTCTGTAAACCAGGCTGGCCTTGAACTCATAGAGATCCACCTGCCTTGCCTTCCGAGTGCTGGGATTAAAGACTTGGGTCACCACCACCTGTAGCCCATCTCGTTTTGAGACACAGTCTATAATAATAACAGTAACAACCTGGAGTTCACACATTAGGCTAGACTGTGGCCAGCGCCCTCCAGGGAGGAGCTGTCCCCTCACCCCGAGAACCAGGGTTACAGACACACACTGCTAGATCTTACATGGGTCCTGAACTCAGGTCTTTATAATTGTGTAGCACATGCTTTACCCGCTGAGCCATCTCCTCAGCTCCTCGCTGTGCTGCTTTCTTACCACATCTATATACAGAGTCACAGCCCAAGCACTGGCCCCATTGGTTCCCAGAGCTACTCCTAGCATCAGCATCGCTTTAGGCTTATGCCACTCGCACACCAGCATCTGGGCCACGGTGGATATCAGGACATCGCTCCACACAGGAGCCCACATGTGACTCCTTCCAACCCTCACAGCCCGAGCACCCATTCCTAACGTTACGCGATTCCGACAGTGTTGTGTAAGAGTCCAGACGCCTGGACTTGACTCTGAGGCAGGGTGCTTTGTGGAGCCTGTGGTCTGTGGCCCAGGTAGAGCTGGGCAGGCCTGGGCTGCTGAGGGAATTAGCGGTCCCTGGTGGTCCCTGGCCTTGTTCCTAATTTAGGAATGACTCTGGCCATGGTGTGTGGAGTGTGGCCTCCTTGGCATCAACAGCCAACTGCTCCGGACATCTTGCAGCTCCAGAATGAGTTTTCAAAACCCCGCCTATCAAAGATAGGGTGTCATCACCTAAAGGAGTTGCCTTTGCTACTGAGTCCAGACGTGGGGCTCCAGGAGCCCCTAAAATGGAATGAAAAGTTAAGTGTATGTGCCTTGCCTTAAGAGGATTTGGCTTGCACCCATGCTCGCACGAGTCAGCGACCCCTCAAAATGAGGACTTGAGCTTCTAGAAAGTGGCTAATATCAGGGCCTCCCCCATGAGAGGCAAATTCAGATCCTAAATCTTCTACAGCTGTGCCACCTCAGGCAAGTCACTCAACCTCCCTGTGCCTTTGTTCCTTCAACTGAAAACAGGGAACCTATAGTGCTTCCTTGATAAGGCTGTTTTGAGTTGGGGAGGCGAGTAGAGGAAAAACTGCTGCTTAGGTGAGAGAAGAGGCTGGAGGAGGGTGGAGCTTTCCAGGACGACAGACCTCAGGTCCTCTCCAGGGTCACCTCCCTCGTCCTGTGTCTCAGGCTCTGTTTTGGGAACCATGAAGGCCACCGTTCCTGAACCACTGCTGCGCCACTGTCCAGGTGTGAGGCCTCTCCACAGCTAGGCCAGGCTTCCGTCCTTCACACGGGCTGCTCACATTTGAAGTCGACAAGTGCAGGGGTCAATTTTCTCAGCTCATTTTCCTTCATTGTTAGATTCAGGCTGTAGTTCTGTAAGCCGAGGAACGTGCTTGGAGCTCAGAAGCAGATGGACCCGGCTTCTGGGTTTGGGTCTGCTTCCCTGCAGGTTCTGGGCCTTGAAATCATGATCATGCTGCTAGACACTGGCCTCTCGTACTCTCCAGGCTGGGCTTTCTGTGATTTGCCCTGTTCGCTCATTCTTTGAGCATCGTGTCTTCCCGTGTCCCCTCATTCTTTAGAACTGTGTCTTCCCGTGCCCCCTCATTCTTTAGAACCGTGTCTTCCCGTGTCCCCTCATTCTTTAGAACCGTGTCTTCCCGTGTCCCCTCATTCTTTGAGCACCGTGTCTTCCCGTGCCCCCTCATTCTTTAGAACCGTGTCTTCCCGTGTCCCCTCATTCTTTAGAACCGTGTCTTCCCGTGTCCCCTCATTCTTTAGAACCGTGTCTTCCCGTGTCCCCTCATTCTTTAGAACCGTGTCTTCCCGTGTCCCCTCATTCTTTAGAACCGTGTCTTCCCAAATTCCCTCATTCTTTAGAACCGTGTCTTCCCGTGTCCCCTCATTCTTTGAGCACCGTGTCTTCCCGTGTCCCCTCATTCTTTGAGCACCGTGTCTTCCCGTGTCCCCTCATTCTTTAGAACCGTGTCTTCCCGAGTTCTCTCACTCTTTGAGTGCTCCCTTATTCTGTTGTTCGCCTTCCAGAAATCGCCCATCTCTCTGGAGCTCCAGGTCCCTCAGTGTGGAACTACAGACTCCTACATGTTGACAGTTAGGTTGTGATGGAGCGGTGTGCAGGTGAAGTCCCTTGGGTTGCAGTGGAGCTGAAGAAGTCTAGTGCCTAGGCACGTGGCAGCTGTCATGATGTCACAGTGTAGCATTGCTTGTGGGGCTGTGTCACGCCCTGAGTGCTGCAGGTGCATGAGGAATTCACGCTTGGTGACAGTGCGGATATGTCACTGCAGGGTCGTCTCTGCAGGACAGTGTCCCGCAGGGTCGTCGATAGCATGAGCCTTTGGGGACTGGAGCTGGATGCCTGTGTGGTCAGGTGTCCACCTTGTGCTTTTGCTTCCTCTGTGTGTCTATGCCAGGCCTAGCTTGACAGGCTTGCACAGCAGAAGAAGGTAGAACCCAGAAGCTGAAGAACCCTGCTGCAGGCTCACAGTTGCTCGGGGCAAAATGGGCCTGGGGCAACTGCAAGTTTCCATAAGACCCCAAGAGAGACCCAAGCAGGAGGGGGCACTGGGACTAGCAAACCCACTGCTGCTCAGAGAATGGCACCTAGCTTCCCTTGCGGCATTTTTCTCCCTCCCCTCCCCTTCCCCTCACCTCTCCTCCCCTCCTCTCCCTCCCATGCCCCCATTTCCTCTCTTTCCATGTACTTTGAGCCTCCCCCCACCCCCGCCGCCTCCGCCATGCTGGAGGTAGAACCCAGAACCTGGCACATGCCAGACAAGCACTCAGCTGTCCCTAGTCCCTGAGCACTCCTGGACCTGGGATCCCCATGTCCTTTCCCTCCCTGTGATTCCGCCCCCCCCCCAACCTGGGTTGCCTTTATCACTGAGCCAGTTGAAGCACTTCCAGACTGTTCCAGCTGCAGTGCGGGCCCTGATGTCTTTGTTCATTTAAGCTGCCAGCACCCCCTAAAATGTGGCTGTAGGTAGATGGCTGCTTAGCAGATGGGGATGCTGAGGCACAGTGTGCGGCTTGCTCAGGTCCACAGCTGGTTTGGGAGGGAGCTGGGATTTGAACCTGAGAAAGTTGTAAATGTATGCCACCGCTCTTCTGGGGCAGCTGAGCAGTGGTGTGGCCTCTGGCTCTGTGTGGAGAGGGCACAGAGGCATGGGGGGGAGGCCATGTCACATGTGAAATGAACCCCATTGAACCCGGATCAACACTCACCCACTCTTTTTTTTTTCTTCAGGCACCTTTGCATCCCCAATGGGGTGGCTTTGCGCCAAGTTCCTCTCCTCGGTCAGCTGTCTGATTTTGCTGTGGGTGTCTGGCTCTGGTAAGTCACCACCCCTCTGCTATTCATGCACCAACCAATAATGACACGTTAGGGTCCTGAGGTTCATCGGTGAACACAACAAAGCCCTTGTGGAGATTGTGAGGTAGTGGAAGGGGACAGCTGATGGCCGGCGCCCTGACCAGTTGTTTGCATCGACACTAACGCACATTGAAAATCGAGGTTGTCCTGGAATCAAAGGTTATCAAAAGGTGATGGGAAAACTCAGCTCAGAGCTGAGTAGGGCGGCTTGAGGGCTTGGGTGGCAAGGGGCAATTGCAGTTTAAAGCAGGATGCTCAAGGATGTTCTCTCAAGGGACCGAGGGGTCAACTTGAAGGAAGGCAGGGGAGGGCATGCCGGTGCCTGCAGGTGTGTTCTCGGTGAGGCCCCCCCTGGAAAGAGCTACCTGATACGGGGTCGGGGAATGACACATATATCACAGGGCCACTGAGTGGCATACAGAGAGTCTGAACGGAGTGGCTGGCACTCGAGTGAAGACCAGGGTGGAGTGGAGATCTGGGCAGAAAAGAGGTTTCTGAATCAACCTAGAAGGTCAACGTGAGGACCCAAAGGAACTGACTGCGTGCTTTCTCATCCGTGCGGCCAGTGTGGCTTACCCCTGCCAGCTTAGCACTAGGGAGACTGGGGCAGGAGGATTGTGAGTTTGAGGCCAGCTTGGGCAACATAGTCAGTCTGAGGCCAGACTGCTGTAGCTATGGAGACACTGTAAAAAGCGAACAAAAAACCAAGTGGGCACACGAATTCTGCACCAAGCCCAGACAGGGGCAGACTGTTCTGTGTGACGGGGAAGACCAGAGCAGCCGCTGCCCGAGTGGGGTCAGAAGGTCAGACTTTTGTTTACTGTGTGAACACTTAACTGCATGGCAGGCCACACCCACTGGCATGGGTATCGTGACTTTGTCAGGAACATGACCATGCAGGGCTTGGTTCAGAAAGCTCCTGAGGCCCCCCCCCAACAGTGGTCAGAGCCACCAACAATCAACAAACCCCCACATCACCGGCTGCACCACAGCCCCCCTGGTCTCTGAATTGTTGGCAGAGAGCTGACAGATAAGTACCTGTCCCCTCCTCCTGCCCTCCTTCAGTCTCTTCTGTTGGCTAAGCCTCTTGGACACCAAAGGACAAGAGCCTGAGCAGTACAGAACAGGGTCAGCCTCTTGCCCGATTGGATAAGGGGTGGGGGAGGAGATGTGGGAGGCAGGAAACTGCAGGGTCTCACCTCTTCCTCTGTGCTTCTGGGTGGTGTGGCACCTGTGTGTGTGTGTGTGTGTGTGTGTGTGTGTGCGCGCGCGCGCGTGCGTTTGCACTAGCCTCCCTCTTACCTTGGTGTGGGAGTCCCTTGCCTTGATTCCACTGCTCAGGTCAGGCCATCTTGTCTCTGCAGGGGGCGTCACGGTTCTGGGTGAGCCCACCTGCTTCTCCGACTACATCCAAAATTCCACTTGTGAGTGGTATCTGGATGGCCCCGTCGACTGCAGATCTCAGCTCCACCTGTCCTACTGGCTGGACTTTGAGAACACTGAGTAAGTAGGGTAGGGGCATAGTGCCCAGAGGTCTGTCCAGGCCTTTGCTGCTCCCGCCAGGCACCAGGGTATATTGTGCTCTGTGGCTTGTGGCATCTTATTGGGTGGCGCCTGAGGTGGAGCCAGGGCTGGGATGAGGTATCCTGGGTGATACTACGTTTGAGCCGGGCTTGGAGCTTGATGGTGCAGACCTATATAACCCAGCAACTTGGGCAGCTGAAGTAGAAGGGATAGGAAGGTCAAAAGTTCAAAGCCTGCCTGGGCAACTTAGATCCTGTTGCAAAATTAAACAAGCGAAAGGCTGAGGATGTAGCTCAGTGGTAGAGCACTTTCTGACAAATAACCTTGAGTGCGGTCACCAGCGGGCGCTGGGGACACTGCAGGACTCTGGACCCACTGGTACTGTGTCACGTGACCGGAATATTCACCGTGAGCAGCACTTCTCTCATTTCTCTTGCGCCTGACGATAGCAAGGGCTAGAACTAGATCTTGTCTCAAAAAAAGCTTAACTGAGGTTGGCAGGATGACTCAGCTGATCAAGGCTCCTGCCTGATGGCTTGAGTTTAATCCCAGGATTCACATGTTGGAGAAAACTGTGGAAGTTTGGTTGGTGACCCCTGAGTATACTTAGCCCTAGGACAAGACCGTGTGAAGTTTGCTTTGAAGGCACGGTGTGCGGGCGTGGCGTCCAGGGCTTGCTTTGTGCCATTCCCTGGCACCTGGGTGTTCTGTGAGCATTGTGCCTAGGACGAACCTGAGTCCACAGACCCAGTGCTCCAGAGACACACCCAGACACCGCGGAGTGACCTTTCGCCCTCCTATTGTCTTGAGGCAAGTACGCTGTGCTCATTGGCAGAGCAGACGCTGACAAACTGTGGGCCTTGGGTCAGTTGGCCACTACTTGGGTTTGGGTTTTGTTTGTATTTTGAAACAGGAGCTCTCTGTGTAGCCCTGGCTGCCCTGGAGCTTGCTATGTAGGCTAGGCTGGGCTCAGCCTCGCAAAGATCTTCCTGCCTCTGCCTGTGCTGGAATTAAAGGCGTGTGCCACTACAGTGGGCAGACTACTGTTTCTATGAACAGTAGTGTTTTATTAGCATGCAACTTCTCATTAGTTTGCATCTTGTCTGTGGCTGCTTTGGGGCTACATCAGCAGTTTGTTGTGGTGACAGAAGCTAGGTTGTCTTCAAAAGCCTTCGGTTTCCTGTCTGGCCTTTAACAGAAAATGAGTTTTAGCCCCTGACCCATGAGATGTGGGTGGCCCATCTAAGGCCCATTGGCAAAATTATACTGGTATGTACAGGATGGGGTCTGTGGGAGGTGTGCTGGGACTTGTCACAGTTCACTGTGAACTGAGGGATGCTGACTTTCTTAATGCTCTGGAGCTCAGTTCTGGGACTGAGGTCTACAGTCAGAACAACACAGGAGTGTCCAGAATGGGGTGGGTCAGGGCTGCGGCCAGCAAGATGCTAACACCAAATCAGGTGCCCGCCTCGTCCTGGCTGCCTTGGTCTTCCTGTCCGGCAGTTGAGAAGCTGGTGACCATGGGAAGTACCCTAATCTAGCCTGTATCTGCAGAAACAAGACATGCACCCTGGAGAACATCGCCAGCACCGTGTGTATGTGCCGCCTAACCATAGAAGAACCGGTCCGGACAGACACCTACCTGCTGGTCCTAACGGCTGAGGAGCAGTTGCTGTGGCAAGGCTCCTTCAGGCCCAGTGATAATGGTAAGGCCTGGCTAGGCAGGTGCTGAGGTGCAGGGAGGTGAGGTGCACGCTGGCTGCAGCAGGCTGCTGGGTTGTCATGTGACTGTGGAAGGCTCACCTGCTCACCTCTCCCACATAGTTTGTTTATTTGTATTACTGAGGACGGAAGCCAGGACTTCACAGTTGCTGGGCATTGCTACTGAGCACAGGTGTAGTGACAATAGGAATCCAAAGCAAGAATTTGTTGCTGGGTGACACAGGGCAAATTGCATTACTTCTCTGAACCTCAGCTTGCAAAAGAGATAGATTGCCTCCATTTTGTAGATCAGAGAAGGCAGGCTGCTTGCCTTAGGTCACACAGCTTCTCAGTACCGGAGGCAGAATTGGAGACCACATCTCCCCAAGGCCTCAAGGATTTTTTTGTCTGTGGTTAGAAATGCTGCTCAGACCACCAAGGACCCACGAGCTATTAGAATTAGCCCATGGGTGAGTTTAAGGTCATTTCACGTTAGCTTTAACATACACGCTACAGCTGTGCTTTCATGGATATGATTTAGGAAGAAGTGACGAAGCTGGGTGAGGGAGCACACACACTCCTGTAGTCCCAGCACTCAGGAGTAGTCAGAAAAGGAGAGTCAGGGGTTCAAGGCCAGCCTCCCCTAAGGAAGGAGGGAAAGGAGGGAGGAAGGAAGGGAGTGAGAAGGGAAGGGAGGGAGGAAGGAAAGAAGGAAGGGAAGGAAGGAGGAAAGAAAGAAGGGAGGGAGGGAGGAAGGGAAGGAAGGAAGGAGGAAGGAAAGAGAAATGAAGTTGCAGATCTCAGGACTCAAGCCCCCTTCCTCCCCAGTGAAGCCCAAGGCTCCAGATAAGCTCACAGTTCACAACAATGTCTCCGATGCATGGCTGCTGACGTGGAGCAACCCATACCCACCGAATAGCTTTCTGTACAACGAACTTATGTACATGGTCAGCATCTCCAGAGTGGACCACCCCGAGGAAGTGAGTGGGCACCATGGGTCCCTGCCATTGCCTGGGAATGGGGCTGGGAAGGAGGGCTCCATCTTTGGAGTAGGGAGCTTGGGAGTGGTATGGAGTCGGACTAGAGAGCTCCCTCTTCACCAGGCTCCACCCCGGGCACGTCCTTCCCCTTCCTGGTCCTCCATTTTCAGTGTGCAGCTGCGTTGACCAGTTTCCTATCACTATAAAGTTCTGAGATAATCAATTTTTAAGAGTCAAGGTTTATTTGAGTGCATGATTTCCTAGAGGGCTGTTTGTGATCGTGCGGCCCCATCCCTCTGGGCTAGTGTTGACGCACCATGACAGGAGTGGAGCAGAGCTGCTCACCTCCTGGTGGCCAGGAAGCAGAGACAGACAGAGAGGGACACACACATAAACATGTACCCACTGTCCTAATGTCTCCTAAGAACATGCCCCTGTGACCCACCCCTTACCAGATGCTACTGTCTCGCGGTAGCTCAGCCTGAGGGCCAGGCCTCTGCCAAGTGGACCCTAGGAAACATTCTGAAGCTGGACCCTACTGTCAGGAAGAGGACCTATCCCTGCCATCCTAACTCTGTTAGTGAAGGGCTTTGGGCCCCGCCTGCTTCCCAAAAGGGGACGCTTGAGGTTATGGGTGGCAGAGCTGTCACTTCAGGCTGGGCACACTCCTGGTCACTTTTGCTTTCGTGTGTCATTCATAGTGACCTGTCTTCTTTGACACCATCGCTCCTTGCTGAATGTCTAAAAGTAGAGTTAGGCTGGTTGTGGTGGCACATGCCTGTCATCACAGCTCTCAGGAGACTGAGGGGGAGGATGGGAAGTTCGAGACTAGCCTGGGCTACACAGGCCTTTCAAACAACAACAAACAGAATCCCCAAAATTTCCTGCATGGGAAGGTATCATCAGCTAGACAAAGGCAGGTGTCTGTAGTGGCTGCCTGGGCCCCTGCATTTCCTACCACACATGTCCTCCTGCCCATCCTTCCCAGCATTCCCAGTGGTGGGATGGCCTCCAGAGACCAAGGGGTGAGCCTGCTGAAGTCACTTACCCAAGGTCATACAGTTTAGTAGTAGTTTACAGTGTGTTCAAACCCAGCCTAATCCGCTTGTCCAGATCATAGTTGATGTCACATAACTAATCATGGGAGGGGTCGGGGGAGGGCTGGCATCCTCTGTTTCCACTATGGTGGCAGGGGTGTGCCCAGCATGAAGGGATCATTCAGGACAGCAGCCATTCTGTGCATAGCACATCCCTGCCAGCTGTGCACTGGTGTGTCCCTCTGTCCTGACAGTTTGTAGTCCATAATGTGACCTACAAGGAACCTAGGCTGCTCCTCCCAACCAAGACCCTGAAGTCGGGGGTGCAGTACAGGGCCCGGGTGAGGGCCCTGGCCGGTAGCTTCAGTGGCACGTGGAGTGAGTGGAGCCCCAGCGTCACGATAGACAACCGTGAGTATTGGGGCCCTGAGCTTTGAGGGTCTGTCTCTACAGCCCTGTGTACTCTCTAGTCAGAAGCTCCCCCTGGCTGACCCTCGGGGTGTTCAATCCTGGAATGTGGTATAGTGGTCAGAAGCTGCAGTAACAAGCAGGCCCACCATTCCACGGTGGTCACTGTTGAGTCCATCGCGCAGCGGTGTTAGTCTGAATCCTTGTATCCAACACAGCGTGGCTTCGCAGTCAGGACTAGGGAAGGTTGTGTGGGTGGTTCCGTGGTAACTGCTGAGGTGGGGAAGAGCTTATCCACAGTGGGCACAATATAGGTCACACATTTTCCAGCAAATATTGACAAGCTGTGATTGAACAGAAATGTGGGGTTCAGGAGATGGTTCCCATGCCGTGCAAGCGAGAGGACCTGAGTTTGAGTCCCCAGGACCCACGTGAAAGCCTGGTGCAGCAGCACGCGTCTGTGCCCATGATGAGGATCGGGAGACAGGAGCCCCCAGAAGCTGGTGGCCAGCTAGCATGTGTAGACAGGGCTGAAAACAGACCCATTTCAAATAGTGCGAAAGGCAAGAACTGACAGATAGGTGCTGTAGCTCACACACTCCTCCCCTCAGACCCTAACGCACACACACACACACACACACACACACACACACACACACGTCCTGAACGAAAGATTACAAATTGATTAAAAACCAGAAGTGCAAACAAAGAAGCCAGGTAGAGCCAGATGACAGCAAGTGCCGCCGGGAAGGAAGAGAGACAGAGTGGAGGCGGCAGGGGCGGTGGGGGACGATGTCCCAGAGGTCTTTTCAGAATCAGTAAGCGAGGAAGAGACACCTGTGCGCATGCTCAATGTGTGACCTTGTAAATCCTGTGGTCCTCATAGCTTGTGAGAAAGGATGTTTCTAACCCCACTGAGCAGACGAGAGCCCCCAGGGAATAACCAACTTGCCCCCCTCCGCCGGGCTGCTCAGCAAGGCCTTGATAGAGGCAGGCTTTGAACTCAGGTCCTCCCACTTGTCAGTGTATTCCTCCGAGCTAAGGAAGACAGGAGCGACAGCTCCAAGCTGTTGTGATCTGGCCTTGGAGGTCGGGCGTGATCAGGCCTTGGTGTGTGAGGGGGAGAGTTTGGGAGACAGGTGGGAGGGCTGTCTGCAGCCAGGTCCCCAAGGGTCTCAGGGGGAACTGAGTGGAGGCAGACTGCACATGGCACAGGGCGGGCTTCCAGCTCACGGCTCCCCTTCACCTTGCAGACTTCCAGCTGCCCCTGGAGCAGCGCCTCCCACTGGGAGTTGGCATCTCCTGCCTCTGCATCCTGTTGTTTTGCCTGGTTTGCTACGTCAGCATCATCAAGTGAGTCTCTGCTTTGGCCGGTGCCTCAAGCTAGCCCTTCTGCGGTACTAGTTGTGGGTACCCCACTTACCTGCTCTGGCTGCTGTGGCTGAGACAAAGATGACAGCATCCCCCGTCCAGAATCGGCCTCTCAGGGCAGACCAGCCAGTGGCGAGCATTCTCCACAGTGGCTGTGCTCTGGAGAAGCAAGCCCAGGGGTTTGGGAAGGGGGGTAGTGATGGTGGATGCTCTAGAGGGAAGGAACTGGCTTGGGCTGGGGATGGTACAAAGCTAAATGGAGTTGTCTCTGTGTCCCTCTCAGTACCCATGGTATGGTCCAGGCATCGGGCATGTGGTGGGAGCAGAGGCAATTGAGCAAATGATGTGAGTGAGGCCTAGCAAGGGTGCTTGCTGGTAGGTGGCTGGTAAGCTGCCCATAGCCTGAGCTCTTCTGTAGTCTCTGAGTGACTGTGAGACCAAGACCTCCAGGGGAGCCTGGACAGGCCTGGTAGATGGGGAGGATCTATTTCTGCTGAGTTCTACCTTGGAACTCAGGCCCACGGCCGTGGGTTTTTTTTGTTTTGTTTTGGTGTGTGTGTGTGTGTGTGTGTGTGTGTGTGTGTGTGTGTGTGTGTGTGTGTGTGTGTGAAATGAGATTAGAAGAAACTGAGGATGGGTGCCAGGGAGTTGCCCACACTTGCCTGAGTCCACAGGGAATGACAGGTCCTCTCTGTGGCTTGCCTTTCGTGCCCAAGTCGCCCTGAACAAGGTGCTGCTGCTCAGAGCCTCGGTTTCCCTGTGTGTGCTTTGCTGCCCCTCCCTTTTCCCACCCCATTATCCTGCACCCAGCAGCCTGCAGTCCTCAAAGGTACATGGCATGTGCTTGGCCATGGCCCACCCTGAGAATTCTGTCTCTTTGCCTTTTCTGACCTATTCCCTGAGACTCCCAGCCCCGCTTCTCCCTCCCACCTTCCTCCCTACACCTTTACATTGTTGTGTTTTGTTGATTTTTAAAAATGTTTTGGAACCCAAGGCCTCACACATCCCACTGTATCCCTGATCTCCACCCGAGCCTTCTACTTAGTTTTTGCCTCAAGACAGAGCCTTGTCAAGTTGTCCAGGGTGGCCTCGAACTCACTGCAGCTCAGGAAGGCCTTGAACTTTGACTCAGCCTGCCCAGACTCCTGAGTGGCTAGGATGATGTCCAGTCATCATGCCTGTGGTCTTTGCTCACGGTGAATGAGCGCCACATGACCATATACTGCATATGCTTCTCGTTTCTCTCGAAGGCAACCCGCCAGGGCTTTGCCTGGCTCTTTGTCTGGCTTGATCCCCGTGGCCCTGGCCTGGTACAGTGATTGATGCATAGTAGGTACTCAGCGAATACTGTGGAAAGATGGTGCAGTGAGAGCCGCAGGTGCCAGGCAGTCCAGGAAGAGAGGAAGAGAATGCTTCTCCATGGCTCCTGGCCTCTCTGGCCTGCTAAAGTCAGCAGAATGCTCTTGCTACTCCTAAGAAGGGACTAATAGGGGAGCAAGATCCTTGCTGCGTAGCTTGAATCTTTGCTGGGGCAAAGGCAGCCTCCTCAGAGACTGCCGTAGCGTGAGTCTGCAAAGCAACTCTGCCAGCATCACCCTTGCCCTGGGCCCCTCTCCTGTTTAGAATAGCAATGACAATGGATGAAATCGTCCTCGACAGGTTAGGACCAAGATGGTCGTTGCGTATCCAAGTGGAATCAGTGTGGCCTCAGTGCCCTGGGAGGAGTGCTGGCCAGGATGCTTGCAAGAGCACCTTGGCCGCTGCATATTCAGAGACCATCCCTCTCCTTTTCCACCCTCAGGATTAAAAAGGCGTGGTGGGACCAGATTCCTACCCCAGCACGCAGTCCTCTGGTGGCGATCATCATTCAGGACTCACAGGTAGGAGGATGCAAGTGTTGCATAGTGTGACTCCCAGCCACAGGTAGGGTGGGCTAGGGAGCAAACCACTGGGACCATGGAGCCGAGGAAGGTGGTGCTCGGGTGCTAACAAACTCACAGTGGGCAGCTGTGAAGCCCACATCCGGATCCAGGAGGACCCAGTATTAGTTCAGCCATGTCCTGCTGGGCACAGTGAGTCCTATGGCCAGAGTCAAGAATGTAACAGGGAAGCTGGAGTGTCTGGAGTCACTTGCTGTCCCCAATGCACCTTCGTTCATGGCAGGGGGGAGACTAAGGCTCCCAGACCTCTGTAGGGCCTACGTGGACCTCAGCTGTCCTGACACAGCTGTCTGTGAAGACACTGAGCCTTCTATAACGGGCCAGGGCAGACAGCACCCCAATCTCACTTAACTGTCTGTTTTAGGTGTCCCTGTGGGAAAAGCAGACCCGAAGCCGGGAGTCAACCAAGTGCCCGTATGTATCTGAACTTGAACTTGGGTCATAGCTTTTGAGGATTTGGGAAGTGTGGTGGTTACTTAACCGATAGCGGGGTCATTCCCCCCTTCTGTGCTCCTCCCAAGGGTGTCAGAAGGCAGTTGTGGGTGACTTGAGTCCCCAATCTGCAGAGAGAACAGACTGAATATTGATTATAACGTCAGAAGTCTTACCTATAACACCCCAATATCAATCAATACAGGATGATTCCTTGCAGGGTTCTGGAGGGCAAATAGGAATTTCTCAAGTGTGGCAAAACTGAACCCTAAGTTTTATTTCTGCAGACGCTGGAAGACGTGTCTGGCAAAGCTGCTGCCCTGCTTGCTGGAGCATGGCGTGAAGAGGGAGGGAGAGTCCCCAAAGGCTGCCAAAACTAGGCCTTTCCAGAGTCCTGAAAAGGCAGCCTGGCATCCTGTGGAGGTCAGCAGGACGGTCCTCTGGCCAGAGAGTGTCAGAGTCAGTGTGGTGCGCTGTATGGAGCTGTTTGAGGCCCCAGTAGAGAGCGAGGAGGAGGAAGAAGAGATGGTCAAAGAGGACTTGAACATGCTACCTGAGAGCAGTGCCGGTGACTTCCAAGAGGGTCAGGCAGACATCATGGCCCGGCTCACTGAGAACCTGTTTTCAGACTTGCTGGAGGCTGAGGATGGGGGCATTGGCCAGTCGAGCCAGGTGGAGTCGTGCTCCCCTCTGCCTTCAGAAAGTGGGCGAGCGTCTGTGGCCTGGGCCTGCGTCCCCATGGGGTCCAAGGAGGCCAGCGGTCAGGCCACAGAGCAGCCTTTACCCCTGGGCCCTGCTTCAGGCAGCCCAACCCCCAGTGCGCCTGACCTGGCCTGCACCCAGGTACCGCTTGTTGTCACAGATAATCCTGCCTACCGTAGTTTCAGTGACTTCTGCAGCTCGTCTCCACATCCTGGAGAGCTGGCCTCAGAACAGCAGCAGGCTGGACACCTGGAAGAAGGGGACCCTCCGAGCCCAGCTGACCCCCATTCTTCAAGTCCATCTGTGCAGCAAGAGGACAGCTGGGAGCAGATCCTTCACCTGAGCATCCTGCGGCATGGGGCAGCCGGCCCCGCCCCAGCCCCTACCAGTGGCTACCGGGAGTTCGTGCAAGCAGTGAAGCAGGGTGCCACCCAGGACCCCAGGGTGCCTTGCTTCGGGCCCAGTGGAGATGCTGGTTACAAGGCATTCTCTAGCCTGCTCAGCAGCGGTGCCGTCTGCACAGACACAGCAGGATCGGAGACTGTCGGCGAGCCTGGAGGCTACAAGCCTTTCCAAGCAGGACCAGGGACTGACAGTGGGCCTGGAGGCTACAAGCCATTCCAGAACCCCGTTCCTAACCAGTCCCCTAAGTCCATGCCCTTATTCACCTTCGGACTGGACATGGAATTGCCGTCCAGTCCTCTGAACTCAGTCCCATCCAGCAGCACCCCAGAATGCATTGAGCTGGGACTCAAAGGAGGTGACAAGCTGAAGGCCCTTCCTCCCACAGAGCAAGTGCCCAGTCTCTTTGGGGACGATCTGAGCCTTGGCATTGTCTACTCTTCCCTTACCTGCCACCTGTGTGGCCACCTGAAGCAGCACCATAGCCAGGAAGAAGGTGGCCAGATCCACGTGGTTGCTAGCCCCTGCTGTGGCTGCTGTTGTGGGGACAGGTCACCGTCCCCAGGGAGCCTCTCAGAAGCCTTGGAATCCTGTCCTGGGGAGATGCCACCAGAAGCCAGCCCCACCTCAACACCCAGGACACCTTCAGACTTGTCAGTGGAGGGCAAGACCCCGGCTCATGCTATTTCCAGCCAGACCCCCAAGGTGTCTGCAGGCACCCTGGGCATGGCAGTTTCTTAGGTGAGCTAGTACGCTGTTGTTGCTGAGGTCTGCACTGAGGCCAGGGTTCATCCAAACCAGGAACGTGCCTCTCGGGAGACAGCCCAGCTGGCAGGTTTCCCAGAAATCCAGAGAATGGTGAATTGAAGATGTGAACTTAGCCTGACCCTGGGGCCTGGAGCCTGGCTGACTCCCCACCAATGGCGTGAGCTCTCCTCTCACAAGGGACTCAGGGGCTCAGTGTGGCATGTCCCACAGCAGTCCTGAGGGGCCGAAGTCTCCTGCTCCCCTACTTGTTGCTGCCCTACCTGCTCAGGCCCAGTTTTTTTCTTACCTAATAGACCCGTGGCCCAAGGCTCACAGCTCTTGACTCTTCTTGAGCTGGAAGCTGACCCTAGAAACCCACATCCGGCCTGGCAGTGGCTTAGGTAGGAATTGTAAGTTCAGTGAGGACAGCTATTGGCCCCGAGGTGGCCATTCATTGAGCAGCTGCTGTTGGTTGAGGCAGGAAGCAGAACCTGCTGTCCCGGCTAACGCGGCTGTGGAGACCACCAAGGCTAACAAGACACGTCTGAGTGCCTGAAGCAGCACAGTCACCGCCAGTTGCCCACCTGCAGTCCCTGCAGTCTGGAAGTGGAGATCCCCCATATCACTGCCCAGTGGTGGGCCCCAGTGGTCACTACTGGCAGTCAAGGCGAGACCCCAAGGGGACGAGGCTGGTTCTGGTTGGTGGCCAGGAAGTCGGGGTGAGCAGACAACAGACTGCAGTCTGACCTTGTTCTAGAAAGATGGGGCTGGGTTGAGCTGTGTCTGTATGTCTCTACCTTTACGACACCTAATACGTTTGCAAAGAGGGCAGGCCAGGCCACGTGGAGCCTTACATCAATAAAGACTCTTTATCTTGTCAGTTCTCCTTTATCACATAGACACACACACACACACACACACACACACCACACGGAGGCCTCCCAGCAGTCTATGCAAAGCAGCTGGCATGCAGTCTGAGGAATCATGGGGCAAGGTTCCAGCAGTTAGTTTAAGGGGGTGACTTGGGCATGGCGTGGGGCTGCAGCTGTTCTATCCCTCACCCTCCAGCCCTGGCTGCCACAGCTTGTGCCCAGGTGTGCCTGCTCAGGGGAGGGAGCCGGTCACCTTTCTCCAGTCTGCACTGGCTTTAGTGGGGGCCTGTCTCCACAGGCAGGGGTCCTCCTCTGTTTCTTGCCTTTAGGCAGAGTGCTGAATATGTCGGACGCCTCTTCGCACACAGAGGACATGATGCTGCTACGTGTTGCTGAAAGTAACATGGTGTTGCAGGCCCCACGTTAGGCAGAGGAGTGGTGCGGTAGAAATCTGCAGGCCAGTGGGCAAACTTTATAGTCTGTATTTTGAACATGGTGCTCGGAAGAAAAGACCAGACAGGTAGGTCAGTGAGGGAAGCCCTGAAAAGCCCGTGTTTGAGATGAGCCCATGGCATCTGCAAAAATCCAGGAAGACCTCAACATGCTGGACAGCAGGCAGCTTATGTCCAAAGTTTGAGGCACAAGGATCTGGTGTGGTCACAGCAGCAGAGATCAGGTTCCTGGCATGATGGGGGCCCGTGTGCCCTTGGATACTGAGTGTACCTAGTTCTGCCTGCTGAGAGGTGGTCCAGGAGAAGCCAACCTCAGTCTTTCACATCTCAGCACAATGTTTTTAAAGGTCTCACGGGGAGGGAGGGGGGCTCAGACTAGCCTCTGACACATCACTCATTCTCCTGAGGGCTGGGATTACAGGTGTGCGCCATGACACGGCTCCCCAGAGTGATCTTACCACACCCCTAGGCAGGAGTTGAGAGGAAATGGAGCCTCCCAAGGTATACCTCCTGTGGGGTCCCTCCCACTTGGCAGAAGCAGAAGTCAGGTTCTTATTTGCATCCTGGAGGGAAATGACTCCCACAGGAATAAACTGACTGTCCCAGGGAATTGTTACCAGCCCACCCTTGGAACTTCCTCTGTAAAGTACCTCTTAAAAACTCCGTCTGGGCCTGATGCGTGAATGTTTTAATCCCAGCAGTTGGGAGCCAGAGAGTTTGAGGCTAGTCCAGGCTTTGTAATGAGTCCATATCTCAAAACAGCCTCTTGGTCTGGCACTTGACCTTCAAGCTCTGGTCTCTGAGTTAGCCCAGGGTAGGCCACTCTGTCCCTCTTCCCCATATACTGCCTGGGTGGCGCTCCTCGTTTGCAGATCCAGGAAGCTGCTAAGACCTATGTGGCAGTGCGGACTCCACTAACACCCTCTTCTCGTCTCTTGGGTGCCCACTGATAACCTAGGTGCCAGAGTAGAAGGTATGGGCTTTAGGCATTGGATTCACTGCCTCCTGCCTGCAGTCATTTAACAGGGTGCCAGCCTGTGCCCTCCTGGTTCCCATACCCAGCTAGCTAAGACCTACCTACTGTGAGTTCCAACCGTCGCTAGGCCTGGTTCTTCATAGTGTTATCCAATCATTTATCAGGCAGCTTCTCCCTGATGGACAATTGTTAAATTTTCTCAGACCATGAGCGCAAATCAGAATTTTACTTCAAACTTTCAGCAAGAGGATCAGGATACACAGAGAAATGTTCGTGCTAGTTACATTTCTCGACTGACGAGCCCCAGAGACGCAGTCTACAGAAAGAGAGGCCTGTTTTGGTGTACGGTTCAGGGTGTTCAGTCCACGGGAAGGCATGGTGGCCACAGGGGCTCTGTCTGCAGTGGGGCTTGTACACACCTCAATGGCAGGAACTGGAGGTGGTTGTCACCTTTGAGGCTCACCGGTGGCCCCTTTCTCCTAGAAAGGCCCCAGCATCAAGAGGGCGCCACCAGCTGGGGACCAAGTGTTCAAACACACAAGTCTGTGGGAGAACATTTTACATCCATAATAGTGGGACTTGGACTCAAACTCCATCTGAAGAAGGGACTTTGTAAACAAGTGACTGTGTCCAGCAGCTGCACCCCCACAGACCTGTGTGCGGAGGTGAAAACTGAGGCTGCCGCTTCTGTACTCTCACTCGATACCACACACCAGTGACTTGTAAGAAAAGAGGCTTATTTTCAGTTCACAGTTCTGAAGTCAAGAGTGGAATCTAGAAACGCTCTCCTTTGATGATGAAGGCCTCAGGTGATTCAGAGCATCCCATAGGAGAGCACAGAAGTGTGTGTGTGCGTGTGCGTGTGCGTGTGTGATGTGAGCATGTGTCTGCTTTCTGTGTACAGCAGTTTGTGATTCAGCCAGGGCCTACTCTAATGAGTTTACCTAACCCTGATCGCCTACCAAACACTCCTCTAAATACCGCAGTGAGTAATTTCCTCCTCTTAATCTGTCTCCAAAGGCATTCAACTCCAGCCAACTTTCCCAGGGGGACACACCACATTCAAACCACACAGGAAATGCTTCCCGTCGCTTAGTCGGGTGCCTTGAAATGTGGCTGGTTCAACTGAGGAGCTGAAGTTTTCACTTAAAGTGAACAGTTGTGGAAAGTAGAAAAAGACAAAATCTCTTGAGTAAACTGGGAGCATGGGGACCTTGGGAGAGGGTTAAAGGGGAGGGGAGTGGCAGGGAGAGGAGCAGAGAAAAATGTAGAAATCAATAAAAATCAAATATATATATATATACACATACACACACACATATATATATATGAACTGTTATTTATTAGCTTCTAAGTTTTGTTTCTGTATGCTTTTGCCAACGGCTTCCAACTAGAGGGGATACGGAAAGAGACAGAAGAAGAAAAGACCTGAGGACTGGTATGACATCTAGGGTGGGAGTGCCTGCAGGCGGTGGGCGCAGTCAGCCCAGTGCCGAAGGCTGGGATTTTCCCAGCAGCCGCCGCTGCCACAATGAACGCATCTGCTTTAGCTTTGGGAAAGAAAACGCTGCTTTGGGCTCATTCTGGTTCCACCCTTGTGGGCGTCTGCGGAGCGCGCGTGCCCTGTTCAACCTTTCTGACATGGATTTCCCACGAAGATCATTAAATAAAAACTGAAAAGAAAAGAAAAAACCCGCCCTAAATTAAGACAAATTTCTGCTCTACGACGGGCGTGCTGCCTTCTGTGGGTTCGCAGCGCCTGTGACGTCTCGGACTTGCCGTGACGTCACACGTGGGCTCAGGCGACGTTCTTGTTCGTGGAACCCTAGGCACGGTGGTCCCCACTCTGGAGTGAAACGCGGGGAGGGGGGGAGATGGGGAGGGAGGAGCAAGTGACACCCAGTGGCTACTGTGCCAAGAGGGCTCAAGGTGGAAAGACGAAGGGAAGGGCCGTGCCCTGGTCCCTGCTGCCCCCTGGTGGCCCACATTGGCCCAGTACTGGCCTGCGTGCCCGGGGCTCCCCAAGTGCAGCCCAAGGAGTTGCAACCCCACTTACCTGGGGTCAGCATCATTTTCTGCTTTTCTCCCACAAATTCTCCTGCACTGGGGAACAGCACAAGCATTCGGGGTATCCTACACCCAGCTGTGTGGCGCCAGGACAGTCTGCCACCTCTCTAAGCTCTCATCCTCATCTGTAAATGATACCTGTCTCATGAGGCCAACTAAATACATCACTTCAGTGCGCCCTCGGAATAGTTCTTGCGCGTTAAAGCTTTAAAAGCGCTGGCTAAGCTGAGTGTGTCTGAGTGTCCACAGGGTATGTGCTGTGACTCTTCACTTTTTCCTTTGCAGTGCTGGGGATGGTGAAGGCAGAGGCCCACAGCAGCAAGTTCTCCACTGCTGAGGCACCCCACATGCTTCTGACCCTGCAGGGCACCAACTTCTCAAAGATCCAGTTCCTTCATCCCAGCTCCTGCCAGACAGACCCAGATCAAGTCCCTCATAGAATGCCCCTCCCTGGTGTTATTAATGTGTGACCTGGACGGCACACAGCTGTATAGCACACTGTCTCTGGAGCCTGTCCCCCTTTGTCCTCTTATTTACTTCTGTGTATTGTGTGGTCCACCTTGGTGTGGTCCTGCCTTGATCTCCAGCTGGGCCTCTCAGCTCAGGTCATTCCGCACCGTTTTCCTTTGCTATCGTGGGACCACAGGCCACACTGACAGTTCTCCTTAAGCATCCCAAGAAGGTCCTTGGCCACTTTTCTTCCACTCTGTCTGTGATGTATGGTGCTTTGCCAGGCATGTTGTGATCACGAGGAGACAGCGTAGAGACGGAAGATAGCGGGCAAATGCCGCACAGTGGAGAAGGAAAGGTCGAACGCTTCATTGGATCCAAACCGGCCTCTCCGTTCTTAAGCTGTGTGCTTTTGTTTAAACCAAAGCTTCTTTTGCAATGGGTAAGCGGTCTTAAATGTTGTTGCAGGCAGAAGAGGGAATGCTCTGAAGACAGGCATGCCCTAGTTCCTGGACCCCGTGAGCATGTTTTTACTGTCAGGGAGGCAACGAATGTTACAGTCAGAATAAAAATTGCAATGCCAAGCCAGGGGCATCCTTCCTTCATTCAGTCACTGGGGGGGGGGGGGCTGATGTCCCTTTGGCCTCCCCATGCCTCCTCCTATTCCTCCTACTCCTCCTTTTCTTTTCGTTCTTCTTTCTCTTTCTTCTTTTACTCCCTTCATCCTCTTTCTCTCTCCCTTCTCTTCTGCCCTCTCCTCCCCCACTAAGTTAATTACAATCTTTTCCGAGTCTGGTCTGGCAGAGACATTGCTACCAGCAGGGCATCTGTGACTTGGAAGAGAACAAGGGAGCTGGTGATGTCCTCCGTTGTCTCTCTTAAGCGCCAGTCTGTTCCAGAGCCACCCGCAGGAGCTGTTGGGCATTTGCACAGCTAGTGTTCAGCCGTGTCATTGTCTCATGTCACATGTACAACCACATGTTATGGAACCCCCTGCCTCTTACAGTGGGTCTTCTAACCCCCTCCTCTCAGGTGGGCTGCATTGCTGGGGCCTTTGACTTCAGCCACACTGCTGCATCCTGAATTCAGAAGCATGGAGCCTGACATCGTAGTTGCTCATCCAAACTCTCTTGACCCAAGATGTCTGGTGGCTGTTCCCTGGTGCCACATGAGTGTGGCACCCTGGCCTTCTCTCCTGAGCCCTCTCTCAGTTCTCCTTCTCTGCTGATGGCCCACCAGGGCCGTACAGCAACCACAGCAGTGAGTGTGGGTTTCTCTTTCGGTGTCTACACTTCCCTCCTGCTTATGGTAAAGGCCGCTTTCCATCTTGAGGAGACGAGGTTTCTTTCGAAAATAAAGTTAAAATAAAACATTTGGAAAAAAAAAACCTAGAGACTAATAACAGGAAAAGTGTCACTGGGGTTTGGGAGGCAAGCCAGTGGGAGAAGTGTTAGCTCAACAAGCCAGAGAACCTGAGTTCAGACCCATGCCAAAAGCCAAAGGGCGCCAAGCACCTGCGACTCCAGAATGAGGGAAGCAGCAGTGGGAAGCTCCTAAAGCTGCTGGTAGCCGGTTTAGGAGAATTGGTGAGCTCCAGGTCCAGTGAGAGACCCCGTCTCAAAACGCCTGGTGCAGGGCCATTGCAAAACACTCAGTCTCGATCTCTGGCCTTCACACCCACACATGTGAGTATGCACAAGGACCCACACACACAGAGATCACGCCGACACAGTGTGTGGCTGTGCACACAGGAAGCAATCCACAGCCAGGTCTCCCCACACCCACACCTCCCTCTCCCTCACTGCTCACCACTTCCCATCCCACGACCTGTTAACTCCTTAGACCTTCAGCTACTGGGACCTTGCCACATTCTGCAGTTTCAGACTCTCGGCCTCCTTGATGCCCCTCCCTCTGCCCAGCCTTCCCCCTTCTCCAGAGCCCTCCTGCTTCAGGGGACTCTATGGTATCAGGCCAAAGTCTGTTCTCTTGATGACAGAGTGGGGATCAGCTTGTGACTCCCACTTCCCAAGGCTCCTGTGAACCCAATCTCACCCTCCGCGCTCCAGCACAGCTTGTGACTCATGCTCAGCCAATCAGAGAACCCCTTCATCACCCAGTACAGTGGGCAGCACAGGGAGTCACGTGAGGTGAGTGAAGCTGACCACTGAGAGCTTTCCCAGAACTAGTACTGGACTTGCTAGGGGCTTTCTTTGGGCTCCACGGACTAGCAGTGACAAGCTTAGTCTTATGATTACCCAACCACCACCACCACCGCCACTTTCTGTCCCCATGGAGGCCTCACTGCCTGTGCAGATGAAGCACATCCCCAACCCCATGCCTTCCACTCTGAAGGAATTACTTCATCCCTTTGGCCCACCCACGCGTGAAACCACAGCCTCAAACTTTTAAAACATGAGGTCAGTAAATGCCCTTTATTTTATCCCTCTGATAGGTTCAAAGTCTTCCTCTGGAGCCCGGGTTGTGCTGGAAATAGCTTCTTGCTTCTGCCTCCCACGTTCTGGGATTGCAGGTGCACATCACAACTCAACTTGAGAAGCCAGTTCTGGGCTTGAGGAAGTGGCTAGGCGGGTCGGAGCTTGCTTGGCAAGTGTGAGGCCTGCATGATTCCCAGCACCATGTAATCCAGGTATGGCAGCACATGCTTGACAGCTCAGCGTGGGGGTGGGAGTGGGAGGCAGAGACACCCAGATCCCTGGAGCTCGCTGGCTGGTCAGCCTAGCCAAATGGGTGAGCTCTAGGTTCAGTGAGAGACGCTGCCAAAAAATAAAGTGGTGAGTGATTGAGGAGGACACTTAATATTGATCTCTGTTCTCCAACATGTGTACACACTTGAATACCAGCATATAGCCACACATGTACACACACATTCACACATGTGCACACACAAAGTAGTTCTGTTCTTTGCAACTACAAGACTGCCAATTGAAACAGAGACTGGCCCTTCCTTCCTTCCTTCCTTCCTTCCTTCCTTCCTTCCTTCCTTCCTTCCTTCCTTCCTTCCTTTCTTTTCTCCCTCCCTCTCTCCCTCCCTTCCTCCCTCCCTCCCTCCCTCCCTCTCTCTGTCTCTTTCTTTCTTTCTTTTGACCATAGATGCCTCAAGCTCCCTATGTGACCAAGGATAATCTTGAACTTCTCTTCTGGTGTCTTCGCCTCCTGAGTGCTGGGAGTATGGACATATGCCACCTTGTGGGTTTATGGGATACCAGGAATCTGTGTTAGTTCGCTGTGATAAAACTCTGGCCAAAAGTGACTTGGAGAGAAAAAGGTTATTTGACTTAAACTTCCATATCAATGTTTATCACCAGGGAAGCCAGGACAGGAGCTCAGAACAGGAACCTGGAGGAAAGAACTGGAGCAGAAGCCATGGGGGAACACATTTATTGGTTTGCTCCTTGTGGCTTGTTTAGCTTGCGTTCTTTTGCAACCTAGGACCACCTGCCCTGGGCTGGTACCACCCGCAGAAGGCTGGGCCCTCCGACATCCATCATTAATCAAGAAAATGTTGCACAAACATGCAGGACAGTTTGATGGAGGTGATTCCTTAGTTGAGACTCCCTCTTACAAGGTAGACCTAGTTTGTGTTACATTGGCAACCAAACAAACAAACAACCTTGCCACCACAGGATGGAATCCAGGGAGGCAGGAAGTTATCAGTCATTAAGACCTAATGCAAGTAGCAGAAAATGTACCATTTTAATTTAAAAACATACACTCCAGAGCTGGGGACGTGGCTTAGTCAGTGTAAGTACTGGCTAGAACAGGCTGCAGACCTGAGACCTGTCCCCAGCACCCATGCAAAACACCCAGATCCAGAGGCGGGCACTTGTCAATCCAGCTCTTGGGAGGCAGAGGCAGGAAGCTCCCTGGTGTTTGCTGGTCCGTCAGTTTAGCAGACTTGGGGATCTCCAGATTCAGTCAGAATCTGTCTCAAAATATACAGTGGAGAGGGATGATGAAGATGCTCAACATTGACCTTAGGTTTCCGTATGCACATGCTGCAGGTACACACACACACACACATGCACGCACACACATGCACGAATGAATGCACATACATACACATGAACTCACACGCACACTCGCACACACATGCATGCGTGCATGCACGTGCGTGCACACACATGCAGTCCAGCCAGCTTTAGTATATTTGCCATGACCTTTCCATCACTGTATAAAACTCCAGGACAATACCATCAACAGCTAGGAGTGCCACCATCCACGCTCCCTGCCCCCAGCAACCAAAACATCTTTTCAGGCCCAGCCTCCATCATTTCTCCCTCTGAGGCTTTGAAAACAGGACAAAATATTTCCTCCAATTGCACATCCCTCTTTTATCAATTATTATTTTTTGCTTCTTTGCTTAAAACAAGATCTCATTGTGTGACCTAGGCTGATCTATAGCTCTTCTTTTAAAAAAAAAATAGAACATTTATATTATTTTTTGAGGAAATCACGTATGCATACTTACACTACCATTTTATCATATTCACCCCAACTCCTTCCCCTAACTCCTCTCAGATCTATACCTCTCACCCTCACCTCTACCCAACTTCATGTTCTCTCTCTCTTTCTCTCCTTTATAGCCCATGGAGTCCACTTTGGTCTGCCCAAACACTGGTGGGCGTGGGACCATCCTCCTTGACTTGTCATGGGCCGCGCCCTTAAAGAAAACTAACCCTCCCTCCCTCAGATGCTGGCAGTGGCTCCTCCACCAGGGGTGGGGACTCATAAACCCCTTCCCACTCCGTGCTGGATTGCTGACTGGAGTGGCCTGTGCTGTCTCATGCAGGCAACTGCAGCTACTCTGAACTCACGAGAGTGGCAGTCTTGCCATGCCCGAAAGACATGATTCAACCGGTTTTCCTCAGCCTCTGGTTGTTACGATTTTCTCCTCCTCCTCCTTACCCTCAATGGTCCCTGAGCTTGAGGAGGAGGTGGTGGGGCAAACGTAGATGTCCCATTTTTGGCTGAACACTCCACTAACCTTTTCTGCATGCTGATCAACTGTGAATTTTTGCATTCACCAGGGTCCACTGTTACACAAAGAAGCTTCGCTGATGAGCTGTAGGGAGATGTGAATTCAGAGGCCAGCTTGGTACTATGTCCACTTAGTCAAGCGATAGCAGTGGGTTCACCCTAGGGCCTGGATCTCTGGTCTCCTGGCTTGGTCTCACAGATATGAGCACCCACACCGGGCTCTTTTATCCTTGAATAATGGAATATTCTTAACACATAGAAAGCATGATTCCTGTTCACCTTCTAGTAATCTTCTTGATACCAGAGCTGAGATTTGTTCTGTCTTCCACCCCAGGCCCTAGCCCAGGGCCAGGCTAGCATAGGTGTTCAGTAAAACAAAGTAAAATGGAAATAAGGGTCCCTCCAGCCGCTCATCCCTGAGTCAGACCAAGACATACAAATTCTCACCAATGTTTGTTGATTGGCTGACTGACATTGTTGGTAACCCAGACAACAGCGGGAATGTGTGAAGGGCTGTGGTGGGAAGGAGTGGAAGGGGCTTTAGCAGAACCCATCACTTTCCACGCTAACAACTCCTTAAACCCAGAAATAAACTAGCAGTTACTCAACATGGCTGGGTACCCCCTAAAACCATCCGCATCTGCACCTACTTCAGACGCTTCAAGGCAAAGGAGTGGGCAGGCAGAACGGATCTGGTATCGCAGCCATGGTGACTTTCTCATGGGGCTAACAGTATTTATGACATCTCCAGAAGATCATCTGGGGGTTTCCATGAGCGGGTCCTTGCAAAAGCCTTCCACATATACACCAGGATACATGGATGGAGAAACACACCCACACGCGCGCGCGTGCGCGCGCGCACACACACACACACACACACACACACACACACTGAGTGGGTCCTTGCAAAGCCTTCCACATATGCACCAGGACACATGGATGGACATATACACTTGCATGCACACATGTGCGTGGGCACACACACACACACACACACACACACACACACACTGCTAACTGGAAATGGTTCATGTGGTCTACAAGCTTCTTCCTGGGGCTGAAAGAATGACCTCATCACCCTTCAGCTCAAATGTCACCACCTTCAGGAGACTCCTGCGTCTTGGTCAGATGTCTCTCTTCTGGGTCTCTCAAGCCTGGGCTTCTAGATCAGCCCCAGAAGGAGCCCAGCACAATGTGGGTGCTCCTTTGGTGAAAGAGCAAGTCACACTACTGCCCCATCCAACTGGGTGCCATGCTGTCCTGGGAATCAAAGCTCTGGCCATGTCACCGTGTGGCTCTGTGTCCCCCGACTCCCCTTGATGTAGACTATGATGGATGGTCAGTCACCACATCACAGGGTCAGCTTCTCTATTGTCACCCCTCAGAACATCTCAGTTAGGACCAAGAACTTGGTTGACTCAGTCTTCTGGTGGAATGCATTCCGGCTGCCTGGCCACTTCTCCTCTGTGGGACTCAGCTTGGGTTCCTTCACCTTGCTCCCTCCCTAGCGTGTGAGCAACAGCTCTCAGTAACTGCTTGTTGATTGACAGACAGTTCTCAGTAAATACTCCTGTCAGAGTTTGACCTTTTTGATGTGGGGAAACCACGGTAGCCAGTGCTTTCTGTAAAGCAGGGCCTCTGTGAGGAAGGGAGTCTCTGCCGAAACTCACCACAGCTGCCTGGAAGCAGAGTCATCATATCCCCGCCTCCCTGTGGGCACTGGTTCTCAGGAGACCCAGTGTCTGTGAACCGTGGCAGAGTGTGGGGAGAGTCAGAGGCCCTGGGAGGGAGGGGCGATGCCGAGCAGCCTGCACACGTGTGTACACGTAGGTATGGACCTATCTGTAATGCACTTGGCACTCACCCATAGGATCATTGTCCTCTCTTAGGGAATTGATGGAGGCTCAGGGTTCTTGGGTAACACGGGGAGTTCAAAAATGGTTCTGGTCTCTGTATAGCATATGCCACCACCCACTCATTCCCAGAGCCCAGTTGTGCTACAGTGGCTTCTGAGAGAGGATTGCGCATGCTCACATGTGTACGTGACGTGGGTGAGGTTGGCATAGTTACTTGATACAAAGCAAAGTCAGCTCTGAGTGCAGAGGAAGCATGTAGGAATCAGGGGCTCTCTTGAATTTGGCCACCGCCTGTACATCTTGTCCCAGGAAAGATCATGCAGCCTAGACCTCCATTTCTTTCTCTGTGTTATTCTCAGCTCCTAGCATAGCACAGGGCCTACAGTAGGTCTTCATGAATACTTGTTCTTATGCGAAAGTGTGCACACAGGCCCCTCTGCACATTGCCACCTTCCTGTGCATGTGTGAGCCAGAGTGAATGGAGGTTCTGCATTTTTTATGTAGGCATGTGGATGAGGACATGTGAGCCTATGCGTCTCGGCTGGCCTGTTTATCATGTATGATGAAACTCATGCTATGTCCATGTCTGTATGCATCCATATCTGTATACATCATGTCTGTGGACTCTGGGTATATATGCATGTATATATCTGATATATGAGCAAGCGGGCAGTGTTCACGTCTGTGAGATGTGTTCTCTGTATGCAGGGGGCTGGCATGAGCACTGTGAGACAGGCTAGAGGAGAACTCTGGTCCCTCTCTGACTGGAGTCTGCCTCCGCCATCTTTCCTCTTGTGTCACCTTGGGCTCCGGGAATTATAGGACCCCAGGAACTATGGGACTCCGGGAACAATAGAACTCCAGGAACAATAGGACTGATAAACACCCTCATATCAAGAACCTGAAACTACCCCCAAGGGAGGAACAAAACCACCCCAGGTGATGGAGTTATTTATGGTCAGAGCCTGCACCTGAGTAGCAGTGAGCATCTCAGGGGAACCACAGTGCCCCTGGGGAGGTGACAGCAATACTCTTTACAGAACCATCCTGCAGGACCGCAACTGAGACGAGACCATGGCTGCCCAGGCCACCTGCCCAGGGTGACTATCGCACGAGGTCCTGCCCTGGCCCAACTCTCCTTCTCCTTAAGCAGAAAGCTCACATCAGGTTCCCAAAGACAAAGGTGGATTCGGGGTCACTGGACACCCCCTTGTCTCTCCCTCCTCCACACAGATGAATGTCCCTTCTCTGCTTCTCACCATTGCTTATTTCTTTGTTGGGAAGGAATCCGTTGGCAGTGGTCAGGCTGGTGATTTGTCCTAGCCTAGTGACAGGGTTGTGGCTAGCAGATACAACTTGGAAGGTCCCAAGTCCCTGCTTCTTATGTGGGTGACATAGGCAAGTTAAAGTCTTTGTGCCTCGGTTTCTTCATCTGTGAGATGGGACCATCATAACATCTGCAGTCTAGAGCTATTTGTGGAGGGACAAATAAGGTGGAAGCACCAGGCATACAGTAAGTGCTCAATGTATTCTCTCCGCTGTTGTCGCTTGTGTGTTGCACATACTGTATACAGTGCTTGGTGTGGGTTTTGCTTGAGACTATCTCTGTAGACCAGGCTGACCTCAGACTCAGAGATCTGCCTGCCTCTGCCTCCCAAGTGCTGGGATTAAACGTGTGCGCCACTAACACCCAGCTAAATAAAATGTTTTAAAATGAGTTTTTCTTCATTATGATCAAGTGCATGTGGCACAGCATACCGTGGAAGGCAGAGCACGGCTTTCTGGAGTCGGTCCCCCTCTGCCACAGTGGGTCCCAGGGTCCCCTCTTCCGCAGTGGGTCCCAGGGTCCCCCTCTTCCGCAGTGGGTCCCAGGGTCCCCCTCTTCCGCCGTGGGTCCCAGGGTCCCCCTCTTCCGCAGCGGGTCCCAGGGTCCCCCTCTTCCGCAGCGGGTCCCAGGGTCCCCCTCTTCTGCAGCGGGTCCCAGGGTCCCCCTCTTCTGCAGCGGGTCCCAGGGTCCCCCTCTTTTATAGTTCATTCCGGGGACCCCTGTTCTGCAGCAGGTTCCAGGGTCCCCCTTTCACAGCATGTCCCAGGGTCCCCCTCTTTCATAGCGCATTCCGGGGACCCTTCTTCTGCAGCAGGTTCCGGGGTCCCCCTCTTCTGCAGCAGACTCCAGGGATGAACTCAGGCTTGGCAGCAGGTGCTTAGTCTATCTTTGGAGCAAACCAGTTTGTCTTTCTTCTTTGTCTTCTCGTCCCTCTCTTCTTTTTAACACCCTGCTCCTTCACCCCGAAATAGGAGATGCTGAGCTGAGTCCATCTGGGGTGGTGCTGGGGGTGCCCGTCATTGAGTCTGTTCTCCCATGGATGGTGAACAAACTGGAAGGGCCAAGGGGATTTGGGAGTTCAAAAGGAATCAAGCTGCTGAGAAGGGAACCCAAGGTGTTAGCCTTCCACCGACTCTTTCAACTCTCCTGGCTTAAGCCTTGGCTTAAATCTGGGCCCTGGCCTTGGAGGCTAGTCCCTGCCCACTTTGGCCTTGTGGTCAAGGAAATGATCAAGGAGAGCTAGGCATGCTCTTAACAAGCCTGGGCGGTGTGAGCATAGAGCAGGAAAGATCTCCTGATGTGGGAATCAGGAAAACTGCCTACGGCAGGTGTTACCTAAGTGGAGATACAAAGGGGAAATTGTCAGCCAGGAGATGGCAGGGCTGTCCACTGGACAGAGGCATAGTCCACACAAAGGCCAAGGAAGCTGACTGATGATAAGGACAGGGAATTCGGGAGGCGGCTGGTGGCCACACATGGGGCTGGGAACTAGAAGGGTCTTGTCACTTGCAGGCCTGCCTGGCTCAAGTCTGATGGGAGCAGCTGTGTCCTCGGTGAGTCCTAAGTGGGGGTGGAGCAGAGCAGAGAGCCTAAGACAACTATGTTCTTTGCGTAAGTATTTAGTGGGCACCTCTAGGTGCCAGACACTGGGGGTGCTTCCACGTGACACTGCACAAAGTCCCTGTGCGTATGAAGCAGAGTCAAGGGTAGAAAGCAGATGGTCAGGGGAGGTCACAGGGACACGTAGTGTAGCTTGGATAACTACACTTGTGCCTGGCAGGACCGGCAGAAGAAAAGTTGGAGAAACACCTGGACCCCAGTGGGTGGCTAGGAAGACTGTGATGACAAAGTGGGGAGGGGCATTTGACCATAGGATGAGGGAAGTAAAGGAACAAGGCCCACAAGGCTGGAAGGGACAGCCAGCCAGGGCAAACATGGATAAGGAGAGAGGAGAGGAAGTGAGAGGGGCAGGGACCTTGGGAAAGATGCAGGCTCCGTGTGCAGATGCAGAGCAGGCTCGGAAGCTCAGCCACAGGCATGTACTGATCCCATATCTATTGTAGAATGACGGCATCAGTTGCAGCGAGAAGAGTGCATTTTGGTAAAGGGGACCCAAAGGTCAGAGAAAGCCCATTTCTGTCACATGCGCAGGGGCACAGGTGGTAGCTGTGGTTTGGGGGTACATGTTATAGGTAAAGAGAACCAGCAATAATTCTTAACAAGGGAGGCATCAACGACAGTGTGCCGTGGACATTCTTGGGCCAGCTCCACACTGCCGTGGAATATTCCTTCGCACTATGTGAAGCTGTGTCGCTGTGATTGGTTTAATAAAAAGACAAACAGCCAATAGCTAGGCAGGAGGTATGGGGGGGAGGGGACTTCTGAACAGAGCGAGCGCCGGGAAGAAGAAAGGCAGAGTCGCCAGCCAGATGGAGAGGAAGCAGGATGTAAAGATAACCAAGCCACTTAAAAGAAGGGAGATGAAAAGACACAGGCTAATTCAAGTTATGAGGACTAGTTAAGAACAAGCCTACAAAAGACCGAACTTTCATAATTAATACTAAGTCTCCGCGCCATTCTTTACGAGCTGGCGACCCCAAAAGAAAAGTCTGCCTACGCCTCACCCACTCAGTCCTAACCTTTAGCGGGGCCCAGGAGCAGGTAGAATACTGGTCCCTGAGCACACAACCCTGACCTTCCTCTCCATCGTTCCTCCAGCCTTCCTAACACCATCATGCTTCCCCACTAGAATCTGGGGTCCTTAGCCTGGGAGAAGTTTGAGTGTCCAGGGGACCCTTAGAGATATTTGGAGACACTTCTGGTTTTCACAGCCTTCGGTGGGAGCATGGCCCAGGGAGGACAGACCTGAGAATGTCCAGGATAGCTTCATAGTGAAGGCTGACTGTGCAGACCTGCCTCGATGGAGTAGTCTGTCCACAGCGCACTACAGAGCCTGGGCCCCACAGTCTCCAGCAGCTCCTCCCAGGCACCACTGAGAACTCCGGTCCTTCTAAAAAGGAGGCAAACCTGTGCCCAGGAGGCAGTGGGCAAGTGTAGTGATGGTTTCACCCTACAATGCCGGCTGGTTTCTGGAAAAGAGAGCTTGGCATTTTCTGCGGCTCCTACCCTTCCACCAGCCCTGGCCGTCTTTGGCTGAGGGTCTTCAGGGGCCTCAGGCCCTCAGCCCAGGGCTCCCTCCTCACTCTAGAAACATCATCCATGGCTACGAGTCCCTCCCCCATGGGATGCCCCTTCCAGCTCCAGCCTCACCACTTCCTCTCATTCTTGCAACCACAGGGTCCTCTCTACCCACACTAGAACTTCATCATTCCCAGAATTAGCCTTCGCAGTCACACACCCATGCCTGTGGCTCATCCAGGCGCTAAGGCTGGGTTGAGTCACTGCCCTCTGGCCCTCTGTACTGTTCTTCCCTGGTGGTCCCCCAACCCCAGCCTCACCCCCTTCCTTCTCTTTCTCCTTGGTCGGTCTTCTGTCACCTCCCATCTTCTCCACAGAGTCACCTTTCCCTCCTCTCCGCATAGACTGTAGGGTCTGATCACCCCTTACTGATTTAGACATAGAAAACCTGGTTCCACATTTTGGGATGTTTCGGGGGAGACCTCCTCTGTTATTCAATCATCATTTTGTACACTGTGAAGAAGTGTCACTGTTATTGGTTTAATAAGAAATGAATGGTCGATAGCTAGGCAGGATTTCCAGACACAGAAGACCCAGGGCGGGGGGTGGGGTGGGGGTGGGGGTAGAAGAGCGGCAATGCCAGGAATCACCAGACAGACAGAGAGGAAGCATGACGTGTAGGAGATGGGGCAACAAGCCATGAGCCTCATGGCAGCACTTAAATTAGTAGAAATGGGTTAATTTAAGTTACAAGAGCTAGAAACAAGCCTAACCTATTAGCCAAGTTTTTATAATTAATAATATATCTGTGTCACTTTTTTTGTGAGCTGGTGGCCCAAAAAGGAAAATCCACTACACTTCACCATCTTTTCACCTGCTTGTTGTTAGTATTCAGGCGTCTGCACTGGCCTGCCCTTGGGGTCCTGACGGGATACACCCTCAGCTGCAGCCACTAGGAGCAGCTCCTGTGCACACCTCCTGTGCACACCTCCTGTGCACACCTCCTGTGCACACCTCCTGTGCACACCTCCTGTGCACACCTCCTGTGCACACCTCCTGTGCACACCTCCTGTGCACACCTCTTCACTGTGTTCCCTTTTAAACGAGCCCTGCCCACCTCCCACCTTCCCACCTTTCTTTTTCTCTCTCCCTCTCTGTCTGTTCCCCTTTCTCTCTCTCTCTACCTCCCTCCCTCCCTCCCCTCTCTCTCCTTCCCTACCTGTCTCTCTATCTATTCCTCCTCCATCTCTCTTCTCTTTTGTTGCTCCCATCCCCAGAGTCTGCTCTCCTTCTTCCCATTCCTTCTTTTCATGTTTCCTTTTCTCTAATAAAAACGCCTCCATGTAAAGTAGCCTTAAATGCATGGACACAGGAAACAAATTCCTAAATATAACACCAGTAGCACAGACACTGAGAGAAACAATTAATAAATGGGACCTCCTGAAACTGAGACGCTTCTGTAAGGCAAAGGACACGGTCAACAAGACAAAACAGCAGCCTACAGGATGGGAAAAGATCTTCACCAAACCCACATTGGACAGAGGACTGATCTCCAGAATTTATAAATAACTCAAGAAACTAGACATCAAATTACCAAATAATCCAATCAAAAAATAGGGTACAGGTCTAAACAGAGAATTCCCAACAGAGGAATCTCTAATGATTGAAAGACACTTAAGGAACTGCTCAACATCCTCAGCCATCAGGGGAATGCAAATTAAAACAACTCTGAGATTTCATCTTACACCTGTGAAAATGGCCATCAAAAACACTGATGACAACTTATGCTGGAGAGGATGTGTGGTAAAGGGAACACTCCTCCATTGCTGGTGGGAGTACAAACTGGTACAGCCGCTTTGGATTTCAGTATGGTAATTTTTCAGAAAATTAGGAAACAACCTACCTCAAGACCCAGCAATACCGCTCTTGGGCATGTACCCAAAGGATGCACACTCATACCACAAGGACACTTGCTCAACTGTGTTCATAGCAGCATTATTCATAATAACTAGAACCTAGTAACAACCTAGATGTCCTTCAAGCAAAGAATAGATAAAGAAAATGTGATATATTTACACAATGGAGTACTATACAGTAGTAAAAAACAATGACATCTTGAAATTTCATGCAAATGGATGAAAAAAACCATCCTGAGTAAGGTAACCCAGACCCAAATAGACAAACATGGTGTGTACTTACTCATAAGTGGATATTAGACATAAAGGAAAGAATAACCAGTCCACAATTCCAAAAAAGCTAGGTAACAAGGAAAACCCTAAGAGAAACATGCATGGATCCCCCTGGGAAGGGGAAACAGGTAAGATCTCCTGAAAAGATTGGGAGTGTGGGGGAGGGGAAGAAGGGAGGCTGGAATGGGAGGGGAGAGGTGAAGGGGAGGAAGGAGGAGAACATGAGGAAATGGGATGCTCAAGAAGGGGGAAGGACAGAAAGGGAGAGCAAGGAAAGAGACACCATGATTGAAGGAACCATCAAAGGGCTAGCAAGAAACATGGCACTAGGGAAATTCCCAGGATCCACAAGGATGACCCCAGCTAAGACTCTAAGTAACAGTGGAGAGGATGCCTAAACTGGCCTTACCTTAACTGTCATCACAGAACCTTCATCCAGCAACTGATGGAAGCAGATGAGGAGTGATAATATGTGAAAGGGATCAAGACCATGATGGGGACACCCACAGAAACAGCTGACCTGAGCTAGCGGGAGCTCACTGACTCTGGACTGATAGCAACAGAACCTGCACAGGACCAAACTACGCCCACGGAATGTGGGGGACGTGGTGAGGCTTGGGCAGTCTGTGGAGCCACTGGCAATGAGACCAGCATTTAGCCCTAGTGCTTGAAGTGGCATCTTGGAGCACATTCTCTTTGGAGAGATACCTTGCTCAGCCTAGATATAGGGAGGAAGAGTCTTGGTCTTGCCTCGCAGTGAAGTGTCAGACTTTGTTGACTCCTCATAGGAAGCCTTACCCTTTCTGAGAAGTGGATGGGAGGTAGGGAGGTGGGGTGGGAGGAGGGGAGGGAGTGGGAATGGGGATATCTATATAAATGAGAAAAGACTGTACTAAAAAAATTCTTAATAAAAAATAAAATAGAAAAAAAAACCTCCACGTGAGTTCTGTCACATGGCATCTTTCTCTCACATGTTGCTTTAAAAAAAAATCACAGCACTCATTGTCCTTCCAGATGACTACACGGTGTGCCTCAGGTTCTTTACCCCGCTGTAATCATGATTAGCAGGGATTTCTCTTACTCTCCCATTGCCCTGCATACAGACTGCCACCATAGAGGCCAACTCAAGTGCATAAAACCAAATGGCCACAAGCCCACCCACCTGTTTCTCAATCATGGGTCTCACCTTGTACCAGGTGAAGAAAATCATTCAGATTTCTTGTTCGTCCTCATGGACACCCTGGAAGCATGGCCTACTGTTCCCCGGGAGTCCCATTCTGGTGGGTTCCAATCTAGTTGCCTAGAGCGACAGTCACTTGTTCCTTAAAGCACTTTGATTGGCTGCCTGCCCTTCCCTGGTACCCCCCAGGCTCCTTTGGTAAAGACCCGGTCTCCAGATGGTACACTATTGAGAGATGATTGGATCATGAGGCTTCTGACCTAATCAATGAAATACTCCATGATGGAGGAATACTTGAGTAGATTGCGAGAACTATAGAGGGTCTACTGACTGGAGGAAGTGAGTCACCACACACAATGTCTACTGTCTTAGTTACTGTTCTCTTCCTTTGAAGAGACACTATGACCAAAGCAACTCTTACAAAAGGAAACACGTAGCTGTGGGCTTGCTTACAATATTAAAGGGTCAGTCCGTGACTATCAGGGCAGGAAGCAGGCAGGCATGAGGCTGGAGCAGTAGCTGAGAGCGTTATATCCTGGTCAGCATGAAGCAGACAAAGAAAGACACTGTCTGGTGTAGGCCTTTGAAACCTCACAGCCCACCGTCAAGGGCCTACTTCTTCCAACAAGGCCACACCTCTGAATCCTTCTAGTCCTTCTCAAACAGTTCCACTTTCTGATGACTAAGAACTCAAATATATGAGCTTAAGGGGGCCATTTCCATACAGACCACCACACCTACCTTGCTCCCTCCACGCCACCATGAGGTGTAAGCAGTCCTGTTCTTCTCTGCCCTCTCTCCCATGTAGCTCTGCCTCACTGAAGGCCCACAGCAATGGAGCCATGGAGCCAAGTAGTTCTGAATGCAAACCTCTGAAACCCTGAGCCAACACAAACCCTTTCTCATGTAGGGTGGCTCAGACATGGTCTGCTCACTAACATGTTGCTCTCCATGGTTCAGAGTTGTAACTCATATGGTCCTTTTGGAAGCCCAAAGTCATGGTGTCCCTCTGACTGACAAAATGGTCTGTTGAGGAACATCACTAAGGAAGAGTAGGGAACAAGCCTCAAGGAGGAGCTTCCTAGGGACCCAGAAGGAAGGCTAGGCTGCATATTGTGGATCTGATAGGGGGAGATTTCTCCTCACTCACTCACTAAGTGACCCTTGTGTTTATTTTATGGGCATATCCATCAGTGGTCAAACAGAAAGGAAACACCAGTAAGTCACAGCATACTCTGTTATGTATGCATGAGCAGAGGGGACACAGTCACCTGCTGCCATCCCCTGCCCATCTGACATCACATCAGCAGGGATGGGGTTTGAGAACATGATACAAGTGCCTCAGGATTTTGAAAATCTCTTTCCACAGTAGACTCTCTAGTGGGCCAGCAATCCTAGATGCCGATTCATTTGATAAATGTTTGGGAAATTCATCCAGAATTAAAATTTAAGTCAATCAGTAGATCTGTCCCTTGAGAAAGTCAGAGGACCAGCAAGACAGATGTGACTTGTCACAGACAAGATCCAGAGTCTCATTCTATCTCGTGGTGGTCTAGAACTCACTGTGTTGCCCAGGCTGTCCTTGAATGTAGGACAGTCCTTCTGCCTCAGTTCCCCCAGTGCTAGGACAACAGCTGACTTTGTATTTTTCATTTCTCAGCACTCTTTGTTCCCCATAAGATTAAAACCACAAATACATAATCCAGGTGTGGTGGCGCACGCCTTTGTTCCCAGTTCTTGTGAGGCAGAGGCAGGCAGATCTCTGTGAGTTTGAGGGCAGCCTGGGCTAGAGTGAGCTCCAGGACAGCCATAGATATACAGAAAAGCCCTGTCTCAAAAAAAATTAAAAATGTATAGGCAATAAATATAGATCTGTTAGTGGGTGTTAAATAAAGGTGTAGATTGTGACAATAATAATATAAAGAGAGAAGCTGTGGAACTGTTTAGAAGTCTCCTCTTCTCTCTCTCTCTCCCCTCTCTCTTCTCTCTCTCTCTCTCCTCTCTCTCTCTCTTCTCTCTCTCCTCTCTCTCCTCTCTCTTTCTCTGTGTTTGTGTATGTCTGCTTTCTCTCTCTGTCTCTCCCTCTCTCCTTCCCTCTCTCTAGTAGGGTCTCATTGTGTAGTTCTTGCTTGGATTTGTGATCCTCCTCTTTAGCCTGTCATAGTCTTGGATCACAGGCCCATCATATCCAGCAGAAGTAGAGTTTTGAACGTTATTAATACCAAATTGAACTAAATTCAAGTTAGTCTTTTTTCCTTTTTATTAGATTTTTATTTATTTTATGTACCAGCCACAGTTTTCCTTCCTTCCTCTCCTCCCATTCCCTCCCCTACCTCCATTCTACCCTCCCCCATTCACTCCTCAAAAAAAGTAAGGCCACCCATGGGGAACCAACAAAATATGACTTATCAAGTTGAGGTAGGACTTCCCCCCTCCTGCATCAAGGTTGAGTGAGGCATCCCACCATAGGGAATAGGTTCCAAAACGCCAGCTCATGTGCCAAGGACAGATCCTGGTCCCACTGCTAGGGGCCCTACAAACAGACCAAGCTGCACAACTGTCACCCACATTCGGAGAGCCTAGGTTGGTCCCATGTAGGCTTCTTTAGATGTCAGTCTAGAGTCCCTGAGCTCCCACGAGCTCGGATCAGCTGTCTCTGTGGGTTTCCTCATCATCCAAATTACATCTTTATAAATTCCCTGTGTTGAATGCAAAGCCAATGGCAATCATTAAAAACAATTTTAAGAAGCAGACAATGAGGAGAGTATATAAACAATACAGTAGGAGAAAAGTCAATCAAACCCTAAAGATAGAGATTCTGAGGGAACTGAGTGATAGACAAAGGCAAACAGCAAAATGTGAAGCAATCCCTGCTAGTAATCGCTTCATACTTAACAGAGTAGAGAGTGTTTAAGATACACATTGGCAGAATGGATTTAAAGAGCATTACCCAACTATATGCTGTCTACAAGACACAAACGAGTGTAAAGTGAAAGATTTAAGGGGACATTTCATGCAAAGAAAACCCAAGAGCTCTGAGTAGTAATGCCATGAAAAATAGACAAATTTTAAGGAAAAAATCATTTCAAAAAGTAAACATTATATGCTAATAAACCTGTCAGCTCATAGGAAACATGTAATAGCCATATGCATATGCATCCCATATTGGAACGCGAGAATAAATGAACAAATACAGACAGAACTGAACAGGAACTTCGGTGTTATACCATAGCAGTTGGCAGCTTCAGTGCCATGCTTTCAATAATGGAGAGATCAGCTAGGCAGAAGGCATCGAGTAAAGAAAACTGGAATGACATTTAAAAAAAGAAAACCAGTTAGAGCAACAGACAAGCATAGCATCCCATCAAAATCAGCCATGGTCAGAAAGAATGGACGGAGCATTCTACAAGGCAGATCTTGGGTTAAGTCACAAAACAAGTCTTCATAAATGTGGTGTTAATGAAAATGGTCCTGGTAGACTCATATATTTGAATACCTAGTCATCATGGAGTTCAACCATTTGAGAAGAATTAAAAGAAGTAGGAGGCATGGCCTTGTTGGAGGAAGTACGTCACTTTCGTCACTTCCGGGTGAGCTGTGAGGTTCTAAAAGCCCACACTATTCCCAGTTGGTTCTCTTTTCGCCTTGGACTTGCAGATCAGCTGTGAGCTGTCAGCCACTGCTCCTGCACTGTGCCTGCCTGCCTGCTGCCCCTCTCCCTGCCAAGGCGGTTATGGACTCACCCTCTGCAGTTGTGAGCTCCAATAGGCTCTTCTATAAGACGCCTTGGCGGGCATGTCTCTTCACAGCAACGGAAAAGTAACTAAGACAATGAACTTAAAAAGACTGAAATTGCCAGGTGTGGTGGTGCACACTTTAATTCTAGCACTGGGGAGGCAGAGACAGGCTGATCTCTGTGAGTCTGAGGCCAGCCTGGTCTACAGAGTGAGTGCCAGAATAGCTAGGGCTACATAGAGAAACCCTGTCTCAGAGAGAGAGAGAGAGAGAGAGAGAGAGAGAGAGAGAGAGATTGAGATTCCATTGTTTTCTCTGACCACAGCGTTAGAAAAGCGGAAAGTGTACAGCTGTGTGTGAATTACACAGCACACCCTAACCAGCCAATGACTCACAGGACTCACAAAAGAGATCAGAAAGCAAAGATGAATGAACACAACCGTCCTGACTTGGATGTCACCCAAGGCCATGTACTCAAGGTTTGCTAATCAGCGTCTGGTGCAATGGGGAGGTGGCCGAACTTTTAAGAGGTGGGACCTAGTGCGAGGAAGTTAGGTGACTGGAGGTGTACTTTTGGGGGCACTACGGCAACTCCAGCCTCTCTTCTAAGCTTCTAGGCCACACTGAGATGAGCAGGTTTCTCCCTTCACACACCGCCATTACAGCACGTTCCCTTGCTACAGGTTCAAAAGCAACCACGGACTGTGAAAATCCTGAAACCTGGAGCCAGAATTAATCTTTCCTCTTCTTAAATTGAGTTCTCGGGTGTTTTGTCAGAGTGCTGGAAAGCCGAAGCACCGGCACACCGAAACTTATGGGGAATGTATTGAAAGCCAAGAGAGTCGGAGCTGCAGACACATTCATTAGACTAAGAGCACAGATCAGTGGCCTAGCTATACTCTTTTACACGACTGTCAGGGGCTGCAAACACTGGAATCTTGGCCTTTTTTTAAATTTTTAATTATGTATGTACACATGTGCAGCTACCAGAAGAGGCCAGAGCTGTCAGATTGCTCTGCAGCCAGAATATAGGTGGTTTCCAATTCTCTAGCATGGACACTGGGAACTGAACTCAAGTCCTCTCTGCAAGAGGAATAACTGCTGAATCATCTTTCCAGCCCCTTGACTGTACTCCTTAAGGAACTAGAAAAAGAAAACGAAACCCAATGCTTGCTAAAGAGATTAAGTAATACACGTTAGGATGGAGATAAATGAAAACTAGAAAAACAGAAGAGAGGATCAGCAGAACCAAAAGTTATTTCTTTGAACAGAAATTGGAAAAGTTTAACAAACCCTTAGCTAATCAAGAAAGAAAACTAAAATAAGATCAGAAACGGAAAGGGAGATGGTGCCTTCGTGCACATAAAAGCCAGAATTTTGTGATCACCCATCATCAAAATCGACTCAAAAAAAGAAAGAAAGAAAGAAAGAAAGAAAGAAAGAAAGAAAGAAAGAAAGAAACTCTGAATAGACATAACAAAACAAACAAAGTAGGAAGCTGAACTGGTCACCCTCAAAACTCCTAGCAAAGAAAAGCACAGCCTTTGCTGGAGAATTCTGCCAAGCACTGGAAGAATTAGCTTTATTTCTTCTCATCCTCTTCCACAAAATAGAAGAGGAGAAAATGATTCCTAAGTCACTATGGTGCCGACTCCAGACAAGGACACCAGAGGGAAAATACAAAAAACAAACAAACAAACAAAAAACCCAGAGCAACAGTCCTTATGAGCATAGACACAAAATTCCACAAGGGTGCTGGGGAAAAAAATGAGGAGCAAGGTAAACAGACTCTAATTCGTGACTGCATGGTTTGGCTGTGTGTTCAAGTCTCGATTGCAAGCGGCCTAGATTTGAGACGTGGCTGGATGATGAGGTCTCTGACCTGATGGCACTGTTGGGAAGAAGTGGAGCCTGTGTGGAGTAAATAGGCCTACCCCCTCGTCTGTCTCTGCTTCCTGGCTCATGTGAGGTGAGCAGCCCTATTCTCCCACACCCCTGCCACCATGAAGCTCGGCCTTGCCATTGCCCAGCAGTAACAGACCAGGCAGACTGAAGCCCCTGCAACTTTCAGCCTCCCAAATCTTCCGCTTTTTCCCATTGTCCTATCAAGAATGTGTCAGCCATGAAAAGTCTGACTGAGTAGAGTTACCTCAGGAATGCAAGGGTAGCCCAACATAGTATGAACCACCACAGTCCGTGATGGAGGCTAAGGGGGAAAAAACCCCACGTGGGTATCTGTTATAATGCAAACTAGGAACAAAAGGGACTTCCCTCAGCTTGGTAAAGGACATGAGCCAAAGACTCTCAGTCAACAGCACGCTCACAAGCCCCAAAACCCTGAAACTTTCCCGTAAGGTCGCCCACTCTACCACTTCTATTCAACCTTGCACCAAATGTTTTAACCTGACAATTCAGCCGGAAAAAGAAATGTAAAAAACAACCCAAAGGTAAGACTGCCTTTGTAAATGATGGCATAATCCTAAGTACATAAAGTCCGAAAGTCCATGGAGCAATCACTAGATGTGATGAATGGCTTTAGCAAACAGTGGTGTGCACACACCAACTGTGCGTCTGCCCGTGTGAGCCCATGCTAGCAAGGAAGGCTACCTCACAGGTAGAATTCTTAGCAATAGAGAGAACCAAAGCAACGCAAGGTGTGTTCAGGGAACAGTGCAGAACACCCTGAAGAGAATTTAAGGAAACGCAGGTAAGCCGCAAGACACCCCGTGCCCAAGAAGTAAAACAGTTAACATTGCCTAAATGGCAGCATTTCTAGAAGCAATCTATGAGCTGAGGGTAATCCCTGTCAAATCTCAGTGCCTACTTTTACTTTTAATGGAGATGCTGGGTTTGCAAGTGGATAGAGTTGGCTGAAAACTTCCCTAGGAAAACAACAAAGTTGGAGAACGTAAAGTCTCAATTTCAGAACTTACCACAGGTCTTCAGTGTTAACTGGGTGCTGCCAGGACAGGAAAAACCAGCAGAGATCTGGGGACAGTTGGTAGTCTAGAAGGGAACCTCATGCCTGTAGACCGTTGATTTTCAAACACCAAGACAGGTCACCGGGGAAAGAAGGGTGAGGGAGCAGGCTGTGGGATATTTGGCCTTGACCCTGGAAACGCTCAAAAGCTGATGCAAAGCAAGCCCAGGGTGAGAGATTGCCTCACTTCACTAGGAATGCTGTCATTCAAAACCTCGGGACCAGGGTCTGGGGAGATGGCTCAGCCATTAAAATAGCTGCCATGCAAGCAAGAGGCCTGGGGTTCAGCTGCCTAGAACTTACGTAAATGCCTGGTGGGCATGGGGGCCCATCTGTAATTCCAGCCTTAGACGTAGGAGACAGAATGTCCCAGAGCAAGCTGGCATGTCCGACTAGCCACAGAGGCAAGCCAGGGGCTTGACTGAGACCCTGCCTTGGTGAATAAGGTGGAGTGATTGAAGAAGGGTTGAGACACTTCAGGCCTTCATATATCCATACACACACAATCCATACACAGGAAAAGATGGAAAGAGAGAAAAAAATCAGGACCAGCAAGTATAGAGAGAGTGGGCCTTCCCAGCTTGTTGACGGGTAAGTGGTATAATGCAGCCGCTGTAGACCAAAAGCTAGCCAGCTCTTTAAAGTAAACAGAATTGTTCTATAGTTAGCAGTTTAACCCCAGGTATATCCACAGGAGGCCTGAGGATTCTTGTTTACTCAAAGGCTGGTATCACCCAAAATCAAGAAAGAAAGAAAAAGGCCACTATCCACACAAATGCTCATCAGTGCACGGAAGCACAGCTGGGACTGTCCTTCCATGCCACCGGATGTTACTCAACAAGGAAGAGGACTACCATTTATGGCGCCACAAGGCCGAGTCAAAGTCTACTCTGAGTGAAAGAGGCTATTTACAAAAGATACATTATTACCAACTTATGAGACCTTCCCAGAAAAGATGTGAAGCCGGAGACACCCGCAAACATACCAGGTACACCTGGGAGTGCAGATGGGGCTGGCATCTCACAGGAGGGCTCTGTTTAGGGGACAGAATGTTCCACCAACTTAGCTGCAGTCATGGGTGTCCAAATCACCAAGTTGACTTAAAAAAATCATTGAATTGTACACCTACAGTGCCGAAAATATATGTTAAGCAAATCGCTCCTCCAAGAAGTGATTTTAAAAAAAAAATTAAAAAGAGGAAGTGGGTTAGAGAAGGCTTATCCTGTTATTTCTTCTCAGAAGACCCCTGGGCAGAAGAGCAGAGTGACCACTTTCTCTCCTTGGCCAGCTCTGCTATTTGGAGTGCTGGGAAGGTGTGTGAGAGCCTCAGAGATCTCTCCAGGGCTAACAGCTACACTTTGATGACTTTTAACAGAGCAGGAGGGATCCTCCCCTGAACACAATTCTACTTCAGAGGCCACTGCTCATTCACTCAGCTGGACACAACCAGCTCGCGACCATCCACTTAAGTACCAGCAGACTAAAAAGCCCTGGCTGTATCTCCCACCCACCCATGTCACGTCTGGAGCTCTGCTCCCCTGCCTTGAGTCAGTATCGTAATGTATTGCTAGGCTGGCCTTGAACCTGCTGTCCTGCGTCAGCATCCTGAGCACTGAGATCGCTACCCTGGACCACTCCTTCACAGTTGTAAACCAAATCGAGCTGCTTCTCTGCAAGCTTGACAGGAATTCTCATTTCCATCCTCACCAAATCTGCCTTCTCCCCAGCTGCACTGGCAAGGAACCCAGAGGTGAGTGTCCCCTGTGGCTCTGACCCTCCACTCTCTGTATTCTTTCCCATCCTACCGCCTCTGTACTTGTACATCCTGCCTTATATGATGCCCTCAGGATGTCGGTCTGTCTGTCTGCTCTACTAGAAACGGGCTCCACAAAGGCTGTTATTGGTACATCTTTCCGTGGAATTTCCTCAGGACATACCCAAGGGCCCAGTTGATAAGGAAGAAGGGAGGGAAGGTGTGGGCTGGCTGAGTTGACAGAGGAGTGAATGAGTGGGCGGGTGGTGGAGAGAGGGTGGAGCTCTGACTGCCTCCTGCCCACCCACGCTCAGAAGTAGTTCAGTGAGTTGGACGGAGGTGGCTGTAGAGTTCAAACCTTAGCTCTCCACTCCCTGGGTTGTGACCTTGGGCAAGTTCCTTGACTTCCTTGACACAAGGAAAGTGAAAATTCGGAAGGCAAGGCCACTTTCAGGGTTCAGCCCTCCACATGGGGGGTAGGGAGCGCGTCCCTGACAGTGCACAGCTGCACAGTTCAGCTCACTGACAGCAGGGTCCTACAGATAGTAACTCCTCTGCTATCCTGCCTGTGAGTTCGTTCAAACTCCGGGCTAAGACCTCGGAAGAGTCACTGTGAAGATCAAGAAAGGAGAAAAAGAAAATCAGAGAAAGGAAAAAGAAAGGCTAGCTTCCCCCAGAAACTCTCTCTCCAGACATGAGGTCCTGGGCTCAGGGAAGCCTAGAGCTGACACCAACCATGGGGGACCCTGTAGGAAAGTCCTCAAACACAGCTGTGGAAAGGAAAACTCTAGACAGACACAAAAAGTGGAATGCTCTTTCTTAACCTCTCAGTCATGTGGTCTACTGTCGGTCCCTTCACAGACACTGGTCAGTGTGAAAGTGGTGGTGTGTCTGAGCCAATCAGGGCCATGGAGGCAGCTCAAAGTAGTCCCCACCCCTCCTTGCAAATGGCTATCTGGATGCACTCCTTTTAGGTTCCAATAAACTAGGTTCAAATACTGGTTCCCATGCCTCATAGGCTGGTGGGGCGGGGGGGGGGGGACTGGTTTCCTCTCCTGTGTTGTGGAATATTAGTTAAAGGTGTGATACATTCCTTTATGCTGTGGATCATTTGTTTAATGATGCAAAGATGTGTTGCATTCTTTTATGTTGCATTTGTTTAACTCTGTGAAGCTGTGTTACTTTGTCTGTCTAAAACACCTGATTGATTTAATAAAGAGCTGAACGACCAATAGCTAGGCAGAAGAAAGGATAGGAGGGGCTGGCATGCAGAGAGAATAAAAAGAAGAAGGCGAGAGAAGGAGGAAAGAGGCAGGGGTCAGCCACCCAGCAACACGGCCAGCCAGAGCATAAGAAATAAAGAAAGGTATATAGAATAGAGAATGGTAAAAGCCCAGAGGCAAAACATAGACAGGATAATTTAAGTTAAGAAAAGCTGACAAGAAATATACCAAGCTAGGGCTGGGTATTCATAAGTAAGAATAAGTCTCCATATGGTTACTTGGGAGCAGGTTCCCCAAAAAGTAAAAAACAACAACAACAACAACAACAAAAAGCACTTCTGAGCCACCATCTCTTCATCTGTGAAATGGGAGCAGGCCTGTTGACCAAGGTCTGGGAGGAACTGGTGGCTCCGTTTGGCTCTCCCTCTGTGGGGCTGCTGGGTCGGAGCTGCCTGACTTCTGTCTTCTGAATTCCCAAATGTTTACTCATTGCCCCTCTTCTCCTGAACTTCCCGTTTGCTTGGAGACAAGAAAACAGTCTGAGGAATTTTTCTATTCCACCAGTCAGAGAAGGCTGCTAGCCACATACCAGCTTCATTGTACCTCAAGAAATGGTGAGATCAGAGTCCCCACGCTTTACCGGTTGCCAGGAGCTCACCTGTGCTTTCTCTCAGGGGAGAGGACCCTGGGGCTCAGAGAGGGAAGGTCTCTCCTGTGGGTCCCCAGCTGGGAGATGCATAGCCCCTGCTGGAGACTGGGGGGCTCAGGAGGGGAAAGGCACTGAAGACATGCCATCTCTAGACGCACAAAGTGAGAGATCTGATCATTGACGCAACTCCTGGGCCTGGCCCTCTCTCTCCTTGCTGGTCATGGAGGAGCGCTTATCATGCATGTAATGCTTAAACTGTTTTGAAACACAGACAAATCTTGTTTCTCATGTGTATGTGAATATCTTGAGGGGATCGATGCTGCCGGTGGGTGAGAACTTAGGAGCTGCCTCGAGAGTGACCGTAGGCAGGGCACTGGGTTCAGGTCAGCATCCCTTTCATTGGTGGAGTGTTGGACAAGTCATTTCCCTACAAAGGCCGACTAAGCACTGGCCTGCTGGGTACAAGTGTGGGCACTGAGTGAGGACCAGCGTGTCAGTCTGCCCAGGACAGATATCTTATAAACCAGCTTGTAAGTTCTGAAGAGATGAGAGGATTTGGAGGCAAGTCTCAGGGGATGCTAAGAGCCGCTGTTAAGTTAGGGGAGACACCCTGAACTGGAAAGGGAAGAGGCTGAGGCAGGAGGTTGTCTAGGGTTTCACAGGAATGGTACCTCAGCAGGGCAGGACCAGAAAAATGTATGGAAATCCCACTACCTTGAATTGACTTGAACTTTCAATAATAAAGTCCTTTTTCCTGAAAAAGAAAAGAAAATTAAAGCCGGGCAGTGGTGGCGCACGCCTTTAATCCCAGCACTCGGGAGGCAGAGGCAGGTGGATCTCTGTGAGTTCGAGGCCAACCTGGTCTACAAGAGCTAGTTCCAGGACAGGCTCCAAAGTTACAGAGAAACCCTGTATCAAAAAAATCAAAAAAAAAAAAAGAAAAAGAAAAAGAAAGAAAATTAAAAAGATTTTTTTTCTATTTCTTTCTTGAATTCTCAGCTCTGTGTGGCTGCCCTGTCCTCCTGGCTGGGTATCCACACTTGACAACTGGGCACAACAAGACTCTCAGGTCTCTCTCCTTCAGAGCAGCAGGGAGAGTCCTCCTTCCTACAGTGCTGAGGCAGGGGAGTAGTGCTTAATGTAGAAAGTCTGGGTCGTGCTGAGGGGGCAGCAAGGAACCGAAAAAATGGACCATTTATCCACCTGCAGGAGAAAGGTCATGAGTGGGTGTCCACCTTCTGTCTCTCCTGTCTGAGCTGAAGGGCTCAACGTGGATACCGAGGACCTTCTCACACCTGCGGTCAGTTTCTACATCCGTGAGAAGTGGGGAGTCCCACTTCACTGCCTGTCTCATGGGACAAGACTGTGAGGTCTGTGGGATGACGTCATCTGCCTGCGAGATGTCACCCCGTAGGCCCCAAATGTCTTGCTGAAGGGTAACCTTTGGGAAGCCGTGGGCGCCTGCTTACAGGCGTCTTAGTTTTCTCGCCCCTTCTGGAGGACCTGGCTGGGCTGGGCGGGCACTGCTTACCACATCCTCCTGATCCCCACCCCTTGCCTAGCCTCAGACAGACACCACAGCCTCTGCTGGTGACTCTGTGCATCAGGCGAGCACAGCTGTCTGCCCACTTCTCCTGTGTGTGCCTGACAGCTGCTTGCCTGTCTGACTGCAGGTCTGTCCATCCCTGGGGCGGCCAACTGGCCCCAGCCCCGGCTGTGCCCTGTCTTTGGCTGGCTGCCCCAGCTCTGCTGACGCCCTCTTTGTAAGCCCTGTCTAAATGCCCAGCTAGCCCTCAGCCCCAGGACTGTCTCAGTGGTGACTCCTTTAGATTCTGGACTTGCACCGGACTGGACCCCTGCCCACCTTCTTAAACCCACACCAACCACCATCACTCTGAGTCCCTCTGTGACTCCCATCCCCAGGAGGCCACCTGGTTGCCCCAGCCTGAGGAATGGCTTTCTGAGGAGGACCTTGAAGAAGCAGGTAAGTAGACTGTAGCCCTGTTTCTCCCTGAGCCGACGGTTCTCAGGCTTTTGCGTCGCACCGTGGTGGGACTCTGAGCTGTCCTGTGCCTGTGTCACAGCTGGGGCACAGAGGCAGAGAAGATTATATGCAATTAAACTTGGCAGAGTCAAAGATGGGGTCCCTTGTTCAGCTGGCTTAGAATGTCTGCGGGCTTTAGTGTGTGTGCTTGCAGGATGTTGGAGGGTTGTGGAAGCAGGGGCATGGCTAACATGATCTCTTGCCTGAGCAAACTGCCTGCAAGAAGTGGTGGGGAGAAGAAAGTGAGGTCTGGATGGTAGCTAGTCTGCCGAAAGTGGGTCGTAGGAAGGAGCATTGGGAAGCTTCCATGGGGGCTGTTTTGTTGGGAGGGCATCAGAGATGACCAGCCACTGTGGTTTATTACTTAAACTCCATTTAACCCTTTCCAGGTGGGTGGGCTGCCTACTTCACAGATACGGAGACCTGGCTCCACAGGGGAAGTATGACTTTCCTTATGGGACTCGCCAGGATATGGCAAGGTGGGCAGTCCAACCAGGTGCTGCCTTCCAAATCCAGGGCATGGGTCACATGGTAACAGACAACACTTCTTACATGGGGAGGAGAGAGGAGTCTGGAGGTTGTTGGAGGCCTAGCCTGGAAGGATGGAGAAGGAGAAGGCAGAAGGGTTGAGTGGAGAAGCCATAGGAGATAATGTCTGTACTTAGGACTTGCCAAAGGGACCACAGCAGGTCACAGAGGCATGGGAGTGTCACAGGCAGCTCCTCAGAGAATACCTATGCTCTCCGAGGCAGCCTGGGTGTGAGAGCACATGTTAGGCTTTCTAAGTCTCACTGGAGAACCTGGGCAAGTCTCGCTGCTTCTTCCAGCCTTCTGGGTCCTTGTTTGATGCATCTGTGAAATGGGGAGCAAGTGCCTCTATCTCTGTGAGGCTGTTTAAGACTCCAGGACGTCAGTGTCAAGACTATGCCTTCAGGCGTTCCCACTCCCAGGCACCTTGACCTATGGAGGAGGAGGACTAGATGCTGGGAGCTACAGAGAGTGCAGGAAAGGCTAGAACAGCCTTATCTACAGAGTTGTAGGCACTTAGGGACCTCCCAGAATCCTCAGAGCCCAAGTGAGGCCAGTGGTCCCACAAAGTCCAGTGTGTAGATGGTAATGCTGGGCTCCTTGGGGACATACCTGTCCTTGGGTTAAGAGTGTTGGGGAGAGTCAGAACAGAAATTGGAACCCGGCCTATATGGTGGATGACACCCCTTGGGAAGACTCACAGCCTGGAACACCTCCTCAGGTCCTTCCTCAGAGGGCACATGGCCATGTGATCACCACAGTGGGGTGCTCTCTGCAATAGCCCTGCCCTAGAGCTGTGGTCTGGTCCTCACTGGGCCTCACAGAGAGAATGATAGAACCCCTGCCTGCCGGGCAGGGGAGATTGGTCCCTCGTCCAAGGCTTCCAACGTGCCCATCTCTAGAGGCCACTTCAGGCTTCTTTGGCCTGAGAGAGGGAGATGAGAGTTGGCACCATAAGGGGCGTCTGGCACTGGAAGGTAGGTGGCTGCTGGTAAGGAGAACAGCGTGGAAAAATGGATGAGAGGCAGGCAGGCTGTGTGCTCGGAGGAGGGCTTTCCTTACTGTCCCAGGACCAAGCAGCACCACACAGCCATGAGAAGGAGGGGCGTGCTTTCTCCCAAAGCCAGGCTCTGTGCATGGCAGGGAGGAGGGCAGCCATAGCCAGTCAGTGCCCTCGACAGGGGAAGGCCTGAAGGGACTCACAGCCGGCCAGCTGGAGATAGCATCTGGTTTTCTTTAATTACTAGGTGTCCTCCTTGTTGCCGCTAACAACAAGGGAAGGTTCTTTCTCTGTGCCACCCAGTCTGGTTCAAATTTGTGATTCTCCCGTCTCAGCCTCCTGAGGGCTGGCATTACAGGTGTGTGCCACCCACTGTACCACAGGGCTCTGTGGTGCTTCAGCACCTGCTAAAGAGAAAACTGAGACTGGGAAAGTTAAGGTGGTTTTCAAGGACCACCCAGGGAGCCCCTAGAGGGGCTTTGTCCCATGGAGGTGGGACAAAGGCTCCCCCAAGGAAGGTGTTCTCACCCTGGCCGCCTTTCCTTCAAATGCTGGTCCAGGGCCCCAGAAACATGAAGTGGGGGGAGCTGGGAGAGGCCCCACCCACAGCCCACAGCTTGCAGGTGTCACCCCCTCCCCCACCACTCTGGCCCAGGACGAAGGGACTTTTCGTGGCGACTCAAACAGAAGCGCTGAGTAAACTTGGAACTTCTGAAACAACCTGAGAATATTCCCTGGCCGGGGCCCCTGAAGGACATCTGTACCAGGGCCTCAGCCTGCTGCTGTCCCTGCGGTCCCCAGGGAGGGTCAAAACATAGAACTGTCCCGGGAGGAGGGGCAAATGCACGTCCTGGCTCCCCCTCATGCCTCAACCTTCTTCACTGTGTGGCCGCAGATAGAGCTCTGAGCCTCTCTGGGCCTTCGCTCCTTGATCCGCTAAGTAAGTTTGGTGTGAGGACCAAGACTGAAGCCTCCCAATTCTGTCCTGTGCGGATTAAAGGCTCAGGCCTCCATCAAGCCAGGGTGGCCTGTGGAGAACGGCGGGGCTGATGCTGTCTCGGCCCAGTTCTCTGCTGGAGCTTCAAGCAGTCATGCTTCAGACCAGCCCCTGTCTGTGAGCCGCAGAGAGAGGAGGGACCCCGGAGCAAGGCTGCAAGAATACTCGATTTTGCTCAGGTTGTCCAGGCTGGAGGAGGTTCTGGCGCATGGAGCCACACAGCCACTGGGGTGGGTAGGGGCAGGTCCTTCCTCATGGCCAGCTGCCACCCACCAAGCCTGATGGCCTCAGCTGTAACACAACCCACCATGCTGGGAAAGACAGGCACGGGTAAACACAGCTGCAGCGTGCCTACTTCCTTGCTTCTTGCTTGAAGCACAACTGCTGAGCCTGGTCTACAGATGTACAGAGCTGAGATCAGACAAAGCAAAAGAAGGTGGCTGAAGACCCAAGCAAGGGGGTCAGAGTTCTCTTCTGGTCCAGGCCTGCTAGTCTCATTCATCCACCTGGAAACTCTGTTGAACGGAGCCTGTGGTGTGCCATCTCTGAATATCCTCGGTCGTGTCTAATCTGAGGACAATCTTCTCTATCCGACTTTAGGAGCCAGGATTGCTGCCCAGGGCGTGTGCGTGTGACGGGCGGGGGGAGGGTACTTCCTGGGGATAATGACAAAGCTGATGGGAAAACTGGGTCTCCCGGGACTGCTCAGTGGCTGTTCCATCGCGTGGCCCCCATTCATCCGTTCACTCATTATCGATGCGTTCTGCACCCTATTCTGCCCACGGGGGATGTTGTGGTGAAGAAAGCTGGTGATTTGCCAACCTCTGGGACCTGATGTGTCCAGACAATGATGGGTCTTAAAGACAAGATGGAGGCAGTCACCGTTCTGATATTACGACAGCTATGAAGAGGGCCAGAGTGGACCCACTTCCAAGGAAGCAGGCAGTCTCTTTGGAGGGCGACCCTGAAGTTGAAATCTGGGGGTGAGGCTACAAAGAAGCCGGGAGGGGTGGGGGATGGAGTTTTAGCAGAGCAATTACATGTGCAAAGGTCCGGAGATAGGGGATATTGGAGCACTGATGTTCCTACCCTACAGAAATGCAGAGGCTTTCAGTGTCTCAGCTCACTGAATTTAAGAAACAAGAACCCAAGAGAGTCAATTTAACATTGGAGTGCACAGGCTGCATGGTTCTTCCCCAAAGAAAGGGACCCCTGTCATTTAGCCCTCTGTGCAACTTGTGTGTGCACCTGCTGTGTGTGAGGCAGGGCTTAGCCACAGGGGGCTCGGCAGGAACCAAGCCCATGTGGTTTCTGCTGGGTTGTTGCTTAGAAGGTGAATGGAAACGGTGTGGTGGGGGAACAGAACCCAGAGGAAGAGGTGACTCACTCTCTTTGGAGAGATCAAAGAAGACAGCCATGACATTTGAACTTAGCTTTGAAGACCCAGTAGGAGGCTGACAGTCAGGGAGCACAGAAAGTTCCAATGACTGAAAGTTCCAGGTGTGAAGGGTGAAAGCCGGGCGAAGGCGACTTATGAGTGAGATCCTGGCAATCTGGTGTGCTTGGAGCCCAGAGCAAGCCATGAAGGGGTAGTGCGTGTGTGCGTGCGCGTGCGTGCGTGCGTGCGTGTGTGTGTGTGTGTGTGTGTGTGTGTGCTAGGCTTTTCTCTGCAGGTCTAGGTGGGACTGTGGAATGATGTGGAGGGAGCACGGGTTGGAGGACATAGCCAGAGACTGGGGACAGCAGCAGACAGGTGGGACAGTCCGTGCCTGGAGGAGCCAGAGGTCCCCCCTCTGGTTCCCCCTTGGGAAGTCCCTAAACAGACACACTTCTCCTTCTGGTGACCTGCTGGCTCTTGCGCATGGCTCTTCTGGGGAGTCCCTCTGCGCCTGCCCCATGGCTCCTCTGTCAGGGTAGGGATGGGACATTTTACTTTCAGAATATTTTCACCTTTCACTTTCAAGCCTGTTGCTCCCACCTCGTTTATCATGAGCTGAACACAGCCTGAAATGGATCCAGTCGATTCCATTCCTTGACCGTTAGTGGGAACAGGGCAGGGAAACCAAGAACTCAGAGTCTTCCAGTTCAGGGGAGGTGAGATGTGTGCCGTGAATGCACAGGTCTGGTTAGGTCACATGGGGACTTTGCTTCTTGGCACAGAACCTTGAAGTGAAGGCGCTGGGACCCACGTGGCAGGTTGCCAAGGCAGTCCCATCAGTTCATACCTTCACTCAGTGTAGACTCTGAGGATGCAGAGAAACCATGACAAGGACTGACTGTGGGTTCTTCCCCCGGCGCTCGGAATTCTTTTCTGTTTTGTGTATCAGGTAAACCGAGCAGTGCACACACGTGTGGAGGTCAGAGGTCATTGCTGAGTTCCTTTCTCCATTGCTGTCCATTTTGTTGGTTGAGACGGGGGTCTCTCACTGAACCTGCACTCACCATTTTGGCTAGGCTGGCTGTCAGCCAGCTTTATGGCTCCACCTGTCTCTGCCTCTCAACACTGTGGCCGCAGATACATGGAGCCATCCCTGACTCTTTCTTTTTTTAAAAAATATTTATTTATTTATTTATTTATTTATTTATTTATTATGTATACGATATTCTGTCTGTGTGTCTGCCTGCAGGCCAGAAGAGGGCACCAGACCTCATTTCAGATGGTTGTGAGCCACCATGTGGTTGCTGGGAATTGAACTCAGGACCTTCGGAAGAGCAGGCAATGCTCTTAACCACTGAGCCATCTCTCCAGCCCCATCCCTGACTCTTGAATGGGTGCTGGGGATCTGAGCTTGGGTCCTCGTACTCATTCAGCAGGCACTTTGCTCAATGAGCCCCTTCATCGCCCCACTAGCTGAACAGCTTTTCTTAATGTTCATGAAATCCAGCTTATCACTCTTCTTTTCTCTTTTAATCCTGAGCTAGAAGTGTGTTTAGGAAGTTGGACTGGCACCAAGGTCATTAGAACTCAACTCCCAAATCAATACACAGAGATGACTTCTTACTTATGAATGCCCGGCCTTAGCTTGCCTTGCTTCTAGCCAGCTTTTCTAACTTAAATTATCCCGTTTCTCTTTAACTATATTTTGCCTCTGGGTTTTTAACTTTTCTTTATTCTATATATTTTTCTTCCCTTCTTACTCCATGGTTAGATGTGAACCTGGGGGCTGATCCCCAACACCTTTCTCTCCTTCTTTTCTCACCTCTCTCTCTTCTTTTGAGCCTAGACTTCTCCTCCTATTTATTCTCTCTGCCTGGCAGCCCCGCCTATCCCTCTCCTGTCTCATTATTGGCCATTCATCTCTTTATTAGACAATCATGTGTTTTAGACAGGCAAAATAACACAGTTTCACAGAGTTAAACAAATGCAACATAAAAGAACACAACACATCTTTGCATGATTAAACAAATATTCCACAGTATAAATAAAAGTAACAAATCTTAAACTAATAATCCACAACAGAACATCATTCCACTTTCTTCTGGGTCATTTATTATTTTGCTTTCACATTCGGCATACAGCATGTCTGGAACTGGCTTTTATTTCCTGACAGTACTGGGTGATTGAAACTAGGGCCTTGTGCACGCCAGGAGAGCACTCGGTTCTTGAGCTATGGCCCCAGCCCCAGGAATTGACTTTTATGCTCTGTGTGAAGTAGGGGTCAAGGGTTGTTTTTATCTGCATGATTATTCAACTAATATGCCGTCTTTGTTGTTGTTTTGATCACTTTTATTTGTTTGTCTTTTTGAGACAGAACCTCTTTATGTAACTCTGGCTGCCCTGGAGCTTGCTACATAGACCAGGCTGGCCTGGAATTCACGGAGACTCTCCTGCCTCTGCCTCCCTGGTACTGGGATTAAAAACATGTGCCATAGAGCCTGGCTTTGCTGTTCTTTTGAGATGGCAGTCTCTCTATTTTGCTCAAGCTAACCTAAAACTTTCCATTCGTTTTAAATGCCAGGCCTCCTCCACCCAAATGCGATAGCAATTTTGTCGGCAGTCCAGCGGCTACAAGCCAGTTCATTTGCAGTCCTCCTTCTTTCTCATTGAACAGTTTGGTCTCTTGGCAGTGACTCCGTATCTTCACCTCTCCATCAACTTCAGTTTCCTTTAAATGACTCTACTAATGTTGGAATAATCTTATCAGTTTCCCCAGGGAGCCCTGCTAGAGATTGTACGTATGCTGAGACTTCCTCAAAACGTCTCTGTCCATGAGCACAGTCTGTCCAGCCCCTATTTCTCACTCCTCTCATTCATCTTAGCAATTCTGACATCGCTTGAGCTGTTCTTGACTGGCTACCTCTTTGTTGTTAACATTAAGTTACACCGTTTTACTTATTTACTTGAGGGGGTGTGGCACGGCATGCGTGCGGAGGACAGAGGGCAACTTGAGAGTCAATTCTCCCCTTCTGTCTTGTGGGTCTGTCTTAGTTAGGGGTTCTAGCTGTGAAAAACACAGGTAACTGTTGGGGGAGGGGTTTACTTCATCTCACAGCCTGTAGTTCCTCATCCAGGGAAGTCAAGGGCAAGAACTCAAGGCAGGAACCTGAAAGCAGGAACCGAAGCGGAGGCCGTGGAGGGGTGCTGCTTACTGGCTTGCTCCATCTATCAGCTGCTGCTGTCCTTGGTAGTCATCCCCTGGTCCTGCCATCTCTTAAAACGCTGGGGTCTCCACAGCAGCTGGGCTGCACTTTCACCGATAGTCTCTTCTGAGCTCTCCTCAGGGGCTCTGATCCTGCCACAGGGGGCCAAGCCTCAACTTCTCTCTGTGACCCCTTCAAGTCTTCAAATCCAGTATCGTCTGGAGAAGTCTTACACATTACCAAGTTCCGGTGCCAGCCTGAGGTTCTGCCTTGGGGGCCTCTGGAGCACAGCTTCCTGTGCCGACTCTGAGGAAACATCTCCTAGAAGATTTCCCTCAGTGATGCTGGTATCTTCTTAATCACAGCCAGTTTTTCAGCCCCAGTGGACCAGAACCACAGATTCTTAATTCATACTACCAAAAGGCCTCAGCCGGCTCTTTCACAGGCCTCCAATGTCTGTACTGCTCTCAGAATGATCTTCCATGTTCCTTTGACTCCTTAGTTCTGGGCACTCATTGACTTTTCCAGCCCAAAGTTCCAAGGTCTTTCTACAAACCTCCCCCCAAAATACAGTCAGGTCCCATCACAGCAGCACCCTGTAACCCGGTACCAATCTCTACCTTATATGGGGGTTTCTATTACTGGGATAAAACATCATGGCCAAAAACAACTTGGGGAGGAAAGGTTTTATTTCAGCTTCTGCACCTCAGGTCACACTCCCAAACTGAGGGAAGCCAGAGCAGGAGCTCATCAGAAGCCGTGAAAGACTACTGCTTACCGGCTTGATCTCCCGGACTGTTCAGTCTGTTTCCTCCTACCACCCAGGACCAGCTGCCCAGGAGTGAGGCCTCCCTGTGGCCTGGGCCTACCCACAGCAACTGTCTGTCAAGAAAATGCCCTACAGACTTGCCTACCGGTGATCAGAATGGAGCCTTTTTCTTAACTGAGGTAATTGAGATTCTAGTCAGATAAAATTAGTGCTGAGTTGACAATGACAACAAGCAAACAACCAAACATCCCAAACAAAAACAGCACGGGATCTCGGGCATCAAATTCAAATTGTCTGGCTTGGCAGCAAACATCCACTGGCCTGAAATGATGTAATTTTAAAATTTCACATTTGACCTTTGTATATGAAAATAGACATTTACCCAGGTGGTAGTGGCGGCATACACCTTGAATTCCAGCACTCAGAAGGCAGAGGCAGGCGGATCTCTGTGAGTTTGGAGCCTGTTTGGTCTACAAAACAAATTTCAGGACAGCCAGGCTACACAGAGAAACCCTGTCAGGAAAATAACAAACCAAGGACAAAAAGAAAGAAAGAAAGAAAGAAAGAAAGAAAGAAAGAAAGAAAGAAAGAAAGAAAGAAAGAAAGAAAGAAAGAAAATAGACTGTGTACATTTCATCACCCAGTTACCGCATTTCTCAGGCTGAAGGAAGAAATAGCCGACTGTAAACATAGCTCACCACTTCACTGACCACTGGATCAAGTCAGACCTCTCCCATCCTCCCTCCTCCTCCTTCGTTCCTCCCCCTCCCTCCCTTCCCATCTATCTTTTCTTTTTCTCCTTCAAATGGTAAATGGAGTCTCATTGTGGTTACAGGCTGACCTGAGAGCTGGGAATGTATGCCAGGAGGGGGTCTCTCTCTCTCTCTCTCTCTCTCTCTCTCTCTCTCTCTCTCTCTCCTCTCTCTCTCCATGTTATCTCATTCTGTAACCCTTCAGACTGACCTGAAATACTGCTTCAGACTCCTCAAGGCTGGGTTACAGGTGTGAGTCTGCTTAGCTTGCCTTTCATGATGTTTTTGGTTTCTGCATTTGACAATCTCATACAGCAAGGTGTGGTGCCGAGCAGTGTCCTAGACTTGGGGTTCAGTATGCATATGTGTGCACGTGCACATGTATGTGCATGCGTGTGTGTGCATGTGTGTACATGTACACTCGAGCACTTGTGGAGGCCAGAGGTCACCCTTGGTATCTTCTTCAATGGCTCTCACCTTCCATTTTTAGACACTGAACAAGGAAGTCATGATCAGCTAGACTGGCTGGTCTGTGGGCTCCAGGGATCCTCCTGTCTCAGCACCCCCAGCATGGTATTACTCATGTGCTCACCCAGCTTTTGCATGGGTGTGGGCATGCAAATGAAGTTCCCAGATTTGGACAGCAGGCACTTCACGGAATGAGCTGCCTACCGCCCCTTTACTGTCACCATGTTAGAGTGGAGAGCACAGTGCTGTTCTAGACTTGACAGTGCCAAGTGGCAGAGTGCGAGCCCTCCTCCCTCTTGCTTGAAAGAACATTCTAGAGCGTTCAAACAACAGTGCCCCACCTCTCCTTTCCAGTCTGCTCACTGTTTCTGAGATGGAGTGGAGCCCGGCCGCATTTGTCTTTCTGTGACTGGTTTATTTCACTTCTTAGTTTCGCCCACATTGCAACACATGGCAGCAGTCCCTTCCCTTTTAGAGGCTGCGTCTAGTCCATTGTATGCTTAGAGCATATTTTGTCTGTGGATGGACTACGATTGCTTACACATGTCATTTATTGTAAATATTGGGGCAGTAAACAGGAGTGTGAAAACACATGACTGGAATGCCACTTTAAATTATTTTGAATACATACCTGCTACTTCTAGTTAATTAAATTTTTTCATCATTGTACAGCCCTACCAAACATGCAGAAAAGTTGATTCCTGCACACCTTCACCCATACTTTTATTTAATTATTTTATTTTGAGAGATTTGTCGCTGTGTCTGGTGTCAGACAATGCCTTGCTGGACTTTGATGTTTATAGCCCCAGAGTGATATTGAGATGTTCTCCGTATGCTTGCTGGCCTTTGGGAACTCCTTTGGAGAAATGGCCCTCATGCATTTTAGCATGAGGCTGTTACTGAGTTGCAGCTTTCTTTTATGTGTCTTCTGGGTCCTAAGGCCTTGCCTGACATCTGATTTGGGGGAGAATTCCTCTCTAGCTGCTTTAAGTTTGTGTTTGCTCTGGTGGCTGGGGTTCTATCCTGGGACATTTGTAGTTTTAGGCTTCCGACCATCTTGTGTTCATTTCTACATGTGGTAAGACAGGCGATCAACTTCACCGACTCCTCTGGATGAGCCTCTTCCCCAGCCATTTCTTTTATTTTCATGTCTGTTTGTCCCAGGCTGGCCTCAGACTTCCTACGTGCAGCTTAGGATGACTTGCAACTCCCAAGGCTCCTGTCTCTACCTCCAGATGCTGGGGTTACACGCATAAGCACTGTTTCTTGAAGCCCTGTGCTTTCACCCTTGTGGTTCTGGTGACCTTGTAGAAAACATGTTTAATCATTGAATGTAGACTTATTTAGGGGCTCTCTATTCTTTGCCATTGCACTCTGCCTGTATTTAACCCAGTACCAATTATAACTGTGGTTTAAAATTTTTTAAAAAGATTTATTTATTTTTATTTTATGCGTATGGGTGTTTTGCCTGCATGTATGTAGGTGCATGTGACTACAGTGTCCATGGAGTCCATGGGGCATAGGCTCCCATGTGACTAGAGTTACAGATGGTTGTGAGACGCCATGTGGGTACTGGGAACCTAACCCAGGTCCTGTGGAAAAGCAGTCAGTACTTATAACCTCTGAGCCATCTCTTCAGTCCATTGATCACTGTAATTGTAAAATATGTTTTTAAACCAAGAAAGCCTCCAACTTTGCTTTTCCATCTCTGGATTGTTTTTGGCTACTCAAGATCCTTCACGATTCCATATGAATTCTATGATGGGTTTTTCTATTTCTAAAAAAAACAAAGCACTATTAGTGTTTTGGTAGAAATTATTTAACTTTGTAGTTACTCTCAGCAATATTGACATCTTAACAATATTGCCTTTCATCCCATAAAGTGATATCTTTTTATTTATTTTGGTCTTGTAAACATAGGTTTCTGTCCCACCTGGTTCCACAGTCATTCAGTCCCAAAGAAACACACAGAGGCACATATTAATTATAAACTGTTTGGCCTATTAGCTCATGCTTACTACTAACTAGCTCTTACAACTTAAATTAACCCATAACTCTTGTCTATGTTTAGCCATGTGGCTTGGTACCTTTTCTCAGTGCAGCGTTCTTATCTTGCTTCCTCTGCGTCTGGTTGGTGATTGTGTCTCTTCTTCCTAGAATTCTCCTAGTCTGGTTGCCCTGCCTATATTTCATGCTTAGCTACTGGCCAATCAGCATTTTATTAAACCAATACAAGTGACAAATCTTTACAGTGTACAAGAGCATCTCCCCCTGCAGTGTCTTTCTTAATTTCTTTCAATAACGTGCTATTGGGCTGGAGAGATGGCTCAGCAGTTAAGAGCACTGATTGTTTATCCAGATGTCCTGAGTTCAATTCCCAGCAGCCACATGATGGCTCACAACCATCTGTAATGAGATCTGGTGCCCTCTTCTGGCCTGCAGGCAGAATGCAGATGGAACACTGTACACATAATAAATATTAAAAAATAATGTATTACAGTTCTCCAAGTAAAGTTGTTTTATTATTTTTGATGCCATTATAAATGGGTTTGATTGATTTCTTTAATTTTCATTATTTTTAATTGTTTATAGGCTTGTGTCTGCATGTGGAGATAAACATGTGCATGCAGGTGCCTGAGGAGGCCAGAGGCATTGGATCCCTGGAGCTTTAGGTACAGGACCTTGTGAGCCACCTGATGTGGGTGCTGGGGATGTAAGGTGCTCTGGGAAGCATCAAACGCCCTTAGCCACTGAGCCATCCCTCCAGCCCCTTAATTTCTCTTTTGATTATTGTTTGTGTATAGAAAAATGCAACTAATATTTATGTCTTGATTTTGTATTCTTCAGCCTTGCTGGATTCCTATATTCAATGTAACTTTTTCAGTGTGAGCTCTTAGTATTTCTATATATAAGGTCACGTTATCTTCAAATAGAGATGATTTTCCTCTTTCTTTTTAAGTGCCCTTCATTTCTTTTTCCTTCTTAATTGTTCTGGCTAAGACTTCCAGTTGAACAGAAGGGGCAAGAGTGAGTCCTTCCTATTTCTGATCTCAGAGTGAGTTGGGTTCTGTTTGTTTGTTTTACTGTGTACTTTCATATATGCCTTACCATGTTGAAATGACTGCTGTTTGTTTGTGGCATGTTTCAGACTTTTCTAGGTACTCAGAATCTTGGTTGTCCTGGAACTCATTCTGTAGACCTCCAGGCTGGCCTCAAACTCATAGAGATCCACCTGCCTCTGCCTCCTGAGTGCTTGGATTAAAGGTGTGTGCCACCACTGCCTGGCAGGCACTGAGTGTTTTGATCTTCATGAGATTTTTGTTGTTGCTGCCTTGCTGTGTTGGATAGAACCATTATCATAATAGATACTTGTGGGTCTTTTCCCTATACTTAGGAGGAACATGTCTAATATTTGATGTGGGCATGTGGGTACAGTTTTGTAATCTCAGCATTGAAGAGGCTGAGGAAGAAGGATGAGGAGCTTGTGGCCATCTTTGGAACAGAGAAAGATTCTGACTCGCTTAACAAAACAAATATATATATTGAATAATTTGGCCATTAAGGACACTGTATACTGTGCATACTGTCCCTGTGTGTATCCTTATTAGAGTCAAGTTTCTCTGTAGCTTTGGAGCCTGTCCTGGAACTCACTCTGTAGACCAGGCTGGCCTCTGCCTCCTGAGTGCTGGGATTAAAGGCATGCGTCACTACCTCCCGACTTTTGACAAGTTTTCAAAACCATGAATGGATATCTCAATTCACTAAATATGTTTTCTGAACCTACTGAATAGTCAGATGAAATTTTACTTTCTTTCGTAAATGGAATAAAATAGATGGTCAAACGTACCTTCCATATGGATCTAAATGACATGAAAAAGTATTAGCTACTTTTGTATCACTATATCTGAATGTTAGCATTTTGTTTAGGTTTTTTTTTGCATTTTACTTGTGAAATTTTACTTCCTTTTAACCTCACTTATTGATGTCATGGTTGGGTTACATTCCAGTGTCAAGTTGACTTAAGAAGTACGGATGTGTTTTGGGGTAAAGTCAGTAAAAACAACTGTCTTGTTATTTTTGTCTTTTTGTTTTTTGGGTCCGATCTACTTTTGTTCCCTTTTTTCTTCTTGTTAGATGTTCTATTCTTAAACATGTTTCTTATTCTCAAAGAGGCATAGTGGTGTGTGCCCCACGGTCCCAGCTGCACAGGAATTGATATAAAAGGATCATGTGAGCCCAGGAGTTCTGGACTATCCTAGGCTACATACCAAGACCTCCCATCTCTCAAAATACCACTCTCTGTTTTCTATTCTCTTGTTTGTTATTACACTCCTTTGTATGAGCTTGGTGCTTATCTGAGAGCCCTTAAAGGAAATTTTTGCTAGATATAAGTTTTTCTAGATAAATATATGTATATAATATATATAATTGTATGTTTACATTAAAAATTTTCAGCTTTTAAGGTTTTTTTTTATTGTTTCTTGTCTTCTGTTACTTCTGAGGGAACCAGCTGTCAGTCATATTATGTCCTCTTTGAAGGTAAATGATTTTCTCTCTGTAGTACTGTCAGTGTATCTTTATTTTGAATTTAACTTTATTATATGATAATCATTATTATTGTTTGTTTTTTGAGACAAGGTTTCTCTGTGTAACCCTTGCTGTTCTGGAACTTGCTATGTAGACCATACTGGCCTTAAACTCAGAGATCTGCCCACCACTGCCTCCAGATTAAAGGCATACATATCATAAGTGCCCATTTTGTCTTTAATTTTAAATACAGTTTTATAGGGCTAAAGATGTAGCCCAATGAGTAGGATGCTTGCTTAGTATACCTGAACCACTGGATTTGATCCCCAGTCCGGTATAAACCAATGTGATGGTGCACACCTGTAATTCTAGCATTTGGGAGGTGGAAATAGGAAATCAAAAGTTTAGAGTCATCCCCAGTTACACAGCTACAGATCTTGAGGCCATATGAGATCTGGGTTATATGAGACTCTGTTTGAAAAGAGAAAATGGAAAAGGAGAAAGGAAGGAGGTATTTCTGTGGTGTCCCCAGATGGGGTTTTCTTTGAACTTATCTTCTTCAGGATTTGTAGAACTTTTTGAATTGGTAGCTAAATGTCTTTTGCAAGTGTAGAAAAATCTTTAGCCAGTAGCTCTGTTGTTACTTCTGGCTTAGTCTCTTTCTTTTCTTTATTAACTGCTGGGTTCATTGCTTGTCTAATTACTGTGAGGAAACATCTAACAAGAACAGTTTATTGGGGAAAGGTTTATTTTGGCTCACAGCCACGAAGATATCAGTCCCGCATAGTGAGAAAGGCACCAAGGAACAGAGTAGTTCATGGCATGGTGGCCAGGAAATAGAAACAAAAAACAGACAGGGAACACAGCAAGGGGCCAGAACAAGACAGACCCCCAAGACACAAGCCCAGTTACTGACTTCCTCCACCCCACATCTTATTTTGCACCATGTTGCAACAATGTCTCATATCATAAACTCATGGTGGAAAGGTGATTCCGCAGAAGCTCAGAATCTCAGACCCCATCACCTCTGGAAATGCCTCACAGCACCCCAAAGGTCGACCTTCTCTGGTGTTTATTAATCTGATCAGGTTGACCATTAAGGTCATCCTTGACTACATAACAAGTTCTGTTTCAAAAACTAACCAAGCAAATGTCCTCAGTAAAAGGGACAAATTAACGCATAGAATAGTAATTCTACTTATGGAAGGTGTGCGCTGTTTAAAAAAGAAGGTGGGATCAATACCGTAAGGGGGTTAATAAGAATTCACGCTGCGTGTGGCTAAGTTGTCTGAGTGTTGCATGAGAACCTGTGCTCCTGGTTCTTGGACAGTGGGTGTGCGTGGGTGATCAGCCATCCTCACAATGCTGCAGGTGTGTCAGTTGCTGACTTCTGTGCGTCCAAACATTTCTTCCTCCATCTGTTTTTGACTGAGCAACCTTCAGCTCACAAACCCCCTTCTGACATTTCTCATTGCTTGTCAAGTCCGTCCCTTTACTGCTTATGAATTCAGGAGTTTCGGGATTTTGATTTCCAAATATAACAAGTAGAATTCTCCTCCCCGACCGCCCCCCTCCCCCGTTCCTTCTCAACACCCCCATTTCCTCTGTTCCTGTCATCAGGACCGTCACACTTCAAGCCTGTGCTGTAGGACAGAGCTATACCCTCTAACCAAGAACTCTTTTTTTAGTTGTTTTTCTGAGAAAGGGTCTTACTGCGTAACCTTGGATGGCCTAGGACTCACAGAGATCCGCCTGCCTCTACCTCCTTGGTGCTGAGATTAAAGGCGTGCCCCACAGAGCCAGGGCGCAGGAATTGTTAACCAGGACGCCTGCAGTGATGTAAATGCAGTACTGGGCTCTGAATCGCTGTGCTTTTCTGGTGCCCTGAGCTCTGGTTGTTGGTCCTGAGCTCTGTGCACAGCTCGCCTTATCCCCTTAGTGGAACTTGGGGCAGCGAGAATGAAGATGTGGAGCCTGTGGATGAAGCTGATGCTTTCCGGATATATTCTCATTTCCTTCTAAGGGGCACACAGCACACACAGCGTTTCTGTGGGACAGCTGATTCTGAGCTAGTCCAGATTCCTGCTTCTCATCCTTGGCTGGTGACTGAGCACTGACCAACCCTGGCTCCGATTCTTCCCTTGGCTTGGTGAAACTGCCAGAAACTTCTATGGCCTCTCAGCCCACCTCAAGGTGCCTTGTGGCTGTTTATCTCCAGTGACTTGGGAAATCGTTGATGAGGGAAGTACAGGACCAGAGGGCTTGTTCCTTCTGTCTTTTCCCATCTCACCTGGCTGCCCAGCTTCTCCTCCAGCGTGTCAGTGGCTCTCAGTTGGGTCATCAGCCAATACCAGCCCCTCCATCACCCCACAGTGGAAGTCTACTGGTATTTTACACAACTAAGATTTGCTTGGGCTAAAATTGCTTACCCTTAAATTGCTGTGAGATGGTTTAGACTGGGAAAGGGTCACCCAGTCTCGCTGGGCTTTCCCAAATCATGCTGATCCCAGAAACACCTTCCCAGCCTCTTCCTTCTGTACATCAATCAAAATGCAGTGTTTCGGGCTGGGCACAGTGGCATGCACATTTATTCCCAGCACCCAGGAGACTGACACAGGCCCAACTCTGCATGTCTGCGGCCAGCCTGATCTACATAGTTATAGTCTTACCAAGGCTATGTAGTGAGATCCTGTCTCAAGGAAAGGGAAGGGAGGGGAGGGGAGGGGAGGGGAGGGGAGGGGAGGGGAGGGGAGGGGAGGGAAGGGAAGGTGATGCTTGTCTTCTCTCCAGGTTACTTTATGTCATACAACAGACATCTAGCCACACAGCTTGTAGAATTGTTCCCATGGGCCTCCAAGAATGACAGGGCTGACGTCATCCTTCACATTCTTTCTTGCCATCTTTTCGGTACACATTCCATCCTGTGAATCCCCTGCTTTGCTGTGGGTGTGGGCCACGGGAAGTGATTCATCCCCATGTTTGGCCTGCAAAGCCCCACTTGTTTTCCTCCATCCCTCCGCTGATGAGGACTCGGGTTGTTTCTAGTTTCTCGCTATTAAGGCTGGTGAGGCTTCTGATAGCTACCTGTACGCTGGTGAGCATAGGCATGGTGTGACTGGTTCCTAGGGAAGCCATTGTCTGCATTAATTAGGTCCAAAAAATCAAACTAATTTCCGGATCAATGGTATCTTCATCTCTCCCTGGCCATGATTAGCAGTCCTTGTATCAGATTCTGAGTGATGCCATATGAGTCTCAGCTCCTGGTCGATCTGATAGTGTCCGTGGTAAGCCGTTGTGGTTTTATTTGCATTTCTCTGCGTGGTGAGAGGTTAAGCTCTTGTGTTCTCTGTGGCCCTTGCATCAGTCTCATTTGCTACCCCAAACCTTCCCCACTTCCCTCTGAGTTCCTGAAATGTGGTCAGCTATTAGTCTGCATCATCCCAACCCCAGCGCTGGGGCCTTGGCAGATGAGCAGGCTGATAGGTCCTCCATGCAACAATGCAGTCAGCTCTCACCATCAGCTTCAGCAAAGGCCCTTGACCTCCGCTGGTAACGGAGAATACAGATTTCGAGAGGCGAGGTAACCTGCCCAAGGACACGTAACTGGGGTGCAACAGGTTTCAGGTGGTCTGCTTCCCACTGTGAGGGTCTGCAGAAGCTCCTGGAACACCTACCGCCTCTCTTGTGAGCCTCATGTGCATTCCAGGAGAGGAGTCAAGGCCAAGAGGCCAGAGGGATGAGAAGTCCCGTTTGGTGCTGAGAGTGTGAGGAAGGAGTCACAGGGATACCTTCAGCCCGGAGGTCACTGTTCCCTCAGTGCAATAGCCGTTGACATGGCCTCAGGTCACAGAGCAGGAGTGTCAAAGAAACCTCAAAGTCGAGAGCCAGCATCTCCATTTCGTGCTAGCCCTTCTTCAATATTTCTGACACTCCTCCCCCCACTTTTAAAGAAAAACAGAAGGGAATCACCAATTCCTGGAGTATTCGGGAGGTGGCAGGACTGGGTTGCACCTTCTTTCTGTCAGCTGTTAGATCGCACAGTGGTGGGCTAGCTTCCCAGCAAGCTGGCTGTGGTTTGTTTAAGAAAATTGGGTGTAAGCCATGAGATGGCACAGCGGGGAAAGTGCTCAACTGGATGACCCGAATTCAATACCTGAGACCCACCTCTTTCAGGTTGCCCTCTGACATCCACATGTGTGCTTTGGCGTCTACACACACACACACACACACACACACACACACACACTATGCAATTAAAACATGTAACATCTACCGTGAGCCTGCAACTGGCTGTTGCAACTGTTTCCTAAGCACCAAGTTATCCCAAGGGTCTGAGAGCCTGGAACCCTTCCCATCTGCACTTACAGATGAGGGCCTGGGTTTGGAATAGTTAAACCACCGGCCTGAGATGACACAGCCTGGGTTTGAACTGAGGCCCTACCGGCTTCACGGGGTGCTTACCCAGCATGCTTGCTGCCCACAGCCTCTTGGCTTCATCCTGGTATCTGTCAGTGGTAACAATGTGCTATTTTCTTTTGACACAAGTTTATTGAAGTAAAGCAATGGTCGGCAAGGGAAAGACAGTAAGTAGAGACAGCATCGTGGAAATGTGCGGAGGAGTGAACGACAGGGGTTCTAGAACATTCCACAAAGGTAGCATGCTAAGGATTGGAAGGACTGCGGCTCAGGAAGAGGGTTCAGCTTGCACAGAGGTGGCAAAGTACCGCAGTGGGGGTACTTGGGAGAGGGTGTCTGTGCTGACTGGTTTTTGTCAACTTTCCACAAGCTAGGGTCATTTAGGAAGAGGGTAACTCAGTTTGGAGAGTGTCTCCATCAGACTGGCCTGTAGGCAGCCTGTGGGGCATTTTATTGATTGATGGTTGACGTGGGAGGGCTCAACCCATGAGTAGTGCTATCTCTGGGCAGGTCCTGGGCTCTATAAGAAAGCAGGCTGAACAAGTCCCAGGAGAGGAAGCCAGCAAGCATAATCCCTACATGGCCTCTGTATTGGCTCCTGCCTCCAGGTTCCTGCCCTGACTTCCCTCAGACGGAGTGTGACCCGAGAGCTGTAACATGAAACAAAACCTTTTCTTAAAAATATTTATTTATTTATTATGTATACAATATTCTGTATATAGTCTGTCTACATGAGGTCTACAGACCTCATTACAGATGGTTGTGAGCCACCTTGTGGTTGCTGGGAATTGAACTCAGGACCTTTGGAAGAGCAGGCAATGCTCTTAACCGCTGAGCCATCTCTCCAGCCCCAAGCCTTGATTCCCTGGTTGCCCTTGGTCACGGTGTTTATCACAGCAACAGAAGGCAGATGAGAACAGTGGGCCATTCAGACAGCTGCCGGGGTGCAGCAGGAGTTGGCGTTCACACCTGACACCCACCTCCCAGCTGGCCGCTCTCAACTGTGAGGTTCGGGGATAGAGAATGTGCCCACTTCAGAGATGGCAGCTGAGGCCAGTGGCCAGGAGGGTCAGAAATCAGCTGGCTGCCAGTACTGGGCCCCTCCTCCACTCTGCTAGTCCAGGCCTCTTTGAAAAAAGCAACAGAAATATACCTAACAGCAGTGGCGGGTGTTTGGGCTCATGTAAATGGAAGGTTAGATGTGGACATCAGATACAGCCTGATCCATGCTCTTACTGTAGCCCCGCTGTTGTGGCTTGAATCCAAAGTGTCTCCAACGGGCACCCTGGGGGAAGCAGGTGCTTGGCTTGGCCAGGCCTGGCTCAGTACCTGCTCTGTGGACCATGCAGAGGGGCTGCAGTTTGGCATGTCATGAGGAGGGTCGCTCATCCGGGCGGGCAGAGCAGCTGCTATCTGCCGGGGACTTGTGCGGAGCTATGGTGTGAAGAGCGGGAGGAGAGGCTCTTGACAAAGGACAGAGGCTTTCTGTTTTTCCCGGTGACTGAGATGTGACACAGAGTTCTGTTGGACTGGGACTGAGGTCATAATTTGACACTGTAGAGCCGGGCATGCTTAGAGTCACCCTTCTGTGGTCAGAGGTCACCTCTTCAGACTGTAACATCAGCACGGCCCCCCCTCCTCCCTCATCTTTCTTTGTCAGTGCTGGGACCAGAAACCAGGGAGACTCCCATAGGTTTAGGCAAAGGCAGAACACTGAGTTCCGTTCCCGCCATGCTCTATTTAAAACTCCCTACTGCCAGGACGGGCCCCATCCCCTGAGCTCAGCTAATCCTAATCTTCCCCATTCTGTTCAGTGTGGTTTGGGCATCAGGTTCTAACATACAAAGTTGGGGGACACAGTCAAACTATACCACAAGATTTGTGTGGGCAAGGGCCACCCAAGATCAGCGTTACTCAAAGCAGCAAGTCGACATTTCCCATAACGTTTTATTCTGATACTGATGTTAGAACAATGACTAACTTTAGAATCATTAGAAGGCTAAAGGCAGAAGCAGCACATTCACAGGATCAAAACCAGCCTTGGTTACATAGTCAAGACTCTATCTCAAGAGAAAAGGGCAGGAAAGAGGGGGAAATATACCCTTGCGGGGGGTGGGGGGAAACGTGAGTGATAATTTTAGACAGGTGTTGGAGTCAAATGTTTAAGGCCATTTATAGAAAAATATTAAATACATAATTTTGAGAGTGAGGCATTTTTGAAGCTCCTTGGGCACATTGTTCTTGGGGTTCTGTTCTAGAAGCTTCTAGACTTTGCTCTAGCTCAGTCAGCTCGGCAGTCTGTCAGAGCCTACACTCGGCTTTCTTGCACATTACCTGGTTGAATTGTTACAAAGCTCTGGACAGGCTTCCATTGCTTCATTTCATGAGGCTCAGAGACAGCAAGAGACTGGCCTGGAGCACACAGCTGGCTATCTGAACCTTGGGCCTTTACTGTTTCTTTGATGGTGGTCAGGTAGGCCAGTCAGTGCTGCTGGATCTAGGGGAACCCCGGATGAAGCATTGTCTTATTGTGGGGTCAGGAATGGTGTCTGGGAAAGCCATGGGTCTGACCTGATCTATGCATGGGCCAGCTTCCCTCAAGGCCCTGGTCCCAGCTCCATACTGGAGGACCTAGCCTGCATGGGGTCCTTGAGCATGGGGAATGTAGTCCCCCTGAGCTAGCACTTCCACAGGAAAGGGGCAGGAGGAGACTGGTGTTGGCCACCTATGGTTTGTTGCCCACAGTATCATCATGTCCTTGGTTCAACAAGGGACTTTGTCCATCTCAGCCAGTCGGGGGGCTCCAGGCAGCTTTGGTGGTCTTGCTTTTCTTGTGTGCCCCTGTAGGCTAGCTGGGCTTCCTTTTAGAATAAGAAGTACCCCTGCAGGCTAACCTTATCTTTAGTATTCAACAGGGGGGCTTCTTTGTGAGCATTGGACTGGTCCTTTGATGTAGCAGGGATAGACCCTGTCATGGGAAGGCTGTTCAGTGCCCGGGACCAGCTGGTTCATCTCACATACCACACACTTCTCTTGCAGGTCTGGGACACAGCATGCCACAGGGCTTGGCTGCTCCCTTGCTCCTGCTGATCCTCCAGGGAGGTAAGTTTCAACCCCATGGCTGCAGTGGAGGATGGGCCCATCTCCTTCCACAAAACCGAGCAGAGACCACATGGTGCCGTAAGGCTCCTGGTCATGGCCGCTGGCCACCTACCCACAATCTACAGCCTCTGTCTACTTGACACCAAAGCTAAATGCCCCGTTTCCCACTAACCAGAACCCAGGGAACCAAACGGCTCCAGTAAAGAGAAAGGCTTGCCACCATCATGGGAAGGAAGTCCTGCCCTTGGTCTAACCTTCTTTCTTCTTTGTGCAAGACTCTCTCACTTGGGTCATGAACCTTCAGTAGGTAGGAGGGACAGGAGGTGGGAACAGAGGAGCCAAACTTTGTAACCGTCCCTGGGGGAGGCATCAGAGCTGCAAGAATCCTGTTGAGGGCATTCTCTCCAACAAAAGCCAGAGGCTGTACAGGCCACCCTGGTGAGGGGAACTTGACCTTCTGCAGACTCAGCAATATTTGCTCTGGTTTTTACCGAAATATCCAGTCCTTTAAATAGCTCCCTCAGGAAACAGGCCCAGCTTCTGATTTCCCTTTCTGGTGGCGACACCCTGCCTGCTCTGGAAACCCCTTTAGTGCCTGCACTGGGAGCAGGGTGTAAGAGTGGGGTTTGGGTAACAGAGCCCTGTCATACACTGAGGCTAGATCATCACCTTTCACTTCTCCTGTGGAGCCTGGCTACGTTGCCATTAGTGGAGGAGACAGAGAGAGTGCAGACCCTGTGGAGATCCTGGGGATGGCTGCCTGGCACTAAGACATGAACAGGGCAATGGCTTCTGTGATGTGCTTGTCCTTCTAGCTTCGGAACCCCAGAAGGGACAGGGAGCAGTTGAGTGTATCTATTATCCCAGCCCTGGGGAGGTGAGGCAGATCTCAGGAGCATGCTGGCCCGGCTGCTTAGCCAAATTGATGAGCTCCAGGCTGAGCGAGAGAGTCTACCTAAAAAACCTCTGTCTTCAACTCACATGTGCATGTTCACAAACCCACAGACATGGACACATGTGTGTCTTTCACAGTCCCAGGGCTGGGTGCACAAGGTCACGGTGCAGCGGGCTCTATGGTTAGCGCGGTTGAGCATCTACTTCCAGTGTGGTGTTGGATCTCGTGTTTTTACGATGGGATCCAGGATGGGGCAGAAAGGAGTTTTTGTGGTGGGAGCCTCTCCAGCCACTCCTAACACCACTAGACCTGGGGACTCTAATGACTCTATTACTCTTGGAGGGCTCACCTCCTCACACGCTCTGTGGTCTGAGCATTTGAGGGGACACATAGATCCTAGTTTTAGCAGGGCCCCAGGCACCTGCTGTGCTGTTTGTTCTCTCATTCATTCATTCATTCATTCATTCATTCATTCATCCATTCATTCATTTGTGAGTTTTTGAGACAAGGTTTCAGGATGTAGTCCCAATCCTCCTGCCTCAGCCTGCTGCTGTGTCAAGTGGCTGCTGTATGTGGTAGCTTACATGATACAGTCTTGACCTCACCCGAATATGGGTGTGAAGGTTGGGGACCTGTACAGCTGGCTTAGGGATACCTGGGAGGCAATTTTAATCCTGGGGCTGTGGTCACCTAGTGAGGGTGCTGTTGCATCCTGCACCCTATAGTAACCTCTACGGGATGCCTGGGTGCCGTCCAGTTGTGGGGAGTTGCCTGGCTTGTTCACTCACTCTGGCCTTGGCAGCCACCTCTCAGCAGTCTGTGGGATCTGTTCTGTCTGTCCCAGTGGTTTGTCCCATCTCAAGCTAGGGTACAGCTCACTGGTAGTATTTGTCTAGTGAGCACAAAGTCCTGGTTTCAGGTCCTGGCACTATATACTGTTCCCTTCCCTTCCCTTCTTCCCTTCCCTTCCCTTCCCTTCCCTTCCCTTCCCTTCCTTCCCTTCCCTCCTTTCTTCCCCTTCTCCCCTCTTCCTCCCCTCCCCTCCCTTCCCTTCCTTTCCCTTCCCTTCCTTTCCCTTACCTCCTTCCTTCCCCTTCTCCCCTCCCCTTCCTTCCCTTCCTCCTCTCCCCTCCCTCCTTCTCCTTCTCTCCCCTCTCCCCTCCTATATGTATGTGCTGTGTATGTTGCCAAAGAGACCAACTTGCAGGAGAGGGTTCTCACCTTTCCCCATGTGAATTTCATGGATGGGAATCAATTTGTTAAACTTGGCAGTGAGCACTTTTATCCACTGAGCCCTCTCATTGGCTGTTTCCACAACTTTTGGTGGAGGCTACCTAAGAACTGCACTGGAATTCACTAGTAGACTAGTGTCTGCCAGGCGTTATGGCTGGGGAGATGCTGCTTCCCAGGGAATAAAGCTCAGCAGCCCAGGAAAGCCAGCTACCCTTGGAGCCTTGGTACTGTCCTCTACAGTCCAGGTCTAGCCTTGGAATCTAGGTTAGAACCCAGACGTTGTCCACTGTTTCAGGGTCTTCATTGGTCAGGACGCAGAAGGAAGAAGCCACTGAAGATGAAGGCCTTTTAGGAAGCGCATTTCTAGCGTCTGGGGAGAAGATACGGGTGCTGGCGTGCAGTTTTACAAAGCAAAATTCAAAATGGCTCTGCTCCTTTGGCCAAACATTGAACAAAACTTGGACAATGACTGCATCTTATTTTATTGTTTTCTTACGCATGTGTACTGGATGCTAAGCCTAGGCCCTCTGCCTTGCCCCACTTATTTCCCTTTTCCCGAACCCCCTTCAGTTATTCTCTTTGTCCCCCTAGAAATCCTCCATAGCTGCAAACATGATAGAGGGAGCAATATCTAGAGTATATCTAGAGTTCTACATCATTTTGATTTAGTAATTAGTTAGATACTTTTTCTTCCCTTTTGAGACAGGGTCTGGCTCTGGAGCCCAGGCTGATCTTGAACTAGCAATCCACCTGTCTCCGTTCCCCAAATGCTCAGAAGCCAGATGTGCCCCATGCCTGCCGCACCTGGTCATTTGGAAAGTGAAACAAATGGCTGGGGTGTTGGGGGAGGGGAGAGTAGAGGTGACTCGTCCAGCAGCCCCTGCTGTGGCATTTATTTTGGCCACATCTTGGTAGCCATGGGGTCACTGACAGTGGCAGGTGAACTGTCAAGTGCAGATGTCTCTCCCACTCTTTCACCGTCCTCACTAAACCCCTCCCCTCGTCGAGGCTGTGGGCTCAGACCATGACCAGTGCCACACTCCCTGGCCTCAGGGATCTGTCCATCTGCCTATGGGGAGTTCAGAGTGTCTGACCCTATGATGGACAGTGGCCCAGTTTCACATTAGAAGAACCTCATCACCATGACCAGTCTTAAAATGTTGGAGTTCACACAAGGAATTCCAGTGACAAGGGTCCCTGGGTTCCAGGCTTTTATCCCAGCCTGTGACTCTACCCAAACTTGTCCTCAGCCTCAGACAGCTTGCCAAGCAAGGCCCTTCCAGTGACTCTCACCCAAAATGTCCTCTCTGCTATCCCTCCAGCTCGGGGCTGCCTGGACCTCACCTGCTACACTGACTACCTCTGGACCGTCACCTGTGTCCTGGAGACATGGACCCTCCACCCCTACACACTTACTCTCACCTGGTGAGTAGCCAGGTCTCCCGAGCTGAGGAACTACTCAGAGTGGGTGGCAGGATGGGAGGAAGCCGTGGGCTGAGTTGACCTGTGGCCTGCTCATGAGGAAGTTTAACTAAGAACAAAGACCTGCCCCGCCCACCAAGACTGTGAGAATGAGTTCACAGGACTCACTGGGAACACATGGATAGGAAAAAGACTGACCACACCCAGGGTTACCCCCAAGGGTCATACTCTCTTGCTCTCATAGACCTGCCTAGGTTAGCAGCCCTGGTTACCAGCAGTCCCCAGTGATCTTCTAAGCACCGGGTGTCCTCACCATAAATGATATTGAAATTATTGCTACCACGTTCCAGAGGAGGATGCTGAAGTTCAAAGTGGTTTAGCTGCTGGCCAGAAGTCTCGTAGCCAGTGTGCTCGTAATCCCACGTGCTGCTTAGGATAGAGACCGCTTGTCCTTTATGCCTTCATTCACTTTAAGTATATTAAGTTCCTGCCAGACATGTTGTGGGGGCTGAGGAGTCAAACAAGACTCAAGACTGCAGGGTGTGGAGCCAGGGGTGGTCAGCTGGGGTGGTCAGCTGGGGTGGTCAGCTGGGGTGGTCAGCTGGGGTGGTCAGCTGGGGTAGTCAGCCGGCGTGGCCAGAGCACCCACAGCAGCAAACACAGCACGTGTGAAGGCCATGGGGGAGCATGAACCACGAGTGTAGTTGAGCAGCTGCCTGTGACCTGAGCAGAGTGAGGGAAAACAGTAAACAAAGAAGTTGGTGGGTGTGTGAGGGCCGTCTGTGCAGCTTGGGGAAGGGCAGCTGGTGTTAGGGAGCTTTGAAGGCACTTCTGGCTGCTGCATGAGCAAGATGGAGCTCAGAGATGTTGGGTGAGGAAGCGATATCTTGAGACAGCCTTACAGTGGTCCAGGCTGGGGGTTGGACAATGTCATTCAGCAAGGTTTGTAGGTAGAAAATTCAGCAAAGAACTAAGAAAGTCTGCAGATCCACATTGGTCCTGGAGGGTGGCCATGTTCAGTCGCTGAACACGTTCAGAAGGAAGAAAATAAACTTCTGTGAATTCACATATATACTCTAAAATCCATCTTTGCTGCCCAGTGGGAGCTAAAGAACTACACCATTTACCACTACCCCTCCTGACCAAAGCATACGACAACAGTCTGTAGGTCACTCACCGTGAGCAACAGAGACAGGTTTAGGCCCAAATTCCCAAAGCCGAGAGCTGCTGCCCTGGTCAAGGTACCGAGTGGCTGGTCCTCTGAAGTACGCAAGCTGCATCTGAACTCAGAGCGTGCTAGGTGCTGCAGAGAGGTCACTGTCCCTGGGAGAGGACTGGACCATGACCCTCAGCCCTACCTCCAGCCCCTCTCACCCTCATGCTTCAAGTTCCTACCCTGCCCCGGGCACTGAGCTCCACTGTCCCCATTCATGACTGGCCACTCTGTCCCTGAAGGCAAGATGAATACGAGGAACTACAGGACAAAGAAACCTCTTGCAGCCTGCATAGGTCGGGCCACAACGCCACACATGCGCGGTATACGTGCCACATGCCCTTGTCCGGATTCATGGCCGATGACGTTTTCATTGTCAACATGATGGACCACTCTGGCAACAGCTCCCAGGAGTGTGGCAGCTTTGTCTTGGCAGAGAACAGTGAGTACCACAAACCCAAGCTGAGGAGGACTCAGGACCCTTCTCTGACCTCAAAGCAAGCTCTTCTCACGCCATCAAAATCTATTGTCCTTAGAGTAGATTTTAGATGCCCTGCTTTTAGCTAAGGGGTCGTGGTTTGATATGGGATGTGGTCTAAATGTCTAAGAGAAACATCACAGGCTTGGAAAGATGTGGGACAGGACCCAGCTCAGCCCTTCCTGTCTGCCTGACTCTGATCTTGGAAAGACCCTGTTCATGTGACCTAGGATTTTGCTCCTAGTCATGAGCACCAGTCAGCTAACACGGAATCCTCCCAGATGAATGGGAGGGGCCTTAGGTTAGGAGGGCCCCAGAGTGGACATGGCTGCAGCTGTTGCCAGAGCCTAGGCTGGGCAAAGGAGGGGTCTGGGACAGCAGTTTGGTGCATGGCAGAGTGTGTATCTGTTTACGTTTATGCACCTGTATGTGATAGGGGGCCCCTTCTTTTGGAGAGAAACTAAAAATCACAGAATCCAGGGGGCACCTTGCTTAGGCATTTTCCACATTAGGTACTAATATCAAATCTTAAGAAACTTCCTTCAGCCGTCTGGATTTCCAACATTTGCTTTTCTTTTCCTTAGCTGGACTGTGCTGGGCCCCGAGTCCTGGCTCCAGCCTTTAAGCCTGGGAGTACTCTCTCTTTCCCCACAGATGCTTCACCCAGATCTAGTCCACGGGAATAGGGGCTGTGACCAGGGACTGCTTTGTTCAAAGCCACACAGGGCCTTTGGAGAATGTCGGGGAGGGGGGACCTCTGCTTCCTGCAGGTTCTTACCCGGTTTCATCTTTCTGGGTCTTTCTCCAAGTCAAACCAGCCCCCCCTTTCAATGTGACCGTGACCTTCTCTGGACGTTATGATATCTCCTGGCGTTCAGATTATGAAGAACCTGCCTTCTACGTGCTGAGGGGCAAGCTACAATATGAGCTGCAGTATCGGAACCTCAGAGACCCCTATGCTATGGTGAGGCAGCCGGGCATGGGGTGTGGCAGTAGGAGTATGCAGGCGGGTCCCAGCAGAGTGGGGGCAAGGAACAGGACTTGGCAATTCCTTCCAGCATGCAACCCTCTCCTACCTCCTCCCTGGGCTAGGGTATATCCCTCTATGTCTCCACCTTGACTCCTCCCCTACAGCCTACCTCAGTTACAGTGGGGCAAGTTTGGAGTATTGCACTTGCTTTGAATGGGAAAGCTACTTAAAGAGGGCACACTTGGAAGGTTCCAGAATGGTCCACTGTTTAGACAGAGCCTTGGGCTTCTAGAATTATACATCTATTAGAATGGTCCTGGTTGAAGATTTCCATAAAGGGAATTGCCTAGAATGTTCCCTGGGAGGCTTCTCTAGCAGTCCATTGATAAGATGGTTTACTTAGGGACTTCTAAAGGTACAATGTTGAGGATGTCCTATGTCATCTGAGACATAGAGCCCAGGGACTCACTGGCTGTGGAGCTTCTGGTTAGTGATGTGCAGGGGTGCCCATGGTTACTCCCAGGACATTGTCAGTTAGGGGTGAGTCCACTGCTACAGAGAGAACTATTTTTCCAGGTAGCTCTAGTCAGGGATGCATGCTCCCTGCGGGGTCTGCCTGGTTGTTCCAGTGGAAGGACTTTGCACCCCATTGATGACTTGGGTGACTACAGAGTTTCGTGTTCCTTCCATCTTGGCAGAGGCCGGTGACAAAGCTGATCTCGGTGGACTCAAATAATGTCTCCCTTCTCCCTGAAGATTTCCACAAAGACTCTACCTACCAGCTGCAGGTGCGGGCAGCACCCCAGCCAGGGACTTTATTCAGGGGGACCTGGAGTGAGTGGAGTGACCCTGTCATCTTTCAGACCCAGGCTGAGGGTAAGTGTGACGCTGGTGGGAAACCCTACTCTGGTACTGACTCTTGTCCTGCTGCGACTTTCTCAAGGCCTGAGGGTCCCTGCATGCTCTGTTATCCACCCCCGGATGCGGCCACTCATCTTCGCCAGGGGAGCTGCTGCATCTGATGGTGCATTTGACTCCTAACTCTGAAAGGGGAGTCATGGCCCCATTTTACAGAAGAGAAAGCTAAGGCTTAGAGAGATAACATCACTTGCCTGGGATGAGAATAAAATTCCTTGAAGGAGCAGAAGGGTTATTTTAGCTTCTGGTTTGGCTCATGACTGCAAGGCCCTGTGGCACTGCAGGCAGTGGATGCCACTGTTTGCTTCATGGTAATCAGGAAGCAAAGACAGAGGAAGGGCTGGGGTCCCAATATTCCTTTAGTGTATCTGTAATGACCTAACCATCTTAGGCTCGGAGTCCTAAGGTCCTACCACCTTCCAGTAGCATCCAGGTTGGGACCATACCTCTGACACAGGAGCCTTTGGGGGAGGGGTTGTTTGACAGAGGAAGGGATCAAACCCCAGCTTCCTCCCAACCTTCCACCCAACCCGACCATTCACCGTACACCCACCCACATTCTTCTGGGAGACTTTTCTGATGGACCCATGGTTTGCTCTCTCTGCAGAGCCCGAGGCAGACTTGGACCCTCACCTGCTGCTGCTGCTGCTGCTCCTTCTGGTTGTCTTGGTTCCCGGCCTGATTTTCTTGGGTCTGAAGATCGACCTGCCTTGGAGGTGAGGCCAGGGGCTCAGGGAGGCAGAGAAGGAAGGGGTCAGCTTGGGTCACAGCCCCTCCAACCAAGACCTGTTCTGTCTGGGCAGGGGGCTTGGTGAGAGCAGTGATAGCAGGTAACAGCACGTATGTTCCGTGTGCTAGACACGGCAGAGCTCCTGTCTCCATTCCATGACGGCTGTGTGAGCCTGGCACACTGCAGACACCCCCACACTTCATACAGGGAAAACGGAAACACAGAGTAGCCACGCTACTTGCCCAAAGTCACAGAACTGTGGTGTGGCAAGGGTGGGGTAGAAACTTCATGTTCTTTGAGGGGATCTTGACTCTGACCTTGTCCAGAGAGTGAACTTTGAGGCCCAAGGGGTGATCACTCACCCTCCCCATTCCTTCGTTTCTGTTTAAAGGTGGCCTGGGATCTGCTTTCCATACTGGGCTTCCGTTCTGCATGCCACAGAAAGAAAGGAGGCTGCTGATTTAAAACAGAACGTACCACCTTGGCACCAGCAGTATGGCAGGCTGCTGTATGCAGAGTCCTTTGATAAGTGACAGAGCGAGGCTCTGCACACACTCATTTTGCTCCCCTTCAGTGAGACACTCAAAGACAGAGAATCTGGAACGGAGAGACCAGGGTACTGGTCTCAGTTGGTGGCAGCCTGGGGTTCTCCCGACCCCCACCATGGTAGATGAGGAAGTCAAGGCCCCAGAGGGCAGTGTGCGCCTAGCCCACAATAGATGCCAGGGGCAGGAACTTGAGCATCTGCAGGAAGCTTGGGGGTGAGGGTAACTGCTGCTTCCGTTTTACTGATGGGTGGGCAGGAAGGCGCCTGGCAGTAGAAGCTGTTGCTTCTGCAGGAAAGAGGCCAGACCACAAGGGCTTTACACACCCCTTTCTTTGCAGACTATGGAAGAAGGTCTGGGTACCAGTGCCCAGCCCTGAGAGTTTCTTCCAGTCCCTGTACAAGGAACACAGCGGGAACTTCAAGGTGAGATACCTTGGATGCACCCTTTGGATGTTTACTCTTTGGGGGAGTCCTAATAACTCTCACCCTAATGCCAGACTGCTCTGTGAGTCCAGAGTATTCAAAACCTGACCCGGGACCAGGCCTCAGTTTCCCTTTTCTGCGAGGTGCAGAATTGGTCTTGGACTTAGGCATTGTGATGCATTTCCAGCTTAGAGTGGGCAAACTGGGTGGCCCTGGGTGCATGAGCTAGGTGCCTGCGGTTTCCCATGGTGGCTTTGATCTGTGGTGGGGAGCGAATCTTACCTGGGAAGGACCTGCCCTATCCCACAGCACATCCCTCTCCCTGCCAAGTACAGCTGCCACTACTGTCATTTTGGAGTATCTGCCCTGCACTGCTGTGCAAAGCCAGCAAGGCGGGAGGTCCCGGAGAGAGGATGTGATGTCAGGGAACAGCCACTTGCCGCAGCCCATGGAGGTCAGAGCAGCAGGGCACCCGAGGAACAGCTGCTGCACACCTGGTCTGTGGCTCTGCCTGTACAGTAACCCTTGCAGTGAGTTCCCAGCAGCCCTCTGGGTCTCCAGGAGGAGGCCCAGGCTCAGAGGGACTAGTGGGCCTTTCAGAGAAGGGCAAGGGTATGCCCACACCCCTTCTTACCCTGAAACACAGCATTGCGGCCTGCTGTGCTGTGTTGACGTTGCTGTTAATCTTGTATAACTTGCACTGTCAGCAAACAAACATTACCTCACTCAATCCTCAAGACACTGCCATGGGCAGGACCATCCCATAGAAGACAGAAATGAGACACACAGGGCAAGGGCCTAACTCAAGGTCACACAGCTGAGAAGTGACTCCCGGTCAGGGATAGAAGACATTGTGGTCCTGAGATGTTCTTTTCAGGGGACCTTCTCACACCTGGGTGATCTCTGTCAACTCAGTGGAGGCTCCCCTATTGTCACCAATATCCTGGCAGGCAATGGGCAAGAGGGTTCTCAAGGCTTCGGGGCCGCTGTCTCCGTCCAGCATCCCCTAAAACCCTTTCCGCATATCTGGTTACTGATTCGCTCCCTCCATAGATGTTTATGGTAAAATCTACTGTGTGCCAGGTACTGAGGACACAGCTGTGAGCAGGCCCGCTCCTGGCTGAGTGTTCGCTGTAGTGTGGATACACTGCAGAGTTGTAAAGCCTTGTGTCAGAGGACAGGATATGGGAGGGACCACAGACCTCAGGACTCAGGAGCCTGGTGCCAGCACCCAGCCGATCCTACACTGGGGTACTGGTTACTAATGTAAATATGAGACTGAAGGCAGTCCGTCCTTACTGCAGGTAGGGACACAGGCCCTGAAAGAGGAGGACAGCATTGGGGGCCCACAGGACAGGGGTTCATCATGGTCCTGTCTGTTTCCCTCTGCTGGTGTCTTGTTCCTCTGTTCTCCCTGTCTCTGGCCTGTCTCTATGTTCCCCGCGTCCACACGACTTTGACTCTGTTCACACCCAAGCATCTGCCTCAGCCGATGACTGTCTCTTTCTCATAGAAATGGGTGGATACCCCTTTCACGGCCTCTAGCCTGGAGCTGACACCACAGAGTCCCACAGCAACCTCAGTCCTACAAGTGCACGACAGCTGTTCGTCCTCATACCCAGCCAAGGAAAAGAAGTTCCTGGGGCCACCAGGCCTGGAAGAGCAGCTGGAGTGTGATGGGACGTCTGAGCTTGGCCCCTGCTGCACAGTCCCCTTGGCAGCCGGCCCAGGCCACTCCGCCTACAGTGAGGAGAGAGATCGGCCATATGGTCTGGTGTCCATTGACACGGTGACTGTGGGGGATGCAGAGGGACCATGCGCCTGGCCCTATAGCTGTGGGGATGACGGCTACCCAGCCCTGAACCTGGATGCTGGTCCAGAGTCTGGCCCTAATGCAGAGGATCTGCTCTTGGTCACAAACACCACTTTTCTGTCCTGTGGCTGTGTCTCAGGTGGTGGCCTCAGGCTGGGAGGTGCCCCAGGCAGCCTCCTGGACAGGTTGAGGCTGCCCCTTGCTCAGGAAAGGGACTGGACCGCAGGCCCACCCTGGAGAACGGGGTCCCCAGGAGGGGGCTCTGAGAGTGAGGTGGGCTCCCCTCCGGGTCTAGACATGGACACTTTTGACAGCGGCTTTGCAGGATCAGACTGTGGCAGCCCTGTGGAGAGTGATGACGGGCCTCCTCGCAGCTACATACGCCAGTGGGTGGTCAGGACCCCTCCACCTGTGGACAGCGGAGCCCAGGGCAGCTAGCATACGAAACCAGCTGTGATAAGAAGGGGACCAGAAGTGGGCGGGCTTTCGAGCCTGCCATTTACAGTGTGAATATGTAGGTATGTGTGTGTCCATGTGTGGCTCGGGTGTGCGTTCCCACATCCTTGTGTGAGAAATGCCTGTACATGCCCTGTGTTCACAGTTGTATCTGTGTGTGTCTGCCTGAGCTCACTATGTTCACGCATGAGTGTAGATGTCTCCTAGACATGAGCCTCTGACTCCTCCCCTGCAGACGTGTGGGGTGGCCACAGTCAGTGTCTAGAGTCTGGTCCAGGTTCCTAACCCAGGGCACTATCACCACACCCAGCCCTGTCAGGTGCCACCTCTAAGAAGCTATGAAGGCAGTGAGTGAATAGAGTGAGCCTACAGCATCTGCTGGAGTGGGAAGGTTTTTGGGGGAACCTAGGGATGTAACTGTGAACCCCAGTACAGGTGGCCCAGGCTTTGTAGCCTGGAGAAGCCCCTTCTGAACACTGCAGGCTTCGCTTTCCTGGACATTAGGAATGGTTGGCTGCCCTGGCTCAGCCCGATGCAGTTTACAGTCCCTTTCAGCTTCTTGATTTTTGTGGCTTTTAGGACCAGGTGCATGCCCCAAGGAGGGAGAATGGGAAAAGGCAGCCTACACTCACAGCCTGGAGAATCTTGAGATGGGCACTCAGTGGAATTCTGGGCTGTGACATACACAGCCTGGTCCTCAGAAGCAGTACCACCAACCAAGGCTTTTTTTTGGGGGGGGGTTGGTTTTTTTTTCCTTATTAAAAACAAAATTCCTGTAAGTACTCAGGGAATATTTATGAAATATCAGGCATTGGGGTAGGGTACAGAGTGTGTTACTCACAGAACCCTCTTTATGACACCCAGAGTTCAGGGGACACAAGGGAGCCATCAAGAAGCAGCTTCTAGGGGCTGGAAAGATGACTCAGTGATCACAGGCTGCTCTTCCAGAGGACTCGAGTTCAATTCCCAGCACCCACATAGCAGCTCACAGCTGTCTGTAACTCCAGTTCCAGGGAAGCCGAAACCCATGGCAAAACACTAATGCACATTAGAGAGAGAGAGAGAGAGAGAGAGAGAGAGAGAGAGAGAGAGAGAGGAGAGGAGAGGGAGAAGGAGAAGAAGGAAGGAAGGAAGGAAGGAAGGAAGGAAGGAAGAAAGGAAGGAAGGAAAAGAAAGGAAGAAGAGCTTCTGGGCACTCTGTAGTCACTACCTGCTCTTCCCCTGCCTGTCCTTGATGTCACATTTATCCTAGGGACTTAGGGAAGGTCCCCTTGCATCCAGTGACTCCTGTGAGCATGCTGTGTGAGGGAAGTTAAGAAGTACGGGGTGGTATCGGAACACTTCTTCCTGGACAGCAGGGCAGTATAGGAGCTAGACAGCGCCAAGGTTGCTTAGCCTTTGCTGGCATTTTCTTTCTTTTCCCTCCCTCCTTCTTCCCTTCCTTATCCTTTGTCCTGTTCTTCCTACAAGGGTGCCCACCCAAGATGTGGTGTGGTATGTGCAAAACCAGACAGGTTGGAGACAGCAGAGTGCCTGACCTGCTCTGGACACGGTGGGAAGCCTCCATCTTGTCTGGGACTCCAGGGTGCAGCCTTACCCCTAAATGGCCCAAGGAGGAAGGCTGTCTATCTGTCCAGTCTGCAGAGCTGAACTGGAAAGTGGTCAGCAGAAATCAGCCGAAAGCTCCCTCAGACTTGTGCATATAAAGCAGGGTAGCTGGTGGAGACACCCAGGGAATGCATGGATGTCCTCAGTATTTGACTCAGGGCTGGCTGGAAAGATCTGGAACACTGGTAGTTTGAACAGCGAGACTGCACCTAGGACCAAGGTGTGTGAGGCTCTCAGACCAGCAAAAACCACAGCTCCCTCCCTGCACGTGCATACAGCTCCACCCTGCTGCACCCCCCCCCCCCCCAGACACTTAGATCAAAATGTGCTGTGGTTTTCACATCCTCTGGGAGCCACAGACAGCAGGTGCTCTTGGCAGCTCTCCAGGGAACCAGTTCGGCCCCCCAACCCCCCACCTCGCATAGAGAGTTCCTGACTGGGGTGTGGGCAGGAAGAACATTTAGGGCTGAGGTGCTGACCCCCACCGGACCCATTTTTGAAGGGACACCTCATGAAAAAATGTGAACGCAAAGTTGGAGGCAAGAGTTAGACCACCTAGAAGTTAACAGTGGGTGGACAGGAGGGTGGTGAAAGGTTCGACAGGATGACAGCTGGAATGACAGCTGGACGGAGAGACAGACACACTGCACAAGAGTGGGCGGGCCAGATACAATCTAGGAGGCTAGTAGCTCTGTCTGCTCCCAGTTTTATCCCCAGCCCTACACACAACAGGTGCTTAATAAAGTTTTAATAAAACCTGCATTGTGGCCCGTCTTAATTCCAGGATCTCAGGCTGCGAGCTAGATTACTCTAGACATGGTTGGTGAGGGATGTCTTCTGACTGGGAGGAGCTGGCCAGTTGCTGATGGGCACCCAGGGCACCGCATGAGGATAAGACTTTAGGAAGGAGGCAGGGCTTGTTAGACAACAGGAAATACATAGGAGGTGTGACACACATCTTTATCCCAGCGAGGGTCTCCAGCAGATACGACCAAGAAGCAGGGCCATCAAAGGCAATGGGTGCCCATCACCTAAGACCAGTTAGAGCAGCCAGTAAGGTGTTCTGAAAGGATGGGTTGTCACATCACACTCCACAAGTGTGCATGGCCTTTGATGTTCATGTTTTGCCCATCTTGACTTTGAGGGCCTGGGCTATCCCCTTGGGCAGGATGAGCTGGACCTGCCTGAGATCTGTCACCTCTTTGAAATCAAAGAGGCAAACCTCTTAGCAAATACCCATGTGTGTCTGCCACTTTGCTAGCTCTGGGACAGGGCACTAGATGTCCCTCCCCCCACCCACGCTGCTGTGTAGTCAAGGCAGACACGTGCCCCGAGCGGCTTCACGCTTCTCTCTGTAGTAGTACTGGGGTTAGAACCCAGGACCTCACAGATGGTAGGCAGGTCCTCTGACTGAGCTAGCTTCCCTAGTCCCCCTTTTACTTTTCCTATTTTGAGTCAGGGTCTAAATTGACTGGGCTGGTCTTGAACTCTTGATCCTCCTACCCCAGCTTCTGAATCCCCAGGCCTGCTGTTTCAGCCTTTCCTCGGGCTACTAGGAGGAGCCAAGCCTGGAGCTGCGGGGGAGGGGGGTAGTCACAACAGGAGAGAACAGCCAGTCTGAGGGGCTGTGAGGTAGAAGCCTGGGAGCTCCTGGGTGGAGCCATGCCTGAGGCTCATGAGAGGAATGGTCACTGTGTGCTTCACTCTTTCCAGCTTTTGGCCTTCTAGGTCATGGCCATAGGGTCAGAGAGGTTGCAAGCAGAAGCAGTTCATCCTTTCTAATGGAGCACTTATGAGTCACAGCGCCTCCTAGCTGTCCTCCTGTGCCATGGGCATTGGTGGTGACTGTTGGCCCTCTGTGGCTCTCTCTGCCTGAGGACAGGACTGAGTTTCCTGTACCCGTGAGGGTACGACGTGTGAGCCCGACATTAACTACGTCATTTGATACTGCGGAGGTATGACTGTTAGGCAGCACACCCCTTCTTGTCCTGGCCAGTCCATACATCTCCAGTCTGTGTGTGTCAGCCGATTTGAGGTGGGTGAAAAGTTTCTACACCCTGTAAACCTCTCCGCTGATGCAATAATCCAAGTCAGACTAAATCAAACTGAATTAGAAAAAGCCCAGGTTTAACGGATATCAATGCTCCCGGGTGGCTCTCCAGCCCCCCAGAGAGGAGCCAGGGAAGGAAGACCCAGAAAACCATGTGTTTATTCTCCGAGGTGCTGTTTAAATACCCTGTGGGAGTGGTCTTGAGCATCTCTGGGAAGGGGTCATCGCTTGGTGGGCTTTTTTGGAGGTGGAGTCTGGACTGTGAAAACTCCCAGGGGTGGGGGCTTGGGATGGAACTTCCACCCAAACATTCCAGACTCTTTAGATATATGGATGCCAGGGGCTGGGGTGACGCTTCCAACCAAACAGTGGTTTCCTGTTGCTTGTGGCAGGAAGTGCTCTATAACAACCACAATGAAAAGACAACTCCCTTCCTAAGGACCTCAGTGAGAGGAGGGGAGGGGGCTGGGGGCATGGTTCACAGCACAGCGCTTGTGTGGCATTCAAGCCCCGAGGAAGGGGCATGAAAAAAACACCAGGGGTCAGGGCAGAGTTGCTTAGAGTCGTTTGTTTGTGGCCTCACAGGGAGCTGGGCACTGACAGCAGGTGGCACGCCTCCTCTGCCCTCCCACAGGTCTCTTGAAAGCTGTGTCCCCTCTGCAAGAACTCCAGCAACCTTACCCCAATATCTCCAGGGCATTTTCATTGTGGTGTGGTCTGGGGCCTCCAGGGTCTCATGCAGGAAGGTATCAAGGAGAAAAGCCACCTCTCACCCTGGGAACAGAAGCCACAGTGAAGGACTCCCCAAGTCCACTGAGCCCTCGGGAAGCTGTGTTTTGCTTGCCATCCTCAGCGGATAGAAAGAGCCTTGTGTCTCAGGCTGCAGTTGCCTGGACATGGCTACCACTTACCAAGTGGCACAGCCCACATGGCCCATCCAGCCCCAGCCATACCACAGGAAACAGGTGGAGAACTCTCAGGGAGTCCTGACAAGCCATTTCTCCTGTGGCTGTAACTTTTCCTGCCGGTAGAACAAGCATGGACTCCAATGACAAACTGGAGAGGGGACATGCTCTGTCTAGAGCTATCCATGCGCTTACACAAAGGTGTCAGGGCCAGGGTCCGGTTTACACAGCACCTCAGTGTGGTGACTAATTGTGGCGGGGGCCCTTATTCCCAGCTGCAGCACACATGGCCTGGCTTTGCTCCCAATGCTACCTGTCTGTTCCTATCAGCAGGGGCAAGGATTGAAGCTGCTGTGCGTCAGGCCCCAGATGGGGCAGGGCTCTGAAGGGATGCTCAGCTATGGGAAATGACTGAATGGAGGAACTGTCCTCACAGGACCTGCAGAAGACATGGAAAGGAGGCAGAGTTCCCAGAAGTTTGTAGAGGCCAGAACTACACCCAACCACGTGACAACCTGAGGTCCTGCCCCCGCTAATTTTGAGCTTTCTTTCCTGACTTGATAGCCCTGTGTAGGAACCTTTGCCTTATGCTCTTCGGTGAGCACAGGGCTGCTTCTCCATCCCTCCACCCTTGGTGCTGTGGAGGGTCTTTGAGGCAGGCAGCCTGGCGGGAAAACCATCACACCTGCCCTACCACTAGCTTCCAACTTTGTGGAAGCTGTTTTAACCTTGTGGGCCCTCAGTTTCCTCATCCTTGAAACAGGCATGAGTCATGTGTGCTTCTCAGGATGGCCGTGACACGAGCTCTCTGTCGTGTCCAGAACGGTGTCTGATGTGCGTGCAGATATGTGCTCTCAGTAGCATTTTTGCAGGAAGTCACCCTGGTTCCGGGAGGTTTCACAGGTTGCTGCTGCCCTCTGCTGCTGAACAGGAGTCAGACAGCCTTCCAGGTCTCCTGCCAGCCAGAGGCGGGAACAAGAAACACTGGTGAGAGTTGTTGATGCTAAAGCCAGGAGACCGAGGGGCAGTTTAATTCAGCAAGGCCTGAACCCCAGCCCTCCAGTGAACGGGATTGCCTTGCACACTGAGGGGTGGTGAGAGACACACACGGACACACACGTTCACACAGCTGGAAAATCAGTGCGGTCAAGAGGCCAGGGGAGGGATGGCTAGCCAGGGAGCTCAGAAGAGGCATCTCACCATTACTCACGTGCAGGCGGCTCTAGTCCTCGGTTGGGTCAGCTGAAAAGTGGACTCTGACCACAGTAGAGTGACTATGACCTGGGCAGGGCTTGGAGAGGGGAGGGACTGAGCCCCTAAACAGGCTGGAAGATGAAGACCCTGCATGAGATGCGCTCTGGGGGTGGGGGTGGGGGTGGGAAGCTCTGTATAAACTCAGGCTCCAGCGCAGGAGGCTGTTTTGCTGTCTTGGTAGCCCCAGGTGTCCCAGGGATGTTATGGAAGGAAAGTGAGCTGCATCACGGGCATCATTCGCAGCAAATGACACGAAGGTCTGTTTCCCAGGGTGTGCCCTCGTGCGTGTAAATGCAAAAGGCCTCCGAATGTCCTGGAGAGGTAGGCGCAGGAAGGCCTGAGCCATGTGTGCAAGTTCTACGTCTAAGAGAACCATTTGGATGCTGTTTTCCTAAAGAAACAAAAGAAAGGATAAAGAGGGCCAGATTGTAGGTACACAGGGAACGGATCACATAGCCGAGGACCTGTGGCAGGCCAGGTAGCCCAGTGCCACCTCCCATAGTCCTTGGTGAGAAGTGACAAGGTCTGGCGAGGTGAGGAGCCAGCCAGCGTAGCTCTTGGGGTCGGGAGGCACAGCAGCCCTGCATTGCCTTTTCGAAGCCTTTGCTACTGCTTGTTCACCATTTCCTCTCCTCTGACCCGGAAGTTCTCAGCAGCCCAGCAGCTCCCTGGTTTCTAGCTGGAGGTCTCCTTCCTCCTGTCCTCCCCAGGGACTTTGGACTCACCGGCCTGCTGAAGTTTCTAGAGGTCTTTGTGTAGAGCTTGGACAGGCTGCCGCTATCCCGCTGTTTGGATGGGTAGTCCGTGGGAGGACAGACAGGCAGATGGATGCATAAGTGGATGACGAACGAAAGGGCAGGCGGTAGAATGAGCAGACCCAGAACTGAGGGCTACATAGAAGGGAGGGGTTGGGGGAACGAAGGCTCAAATAAGCCCTGTGTCTGCTTGAGTGTATCTGAAACCCCATGTCCCCTCCCAAACATGCTTCCCAAATGGTCCATGTAGACCAAGAGGGTACTGCTGAGCTCTCTGAGTCCATGCTTGATGGCCTCTAGGTCCCCAGGCCTATCTCAGCTGAGACCTGGATGTAAGGCAGAACTCGACTGCTGGCTCCCGGCCTCATATGCAGCGTGACAGGCAGGCTCTGCTCCTGAACACGGCACCTTCACTGCCCCACTTTCCTAGAACATTACCAAGGGTCTATGTGGGGCTCCCTGTTGTGGTCCCATCCTCACCTCTTTCCACGGGGGCGTGGCTTACAGCGATCAGGGCAGTGACGTGGGAGGATGAGATAGGCTGCAAGCCAGGTGAGGCCACCAAGAGCCATGCCCCTTAAGTAGGCAGGAAAGATAGACAGGGAGGGGCAGGAAACAGAGGATCAGGCCAGCTGTGGCAAGTGGTTTCCATGGCTCTCCTGACTGTCATAATGAAGGCAAGTCTTGCTGCTAAGACTTGTTTGCATTAAAAAAAAAAAAAAAGGTAAAAATCTAAGTTTTCAGTTGGGCGGTGGTGGCACACGCCTTTAAACCCAGAGAAACCCTGTCTCAAAAAAACAAAAACAAAAACAAACAAACAAAATCTAAGTTTTCTTTACCCTATAAGGTGAAACTTTTTGTTTGTTTGTTTTTTTCTTTGTAGCTTTTGGAGCCTGTCCTGGAACTAGCTCTTGTAGACCAGACTGGCTTTGAACTCAGAGATCCGCCTGCTTCTGCCTCCTGAGTGCTGGGATTAAAGGCGTGCACCACCAATGCCCAGTGGAAACTAAAGATTTTTAACTGTTGCCAAAAACAAGTTAAATGTCTTTTTAGAGAACTTGAAGGGACCAGATCCTCCCAGGCAGGGCTAGGAGATGCCCTGTGGAGGGGCAGGTCTGGGCCCTGCTGAAGGAGGCTATGCTGGCCTTTCCCAGGGCCAATGCTTACCTCCCTCTCTGGGAACCACCAACTTGGGCACCCACACTAGGCTGGGTCACAGCTGGAAAGTAGGGGAATCCCTTGGGGAACAACGCTCATTAGGCAAACACAAAACTAATGCATTTGATCTCACTTTAATTAAAAAATAAATAAATACATGCCAGGGGCTTGTATCTAATGAGAAAAGAACAAAATAAAAGAACAAAACAAAAGCAAAACCTAGAGGTCTTGCTTCTGGCAGGAGGGGTCTCCACAAAAAGTCAGAGACCTGGGCTTGGTCCAGCCCCAGTTGGGAGGTCCTACCTAGAGGGGAGCGGACTCTGCTAGGCATCCCTGTGGCAGGTCTCCACAAAGCCCTCCTCTGAGTGGTGTGTGGGTGTCAGAAGACTGAGGGCTTGGCCATCAGCTCTGCTTCCCAACAACATCTACCCTTGCAGATACTGCTGATGCTGGAGCCTGAGCTCAGAGCAGGACACGGGCCTGCAGAAGGCTGGGCATCTGGGAGCAAGAGCAGCAGAGTGGAGGGGACTGAAGTTACCCGGCAGCTGCTACACATAGGCTAGGCCTGGCTGAGCTGTGGTAACGTGTGAGGGACAGGGCTCGTGTGTCTAGGGTGAGCTATAAAGCATGGGCAGAGGCTCCTCCATTGGCCTGGGGACAGCATCTATAAGTGGATCCACTTATTCCAGTTGACATCATGGGGGAAGACACGGCCCAGGCGGATGGTGCAGTCCAGCGTAGGCTCATAGAAGGTGACAGTGCTCTCATGGCAGGAGAGGGCTTCAGCCTCACCGGCCTGGCCCAGGCCCTCCACCACAGGCTTGGAGAAGAGTGAGACAGCTGCTGGCTTCCTCAGCAGGCGCTTCTGGATACAGCCAAGGGACTCTAGGCCCTGCAGATAAAGACATGTGGGGTTACAATAGTACTGACCCGCTTGCCTGGGGGCCTGGCCTTGCTCCATTTATGAAATGCACATAACTTTCCCTAAGTAGAAAGAAGATGGCCAAACATGGCCTCGAGGAGAGGCAGGACTTAGCAGGAAGGCGTAGGCAAGACGGGCAGGAGGAGGGATGGCAGGTATGGGTGTCACAGTGACAAGCACCTCTGGAGGACAGTCAGGTACTCTTCAGTCACCAAAGGCTGCAGTGGATTCCCACCACCTGGCTGGCCCCACATGAAACTCTGCCTGGAATGACTGCTAGGAAGTTCAGGGAATGTCACACTAAATGTCAAGTTCCTAGCTTGCTAGGAAGCTGGGGCCCAGGGCACCCTGGGAATGGGAGCTCCGGCTGGACAGCAGCTGCTTGTGGAAAGTAATGATCACATGGTCCTAGGCTTTCCACGCCACCCCACTTATTTACCTCGGGTTCCCAAGAATCTGTGAGCATGTGACCCCAAGTGTGGGTCTGGAGGACAATGGCAGGGCAGGGGAAGACAGACCAAGTGCAAACGTTTCCAAGGGAGAGGGAGCTTGCTTCAGGGGTGGGCTGCAGCAGGCCAAGGGAGAAGGGGGTCAAAAGCCAGGCAGGGCCTCAGCAACAGTAGCAGACCCCTCTGCTAATGAAAGAAGGCACTGAAGGTAAGCTGAGGCGGTGACACCTGAGGTGCAGTCTCTCATGGACTCACCCTGCCCTGTGTGCCTCCCACCCAGCTGAGCTCAGACGCCAAGCCCTACCCGGAGCAGCTCGAGCACGGCAACAGGCTGCAGGACCCCCTGGTAGTACTGCAGCAGGCAGCTCTCGGGAACACCAGGCCTGGACATGATGTGGTACAGCACGGCCTCCATCATTCCTTTGCACACCGGCATATTCAGGCGCCCGTCCACGCCACGCCATGGGCGGCCAATGAAACACACTTTTTCACAGCCGCTGCAAGATGAACATTTGATGTCAGAGAGGGAGGGGACATGCTGGTCATAAACAGGCTACTTTGGCTCAGTGAGGCCCAGGACTTGGCTACTATCTAGGCAACTACTCTTCAGTCTGTTTGCTCATCTCTGGCTGAGGTCAACTGTAGCCTAGACCAGAGGCTCCCCCTGCTGGCTCCCTCACAGATTTCTACCTCTGGCACAAAGCTGCCACTAACCCAGGACTTTGGTAGCTCTAGTGGTCATGGCTGAACCCTGGAGGAGCAGATTCAGAGTACAAAGCCTTGGTGGGCTAAGGCCACATACACATGGAGGAAGGAACTTCTAGAGGGTCTCTGTGGGCCCTGACTAGGAAGGGCCACTGAAGGTGCCTCTTCAAGGCAGAAGAGTGCAACCCTTCGAAAGCCTTCTCTCAGCTACAGGACTGAGGGGCTGAGTTCCTGTTAATGTGGTCACAGGCTGATGGTGAAGGCCCTCTCCTCATCTAAGATGGGTGTGAGGGTACAGTGGGCTATGGGAGTAGGCCCAGGAGAGGACTGCTCAAAGCCCTTGCCTGGGAACCTCTCTTCAGGGCAAACTACCCAGGCTTGCACCCTATGAAGGAGCCTCATACAGTGACTGACATGGAGTCACACTTTCTCCATGCTCTGCCCCTCCCTGCCAAAGACCCCCATTACCTTTCCCATGCTGCCTGGGCCATGTTGCTCTCTGTAAGTCCTGTAAGAGAGGAAAATGTGCAGGCTCTTAGAAGGCAGAGTGGGAGGTCATGTCCCTTGTCCCTCATTCAACAGACACCAAGGTGAATAAGCAGTGACCAGAAAAATAGTCTTCTACTCATTGTATGGTACTCTAGTGGCTGAGGCCAGTACACCAGAGGCATAGCCAGTACATGGCAGGTGCAGAGCTGATCCTGGCACAGTGAAGTCAGCAAGGCCCTCATTTCCCAGCCAAGAGCCTTGGTCCCAGGGCAGAGTGTGTAAAGCTGTCAGAAACAGTTTGTAGAAGCAGCGGTAGATCTCACAGGGAAGTGCCCTGCTACTGGCCAAGGCTCAGAGGCTTCTAGGAATAAGGGTGCTCCGTCCAGAGAACCTCTCCCTGGTCACCACTGCAAGCCTGGGGCTCCCCTCCTGCTAGGTTGTCCAGGTGGAGCCCTGTAGGCAGAGCCACTGAGGGCAGGGCAGGTTCCCAGTCTGAGATGGACAGAACATAGGGACAAATGTTAGGGTTAGTACCTCGGGGGTCTTCAGAGCCTTCTGGAAGCGGGAACTCACAGCCCAGCTCTAGGCCCGAGACACCAACACTCTCTTGGTTCTCCTGACTGGGGATCCCTGCACCTGCATCTTCAGGAGCTGCAAACAGAGCCGAGGCTTGGGCCTCTATCTGCTCTTCTCCCCCAGGCCTAGGGCTGGCAGCCACTCGGTCATCCTGGAGTGTGGACCTCTTGGCAGGGAGCCCTATGGTCTCCTTGGCATCAGTCTCATGGCTCTCAACAGAGCTGTGGGCACGCTTTCTGGTGCCGTGGGAGCTGTCTGAAGGCACTGCTGTCCCCTCAGAGGTTTGATCTTCACCAGTAGATCCCTCAGGGAGTTTTGCTTGGGAATCATTCCCTGAGGCCTTGATGTCTCCTTCTGTGTCTCTCAGACGCATTGAATGCAGGAGCCAGGGATGGGCAGAGGCCATGGCCACCAAGCGCACAGTGTTGCCTCCAACTTCCATCACTTGTTGCTGTTCCAAGAGGTCCTAGAAAAAGAGACCAAGGTCTGTCTGGGAAGAAGGCATGGCTTTCACTAGGTAGGTGATGTGCGGATGGCACTCCCAGCTAGTGTCAAGTATTCTCAGCAAGCATAAGCCCAGGTCTAAAGAAAACAAGCCTGGCATCCTGCCCTGGAGCTGTAAGCCGCATGGACCTTTGCGGGCTCTTTCTGTACCTACTGTGTTACTTCATGACACGGCCCGATGCCTGAAACCACAGAAGTGCTGCACCTCTGACTCTCCTGCCTTGTGCGTCCTTCTGTGGTCCTGACAGTCCAGCTCTACAAAGGCGGCCACTGCTTCAATACAATAACAAGACTCTCCTTGTGCTGAGGTCACACCTGCCCCTACTGTCAACTTCTGTGCAGAAAGTGGCCAGGAATCACTATCACTCCTTTTTCCTATAAACCCCTCAAGCTCATTGACAGCCAGAGTCCAGGCCTTGCACCTTGGCTATCTGACCTTGCCAGGGTGCTGAGGCCAGTAGAAAGCACCTGGCCTGCAAACCTCTCTTGGTCAGTGGGCTCTTTCTCCACAGCCTGAGAACATCTGAGGTCTCTCAGTTAATTTCCAGGATTACAATAAGTAAGGGTAAGAATACTTTAAGCCATGCAAATGGTATTTCCTAGGAGGGACAGCTGCTACAGGGCTCAGCCAGGGCCTGTAATGGAGTGTAGGGGACATATTCTGACTTTTCAATTAAAGGGGAGGAAACCCCACCACCACGGGCACACACCACTTCTGCTCTGCAACTGTCTGCCCCTGAGCTGAGCCTACCTGGACATAGTCGGAGAACGTCCTGGTCCGCTCGCCCACTATCTTCTCCAAGGCAGAGAACTGTCTGCTTAGCTTCTCCCTGTCAACCCCGAAGCAGTCGGCAGCTGCGACAGCTTGCAGGATCTCCAGGGAAGCAGCTACATCCTCAGGGCTGTAGCCAGATTGGGCCATCTGGTGGGCAAACTCTTCTGGGGAGGAGGTGTGCAGCTGTGGATCCACCAGGCTGGTGAAGGAGGCAGGGAGGCAGGAAGGCCCTGCCTGGAGCTCTTCCAGCGGTGTGCCTGTGAACCCTGAGACCATGACGAAGAGTTAAAAAAATCAGCAAACAGAAGCCCTTCTTGGAACCAACACATGGTTACTGAGGCAAGATCTGCTCTAGCACCCGTTCACTGCTCCTCAAGAAGTCATCGGGTCACCTTCAGGGGACATACTGGGCAATAGCAGTCAAGACTCTTGGTATGTGACTATGGGCCGGGCTGCAGTCCCACTGCAGGTGTACTGAGGCACCTCTTAACCTAACCTTAACCTTAAGTTAACCTGGCCCTGGGCCACTTCCATGCAGACAGGTTCTTCACTCTATCCAGGAAAGCCTGCCTGCTTGCTTTCTTCTCTTTCTTCTTTCTTTCTTTCTTTCTTTCTTTCTTTCTTTCTTTCTTTCTTTCTTTCTTTCTTTCTTTCTTTCTTTCTTTCCTTCTCTCTCTCTCTCTCTCTCTCTCTCTCTCTCTCTCTCTCTCTTTCTGTCTCTCCTTCCCTCCCTTTCCTTTCCTTCTCTCTCTCTCCCACTTCCTTTCCCCTCCCTCTCTCTTTCTTATGTATACAACAAAGATGACACCATTATATCTATCTCATTATAGATGGTCGTGAGCCACCATGTGGGTGCTGGGAATTGAACTCCAGACCTCTGGAAGAGCAGCCAGTGTTCTTAACCTCTGAACTATCTCTGCAGGATCCCAGGAGAGTTTCTTTTTTCTTGGTTTTTCAAGACAGGGTTTCTCTGTAGCTTTGGAGCCTGTCCTGGAACTAGCTCTTATAGGTCAGGCTGGCCTCGAACTCACAGAGATCCTCCTGCCTCTGCCTCCCAAGTGCTGGGATTAAAGGCGTGCGCCACCACTCCCACCTCCAGGAGTGTTTTTTTTTTAAAGATTTATTTATTTATTTTTACAGTGTTCTGTCTGCATGTGTGCCTGCATGCCAGAAGAGGGCACCAGATTTCATTACAGATGGCTGTGAGCCACCATGTGGTTGCTGGGAATTGAACTCAGGACCTCTGGAAGAACAATCAGTGTTCTTAACCTCTGAGCCATCTCTCCAGCCCCAGGAGAGTTTTTTTTAGCTGAGACATCGACCTATAGGTTGGCACTGTATTTTTGCCTGCTTCAAACTTCAGACAAAACAGAGTTCTGACTGGATAAAAAGGGACAGCAACAGCAAACACAATCCACCTTGACCACACAAAGGTCAGCTGACTGCAAGGGCAGGGCCTTTCCACTCCCATTCTGTGCCAGCACAGACAAAGGTGTAAGCTATTTAGCGCTCCCTGAGTGATGAGTGATCCTGTCTGACCTCCCTAGAGCTCCTCTGCCATGAAGGAGGTAGGTGGTGGCAATGGAGCTGATGTCCCATCTGTCACAGCAAAGAGATAATGTGATTCAACAGTGTCATCATAAACTATGGGACTCAAGGTTCTGGAGGTGTCACATAGGCGATCAGAGTCATAAAGCATGGATAGGCCCAATGACGTGACAGCTATTGACAGCAATGTTCCTCTTCATGTCTCCAGGGCTGGGTGTCTGGCCAGCAGCCTCAGGGTTTCTCCATACCCGAACTGTGGCAGGATACTCACCTGTGGGTCCAAGATGGGTGGATGCAGGGGTGCTACGCAGCCGGAACTTCACCTGACAGGAATTGACCACAATGCTGTCATTGGGGTTCAGGTTGCGCGTACTAACCACTCCAGGCATTGTGTAGTAACCCCTCATCAGCAGGTACTTGGTGTGTGAGGCCTGATGGGCTTTTACTTCCACACCCTGGCGCTTAGCCCCTGAACCTTCATCCAGGTCTTCCTCCTCCTCGTCATCATCCAAGCCTCCATCTTTCCCCAAGCTGCAGAAGAGAAGACAACTAGGTAGCTGGACTTGGACTAAGTCTACCTGGCACACAGCCATCTTTGCTTTCACTGAGTGGTTACAGTTAGCTGTCACAGACACCATTCACTCCAGGTGCCCCGATCCCCCACCATTTGTCTCTACTTGAGACAAATTTTTCTGTCACCACCCAAAGCCTCTTCTTCCCCATGAATTCCCAGCTCAGCCCTGCCACAGTAAGGCACCTTGGCTCACGCCTCTTTCCTTGCAGCACTTCATCCAATCCCCTAGAAGGAATCAATAGGTAACACTGGATACTGCCCTGCCAAGCCTAGTCACAAGATCCCGGAACATCAGACCCCTCTACAAAGGTTCTGCACACCCACTAGATGCAAAAGTGAGCATGTTTGCTGAATGGAAAAGGTCAGTGAAGTGTCTGCCATGCAAGCATGGGGACCTGAGCATCCACATAAAAGCTGGGGTGTAGCATGTCTGAAATCTAGGTCCTGGGGAAGCAGATCCCTAAAGCTCACTGGTCAACCAGTCTAATTAAATTGACAGGAATTTTGAGACTGTTAAAAATGAGAAGAGTGGGAAAGGTACTCAATTCATTCTCTGGCTTCTGCACCTGCAATCACATGCGCACACTCCCAAGAGAACACGTACATATACAACGTGCACATTCCCACAAGAACATGCCCATAGAACACACGCTCAGACCAAATAACCCTGCCAGTACCAAAACAATGAGAATAAATGACCACTCCTAATGAACACCCCAAGAATCTGCATGTCCCCAAACTGTGACCAGAGTCACACGCATGGCTCTGCTCTGGGCTCTGACCTCTTCATGACCTCACTCTCCACCATGGAGCTGTCCACCACCACTATCTGCTCCGGGATTCTGACATCAACAGAGAGGAGGCCCAGGGAGAAGAGGGCCAGGGCTGTCACACAGTAACCTCCAGGGCTATCCAAAGAAAAGGCCACCAGGTCACTTGGAGGGTCATTGCTATCCAGGTCCTTGAAGGAAAAATGATCGGGCTGGTCCAGCATGTTGGCGGCCCGGAGTCTGTCGTAGAACTGGAAGGACTCGGTGCAGACGGTGGTGGGAAATCGCCACGTGAAAAGCCTGCAGGCAAGGCAGAAAGGAAAGGCCACTGAAGAGTGCTGGAAAGGCTGTGCTGGGCCACCTGTGGAAGTCACAACACTCAGAACAGTCTGCACTCTTGTGCCCGGAAGCACTCTTACCCACTGTGATGGGAAGGAGTGCGGCAGCCCAATGCCAATGGAGTCTAGGCATTTCATCCCTACTCACCTTGTTCATTCCAGGTGGGGCCAGTTCATCTAAGCCAAGACCCTGCAACACCTCACGCCAACAGCTGCTGACCCAAGGAGGAGGAACCTCCTTTTTTGACAGCTGATAGGACATACACGTGTCCAATCTCACTGTCTGCAGATGTAAGAGGCCAACTCTCCAACAAAAGCCCAGGGAACAGGGACCCACTTGCCAACCACACCCAGAAGCAAAGGAGTCCAGTTCATCAGGGCGAGGAGCTAGGAAGGAGGAAGCCAAAAGGACTAGTGGTGGAGCCATCTAATGTCCAAATGTGGCCCCCACTGTCTTGAGGCTGGCATGACATGCCTGAATGAGGGCTTCCCCACCTGCAATGAGAGGCTAGTGGTGCAGCGGTTCTGAGGGCACCCCGCCCAGCCCTGAAGGGTGCAGGTGATGCAAAAGGCCCTGAGTTGTATGGGGGTGGGATAAGGGTAGCCCACTAGGCTGGTGCTTTGCTACCTGGATTGCTTACAAAACTTGAAACTAACTTTCCTTCACTTGTTTCATGGCAACACTCCTGCATGGGAGACAGGCAGAAAGAGAACCCTTTCCCGGACCAAGCTCTCTGCTCCTGAGGACACTCACTTGTAGTACGACTGGGAAAGCTGGTAGGACATGGGCACAAAGGGCACAGCACGGTTCTTCTTGGGACCCTGGGAATGGCTGACACGGCGCCGGTTGACCAGGCTCCTCTTTTGGCACTCCATGAAGGCCCGCACCAGTACAGGTTCCCGGAACTCCCGGTAGAGACGGAAGATCTGTAATAGCACATGGCAGGGTGAGGTGCTTGGCCAGAAGGGGAGCTAACCATGGCAGCATAGACACTGCAAGGGGCCACTCACAGGAAGGCTGGCTCAGCTGACCAGCCTGGATGTCCCAAGAGGCTCTAAGGCTCTTGGATAGTACTGACTCTGGGATTTCCTGGTGACAGCGCACACTAACAGTTAAGTGACACTCCAAAGCCTTGCTGTGAGGCCTAAGTGAAACCAAGAGAGGAAAAGTGACCTCACTGCTGACGGGCCAGGTGTTCACTGGGGAGCGGGTCACAAGGAGTGGTCTTCTAGAAGAAGCCATCCGAGGGTCACACACCCTGATTTTTCTAGGCAATCTGGCAGGTCTGCGAGTGCAAACTTAGACCCCAGTGGGGAAACTGCATGGGGCAGAGAGCATGAGGTTGCAATGTTTTTCACCTTTCCTTCCTACAGAACTGGAGTAGAAGCTGCGGCCAGTACTGGGGCTTGGCTGTCTATGATTTCTGCTCTTGAGAACCTGCTGGGTACATCTTCAATATACCTGCTGTGATGTGCTGGACCACAATGACCAAGCCTGTGGGGTTTACCTGAGAGCCTAGACTGCCACAGGAAAGTATCCTTGTAGCTGTCTAGTATGCTTGCAGTATCTATCCATTCCTTCTGTCTTCTGAGAATAGGTTGCTGGGGAGCCTCTGTCATCACCGATGGTCCAAGTCCTCAGTGCTAGCTCCTGGGAGCCACAGAAGCACCTTGCCTGCTCTGGGGGCTGGGTGGTCAGGTGTCTTTCTAAGTGTTTGGGGTACAAAGCCAGTCTTAGACACCTTCCACCTGAGCCTAGAAGTCCCTGGAGGTAGACGCAGAAGTGGAAGAGCAGCTGGGGCTGAGGAGGCAAACAAGATGCTGAAGGCTCCTAGGCCTGGGCTCCCTGCTGAGCGTGAGCGGGATCTCTGCTTTCTTTTTAAGCAAGCATGAGCCCACAAAGAACTGCTAGGGCCGTGGCTGAGGACTTGGGATTTCTGCCTCACTGTACACTCTTGCTGTAGTTTAGGCTTACAGAGGGCTCCATGTCCTCCAGCTGCAGAATGCCTATGAGGCCAAGGGACAGGTGTTACCAATAGCCAGGCTCTCACTTAGAACTGTGCAAAAGGCCAAAGAAAGTAAGTGGTGCCAGGAAACAAGTGTTTGCTGGCACTGCCAAATATGGGGTCCTAAGATTCCTTGTGGGAAGCAACTGTACAGGTGACTTAAAGCTGGAGAGACCTAATGACACTCAGGAAGGCGTGTCTACTACTGCTGCTCAATGTCCAGGGCCAGGGCAGCGCTCTGAGGCAAGGTATTAAAAAGCACCTTCCTCTGCCAGGCACAGTGGTGCATCCCTTTAACACTTGCACTTGAGAGGCAGATCTTTGTGAATTCAAGGCTAATCTACCTACACAGCGAGTTCTGGGCTGGACAGAGCTACATAAGGAGATCATCTCTAAAAATGGGCTGGAGAGATGACTCGTAGGTTCAGAGCATTGGCTACTTTTCCAGAGGACCCAGGTTCAATTCCCTGTACCCAAATACAGCTAATAACTATCTGCAAACCCAATTCCAGGGAACCAGACTCACTCTTGCAGCCTCTGTGAGCAATGCATTCTATGTGGTTCACAGACAGACATGCTGGCAAAACACCCATACACAAAAATAAAAATAAGTAAATCTTAAAAAATAAACAAGAAACAACAAAAAAATAAAACTAAACATCTTCCCTCAGCAGTCCTACCTTTTCCAGTCCTATGGCACAGGCCTTATGAGGTGATGTCTGCAGCCCCAGCAGGACATGCACCAGCACAAAGTGGGGCTGTGATGGCTAGTGCCATCAACTTTACAGAATCTCCTGCTATACCCCCGGGCATGCCCATGAGGGATCATATTGATTACACTGAGATAGGAAGACTGCCCACTATGGGTGGCACCATTCCATGGCTGCGCTCCATGGTGAAAAGGACCTGAGCGGCAAACTCAGCAAGCACTCATTCCTCTGGCTTTTGACTACAGATGCAATGTGCCTCAAGCTCTTGCTTCCTTGACTTCTCTTGGGTTGCTTATTAGAATACTTTATCATAGCAGTAGAAAAGACTAGACAGTGGCCCAGGGCCTCTGAGTCAGAACCAACGACAGGGAGGTCCAGGTTACTGCGGCCCCACCCCTCAGTAGCCTGGGATTGGCATGCCAAGTGAATGCAGCATGCAGGAAGCCTTAGGTTTGATTACAGCAGCAATAAACACATGAGTCAGAACTCTAACAAGAATTAAAGCATTCAAGGCCCCCGAGACCCCACAGTTAAGAGCAGAGTAAGCTCTGGTTCCCTACAGTCTAAGGCCCTGTTGTGCTGAGACCAGCACCCACCTGGAAGGACTGGCAGGAGTTGGACTGGCTGTTAGAGAGGGACAGTGTGCTCTGGATCAGGTTCTGTAGCACCAGGAAGTGGATGTCCTCCACACTGAAACACAGCAAGTACCGAGGCTGCAGGAGGCTGCTGGCCGACAGCAGCACCCCTGAGAGGGTGAGTGCACACACGAGAAATACTTAGTTAAAGACATTTCAATCCCACAAAAGCGCTCTGAATGCTGAAGTAGTCACACAACTAAAGTAAACGGGAGTTTCTAGGATATACTAATTGTTCAATTCTCACAATAATAAAATTGTTCCCAGTTAGATGTCTGTCTCTAATCCCAGAACTGGGAAGCTGTGATGGGAAAGCTGGCCCACAGAGCAACTTTCAGACCAGGGTGAGAAACAGAGTAAGATACTGTCTCAACAAGTGCTTTCCCTTGGTGGGAAAGATGCAATCTAGTGTGAAACCAGCTTCTAAACCAGCAGGTAAAAGTCAGCTTTTTCTTTCCCTGACTCTAAATGAGAAAAGGGATCATTGTGTACTATTTTACAGAGCTAAAATCCAGATAAATATTGCTTTACAAGACATTTTCTGTTGGGTTGAGTTCACTTAAAAGACCAGGCAAATGACACTTGAGGATAGGGCTTGGCCAACTTCCTCTGTAAAAGTCAGACTCCATGGGCTCTATTAAAACCACTCAGTACAGAAAGGAAACAGTACATACAGCACATCAAATGAACATGGCTTGTGTTCTAAAAAAAAAAAACAAAAAACCAGTCATTCACAAAAGCAGGCTGTGGGTAGCAGGCTGGATTTGGCCCTAGATTCCCCATGGAGGCTAGAGCTGAGAGATGGAGCTTACCTGTTAAGTTCATCCTCCTTCCTGACACGGTCCTTTTCATCTCCAATTGCCAACACTCTGTATCTGCAAAGGAGGCACAAGAGCATGTTGGTGCGACAGGGCGGCCAGCACAGAGCTGGCACTTGCTCATGGTGGTCATTCATTGCTGAAGGGCTGAACACGCTGAACTCAGAACACACAGAAACCACACCAGGTTTCACCCTTCAAACAAGCCCTCTCTTATGACCTGAGGACCGGGAAAGCATGGGAACACATGGATAGGCAGGGACAAGGGGTGTAAAACTGTGGGCTCACTGTGAGCAGAAGACAATCAAAGAGCGGAACTTGGAAAAGTACCCAAAGAAATGAAATGGTGTGTGTGCTGTGTGTGTGCTTATTTATAGGTTGCAAGTGCACATGTGTGTGCAAGTGTATGTGTATGGATGTCAGAGGTTGGCCTTAAGTATCTTCTTCAATTACTCTCTGCATTATTTATTGAGGAAGTGTCTCTCACAGGAGCCTGAAGCTAGCTGGTCAGCTTGCTCAGGCATCCTGTCTCTGCTTCCTGTGCTATGTATGATTATACGATTACAGAAAGGCTGCCATGATCACCTGGCATTTTTGTAGGTGCTGGAGGTCTGTCTGATCTCATGGAAACCAAACAGGAAGGTGCTATGAGGCTGAAGACAGGAAGAAGAGGCAGAGGGGAGAAACTGATGGAAGGTTATGGTGAAGGTAAGGAATGAGTTTTAGCGATTTATTGTACTTACAGATCATAACTAATAACATACCACATATATTATTATGCACCTCATAAATATATATCATTATCATCTGTCAATAGGAAAAATAAGTAAATTGGACATGATAATGCACACCTGTAATACAGTATCTGGGAGGATGAGGTTAGAGAACATGAACACAAGACCAGTCTGGCTACATATAAGACCCTGCCTCAAAAAAACAAACCACCAACAACAAATTGAGGGGTTGGGGGTTTGCTCTGGGGTACAGCATTTGCCTGATATGTATACGGTCCTGAGTTTAACCTTCAGCACTATGAAAATAAGAATAAATAAATCTTAGAAATAAGTGACAATCTTGAAGGCAGAAGAACAGAACATTTCCTGTCTTTTCTGTGAGCTTTAGGCAATATCACGTTACATGACATTCAAGTCAACATAAATTCATTAAACTATTAAAACCCCAGGTTTCATCAAGCCTTTCCTTTGGCTTTTAGAAAACTAAAGTAAAACCTCAATTCTGCAATGGAAAATTTATTGACAGAAAAAGTGCCTTTTCAGAAAATCCCCCTTTCGTCATATGGGCAGACATGGAGGTCTCTCCTATCTTGCCTGGTCCACAGAACACTCCTGGCCAAAGCCAATGTTATTGGCCACATCTGCAACTCACTTTTCCTCTAAGTGTTTAGAGCTCAACTGTTATATCCGTAACTGTCTTCATTTAGGATTACAAGCAGCCTCTTGTTTGAATGCACATGTGTGAGAAGATGAACAACCAGCATGGGCACAGACACTGAGACCCCATCGAGAGTGAGTATAAATCATGCGGGAACTGTAGAGAGGGCTTTACGGCCAAATGAAAACAAAGCCCAGAAAACAGCTACAGCTGGGTGTGGTGACACATGCCCATAATCCTAAGGATCAAGAGGCAGGAGGAATGCCCAGACTTAGAGACTAGCCTGGGCTCACAGCTCTGTCTCACAACACATGAAAAAGGGCAACTGCCACGGAGGTCTGAAAGTGGGTCATGTTCACTGCTGGATGAACCTTACATTATGATTCCAACCGAAACACAGAGTGAAGGGTGTCTCTACGGGAAGGAGGAGTGCGTCTCCATGAGGACGGAGAAGAGGGATCCACATCTGGATGCGACTGTGGAAACAGGCCTGGTTCACATCCCTTCAGATTGTCCAACTCCCCCAACCACTCTCAAACTAGTACGTTCTTCCACACAAGTGTGAGTCAAAAGTGTAAGCTCTGTTATGAGAGCCACTGAGCACAGGCCCTGGACCTGCTCAGAGTTTAAGCTTTGTGACCCTGGCCCGGGGACAGTGGCCAGTGCCTCCCTGGGACTGAAGCTGTGCAGGATGGATGCAGTTGTTCTGACACCTGGTTGTGGCCCTAAGGCAGAGAGCACTGAGTGGACCTGGAGCTGCCACCAGCCCTCTTCCTTTCTTTCATCTTATAGTCTCCTAATAGTAAAAAAAGCAAACTCAGCAAGAAGCATACACAACAAAGTCTGGATTAGTTAGGTGGGCAGCAGGGACTCAGTGGAAAAAGAAACACAGGTGTCAAGTTATCTGACATCAGGTAGTCCTTGGAGGGGCAATGCAAGGCCAAGTATAACCAGGCAGGCACTGTTCAGCTGGCTAACCTCTGCTACACACCTGCACAGTGCAAGGCTCTGCCCACTCAGGACAAGGCACCTACTTGGCAAAGAGTTCCTGCAGTGTGTCAGGGATCTCAAGATTAGGGTTCCTCAGGCCAGAGCTGAACTTTTCTTTCAGTTTCTCCACAAATTCTTTAAACTCTTTGGCACAAACCTGTAACACAAGAGCTTAGATGCCACACCTTCCCACGGGAGAGAGGCTGTGCAAACACCAAGGGCACTGTGAGTGAACTCCGCTGGCAGCCACACCCCCAAAACACCATACTTGCTGTCTTTTCCATCCCTACCCTGAGTCTACTTGCCACTTGAGTGGTGAACACTCACTGCCATGCCAGGAATCTGGAGTCCAAGTGACACTGACAGCTCTCATACCTGTAGCTCACCTTCCCCAGACTGAGGAGAGATGCAAACATGACCTACAATGTTCCCGCCATGCATATGGACATGGACACGCTAGCTGCCAGACACACGTTGTTCTATTACCTCCTTCCTCTCAGCTTGGTTTCCCCTGGCTGCCCATGTAAGCTGGCTTATCCAGATTCTCCAGCACCCCCTGCCCACCTGTGGCCCGCTGCCTCATGCAGAACACTCTCATAGAGAAGTCTCCACTTAGCCAGGGCAGAAGTACCTGGGCCCGCACAGCTAGCTCCTTCCCATCAGTCACCATCTGGCCCCTGACCGTAAACCCATGGAGCAGCTTTCAAAAGCCTCTGCCTGCAATTTCTAAAGAGTTGCTTTGTTTTCTTAACAGGCCCCAAGCTCAACCTCATTTGAAAGTACCAAGTATTACACGTGGTCATCTTTAAAATGGATGCCTGGAGTCAGGGCCAGTGAGTCCTAAGCACTGACAAGCTGACTCCATGTTTGCAGGGTCCTGAGGGCTAGACAGTTCCTCAATGCCTATCTTCAGAATGCTCTGGGCCCTGCCACTGCATGGGACCTACCTTTGGGTCTTCGTAGTTACCCTTTCGACTCATGAAATCTCCAACGAGTGCCTTGTCCTGGTACACCTCCGCCAAGCAGACCCTGGGGGAGGGAAGATCCAGTGCTGTTCAAGTTGTACCCTCCTCCGATTCTGAACGCTGAGGGTATTGGCTTCAGCTCTCTGAGAGCTGTGATCTACCTAAGCTTTGGGGATGAGTACCCTGTAGTGAGCTGCACCCAATTCAAGTCAGGCTGGTCAGGCTCACATTTTCTATCCTGGCTTCTATCTTCCATGGGGAGACTGAGGACAAAGACATTCTCCTTCAGCCCTACCCCATCACAGGGATTTGGACAGGACCAATAGGACCAAGAGAAGTGTGTGTGTGTGTGTGTGTGTGTGTGTGTGTGTGTGTGTGTGTGAATTTGAAACTATTGTATACCACCATTTACTATCAGATTTCCTGGCCATAGCACTGCTGTCCACCTGCCAACCTGCCCATGCCTGTGAGGGTAGTGGAACCTGGCTTGCCCAAAGGGAAGCAAAGGAGAAACAAGCACGCCAGAGAATCCCGATCAGTTAGAGCCTGCCATCTCTGCTGTTAGGGGAAGGAAAGGGCTGGGCTGAGATAGCTGTCCTTGACTTTTCATCATCTCTAGTACACAGGCCAGGAGATCTAGTACATAAGAGGACAGAACCCCAGGCCTGCTGCCTCTGAACCCCCCTTTTCCCTTTGTTCCAGGGTATGCTTGGAGCAGGGAGCCCAAGCCTCAGATCTTATTTCTTGACAATTCTCTACCACTTTGACACACCTCCTCTTCTGAGAAGTCAGGACTAGGAGGGCATTTTTCCTTCAGAGAATTCTTTCAGGTAGGAAATAAGAACATTCTACAAATAAGCAAAAGTGGCTTTATACAAGAAAGGCCCATGGTCTGGCTGACTGCATGTCACTATGTGCCCTGGCTGCTCTAAAATTGGGAGAGTATAGGACTTCTTCTATATCTGCCTTCCACCCTACCCAACTCTTGCACCAGTGGCATGTTGTGGGTACCTCCTAGCTTCACAGAATCCCTCTGGCCTTCTCTCCTTGGTTCCCTATAGAGAAAGCTGTGGAAGGGCCTGAAGGCCTGCAAGAAGACGGTAGATCAGCCCTGCAGTCAAGAAGATGCTTTGTAATTCCTAGGTACCTGCTGTCCCCACAAGGCCTGTGCTCCACCTGGAAGGACTTGGGGATAGCAGTTCTGCCAAGGGGATACAGTGTTCTTTATTCAGTGATCCTGGGTCTGTCTTGCTTTTCCCAAGAGTGAACTCCATGAAGAGTTGTTAGGACTGCTCTGATCACAGCAATCCTGTCCTCCATGCATGGGATACCAGGACAGACACACAGTGAGTCTCACTCTGCACCTGCTCCCAGAGCCACACTTGGCTCTGGAAAGTCATGTCTGTTTCACCTGCAGATTCCAACACCTGGACAGTCCTATACTCATTGTACTCCACCTGAATTCCACACCTATGTCTGAACAAGATGGGGAAAGGGGAAAGAAGAAACTAGAAGAGCTGGAATAAGGGCTGGTATGATCCAGCTGCAAATGTGGCTTACTTGTAGTTCATAAAGGCCTGGGGATTTTTGACTATGTAGCGGGCTCTTCGTCCAACCGAGTGAGATGTCTTATCCAAAGATTCTTCAAAGGTAGCATGCAAAATGTCCCGCACAACCTGCCAGGTGACAAATGGTCCTTTCACCTAGTCCAAACACAGAGTGTGACAGTTAGTATCTGCAGAACCCATATACAGGACAGTTAACAAAATGAAATGGGAATGAATATGCCTTGGGAGCCTGTTTCCCCAGGGAGGCTCAGAGAGCTCACCTCAGTGCTCACCAACATTGTACCAAGTGAGGTCTGGGGACAGAAAAACAGGACAAATCCTCAATGTTGTATGGGACTGTGCTTTCTGGCATGCTCTGTAAGGAGGCCCCGTATCAGGTAAGGTTAAGAGGATGCCAAATGTGCTTCGGTAGAGTTTTGTTACTTTCTTTTGGTATTGAAATAGGGTCCTCTCTGTGTAATTAGGGCTGGCCCGGAACCCTGACTCCTAGGAAAAAGGCATGCGTCACCCCCTGCTGGGTAAGTAGCGCATTGAAGACCGATACATTCTGTGCTCTCAGAGTCATTCTGTATCGTTTGCCTTATATCACATCATCTTCCGACACACACGCACACACAGCAGAAGAAACAGAATGAACTAAGACAGTAGAACATGTCAGAAAATAACACACGGGAAAGAGCTAAAGACAGAGATTTTCCTAACAACACTAACAAGATGCCACGAAGTTCTAGAGAGGAGTGGGGGCTATGTGATGGGGAGGGGAGGCATGTGAGAGGCAGCGGAAAAAGTTCAGATGGTAATGGGTACCTCTCCATCTTCCTTAGGGAAAAACAGGAATGGAGTTTAGGAGAGGGTGGGGTGCAAGAATTAGAGACAAATGGATCAGAACAGGGATGGAAAAAGCAATGCAGGCCCTAACTGGTTTCTTCTGGTTGTCATGCTGGTGACCAGGAGACAGATCAGTCCTTAAGAACTGCTCTATTTGTTGGCATCACTGCCTGCAGTGGCCTTGACCCACCTGACACGGAGCTCATGTCCTGCTGGCCTCTAAAAAGGGGCATGGTTTAAAAGCTCATGCTTTGTTACATACTATGCTGGCAGGAAGCACAGAGCCAGAGGTCACGAGGTGCTATGGGAACGTGAAACACAGGAGCTCTGGCTAGGCTGTAGAACCTGTCACCACTAGAAGCAAGGAAGGGTTTGCTGACTGAAAAGAACGCAGGGGAGAAACAGTAAGTGTGGAAGACAAACGTGTAGGGCTATGGCCAGGAAATGCCAAGTGGCTTTTGCCTTAGGGCACAGCTACTCTTGGACCAGGGGTACCAAGACTACAGAGCCAAGGTGGAAATCAGGGGTTCATGGTACAAAATGCACCAAGCCACTACAGGCAGACAACACAGAAGGAATGGGCAGCAGACAAGAGCAAAATGGCTTGATCTGCTCTACTGTAGCCAGACAGAAGTGAACATGCATCTGACTGAAGGCTGGGAGAATGTACAGGCTGGTTGTACAAGTACAAAGGATTCTGGGAAATGCTCTTCTGGGAAGCCACTGGGAGTGGATAGTAAGTCCACAGCCATTGCTCTCACAGCATAGCAAAGGGCTGCTCCTGGGGGCTGGGGTGATGGCAGGTACCTTGGTATTGAGGACATTGCTGGCAATTCGGCAGAGCATTAGCAACCCATCCTCCTGCATGGACCAGGAGACACGCAGCCGAGTCATCATCCGGAGGGCATTCTGGTCAGCTTCATCTTGGTAGCGCAGCTTTTTGCTTTTGGCTTCCGGGTGCTCTCCTAGAACCACAAGGGGAGAGGAGAGGGACCTTGAGTCAGCTTTTCTAGAGTGGAATGGCCCCAACCACACTGGTAAGAAATGACTAAGGCTACCAGCTACTAGACAATGCCCAATTCCAAACAAGCAAACCATGAAGAGCAGTTCTTTAATGCATTTCTCTTGGGCTGAATGTCATGGATTCAGGTTAGGCAGAGAAATGACAGTGGCCCGTGATCATGGAGTCCACTGGTCTTACCATCCCGAAGCAGCAAGACTGATAGAAAGATGAAGTGACCTTTTGAAGACACAGTTACAGAATCAATTAGGTGGCAGCAGCCTAGAGGGTTGGGGCAGGTTTTTCAGAAGTTTTGAACTAGTGTCCAATATATGGTACAGTTTCTCCCATAGCCAGGATCTATGGGTCCAGGAATCAAGGAGTGGAAAGAGATAGCTCCACTCACTATCACACTAGTGACCTACTAGGAAAATATTAGTTCCTGTTCCTGGGACCTTAAGTTCTGTCCCAGAGTGGGGACCAAAGGGGAGTGCTCCTGCCAGGAGCCAGAACAAACCTGCCACTGAATGAGAGGCTCATACTTTCCCCCCTTGCCACTCTGGGCTTCTGATGCCAACAAGCTAAGAAAGGAATAACAGTGTTGGGAAGATGATCGATCCGTATTACCAAGGGGAAATTGAATTGCCTCTTCACAATGGAGGTAAAAAAGATTATGTCTGGAGTGCAGTGGCTCTCAACCTGTGGGTCCCCTTTGGCAAATTCCTATCTCCCAAAATATTTGTATTACAATTCAAAAGAGTAGCAAAATTACAGTTAAATGAAGTAACAATGAAAATAACTTTATGGGGTTATCCCAACATGAGGAACTGAGGTCACACTAGGAAGGCTGAGAACCCCTGCTTTAAGGCATCCATCTCTTGGTGCTACCATGTTCTGTGATTAAAGTTAATGGGAACTACAGCCTAACTCAGGCAGGATGACAAAGGACACAGGCCCTTCAGGAATGAAGCTATGGGTCACTTCTCCAAGGAAAGAACTAAGACCTGATGAGATGCTTGCTAAAGGTGGAGGAAATACAGAATTGGTAGAAGAAAGCTGCTCCCTCCGCCTGCTTGCTTTCATTTACCAAGTCCATTCCATCCTGGCATTAGAGCCTACTTCTTTGGAATTCCAGCGTATACTGAAGATGAGCTGAGACATCCAGCCTCATGGACTAAACAACAACTGGATTCATTGGGAGATGGCCGTTGTTGGACTGGCTGGACCACCCCCTGTAGACCATCATAATAAATCCCCTTTGTGTATTCACTCTGTACGTCTCTGCTCCTCATCATCTACCAATCTATGACTGTTTCCACTGGGTTGTCAAGTCCTCTGAAGGCACCTTATAGAGATGTTTCCAGAACAAACATGTTCAGAGGATAAGTGAGGCAACCAACAGCTGTCTCCAAACCCTCAAATATCTGTGAGTCTGTGACCTCAGAGTGCACGCAGATTTACACACTACAGGAAAGCCTATGTTCTAGGGCTGTCTTGAAGACCAAAAAACAGTAGGAAGCATGTCCTGGGGTCAGGAGGTAAAGATGGCTCAGCAGATAAAGTGGTTTGCCATCAGGTCAACCTGTATTCTAGAACCCTAGAACCCACGTAGTAGAAGGAGAGGACTCTGGCAAGTTGTCCTCTTGACGCCCACACATTCACTGTGGCTTGCGTGTGTACACATGCACACATACAGAAACACATGCGTGTACACATGTACATATACATAGGTCAATGCAAAAAAATTAAAAGACTACCACCACCACCACCTCCTGCAAAGTCCACCTTGAGGTTAACTTTGACTGCCACTCAGTGGAGAAGCCCCTGCATGTGAAAGCAAAGTGTGCCTTTGGGTGTATCCCACAGGCTGAGACCATGATGGAATATCAGAAAGAAGGAGCTGCTAACACAGGCAGCATAGCATCTCTGCCTCCTGTCTGCCAGAAAGGGAGCCACTCCCTACCAACCCTCCCACCCCCCACCCCCACCGCCATGAAGCTCTGTCTCATCAGCCTAGAAACAGACCATGGCACGAACCTCTCAAACTCTGAGTCAAATAGATCCTTCCTGAAGTGGTAGGTACGGGTGCTGCCCGTGACAACAAAAACACAGCAGCACAAAGTGCCTGCTATACAACAGCTGGCAGCACCATCATCTATTCCCTCTGTGGAGCGCTGGGTTACGGTCTACACACACACATCAAGCCACTGCATTTTCCTTCTGAGGAATACTGGTCTATATACTCGTCTTTCATGTATCCGAAACAGGCTAAGTTGAGGGCTATGTCAAGCGATGGGATGTTTATTATGAATGCCAGCAACACAAACCAATAAAGTAGGTTCTTGCTTAAGCACTTTTCTTTGAAGAATCTGCAGCCATGGTTGGTGTTAAAGCAAATGGCCTACTTAGGAAACAGTCCTCAGCGCTCACTTCCACTAGAAATACAGATGAGGAACGAGTCTAGAAAGTGCCAGGGAGGGATGTGCTGGTTCCAAAGGAACAGTGCAGGTTTAAGCGATTTCCCAGCTTCCTCCTAGTTACATTTCAACAGGACTAAGCTTGGCCAGATGAGCAGAGGCAGACACTCAAAGGCAAACAAAGAGAAAAAAGGGACTTCGTTTAGATGACAACAGTCTTGGTATGAAGATTTCCCTGGTGAGATGAAATCAGAAGCTTGCTAAACCAAAAAGCTGCTAAAGAGAAAGGCTGGCAAAGCACACAGCCAGAGAAAACTGGAGAAATGGGTTCATCCTTAGATGGGCTAGAGACACAGCAAGTCAGGATTGCAGACAGGATGAACCCAGACCCTGTGGGAATAACACTGCAATGTGCCGTGGACATACTATAACAAGACTCAGGTCATGAACACCCCCAGGTACCTCCTCTTCTTTTCCGCTTGATCTTTCTGATAGGCTCCTTCTTTAGCCGCTTCCGCTTCTGGTTCTTCCCACCACGCACTTTTCGGTTCCTGCCAGGGGTAGGTTCTCGGTCCACTTCAAACTGCTCCTCCTTGTCAGCACAGAGCTCGGCATCAGTTTTCCCCTCTGACCAGAGCGGCAAACGGCCACTGCCTAGAAATAATTAGAGGACACAACTGCTTGGAAAAGTCCCCTGTGGAGGCCGCACAAGCCAGCAGAATCCACGGTGGTGCTGGCCTGAACTAGCCTCATAGTTGGCATGCTCTAGTGTGGAAGCTCAGCACACACCTCCGGACCCAAGCGGCATTGGGCGCTTAGATAGGAACGTCTGGAGTCTTCCTGTGAGCCCATTCTCAGGGGTGTTGTTCTGAAAGGTAAGCACAGCACTGGGGTGAGCTGAGAACTTCCATGGGTCTCCAATCCATTCAGTTCCTGCATGAGCCCTAGCCCTGAAGGCAACATGCCACCAGATTTTCTGTGCATCTCTAAAAAGGAGCACTCATGCATATGACAGAGTAAGCCAGAAACTAATGGGAAAGCAAACTCTAGGCCAGGCAGACATTCATATGGCGCCTCTTAACACTGGCTTCACAAGCTCTCAGAACTCCTGAGTGGCAAAGGGCCAGAGCTGAGGAGAATAGCGATGATGGCTCCAGGTGCTTGGATGGCGTGTCCCCGGGAGCCTACCTTTCTGGCTTTGTTGATGATATAGCTGGTCCAGACCCAATTGCGCTTCAGGTGTGCATAGAAGCTAGAGTCCAGCCCAGCAGCTCCCAGCCCATCTCCAGGGACTAAGCCTTCATCCACAACTTCTCGGCTCCCCCTGAGACGAGGCAAACAGAAAAAGCCCTTCCTGATAAGTTAAGAGCCGCCACATGGAGTGGGAGAACCATGTGTGACTGTGTGACAATGTTCATTTTTTCAGGACAGTAATGAGCAGGTAGAGAGAAAGAGCTTGGAGTGCTAGGTTGGGAAGTTGTTAAATTTTCAGAAATCAAAAAGTTTGATTTTCATGTGAAATTGGCAGCTTCTAAATTACGGATGGGATTTCAGAAGTTATGTTCAGAAACATGTCTAGGGCCAGATATTGGCCATGGCAACCAAACTTCAGTTGTTAGCCAAGGCCAGGGTCAAAAGGTGGAGGTCATGGCAGGATCAGGCGTCAGGGGGTGGTACGCACGTGGTGTACTCCAGCATGGCACACTTGCGCTCCAGGTTGTGCTTATCCATGGCGCTTTCCTGCTCCTTCCGTAAGCTGCCTTCTGGGTCACTGCCCGGATCAGGGCAGATCTTCTGTGCACAGGGGCAACGCACCACACCTGGACAACCAAAGCAGTGACGTATTTCCTGCCAGGTGCTAACAGCCAGAGGGAGAGTGAAGAATGGATGTTTGGTCTGGGAGGTGTCCCTCCCCTAAGGAGGGAGCCATGGTCTCAGGTGAAGCCCTCCTCACAATGGCATGCAGAGAGAGGTGGGGAGAGAGCAGGGAAAGAAGGCGAAAGACACAGCAGGTTACCTCTGATGGGATCTCTACAGGCACAGTCTGTTAAGGATGGGAGGCAAATGACAACCAGGGGAAGCCTCCTTCCTGACTGGCTGTTATACAGGCACTGGCTTGACAGCATGGCCAGTGAGCGCAGCAAAGGAAGCTCAGGCAGCTTTTCTTGGCTAGAATGATATCTCAGGTACTTTGCTCAGCTTCACTTTGAGACCCTACACATGTATGCTGACAGTTTCGGTTTAAAAGGCAAAGCACTGAGGCTCAGGGAGACTCCACTTGGCCCACTCTTGTCATGCACATATTAAAGGTGCTCACCAACGTGCTTATTAAAAATGCTGTCTCTGAAAGTTAAAGAACGCGGCCATCGTGGTGGTGGACAATAGAACAAGCAGGGCACAAGAGAGGAAATGGTAAAAAACGGGATTTAGGGCAGGGGAGGGGGATAAATGCAAAGGAGGGTGTAATAAAAGTTGTCTGAAAAAGTTATAAGGAATTATCTAAGAACACCTATAATACATGCAAGTCTATACATTTACATATAGTTTAAATGCAATAATCCCTTCTGGGCTGATAATGCTCCTTTCAAGAGCTATAGACTATCTAACAAAAATTCCAACACCAGGTATGGGAAGCTTTCTTTTGAGCTGTTGGCCGTGTTGTCCAAAAAAACTTCTAAAACATTATAGGCTATTGATATTGCCCTTGGTAACCTCTCAGAGGTGGAAGATAAGTCCCTATTGCTAAAGACACCAGGTACTTTGGGTACATGTACATGGCTACATCTGACCCTGAAAGCCTGCCCCGAGGACTAGCTTTCATGGTACCAAGAGACACTATACAAGCTTTCAGCTACGATACTACGAACTCATCAATGACTAGCATGGTATGATAACTCTAAGGGGCAGTACTGGTACACATACTTTGGCAGTAACCAACAGTTCTCTAGTTGGATGTAAGGCCTGCTCAGAAAGAGGGAAACAGTCTTGGTACTGGAAATCTAGCCAACCACCCAGGGCTAGAAGTCATAGACTTTGGAGGAGAACCTACAACCTCTCCTTACTGATATAATCCTGACTACACTCTAGAGAATTATCTGTATACACTCACATAGAAGTACAGTTCTCACCTCTCATCAAGAAGACTCTCTTTTAAAACAAAGATCATTATAACAAACTATAGGCAACCCCAAGCACCGAGCCTCAGGGATCACCGTGGAAGAGGAAATGGAAAGACTAAGAGTCAGGAGAACAGGGAGTTTGTTGCAAGATGAAGCCTCACCAGCATGACTGCCTATAAAAGACCTGAACAAGGATGGCACCAATACCCACACTAATGCGGAAGGGGAGGAGGAAAGCTTAGGAGGCCTCAACTCTTAAAAGAACAATAGGCAACTAAGGAGTGCTGAGAGCAGGAGAAAGCATTTTCCCCAGGGAAGGGCACACCAATTGGCTATCAAATATGAAATGATCAGCCCCAAAACACATACATACAAGTAATATCATATAATTGAGCAGGTTGTACTTATATACTTAGGAATGAATGGCACGTGCACACACACACACACACACACACACACACGTATTAAACAACAACTAAATAAAACGTAGCCACGAATTTGAGAGAGAGCAAGAGGTGGGGGTACATGATAGAGGTTTGAAGAAAGAAGGGGAAAATGATGTAACTAAAATCTTAAAAAATAAAAATATACTAAAAATAAATAAAATTTAAAAACAAAAAGCAAAACAAATGCCCTCCCTGGGCCCAGGAAACAGCACTCTGACGTGGTGTCCAGGTGACCTGTATGCATGCTGGCATTTGAGACACCCCTACTTCACAGTGTGACAGCGTCCTATGACGTAGTGCTTCTCTACGTTACTAGGGGCAGAATCTCCCCCAAATGTTTGTTGAGACAATGGATGTCTGATTAATGACTGCAATAAGCCTGTGACATCTCTGCTCATCTAAGAGAGACAAAAAATGCAACTGTCAGGCCTGAGAAACTGATGCAAATTACATACTGGTTCATAAAATTTTATATAGGTATAAACTACAGGGGAATTAGAGTGCTTTAAAAATCTACAGTGGTAAGAGCTTCCCTCACTTATGAATCCCAAAGCATCACTGAAACATACTGCAGTAAGATCTGTCTGGACTCCTTAAAGCTCTCGAGAACAACGGTACACTACAGTGTGGGCATTCAGTAACTCCAGCCCCACCTGGGCAAGCCCCATGCTGTTCTTGCCCATGTACGCTGACAGGATGTCCACTCCAGAATGGCACTTTGCAATACTCTGGAGATGTGCTAAGGGCATCATGGAGGGGAAATAGGATGGGGACAAAATGCTGAACAGGCTTTCTGGAAAAGGACACTTAAACATCAACGACCAGCATAGAAGACAGACATTCAGGGATAAGATTGCTGAGCCCAGCACAGTCAACCCACACACTAGTCGCCCACTTGGTCATTAGTATACAGGGCTCCCTTTCTTATCTCCTTTCTTTCATTCCCAACTCTCAGTCCATTCTCCAAATGGCAGTGGGGTGTGCTTCAAATCACAACATGCATAAGCATTCCATAGTTTCCTTCTGCTTTTCAAATGATCCTGCACTTCCTACAGAGCCCACAAGTCTGCTCCCAACCCTCCTTCCACTCTCAGCTGCCATGCTTCTCCATCGCCTCCCTAACACACTCAAGGCCTTGGCTCAGACCACTTTCCTGCCTTGTGTCTTCTCCAGTCCCAGTGGCCTCAGCCTACAGCGCTCAGCTCAGCAGTGGTCTCTTGAGGTGAGCCTCAGTCCTGTTACTATGATCTGCAGTCTACACCTTAACACACTCTGGGTTTCTCTTGAACTCCTCCCTCCCTAGAACACAAGCCCCATGAAAACAGAAGTGATGACCTGGATGACGCTGGACAAATACTGGCTTGTACAGATCACATGCTTGGATGGGGTTGGAGCCCCAGGGACACCTCAGCTTAAGGGAGTGGTTTAAATGACAATGAACTCCATGACCCCTAGACTCTCTTCTAGCTCTGTATCCTTGACCACACCAAAGGGAAAAGAAGCAGGGGCCCAGCAAGCCAGGGTACCTAGTGGGGTGTTGAGGCAGATACACTGCAGATCAAACCAATAGCTTTCCACATCCTGCATGGAGTCCAAGACGTAGAGACGCCTCTCAAAAGGCCGGCTGCTGTGGGCCAGGTTGTAATGTGGATCACAGATGGTGGTGTCCACAATGACTGCATTCTTCTTCAGGAAAACGAAGACCTGCAGAAGACGCCCATCAGGAGAGGAGGCACACAAGCATCAGCACCATGGTGCTTGGGGTTGGGCTGACATTCAGGCCCACCTCACTGGGCTGAAGGCACTACCTGGTCTTTATCCTGGAACTTCTCTGTGGGTCCAAACTGTAGCAACCCCATGTAGCACAGTCGCTGTAGGTTCTCCACCACCGAGAAAACATATCGCCTAGAATAGAGGGCAGCTGGTCCCCCACCACACAGGCCACATAGCTCTGAGGCCAGGAAAGGGGATGAGCTGTTCCTCTTTCTTATCCAGTCCCCTAGGACACTGAGGCCCACAGTCACCTTGGGCCTTGATTTGGAAAGTAGATACAAGGAAACAAACCAAAACACTCTAGTAGCTGTAATTCTTTAGCAGCAAATTTTACTTATTAAAATCAAGTAATAAATATAGCAGCTCATGTCTTTGGTGACTAAACTGCTAAGAATCTTGAGGCTGTGCAGCCTGGCAGGCAACACCTTTCACTTTTCCAAGGTCTGAGCAAGCACTTGGGAGCCTACCTTCTGGGATTTACTCTCACCTCTTATACAGGAGCTGCTGCCGGATGTGCCTGGGGAGGAAGCGGATCAGTGTGTGCTTCTTCAGAGGGTCATTTAGAAAATCCTCCAGGTTGTCCACCTGCAGAGATCACCTGCAGGTTCAGCTCGGCCACAGGGCTCACGAGAAAGCATTTAACACTATGACCTCCCCATGTCTGCTTTGAGTATCTACCCTCCCAGCTCACCCAGCACACAGCAGAGGGCAACAACACACGCCAGGCCTGTAAGGAGGCACACAGCTGCTAAAGCCCTTCCCGGAGGCAAAAGGAGCACACTCTCACCAAGGAAGGATGACTGCTAATCCCCTAAGGTCAGTGATTTTGCCTGAGGAGAAGTTTCTGGAAGTATCCACTCACACACCCACTAAAAGTGTCCAACAACATTTCATCTGCCAAAGCAAGAATTGGAACTTCAATGTCCCCAGGTAGAAAATATACTGCTAAATTGTGTCAGTGGAGAGGACATATGAGTGTAATTGCAATTCAGTTAGGAACACATACATGCACGTACACAGTCACAGGAAGACTAGAAGAAAATACACCAACAAAATGAACAGTGAGTGACTCTGAGTGATAAGGTTTTGGGTAATTTCTATTTGCTCCTGTTTTGACATTTACCAAGCTTCCAAAAAGTGTTTTCCTGTTGCAGCATATCTATTTATCTTCTTACCTAGTAAATGTACACACCTGAAGTACACACTACCCATCCACCCAGCCGATTCTCTTATTAGTTCTAATCTAATCTGTGGGGAATAACAAACATCTGAAATGTCTTCCCTTGACTGACCATCTTGCTGTCCACCCACTCTCCACTCATCCATCACCTGGGAAAGCTCCAAGTACTTTCCCTCCATCATGTGAGTATATACAGGCTTCTAGCCCCGCTACCCCACACATGACCTGGCCCAGAGTCACAAGTACCTTGTAGCTCACTTGAACAATTTGGACAAAGATGGAGAGGGGCAGGCAGAGAAGAATGTCACTGACAAGAGCCCAGCCAAAGCCGAAGTCCCTGTGGATCGGGATGGGAGGGACGTAGCGCATCCACGAGATTTCATCCACGTACACTAGGAAAAGCTAAGAGTCACTCCAAGCAGACGGTATGCTCAGGAAAACACTGTCTCTCCCTGTCTTCCCCCATTACAGGTCTGTGGTCTGCACTTACTTCTGCTCCTCTTACCCCACGCCCAGATGCAGGCCAGTGGCTCTTACCTATCTCTGTGGAGAGTTCCATTTCTGCCTCCCAGGAGCTGCTTTCCGTGTTATCTCTGGCTTCAGAGGTGTCCCAGTCATTTCCAGAGGAGGTCTGGGCCCCTGACCTGCTGGACTCCTGCTTCCCTGTTTTCCTCTCACTGTGGTAAGTAGGCTGCTCCCCAGTGTGGCCAGCAGGATGACCATAGATCAGGTACCACAGGAACAGATGCATCACCCGAAGGCGAGGCATCTTGGGAAGGAACCCTATGGAGCGCCCGAGTCCAGGAACTGTAGGGAGAAAGGTGTGGGCAGTGCTTGAGCAACCCCAGACTGTGTCAGGTCCAGTTCATTCCACAGCTACCATGGGCTACACAGGGGCTAGGTGCCAGGGAGGTGATTTATCTACCACTGTGCAGAACAAAGGTGGCAAAGGTGACTGTGAAGCTGCTCTTTACCTATGACAGGTTTATAATTTTTGAGTGGGGTTATGCCCATTTTCTCGTCCGTCTTTTTCACTCGTCCGCTTTCTGACTTTAAGGATGTGTTCGGGTCAGAGTCTCCTGATCCACTTGGGACCTCTGGCTCTTGGCTTTCCTCTTCTGCCTCCTCTTGGGGTGCTGGAGTCTGTGTAACTTTAACCCTGCAGACCAAATGCAGGGTGCAGAAATACATTGGAAACAAAGAAAAGGCTTATCGGTCAGGCCTGGGGTTTCAGACTCAACTGATCATGGGCCCAGACAGATGATACAAGTAAACAGTGTCTAAAACAGGAAGCGGCAATGTGGAGGAACCTTCAGAGGCTACTTGCCACCAAGAAGGGAAAGAAGTCCAGTGTGTTAGGTCTCAGACACCTGCGACCAGGAACATAGAAAACTAACGGCAAATGGTTCAGATACTGAGACTAACCACCGAGGCTCTACCTCCAGGGTGGCCCTCTGTCCACCAGGAACCCAGCCACCTTGAAACGTGCCTCCTTACTGGTAAGTACTCAGCCTGAGGTTAAAATGAGCGAGACATTGAGAAAACAAGAACAGTGATTTATGCCACGATGAGACTGAGCTTCCTACACAGAAGCATCAGTGAGAAGCGCTCTAACTGGTTACATTTACCAGATGGATAAGCATTAGGGCAGGTGGTGTGGCTCCGAGGGAAAGTGTTGGCCGAGCATATGCAAGGCCCTGGTCCCATCTCCATTCAAAGAAAAGGAAAAAGAACGTAAGTTAGAATAAAGAATACTAGAAGTTCAGAATTGGATCGCCATGTAGACTAGGTGGGCACAAGTCACAGCTGCTAGCCAACAAACCCAGGACCTCATGCAGGTGCACACAAAGCCTTCAGAAGTTGCTCCACTGGTTGCAGGTTAGAACACAGACCTGGGCAGTGTAACTGTGAGTCCTTCCACTTGCCTGTTTGCTGTGCTTGAGTTGGAGATCCGGAAGCGAACCTGCTCAATAGCACTTCTTACAAGAGGGTCATTCTGGTCCATGGATGGGTGCACGACCAGATCCACCTGTGGGGGAGAGGGTGGAGTGTCTCAGAGCAGGGCAGGTTTGAACTATGGTTCCACAGCAAGATTTCCAACACACCCACAATTCAGAGAGAGGTGGAATACATGACAGATACTTTACTGTTTCAGCTGCAAGAATCAGAACTCCTTTGTGGACCATGGTGCCAAGTCTTGGATCCTAAGCCATTGGTCCTGCACTTTCTCTGGCCAAGCTGCCACATCTCACTAGTTCTTCTGATAGTGGGGCAGCTCCCACACCTGCTCTACTGAGATCCCTGACAGCACATCAATCTGGAAAAGCAAGTGTGGTCTAAGAGCAGTCTCTCTGGCTGTGTGTTGCTAGGACCCTGGCAGTGCACCTTTGAACAACTGGCAGAGGATGGAGGGATGCTTTGTCGTTACCTCCCCAGGCAGAATGGTGACAATGGTTACTATTTCTCTGATAAAATCTGGGTGTGTAGGAGTCAGGACACTAACTTTAACACTGGCAGAAGTGGCACAGGCAGGAGAAGCAAGACAGGTCATGAGTGATGAAACATGATGGGTTGGGTGCCCCAGGAGTAGCTTTCTATGCTGTCATTGCAGAGTGAAGGGCAGCAGCCCCACGCCCACAGTCCCAGCTCACCATTCTTGCTGGTAAAAAAGAAATCCCATGCCCACCTCTACACTGCATCCGATGGTGTGGGAGAATTGTCTGTATTCTGTCAATCATATTTTAATAAAACGCTGATTGGTCAGGCAGGCAGTATAGGCGGGAAAGCCAGACAGGACGTAGGGGTGGAGCAAAGAGACTGGGAGTATTCTGGGACACAGGAAGCCCTCAGCCACTCCTGCGCAGACCACCGAAGAGGCAACATGTAAGCTGTCACACTGAGAAAGGTACTGAGCCCATGTGGCTAACATAGATAAGGATAATGGGGTAATATATGTTATAAGAGTTAACAAGAAGCCTGACCTAATGGGCCAATCAGTTTATAACCTTATGGAGTCCTGTGTGTAATTTCTCTTTGGGATTTGCTGGCTGTTGGGGTACTGGGTGGGACAGAAGCCCCAACAAGCCGGCCCCCGTCATGTTACATATGGCGCCCAACGTGGAGCAACTGTATCCACATAAAGCCTGAGACAGCTTGGCAAGTAATTCTAGAACAAAATGACAACATTGTGTGTGGTTTCTTGGTAGCAGCAATTTCTCGGGTCTGCTCTGCTTGCTAGAGGCAAACAAGCACTCTCATCTAAGAGAGGCTTCCTGACTCAGCTTTAGCTGCAAAAGCCTGCAGCTCATTAAGAGGTCCTGCCGCGAAACACTTAAATGGTGTTGGTGAAAAGCTGAACGCATGCTTTTCGGTTTTCAGCCGTAGCAGGAAAAAAGCTGCGCTGTTTTAAAATGCCGGCTTTCTGGGCTGTCCTGCCAAGGCAATCTCTGACTCTTTCAGGCAGGCAGTCCGACTGAGTGTGGTCTGTGAGTAGAATGCTGCAGCTTGTTTGCTAGCAAGGACCTTGAAACGCCATAGAGTTGTGGCAGTGAACACAGCTCTGGCTGGTATCTCAGCCATGAGGCTGGAAAGTTAAAAAATGGGCTGGATCTAGCTGTCAAAGCCACGGCTTTAATCTTCTCCTTAAAGACTCATGTAGTCAAAAAAGAGAGAGAGATACAGTAAAGAGAGGTTCAAAGATGAAGAAAACCTCTAAAGAGTTTACAGTGTGTTAAAAATATATGCAGGCTAAAGGTTAAAGTCACTAAAAATAAAAAAGAAAGAAAGGGAGAAATAGGGTATGGTATGGTGGTACACACCTTTAATCCCAATGCCTGGGAGGCAGAGGTACATTGACCTCTGAGACTTTAAGGGGCAGAGGTAGTTGACCTCTGTGACTTCAAGGTGTGGTAGCACACACCTTTAATCCCAATGCCTGGGAGGCAGAGACAGTGGATCTCTGTGAGTTCAAGGACAGCCTGATCTACAGAGTTATTCCAGGACAAAGATATACAGAGAACCTGTCTCAAAAAGTAAAAGTAAAAAAAAAGAAATAGAGGTTAAAGTAAAGCCACACAAAGATGGAAAATACAAAGAGAATCTTGATACTGTATGCTATTATGCTCTCTATGAATTGTTTGATTGTTGAGGAAGGAGCAACAGCTGCTAAAAGACTTTTGTTTATAAATGCTGCTGAACTAACCCAAGATAGGTATTTTGAAAATACCTTGGCTTCAAAACTGAAGTCAACAGGTATGTTACTTTGGAGAAGAGATTTTGCTTTTGTTTCCACAGAAAATGAGATGCTATGGATTCATTCTGAGTTAAGAAAAATCATCTTTGCTCAAGGGAGGCCACCTGAAAAATCTCCGACAGGAATAGATGGCCCAGATGTCTGAGTTCTTCATCCAGAACAGATTCAAGACTGCTGCCTGAGATGATCAAGGCTCACAGGATACTCCAGTCAGGACTTGATTATAACTCTAAATTTTCTTTAGGTCCCCATAAGATTATCATCGCCCCCAACCAGCAGGAAGTAGCCTGAAATACTACGCCCACATTCCCAACAAATGGACTATGGGTATTTTCCTTTGTTTAAAAAAAAAAGAGGGAAATGGTGTGGGAGAATTGTCTGTATTCTGTCAATCATATTTTAATAAAACGCTGATTGGTCAGGCAGGCAGTATAGGCAGGAAAGCCAGACAGGACGTAGGGGTGGAGCAAAGAGACTGGGAGTATTCTGGGACACAGGAAGCCCTCAGCCACTCCTGCGCAGACCACCGAAGAGGCAACATGTAAGCTGTCACACTGAGAAAGGTACTGAGCCCATGTGGCTAACATAGATAAGGATAATGGGGTAATATATGTTATAAGAGTTAACAAGAAGCCTGACCTAATGGGCCAATCAGTTTATAACCTAATGTAGACTCCGTGTGATTTTCCTTGGGACTTGCTGGCTTGTTGGGGTACTGGGCGGGACAGAAACCCCAACAAGCCGGCCCTCGTGTTACAATCCGATACTGCTGACTTCTTTGCAAATGACAGCCAGTTAGGCAGCTTCTCAGAGAAATGAAAAGTACTTAGAGATGGCAGCTCCCATTGCCCACTGTCCCAGAGCAGCAGCAATTTCTTCAATAGCTTCTGGGTTAGGGCAAAATGCAGGAATAGGGAAATGGGCTCCAGGCAATCACTGGGAAGACAGCTACGGGCAGCCTATGCCAACTCCTATCAGGAATCAAGTCTCAGTGGTAAACTTCAAACCCAGTTTAAAAGCATACAGCTCTCCATGCACTGCCCTGCAGCTGGAGGCTCCATTTCTGTGGTTATGTGACCCTAAACATGAACCTGACATCCTCATCCCCTCCCCCAGGCTTTGTCATCACTAGCCTTCTAGACTAGCACTGGAGAAGTCAATCCTGAGGCCCAAACTAGGGGAGGACTTGTCCTCGACAGTGACATCAAGGAAGTCCAACAGAGTAGCTTCTGAAAAACCTGCTGAAGTCATGGGTGTCCCTACTGATGGGGCCTCAATATGTCCTTCAGTGAGATGGGCTGGCACATGACTGACTGCTCCTTCTTAAGTGGATTCACAGCAAGCAGCTGTGGAGGAAGGAGCTAGGTCAAGGGGACTTGATGGTTTTATTTTGAAGTGACTTCAGCAGATATAAAAGCCCATGAGTTCTGTCTCCATGCAACAACAAACTATTTCTTTTTTTTTATATTTATTTATTATGTATACAATATTCTGTCTGTGTGTATGTCTGCAGGCCAGAAGAGGGCATTACAGATGGTTGTGAGCCACCATGTGGTTGCCGGGAATAGAACTCAGGACCTTTGGAAGAGCAGGCAATGCTTTTAACCACTGAGCCATCTCTCCAGCCCAACAAACTATTTCTTAAGTCACTTTTTGGTATTGCTTTGTATACCAGGAGAAAAAAATATATGCAAAAGCAGAAATGACCTTGCCTACTTATGAGAGAAACAAAGTATCAAAGCAGGGCTCCCTTATAGCTAAGATGGAAAATCCAGTCAGGAATTAAGGGGCTGTGAAGACAGCCTCACTGCTTTCAGTCCTAATGTCCAGCTGTGCCATCCCAATTACTCTAACTCTGAAAAATTGATGCTGTAAAATGTGTGCAAAGTTGCTGAGCTACAGTTACTATGGGAACAGCTCCCATCACAGTACCACAGAAACAGACACATCCCACAGACTGGCCACCACCCTTCCACTGTCTCTGTGGAGAAGGTTTGTGCATTCCTAACACTGTCCTACTTAACTGCACCAGGCCTGCTTCCCTCCTCTTCCTCCAGGCTGGCCAATTCACTGCTCTAAGGCTCAGGTGGCTGCTCCCAGCTGCCACGCGACGTTGGCAGGATCCCTGTCCTCCACATTAAGAGGCAGAATTTGATGTCCCAATCACTACAGCAAAGGATCAATCAAGATACAACAATGACAAGGGATACTAGGTCAGAAAGTTTTCTGTAGCATAAGGTTGGCTCTGTGGGAATCAGGAGAAGCCCAAGAGATTACCTTCTTCTTGATGCCATCTTGAATGACCGTTGTCCGATACAATCTCAAGAGACCCTCCTCAGATAGGTTCCGCACCAAGCGGATAATGGACTTCTTACAGCACTTGGTGGAGACACCCTCTTGCTTCTCCTGGTCCATGATCATCTTCTGAATCCTGGATATTAGAGAAGGTCACATTCCCATTTCAACATGCAGAGACACGGAGAAGTCACAACAGGTCTGTTGGGAACCAGGAAAACTCTGTGGGAGCTCTTCACATGCTACATAGGGGAGCCTCTTAGAACATGAAATTCTATCTTTTTAGAGTAAACAAACTAGTTGAAGTCAGATCACTACCCACAGCAGCTCCACAGCACCAGAGATCACATGATCTGACCATGAAAAGGAACAAGGGAAGGGAAACAGTACTAGAATGAAAACTGTCTTTGCCAAGGCTGCATGCTTACTGGGCGCTAGCTAGGCCAACCTTCTAGTTTCCCACTGTTCGTTTGGTCTGAAGCTCTTTTTCACTCTTCTACTCATCTCTCTCAATCTTCTGATTCACTGTGACATTTCCAGATACTAATCACAGTAGAGCAAGGCCAATATGGACATCAGGATGCCCAGATAAACTTCTCAGGGCACAGAAGGGATCAAGGTGAAGATCTAGCTTATGAGGTCCCTGTCCCCAGTCAGCCAGAGACGGAGTAAAGACCCCACATCTGTGACCCTGAAGATGCTGACCCCCCAGAGTGGTGGCTTCAAGAGCTGCAAAGACCAGCCCTTCTTTCCTTAGCACACAGCCCCGCCTGCGCCTCTTGCTACGCCACTGCCTGCAGGTTTCTCAGTTTTCCTTCCCTTGTAACAATTCCCCAGTGTAATAGGGTTTGAATGAGACATGCCACCTATAACTCATGGGTTCAAAGACTTGGACCAGGAAAGTGGTGATACTGGGAGGTTCTGGAAACTTTGTAAGATGAGGTCTGGCTGGAAGTAGGTCACTGGAGATAGACCTTGCCCTCTCTGCTTCTTGGCTGTCAGGAGGTGAAGAAGCTCTTGGCTACAAATTCCTGCCACCACACACATGGAGCCAAGAGACCAGAGAACCCCTGAGCCAAAATAAATCTTCCTTCAAGTTATACTCACATACCTGTCATGGTCACACAAAAGTAACTCACTCAGGTATAGAGAGAAGTCAGTGCATGCCCCGTGGCATCTAGTATTTTAATTCTCAAGGTCTACCTTCCCCAACAGCAGGAACAAAATCTACACCAACTGACCACAATGGGACACCATAAAATGCACATGGTGAAGCAGCAGTCCCAAGGCCTTTCAGTCCCTTCTCTGGCTGGTAAAGAGGGCAGTGACAGAGACACTGGCACACTTACGTGAACAGGCTCTCAATCAGGCGGAGGTTGGTGACAGCTTCTATGATCAGATTCCTGCGCTTCAGCAGTCGGTATGTTTTGTGAGGCTTGTCCTGGCCTGGGCCATGCCGTCCGCCTTTCTGGGAACCACCACTCTCCTACATAACGAAAACCCAGGACCAGGGGTCAGAAAGGGTAGGACCAGATAGACATCACACCTGAGGGGCACACTCCCCTTTCTAAGTCAGGTCCTGTTATTCAAGGAGAATCCACCTGGTCAGCTCCCTGCATAGAGCCCACCACCTTCTCAGAGGTACCTGCCAGCTGATGATCCTAGGTGACTTTGGGATCAGCTAGAGCAGGAGTTGGGCATCACCTATGACACCTCTAAAAGCAGACAGTACCTTCATGTCTACCTGGCTTCTCCCCAGTGGGCAGGAAGAGCCCAGCACCCTTGTCGAGGCTGCTGTCAGGCCATGGAAAAGACCACCTTATCAAAAGTTATGGGAGTTTTGGGAGTGGGCCTAGCAAGCGGCAAAGGCAGCAAATGACACTGTGTTACTCCCTGTTATGGCCCACAGTCTGTGCCTGGCAGGTGACATTCTTATTGTTACCACCTGCTCCCGTCCCTGGGATTCAGGTCCAGAACCAAGAAGACTGGTGTCTATCTGCCATAAGCCCTATGGTCATTACTGACCTTGGGATTATCCAGCCGAACCTCCTCAATCACAGCAATGTCGCCACTGTGATTCTCCATGTTGTTAGGGTCGAAGGATGTATTGAGCTCAGAGGAACTGCTGGTGTTCAGGCCACCCCTAGCACGCGAGCTTCGGCGGGCTCTTTCCTCACCAGTGCCCAGGGAGGCAGCCTTTGGCTTTTTCAGTGGGTGCAGGTTTAGGACTTTCCACCCACCTACAATGAGAATGGGCACAGCTGGTCAGGGGAAAACAAAGGGCTTCTCTGCTTAGCAGTCAGAGCAGGCTAGCCTGGGGGCCCCCTCAGGCTCACTCTGCAGTCTTGGGGTACAAAGCTGAACATGAAATTCAATAGTCTATCAACTGTCTACCTTCCATACATGTTTTAAAGCAGGATTTCAAGCCATCCAAGGTTATGTACACCTGAAATCCCACCACTCAGGAGGCTGAGGCGGGAAGGGTGAGTTCTAAGAGGGTTACACAGTGAAGTTCAGTCTCAAACAAGAAAACAAAATACATTGGGTTATAATAGCTCAATTGGGAGGACATTTGAACACCTCTGCCTCCATAGCAGTGTTCTATAAACTAAACCCTAAGTGGTTCTTGAAAGGACTGAGGGAAGGAATGAAGCTCACAGAACTCTATCTCTTTAATAGTAAAACTATGCTGTAAAGAAGGTGTCATCCAAGGAGACTACACGTAACCAGGGCAGGGCACACTCACACGACTCCTCTCCACACCTGTGACCATGGTGCGAAAAGGACACTTCTAGGCCCCAAATGAGGGTGGGACCTAGGGGATCTCCAGGCTGGCTGGACTGAACAACTGTTTCTTGGTGATGTCCTGCAGTGTCAGGGTGCTTGGCCCTGCAGCCCCCATACACTTCAAGCAGTCCTTACCCTTAGCTGGAGTGGAGTGATGAGGCTGAGAGCCAGCAACCCCTGAGGCTCTTGAACGCCCCCGGGACCCTCTGCCTTTACGCTTGCCACTGCAGCTGCTCTCCTCCTCACTTTCTGAGTCAGAGAGGAAGGCCTCTTCACCCTCAGGCATGAGGGACTCATCTTGCACCGAGGCTAGGCTTACAGTGGTCAGTAGCTCTCCTCGGGCCTTTTCACGTGCATACTGCCGGCTCAGATCACTCTCCTCTGCAAACACGCAGGAAATGTACTTGGTGGTCCGTTGCCGGCCTTCATCTTCCATGAATCCCTAAGGTAATCACATGGGTTAGCGCATTCCAGGGGGTGTTAATGCTGACAGGTATGCAGGTGGTCCCAGTCTCACAATGCCTTCCTGACAGAGCCTGCATTATCTGGACAGTGTTTGCTCTCCGAAGCTAGGAGCCCTCTGTTGATAGATGTTGGTCTTCCATGCACTTCTGTGCCTGACACTGGACCTGGCTCATACACCCAATTAGGATTTGGCTTGTGCTGATTATACAGAACCCAGGGTCCTACACACTGCAGACACCCACAACCTTGGAGACCTGTAGTTTGGTTCTTCGCCAATCCATGATCATCTTGCCTTCTAAAATAGGAAAGAAGTTTGTCCCACGGCCTATAGTGGGAGAAAGTACAGACTTTCTATGTACCCTTCATGTGCCACGGATAGTGCCAAGGTCCCAGTTATACTTACCTTAACTAATAAAACCCTGCCTTATGAAAAAATTGTCCACAGTAGCCCACCAGAGGGTCTGGATAAGTATCCTCTAAAATCTGTGAGCCAAAGTTCAGTTCCCAGGGTGGAACTACTGGGAAGAGGCAGAACCTTTAGGACTCTACAGGAGGTTCCTGGTCACAGGGGAGCGCTCCCAAAGGAGTGTGTCTCCTCTCCACCTCCCACCCACCCTGACCATTTTCTGTCTTCCTTTGGGCTCAGGAAGTGACAGTTTATCCTACCAACATGTTCCTGTCACGAGGCGCTTGCTGTCTCATTACAGGTTCTCAAATGAGAACCACTTGATTTTGGACTAGACTCTCCAGAACATACCAAACAACCCTTCTCTTTGTAATTAACTGCCTTAGCTGCTTCACTGCCATTACAGGATGCTAACTAACAGCAGCTTTGAATCACAAAAGGGAACACTAGGCCTACAGTTAGCTGCTTTGATGTTTTGAGGTGCCAGGCAAGTCACAGCAGTGGGAGGACAGGCAGCTCATTAGACACTAGCCAGCTCCAGCTGACCGTCCTCACCCAGGAAGGAGCTGCAAGGGCAGCTGCTGTACTGTCACTCTCCAGCACTTCAATTTTAAGAAGCTGAACCAGACAGGCGCTCAGTGAGGGGGAGGCCTAGTATGCTAGTAGCTTCATACAGGTTCTGCCTCACGGACACAGTAAGGCCTCTGCTTCTCTGATGTGTAATTCTACCGGCACACGAGATGAGGAACTGCAGGGATAACAGGGTATTACCTTGACAACCTTGAACCTTTGAAGGAGCCGACACAGCATTCTCGCTTCCAGCTTTCCCACGTTCATAGCAACTCGGATCTCAGCTTGGGAAATTCCTTTCGTGCCTCTGCGCTCAACTGTGAATAATACCATGCTTGAACCCCACCACTGCACAGGGGTAGCTGCTCACAGCCCTTCCCTGCTCCCTTGCTAAGCACAGAGGTGGAACCGACAGACACAGAAAGCACTTCCCCTCTCTCCCAAGAAGTGCCCTGCTGCCAGGCTGAAGAGCACTTCCTGACCCCAAGAACACCGGCAGCTCCTTTTGGGTGTCTGCTCCCTGGCTCCCCACGCTAACACTGAGGGGAAAATGAGCAGTGGCTCTACTCAATCGAGGTGGACTTATAAAGTCTCTAACTTACTCACCTCCATCACTTTTAAGCAGCAGCGGCAGCAGCAAATTAGCCTTCCCTTATAAATGAACTTACTTAGATAAATGAAATGTACCCTTTCAAAAAGCATCAAAATAACTTTAAGGTAATTTTTTATTTTGGCTAGCCTTGAACATGTGATCATCCTGCCTCGGCTCCCAGGCACATGTCTCCATGTCCAGCTCCTGACAACTTTCTCTGAGAGTGCATTACCTATGTTCCTGTTGCTCCTTTTCTCCCAGTCAGGCCAGCAGGAAGTGGGGGAGGAAATGATGGCAGCAGCTCCACAGCAGAGAACGGGGTGGGGGGGGGGAGGAATGTTGCTGCCTGGTTTTGGCATTGTGTAGTCTGCAGTTCCTGCCCACACCTATATTACTCAATATCAGCATACCTGCCTTACACAGGCCCTTTCTAAATGGCATTGAACACTCCAAGGAGGAACCTGGTTGGAAGCTGCTACATGAACTGTAGGCAGATGATGGCAAAGCTCTTTGTTCAGTAAACACTGGCCTTTCTTTTTTCAATGCATCCACACACTTGAGGCTGCCAGGTAAAAATCATCAGGATGCAGGCTTTCTACATCAGTCACACACAAAGACGACCATTAGAATGAGAGAGGTGGCAAAGATGTTTCCCTCTACACAATAGGCCATACGTGGGGACAAGAGGTCTACAGATAGCTGTTTCCAGACTGTGTTATGAGGAAGCAATCTGAGCCACCATGAGAACTGTCAATCACCGGCCTTCATAAAGTCTGAGAGATTAGTCAGCATGACCTGCTGGTGGGATCTAAGACAGAACCAATTCAGAAGGCAATCGTGGCTCAAGAGCCCCGTATAACAGAACAGCACAGAGGCTGAGTTCTGTCACCTCCCGCAGAACTGCTAGGCTCACTTCCTCCCTATAGCAGCACTAGGGAAGAGGCCTTGACTTTGTAGTAAGTTCATGTCCTCCACTGGGCTGTTCTAGAAACAACATGTGGTACCCACTTCATGTGTCTGCTTACCCTCTGCTTTTCTTCCTTCACGCAGGAGCACAGGCCCGCACCAGAAAACAGTAAATACAGCGCCTAATCTGAACTCACCAGTCTCAGAGCTATAAGTCTTGTCTTTAAAAATTGCCTGCTCTTGGGTGCTTTGTTATAGCATCAGAAAACAGAGTAGGACAAACAGCTAGCTAAGCCTCTCGAGTGCTCCTGTGGGGGGCACTACTGTAGGTAATCTATGCCTCTGCCTTTTATCCTGAGAATGTGCTCACACAGGTTTTATCCCAATGTGATGGTTAACTGTAAGTTGGTTTAATGGTCAGGTGCCGTTCTTGGAACGGGTTCATGAGGATATTTATTTCTGGAGGAAAGCGGCCTAAGAACAGTTAAAGAGTGACGTGGGGAAGATAGGCCCAAATATGGATGGATTCACATCATCAACCGGGGGTCAGAGGGAATGACACCTCACATTTTCTCTCTCCACTTCCTACCTGGGTCAGGAGCAGCTTCTTTGCTTGCTCTGGATCACGAAACCTATAGGTTCTCTAGGAGTTTCCCTGGGCCTTACACTTGTGCCAGCTATGGGAGGCCTCAATGTCCATGTCACATGAAAAAAAGCCCTAATAAATCCCCTCATAGACATATTACAACTCTAGAGAACTCTGTTGTTCTAACACACCCCATTTCACAGACAGGGAAGCAAGGCTCAAAGACCTAGCTAAAGCCATGTATCAAGGTAGCAGCAAGGCTCCACCGTGAACCTCACCCAAAGTGAAAGCTTGGAGAGAAGCTTCCTAGGCTTTATGCACTGGAGCCCACTTCCCACCTGGGGAGCACACTTCCCACTCTAGTGCTCACTCAATGGCAAGTGTGGGTGGAAAAGACTCACTGAGCTCGTAGGTCTGTGTGAGCATGTCCCGCTCAAACACGATGTCCACAGGAGGCACACCCTTAGAGATGACCTCCTCATCATCGTCGTCATCATGGTCATCCTCCATCTTCCGCTTGAACTCCTTCAGTAGCTTAAGGCACCGAACCATGACATCAGTCCCTAGGAACAGGGCACACATGAGCAGAGAGCGGGCCTAGGGCCTCATGGGAGAGCAGTGCATGGCATCCTGAAAGGTCTTAGCTGAACTGGTATCACAGCTAGCTCCTTCCCTACGTGGGATGTTTGCAAAGTCTAAAACTATGCATCTTGGGGCTGGAGAGATGGATTGGTGGCTAAGAGCACTTGCTGTTACAGAGGACCCGGTTTCAGTGCTCGTAACTGGCTGGATCTATTTCCAGTTGCAGGGGATCCAATGATCTTCTAGCCTTCAGGGCATCCACACACTTGTGGCACATGCCCACATGTACATTGATAAAAGTGAAAATTAATATAAATAAAACGAATATAAATTTAGGAAGAAAAACCAAAAATATTTGCAACTCTTAGGAACAAGACTATTGTGTCTTGTGACTTTAGATGAGGAAGAAATACATGTGTAAGAGGAGCAGGGAGGAGCCCTGCCAGCTTAGCTGAAGGACATGGCCTATCCCTTTGAACAACCTTCCAGGACCCACACTTGGGATCTGCTGAAGAAATAAAGAACAATTTTTCCTTAAAAGCCAACAAGAGGCCCTTCTGGGACTCTAAAGGTGGAAACTTAGTTTACAAAAATAACTCAAAAAGAAGCCAAGGCAAACAGGACTAACAGGTCTGAGCTAGCACCCTTTAAATACAGACAAGGTGGGGCCCAGCTGCAACAAAACCATGCTCTGGGCTCTGAGGGAAATTTCCATCTACATTCAGTTAGTTAACTGCAACCTAGCATATCAGGGGAAAAACCCACACTCATGTCCAACAGAAAAGACAACAAAGGAAAACTATGAAGATGTCTGGTACAGATATGTACCAACTCACTGATACTACTGACCCCGGGAGTCATTTCATACATAAGGGAACTGAAGAAGGAAGGGCTGGATCACCAGCCCAAGCTCCCAGAGGCTTGTCAACAACAGAAACAAGTCACCCTGTCAGATTTCTTCAAGTAAAAGGAGAGAGAGAGTTAAGGGTGAGCAGGGCAAATACCATGAGAGTTCAGAGTGTGACACCCACCCCAGTGAATGAACTCTGGGAAATTTATCACTAAGCCCTAGGACAACTGGAAGAGGTGACAGCCTTAGTGACCACAAAGAAGCCTGCCCGGAGTCCGGGAGCCAAAGGGAATGAGGGTGGGGTGATGAGAACCTGATTGGTGTAAGCCACCTCTGCCAGTCTTTGACTAAGTGGTATGGTCTCTCTGTGCCTCAGTTTCTTCAGCTGTAACAGAGACAAGAATAGTATCAGGGGAATCAGATGGCTCTGTGGATAAAGCCTAATGACTTGAGTTCAGCCTCAGATTTTGTGTTCCAAGTGGTAAAGCGTGCCTAAAGTGCCAGAGCACGGGAGGCTGTGGGAAGACAATCTCAAGTCCAGGGTCATTCTGGGCTTCAGTAGCAAGGCTTTTCCTCAGAGGGGGGAAAAAGTCTTTCTAATAGATCTCAGAGATGGTGCCTGCTCAGGAGACACTCACTACTGTTTCTCTCCTTACAACTGCCCTGGAAGGACATAGTTGCTAAGGGCCAAACATCACACTAAGCTGCTGGACTGTGAGGACCTTAATTCCTTAACAAATGTTCCACAAACATTTATTCTGTACTGTGTCCAGAAAAGACACAAACAGGACAGGTTTCCTCCACTATAAAAAGAGACACAATGAGTCTGGGCAAGGCAGCTGGCGGATACCAGGCTCGCTGTGACACAGCCCAGGTTGACAGCCTGGTTCTGCCCACCACAGGGAAGTCCCTTTCCTCTTTGAGCCTCAAGTTTCTCACCCATTAAGCAGAGCTAATTCTAAATGCATCTGGAATAGAAATGAGCTGGGGGCAGGGTAGAGCAGATGTCTATCCATTGCATGGGACAATGAAGGGTGAATTGGGTAGTCTGATCTGGCCATGGACAACAAGCACTCTAGGCAGAGAGAAGGTAAAGAAGCAATGACGATGGCACTGAACAGCAAGACGGGCTATAGAAGGAAGGCCTACAGACCAGGCAAGAGATGCTGTGTTTATTCTGCAAGCAAGATGTTTGGGGCTGTGGTGAATGTGGCCAGTGGCTTGATGGGAGGTCTGTAGGGAGTAGAATCTACAGGCAAGAGGGCCCTGGGGCCTCTCCTCAGCCCAGACCCAAGCCCAGGCCTAAGCCCAGGCCCCCACACTTCCCTTTCCTCGCGGTCCTACTTAGTCTCTCGACAGTGTAGCAGAAAGGCCTGAGGAACTAGCCACTGCAGACTCTGCCACATGTTCTTTGCTCAAATCTCCACCCCAGCACCACCCTCCTGATGATCTGAACAGTAAGCATGCTTCCTAATTTCTTGGCACCACAACAAAGGAAAAAGAATAAAGAGGTCAGGAATACTAGAGCAAAAAACTTAGAACAGTGCTAGCGCATTATCTGATGTTCCTACCCCGGCAAGGCTGACCCCACAAATCCGACAATAATGGTACTGTCTGGCCTGGTTTCCTTTTTTTAAAGTCCAGGACAAGTGCAAAGACAGGAAACAAGAGTACTAGTAAGAACACACATGGGAGCTTAACAAAGGTTTAGAAGCTCTCGTTGTTTTTAGGCTAGAATTTCAGAGTTATCAAATAGCCAGTGCAAATGTCACCTCCCTGAATACTTGGTCTGAGTTGGCACCTGGCACAATTAGGCCCCCTCAGTCCTAAAATATAGAGAAATGTTGGGAAAGGTTGCTGAAGCTGCAATGCTGAACAAAACTGCACCAGAAAGCTGACATGACTCAGCTACCTTTCCTGTTACTAGGCTGGCCATCTGAAAGAGGCAGCTATGTGACCAAGAAGTATCCAGGCTCAATCTCCATCCCAAGCAATCAGCAGACTATACTCTAGGAAGGAACAAAGAGAAACTTCTCCTTCCACACACGGTCAGCCATTGGTTCAGAATGTGCTGTCTGCCGCCACCACTGCTGACACCAGCCCCCAAAGGTGGGACATGCCTGCACATTCCTGTTAGGAGAAGGGACAAGGGCTGCTGCAACAAGCCCTTGCCCCAGCACAAGTGACTCAAATCTCTGTGTTTACACCCTGGTAAAGGTCAGCCTTCACTCGAGTTTTCCCTTTAACAGTTTCTGCCATATTAAAATGTTCCTGCTTCTTTTATGTACATTAATTACTGACAGCAGTTACTTTTAATTCTTACAGCAGGTGCCCTTTAATCACTTTTATGTAAATAAAACTGCTTATTTTAACTGTTTTCATCATCTTCAAAACACACCACTAAAGTTCTAGCTTTTAAAACCTGGAAGAACCCCAGCATTTTACACTTGTCCTTTATTCTGTTTTCCTGGTTTTTATTCTTTTCCATTCTTCTTGGCTTTGACACTCTTTTAGGCATGTACATTTATTTTATTAAATTTTTGTATTTCTTTATATGGCTCATTTCTCTCGTAGGTTGTATATTTTAATACGACTATAATTTTGCTAATATCCCCCTTCTTAATGGTCATAATTTACTTCGTTGTACTCTGTTATATTTCTTGGTTTAGTTTTTACTTATTTCAAATTTAATAGCTTGAATGAGATTTAATTCACATATTGTACAATCTACCCCTTCAGTGGGTACAAGTCACAGCCAACTTTAGAAGATCCTTAATCATTTCCACTTCTCTACCCAAGCTGTCCCCTAAACATTACAACTTGCTTCCAGATTTTCCCACTGGACTTTCCTACAGGTAATCACATGGCAACGCCACCTTCGGGTGGGGACCACTCTTTCTCACTTGTCTTATTGACAACCAACTGACCCACCACAGGGGCTTCTTGTGGGCTGCTGACCCAGCTGACTAACCTACATGTCCTCTGTGTCGTGTCTGCAACCATCTGATTTCTGGTGCTGTGCAGCAGGGTTTGAAAGTAGAAGTGTGAGTTCTACTTTATTCCTTTCCCTTCCGGATTTCAGAATCAGACCCTCAGCTCCCATAAGCCTCCGCCAGACAGGGACTGAGGAGTCCTATAATGCTAGCTGCTTTAATTCGTGTCTGTTTACAGAGCCCTTACATTTCAGTGGTGGTTTACAGTGCTCACAGTAACTGATCTGTACAGATTCTGTTAACCGTGCTCCAAGTTTCTGCAAACAGAATGCTTTCTCAGCTCGATTTTCAGATTTTCCACCTTAAGTACAGAAACCCAGGAGTGGGGATGCATATTGAAGTTAGTGTCTGTGGAACTGTTTATTTCTTAAGAGTCACAAAGACAGCAGATCAGAAGGGGACTCAACCCCAATCCGTCAGAACTGGATGTGAGCTGACTACGCAGTCATCAGCCCAGTGCAGGCAGATGTGTTCGGCCAAGTGCTTCCAACTGTGATTCTATATATTGGAAGGGAATGCCAAGTTCACTTCTATCTCTTTCCTTCATTTCCTCAGCACAATTTAATAAACACACGGCAGCTAGTAAATACTTGAGGAAAATTATTTTTTAAATCAGAGCAGTTCAAAAGAACTGCTTTCATTACAAAGTTTATGTTACTTTTGCCAAATAGATATGTCAAAGTGTGAGTACAAAATATGCCAAAATTCAAACTCAGTTTAAGGGGTTTAAAAACAATTCACATATACACAGGCACACCTGTAAATTTATATGAAGTAATACATCATCTTTATTATTTAAACCTCTTTTTCCCATAATGCCTTGGAAGAAACATTTTATGTGTGTTTTTTTTTTTTTAAACAGAACTGACAAAGCTCAAGGCTAACCCCTGAAAACTGTATTCAGCTCTTGTCTCCTGCACAAGAAAAGCAACTGTAGTGGTGATTAAATTAAATCCACAAAACAAGGACCAAGCACTTGGCTCCAAGATGATTCTCCCGGGCACTAGGAATACAAAGCAAAGGGTATGGCCAGCTCAGGACAAAGTACAAGGTCACTCAGACAAGCAAACAAACTAGGGCCGTGAGACCAATGGGAGGGCTGGTTGTGAGTCCAGGCTGCAAACCCAAACAACAGAGATGGGAGGTTATGTAGGTACAGGGGCTACCATGGCTAAGAACAACTTTTAGCAATCAAGACGGGCTTGGTGTGCACATGACAGTCTAAACAGTCTAAATGTCCTGACTGATCGATCAGCTTGGGTGCCAACTCTTTATCACTAACTGTATTCTGAGTGACGCTGACCATTCTGGGAAGTCCTGCCTTCCTAGGCCAGGCATAAGGTGATACCCCATGGACAGACACATCTTGAAGGTGACAACAGACCCGAGGGAAACAGACTGTGTTATGCAGCAGCAAGCAGGTGTCACTGATGAGTGGGGAGGTGGACCCCACCTGCCTGTCAACCACCATGAAGGAAATGTATTCCTACTTACTTTCCCTTTGCACATAAGCTGAAAGTCAGACTTCCAAGGTAAAAAAAAAAAAAAAAAAAAAAAGAAAAAAAAATCCATGTTTTAAATCCAGAACCAACTCAATGAAAACAAATGCTGCAGGCTAAACTAAACACACCTCTAGCCTGATGTGGTGATACACACCTTTAATCCCAGCACTCAGAAAGCAGAGGTAGGTCTGAATGAATTCTAGGCCAACAGTGTCAAGAGCAAATGGTCTCAAAAAAAATAAAAAAAAAACAACCAAAAAAGTCCTCTAGATCTATCCTACCCACCACGAAGCGATGGCCCCACTCAGAGCCCAGCAATCCCCATGATCACTGAAGCACCTTTAAAAGGTAGGGGCTATTACTCCTGTAATCCAGTTGAGGGAAAGGGGACAATTCTAAGCAGGACTGACTAATCTCAAAAACCCACTTGGCCAGATTTGTTAGCACACACCTTTAATCCCAGCACTCAGGAGGCAGAGGCAGGTAGATCTCTGTGAATTCTAGGCCAGCCTGGTCTACAGAGTTCCAGGACAACCAAGGCTGTTACACAAGAGAAACTCTGTCTCGGAAACAACAAAAGCACATTTGCATAGCTGTTAGTATCAAGTGCTCACTTTGAATTCACAGGAACCTCTGCCTGGAAGAAAGCTCTGGCCACAGTATCTCCCTTCAAGCTCTTCACAGAAGAAAACATCAAATTATTTAACGTCTTTCTCCCAACATCCCAGAATACTAAAATGTTCTCCTGGTCTGGATTTGCCATCTCTTACCAGGGTTCCCCTTCACCAGTCCCGGCTCCCTAGACCCCATGTTTGCCTGTGTCTCGGTTTCTTCTGCCACTTGATAATTCCTAGGACATGTGGAATGTGTATGTGTAGAACTTGTCCTCCTCAGTCCTCATTCATGGCACAACTATAGAAAGGACTCCAGGCTAAATGACCAATTCCTTCAGAATTAAAAAAAAAATCAATTTGGAGGTCTGTAGGGGAGGGGTGCAGGCATGGGTGTGCAACGGAGAATATGTGAAGCACAATTTTTTGAAGGTCGGTTTTCTCCTTCCTTGTTTTTGAGGCAAGGTCTGTGGTTATTTTGAGGCTGAATTTTGTGCTGTTCTGTCTTGTGTAAGCTTCAAGCCAATTCCGTCTGCCTTCCATCTTACTGTGGGAGTGTTGGGCCTAAGATTACAGATGCCAGCTACCATATCTGGCTTTTTAAATGAGAGTTTTGGGAATCTATCTCAGGTTATCGAGTTTTGATGAGAAATGTCCCCCATAGCGTCAGTTGTTTGACTACCTGGTCCCCAATTGATGGTGCTGTTTAGAGAAAGGTGTCAGCCACATAGCCTTGCTGGAGAAAGTATGCCATTGGGGGGTAGGCTTTGAGAGTAAAAATACTCATCTACTTCTAATTTGCCCTCTCTGCTACATGCTCGTGGTTGAGATGCAGGCACTCAGTTCCCATTCCTGGCACTATAGCTACGATTTGCTCCCATGCCTCTTAGATGAATCCTCGGGAACCACAGCCAAGATACACCCTTCCTCTTAGAGCTGCCTTGGTCATGGTGTTCATCACCACAGCAGAAAGTGCCTAATGTATCAGGGATTCCAGGTAAGTGCTTCTCCCCACAGATCATCCTGCTAGCCCTTCCTGTGGAATTCTGACGGCTCGGATACAACGGCATCCCACTTTAGTCCACTGGGGAGCCTGGGGTTTCCTGGAGAAGCTGTGCAGGTTTGGAGCTCAGTGTGGACTTAACGTTCACTATGCTAGAAACAGGACAGTCGTTTTTTAGAAGCCGATGTCCTTCGGATCTCAAAAGGTTATATTTTTGACTTTCCCCTACCCCAACCCTCTGCATGTTTCTCTGTGTTCTGTTCTCTGTGCTGTAGTTTAGAAAATGTCCCTAAAAGGCTCATTGTTAAGGACCTGGCTGGCAGCCTGTGCAGCTACAGAGTGGTTCAATTAAGATGTGGGACCTACTAGGAGGAAATGGGTAGCAGCAGCACAGCAGCACCCAATTTCAGGAGACATGGGACTCTAGCCCCACTCTCCTCCCCAGCTTTAGCTTCAACTTGGCATTCCACTTCAAGTTTCTGCACTTTTCTCTCAGTCTCTCTCATTCCACTTAACTGCTGACAACCCTTTCCTTCCCTTCTCCCTTCTTCACAGCCCCTGCTCTGCTTTCATGAACACAGCACCCGTTCCTTTCTGGGAATTAAATTTTATTCTACTTTTCTTTCTTTTTTCCTCCTTTTTTTGGGGGGAGGGCTGAAGACAGGGTTTCTCTGTGTCCTGAAACTAGTTCTGTAGACCAGGCTGGCCTGGTACCCACAGAGATCCACCTGCCTCTGCTTTTTGAGTGCTGGGATTAAAGGTGTGCACTACTACTGCCCAGCTTTATTTTACTTTTCTGTGTCCTTGGATTCTATTAGACTTTATTTTCCTCAACAATGTGGTCGCTTTAGGCCGCTGCCTGGAGACTAGCATTTCAGAAGGCGGTAGGAAGGGGAAAGCTGCATCATCTGGTCTCCAGGGAAGGGTGAGCTGTCAGATGTGTTGGAAACGTGATGAGCTGTTTTCCTTAGCTAGAAAACTCTGGCACTCAGTATGTAGAGGATTCTGCTCTTGAACTGGTCACTTTCTTCAGAATAGAGGCTCCAGTTCCAGGCCTAGGGTTCTAAGTCTAGCTGGCAGTGTTCTAGAGACTGGACAGTTCTAAGAGATTATGTTCCCTTTTAGAACAAGGTACTAGAAGGTTAGAACACAGCTCAGGGGAATATATAGGGCTTACCTAGCACACACAAGCCCCACGTCCTATCTCCAGTCCCTCTGCTGTTTCAGAGACTGTGGCTGGAGGCTTATCAAGCACAGATAGGCATTCCCAACCCACATTCCTTCCCTTTGGTCTCACCTGCAGCATGCGGCTGTGGAAGTGGACAGAGTCTAGGAAAGTATGAAAGAACGTTAACGGAGAATACAAACTAGCAACTGTTGGGAATCACGCCTCTTGATAAGCACACATTCTCCATCGCCAGAGCTCCACCTTGTCTTAGGCCTGTTCTCATGCCCACGCATCTAGAAACCCACCAGGCTCCTAACATATGGGACAGAGGAGAGAAGTGAGGTGTAATGCTTCTCCCGCAGACTGTCAGCATGCCTGGTTTTAGTCCTGTCCATATTTATCCTTTCAAAAGCATCTGGAATCTCTGATTTCCTAGCTTATTTCCAGTTGAGAGGTATCAGCCTCTAGCTGCCACCCTTTATAGGAACTTTAGTTTTCCCAGTCTGTACTGCCTGCTACTACAGCAGTTTTGAGCAGCAAGTGTTGCAAGGGTCCCTGCATGCCTGCTGCCCTGCTCCTTGTACTTCTCGGTTTTCCCCTGCAATGTCTCTACAATCGCTTTGGACACACTTGGGTGGAATGCAGAGAAAAACATTTACTTTCCAAACGTCCTATCTTGCTGAAAGCTCCAACTTTCAGATTTTACAAAGATTTGGCTAAATAAGAAATAAACAGGACAAGAGTAAAAAATAGGGAAAAATAAAGGCCTTTTGGTTGCTAAGGTTTTATAGCCTACTTGTGCTTGTGAAAGTTTCTTTTTATAAACTTATGTGCATGAGTGTTTCGCCTACATGTGTGTCTGTGTACCATGTGTGTGCTCTCAGAGGCCAGAAGGTATCAGAACCTCTGATCTGAAGTTTCAGATAGCTGAGAGCCCCAGTTGGGATCCTGGGAATTGAACCCAAGTCTTCAAGAAGAGCAGCCAGTGCTCTGAACCACTGAGTCATATCTCCAGCCTCTAGCTTAAGCTTCTTTACAGTCTACTCCTGTCAAGTATTGACTGCTTAACCTTTGTGTATGTGATGGTGTGCGTGCATAGAGGTCAGACGTCTGTATCAGGTCTAAGTCAATTGCTATCTAACTTAATTTTTTTTTGAAACTGGGTCTATCATTGAACCTAGAGCTCAACAATTAGGTTAGAAGCCAGCAAGCATCAGGGAACCACTTATCTTACCTCACATCCCCTAAGAATCCCTAACAATGAGATTACAGTAAACTCAGCTTTTACCTGGGCTCAGATTTTTTAAAAAATGATTATTTATTTTCATATGCATTGGTATTTTGCTTACATGTATGTCTGTGTAAGGGTGTCAGATCCCCTGGAACTGGAGTTACAGACAACTGTAAGCAGCCATGTGGGTGCTGGTAACTGCACTCAGGTCCTCTGGAAGAGCAGCCAGTGCTCTTAACTGCTGAGCCATCTCTCCAGTTCCCGTGAACTCAGATTCTTATGCTTTTTTGGCAAACACTTTACCTACCAAGCCATCTCCCAATCCTGCTTAGCATCTTGGAACTTTCTTACATGTAAGATGCTGATGCTAAGACCTACCTTGTAGAGTCACAAGAAGAACAAGCAGCGCAAAGCAAGCAGTCCTGTGTGATGCACACAAGCAGCTACGGTATCATAGTTAAAAATCGCCATCATTTAGTAACCTTTTGCTGTGACAGTGTAACAGTTTCTCCTGCATTTGTGGCAAAAGTACAGCATAGTGACATATAGTATATAATGCTTGAGAATCAACTACCATGCTACTGGTTTACACAGCACTATGATAATTTTAGAATGTATTCTTTCCACCTCAAGAAAATGTTTATTTCAAGTAAGCAGTAAGCCTGTACAATCCAGCCAACCGTGTACACCCTGTGCTGACTACCTCTTGATTACACCAAGAGGCCACACCAAGTGACTGACCCTCGCCATTTATGTGTGAGTACATGTTGTCCTGTTCACACTTTGAACACATCCTCATGTTATCTGACATGATTGTGCTTCAAAATAGGGCTGGGTAAACAGCTCAGTGGTAGAACCTTTGCTCCCAGCACACACAACACTCTAGGTTCAGAGGTTAAGCCCCCAGTACCAAAAAAGGAATGAATGAAAGAATGAGGAAGGGCCTGGTGCAGGAGGAAGACTGATGGAGGATGCCTTTAGAGGAGTCTGCTAGAATGCAGGGCTGCTAGGGTTCAGTGAACATGTCCCAGGTCCTTTTAGACGAAAGCATTGAGCACTAAAGGACTGAATAAAGAGTGTAACCTTCACACTCCAAGGCAGAGTGTCACCAAAGTAGAGGACAGCGGAGAAACCCAGGTGGAAACAGGCTCTGTTCTTACCTTTCTTGGTCTTACAGGGACCACACTCAGGGTGAATCTCCTGCAAGGGAAGGGACACCACCTTGGCCAGCCCAGCATTCAACATGTACTGGTACAGACGCTTGAATGTCCTTTCACACAGCCCCTGCAAAACACAAGCCCATGGGCACTGCTAAGCAAGGCACCTGGGAATCCCAGCACCGAGGAAACAGCAGTGTTCGGGACGGGAGTTACCAACGGACAGGAAATGAAGAAATACTGCAGGAACTAACGAGGCTGCCAAGCTGCATTCAGGGAACCAAACAAGCTCTGGAGCAGCACAGAAACCACCTTGCTGTGGATACAAGAGGGGAAAGAGATGTACAAAAGAGACCCTGGACAGGTGGACAGGGAGGGGGTGAGACAAGTGGGGGCAGCACTGAGAGGAGGATTCCCACCAGACACTTTCCATACTGTATCTTTTTAATCTAAGTGTGCACATGAATTTTTCTTTTTTTTTTCTTTTCTTTCTTTTTTTTTTTTTTTTTGAGACAGAGTTTCGCTGTAGCTTTGGAGCCTGTCCTGGAACTAGCTCTTGTAGACCAGGCTGGCCTCGAACTCACAGAGATCCTGCCTCTGCCTCCCAAGTGCTGGAATTAAAAGAACACGCCACCACCACGTGGCATGTGCATGAATTATTAATAAAAAGACAGCCTTCTCCAAAGCAGTGGAACAAAAAACAAAACAAAAATTTTAAAGTTATCTAAGGAACCAAAGAGATGGTCCAGTGGGTGAAGGTACTTGCTAGCAAGCCCAAGGACTTGAGTTCCATCCCCAGGACCCACACGGTAACTGGGAGAACCAGCTCCAGCAAGTTGTCATTTGACACAGTCTCTCAGGCACCAGCCAGGGAGAGGTAACCAAACACCTCTTGAGTCAGCAGAGCACATGGTCCCCACGGTACTGTAGGCCTACATTCCCTGGCAGACTCTTACACAGCACAGCTGAAGGTCAGCTGCTGCCTGCTGTCTGTTACACGTGTGCCACATTTCTCTAATGGCTGACAACCCAGTTTTAAAAAATCCACACTGGGTAAAATGTCCTGCCTCCAGCCAATCTACTCCTGGCCCTTGCTGCCACCTGGCTGTATAACCCCTGGACAAGCAAGGTATGAACTGGCTGAGAAGGTGCTCATGACTCAGGCCTGCTCTGAGTCTTAGGGACACTGGAGTAGACAGCAAATGCCTATGGATCTGGCACACATCTGCAGCCCACTCAAAGGAACCAGCACTTTCACCGTTGGGCTAAACAACATATGGTTACTCAAGATATCCAGATGAATCCCATCTGGCTCCTTCAAATACGCTGGTTTGTACATGGTGCCTGTCATTAATCTAGCTGAGCTTCTCAATGACAAAGAGCCTTTGGAAATTTATCCATCAAAACGCAAGCCAAGAACATGGTGTTGAGCTCTGGACCATCCAGAATGAGGGAAGATGATGTAGTCTTGCCTTCAGGAGACCTGCACATTCTGCCCAGCAGCAAGATCAGCAGGAGCCCTGCCAAGGGCAGCATCCACCTCAGCTATAGGCCAATTTAGTTGGCTCTCCTTGGACTCTACTGCCAGTTGCAGACTGGATATCTCCAGAGAACACAGAAAGCCTTCATGTTCAATAAATCTCAGGCTCAGGTCCACAGAATGCCACCCCCCCCCCCCCACTGTTCCTTTTTCCTACACTGCCCTTGGCACAGAACACACAGCAGCCCAGAATGAGCCCGACCTCACCTTCTCACCAGCAGCCTGCTGTCACATCCCAGTCTACCTAAGTGTTGGCCATTCAAACCAAAAGTCTGAGCTGCACCTTCAAACCTTGTATCAGTCCTCTTACATCCTAACTAGGCCACCACTCACCACTGTGAGTGTCATCTAGCCTGCTGGCCAGGATCCAGTCCTCCTTCTCTCAGCGCCTCATGCTCCCCGTTTCCTTCTTTCTGGGCTTCTCCATGCAGCCACTGACACAGAAACTTCCTGAGGTTGAAGCATCCAGACTCCAGTCTAAGCCAGACTCTCAAGAACTCCGTCATCTTCCCTTACCTCCAGCCATCCAATCATTGTTGGCCTCTGAAAGCCCCATCTCTGCTGGGGAAAGTCTTGCCCCACTGCGAACTGCTCTGTGAAGCAGTTGTCTAGGGCCTCCCACTTTCCTTGTACCCACTAGTCCCCCCACCCCCAATTACATGGTCCTATGACAACACCACCTGCCATCTTCACCCACTTCTGCAACTTTGGCGTTTGACCCAGCTCTGACTAAAAACACTTGCTGAACCACGTGCTCAGAGATAACCATGTTCCGGAGCAGTGAGGCCACAGTGCTGACCGGAGCAAGATTAGCCTGCTTCCTGTCCTGAGGGAGGCATACAGCAGTGTCCCAGTCCCTAGTGAATACACAGGGTCAGAGGACATCGGAGCAAACACTGGCTTTCTTCAGCCTGTAGCAATTTTCCTCACTTCTATTTAAGTCTCCTGAAAGGTTTTTTGTTCAATCTTCCCTTGATTTCCCATTTTTTGATCAACCGAGACAGAGAAATTACACTCTGATCCCAAACTACAGGACATCTGGGATGGCAAAAGCACTGGTTCTCTCAATATATGGGAGGTAACAGGGAGTGGAGGAACTTGGCGGAGCTGGTCAGCTGCAGATGGTTGCCATCATGAGCACCTACGGGGCAAGGCTTGCCTGAGCTTTCAAACTTAAATTTCTATCTGAAATCTCAATGTGAACAAACAAGAAAGCCAGGCCACTTTGAGGCCCCTCTGAGGAGACGGGAATGCACTGGATACCACAATGGGAAGAGGCCCTCTCCCGGTAAATGATGAAATCCAAGTCTAGCAGAGCACAGGGAGATTCCTGTCTACTGTCCTCATGTATGTGATCAGAGAGACCACTGAGTCCCCCTTTGGGGACTAATTACTGCACTAAACAACAACAACAACAAAAACCCAGATTCTGATGTGCAGCTTCCAGCTCTGTGGTTTGACCTCCAGGCAGTCTCTTCTAATGCCTAATACTGGTTCTTGGCTAAGTTCCACTCAGAACCATCCCTTGGCTGTCAGGCAGCAATGCCACTGAGCCTCCTCTCACACTCACCCCTTCACAGCTGCTACTCCTGAGCCTAAGACACAGAAGGTCAGTAATTGCTTTTTTCTTCCTGTTACTTCAGCATAAAACCACTGGGAGTAAAATTACAAGTTTCACGATGAAAGAAAATCTAAATGTCAAAATTTACCATCCCACATGAACTCTGATGGTGGGTCTGAGAGCAAACCTCAGAGGAAATGAAGTCAGTCAAGGGTAAGAATTTCAAAGAAAAGCAACATTTTCTCACTGCGCAAAAGAAAGGAAAAGGCCAGGGTTGGGGATATAGCTCTGGGTAAACGCTTAGCAAGTTTTAATGTTCGATTCCCAGCACTACAAAAAATAAAAAAGAAAGGAAAAGGCCATTTGAAGGGCTCTGGGAGGGGCAGCAAGTCTTCAGTGCACCCCCTTTCAAACTCCCCAGGTGGTGTGCAGCTTGTAGCCCCACCTCAAGGGCTTACCAGTTCCTCCCTCAGCTTGCCCAGAGTCTCAATCTGGTTGCTTCGTGTGCTCAGCATCATGGACAGCTTCTCCATGAGGATGTCATACTTGCTCCTCCTGAAAGAGATACCAGCCAGTCACCTGTTGGTCACTTAAGACCAGCTGACCTTTAGAGACGACGACAATTCATGTCCAAAGCTATAGTGACAGTGTACAGACTAGATCCCAGGGCAGAAACATCAGTGCAATGATTCTCTAAACCTTCTTACCTTTGAATAGCACTTTAAAGGTTATGGGGGCCTTTCAAGTTCTGCCTTACATGCTACTTGAAGAGGAGTGGGGGTTATTTCATGATGAAGGTTTCTCCAAAATCCAGGCCCAAGGCTAGAAGCACCTTTGCCTTTATGTTGCGCTCCCTTCACTCCATCAAGCCCTCTCCTGTTTCTACTTCTGGATCCCCTGGTGTGACTGACCCACTGCTCACCTCCCCTGTAATATGAAGTTGATGTGTCATTATAAATGTTTCCAAGATAACAGCTTCCAAGGAAGCTGATGCTCATGGAGCCTATGTCTGGGGAAGGGTGGGAGGGAAATAAAGAGGAGTCGCTCTGCCAGTTCAGCTAGCCACAGGCAACTTGGCTTGACTCCTTGTTAGAGGGGAAGAGAAAGCACACGCACGACATCCTTGGTGAGGGAAAGAACAAACAGGATGCGGGCACTGCACTTGGCTCTGGCACATGGGCAGCACTACCATGACCACTTTACACAGGGAAACAACAGGTCAGAGGCACAGGGACTCTGTCCAAACTGAAACGAAGATATTGACGTACCCTGAGCGCTTTCCCTAGCCCCCAGCTGCCACCCTGTGCATTTTCTCCATCCCTTCTGCTATCATCAGAGGTTGCTGGTAAACCATAAGCCACATGCTTGAGTGGGCTATTGATGCTGTTTGTTTTTTGAGACAGTCTCACTCTGTATCCCAAGCTGCCCTCAAATTCAGGATCTCCATGCCTCGGCCTCCCAAGTGCTGGGATGACAGCTATAGGCTTCCATGCTAGGCCAGTCACAAGTTTGATAATACAGTTACTTAACTAATGGATAGTATGAACCATTAAAATGTTAAAAAAAAAATCTTTCCAAAATAGTATTTTTAAAACACAGGCTGAGATGGCAGAGTTGGCAGTAATGGAAGATGAATTAGGACTTGTGCCATTTTGATGTACAGGTGTGAAGGGCACTCAGAATCACAAGATGTCTGACAAGAGTACAGACGGCTTTTACTGGACACCCAGTCAACAGTCTGCATCTGAGTATGCACCTGAGCCAAGTCATAGGCACTGCAATGGGTGTTAAAAATTAAAGTTATACTTAACCACGAATGCTTACTCACCACCCTCTTTGAGGGTGCACCTGGCTAAAGGGGGTAAAGGGCAGAGACAATTGGCTAGAGGAGAATCGGTTATGGTTCAGGGATGTGTCTGTTCACCTGTTTACCAGTGGCCTTTTGGTACCGCCTACCTCCACCATGAAGTTGGGTGACTAAACTTGAATTTTTGGAGCATATACAACTCAGGGCTGCTTTTCTAGATTCTGTACCTACTTGGCTATCACCCACCCTGGCTTCTGCTCCTCCTACAGAGATGGTTATGGTGGACTAGGAAGAGGCACAATTCTTGCTTCCATGCTCTTTTCCAGGGTAATTACTCACTCAAAAAGAAAACACTTGTTCACTCCCAGACTCCCCAGTCCTTAGAAGGAAATATGCTTGCTTTACAGTGAAACTATATTATGCAGCTAAAATGACACCTTCCCACACTGTGACCATTTTGATGAACCTCAATGTATCATCACACAATGATTATTAGGATGTATGACTGAAACGCTGTCAATCAGAGATCAACATAATTCAACAACTTATCCACTGCATCCAATCAAATTTGGTTTACTTCAATATTTTCTTCCCCACACTTCAACAAAATGTTAATTAATAGTGCTATTGTTGGATTGCATTTTTTCCCTTTCTTTCTGTATTCAGAAACCCTCAGTCAGGTTTTCTAAATGAGCAAGACATACTTTCATCAGAAACAAACATAAAATATCTTTCTGGAAAGTTTAGCTTTTGATTTTTAAGAACCTTAAAAACATAACACAAGTAGTTACAACATGAAAGTAACCAAATGTTTTGTTTTCTACAAACCACACCTGTCCACATGGAAGCGGTTCAGGAGCAGGAGGATGGAGTGCTGCTGGGCTCCAGTAGGTAATCGGATCACATGTGACTGCATTGTAATCAGTCCATTCTTGTTGAGGATCTTCCTGTGATAATGAAGCTTCCCAGCGTCGACCCTGCAGAAGGGAGTGTGTCATCCAGTTTGTTTTATAGTAGCTTTACCCTCACAATGTAGTTTCTCACATGCACATAAATATCAGACACACACACTGTCTAGCCTGTTAGTCTAAAAAGGTCACAAGAGGCAATGGCCTGGAACAAAAAGCCATGCCTTGGGGAAGACATGACAGCAGGACCTTGCATTTGGGGTGCATACATAGGCCTTGTAATTTAAAGTGGAGGCACTAGCTTGGCCCTTACTTGAAAGCCGTGGTGTGGAGGTCTCTCTGAAGCTCCCCTTGCCACCTAGACCGGCCTAACCGCTCCAAAATGCAGTAGGAGAAATCAGGAAGCTTCAGGTCAGGATCTCCCTCCAGGCCTATCAAGGCCCTGTAGCGCATGTCCTGGGAGGCCACGATGATGAGCTTCTTACCCCACCTGGAAGTTATAATCACATGTAAGGAAACCAAAGCACAAGAAAGCAGGGACTTCTGTCATTTCTGTGAGCACAGTCGCAGGAGCAAACTAGAACAGAAAGTGTCCCAAACAGGGTGCTGCTGTGATGGGCCTGACTATGTGGCTTCTATGTCCTGGGCTCTTTCGAGGGAGACAGGTGGGGGATATGGGCCTTTGGGCAGAAAACTGAATATTGAGTTTAATGGGCTGTTGTGGAAGCTGGAAGACAATGCTAACAGCACTTCAGACACAGAGGCTCTTCCACCTGCCTCAGGTGTTGAACCACTGGAGTTTTTACAGGATGTTAGGACTTTTGAAAGGAATGACCATGGCTATAGTGATATAGTTACGCATTAAGTTGAAAGGGCGTCATATGGAAAGAGAGACCTCAACTGAGGAACTGCCTTGTTCTTTTCATTAGACTAGCCTGTGGGTATGTCTATGGGACATCTTTTTGATTAATGAAGATACCAGAGGGCCCAGACTGCTCTGAGCAGCCCTGGCCAGGCGGTTCTGGTTATATAAGAAAGCAAATTGATTTGCAAAAGACCTAGGATTGGTTCCCAGCAACCACACAGTGGCTCACAACCATCTGAAACTCAAGTTCCAGGGGATCTGATCTGTCTTCTTCTGACCTCTGTAGGCACCAACCACATATGCACTGCACGCACATACAAGGCAAAATACTCAAAAGAAAGCAAACTGAGCAACCTATTGAGAGCAAGCCAGTTGCAGTATTCTTCCATAGTCTCTGCCTTAGTTCCTGCCTCCAGGTTCTTATCTTGGTTTCCATTAATGATAGACTGTGATTGGGACATGTAAGCCAAATAAATCCTTTCTTCCTAAGTTTCTTCCCAAAGACCATGGTTACAGTGGTATATTATTTGTGCTTTAATAAATAAAGCTTGCCTGAAGGTTAGTGCAAAGCAGCCGTACTAGTCAGTCATAGAGGCCAGGCAGTGGCCATACGAGTTAACCATAGAGGCCAGGCGATGGTGGTACAAGCCTCTAATCCCAGTACTAGAGAGGAATACAAGCGGGGAAGGCACAGTAACTCACTCTCTTTCAGTCTGAAGATTTCAAAGAGGTAAGAGCTCTCTAGTGGCTTGGCTGCTTTTTCTTTTTTCTTTTACTTTTTTTTTTGTTTGTTTGTTTTTTTGAGACAGCATTTCTCTAAAGCTTTTTTTGGAGCCTGTCCTGGAACTAGCTCTAGTAGACCAGGCTGGCCTCAAACTCACAGAGATCGGCCTACCTCTGCCTCCCGAGTGCTGGGATTAAAGGCGTGAACCACCAACGCCTAGCTGCTTTTGCTTTCCTGATCTTCAGGTTGAACCCCCATATCTGTCTCTTAATTTTTTATAAAAAGATTTACTTAATTTATGTATATGATATCTTGTCTGCATGTACATTTGCACACCAAAAGAGGGCATCAGATCCCACAGGATTACAGTTTTAGATGGTTTTGAGTCACCATATAAGTGCTGGGAATTTAACTCAGGACCTCTGGAAGAGCAGTCAGTGCTCTTAACTGCTGAGCCATCTCTTCAGTTCCCAACACTCTTAAAACAGTGTGTGCGGAGTAAGGCTGTAAATGAACCACCTTGTGAGCGACACTAATAAAGCCTCAGGGTTGAGATCACCATGTGGTCAATGAAGCAGGGATCTGAGTTTGACTCTGCTACTGAAAACCATGAAAACTTTCCACTACTGGATGTGTTATGAACAATAATGTCCCAAGCAGACCCAAAGACTTTCTAAGAGCAAGGCTCTTCAAGACGTCCCAAGTAGAGTACTGTGGGGGCTGGAGAAGACAGCTCAATGGTTAAAAGCTCTTTCTGCTCTCACAGAAGACCTATGTTTTGAGTTCTCAGACCCAACCTGTAACTCCAGAGGGTCTGATGCCCCCCCACTTCTGTCATCCTCCATGTTTTATGCTGGGGTCTCTGGATCCATAGTGTGTGATGTCTAGCTTTTAGTTTCAAGTATCAGTTTGACAAGGTTAATTAGTCCCCAGTACACTTCTGAAGCACCTGAGTATACCCGCGAGTGCATTTCTAGGGGATTAGCCGAAGGGGGAGACTTGCCATGAACAATATGGGCTGCGCCATCCCCAAGCTAGTATCCTGAACAAAAGGGAAACAAGGAAGCCAGCCGAGCACCGGCATCCATCTATTTCATGATCTGTCAAGATGTACACAGCTTCATGATCCTGCCATGCCTCCCTGAACATGAGGAACGAACTGCACCCTCCTCAACCATGACAAAATAAATCCTTCCTAAGTGTTTTCCACCAGGTCCTGTCACAGCAGTGAGAAAGCACCTGACACAGCCTGTATCATCACACTACGGCCAGACCTCACTGCGGCCTTGCCTAACACTGCAGACTGAGCTGCTGCACTGACTCTGGCCCAGCTCCAGGGAGGCCCAGCCCTCTCCCAGGTTTACAGAAAGCACAGCTACCCATCATGCCTTTCCTCGAGAGCCATTCTGGCTCTTTTCTGTTCTGCTGTGTACTAACAGCTGGTCCTTGAGGTCTCAGCAGCCCAAGTGCTCTGCTCAGCCACAGTTTTCCGTGCTCCTGCACCTGCCAGATGATTTCGCTTCTCCACGTAAACAACAAAAAAAGAGGTTGTCTTTGTAACATGTGAGTCTATACAGTCCGTCCTTAAAGACTAAGATGTAAGCCATTTTCTCCTCAAAACAGGTTCATTAAGACAAACTACAAGAGGCCAGCTGGGTAAAAGTCTGGAAACAGAGAAACAGACTTGCTGCTTATTCAGTCTTGTTCAGTTTCCACCCGCATTTCATCAGGCCGACAGCTGTGGTGAGGACTGTCCTACCACCCGGATGAGCCAGAGCTCGTCTGCATTAACAACTGCCCAGCTGCTGATCCCAGGGTTCTTGCTACAACACGTTTGTGGATTGTGACCACCACTTTGGTGTCTGATGCTGGGCACAGTGTAAGGAGCCAGGACACCAAGATAAATGAAGAAAAAAGAATCTACCTTTGAGGAGCTCGTAGAGAAAAGCCAGAAGATGAATGGCCACACCAGGGGCTCTCACTCGAGCTTCTGAAAGGCATCTGTGTGGTCAGCAGTGAGTACACGTCACAGTCTCAGAACCCTTTAGAGCCAGCAGGGGTGAGAGAGAGAAGGGCAGAAGACCCTGCCCAGTAACAGGGCAGGCTTGCTATGGAAGGCCAGGGGTGGCATGGCTGGAGTGTGGTACATGCCAGCACCTAGACAGCTAAGAGAAGTTCACAAGGTCAGCATGGCTGGAAGCTCCAACTGGATGGCACAACTTCAAACCCAACAGCCCGCACTGCATTGACAAGTACAAACGTGCCAAGCACACGTAAGACCTGAAAGGGTCAGTGCTGGGCACAGCAAAGAGACTCCGCCATTGTCGAGCTAATGGTCTCCTAGTAGGGAAGAATGCTGCCAATGAACACTTAAAGTGACTTTGGCCCAATTCAATGGTTTTGCTAGCTCTGTGACCTTCCCACACGTGGTCAAATTCTGGAAACCCAAATGCGCTCAATTGTTCACTGTGCACTCTTTCCTCGCTAGACCAGGGTAATCTGGTAGTGCCTGGGCAACAAGACACTTGGTGAGGGGTGCAGCTGATGCTGGGATGGGGTGCTGGTCTGAGGGCAGCACACTCCTTTCTTTTCAGAAACAAGGGGGCGGGGCTGGCAGGGTCCCCGTGAAGCACAGGGAAATCAGCACCTTGAGGGTGGCTGGGTGAGAGTGGGGACAAGGTCACAAGGGCCTCTGGGCCACAGTAAACAGAACATGACCATTGGTGTGGCAAGTGAGTAGCTGGTACCCAGCTTATCTGAAGGGGACTGTGATCTATGCTGTCTTATAAAAATCAGACTTTCATATGACTAAACCTTGTGGGCCCCTACCCCCTACCCCCAAGGAGATACTGGAAATCCATGTTTTTAGATGTTAGAGAGACGTAATCTCTAAAATAAATACAACCTCAATCTGGGCAAACAAATCTGTGGATGATGTGGTCAGTTCAAAACCCTGGCCCCAAGAAATGGGAAGACCACCTACCACATTTTCATCCTAGGAAAACTTCCCATAGGGATAGAAGGTGGAGGAGAGACTGAACCAATGTGGTGAGACTTCCTGATTACTGGAGACAAATTTAGAAAAGTAAGGCAGTAGGCCAGGACGGACAACTGAGTGTAGACGTCATAGAGAGAAAGGGCCTAGGAAGAGACAGCCTGGCTCCAGAGCATGCCTCTGACCAGGACAGAGATGAGCAAGAGATGCACAACTGTGAAGGAAACAACCACAGAGCACGAGAGGCCCCTCACTGAAACACTATCACCACGTGACACGCGGGAGAGGCTCCTCACTGAAACACTATCACCACGTGACACGCGGGAGAGGCTCCTCACTGAAACACTATCACCACGTGACACGCGGGAGCAGCCAATACTTGACAGGGTAGAAGCAGCGGGGGATCCACCAAAAGCTGGTGAAGGTTCAGTGAGGAAACAACAGAATGCAGGGAGCCCAGGGACCAAAGCTTCTAGAACCTTCAATGCTCCACCTCAGGGGTTAGAGACTTGCTGGTTAGGACCTAAGGAGTGACAGTGTCAGATCTACAGGGAGCAGAGAGTGGGAAGGGAAGACCCAGAGAATCCTGGGTCTCTTCCAAGAAGCCTTCTCTAAGACAAACACCATGGGGTCAAGAAGAGAAGTAGCTATCAGGTGGGTGAGCTGTCAGTGTCCTCAGGAAAAAGCCCAGAATGCGAGCAAAGTGGGAGAGCTGGGCTTATGGGAGGGGAAGGAGAAAGGTATATCCAGACCACAGCTTTGGACATTGTAACCAGGGAGAGATCAACCTTATGGCCTCAGATAAAGAGGGGAGGGTGGTGTGCAAGATCCCAGAGCTCATAAGGGCAGTTTCTCCTTGACCTGGAAGACAGAAAGGAGGTGGCCCGTGGTTGGGCGCTTGAGAAAAATGACAGTCTGGACTGGACAGCTGTGGAAGAACAGGAGAGTGACTAGGAACTCACACAGGGAAGGTGGGACGTGCAGTGCAGAGTTAGGACAAGAGCAAAAAGTGCTGGGCAGACGCCGGTTACCACCAGCTCCAAGTGTTCTAGGTCTCTGGACACAAAGGATAGAAGTCAGGACCACTGAACTCAGAAGGCAGGTCTTAGGGGTGGGTGAAGGTCGAGGCTAGGGAGCTCTGGCAGACACTAAGGAGAGACACCAGATGCTGCATCTGATTTCAGAGCACCCAGATACCAGGAGACTGCTGAGGAATGTGAGCCAATTACCTGCTGAAGGCTTCCACCATCGTACAACGAGGCTGCAGACACTTGGTCCTGATGTTATTGGTAATGTCCTTCCTCTCTTTAAAGTATCGGCAGGAGCCCTGGATGCCATCCTTATTCTCTAAGATCATGTGAATGGGGTAGACATCCTCCAAAGTGACCGGGTCCCTCCTAGACTCCAGAATTCCAGTTTCCAAGTCAATTTCTTCATATCTAGGAAGGAAAACACATACATAAAGCTCCAACTCCGTTTCAGAGATAACGTGCACCTGGCATCTTATGCCAACTCCGTGCAGAGACCAGTGGGAAAAGATGAGACACATAGTAGCATCATCTCTCACAGTCTTTAAGACAATACTACTGTGCAGCCTGCAATGGCCTTGATTTTTTGATCCTTCTGCCTCGACTTCCCGAGTGCTAGGATTACAAGCAGGCACCACCATGCCTGGCCTGCCGTTAATCTTGACAAGCAGGCCTTTTCTTTCTTTCATTTTGAGACAGGGTCTCCCATACCCTAAGCAAGGACAGACAGCTAAGAATGACCTGGAAGTCCTGGTCCTCCGGCTTCACCTTCCACATGCTGGAATTCCAGGTGAAATCCCAACCTACCTGCTTTATACAGTTCTAAAGCTCAACCTAGCTGAGCTACACCTCTAGCCCGGGCTCTTATCTCTCTACCGTAGAGAACAAGATCTTTCTAGGATCCCAACCCACCCAGAATCGGAGACCTGATCCACCTTACTGGCAGAGCCTTTGCCTTCCCTCCAGATCTGGTTCCCGGTGTTTAGATTGCCCACCAAGGTTTGTCCTCCTCTGACAGTTTTCTCTTTAGTCATCTTTCCAGTTCCCTTATCCATTTGCATGGTCTTGACAGTTGCTCCAATTCCACACAAGCCTGCTCCCCCCCCCCCATCCAGTCCCGGGAGCCTCGCACACCCTCTCAGCTGCCTCTTATCAGCAGGCATCTTTCAGTTGCATTTTTGAAGCGGGTGAACTAAGGTAAGGTATTGTTTGCCTTTGAAGCCTCGCTAGGATCCTTCTCCAGCACAGCAGACATATATACTTTTAAATTTAAAACAAAACAAAACAAAACAACACCTTGTCCTTTCTGTGAACTTTTGTCCTATTTAACTCTCAATTTTCAAGTCTTCCAGGGCATACTGTGGCCGGTTTTCTCCCCCACCCACACTTTAATCTTAGTTGAAGGCACTGCGTCCTAATCTAGCCTCGAAATGTAGGTGTAGCTTAGGGAGGTGTCCAATCACAACAGACTCCTAAGTATGATCTCTTAATTACCAAGTGCGTGAATGACTCATAAAGGTCTAGCCTAGTCCCTCCCTCTGGCTGCTTTACCCACCCAATTCTGTTTACTAAACAGAACCTCCTCTTAGACTCAAAGGAGACACAGTACAGTTAGCACCTCGCTCAGACTCTCATTGTTCTGTGTCCTCCACTCTGTGAACGGGATTAGTGTTCATTCAAGTGTCAGGAGCAGACACCGAGTATGTGGACCTCCTTTTGTCTTTCCACACCCCACATTACCAGTCACCAAATACCTGGACTGTCTTTCTAACATGTCTGTTTATTTTTTACATGGGTTCTCATCATGCAGCTAGAGTTGGTCTTGAATTCAGATCTCCCTGCCTGAGTCTGCTGGGATTACAGGGATATGCCACTATACCAGGCTACCTGTTATGTATTGATCCCATGTTCTCTTTATTCCCATCCCCACCATGCCAAACTGATTCCTGTGAGGTTATGGCTGGGTCTCTCAATTTCACTCTGCCACTAGCCCTCAGTGACTTCTTATTGTCTCTACGGTAAAAGGACAACTTTTTCAAGTGGGTTAAATAACCATAGATTCTCTCTCAGTCAAATTTGGTTAAGGTCAGAGTGGATCTGGACCCAAATTTCCTGGATTCAAGTTTTGTAAACCTTTTTACTAGTTGATAACCTTCACCACTTAACCCCTTGGAGCCTCATTTTCTCTTTAGAATGCAAAGCTTTTCAGGGTATCTCCAGTCAACCCTCACAATAAGCATACACAAGTTGCAACCATTCTCCGCTCCCAGGTACATGCAGCCTTCCGTTAGGCTAGCCTACTTGGTGCTGTCTGCTCAGAGCGCTCTTGGCCAAGTGGCCACCTAAATCTAAATTTTAAGTCTTATCTGGCTCCTTATTACTTCTACTATCCTCCTCTAACCTGCATAATACAGCTGAAGAGTTCCGACTTGCCAGGCATAGTGAGTGGCGCAGGCCTGCAATCCAAATGCTAGGGTCAGAGGCAAGAGGGTATGAGGCCAGGCTGAAATTACACACACACATAAACATATATGTATATCTCGTCAGCCACTTCTTGACTGAAAATTGAAGAGGGGTGGGCTGAGGCTAAAGGTGTTCTCAGTGGTAGAACTCTTGTCTAGAACATGCAAGGGGGTGGGATTCTATTCCTGGAGAAGGACAGATAAACAGAAGGTAAAAGTGCACTTAGCAATCCCTGAATTCTGTGCACATCCCTTAACATCTCAGTTAAGTTTTCTCCTCTGTAAAATGAAAAAACAAGTGTCTTGCTCACAGGTTACTGTACTGATCTGAGCTCTGTCGCTTCTAGAGATGGGTCTGGGACGTATGTGGCGAGCCCAACACACCTCAGCTTTTCGTTCACTGCTATGCTTGGTGCTGTGCGGACCTCCAACAGCCTTAGCTTTCAGAACAAACGCTCCCTAAAGGTCCCTGAAGGACCTCACCTGGTTGCACTTTTCAGCCACTTTCTTGTTCCCGTTCTACCATCCAACTTAAAGTAACTCTCTGACGCCCGCAACACAGTGGGAAACGGTTCGTCTCAGTGGATGCCCCCTCCCCCAGCTCATCACTCTTGGGCCTGCCAAGGCGCAGGGAGCCCAGGTTAGCCCGCCCCCCACGCCCTTCCCCCACGCCCCACGGTCCCGGGCAGGCGCTCTGCACTGCACCGCTGCACCCAGTCCGCTCAGGGCTCTCAGCCCCTACCCCACCATGGTGGCTGACCGGTCTTGGAGCTGCAGATCGGGTCGCTCTCGCGGCTCCTCGTAAAAACTGATGCCCGGGTGCGTGGCTAGGGCCCGCCACAGAAACTCTTGCGTGTAGGGTTCCAGCGGCAGCGGGAAGGGAGGCGAGCGAGACTCCAGGCGACTCCACAGCGCGGGCAGACACAGGCCGTCGAGCCCCTCCAGGGCCACCTCGTCCAACAACGACTCAAGTGCGTCCATGGCCGCTTCAGTTAGCAGCGCCCGGGGCGCCTGCGCACCTCGCCGCCGAAGTCCGGGCCCAGCGCGCCTGCGCACAGCGATCGGCGGCCTGGGAAAGGAGGACCAGACGCTGAGAGTAGAGGGGACGTCCCTGCGCTCCGTAGTGACATCACGATACCAGGGCGGAGCGGGCTCAATGACGGAGCTAGTTCTCCATTGGTCCGGAACCTCGTAGTAACCAGGGGAACTGCAAACACTGTCAGGGCCGCTTCCGGTTCGGGCTCCCGGAACCGCCGCCTCTAGGGATGGACGGTTAGTGTCCGTGGGCCCCGCCGGGAGGTCGGGCGGCTGTCCCCTCATCCCTCGGAGGCGTCTCGGGGCGAAATGCCAGGCCGCAGGGCCCCCGACCCAAGATGGTGTCTGGTGGTGCTGGATGGGAACCGTGACTGGGGAGTGATCCTGTAGGCAGCCCGCTCAGACCAAGGGAGTGGAGACTGGGAAGAGATTGGTGCTGGGGAGGCTTGAGGGGGATAGCGGGGTTCCCCGGATGGGCAATGGACAAGTGGAAATTGGTTGGAGGTAAGCGTGCCTCCTAGGAGTGTGTTTGTCAGCTACTGGCATGAGGAGTGGAGAGAAACGGTTGGGAATACTTTCTGTGCTTTGGTGTTGTTGGTAGCTCATGTTAGCTGAGTACTTACTATTCGGAGCTAGGGCCTTTGTAATTACCGCCACGGACGCACGTTTCACAGCATTCTTTTGGGGGTAGTTATTCGTTTTGCAGACAAGGGAACTGAGACCAGGAGGGCAAGCAACGTGCCTGCTCGAAGTCAAGTGGCTAATAAGCAACATGAGTAAGACTGTGTCTGAAGTAGACTTGTTGGAGTTTGAAATTGGAAGAAGTTTTTAGAAGCCTTTCGTTCCAGGGCTTGCCAGTGCACACAGCTACAGGGGCAACTTTGGTGGGCTGTGACAGAATCTGTTTCCGATCTGTACAGAAGCGACTGATCAGCTCTAGTCAAATGTCTTTAGGAGCGAGTCTCAAACTATGACGGCCAGTCGGCTTTAAGGCCAGAGACAGACTGGTTAGAATCAGTATGAGTGCTCACAAGCCACCTGGGAATATCTGTTCTGATATCCAGCTTTTCAGATGGGAACACTGATATCTGGGGAGATTGGAATGGTCTATACTAACATGCTGTTTCACAGTGCATTACTTCCTCTTCTGGGGAATTTGCTTTTCTTTGATAGCCAATGGATTCAGCATGGAAAGACGTGCTACTATTGGATGTATTATATGTGCCTAAAAGATGACTTTGCCCTTTGTACTTGAGGCACTGTTGAAAAATGTGTTTTAGGGGGCTGGAGAGATAGCTCAGAGTTTAAAAGCACTGGCTATTCTTCCAGAGGATCCTTCAATTCCCAGCACTGACATGGCAGCTCATAACTGTTACTCCAGTCTCAGGTGATCTGACACCTTTGCACAAATATACGTGGAAGTAAAACACTACTGCACATGAAACAAAAATAATTTTTTTAAAATGTGTTTTAGCAGGGCAGTTTTGTTACACACCTTTAATCCCAGCACTTGGGTGGCACAGACAGGTACATTTCTTAGTGTAAGGCCAGCCAGATCTACAAAGTTAGTTCCAACCAGGTGGTAGTGACGCAGGCCTTTAATTCCAGCACTTGGGAGGCAGAGGCAGGCAGAGCTCTGTGAATTCGAGGCCAGCCTGGTCTACAGAGTGAGTTTCAGGACAGCTGGGACTATTTCACAGAGAAACCCTGTCTCGAAAAACAAAACAAGAAAGAAAGAAAGGAAGAAAGAAAGAAAGAAAAAAGTTAGTTCCAGGTCAGCCAGGACCATTACACAGAGAAACCCTGTCTCGAAAAATAAGCAAAAAACAAAACAAAAACAAACAAACAAACAAAAAAGCCTGTGTTTTTTACCAGTTTGCTTGAGGGAAGGTCTATGTAGTGCTGCTGTTGGATAATAGTTCTTAAATTTTTTAGGGTTTGAGCACCTTGAAGCCCTTCCTTTAAAAGACCTTTGCTTGTGCCAGACAGTGGTAGTTCATGCCCTTATGCCTTTAATCCCGGCACTCTGAGTTCAAGGTCAGCCTGGTCTACAGAGTGATATCTAGGATAGACAGGCTGAGCTACACATAGAGAAACCCTGTCTCAACAAAACAGGAAGGCCTTGCTTGCATGTATTATATCTGTGATATTGCCATATAAATACAAAATTTCAAAACATCAGTTCACTTAGAATTTACATCAAACCAGAAGTGGTGGTATGTACCTTTTTCCCAGTACTCAGGAGATCACTGAGTTCCCGGATGGCCTGGTCCACAAAGTGAGCTCCAGGTCAGCCAAAGCTACATAGTGAGACACTGTCTCAGAACAAAGAACAATAGACTTTTACTCCTGAACTTTGATTTTTTCCCCCCCAAACAGAAAAATATTGTATTGCTTTACATTTCCTCTGTCCCTCTCTTTGTCTCTCTTGTTTTGTTTGATTTTGAGACAGGGTCTTACGTAGCTCAAGCTAGTTTCCAACTTGCTATGTGGACAAGGGGGAGCCTGAGCTCCTGGTCCTCTTGCCTCAGTCTCTGAGTCCTGGGATTACATGCAGATGCCACCATCCATTTAACTGTCTCTCTCTTGTTCTTGTCTTTCACTTTTTTTAGGACTAGGGATTAAACTCTGACCCTGCTTGTGCTAGGCAACTTCCCCATGGCTGAGATATATACCAAGTGATACTCCCATCCCCTTAAAAAAAAAGTCTTAGTAAGTTGCACAGGCTAGCCTAGGAGTCTGTAGCCAAAGCAGGCCTTGAACTTTTGAACTTCCTGCTTCAGTCTCTTGAAAATTAAAGGCACAAGAAACTATACATGGCTTATTTTATATTTTCTCAAATTTCCCTGTCCAGCTTAATAAAAAAATAACTAAACCAGATGCAATGGGGGTTGCTTGTCTGTTATCCCAGCACTTGGGAGACAGGCAAGATTATGACTTCAAGGCTAATTTGACCTATATAGTGAGACTTTGTCTCAGAGAGCCAAACTCTTACTTCTGCTTTAGAATCCTAACTTCTACCAATATTTATGCTATTTTGGCTAATGAATATAAACAGATCACCTCACATGTCCGTAAGTGGATGAGGAAATGACTATCTTTACCTTTTCAGATAACTGTAGACACTTTGGCACTACCTCATAACTTAGCAAGTGACAGTTTTTAAAAGGTCAATTACAATGTGGTTTGTGAACTTGGGACTCATATAATAAAATTCCATTGGTCGTCTTGCCCTTTGATCTGTGGGTTATTTTCTCCATATCCAATTTTATAGCTTCAGCTATTGTGCTGACTAAGTAACATGCAAATCCTCCAAAATGGTGACATTAGAAATTACCCAATATAAAAAAAAAATCATGTTAAGAGCTGAACATGGTGTTTCGGGTTGGAGTGATGGCTCAGCAGTTAAGAACACTGGCTGCTCTTCCAGAGGACTCAGGTTCAATTCCCAGCATATACAAGGCAGCTTATAACTGTAACTCCAGTTCCGGGAGATCTGACCCTCACAGATATACATGCAGTCAAAACACCAATCACTGCTCATAAAGTAAAAATTGACTAAATTATTTAAAATAGGAAAGTGGTGTTTCACACCTGTAATCCTACCACTTGTGAGTCCCAAGACAGGAAAAGCCCAAGTCTGAGGCCATCCTGGCTTACAGAGTAAAACTGTCTCAGAAAGGCAAGGAAAACGACTCAGATTATTACCTTCGTCATCATCTCTGTTTCATAAGAAAGGGATTAAGTCCTGGAAACTGCAGAAGCGGTGGAAGCACCTTGCCACTTACTTTCCCTTGAAAACCTGATTTTATTGCTGACAACAAATATTGTCAGTTGTTTCCCTGGTGACAGGCTTACTTCATTTGTGTCCGAGAAAATATCTGCCAGGTCCCCATGTCTGAAGAGCCATAATTAGTGTCTTGTTTGTACAAGTTCATATTATAAAAATGATATTCTATACAAGACACTGTTAGTTCATCTGGCAGCCCCCATTGTTTCCTAGTGTTTCTGGGAAGGACTATTGTCCTTAACTTGTAGCAGAATTACTGCATGCTTGCTTCCCATCTTTTCACCTGGAATATTAAAATGATACATATGGACCGAAGCTTAGAAAATTAATATTTACTGTTTTATTAGGCTGGTTTTTATGCTCTCTCTCTCTCTCTCTGTGTGTGTGTGTGTGTGTGTGTGTGTGTGTGTGTGGTTTTTCTTTTTTCTTTGTTGTTTTTGAGACAGGGTCTCATTATGTAGTTCTGCCTATCCTGGAACTCACTATGTGGACCCTGGACCATGCTGGCCTCAGATTCACAGAGATCCACCTGCCTCTGCCTCCTGAGTGCTGGGATTAAAAACATGCACAACTCTGCCTGGCTAACCAGGCTGTTGTTAAGTGAAGATTATTCTGCGTTTGTTTGCTTGTGTCATGAAGTACGGAGTGGTAAAGAATACAACAACTGTCTATTCTAAGGCCTGGCCTGGATTCAGACTAGAAGCATTTTTGCCCATTTGTGTTTTGCCTCATTCAGAACGCAACCCAGGGGAAGTTGTACGATTACAATGGAAATCACTTTGCCTTTGCAAGCCCTTCTGTTGCCGGAGATCTGTGGATACACTTTGAGACACGTTGTTGCAGGGCATTCTGAGAAGTGACTGGGTCACTTCTGCTCTGTCAGCACCTCTGCAATCCTAGAACAACATTATAACCACGGAGGAATCTAAGCTTTTTGAGCTAGGCTGTATACTCTAGGAAGGTTTTTACCATAAGATTTAGTTTTAACCTTCAGAAAATCCTACTTTCCATTCTAAATTTTAATTAGTTTAAATGTGTGAGGGCCTGTGTGCCTAGCATGCTTGTGGAGGCCACCATGTGGATCAGGGTCTAACTCAAGTCAGTAGACTTGGTGGCAGGTGCCTTAACCAGCTGAGCCATCTCACTGCTCCCTCCATCCTAATTTTTTAAAACTTTGCCTTATGCACTAGTTTCTTTTGATTTTTGAGACACTCACCTATGTAGCTGTGACTGGCCTGGAACTCACTATGTAGACGAGATTGCTTTCAAACATAAAGAGATCAGCCAGGCAGCGGTGGTGCATGCCTTTAATCCCAGCACGTGGGAGGCAGAGGCAGTAGAGTCTCTGTGAGTTTGAGACCAGCCTGGTCTACAAGAGATCTTGCCTTAGCTAGGCGGTTGGTGGTGGCAGACAACTTTAATCCCCACACTTGGGTCTACTGAGCTAGTTCCAGGACTGCTAGGGCTGTTACATAGAGAAACTTTATCTTGGAAAAAAAATTCAAAAACAAACAGAAAAAGAGATCGTGCCTTTCTCTCCCTCCTGGGTGCTGGGATTAAAGGTGTGTGCTACCATGCCCGGCACTTTTACACCTAATCATTACAGACCTGTGTGTGATCTGTGACTGAACATAACAGCACACTGTGAGTGAATTGTGATTTTAGTCAACTAAGTAGGCCAGTGATCTTATTAGAAAAACATTTGCTTCCTAAACTCATAGTTTAAATGTCTAGCAAGTCTCAGGCTGGGCTGTGCTTTGTTCTGTAGTCTGCTGTGCCTGCTTTTCTCTGGCCCATTGGTTTGACTGAGGCTATTCCATCTCTGTGTTGTATTTTGTATGATGCTCCAAATTTGGTCTAAGTAACCCTGGATTGTCATCTCAGCTGCACCTTCTCTGAGCCTGCTTTCCTGTCCATGAGATGGATATGACGGTGAAATGTTTCTAGGCCAGCTGTGGTGGTGGTGCACACTATAATCCAGCACTTGGGAGGCTGACACAAGAAGATTGTGAGTTCAGGAGCAGCTCATGTCCATAGCACCCCCGTCTCAAACAAGGAAAACAGAAGAAAGTATTCATAGTGATAGCTGATGGTATTGGTGCCAGCAGATGGGCAGACTTCTTGCAAACTGCTGCTGAAAAGAACAGGCATTCTCTATTCCCGTTTCCCTTTGTTCTTCTGTCCCCAAGACTCTTGTAGCCCAGTCTGACCTGGAACTAGATTAAGCTAACTAAATCAAGGTCAATCTTAAACCCTGATCAATCAGCAGTCTCTAACACAGAAGTGTACTCTTTGTTTAGAAGAATTTTGCGTGCCGTGCGGTGGCGGTACAGGTCTTTAATCCCAGCATTTGGGAGGCAGAGGCAGGTGGATCTCTGTGAGTGCGAGGTGAATCTTCTCTACAGAGTGAGTTCCAGGACAGGGTCCAAAGCTACACAGAGAAAACCTGTTTCAAAACCACTCCCCCCACCCCCCCCCCCACACAAAAATTGTGGTTGCTATTTTTTATGCTCATGAAGGTAATTGACCATACAGGCATCCTCCACCTATGAAAATGTTCGCCTTTGTATTAAAGTCTCATTTTCTCCAGTGAGATGGTTAAAGAAAAAATGATTGTACTCGGTCTTTGGGGAACATGATAATTAGAGAAAGACTCACCACATCAGTGCCATTAGAAAGGATTTTAAAGTTGGTTCATTTGTCTTTGCTGCCCTGAAAGCAAATATTCAGCGTTTCCCCTGTTGATACCGACCATTTGCTTAGCAAACTTTCTCAAAGATTAATAATGTCAAGCTGAAATTTTGCCTGGCTTGTCTAGATGATCCCAAACTGCAGACCAGGCAGCGGGAACCCCCGAGGCTTTGCTGGGAGCATACCGCCAGTCAGCAGCACAGGAGTTCGGACCTTGTGTGGTCCATACCAGGCTCCTAGGGATGTTTCTGTTTCTTTACTTCTTAAACCAGGCAAGAAATAACCAGAAGATTGGTCTTCAGCTGGCAAAATAAATATGTGCCTATGTTCCGTGTCTTCTTTTCTTTCTTCTTCACACCTCCAGGTGCCTTTTCTCTTCTACCCAGCAACCACTCCACCCTGTATAGAACTTCAGCTTCCAGGAGCTTGGCACATGTGCTCTGCTTGTTTTTGTGGCGTTTAGGTAGTGACTCAACATATCAGTGTGTTTGTGCAGCAGGATCTAGAGATGGCAAAATAAATGATTCCAGTGAGGAGTGTGGGGATTCATTATATGGATTTATTATACCTCTCTCTCTCTCTTTTTCTCTCTCTCTCTCAATAGTACCTCATATAACATAGGCTAACCTTGAATTTACTGTGTAGTGAGGATGACTTTGAACTCGATTTCCCCAAGTGCTGAGGTTAAAGTTGCATATTACCTTTCTTAGTTTTATTCCCATTTTCAGATTTTTTTTCTTTTTCTGGGGCTCAGGGTGCTGCTCGGTGGAAAATGGTTGCCTAGCGTGTGCTGGATACTGTATTCCTTCCCTGGTACCAAAAAAAAAAAAAAACACTGTAAAAGTGATTAATCTTTTCTTAAATTGTGTGTATGTGTGACTTGCCACAACATACAGTACATATGTGGAGTCAGGACAACTTAAGGGGTCAGTTCTCTCCTACCATATGGGTCTGGAAAATGAAAGTCAGTTCATCAGGTTTGATAGCAAGTGCCTTTACCCACTGAGCCATCTCACTGGACCAGTGCTCAGTCTTAAAATGAGATGTAGGGGTGGGGAGATGACTCAGTGGATATAAGCACTTGTTACTCTTCCAGAGTGTCTTAGTTAGGATTTCTATTGCCATGACTATGGCAACTCTTATAAAGAAAAACATTTAATTGGGATGGCTTGCTTATAGTTCAGAAGTTTAGTCCATTATCATCATGGCAGGGAGCAAGGCAGCATGCAGACAGACATGGTGCTGAAGAAAGATCTGGGAGTTCTTTCATCTTGATAGGTAACCGGAAGTGGTCTGAGACACTGGACATGGCTTCAGTATATGTGTGGTGTGTGTGTGTATGTGTATGAGAGACCCCACCCCAGAGCCTGCCTCCACAGTGACACACTTCCTCCAACAAAGCCACATGTACTTCAACAAGGCTTCACCTCCTAATAGTGTCACTCCCTATGAGTTTATGAGGGCCAACTACTTTAAAACCACCATATTCCACTCCCTGGCCCCCATAAGCTTGTAACCATATCATGATGCAAAATGCATTTAGTTCAACTTCAAAAGTCCTTATAGACTATCATAACCTCAACAATGTTTTAAAGTCCAAAGTTCAAAGTCTCTTACGAAATTCTTGTAATCTCTTAACTGGTAATCCCCTATAAAAATCAAAAAATAGATTACAAACTTCCAACATATAATGGCACAGGTTATACATTACTGTTCCAAAATATGGAAGAAGCATAGTGAGGAGGGTTCACAGACTAGGCTCCCAAAGGGAGTGGCACTATTGGAAGTGTGGCCTTGATGAAGTAGGTATGGTCATATTAGAAGAAGTGTGTCACTGTGGAGGCAGGCTTTGAGGTCTCACATATATACTCAAGCCATGTCCAGTATCTCACATCACTTCTTGTTGCCTGCAAGATGTAGGAATCTCAGCTACTTCTCCAGCACCATGTCTGCTACATGTCATCATGTCCTGCTGTAATGATAATGGACTAAACCTCTGAAATGGTAAGCCATGCAATTAAATATATAGAAAACTTTATAAGAGTTACCATGTTTGTGGTGTCTCTTCACAGCAATAGAAACCCTAACTAAGACACATAGGGAGTTTGGTTTCCAGCATCTATATTGGGTGAGTCACCACCCATGACTCCAGCTCCTGGGGATCTGACACCCTCTTCTGGCCTCTGCTAGCATCTTCAGATGCAGAGCATGAACAGACATATGTATAAATAAAAAAAAAAAGAGGTAGCAAGTGTGGATATAGCTCAGGTGGTAAACTAATTTCCTTATAAGTGTGAAAATCTGGGTTTAATTCCAAAATCCACTGGGCATTTGGGTGTGTCTGTAGTCCTGGCACTGAGGAGATGGTGAGCTCCATCAGGGAGAGATCCTGTCTGAGAGAAAGGACTAGGGCTGCTGCAATGACTCAGGAAAAGGCATCTTCTGACAAGCCCAGCAACCTGAGTTTGATCCCTCAGACCCAGATTTTAACAAGTTGTCTTTGACCCCCATATATAAACATACAAATGCATGCACAAAATAAATATAAATTTAGTAAGAAAGATGAGCAGCACCTGAGGAAAGGCACTTGAGATTGTCCTCTGGTCTGTACACGCTCATGCACATACATGTACCCACACACACACAAGGTGAAGTAGCAAAAGATGAATTCTGCACATCAAGGGTTGCAGATTAACCTGGTGGAGTCATTCTACAGACATATTTGACTCATAATGTTAGACTCAGAACGTTTAATATTAGCACTAGTTGTCAGCCTTGAAAAGTAGGGAGATTTCTCACCCACAGCTAATCAGGTGTTTTGAAGTATCAAGAGGCTAATAATACTGGACTCTATGTGTGCTTGCATGCCAGAAGAGGTCACCAGATCTCATTATAGATGGCTGTGAGCCACCATGTGGTTGCTGGGAATTGAACTCAGGACCTCTGGAAGAATAGTCAGTGCTCTTAAACTCTGAGCCATCTCTCCAGCCCAATACTGGACTCTAATTCTGCATGGGAATTACTCTCTCACTCTCTCAAGTAGAGGTACACTGAGAGGGAGACATCTTTTCCAGTGCCACTCAGTGCCCTGTGCCTCTCACCTGCTTGAGCCTCTAAAGTCACAGTCCTGTTACTTTTATGGGCTGTGAATTGATATGGGAAGTCCTCTGTCTATGTGTTGCTTTTATTGGTTAATAAATAAAGAAGCTGCTTTTGGCCAATGGCTTAACAGAATATAGCCAGGCTGGAAGATATATATATATATATATATATATATATATATATATATATATATATATATATTTATATGATATATGCAGAGTCAGGGAGAAGCCATGTAGCCTCCACCAGGAACAGACATGATGGAACCTTGCCAGTAAGCCATAGCCATTTGGCAATACAAAGATTAATGGAAATGGGTTAGTTTAGGATATAAGAGCAAGCTAGAAGTATGCTTAAGCCATTGGCCAAACATTATTACAACTGATACAGATTTCTGTGCGATTATTTTGTGGTCTTGGCATCTAGGAATGAACAAGCGGCCTCTTCCAACAGTGAATACCTCAGAGGTCCCCGCAGACTGTTGGGTTTATATCATGGTACACATAGTACCTGAGAAGAGGTAAGATAGTTTCTGACTCACTGAACTCATAGGCTAGTAAAAAAGTTATGCAAATGGGTGACAACAGTCCAGTATGGGAGTCTAGGAGAGAATATTTATAAAGATCACTCCTTTCACAAAGCATTTTGCCCCTCCTTTTGTAAATAAAGTTTTATTGGAACACAACTATGCCCAGTCTCAAACTAAAGTGGCAGAGCTGAGTGGTCTCGGCAGAGAACATATTGCCTATGAAACCAAAATACTTAACTGTCTGGCCCTGTCCAGAGTCATTTTGCCAACTGCTGCCATAGAGGATCCAATCTGATTTAAATTCTAGATAATTCAATATGCCACTGTGATTGTACTTATCTTAATTGCAGCTGGAAGGCTGCAGAGCAACAACTTATCTAAAGAGTCTGCATCGTAGAGTGTCACCGCTGGCACACACAGCTCAGCCTCCTCACGAGGCTGGGGAAGACTGTGATGGGATAGTCCCCACTGTGGAGTTAGCTTTCTGCTGCTCAGTTTAACTGCCTTTGGGCTCACAGTGTATGGCCCTGTGACTGTGCCTCTGTTCCCAAGTAGGAGTAGAGAAGGATCGAAGAGCCACTTCTAAGCACTTTAAAGATGAGGAGATAAGACTGCCAGGGAGTATAGTGACCCCAGCACACGTGGTGGTGGGGGGCTGAGGCAAGAGGGTCTTGAGTTCCACACCAACCTGGGCGACATAGCCAAATCCATCTCAAAAAGCAAAACAAGAAGCTATGAACTCCCAGTGTCTTGTAGGTTTTTAAAAACCTCGCCCTTGCAGCTACAAGTGACCTATGAATGTGCCCCCTTTATTTGGACAATTTCTCTAGAAAAGCAGTCCTGCTCAGTGCCAACTCTTATTGTGGACACCTACTCCTGTCCTGAAGTTTTATACTGGGTTGTATTGGGCCCCTAGCTATATTTTCTCAATTCAAAACTGTGATTTTACATGAGTCCCTGAATGTTCCATTCTCATGATAAGGGACTTTGGCTACACTGAGCCTGCCTTGTTACGTAGGCCCAGTCCTTCAGTAATGAACAGTGGCTCACTGTTGATCTCAGATATGTATTCGGTTTGGTCCCCTTCTGGCTGGTGGCACCAGTCATCAGGAGCTCACATGTGGCATGACACATACTGGCCTTCTCTGTAGACACCTGAGATTTCACCCAAGCTACCACAGGCAGCTCTCCACTCCTGAGCATGCCACATTCTTTCCCAGCTTTCTGCCTTACCTGTGGTGCATGCCTGACCAGCTGTACCCTCTCAAGTCATTCCCCCCAGACTGGGTGATAGGCTCCAGTACGCAGAAATACCTCTTCCTCTCCAGGAGGCTTCTACCAGGCTGTACCAGGCTTGGCTTCATGCCCTTTTCCCTCTAGAAGTGGAGACACTCTTCTGTTGTATTCTGAGGCCTGGCAAATGGGTGTTTACTGAATTGACCTTGAACCAGGAAAAGATTAGCCTTTTTGTCCCCTGGAGGATTTCTGGATAATCACCAGGAAGCAGATTCATAGCTAAGTCTCCAAACATTTTGCATTCCTTAGTTTCTCTAATGATCAAATTTGACTTCCCCAGACACTGGCCTGTAGAATGGTTCAGCCCAGGCTTGATACCATACTTTGACCAAAGTCCCTCTGCTGTGACCTGGTGGCCTCTTCCTTGCTTTCCAACTAGTATCCTGTCTCCAGCTATCAGCTCGGTGAACTTATGTTCATTCCTAACAACTGCCTTGCCATGGAGCCCACCGCTACCTTGAAGCCCTTAATAGATTTTCTAGTGTAGTTTAGTGTGTGTGTGTGTGTGTGTGTGTGTGTGTGTGTGTGTCTATGTGTACATTTCCTCATCAAAGAAAACAATGTCCTTTAGGTACTTTGTAAGTTAAAATCACAGGTTTTAGCTGGAAGGGACTTAATGGCTCTATTCCAGAGTTTCATTTTGGGGACCTTGAATTGTCTCAGTGCTCAAAGGATTCCAGGGGTCACAAATTGTGAAGTCTACAAGGCCAAGTAAGAGACATGATCTAAGCGACTGCTGTGGCCAAGGTTTCTCTGACAGCCGCTCCTTCAGTGCCTTGTGACTCCCAAGCCTGCTTGGCATGCTCAGACCACGAAGATCTGCCTGCTAGTTTCTCAAAGCACGTGATTTCCTCAGTCTATAAAACAGAAAGCTGAACGTTGTGTGGTCCCGTCTGGTGTGGTGGTGCCCATCTCTAATGCCAGTGCTTGGAGAATGGAAGCAGAAGGATCATGAAACCCTGTCTAGAAAATTAATAAAACCAAACCACAGGAATCACACACACACACACACATGCACACAAAACCCATACTAACAGTGTCTCCCCATTAGGGCATTTATAAGAAGTGTGTGTGTGCCAAGTCCCAAGGCAAAGAATCTGGCATATGAAGTATATTTGTGTTATTGTCTTTGGTGACAATGTTGCTCTTGTGATCATTGGTTCTGACACAAGAGCCTTTGCTTTTCTGATACTGCTGGAGGGACCAATCCCCTAGACTTTGGACTTGACCTCAGATGCAGGGAGACAACCAGGAAAGGTAGGAGTGGGAATGGGAGGGCACTATACCATCTGGCAGCTTCAGCTCTGCCAGGCAGGATGACAGGCCTTGCACCACCAGATCTTTGCAATTTTTCACAAGAGTACAGAACTTGAGATTTTGAGATGTGAATTCTCCCAAGTTTTAGCTGTTGGCTGAATATATATATATATATATATATATATATATATATATATCACATATATGTTATAGAGACTAGACTAACATCTGTGCCCAGATTGAGCTACTAAGTGATTCTTGGATCTAGCCTGATCACTGTTATTTATCAGATATGAAGGCTTACTTAAGGCTCACAGGAGCCTAGAGCCTGATAATAGTAACTTCCAAGGATGGGGGCACTACCCAGTCTGTTCCAGCCCATCTCCCCCACTCTTTTCTCAGTATCTCTATTTATGAACTCTTCTGTGCATCTTTTGTTTTAAGCCTGGAGGAACAAGCTATGAAACCCCATAAAAGAGGGTCAGGCCACCTCCCTCTATGGGTGCTTTACTACCCTTCAAGCTTCTGTAGAGGAGGAAGTAGGATTGAGCTTGATTGGACTGGGGTATGTGTGCAAATTCTGACTTAAAAAAAAGCTACCTCCCCCATTTGTAGGGATTGAGGGGGATGCTGGGCATTTGGCAGACACTAGGAAAACCAGCTATGGTGTTACACAGCAGCAACCTAAGCTGTTTGGGTGGCTGGAGCAGGAGGGTTGTCATTTCAAAGCCTGCTGGGCTTCATAAAGAAACCTTGTATCCAAAGATTAAACCAAATCAAAACTAAGTCCCTCCAAAACGTCTGTCTGTGGAAGGCACATACTTTTTTATCAGGATTCTTTAGGTTTTCATACACTTTTCATGGCAGTTGAGTAGGTCATTTGGGGGTCATCTTGCTTTGTGTGGCAATCCCATGGGTGGAAGGGGCCAGATAGGTTGTGGAAGGAGAATGGGTTTAGTAACTTTGTGACCCATGTAGAGATAGACCAGAATCCCTTTCAGCCTGGGAATTCTGTTTCCACAGAAGCCACTGGTTACGTTATAGAAGTGTAGTTGTCAGCCGGGTGGTGGTGGTGCAGGCCTTTAATCCCAGCACTTGGGAGGCAGAGGCAGGCAAATCTCTGTGAGTTTGAGGCCAACCTGGTCTACAAGAGCTAGTTCCAGGAGAGGTTCCAAAGCTACAGAGAAACCCTGTCTCAAAAAAAAAGTGTAGCTGTCTCTTACCTCTCTCATTTCCTAGTGGTCCTCAGTGGATTGTCAAACACATTCCTTACATTCTGTTCCACCACATCAGAAAGCAGTTGGGGTGGGCAGGGAGATTGGGAAAGTGTGTCAGATCCAGAAAGTACTTCTCACAGAAGATGATCATGCCCCTCTCAGCTTTGTCCGTTCATTCTAGAAACATCTGCTGATGCTCACTGCAGTCTAGGCATCATTCTAGGTACGGAGAATTGAGTTTTCATAAAGCCCCATAGCAGCCTGGTGGAAGAGACAGGCCATGAGCACATAAGGAGCAAAGGGCAGATGGGATGGGGATGTAGCCTTTGTCCTACTGCTCACGAGGCAGAGGCAGGTAGAGCTCTGTGAGTTCAAGGTCTACTTAGCAAGTTCCAGGCCAGCTAGGACAACATGGTTGAGACCCCATCTAAAAAAACCAGTGTTTGTGGGGGTTTATGATAGGAGGCATGAGGGTGAGTTTACTAGAGGAGCTGTAACCCTTTGAGTTGAAAGCTAATTGTTGGTCAGGCGGTGGTAGCACATGCCTTTAATTCCAGCACTTGGGCAGCAGAGGCAGGTGAATTTCTGTGAGTTCGAGGCCAGCCTGGGTCTACAAGAGCTAGTTCTAGGACAACTAGGACTGTTAAACAGAGAAACCTTGTCTCAAGAAAAAAAAATTGTCTACTCTGGTTTTCTGTCTGTGATGCTGGAACCTAGGGCCTTGTGCCTGTTAAACAAAGGCTCTATCTATCAGCTTCTGTTGTTTTTAGATTTTATTACATTTGTGTGTGTGTGTGTGTGTGTGTGTGTGTGTGTGTGTGTGTGTGTCTGTACACTTGGGGGTCAGAGGATAAGCTGTGAGAGTCATTCTCTTTCTATCATGGGTGTGCCCTTTAGAGTGTGTGTGTGTGTGTGTGTGTGTGTGTGTGTGTGTGTACATAGAGGTCAGAGGATAAACTGTGAGAGTCATTCTCTTTCTATCATGGGTGTGCCTGTGTGTGTGTGTGTGTGTGTGTGTGTGTGTGTACACATAGTGGTTAGAAGATAAGAATGAGAGTTCTTTTTTTTTGTTTCTTATTTTTTTGGTTTTTCGAGAACAGTTTCTCTGTGTAGCTTTGGAGCCTGCACTGGAACTTGCTCTGTAAACCAGGCTGACCTTGAACTCACAGAAATTCACCTGCCTCTGCCTCTGGAGTGTTGGGAGTAAAGGCGTGTATCACCACTGCCCCTGCCCAGCTTGAGAGTCCTTCTCTTTCTACCATGTGGATCTCCTAGAGTTAGAATTCTGGTCCTCAAGTTTGGCAGAAAGTTTTTTTCCTGCTGAGCTACCTTGCTGGCTCTGAGCTTCTGCTTAGCTGCTGCTGGAAAATCTGGGCAAGACTGGAGGCTGGAGCTGGGAGTGATGGAGAACACGTGGATTGAGTTTGAGGTCAGCTTGGGCTACAGAGTGAAGGGGCCGGGGGAGTTCAGGAGCTAGAAGAAGAGCCGGGGGCTAGAAGAGGAACAGTGAAAGAGATTGAAGATTGTATTTGGGAGCCAGAGTTCAGAGAACAAGCCCGGATCCCTGAATCTCAGTAGATATGGGCAGAGGGCATAAACCTCCCAGTTTATAAGTTGTTTATACATTGTCTTTCTTGTCCCTGATGGTGGACTTGAGACCCCTAGACAGGTAGATGCTGCCACCCAGGACTAGCAGTCTCAGCTGCCATGCTGCCTTGTTCTGCTCTCAGACAGCTGGGTGTGAGGCTGCAAGCCAATGCAAAGCATGCCGTGCAGCTTATAAATTCCACTTCTAGCTGCCAGCTGCGATTTGGATTTGGAAGGGAGAGGAAGGTCTTAGCATGACTTGTTTATCTCAGGTGATTTGGCAGTAAACTGGGCCCTGGGAATTCCAGTTACAAGGAAAATGCAAAGGAAGAGTGACAGAAATATGGTTTCAGGCTTTCAGAGTGGAGTGTAGCCTAAAGGCCCAGCTCTTCCTTGGGACACGTGGGGAGCAAAGCAAGCCTTTACCTGGCTCCTGCTCTTGTCTAGTGGATTTCTAGCAGATCCTTTTAAGTTTCCTCAAAAGGGGCTCTTGGACTTAGAGGTAAAGAAATGTCCCTTGGTATCTGTAGGACCCTGATCTGGGCCCCCCGTGGTGAAGTCCACAGGTGATGAAGTCTTCTGGGTGTGTTTAAGTATAACCTGTGTGCTCCTTTCCTTCTCTTCTGACCCCACTCTAGGTTACAGCACCTAGTGCAATGTGAACACTGTGAGAAACAATTTACGCTGTGTTTAGAGAACAGTGACAAGAAAAGTACTGCATGTTGTAACTATGCTTTCCCCAAGTATTTTCTCTTTGCTGTTAATTGAATCTGCACACATATGGGCCTATGAACAGGAGTGGCTGACTGTCACTGGGAAAGAAGTAATTTTCCAGTTTCCTGCCTATTTACTGCTGTATTGCTAGAGGAGACACCATGACCTCATAAAAGAAAGCATTTAATTAGGCTTACTAACAGTTTCAGAAGGTCCGTCCATGGTCATCATGGCAGAAAACATGGCAGCAGGCATGGGATTCACAGTTTATAACTTGATCTACAAGTAGCATAGAGGAGAGGGAGACAGAGACAGAGAGATGGCCTGCTGCAGGTTATTGAATCCTCCAAATCCACCACCAGTGACACACTTCCTCCAGCAAGGTTATGCCTGTTAATCCTTCTCAAATAGTGCCACTTCCTAGTGACTAAGCATTCAAATATATGGTCATTCTAATTCAAGCCACCACAGTTACCTGTTAGGTTGGAAAGTGGAGACCTGTTTTGAATTTTTAGAAATCATTTATCAGGCCAGTGGGATGGTTCAGTGGGTAGAGATGTTTGCTATCAAGCCTGAGTTTGACCCCTGGTACCCACATGGTGAAAGGGGAGAACCAACTCCCACAGTTGTCCTCTGACTTCCAAATTAGCCAACCCCACCACACCTGCAAAATAAATGTAATAAAAATAATTTACTAACTTTTTTTTAAAAATCGAGACAGGGTTTCTCTGTAGCTTTGGAGCCTCTCCTGCAACTAGCTCTTGTAGACCAGGCTGGCCTCAAACTCACAGAGATCCGCCTGCCTCTGCCTCCTGAGTGCTGGGATTAAAGGCATGCGCCACCACCACCTGACTCAACTTTTAAAAACCAAAAGCTTTCTCATAACACTGATTTAACAATTTCTCTGGAAAAATCAAAACTGACAAAACAAGCCAGGTGTGGTGGTATATACCAGTAATCTCAGTGCTGAGGCGGCTGGGGCAGGAGGATTGCCTGAAGTTCAAGGTCAGCCTGGGTCTTTAACAACAACAACAAAAGTCCAAAAAAGCTAGAAGAGAAGGCTCACAGAAACCCGTCTTGTAGCTGAGCTCCCTGTGAGGCTGGACAACCGCTCTCCACACTGTCCCAGTCCTGCCACACCGTAGTTTTATCTGCTTGACTCTGATGTGTGTGTACAGTATAAAAGGTGGAAGCCAGAATCAGGCTTCCTAGGCACACAGAAGTTGAAGTGGGGCCGAGAAGGGCACATGGAGTGTGGGTGGAAATGACACTGGGTCTTGAGGGCTGTGCTGGCATCATACTTGCTAGATTCCCTTCCTTGTTCTGGTACCTTGGGCAAGTTGTTTTACTTCTTTCAAGAGTCATCGTCATGAGAGAGTCAGTCTAGTGAGGGCATCTCCACTGCTGCGGGATAGATCTTGGCTGGCCTTCTTTAATCTTCCCCCTCTTTATCTTCTCTAGCCTTTCCACAGAACCTTTGCCCTCAGATTAGGAGGTCCCCATGGGCTTTAGCTAAGGAGCTGTTGTCAATGTGTTTTGTCATCACTTCCTTCTTATTTTCCACATTCTGGAGCCATCTCTTGAGAGATTTGTCCTTCTGCAGATGCCGTTCTTCCAGCAAGCTTCAAGGCTCTTGGAGCCAAACACCATTTAACCACTGAACCATCTCCCAGCCCACCCTTCCTTTCTTTTCTTCCTTTCCATCCTTAAAGCAAAGGCAGCTGGGCGGTGATGATGCACACCTTTAATCTCAGTACTCAGAAGATTGAGACAGACAGATCTCTGTGAATTCGAGGCCAACCTGGTTTACAGACAGGCTCCAAAGCTACAAAGAAACCCTGTCTAGACCTCCCCCCTACAAAGGCTCTCTCTCCTTTTAAAGGATTTATTTACTTTTATTTTATTAGTGTTTTACCTACAGGTATGTCTGTGCACCACATACTTGCAGTTCCCATGGAAGCCAGAAGAGGGCATCAGGTTCCTAGACAAGGAGTTCCAGATAATTGGCTACTGGAAACTGAATCCAGGTCCTCTGTGAGAGCAGCCTTCTACTTGTTGAGCCATCTCTCCAGCCCCTGTAGCTTATTAGATGTAAGAGCAGATCTTATAAGAGTAAAGAGTAATTCTAGTCACTTCTTATTTTCAGTACTTGGCATTGGACTCAGGACCTTATGCATACCAGGCAAGAGCTCTACCATGGATCCCCAACTTTCAGCCCTTGAATGTTGCTTTCCACTCTGTGGCTTGCCATGCTTTTCAGTAGTTCTCCACTGATTCAAGTGCCCTCAGAGGCCAGAAGAGGATATCAAAGCCCATGGAGCTTGCCTTCCAGTCAGTTGTAAGCTGCCTGACATGGGTGCTGGGAACCAAATGCAGGTTCTCTGCAAGAACCCCATGTGCTCTCAAACACCAAGCCATCTCTCCAGCCCCCTATCTGACAAATTATGATACCTTGGATACCTCACGCACAAACTTCCTGCTTGTGAAAACTGTGGACTTCACAGCAACTTTCTAGTAAAGATGTTGCTAGCTCTAAGGGAAAATGGCCTTTGTGCTTCTGAGCATGTTGCTAACGTGCTTTCCAAAGGAGCTAAGCTATTTTGTGTTCTGCCATCAGATAGTTAGGTGAGAGAGATACTTTTAGGTAAATTAAATTGCATGAACACAGACAAAGTTGAACACGAACTCAGACAGCAGGACGAATAATTTGGTCTCATTGGTCACAAGGTGGAAGTACCATCATTCTCCTTGGGACAAACGAGTCCTTTGTTCTAGTTCCTTGCAATGAAATCTGTGGCCCAGGCTTTCTGTGCCTGTGGGATTTGCATGAGTCACCTTTATTCTCCAAAGCCCGGAAGGGAAAATGGAATGCCAAGACTGCCCCTCCATGGTTGGCATTTGTTCCGGATCTTCTCAGGAAGCCATCTGGCGGGAAGGGAGTGCCAGCTTCACCAGGGAGCCATTTGCTTCTAATCTCTTTATTAATTGCTCTGGGAGCCTGAGACAGATTAAATGCTGCATCACAGAACAACTGCTTCTCCCATGCACCTCCCCAGCACTTTGCTGTACTGTCACTGTTCTTAAACTAGGCTTAATGACCTGGCTGAGGGACAGTGACACATAGTGGTTAAGATAGTCTACCTCTGGGCTGCTCTGCTTACTAGCTTCCTAATATTGAGCCAGTGTCCCAACCTCTTTGAGTCTCATGACCTCATCTGACACTGGGTACTAGTGGTGTCTTTTTCCTAGGTGGCTGTGAGTTGATACATGTTTCCATTTGGAGCCCAGTGTCTGGCACATGCTAAGCCCTGGCCACAGGTGCAACCCATGGTTATGGTGATCCTGGTGCCAGTGATAGCGATGTGACAACAGTTAAGGGCGCACTTTTGAGACAGTGAGTAAACCTTGCAGTCGCTCACCTGCAGTTCACCTCTCCTTACCTCCCTGGTTTATACCTCTAAAGCAGGAATTACTCCATCCCCAGCACCGACAAAATTATATATAGATATAAAAGCAAGCCTTTGGCCAAATCTGGCCTGCTAACTACTTTTGTAAATAAAAATTTATTCAAACAGTAGTACTGTTTAATTGTCTATTACCTATTACTACTTTTACTCTATAATAGCAAAGTATCAGCACTAGAGACCTTATAGGCATTACACACCAATAATGTCTGTGTGGCCTTTTATAGAAGCTGTTTACTGATCCCTGGTTATCAAAAGTGGTTGTGAGTGTTCAGGAAGCTGCCTCTCCATAGCAGCTGGCTGCAGACAGGTGGCTAGCATAGTGGAGCTGTGGCAGCCAGGTGTGGACCTTCCATGAATGCGGAGCTGTGCCCCTCCCCTCCCGTATGCCCCATCTCTTTCCCCTGTCTGACTAGAGAAAAATGGAGGGAGCAGCTGAATGGGGATAGTTTAATGCCTTACCGTAAAGATATATTTTGCATGTGTATTTTTATCTTTTACTATATATTTCCATATGCATCAGATTTTACACACATGCATTAGTCTGCAGCAGTGGGTCTAAAGGCTGTGTCCTGTCCTGTACCTTATGAGTGGCTTAAGTTCATTTTTAAGGGTCATTTTGACATGATTTTTCTCTTGCCTGATGACTTCAGATGAAGACATGACTCCCACAAAATGGGTAGTGGTGAATATTATCTACATCTAGGGCAAAGTAAAACTGAAGTGTCGGATCCTAACCACTGACAATAAATCCTAAGTGCAGATAAAGCCCTTCTCCAGCCATAAATGGAGGGAACGTGTTCTATTTACAAAAGCTCAGCGGGATCACGTCTCTTTTCATTTCCCCGGGCACACATCTGTCCTCGAAAGCGAAGCGCACACATAGCATTTACATCTGGCCTTATTTATTGCTCTGGATCTGATGCAGGCAGGTCACCTTGCAGAGTGCAGAGAGCCACCCCTTTCATTTTGTAGGCAGTGTATATTGATATTAATGTCACTTTGTCCCACTTCTCTCTCTTGGTTGTTGGAAGAATAAATGAGCTACAAGTAGGAAGACAACCAAGATGCCAGATCCAGCAGGCAGGTGCAGTGGAGTCTGAGTCCATTCCTTCTATCTTTGCCAAGAAGTGGTCATCATGGAGCTCCCTGCAGGAGAGAGGCTCCTGGGTGTGAGGTCCCAGCCGGCTTCCAGGGAGGTTAGATATAAATGTTTGCAATTAGAGTGCATTATCTTCATTGGAAGATAAGCAAATTATTTTCCAATTTAATGAATAAGACACTTTTAATTAACTCTAGTAGAGAGATGTGCTTTCAAGTTTTAAAGTAGTTAAAGTTTGTGTGACCCACCTTCAAGTTTTATTTTAACTGTGTGTTGAAATTTTGTTTTTGTTTTATTTGTATGTGCTTGTGGTGTGCTAATGGAACACAAGACCTTATACATGCTAGACAGACACTCTGCTCCCATTTGGCCATTCCCCAGGAGATGAAGCAAACTCAGTGGTGAGTTGGACAAACTCACCTTCATTTCATTTTATCTACTTCTCACTAGGTGGCTCTAGCTGGCCTCACACCCACAGCAGTCTGCCTGCCTCTGCCTTCCAAGTGCTGAGGTTAAAGGTGCGCACCACCATATCCAGCTTTGACACAATCCAGGAAGCAGTTAATGTCTCAGAGAGCCTGGGATTAGCAATGCTTCCTGACTGCTCTGTGTTCTCCCAGAGCAGAGCCTCAGTTGGTGTGACTGGTGAAAGAAGGACCTTGCTAGACATAGGCTACCTCACTGACCCCTAACTGCCCTCCTGCTACCCATCTTGCCCTGGTCTAGCACTGTCACCACTGTCTTTTGGCATCCTGGCCTCTAGCCCATGTGTCTCTTTGAGCTCAGACCCATCTGGGTCTGCTTTGTGTGGGCAGACTAGGTTACCTGTCATATCATGTGGCCAGCGAGCCCAAGGATCTGCTTGGAATCCTCAGGCTGACAGCCAGAGCAGATGTGGCTAAGGGCTTCTGAAATGTCCTCTCTAGGTCCTGTCTCAGAACATTGGGTTTCATGAAGTCATGATTAAATTAGCCCAAGAAATAGATCCTGATTCTTAAGACTCTGGTCTCTTTTTGGTTGATTTGATTTGATTGACATGTGTGTAAATTAGTAAACTTTATGTGTGGGGTGGGCAGGGGTGGAGAACAGGTGCCTGTGAAGACCAGAAGAGGGTGTCTGCATCCTTGGAGCTGGAGTTACAAGTGGTTGTGGGCTGCCCGATAGAAGTGTTGGGAATTGAACTTGGATCCTCTGCAAGAGCAGTATGTGCTCTTAGCCACTGAGACATTTCTCCAGCTATAAATTTTATTTTTTAAAGCAATTTTATATTCAAAGCAAAACTAAACAGAAAGTACAAACTTCCCATGTAACTCCCATCTCCATATAAAACTGCCCTCATCATCATTTTTGTGTTGCTGGGATTGAAACCCAGGCCTTGCTCAGCACTCTGTCACTGGATATATCCCTAGTCTTCCCCGCCATGGGACTCCATGTCACAGTACCTGATTCTAGGCTCTTCATGATCACTGAATTCTAAGTAGTTTGTTGACTTAAGGTGGAAAGGAAAGCATACACTGTCAGAAAAACTTAAGGGAGTTGTCTGGATCTGAAGGCATACTGAAGTTTCCTATCAGTCTCTCCCATCCCGACACTGCTGCCTAGGTAACCCAGGACTATGCACAACATCAAAGCTCACAAACAGGATTAGCCCCATCTTACCCCTCCCTTTGTGTATCAAAAGCTACTTCAAGTTCCTGGGGCTGAGATTCTGTGTCTGGGAGGGGTGTCATCCCTGGTGTGACATACTAGGATATGGAGCATAGGGGGTTACATATAGTCATGGTTGCCCCAGGGGACTAGCCCTGTGAACCGTGGAGAGAGGAAAAGAGAAAAGGTTGGATTAAGGGGACATCTTGAGCAGAGCAAAGGTGTTGCCAGGTTTCTGTTACTGTAACAAATTCCTGAGAATATCAGTTTGTAGAGGAAATGGTTGAGCTCACAGTTTGGGAGGTTTTAACCTTGGCCTATGGGCCCATTGATTTTGGACCTATGCAACAGCTGTGTGTTGGGAACATTTGGAGGATGCTATTCACCTCATGGTGCCCAGGAAGCGAAGAGAGAGGAGAAGGGCCCAGTTCCCAGTAAGACTTTACCTCTCTCCCCTGGGCCCTACCTTCAGAAGGTTTTGCAACCTTCCAATAAACCCATAAGCTGGGACCAAGGCACATGACATCTTGGTCACTTTCTTGGTGCTGGGACAGAATACCCAAAAACAGCATAAGGGAGGCAAGGTTTGATTGTGGCTCACAGTTTTGAGGCTCAGTGTGCCAGGAGAGGCATGGGAACAGTGATGGCTTTGTCTTACAGCATTCTCATGTCTGTTCACATGGCACGTACCAGGAAACAAAACACGGGCCAGAACCAGGGGTGGCTATAACTTTCAAAGGCCAACCCCCTGCTTCTTCCAGACATGTCCTACCTCCTAAAAGCTCAAAGCATGACCTATGGACACTCAAGACCCAACTTTAGCAGCAGATGACATGAAAAATATCTACAACAAATAGCTTTTGTCTGAGACTTGGCCCCCATCTGCTCTTTCTCACTGGACTGTCACTAAGCCTGCTGCTTCTGCCTTCTGAGAGCTCTTACCTAATATGATGTGTGGTTGTGGCAATCATAAAGAGCCACCTGGGAGTCAAGTGGGACAGTTTAGTAGGTTTACGGACTACAATGACTTCTGTTTTAGATTTCAATGCCAAGGCAGTTTATCAGGAGCTCTTCTAGTGGACACTCCCATCACAGGTGTGAAAACATGCTTTTGGAACGGTGCATTTGCAGGAGATGATGCCTCCTGAATGTATGCATACCTTCAAATGCTAGTCTAAGGCGTTCTCAGAAAAGCAACAATTCCCTCTGAAATGGCCCATTACATAAAGCGCATGTGATTACTGCTAATTCACTTCTGCACGTCACCTGAGCTGTGAGTCTGGGGTTTGGTGCAGCGCCTCGGAATGCACCCATCTAAGTTTATGGCTGTGCACACAGCAGAAGGCACTTTTATGGAAGGCGTTCTATGTAATTCCAAACAATTTAATAGAAATGTAATTCGACAGGGAAAACTACAGTCCCTTGGCCCTTTCAGAGTGCAGATAATGGCCCAGATTAAAGGGCTAGAGCTTTGTTCATTATAGTCAAATACTGTGAGTGTGTGAATTACCATTTTCCTTGCCGTTGGTCCATTTCAAAAGTGTGCCATTTCCCCATTATAATAACAGGCTACATTTTCTTAGAATCATCTCATTATGATTGGTCCTGTCTTTCTAGTTTGCAAATAAAAAGCTTTTGTGGTGATAAACTAGTTGTTCCCAAGCAGCCTTAATCTCTGCTTCTGCTTTTGAACTGCTACAGGTCAGGCCCTGCGGAAGGTGGAGAGAAGCCGGTCCTGCTCTCGGGAGAGAAAGGAGGTAACTGCACCTACTGCTGTTTGCAAGAGCCTGGAGATGGGAGGGTGTGAGCAGACATTCTGTGACCTCCTTCTCCTTTCTCTTGAAGAAGAAAGTTCCCAGACCAAGTCCTGGGCCAAGTGAGAGCCGGCAGCTAGACATGTCAGTCCATTGTCACCGGTGATGTGAACTTTCGCTGAGCACATCTGCTGGTGTTTCTTATGCTCACTCCGGATCTCAGTGGCATTTAGTCTCTGAGCCTGTGAGTCAGCAGTCTGGCCTTCTCCGGGGGACTTGCTGACAGGCCAGGCTCCCTGCTTTCACTGGGCTTGCTTGTGTCTGCAGGACTTGCTGGGTACTAGTCAAGGCATCTTATTCTCCATGTGCTGCTGTCTCTAGCTCCAACCATCAGTCAGGTGTGCTCACGGGGAGTTTCCAGGGTCTAAGAGGGGGAAGTGCCAGGTACAAGACCTTCTGAGTCTTGGGTTTCCAAAGGGTACAGATTCACTTCCATCTCTTCTAAGAATAAAAGCTGGGTCTAGGAGCTTCAAAGCAAACCATAAGGCAGGACAGGTTTAAAGGATGTGGGAAATAATCAGAAAGGAAGAGGGGAAAGGGTGGGGAATTGGCTTTTCTTTTTTCCTTTTTTTCTTTTCTCTATTTCTTTTTTTCCTAAGACATGGGCTCTAAGCCCAGAACATCAAATAGTCTAGAACTTACAATAGAGCCCAGGCTGGCCTTGTACTAGAGCCCCTCCTACTCTTCTTAAGTTCTGGAATTACAGGTGTGTACCACCACCCCCAGATCCAGGCCTCACTTCTTGTCTTTTTGGTTGTGAGCCTGGCCTTTAATGACTGAGCCTTCTCTCCAGCCAAGGACTCACTTTGACAAAATACTTGGCCATTCTTGAAAGCTTCCCCACTGAGCCTATTTGCTCAGGACCTCAGCACTGGGACTGAGGGATATGCATTGTATACTTAGAAGAAAAGTGGCCCAGGATCACTGCACTACAGTCTGAGAAACTATCATTAGGCAGAGGAAGTAGGATTGAGGAATAGAAACCAAGTCTCCTAACGCTGTCTGCTCAGGAGATGGGTCAGCAGCCAAGCAGATGCACTGATCCCAGCATCCATCTAGAATGTATACTATAACTCCACTTCCAGATCTGACACTCTGTCCTGGCCTCCACAGATGCCTGCACTCACGTGTGCATACCTACACAGGCACACACATGTGCATAATTAGAAATAAAATTAATCTTAAGAAAAAGAGAAAGGTGGATAGGCCTATAATCTCCACTCTTGGAAGGCCAAGGAAGGATGATTTGAAGTTCAAGGACAGTCTAGCATGTATAGCAAGACCTTGTCTAAAGAAACATGAACGGAAAGAAATCTTTGTGTGAAGATGATAGATAACTGCCTCTTAAAGAATGAGCAGGAGATTTTTAGTCCAAGGAAACAACATGGTCAAAGTCAGAGAGATGTGAATAAAGAAAACCTTTAAACAAGACCTTTAAAACTCAGGCAGGCGGGAAGTGACATAAGGACCATATATTACCATAGGGTTCTTTGATCAAGTCCTGTGTTTCTATAGGTGGGGGACTGATGGAACAAGTCAGGCTTCCTATTCTTTCCCTCTCTGCCCTCTCTTAGCAATGGAACTTCTTAATTGCTATTTTCCCAGCATCTCCATTGTACCAATTGCCTGAGAGCATTTCAGATCATTTCTCTTCTAAACAGTGCTTGAAGTAAAAAAGAAAACATGAGGCTGTTTATCTCAATGCCCAGGTTTAATTTTGAAAGATATTTAAGATGTCTTCAGGCCCTCTGAAAAAGAGGGTGCTGGCTGACTGTCTCAACAGGCTTCTAGTTTGGTTAGAAAAACAAAGAACAAAGCTAATAGCACATTACTAGTTTAGGGGATTCTTTCCCTGGTCACCTGAACTTGTCCTCCCCAACCCTGCCTTCTCGTACCCTTCCCCTCACTACTTGGTGGCACTGTGTGCCTTATGCAGGTTGCCAGTCATTGATCAAGCCTTGTCACCATGAAAGGTAAGAAAGATAAGCTCTCTTTGTCAGGGCTGGTTGGAACAAGTAGTTGGGAATGAGTGTCGTGTTCCTTCTCCAGCGAAGGTCTGTGGCACTCCCTAGAGTGGAATGCGGATTCCACCTGGGTCAGATGAGGCCTGTGCCTGTGTGGTCATGAGCTGACACAGTGAGGGTGTGCATGGGTTCAAGAGCTTGCCAGGCCCCATGCAGCCTAAAGTAGTGCTGTGTTTGGCTCACATCCTATTAAAGGTCTCACTCCTCTCTCTCTCTCTCTCTCTCTCTCTCTCTCTCTCTCTCTCTCTCTCTCTCTCTCTCTCTCTCTTCCCACTCCCATGTATGTGTGTGAGTCTATACAGGTGTATGTGTGCGGAGGCTCAGAGTTGAAGTTGAGTGTATTACTCTATTACTATTGTTCTCTTTGTAAAAAAAAACGGTTTCTCCTGCTCTCTGAGTTTGCCTATTCCATCTAGTCTAGCTAGCCAGCTTGCCCCAGGGATCCTCTGTCTCCCAGGTCCTGGTATACAGGTGGTTGCCACACCTACCAGACTTTTGTATCCGTTTTGGGGAATCTGAATTCTTGACTTCACTCTTGTGAAGGAAATGCCTTATTCATTGAGCCATATCTCCAGCTCTTGAACTTGTGACCTTTCCACCTCTGCCTCTAGAGTGCAAGGTTGTGTCATTGCACCTGGTCTATCTGGGAGTTTTTAGCTCTTCTGCTGGGCCTCCTCAGACTAGTTCATTGAGCTCTAGGTGTGGATCCAGACATCTGACTTTGTTAGCTGCTAGCAGTGTCCACGTGCAGCTGAGGATTAGAATGGGTTTACAGAGCTAGAGGCAGCCCGGCCTGCTAATCACGGGCTCTCTATATACTGTGCACACTGAGCCTACCTGGCACCCAGCCCCTCAGCCACTATTGACTCCAGATACCACAGACAGGGCTCAAGAGGGAGAATGATGAACAACACAGAGGTACCTATATAAAGCCTCTAGGCAACAAAGGAAGAACAGGCTTCCTGGAAGAGGCAGGCTGAGCTGAGTTTGGTTCTGAAATGTCCCTTTGCAGCAGCAAATTCTCTCAGTTCAGTTGGTAAAAATATTCTTGGCCTCGCCTCTGAGTATTCATGATTCCTGCCTGTAGAGATTATGTAGTGTTTATGGCCTCTAGTCATGAATTATTAATGGTTTTGAAATTGTGGCCATTGTAGTTTACTCAAAAATCATTAGGAAGCAGATTTGTCATACAGCGCTTTTTTAAAAAAGTTAGAGAGAAATCCCAGAGGAAAGAGACAATTTTATTCACCATCTAACCTAACCCTCCCATCTCACAGGGTGCACACTGCTGACTAGAGCACATGGTGAAGTGGACATGTCATCTACTGCAGCTCTAAGAATTAGGGTCTCAATGTGCATTGAAGGCCATAGTTTTGGTTCCAGAGTGACATAGATCTCACAGCTGAGCAGGTGACCTCTGGTCCCTTGATCCCTCTCACTTCGTTTGGCAATGCCTTATAGAGAGCTAGTGTGCAGTGCAGCTACCTGGTTCAATTCCAGTGACTTTTGCTCCATAATGTTCTATGAATGTTTGGCTGTCTATTGTGTTTATTGTGTGAACAGGGAGAAAGCCAGTTACACTTCCTCTAGGGGCCTCCCTGGCTCAGGTTGGGCTTTAGGTGGATTCTAGCCTTCCTACTTCCTGGCTGGGTATCCCTTGGTAAGTGAGCCCTATTTAGGTTACCTCCTGAGCCTCCACTCTTAACCACTCCATGAGCCTCTTGTGATAATGGACTGCCATCTTTTTCAGTTGATTGGAGATTCTAAAAGCCACTCGTCTGTAAGCTCACTTTGTAAAAGCCATTTAACTCTCTTATTTAGAAACCTGAAGCTTGCCTGCTTGCGCACGTGTGCACTCTCACACCCCTTCCTCTAGGTGCAAGATTAAAGGAGTGTCTTTTGCTTCCCAGGCAAAGTCAGAGAGAATGGATCTCAGGAGCTAGCCCCATCTGTCAATTCAGTGTGCCACCAGGTTCATACTCCTCCTTGCTCTCTTGATGCTTTTGGAGTCACTGTTCCTGTCTGGGAGCCCCATTCAGAGGCCAGGGGTGTGTGGGGTGGGGTGGGATCAGCCATCCAACAAGTGCTGGAGACATTTGGGAGAAAGGGCTGAGGATGTGGCTCCATGACAAAGAGCTTACCTAGTATGTCTGAGGCCACGAGTTCATCCTCAGCCCAGCAATAAAGCAAAAAAAGGAATAGTTGAAGGTTTACTGTGCTCCTGATAGTAGTCTTCAGTTCCCTTTTCAAGAGACTACCACTAATGTGTTCTTTCAACTAAGTCATACATGTCCTGTTCCCATCCACCTACTCTCGGTTTGGTGGTTTATATGTAGATAGGACTCTCTGTGCATTCGTGTGCAGATGGGGCTCTGTGTGCATTCATGTGCAGATAGGGCTATGTGTTCATTTGTGCAGATGGGCTATTTGTTCATTTGTGTGAAAATGAGCTGTGTGTTCATTTGTATGCAGATGGGGCTATGTGTTCATTTGTGTGTAGATGGAGCTGTGTGTGCATTTGTGTGCAGATGGGGCTGTGTGTTCATTTGTGTGCAGATGGGGCTGTGTGTTCATTTGTGTACAGATGGGGCTGTGTGTTCATTTGTGTGCAGATGGGGCTGTGTGTTCATTTGTGTGCAGATGGGGCTGTGTGTTCATTTGTGTGAAGATGGGGCTGTGTGTTCATTTGTGTGCAGATGGGGCTGTGTGTGCATTTGTGTACAGATGGGGCTGTGTGTTCATTTGTGTGCAGATGGGGCTGTGTGTTCATTTGTGTGAAGATGGGGCTGTGTGTGCATTTGTGTGCAGATGGGGCTGTGTGTTCATTTGTGTACAGATGGGTGTGTGTTCATTTGTGTGCAGATGGGGCTGTGTGTTCATTTGTGTGCAGATGGGGCTGTGTATTCATTTGTGTGCAGATGGGGCTGTGTATTCATTTGTGTACAGATGGGGCTGTGTGTTCATTTGTGTGCAGATGGGGCTGTGTGTTCATTTGTGTGCAGATGGGGCTGTGTGTTCATTTGTGTGCATGTTCTTGCATGTCAGATGATAGTGTGATATTGCGAGTGACGCCTCTCACGTGTTGTGCTGTCCACCTTTTTTTTTTTTTTTTTTTATTGAGTTGGTCTCTCCCTGTCCTGGAACCCACCAAGTAGGCCAGAGAGCACCAGAGATCTATCTGTCACCTGTCCAGCACTGAGATTGCAAATCTGTGCTGCCACAGTTGGCTTTCTATTTTTTTTTTTAATGATCAGATTTAGGGATTGAACTCAGGTCCTTGGACTTGCAAGGCAAGCTCTCTATTAATTGAACTATCTCCCCAGTGAAAATAGGCACAGTAAAGAAACCAAAATAGCCTGCTCCATGTGTAAAAAAGGAAAAAGTTTACTTCAAACTGCCAAGGCTGTGTCCCAGGAGAGCAAGGAGAAGCAACAGGGAAAAATTTTCAGGGTTAAATGGGAACTGGAGAAAAGGGGCTTGTGAACTGGGGTGGGGCTTGTGTCCAGGGACTGGGGAAGGGGAGCCTAGAGACTAGTGTGGACCTTGGCAAGTTAAATAGGCACCACAGTCATATGTTAATGGAAGAACCACCAGTTCCTCTTGCCAGAGAAAAGGAGAAAGATTCCTTAGCAAGCAGAAACTTTCTTCAAGTCCCTGAAGGAATGGGGGCTTTTGTCTAAATGATGGCTTTTCTTGGGGGACCAGACACCCAACCTTATTTAACACAATAGTGTGTGATTTAGTCTAGTTTCTCCTCATTGTGTTTTTGTTTGCTTGTTTGTTTTTAGGTGAGGAAAGGGTTTTTTATTTCAGGTCACACTTCCAGGTAGCAGTCCTTCAATGAAGAATGTTGTTCTTTGAAATTGTGGTACTGTGGGTCACTCCCAGGACAGCCACTGGCATCTGTGACCCTAGAGCCCAACTCCAACAGGTCTCTCTCTCCTTCCTCCCCCTCTTCCCTATTCCTTCTCTTTCCCTTTGCCTTCTCACACCTAGCCTGTCTTGGAAGACATCCTGTAGCAGGTGTTGAGACCACCTTTGTCCTTTTTATGATGCCCTTCTCTTTCCCCACAGATGTACATGATCCTTTGTTTGGAAACTTTGGAGAGAATGCATTTCCTTTCCTTCGGTCTGGAAAGTGACGCCATCCTAGTAGGTCCTGCAGAAATACCCTGTGGTGCAGCATATTCACATATGCACAGCAAACCATGACTAGCATACCAAGTGGGGTAAATACAGTCTGCAATTGCATGTCAGCTCAGATTGGATTTGGGTGCTAATTAATAACGTGAGTGTACTACTAGTTCCTGTTAATGACTGTGTAGGCTATTAATAGTCTCTTGCTACAATAAAAATATTTTAAGGGATAATCTGAAGCAGGAATTTAATGCACATGTGCAAAGGCAGCCAAAGGTAAACTCCTTAGACTAGAATAATTGGGTCAAAGGGTGTGTGCTTTATTGAAAACAATGTTTCAAGTCCATCTGCTAATAGTGCACAAGAAGGGCAGAGTTCTTGATTGCTGGCCAGAATCATGTGTGGCTGACTTAAGCAGTGCCTGTGTTGACTCCTTTATGGGTCACCCTATGCTTCCCCAGGCTACTCGTCTCATTGTGGATGGCAGCAGGGCAGTTTTCTCGAGAAGGACTTGCAGGTGTGTCTAGAAGCTCACTTTTGAGAGCCACCTCTTAGCCCTTAGCTCAGTGAGAGTGGCAGTTCTTGTAGGGTCCCAGTGCCAGCCACCATCCAACAATACATACCTCCTTCCTTCCCTGACTTAATTCTCAGCATCCTTGCAACTTGACCTTCTGGGTGACTAAGAGCTGCCCTCCCCTCTCCTGTGTATACCATCTTGTTCTCGGGGGAAGAAAGAGTGTTTACACTAGGGTTGAGGCTCAGTGCTAGAGTACTTGCCATGCATGTGCTCTCCGCCCACATGGCAGAAAGACTCCAGCTTTGATCAGTAGCAAAAAGAAAAAAAAAAAAGAGGAGAAGGAGGAAGAAAGCACTTAGAGAGAAAGGAGCGAGCAGCAGGAGAGTGCCACTGCGTCACTAGAGCCTGCTGTGGCAGTGGACGCTCCAAGTGTGCACTTTTACGGGAATGAAACCTTTTAGTTCTGATTTCTGGGCAGAGAAGAATGAAATCCCATTTTGGATTCAACTGCCAAATCCAGTCCCAGTGTGAAATTAGCATTGTCCTTTTTTTTTTTCCTGGTCTCTGTAGATTTTGAGAAATTGGCCAGCAGTGGCACTTTTGGATAGTGCCACAGCAAGATAGGAAGCCTGTGACCACTGTGGGAGGGGCTCAGGTTCTTAGACCCACTCTGCCACTCAAGTGACTCGGCCTCTGTGACTCCACAGCTCTCTCTCTAGGGCAGGGTGACACGTATTCTATACATTCCAGTGGGAGAAGTGCTTTAAGCCGTGTCTGTGCATCCTGGGAGCTCCACAGATGTTGGAGATTCTAGTTTGCAGGAGGAAGGAGCATGTTTGGAAGGCAAATGCTTTAAAGCTAAGATGCCAGGCTGTCCAGATGGGTAAGGGCTCTTGTTGCTTGATAACCTGAATGTGATTTCTGGGAACCACTTGGTAGAAAGAGAGGATGGACTACCACAAATTGTTCTGTGATTTGCACACCCACACCTTCCAACACACAAATAATTGTGAAAAATTGTTTCAATGCCAAGAGATAGAGTAGAAGTCTTTCTGAGGGAGAGGTGAGTCCTGTGTTACCATGTAGTGCCATCAGAGAGCAGCTATAATCCTTCCTGTAGGACTTGACTTACTGCTGAATCCCCAGCTGCCCTGAGACCCTAGGAGCTGCAGAGATCTATCTATAAACCCAGCCTTCCAACCCCTAGTTTAACAAGGGCAAGGCCAAGACTCCCATACCAAACAGCAGAAAGAATCAATTTCTGATAAAATACCAGGAAGGAGATTGACATGTCTAAAACCTTTCTGGTATCAGCTAGGCTTCTAGCACAAGATTAAACTCTAGGGGAAAAAACCCTCAGAGAACTGCAATTTCTGAGCAGAGAGAGTCTGTTTTGGATAAGGAATGTGCCCTTGTACAGAGCATCATCAAAGTCTCCTCTATCCTCAGATCTGAGGCATGAAATTGCCTTTAACGCTGCCTCCTCCCTCCACTTGGAAAAAGCAGTGTGTGGAATATAGAATGGTATTAGAAAAGAGAATGGTACCTACCAAGAAAAGGTGGCACTTACAAGTGTCTCAGGAAAGAAAGATGTCTCCAGGGTAGAAGCAGCCCTTGTCTCTGGGTGGACAACAGTCACATGGCCCCCTAGTCCTGCTGCCACCCCCGACATGAGGACATTTAATTCCTCCTGTCTATACTGTTAGCTCTCTGGTCATCTAAGGTCTGTCAAAAGCCAGTGGCTTCAGCTTTATCGGATCCACACATAGTCTGTGGGCCCTTGGCCCTGCACAGTGGTAGTCCTTACGCTAGCTTCATGGGAAAGAGGGAGACTGCAGCCTCACATTGCTGCACATTCAGAGGCAGGCGACATCAAGGTCTAGGTCAGGGTTTCTGCTGCTGTGATAAACATCACGATAAACAGCAGATGGAGTGGACAGTTTGTTTCCCTTACTCTTCCACATCACTGCTCATCACTGACGGCAGTCAGGGCAGGATCTTGGAGGCAGGAGCTGATGCAGACGCCATGGAGGAGTGCTGCTTACAGGCTTGTTCCTCATAGCTTGCGCAGCCTGCCCACCAGCAGGGATGGTACCACCTACAGTGGGCTGGGCCCTTCCACATCAAACATCAATCAAAAAAATTCAACACAGGCTTTCCCCCAGGCCAATCTAGTTGGAGCATTTTCTCAATGAGGTTTCCTCTTCTCAAAGGACTCTAGCTTGTATCAAATTGATATAAAACTAGTGAGCATAATCAGGTATAGCTGGATCCAAATGTTCAGACTCAGCCTCTCTGGACTCCCCCTTCCCCATGGCAATCCACTCTTCATGCATAGAATTCCGTCTGTAGCAGGGTGGCCGCCAGCTCTCCCAGGCTCACTGTAGAAAGTCCAGTAAGCATGTGCCAGGGTCTGGAGTCAGAGAACCTGGCAATGAGTCCTAGGTCCTCCACTCCTCAGGAAGCTTGAACACTGTGGAGCCTTGGTTGTTTCCTATGTAGGATGGTGATGGAAGCAGCCCCAGCCTTCCTGGGAGCCGGTCACCGTACCTGACTTATTGTAGCCCTAAGTGGAGGCTGCTGTTTTCCCTGGCCTTCCCTTCCTCCTTTCTGACAGTGTCTTCACTGTCAGCAATTTTAGCAGAAGAACTGGGGATCGACCAAGTCTAGTGCCCAGACTGAGACCCACCAGCCAGGTCACAAGGGAGGGGTGAGGAGTCCCAAATTACCATAGTTAGAAAGGGATAATTTCTCAAAAGAAAAGTAGTTTAGTATCACAGAAGACCAGAAAAAAAAACATAGTGGGCAGGCAAAAGCCAGCCATCAACCGCATGGCCACTTTGTGACAGGAGTTATTATAGAGCTGACAGGTAAGTGTAGTTCACGGCAGCTTCCACACCAAGTGCCAGTCTCCCTCACTGGACTCAGTAGTGCTGGCCTAGCAAGCATAGGGCCGAGCCAGTGTGCCACGTTGTGCCAGAAAAGAGAAAGAGGTGTCAGCATGAGGCCCTTTGGGGCACATTCTAGCCTCCATTTCTCTGTATGTAGGATGGTTCTCAGCAGGCTTTCCTTTCCTAGTGGTGGGTAGAGTTGAGAGAAACACCAGGCCAGCCCAACTTTGGCCACACGCTGACTCTCTTCCATGCCACCTTTTCTCCTTTCCCCCGGCCTTATTGTAGGCTCACAGCTACAATAAGGACCCTGGCCTGTGTCCCCTGAATGGACAGGTAAGAGGGCAGATGTGGCAATGGCCAGATGGCCTAAGACTCAGTTGTAAGGACTAGTTAAACCACAGTGGGTTCTGATCAGGGCCATTGAAGTGATTGTGTATCTCCCCATCACAGTCTCTACAGAAGCTGCTTCCAGGGACCCCATGGGTATGAGGAGCACAGGCTGTTTGGTGTTTGAGTGGGAGAGACAGCAGATCTGAGGACCGTTTGAACATCTAGCCTTACTGGAATGCTGACTTCAGTTCAGTGAGAGACTCTGCAAGAAGGAAATAAGATGGAAAGTGGTTTAAAATACCTGGCATCCTCTGGCCTACATACACACACTCACACACATACACACGCGCACACGCACACACTCAAACACATACATGCATGCACACGCACTCACACGCACACACATACACACACATGTGCATGCACACACACGCACACAGTCACACACATACACACACATACATGTGCATATACTCCCTACCACATCTAGTTTATTCCTCATTTCATTCTCTCCCTTACTATTAGATCAATGGATTTTTTTTCTCCTTTTTTCAGGTAGAATTTCACTCTCTAACTCAAGATAACCTTGAACTCTCTATGTGCCCCAAACCTATCTCAGCCTTCCAAGTGCTGGGGTTGTAAGTGTATGCAAGCACACCTGGCTTAGATATTTACCTTGCTAGAACTTTGTCTATTTAAGCATTTTTTTATTGTTCAGTCAAAAGTACATCTGACCCTGTATAACAGAAAATCCAATTAAGAAAGCCCTAAACCAGTCATTAGCAACCCTTATTTTTTAAAAGGGCCAGATAATAAACATTTCAGTGTTTATGTGTATGTATAGTCTGAGTTACTCTTTTTTTTTAATATTTGACAGGGTCTATCTACGTAGCCCTGCTTGTCCTGGAATTTACTATGTATACCAGACTGGCATCAGACTCACAGAGATCTGCTTACCTCCGCCACCCCAGTGCTAGAAATAAAGTCATGTGCCACCACACCGTGCCTCAGAGTTACTCAATTCTGCCATTAAATACAAAGGCAGCCTTAATGAGTGTGACTGTATTCCAATACAACTTAATTTACAAAAATATGTGGCTGGCCAGTTTTAATCTGATTGAAATGTGTAGGCCTTTAGGCTAAATAATAGGATTTGTTTGGCTTTTGTGGTAAAACTGCCAATAGTCTTATTAGAAAAGCAATTTCACTTTTTTTGTTAGAAGTGAAAAAAAAAGTTCCTCTCACTTAAACCTCATGAAGAGCAAACGTTATACATTTGCCAGCCCTTATTTCTGCATTGTAGGTAAATGCCTTCATGTGATCTTCCAGAGCACTAATTTTTGCTCTAACTGTATCTTCAGTCTTTTCTTTAGCCTTTGATCTGTGTGGTTTCAATGGCTAAATCTTTTCTGTGCGATTTCAAATTAACTCTTCCGTTTATAAACTCTTATTATTTGATGGATGCAATTTCCCCATTTGTCCTTCTGATCATAATGAATATAGTTATTGGGTTTTTTGTTTGGTATTGTGTTTTTTGTTTTGTTTATTAATTAATTAATTTATTTATTGGCATCTTTTGAGAAAGGGTCTCACAACTCAGGATCCTTCTGTCTTGGCCTTACATTACCAGAAAAACAAACAGTTATGTGCCATCGGATATAGCTTCAGTATGTTACAAGGGTTCTACTTACATCACTGTGATTTTCCTTGGTTATTTTTCATAATTGTTAAATTGACCCCTCTTGCTCCTGTTGTTTATTTTTCTGCTCGTTGGATGATTGTAAATTTTTACCTTGATTGCCTGTCTTTTCTCTAGATCCTGATTTTGTTTTTTTGTTTTTTAATGTAATTTATCACCAGTGATTGTGGGCAAGGGATGGAATTTGCTGCAGTAATGGGACACTGATCTATTAGTTGGTCTTTTGAGGCCAGCACCCTGTTTCCTCCAGCTATGTTTTGCCTTTCTGTGCCAAAAGTCCATTGTTATAGTCCCTGAACACTGGGCAGGTGGAAGGACCACCTTCTGCCACTTTCTGTAGTTTCCATCCGGTCTGACACCAGTCTGGGGCCTCTATTGTCCTGAAGATTGTGCTGCTTCTAGGTTTGGAGCAGCACACGACACCTCCCATGTGCCCAGCTCCTTCCCAGCTTCTGTCTGCCATCCAGTTCTCAGGATTTCTTAACATTTAGAATCTACCATTTGACATCCTCTCTTTTGCCGAGGCTGTCATGGGCTTTGGATGGTGTTACTTGTTTGGATGTGGGTAGGAAGAGGCTGCTGTGTAGACTGCTCCTCTGCTCGAGCTGAGCCACTTGTGGGATTTCCACCTTCTCGGCCATGGTCTCAGAAACCATGAAGAAGTCCAGCTGTGGAGCAGTCAGTGTAGACTGGAGGGACAAAGTGTGGTCTCTAGTGATGACTGGTTTAGATGCGTTCTCACTCCAGTCTGTGTGACAAAGTCTCTTCACTTCATGCCTCACCTCCTCGCCTGTCAAATGAGGGCAAAGATTATAGCAGCCACCTCATAAGCTAATGAACGTGTCCATTGAAATAGTGCATGCCAAGTGTGCAGGAGGTGCTTAAACACCTCCCCTGTCTTGTTCTGAGCAAACATTCCTTTCTTCTCCCTTTGTTGACAGTGTTTCAGCTTACCTCCCGAGTGCTAGGATTACAGATATGCACCACCACGCCTAGCTCAGAGCCAGTATTCCTGGTACACTTATTGTTTGTGTTGTTTCAGTAGTTTTTAGAACTATAGCATGTTGTTGGCTTTGTGCATATACATGTGTGTGTGTGCAGAGGCCAGAGGCCAATGGTGAGTATCTTCCTTAATTGCTCACCATCTATCTTACTTGTTGAGACAGGGTCTCTCACTGAACCTGGAGCTTGTCATTAGCTGTTTAGCTAATAAACTCCAGGGACCCATATGTTTTTGCACTCCCTATCCCAGTGCTGGGCTTGCAGCTGTGCATAGCCATGTCTGACTTTTACATGTGCTAAGAATCAGAATTCAGGTCCTTATGCTGTGCAGTGGGTATTTAGTGTCTGAGCCGTCTCCCCAGCCCCCATACTGCTGACTTTAAGCCCCGTCTTCTTCCCTGGGTACTTTCCTTCAGTCATGCTTCTCCTTCTAGTGCCTTTTCTTGTCTGGGGCCTTTCCCTTCCCAATGCAGTCTATCCAACCTTCCTTGGTCCATCTCTAGCCTATCAAAATTGTCTTGAACTTAGATTCTGTCATCCATTTTTTCCTTTGTCTCATACCATCTAGATGCCATCCTCAGACTTTATAAACAGCCATTGATATGGCCTGGGATGGGACCAAGGACAAAGTCTTATGGCATGCCTTTCTTCCTAGGAAGAGTAATTTAGATGGCTAGATAAGACGATTAATTTGTCCAATACCTGTAATAGTATGTCCTTGTGGCTTGATTATAATAATAATTGCATGGTGGGTGTTATTTACCATGGCTAGGCACTGAAGTAAGTGTTTTCCGTGTAATGCTGCTATTTCTTACAGTAGCTCTGCTAAGTATTGTGTTACTCAGGACTTGTATTATGAAAATAAGAATAATAACACTATCTGGAGGTGCAGAGGTGGACCGTGTACTGCAATGCAAGGCTCTGAAGAAGGGTTACTTCTTAGAAGCCCAGAGCAGGGTGTGTATGTTGGGGGTGGGGGGGTCATGAGCAGATGGACTGCAGTCTCCCAGGACATCATCTTCCTGCAGCTTTTATTTTGCTAGATCATTCCTGCTGTGGCAGTCTTCGTGCTTGGTGTAAGCTAACGTTCTAGCTTACTTTCTTTACCTCTCGCTTTTTCCTTTCTTTTTCTCTTGAGACAAGGTCTTACCATGAAGACCCCACTGTCCTGGTACTTACTCTGTAGCCCAGATGGGTCTTAAACTTATCTAATCCTCCTGCCTCATCCTTCCAAGTGCTGGGATTACAGCAAGGCGCCACTGTGACTAACTTAGCTTTCCTGCTTTCTTAGTTCATCTGGCAGAAAATTCAGTGACTTCTAAATTTGTTCATCCCCTTTCATGAGAGTAGCCAGGCCTCTAATCCCAGCACCCAAGAGGCATAGGCAGGAAGATCTGTGCTACATATTGATGGAGGGAGGGAATAAAGCAAGGGGGAAGGGAAGGAGGGAGGGAGGGCGAGAGAGAAAGCGTGAGAGAAAGGAAGAGAGAGAGAGAACAGCTTCTTCCTAGACCTTCTAATATGAATTTCCCAGATTATTGGCCCACTCTGATGTCTGCTCCTGGGCCACCCACAGCCATCAGCATGGTCAGGTCCTGGCCTGGCTTCCAGGAATCTTAGGCTGTGACCTTGTGACTGATAGAACAGGGCGAGTCCACAGTCCAGCTGCTTGTTTTTGTTTGACAAATGAAAGGTCCTCAGGCTAGACGGGCCAGTGTCTGAGGCCTGTGATGTCAGCCCCTGTCGTTTGTGCTCATTGGGAGCCATGCTCATTTCTTTTATGGAGCTTGCTTGGCACCTTGTCTTTGCCGAAGTCTCAGAACTTCGAGTTTGATGGAGGCACTGATGTGAAGTCTCATTCTAGACTGTGGAGTCAGTGAGGCCAGGCTCCATCTCACGCTCTGTCTCCCCATGTCTGCAGCTCAAGAACAGGGAGGATAGCGATGGCTGCTTTGCAGTTGGGATGATCTGGTGACCAGATTAATGTAAACCTTTGGAAAATCCTCCACTCAGCACTGAGCAGTGAGCCCTCCTAACTGCGCAGTGGTGGAGAAATCCCTGAAGAAAGCTTCAGCCTCTAGGATGGGGACTTCAGGAAGCTTTGGTGGACAGAGAAGGGATCAGGAGAACAGATTCAGCCCCAATTACAACAAAAGCTCAGGGGGCCACAAGCAGTCCCAGTTGAAGGGAGATAGCACATGGTGTTAATGTGGCTGCACATGTGACCCTGGTTTTATAGTGAAGACTGTATGATTGTTCATTCATTCATTCACCAAAAGTATTCGCTGAGTGCCTGCTATGTGCTGGACACTCATCTAGGAAGCAGATGTATTCTTGGAATATATGCCCTTGTGGTTGGAGGCCGACTGAGTAGTACATAAAATGTGAAGGGCATCAGAAGAGCAAAACCAAAGTGGGGTGGAAGCAACATGAGTGCCATTGAAGAATGAGCTTAGAGGAAGGAATGATAACCAAAAGGGGCTCTTGGAAACAAGAGATCCACAGAGGGAACAGCATGGGCTAGAGCACTTGACCCCAGCGAGCCCCTGTAGGGTCCCAGCAGAGAAGCTGGCAGCTGTTTGGGGGCATCAGGGGAAGGTGGTAGGAAAGGGTGAGATGAGAAGAAATAGAAGGACTGGATGTTTTGAGCAGGCAGATAAAGCTTGAAAGGTTTCGGGGAAATGCAAAGAGGTGACCCAAAGCAGGATACGGGCATCTTCATCTTACCATTGCAGAGGGCACAGCCATGGTACTCCAAAGGCTATCTGGGACAGAAGAGCCACTGATACTATTTACTTATTTATTTAGTTTGAAGGTGAGAGGGTGATTTGATTTGTTACTCAAATAACACATGAAATCAGCCTCCTTACAGATGAGGACTCACTGTTCACCAGCCTGAAGTGCTCATTACTTTCCCATCCTTCCCTAACCCTTCGTGGAGTAACTGTTGCCTCTGAAACCTAGCATGTGTTCTTCTAGACCTTTCTCCATGTGTGTGCAGGGCTGAGTACCCACAAAATATGTGTAACATTTGTGGTGGTTTGGGCTCTGTGTTTAGCACAGACAGTGTCCCTCTGAAAACATTGTTTTATAGTGTACAGTGGAAGTTGTGATTTGTCTTCACTGCCTAAACTCTACACTTCAAACCTATTCTAGGTGGCTTTTGGCTCATATTTTGAACCTGGCATAAAGGTTAAAATATAAGCTGAGCTTTTTTTTTTCAAAGTTTATTAAATTATGAAAGTTTCCATTTCCTCCCCTCCTCCCAACACCCTCCCACTCCCCCACTCCCCCTCCTCCTCCCTCTCCATCCCTAAGAGCAGTCAGGACTTCCAGCCCTGTGGGAAGTTTAAGTTCCTCCCCCCTCCCTCCAGGTCCAGGAAGGTGAGTATCCAAACAGACTGGATCCCAAAAATCCAGTATATGCAGAGGAAACAAGTCCCAGTGTCATTGTCAATGGCTTTTAAGCTGCGCTTTTTAAAAAGATAACTTTCATCTAAAAACAAAACTGGGCATAGTGGCTCATAACTGTAATCCCAGTGCTTGAGAAGCTGAAGCAGAAGCTAGCCTGGGCTATATAATGAGTTCTAGGCTAGCCTGGGCTACAGAGTGAAACCCTGTCTCAAAAATCAAATAAGCAATCAAAGAGCACTAACGGGGACAGACATACTGCAGATGGTTTAGCTGTCCCCACTGGAGGACATCAGGGTGGTTTCACCTAGCTTTTGATACTTTTTCCTAGGGTACCTATGAGTCTTTTTCAGTTGGGCTCTGGGGAATAGAAAGGCCCAGTCCCAGTAGATCAGGTTTTGTTTTTCCAATTTCAGTGGAGTCTACACCTTTGTTCCTTGAATACATATGGGAGCTGCCAAGGATACAGCAAAGGACTCACTCAGATCTGCTTGAGAGTGGACTCTTAGGAAAGACCCTTGTTCCTTCCTGCTGGATGGAGTGAACAGGAGGCCCAGAGGCCTGGAAGGTGGTGGGCTGTACCCACTCTTAAGCGTATGCTCCTTGCAGGATAAACACTGCCTTGGGGGTCAGACAGCCCCAGAGCCCTTCCTTTCCTTCTGAAAGCAGAGCAGCCTGCAAGCCTGACTTCTTTCCTGCCAGCTTCTGCCATGCTTAGTCTGCCTCTCCAGCGTGAAACCTCCCCTTTGATAACACGCCAGTAGCAACATTATAAAAGCACTGTTTTGATTAGAGCAGGCCAACTACCCTGTCACTGGTTCCCTTATTCCCTGCTGATGTTCCACATCCTGCCTTCTGCTCCCAACCTGATACCACTCTATGCTCGCCACTGTGACAGCACTTTTAGGGGTTGGTGCACAGCCCCAGGCTGTGATTGTCACTCACCAGGCTGCCTAATTTGAAGGTGTGATGGCAGTCCCTCTTTGGGAGTCAGACCCATCCTGCCCCAGCTGCTTTTCCTGAGATAGTCTGCCCAGCCACTTCCTGCGTGAAAAGGAAAGCTGGCATCTTAAAAAAAACGTAATGACATAGTGGGGAAAGTGCTAATTTGAGTACCAGACTTTTTTGAGACAGGGTTTCTCTGTAGCTTTGGAGCCTGTCCTGGAACTAGCTCTTTTAGTATCTTAAAAGTGGAAGAATCATTCTCCACCTTAAGTTTTCATTTTGTTTTGAGATGTGGTGTCACTATGTAATCTTAGCTCGAGTGGAGTCTCTATAGACCAGGCTGACCTCGAACTCACAGAGATCCGCCTGTCTCTGCCTTCCAAGTGCTGGGATTAAAGGTGTGTGCCACCACCGCCAGGCCAAGGGCCAGAGTTTGAACCGCCAACAAGCGCGTAAAGTCAGGAATGGTGGTGCTTCTGTAACCCCAGTGCCAAGGGCACAGGAGCAGGAGGATCCCTGGGACTTGCCAGTCAGTCAGTCTAGCCGAAATGGTGAGCTTCATGTTCAGTGAGAGACCTTGTTTCAAAAATGAAGGTGGACGCACACCTTTATCACCACCACTCACAAGACAAAGGCAGGCAGATCTCTGAGTTCAAGTCTAGCCTGGTCTATATAGAGACTCCACTTGAGCTAAGATTACATAGTGACACCACATCTCAAAACAAAACGAAAACTTAAGGTGGAGAATGATTCTTCCACTTTTAAGATACTACCTTTGAAGAGGACTGTCAATTTTGGAGACTCTCCCAATTCCTCCCTTCCCTCCTGTGACACCAGCTCCAGGGGATCTAACACCTCTGACTTCTTCTGGCACCCCCCAGGGATACAAATGTAATTAAAACCAGCAACAAAACCACCAGCCATCCCTCTTCTGTGTACGTGTCCAGCTTCTTACGTGTCCAGCTTCTTCCTTCTTGCTGTCATTTTTAACCAGGCTTTGCAACCCACAGTCCTGACTTCCAGTAAGCCTGGCCCCTCAGATATCAAATGTAGGTCCAGGAACTGGGGCTTTGTGATACACACCTCCATGGCGATCATATTTCAGATTAAAAATTGGAGACCATAACCTGAAGAGTTAATTGCATTTGGGGGACTTGCTAGTAGACATTTGAATCTGGGTCATTGTGGGAAATCCTGGCTAAATCAGGATTAACCATGAAATATCCTGGAGGGTGACCTTTGATGTAATAAGTCTGGGTCCTGCCCTAGGAACCCAAGGTCAAGGAGGAATCACAAACTGTCTTAGGACCCCAAGTTGTTAACATCCCCTCCCACTCCTGTGCCTAGGCCTTGGTCAGAAAAGCTCCTTCCACCTCCTTCAGACCTCTAACTCCTGCCTGAGTGCGTCCTGGTCTCACCTGCACCCATCACCCTCAGTTGCTTCCTGATATTCCTGCCCTCTACTCAAGCAAGCACTATGGCATCCTGTTAGGTTGATATTAAGGGCAATTTTCTTTCTCTGGTCACATAGCTCTTGTGGTCTGCTACTCTCAGTAGTGACGTGTTTTGAACCTTTGTCCTCGTGGTTACCCCATTCATTCTACTCATTCTTGTTCACCGCAATCTTGGCCTGAGACTCCTCTTTGTTAAGACCCTCCCCTCCGCATGTACCATCTAGCCTGCTCAGACCCAGCCATCACCAGCAGGAGGCTCCTTGGACTCCCAGCACAGTCACATCTCCTCTTCAGGTCACTTGTGGCATCAGCTCGCATTACTGACTGCTTTGGCGTGTGAATGTGGGGGGTAGACTGTCAGTCTTCCCCGATGGACAACCAGTTCCATGAAGGAAATTCCTAGTTCGGAAGGAAGGTTGGAGGGCAAAGGGGAAGGAATGACCTGCCACTTTTATATTCTCGGGGAGTAGTATCTCGTATGGAAGTTGGTCTTTTTTTTTTTTTTTTTTTTTTTTTTTTTTTTTTTTGGTGCTTCTGAGGCTCAGATCCAGGACTTCCCACGTGGTAAGCTATTGCCCTACCACTGCTTGTCCAGTCCTTCTTAGTTTATTTTGAGGCAGGGTTTTGCTACATTGCCCAGGCTGGACTCAAGCTCATGATACCCCTGCCTCAGCCTCCAGAGTAGCTGGGATTTAGGTGCCAATGTACTAGTGATTGGTTTTGAACATTAATCTAGTTTGGGTCCCCAGATCCTGGTGCTTTCCCCTAGGTGTCACGAGATCTTTGGCACCTGCCATTGGTTAACCACAGGCTTCAAGCATGCTTCCATGTCAGAAGACCAGGCTCTCACTGTCTCTGTGATCAACTAGCATGTTCTTACCGTGTTCCATCTCTGCTCCAAGATGAACCCCAGGGTCTCTTCACATCGTGCTTTCACACGCACTATTTTTCCTACATGCCCTTCACCCTACTTTCCTCACCTACTGAGCTCCTTTTGGACTCAGTGCCATGGGATCCTCCCCTCTGCCACCATGGACAATACCAGTCTCTGCCCTCTTCTTACTGCTGTGTGGCACAGGCACCACATTGCATGGGAGCAATTGTTTTTGTTTCTACCTCTCAGTTCTCTGAAGACAGGGATTTTATCTTTCTCTCTTTCCTCTTCTTCCCCCTCCTTCCACACTGTCAGCTCCACATTGAGAGATAAAGCCCAGAACCTTGGGTACCATCTCTGCCCTTGGAGTTGGCTGTCCATTGGGTGAGGCCACAGGAGAATGAACAGCTGTTTGCAGTGAGAGTCGCCCAGCTGGAAGAATAGTGGGTGGGTCATAAGACTGGGGTCATAGGGAACAGTCGAGAAGAGCTACTCATGAAGCAAGCTCACACTCCCTGTGAAGGGCATTCTGGGTAGGGGAGTCAGCAAGGGCAGCAGTCTAGAGAAGAGAGCAGACTTCTCTGAAAAATGGCCAGCAGGATCTCTGTCCATGGATGTAGTGGAAAGATGGAAATGAGGCCCACGGAGAGTGCTGGCAGCACATGACTGGCATTTATCTCTGTCTCCAGCCTGCAGCCTGACGTAGGAGAAGCCCAGGGGACAGTAGCAGGGTTAGTAGTAATGCTGTCCCCCACTTCTCCCTGGTTTGGGGTTTGGCATTTGTGGCCCCCCAGGGTGACACCAGCTCAAATAGCCTTGTCTACTGGGCTAGGAGTAATCAGGATTATCTTCTGATAGAGTCCCTGACCTGGGAAAGTGTTGGTGTGTCAGACAAGTAGAAACTAAGATGGGAGACTAGAAAGGGACATTGCTACCTTGCTCATCTTTTCCCCATCAGGCCCGGGGACCATTCCAGCAGGGCTACAGAGCTCTGGCAGGTGAGCTGCTAAAGCTTCCTGCAGTCGGGTTCACTCTGGCAGTGCAGGGATGCAACACTGTTCTCCCTCTGTGGCAGTCAAAGGCTGGGTACAGTGCAAGCTGAGTCCCTCCCTCTCTCCCTCCCTCTCTCCCTCTCTCCAGAGCACTGCTAGGAACTTTGGCCTCAACTGCAGGTCCTAAAAACTCTGAACTGGATGCCAGTATGTCAAGTCTGTCAAACCCTCTAACAGCTTCCTGGCCACCTCAGTGTAAGGTTGTGGCCTTCCTGGTGTGTTGTGTGGAGGCCTGAGTCTGGCTTTGACTGGCCTGGCCACCTGCTGTTATCTATCCCACCTGCCTCACTGGCCCCTGTCATGTTCCTGTCCCACCACCTGGATGCCTACTTTTCCAAATACCTTCAAGGTCAACTTCATGGCTCATACATCATCTCACCAAAGAGGCCTTCTTTCTCAAAAAAAAAAAAATGCTTTAAATTTTTATTTTTATTTTATAGTGTGTATCTGTGTGTGTAGTGCCCTTCAGGACCAGAAGAGGGCATTGGGTTTCCCTGGGGCAAAGTTGCAGGTCGTTGTGAACTGCCTCATACAGATGTAAAGAACTGAACGTGGGTGCTCTGGGAGAGAGTGTGCCCACTGAGGCACCTCTCCAGCTTCCAAAGAGGCCTTCTTGGGCAGCTTGCAGAGACAACTCTCCTTGCTTGCCTGTACTCCTGCTCACTGCCTCCTCACTGCACTGTGAGCCCCAGCTGCTGCTCTATCCCCACACCTTAGGTGCACACCAGACCAAAGTGGGTTCTTGTGGAATATTGAAGAATGCATGGATTTGTGGATGGGAGTTGGCTCCACCCTCCATAGGAGTGGGCATTGGTGTGCGAGTGGGATGTCTCGCCTAGAGGGTCCTGTCTAAGCAGGTCTGTGTTTATACCTGCAGTTGCCTTCTGTTTACAGCATGCTTACATTTTTCACTCACAGCTCTGATAGAAGATCCTTTTTAAAGTAAACTCACTGAAGGTTTTTAAATTCTCTGCCTTCACCAGACGAGGATGTAATTTATAATCCATGTGACAATTTTACAAGAGAATTTTCTGAGAATAAAAAAATATATCAGATGTGGGTTGAAAAATGATTCCTCAGATGGCTATGGAGAAGTTGTATTTTTTTTGTTGTTGTTGTTTTGTTTTTTTTTTCATAAAAGCACAGTATCCTGAGGCATGGAGTACAGAATGGAGACTATAACCCCTGACCCCAAGTATGAAATCTCCAGGTCTGGTTATCAGATGGTTGTGGTGCATAGCTGGGAGGCAATGGCATCCTGAGATAGTCAAACACTTTTGTTTATTTGCCTTGAGGAGTCTTTTAGTCAAGCACCTTTGTTTATATGCTTTGAGGAGTCTTTGTATCCAGGGCAGGAGAAACCATGTTTGCTTTTTGTTGTTTTGATTCATACGACCTCTAGGGGGCAGTCTCAGTTGCTGCTTTAGGTTTTCTTTGTTATGCTTCTGTTTGTGCTACAGGTGTAATGGATGTAGAGGATGTCTGAGGATAAGAGCATGGCTGATGGGTTAGTAGACATGACTGAAACATAGGCTTAGAGTTTTGCTATTAAACTAATATGTGTGGAGACCTCAGGATCCAGCACTAGGTCATGACAGACTCTCCAGGGAATCAGAGAAGTTAGGCAGGGGTGGGTTTTGAAGGAAGAGTAGGAGTTGTGTACTACAAGATGCATGTAGTCATCCTTACTGTGAGCATAGGGACATTAAGAACACTTATCAGAGCCAGGCGGTGGTGGCGCATACCTTTAATCCCATCACTCAGGAGGTAGAGGCAAGTGGATCTTTGTGAGTTCAAGGCCAGTCTGGTCTACAAGAGCTAGTTCCAGGACAGGCACCAAAGCTACAGAAAAACCTTGTCTCGAAAAACCCAAAACAAAACAAAAAACACTTATCATAGCTGGGTGGTGGCAGTGCATGCATTTAATCCCCATAAAGGCAGAGGCAGTCAGATCTCTGAATTTGAGACCAGCCTCATCTATAGAGCAAGTTCCAGGACAGCCAGGGCTACACAGAGAAACCATTTTGAGAAACAAAATAATAATGATAATAAAAAGAACATTTATCATAAACCTCAAGGTATGTCTTGGTACTAATGTGTTTGCCCAGCCTGTATGAGGCCCTAGACTTGACTATTAGCATCAACAAAAACCCAAAGCAAAGCAAACTGAACCAAAAAACATTCGTTAAAGTATTGTTTAATCCTCTGCTGAATGTTTCTCTGGTCCTACCAACATGGTACAGGCTTTGGAAAACCATTAGCTCTTTTGCCATACTGTCTAGAACTCAGATGTAAGTTATATTTACACAGTCCAAACTAGCTTGAGTAAAACAAGGAATGTAGCTGGGTGTGATGGCACGTGCCTGGAATGCTAACCGTCAGAGGCAGAGATAAGAGGATTGCAAGTTCAAGACCAGTCTGGGTCACAGAGAAAGTTCCGGCCATCATGGGTTCTAGAGCAAGACCCCATCTCACAAAAAGGAAGGGAGAGAGAGGAGAAAGGGAGGGAGAGAGAGAAAGGGAAGAAAGGAGGGAGGGGTGCCATGTTCTGTCTTTTACTGATAAAAATAAAAGCTACCCAAAGTGGTAGAGGGACAGTGCTGCCAATGAGGCTAGGAGACATGATATGGAAAGTTCTGTACATTAGGTCCGATCCTGCTCTGGTTTCTGGCATCCACTGGTGTGGGGAGAGCTCATCCCTATGGACAGAGAGCACCTGCTGTGCACCATCATTTGAGCCTGACAGGTCAGAGGTGATGGGAGAGAATGAGTAGGGTTGAAGATTCCCCAAGAACTGAGGCCTGACCACACCCTCTGAGGCCCTTCTGGCCCCATTTGCTGCTGGATTTGTACATTTTTTAATGGTTTATGTGTCTCCCGTTTGGGCTCCAGGTGCCTTGAGAGCTAGTGCAGGTTGTTGGGTAGCACTTGTGTGAGTGTTCCCAGAAGCCCCTATGGGGATCTGGCTGGTTGAATGGCTGTTGAATGTTGCAGTGCAATGCCCCTGTGACCCAGTGGCAAGCGGTCCCATTGACATGGTTCATGTGGTATATGCTGTGAATGGAGCCTGTGCAGTGTAGCCCCTGCATGGCAAGTCACTATCAGGATATCCACAGGCTGGGCTTCCATTAAACCTTGGTTATAGTGCTGGTAAAATGGCTCAGTGGGTAAAAAGCTCTTGCCTCACAAGCCTGGAGACCTGAGTTCAACCCTCAAATCTCACATAAAAATGGATGGAGAGAACCAACCCTATCTAGTTGTCCTCTAGCCTCAATGCATATGCTGTGGCACATGTTCCTTACACACACACACACACACACATACACACACACACACACCCCATGCACACAGATACAATAATAAATTTAAACCCCTGGAGTGTATGTAAGGCTTCCAGCCCCTTGCATCCATGCAAGCAGGGAGCACCATAACATGATGGGAGGAGAAAGGGCGAGAAAGTGGGCATGAGGGAACAGAAACAAAGAGACAGGACAGCCGGGTTCTATAACAGTCCAGTCTCACCGTGGTGACCCGTCTCTCATCTCTCCACCAGGTGGAGCTCTGGTAGACTATACGCTTCATAAGCTCACCCTCTCCCCACCTTTGCTGTGGGAAACAAATTTCAATCAAAGTTTGGAAGGGACAGACCACATGGGAACCATAGCAACCTCTTTTCTGGAGGCAGCACTGTGATTTGGAGCCAGGCCTAGACCCCAAGGCCCAGGCTCATGGGTAGTCAGAACTGCAGACCAGGGTCTCCTGAATGAGGGAGAGCTGAGCAAGCAGAAGGTCTTGCTTGTTTAAGTGTGACCCACAGCCCGGTTAGAGACCCACAGGGCCTCCCAGCCCTTCCAAATCAGAGCCACCCTGTTGCCACAATCCCCAGGTGACCAACATTTGAGAGACAGGCTGGAAGAAGGGGAACCGGTTGGATGACCTTGTCTGTGTCTCCTGGGTGGCACCTGCCTCGTGGTGGAAGAGAAAAGATACATTCCGGATAGGGTCTGAGGTAAAAGCCATGTGTCCTGGCACACACTTATATCTCTTTGAAGTCTGGACTGCTTCTGAAAATGCCATGGAACGTTTCATTCAATGCTGTAATGTATCAATGATCACTTTAATATTTCAAAATGGTAAGGTAAGTTGCTATGGAGTCAGTAGTGTTTTGGAATATGCATGGCATGAATCTCCTTGTCTCTTAAGTAGGGTGATAATAATTACCTCGAGAAGGGCTACAGAGACCAAAAGAGAAGGCTGGCTGTAGTAACTCCTCCCCAGAGGCAGGGTGTTGCAGGACTCTAACAGTACTGAGGTCTCTCCTGTGCTTCCCTGCATGCGGCAGGAGCTAGGCTCAGCCCCAGGGACATGAGGAACCTCTTGAGGCAGCTCAGGAAGCCGGAGAAATCTACCAGTTTTTAAATTTTCTTTTAATTTCATAATGCTGCCCTTTCTACTACTGCTCACTGGCTGGGCAACCAGGTTAACCAGAATGAAACTTAAGTGGCACTCAGGTCTGAGGGACTGGAGACGTGCGCGGTGATAGTTATTGCCTAGTGTAGGGTCTTGCTTATTTAAATGTAGTTGTTCACGGCACCAACTGGGAGCTGGTTAGGGATACCCACAGGGCCTCCCCTTCCTCCTGAGAGAATCTAGCAGTCCCAGGGTGACATGTGTACACACCAGCACTTGAGAGTCAGAAGTCTGGGAGAAATAAGGCTTTCTGGATAAAAGGAAAACTGTGGGTGACAGGGAAGAGACACATATATGGTAACAGCCTGGGGTTTACAGGGCATGGGTGAAGAAAGGGGGATTATGCTATTAGCACTAGTCTGAGAGTGGCTGTTAGTGTTTCCTGTCCCCAGGGCCCCATTGCCTGGTAACTGGGGAGAAGTGAAGATGGAGAGGGAAGCAAACAGTTGTGTAACATCTGTAGCTGAAAGTGGAGGAGGAAGATTGGTTAGAGAAGGCCCAGGCAATTGGTTAGAGAGCTGGACAGGAAAGGGTCCTAGGCCTGTGGATGCCAAGGAAGAGTCAAGGGAGGACAGAGAGAAAGCTGTAAGTGTCCCTGGCTGGGCACCCAGGAAGCATGGAGACAGGTGCTCCTCTGCTCACCCAGTGTTACATCCCAACAAGTGTGCCATAAACTGTAAATACCTTAAGTTGAAAAATGCGTCGAAGAGTCAGGTGTGGTAGTGCATGCATCTAATCCTAGCACATAGGCTGAGGCAGGAAGATTGCTGCAAGTTCAAGGCCAGACTGGATTATATAATGAGGTCTAGGATAGCCTGGACTATGAAGTAAATCTCAAATTCCCCAAACCTACATATGCATGTAAATACATACTTACATACATACAGTCATACACATCTGTTTGGGCTTTCCATAGCCAACCTTCCTCTTTTGCTCTCAGTTATTGATGCTAAGCATCTGTCTGTCTCTCTCTCTTGACTGCTATTTGTATGTATAGTGTACATTATTAATCCCTCCATAATACTGTAATAAATTGTCTAAGCCAAGCAAGGTGTCACACACCTGTAATCCCACTACTTAGGAGGCTGAAGCAAGAGGATCACATGTGTAGAGTCCACTGGGGCTATATTTTGAGGCATCATCTCAAAAACACAAAACCAAACTATTCAATTGTAGTAGGCTGAGTTCTGATATTCAGATTATATGGCACAGTGCTTAAAAGTCATTTGAACCCAGAGGACAGAATGTTGTATGAAGCTTCAAGGTAACACATGAACTAACAAATGATTGTCTGCTACTCTTTCAGGCCTGGGTAGGTCCCAGGACTCAAAGTGAGTGTTAGGAATCTGTTTCTCCCTATAACTTGACTCTGCTGCTTTGCCAATGTTATCCTCAGGTTTTCTGAGACAAACCTGGGCCCCTAGAGGAAAGAACAGCTTCTTCCTGGAAGTATCAGCAAAACCCAAGGTTGACTTGTCTTCTTTCCCCCAAACTGTGACTCCCTGTGGCTGAGCAAAGCGCGTGGTGATTGTGCTTCCAAGCCAAGACAGTGTGACCCAGGGGGTGGCCAGAAGAGCTGCCATGAGCTCTGAGGGGAGCCGCTGAATTGAAAGATATAGCTAAGAGGCTCCCAGAAGGCAACATGGGGCCCTCTTGCCAGAAAAAGATCTACAGAACCACTTTCTGTAATGACCATGTTGTTTCTGATCATCAAGGATTCCTCTTGTGGTGAGAGGAAAACTTGAGATCCCTTTTCATCAGTTTGGGGTGACCTGATGATGACTGACTGAAATGGCTGAGTAGTGTGTGTGAGGAAACATCTGAGGTGCCAAGTTTGGTTTTTGTTTTTGTTTTATTTTTGAGGCAGCTTCTCATTATGTAGCTCTGACTGCTCTGGAAGGTGCCAAGTCTTATCAGAGCCCTGGGCTTCATAGGGCATTGGGGGGCAGTAAGGAGGCTGGGGAACCAACCTTCGTTCACAGATTGGTGAAGCTATATGTACTTGGGGCCCACTGGGCTCCCATGCAATCCCTGGAGCTCTGGGTCGCCAGAGTGATGCCCCAAGGGGAACTGGGCCTTCGTCAAGGTCGGCCTCCCAGCTCAGCCAGCCTCCTGCAGGCTATGTGCAGCGCCCAGCTTCAGTAAAAACATCCCTTCATTTCCCTCTCACACTGCTCTGTTTCTTCCTTTCAGGGTTATACTAAGGACATGGTGACAGACTTTGATGAGAAACATGATGAGTATTTAATATTGCTTCAACAGAGAAACCGGTAAGAGCGAGCCGCCTGACGGCAACCTTTGTTATTAACCAAATAAAAATTGATTTAGGTTTATTAATAGCACACAGGACACAGGAAGGGGCCCAGAGTCCCCCTCCATGCAGAGGCTGAGATTATTACCGGCACTTGCAGCTCCATACCTTCCCCCAAACCCCAGCCATCCAGTGCTTTAGTTGTATCCAGTGTTTAGTGTTTTGATTGTACAACCACTTGTTGGTTGTGCAAGTACCACCTCTTGTCTCATGGTAGAGAGGTGGGGCAGTGGCACAACAGACCCCTCAAGTCATTTGGAAATGGTGGTCTGTATCTCTTGGGCATCAGCTTGCCCTGGAAAGCTGAGTTTGTGGAACAGCAAAAGTCAGTTTACTTTGTGTCTCAAGTTGCTTGGAGTGGCATTTAAAGTTAGGGTGGGACCTATTGGGTTCTTACAGTAGCTCACACCACTACAGTGTATAGTGATCAAGGTCATAGCAACCTGGTGTAATCTGAAGGCCTGTGTTCCTTTACATGGTCAAGCAAGTTCATTTTTAGTTCATTGTGGTTTGTATTTAGACCTGAACCTTCCCTTCTTATGTGCTGGATATGCCAATTTAGGGCTTAGGAGTTGCCTAGTATTGAGGAGCTGGGAAAAGAGGATCCCTGTAACTTTCCTGTTCACACTGAGCAGCAATGCTATGGGTGTTTGTAGAAACAGAGGTGGAGGAGGGGCAGAAAGCCTCCGTGTTGGCAGAGAAACAAGAATCTAGATTTGTATTTAATAACATTTACAATGAATTCAAGTTAAACCACAAGCCAAATAGAATTCTGCCGAACCCCTAACCAGATCTGCCTGGGATGGGAAGACCCAGCAAAGGCAGTAATTTGTGTTATGGGAGGGTCTGTGTTAGGGGAACAGACTTGTCTTGCAGGTAAGGTGTCAGTTCAAATTCCATTCAATCATTGGTTTGGGGGAGCCCTGGTGATGGTGTTGGGGGTGTATGGGATGACCTCATGTGTTACCATGTAGCACCTCCACTCGTTATACAATTTCATTAAGGTCCCTGTCTCTGGGCTGAGGATGTGGCTTAATTGGTAGAATCCTTGCCTAGCATGTATAAAACCTTGGGTTCAGTCTCCAGCACTGTATAAAGCTGGTGTGGTGGCACACGCCTGTAATCTTAGCACTTGGGAGGTAGAGACAGAATAATCTAAAGCTCAAAGTCATCCTTAGCTACATAGGGAGTTCAAGGCCAGCCTGGGCTACAAAGACCTAGATAGATTGACAGACAGACAGACAGATAGATCCCTGTATCTATGACAAGTCTCACTCTCATTTCCATATATGCCCAATGAGTTGGCAGTGCCAGAAGTGGTACCCCTGTGCTCAACCACTTAACAGAACTTTCCTAGCTTCCCAGGGGCAGGCAGCTCAAGTGAGAACAGCAGACAGCTCCTGCTGATTAGACCCCCATGGGTGTTTTTCTCATGCCAGGCATTGGATGTTTTTATTCAGTCTCTGGCAGGCAGGATGTTGTCACTGAACACCTGGGTGATGGTTTAATCATTTCAGACGTTCATCTGGGAAGAGAGTTTCTTAGCTCCTTATGACCAGATTGTTTCTCATTAATCGGGGATCGATAAGTGCTATCACAGAGATGCCGGCTGACAGCATAGATGGGAATTTCACAGAGGAGGTTGTAGCATGGTGACAATTAAAAATATATTGCAGTTGAGTTGCTGTAAATGGATGGGGTGGGTATCACTGGATGCAGGAAATAAGAAAAAGCTGGAAAGGAACACCCACCAGGGACTTGTAAAGAAGGGGATGCCTAAAATAGTGTTCAGGTTGGCTTCAAGGCACCTTTAATAAAGTGCCAGCCACACATTAGGTGCCATAGTTCACCAGTTTATTTGTGGGCCAACCTGATTGAAAGGTGAAGTGATTGCAGCCATTTGACAGATGCTCCCGGTGTAGCGAGCAAGAAATAGTGGAACTGGATTATACTTTATTTACATTTTTTTTAACATTTTCATAGTGATTAAAATTAGAGAAACCTGCCAGGGCTGCCAGTGGCTCCAAGTATATACTAAGAAAGGACTTGGTGGAACAAAGCTCTGGGTTACTTGGAGACTGAGTTGTGTGCCTGGCATGATGGTAGAGGCTGAAGACTGAACTGTCCCTCAGGAGTGAGCCCCAGGCTGCTTAGCTGGGTGATGAGTCCCTTAGAAGGGGCATTGTCAACAGAGATCTGCCCGGGATGTATCTGACCCTAGGATGCTTTTTGACATGAGCCTCGTATTTTGGGAGTGCTTTCCATGTACCTAGCCTCACTAAGGAAAGAAACTATTGTGTGAAAAAGGTAGATTGTGTTAATATTTTCATTTTGTTTTGGTTTTTAATTTAAAAATTATTTATTTATGGGAGGCATGTACATCATAGGCTGAATGTGGAAATCAGAACTTGTGGAAATCTCTTCTTTCATCATGTGTCTTTGAGGAGCTAAACTTGGGTCTTCAGTTTGGCTGGGAGACCACTGAGTGACAGTTTACTCGCCCAGTGTGCACATGGCTCCGGGTTCCAGCGCCAGATGGCACTCTGACTTCAGGCAGAACTGGTTCCAGGTGCTTAACTTAGGTCTTCAAAACCCTTTCTGCTTAAATCTCCTCCTGGGGCAGCAGGTCCATCTCTCTTGAGGCCATGTTCTCCTGAATGTTTTCTTCAGCCACTTTTCTCAAGGACCAAATAACACAATTGCCAGACTCTTAGATCTGGTGAAAATGTGCGCCCTCCCTCCACTCCCCACACTGCAGCCCCCTTTGCTGCCAGCTCTCTAGTCAGGAGCCTAATCTTCCCAGTCAGTCCTTGTCACTCAGCCCTTTGGTCCTGCTGCTTGATGTTACTCAGATCTGTTCAAGTGTGATTCCATCTCCCGCGAGACCGAGTGGCCAGAGTCACTAGGAAGGCGCTAGGACAAAGCAAAGCTGCCCTGTCCCTTGAGCCTCCTTCCTGGCCCTCTCTAGCCCTGCCTGCAGGACATGACAACTCTTCGCTTCTGGTACAACCATGGTGGCTTCATGTTCACCCTACCAGGGAGCTCATCCAGGGAGACAGTTGGGCTGTAGACGCCTCACCTGTCCTCTTCCTCTGCCCAAGCTACCCTCCTCACCTTCCAAATACAGCTTCTGGGGGTTCCTTCAGGAACAATACCTCTCCCCCTCACTCCGTGTGGGCTTGGGTGGGAGTGACTGACTCCATAGTCCAATTTCCTGGAGCACCTTACCAGAACAAGACTGATTAGTGGGGTGTAGAAATGGAGTCCAAGCCAGGCCCTAAGGTGCCCTCTTCAGGAAGGGCTGTGCTGGAAGCACTGGGAAAGAAATGCTCTCTTCCCCAAAGTAGCGTGTGCGTGGGGCCCTACCATAACAAGGCAGCAGTGGGCAGGCTCAGCTGTGGACAGTCGGGGACCCTGCACTCTAGACAGCTTTATGCAAAACAGCTGTCCATTTTAAGAAAGCATCTTTCGGTGATGCCACCTGAATGTCGCTGCGTTCATCTGCAGCAGGGGGTTTCTTTACCCATTCTTTTCACAGGATGAGTAATTATCTCCTAATTTATCAACTTCTTGTATCCACATTCTCATCAATCATCCTGCTTGAGTAGGGGCCCACATGCAGTGCCAGCTCCAGGTACTGGGCTATGGGAAAATGTTTCAACTGTGATGCTGGGACCCAGGGCAGTCTCTGGAGGAAAGTCAGGACATGCTCTCCTCCTGGCAGGTCAGTTTCCTGGCCGGTCCTCAGCTTGCTGACTCCTCCTCCGAGCACTCTTGAGTTCTGTGCTCCCAGGAGTGTGCTGATCCCTGTTTTGTAGATCATCACTTAGCGACTTGTGTTTTCCTTCTGTTCTGTGTTGTTGCCCAACAATCGGGTACATTGCAGGCTTCCAAGGCTGGCAAGAGATAAGCAGTCTGTAATCAGTGTTCCTGCCATCTTTGTTGAAAAGATGGATATGTCAGCTGCTGAAAACAGCTGACAAGTTAACAAAGAAGGCCCCCATAATGCCACCACCTTCCTCCACAACTGACGTCATTTTTATATTTATCATCTTCTACTCAGGGCCCACAAACCCAGTTTTTTTTCTTCCAATTTTGCACTTACTACATACATACTGTTCTGTGTTAGTATACAACTTTTTTTTTATCATGGCATATTTATATAAAGATACTCCTCCCTCCCATTTACTGTTCGGTTTGTGTGCAAGTGTATGTTTTTATGTATGTGCACACGTGTGTGTACATATGGAAGCCAGAGGTCAACCTCAGGTGTCATTCCCCAGGGACTGTCCTCCTTGGTCTGGGGCTTGCTTTGCCAGTCAGGCTACGGTGCTGGGCTATCAAGTGTGTGCCACTACATCTGGCTTTTAGACCTGGGTTCTTGAGTTCAGGTCCTTATACTTGGTGGGAGAGCAATTCACTGAGTGCCGCCCACCCCGACCTTGTGAGGAGACCACAGGCATGTTCCTGGGGTCTTTCCTGTGGCTGCTGTAGCATAATGTCCCAACCTCCACTCCCCAGCACCGGGTGCTGGCTTGTGTTCAGGATTTGTTGGTCTCAGTACTAACCTTTTCCACTGCCAGGATTATTGCTTGGGAATTGCTGGAATGTGCTTTCTGGGAAAAGATCAAGTCTGCAGCTTTGTCTGTGTTTTCCTCTTCCTCCTGAGAAGGGGCTGTGAGTTGTCAGCACTGTCCGAGTTTGTCCGTTGCCTTACTGTCTCACAAGCTCCAGGAGTAACATGTCTGTTTTAGCGATGACTCTGGAGTTCAAGTACCCAGAGTTTGTATCTCAGGCCTGCTATATAGCAGTTGGGTGACCTTGGACAGGTTACTTACCCTCTCTGTGTCCCACTTTCCCTGTCTATGGAGTGGGGTAACAAAGTAATCGTGAAGAGTAATGTCTTCCTCAGTTGGTGCTTATTCTTGTGTTCTGTGTCTGTGAGTGGCAGCTCACTGGGACATGTTTCTCAGCATTCCTGTGCAATTGCAGCCATGCTCAGATGTACAAGGGCAGCAAAATACATTAGTTGCTTGACATGTTTTGTTCAAAGAGGCAGAGCCAGGAAGTTTTTGGTCTTCTTATTGTCTTTCCTATGTGGCTGTGAGGAACTTTAGGCACCTTAGTTTGCAGTTCTGTGGTTTTCTTGGTGGTTTTGCTATTTCAACTGGCTTCAGATTTTGTGAGTGTGCGTACGTGTGTGTGTGTGTGTGTGTGTGTGTTGGTTGTTGGTGGTGGTGGTGGTGGTGGCGGAGTCCAGAGGACGGCCGCTGCTTTTGTTCATTGCTACCATCCTCTTTGTTTTTGAGACAAAGCCCCTTGCTACCCAGGAGCACACTGATTGGCTAGACCGACTAGGCTCTGATCCATTACAGAGGCTTGTCTCCCTTCCCACCCACTTTAGCAGCACTGGATTACTATGCCTGACTTTGTTTGTTGCTCTGTCTTTTGAGAAAGCTCTCACCATGTGGCTTCTGTCTTTAAACACAAACATAGCAAGACGATTGTTGAGCAACTGTGACTAGATGAAATGCCGTGGCTAGAGCTGGCAGGAACCTTACCCTGTTCCTCCCTAGGAGCCATGGCTCAGCACAGAGTAGTTCTTTATTCATGGTGGCATCCCAGAGCATGACCTGAATCCACTCTCTGTGTTCAGAGTCAAGTTTGGCATATAGAATTCACCCTTATGTGATGGTTATTATTAGTCCAAAACTTTGCAGTATAACCTCAGGCAGATTCTTAGGACAAGAGCAGAAAACAGCCTCATTCTTTCCAAGATATAAGAATGGTCTCTAGATCAATTGCTAATATTTGTGCCCCTCTGAAACCTTTGTTAACTTGGGGGATGAAGAGATGACTCAGCAGTTATGAGCACTGGCTGCTCATCCAGAGGACTTAGGTTCAATTAGTTCAATTAGAACTTAGGTTCACCCCTATGGAGGCTCAAAACCCTCTGTAACTCCAGTTCTAGGGAACACAACACTCTCTTCTGACCTGCACAGGCACCAGACACACATGTGGTCCACAGACATACACGTAGGCAAAACACCCATACACATAAAATAGTCATCTAAAAATTTTACCCACTTACTAGGTTCTTAATCACTAAAGGGAAAGCCTGTTTGTTGACTTGAGAATTTAATTACTGTGGGGGTATAACAGTATGTTTAAAGACTGAGAACCTGGCATCCATAGCCATGGCTCTGGGAGGGGGCCTAATAAAGACACTGTACACTGTGCCAATGTCATGTCAGCAACGAGTTACAGACTGTCATAGTTACTTTTAAACTGATGTGATAAAACCATGACCAAGGCAATTTATGAAAGAGAGCATTTAATTGGGCTTACAGTTTCAGAGGGGTGAGAAGAGTCCCTGACCATGATGGTGGGGAGCATGGCAGCCTAGCGCTAACACCCTGATCTACAAACAAGAGGCAGAGAAGCACAGCAGGAGTGGTAGGAGTCTTCTGAAACATGAAAGTCCACCCCCAGTGACACCCCCCTCCTTCAACAAGGCCACACCTCCCAACCTTCTCTAACAGTCCACCAACTGAGGACCAAGTATTCAAACATAGGACCTTATGGGGACTGGGGTCATTCTCATTCAAACCACCATATTCCACTCCCTGGCCCCCATAACCTCATAACTGTATCACAATGCCACATGTATTTAGTTTCAAAATTCTCCATAGTCTTTCACAGTATAAATACAATTTAAAAGTCCAAAAAGTCACCAGGTGGTGGTGGCTCACACCTTTAATCCCAGCACTCGGGAAACAGAGGCAAGTGGATCTCTGAATGGTCTAAAAAGTGAGTTCCAGTACAGTCAGAGCTGTTACACAGTGAAACCCTGTCTTGAACAACAACAAAAGTCAGCTTGGTGTGGTGGTGCACACCTTAACTCCTAGCACCCAGGAGGCAGACGCAGGGAGATCTCTGAAGCTGGCTGGTCTACAGGAGTTCATGTTATGCCCAAATCCTCGAAGTCCCCTCAAGGCCAACAAGGAAACCAAGTTCCTTATGTGAAAGCAAAGAGCCTTTATTTTAATCAAGTTTATAAACTTCGCCTCTCCGCATGTCCAATGTATTGGAATAACCGGAAAGCCCCGAGCTCAATTAGAATTGGGTTTTTATAGTAGTAAAGGTGAAGGTGAGGGGGTCTCTGAGGTTCAGGACCCCTGATTGGCTGACATTTGTCTAGGGGTGTCCTGGTGAGTGTGTTCTGGGAGGTGATCCTATCCATAGCGGTTGGAATGTTTTTAAATGGTCTGCTCCTGGGCAGTGGTTGGGTTATCTCAGCTTGTGGTTTTTTTCCTGCTACCAGTATTGCTTTTGGGTAAACTACTGAGACTCAGGCCTCTTATTAAATTTATCGAGGGCCAAGTTCTACTCTGGCAGGTGATAATGGTTGGAAGTAAAGAACTTCCTTTGGGTGACTTGCCCAGACTTAGCTTATCATGGCTGGCCCCCACAGTGCACAGAGAAACACTATCCCAAAAAATACAAACAAAGCAAAACAAGTCCAAAAAGTCTTCTCCAAGACTCAACGCAGTCTCCTAATTCTAACTCCTTATAAAAATCAAGAAGCAGGGGGGCTGGAGAGATGGCTCAGCGGTTAAGAGCATTGCCTGCTTTTCCAAAGGTCCTGAGTTCAATTCCCAGCAACCACATGGTGGCTCACAACCATCTGTAATGAGGTCTGGTGCCCTCTTCTGGCCTTTAGGCATACATGCAGAAAGAATATTGTATACATAATAAATAAATAAATATTAAAAAAATAAATGTAAGCAAAATACCAATGCACATAAAATAAAAATAAATTAAAAAAAACTGAAAAGCAGATTACATGTTTCCTACATACAATAGCACAGAATATACATTATGATTCCAAAATGGAGGAATAGGGGCATAGTGAGGAAATACTGGACCAAAGCAAGACTGAAATCCAGGAAGGAAAATTCCAGATCCTCTAACTCCATATAAGATGTCAAAGAGCTCAGATAGCATCACCCTTCCAGCCTCACTGACTGCAACACTCTTCTTCTCCTTGGGCCAGTTCCACTGTGTGCAGCTCCTCCTGGTAGACATCCCACAGTTCTGGCATCTTCAAATCCTGGGATCTCCAAAGCAATATAGGCTTCATTTTCATAGTTTCATACAATGGCCTTTCTGGGTCTCTATGCAGGGACTCCCCTGCCACATACATTGCCTTGGCAGCTCTCTTTAACCACAGAGTAAGAGACCACAACCTCTTTTCTTTGGTATCTTTCATGACTGTAAAGCCAGAACCATGTGGTAGACTCTGCCAAATCCTGGGATGGATCCTGGCACCTCCTTGATCACATTTGCATAAGCTTTCCTTTGTAGGTAGTTTTTAGGTAGAGGAAATCCCTTGGACCTTTTCCTTTTAGAAATTGCAAAATTGGCTAGGTGGGGTCTTGCCCTGAGGGCAGCACTTCCTTTATTCCATGTCCATCTGTCCTCTCCTCATCTCCTTCAACAAATGCCTTGGCTCCCACATTACAGTTCCTGAGGTTCTTTTCTCCTCAACTGGACATTTGGTGTTTCTTTTTTGCTCTGCTTGCTTATTTTCATTGCTGCATAAGAGTGATCACTCGTACGCATTAAAATGGATTATTAAAAATTGCTGCAGATCCCTATTTGTTCTGTCTCTTTAAGAGACAAGCCACGCCCACTCCCCCCCACTCCGCTGAGGCAGGCTGATCTTCAGCCTGAATTCTCTCTTTTGCTGCTCCCTCTCGGAGAGGCAGCTTCTATCTCTCCCTTCTCTCCTCTCTTCCTCTCTCTCTTTCCTCCTCCTCCTCCTCCTCCTCCTCCTCCTCCTCCTCCTTCTCCTCCTCCTTCTTCTTCTTCTTCCTCTCTCTCTCTCTCTCTCTCTCTCTCTCTCTCTCTCTCTCTGCTCTTCCCCCCTCCCTTTCATAACCACTTAATAAATATCCAACCTCAGTCTGCATGGCATACCTATCTGTCTGTCTCTTGCCCATCGCCACCAAGTGGCTCACCGCCCAGGACCAGCCACCTTCGGAGACCTGTGGCATGGTCTCTTGTTGCCTGCCGCTGTGTCTCCCTGCCTGGGACCAGCCACAGCTCAGGAACCAGCAGCCATCTCTGCCTGGGACTGGGTGCTCTCAGGGCCCACTGCCTGCCGCCACATGGCCCGCTACCACTGCTTGAGGACCTGCAGCGTTTCTGCTGCCTGCTGCTGCTGGGGATCCTGCAGCATTTTTAATTTTTCCATTACACCCATGTGACAGAATCAATATCAGGCCATCTTGGCATTTCCTCTGCCAACAAAATTAGTTCAAAAGCTTTTCAGTATAGCCTCAGTCAGATTCTTAGGACCAGGGTAGAGAGCAGCCTCATTCTTTGTCAAAATATCACAAGAATGGCCTCTAGTTCAATTGCTAATATTGTTCCCCTCTGAAACCTGAGCTAGGCCCTCACAGTTCAGATTTCACTCAGCACTACTGTCTTCTAAGCTCCTAGTAGAACGGCCCATTAAGCTCTGTTTACAGCATTCAATTGCTTTCCTATCCCAAAGTCCCCAAATCTTCCATATTCCTCCAAAAACCAATATGATCAAGCCTTTCACAGCAATAGTCCGTTCCCAGAAACCAGCTTCAGTTTTAGTTACTTTTTTAATGCAGTAGTAAAACACCAGGAACAAGACAACTTATAAAAAGAAAATATTTGATTGGGTTTACAGTTTCAGAGCTATAAGAATCCTTTTACCATTTTGGTGGGGAGCATGACTGCAGGCAGGTCAGCATTGCACTGGAGCTGAGCTGAGAGCTCACATCCTGACCCACACACATAATGCAGAGACGCAGCACACTGGGCATGGTGGGAGTCTTTTGAAACCTCAAAGTCTGCCTCTGGTTACACACTTCCTCCAACAAGACCATGCTTCCTAATCCTTCCCAAAAAGTTCTACCAAATGTATCCAAATGTATGAGCCTATGAGGCCCATGTATCCAAATGTATGAGCCTCTAGGGACCATTCTCATTCAAAGTATCACAGAGACATTGTCATTACTTTGTCAAAGTAGTTCATTGCTGGCTTTGGGGGACATGGAGATCAGACACTGCTGGGATCCAGGCAGGCAATCCTTTTGTCTTCTAGACTATTAAAGCATTTAAAGGCCAAGGATCCCGTGCAGCTGAGGCTGGAGCACTTGGAGCAAGGTTTCTCTGTCTATGTTAATGGGGCCAATTCGGAGCTGAAGACATCCCCGCGGAAAGCTGTGCACACAGACTTCTCCAGAAGTGCCTCCCAGGCCGAGGGGTCACAAGGTGAGTGCAGACCATCCCATGCCAGGCAGCAGTGTTTTTAGTTGAAAATTAAGGGATGGGATGTAGCTCAGTGTTAGAGCACCTGCCTGACATAAATAAAACACTGCAAAAGAAAATTAAAGACATAAGTTAGAGACTTTGGAAACACATTGTATATGTGAGCACACTAGCAAATGTGTTAACTGTGCTCATCTGTCCAGAAAGATAGCCCAAGAGCAAGGGAGAGAAATACTCTTGAAGGTGCTGGGGATAGAGCCCAGGGCCTCACATGTGTTCAGCAGCCACTCCAGGCTTAAATCCCTTTTACTCCTTTTCAAACTAGATGTGGCGTCCACATTCCAAACCTAAGACAGCTAGAGCAAGAAATTTCAGTTTTTCTATTACCCGAGGCTCTAATGTCCGTGATTTTAAGGGCTATTTTAAATAATACCTGATATGCACATATTAACTTTAATACCTAATGCCTATGAAATGTTTTATTCCACTGTTCATTTTTACATTTAGTTAATCCAGCCCCTTCATGCTTTAAAGGGATTTCATGTGTCCTCCGAGAGCCCGTAAGTGGGATGGAAAAATTCTCCACCTAGTCTACCTGTAGGCAAACTGGAAAATGATTTAGTATTGAATGGATAGAATGGTTGAACAGGTGGGACCAGGCTTCAGGTTGGCTGTGTCACTCTGAGGAATCTGCTTGGTCTCTCTGTATTATTAGAATTCATTGCTTTATAGGTGTGGGAAGCTTCCACTTCATTATATACATTATATACAAAATCAACAACAAAGGGACAAGAGGAGAAAGTGATACCCCAAAATATTCCCTTAAGAGAGCCACTGTAGTATTTTAAACACACAGTTTACCAGGAGCTTTGTAGCCCCTGTATCTAAGAGGGAATGACGTGGCTTTCTAGATTTTATTGTGGGCAGGCTGCTAGGTGGAGGAATTACAGGGAACAGGATTACCTGAACTTGGAACCCTTCAGTATATTCACTCATTTCTCAACTATGTCTCCATCCACCCTCTTTTACACATGGCGTCCTGCTGTTACATCTATGTTTTGGCGATGGCTCTTTGTGTCTGCAGAGCTATCTGATAGGCTATTAGACATGTCATTTCACAGAACAGACATTCTGCAACTCATACACTTTACTGCTGGGTATTGGCTTGCTTGCAACTCGCTTCAATAGGACGATGTATCCCTCCTATACATGACCTTGGGAAGCTGGCCTGGATTGCAGATATAGACTTGAGAGTCATCAGTGTGAACTTGTCTTCCACGTCTCACCTGCCCCTTCCCTGTCTCTGTTGCAGATTGTGGACGAAGAACCCTGTTCAGAGAAGCTGAAGAAGTCTTAAGACGCAGCTCAAGGACAGCACCTGGAAAGGTCCAGCGCCGAGGATGGCACCAGGTCTGGAAACAGGAACAGAGCCAGGACCATGACTCTGGCACTTGATTAGGATGAGGAATGGACCTGTTGAGTCTTTAAGCTCCTTGGGCTTGGTGGCTGTAGGGCATGTCTGCATCTACTGGTTTCTGGGGTACCTGCCCCGCTGTAGGGTACTCCCTCTGCCTGGGACCTCCAGAGCCCACAGGGGAGTGCAGTAAGAGCAGATTCAGGCTCATTCTTGAGGGTTCATTTATCCACTTGTTTTTTATTGAATACCTACTATATGCCGGGCATAGTCAGAGATAAAGTAAATGATCAGGACAGAACCCTGCCTGGTGAACTGAGGTGCCCTTTTGGGTGACTGCCAATGTTGCTGAGACATAGCCTGCATTTCTGAGTCCTGGCCCTGAGTCCCAGTACTGTCCCAGCTACACACAAACTCTCTACTTTGCACTCAGCACACCCAGAGTCTGGCTTTTCACATTGTCCACTCTTATTAGGGAACAGAGGAGACAGATGCTTAGAAAAACTCAGGGACCTATACAAGGTTATGGCTAAGAAGTGCCAGAATCATGACTTAGAACCAGATCTTTGGCTCTGAGTTCTGTATTCTTCCCCCAACTAGACTTTGCTATGGTCCCTTGCTAGCTTCCCTTGGGGACAGTTCTGGTTTTCTATGAAGCTGTCTTATGTACCCAAGTGTCTCTCTATGCCATGTGTGTGCTGAGGTTGAATCATGGGGTTTTGGCTCCTGTTGTACCTTTTGCACATTCAAATGGTCTCAAGGACCATATACAACACACAATGGGAGGCTTAGGCAGGGACTCATTGTCTCTGTTAATCTGGGTATGGAGGAAATTGGGCATTGCGTTTTACAGTAAGACTGCAGTAAAGGTTTTCAGGTGCTTGCCACCTAGCATGCCTTCACAGTAACCCAGTTGGTTGATGTGTGTCCTCATGGTGCTGCTGTAGAAACTGAGGCCCAGAGAGCTAAAAGTACTTGTTCTGGGTTACATGACCCCTAAGGGAAGAAGCCGGATTGGGGTATGGAATGGGGTATGGAATGGGCCTGTTGCTGCAGACTCCTTAGTCTTCATCCCTATGCTTATTGGAAACAGTTGTGCCTGAATTAGCTGGGGTCTGAAGAGCAGGTCCACAGGGCCCCAGCCTGGGCGCTTGTGTCTGTCCCCAGCCATGAATGTTAATTTCTTGTTAATGAGGCCTTTCTTGCCTGCCTCACTCCACACAGCTCTTCTGCTTGTTTGGAGGGCTTTCTATTATCACGAGCCATATTTGTGTCTTAGACTGTGACTTAATGGCTGGCCCCAGAGTCTGTCCAATTTAAAAGACTTGGCCTAAGATTAATTAGCATCCCTCCCGTCTCTCCTGTGGCTCCCCACTTCACAAGACTTAATCAGGGCTAATTTCCCCTCGCCTCCCAAAGCCGCTCTGCTATAATTGCCCTTCTGTACCACAGCAGTTAGGGGTCACTCAGTGCCTAACAATAGGGACGGCTGTTTGAGTAGAAAACTGACCAGGCTGCGCGCATAGTTGTGGAGCTGATGATCTGGGCCAGCTTGGAGGGGGCCTCCAGCCCACATTGCACAGCTGTCCGCTCTAGCCTGCCAGGAGAATTGATGCCCAGGACAACTGGGAGAGCGGGGACAGCTTCGGGGATGCCAAGACAGATCCTGTTCTGTGGCCTGGCCTGTGTGGGATGGAGGTGAGAAGTCTATTGCCCTCAGGACAGTGCTCAGAAATAACAGTGACCTAGCCCTCTTCTCTCCTTGCATCTGTCCCCTGTCCGAGGCAATGTGAGTGGCTGGACCTCCTTTGCACGCAGACCCTAGCCTTGACAGGCCCCTGATAGCACCTAAGGGTCCCAGCCCCAGGCTGAGCAGAAGCCATGTCATCATTTGGCTTGTGCACTGTTTCTTCTACCACACTTCCTCTCCCCACCTGGCTCTGCAGGGTGTTTGAACTTGTGGCTCCTGGGAAAGACGGAGAATGGGCTTTGGGATGCTTCTTTGCTGTGTGATTTGGAGCTGGTAATGGGCCTCACTAAGCTTTGTTTTGTTATGGAAGTTGTGAGTGTGGCGTGTCACAGGTGGTCTATGAGCAGTGCACGTCTTCAGCTAGGTCCCCCTGGTGGCAGGTGAGGCTGTGATGAGGCCAGTGCTTGCAGCTCCCTGGTTATGCCTTGGTCATCCTCTTGGTGTCTGCTTTTTCATCTAGAAGATGGTGGATAAGAATGCCTGCCTCAGAAGGTAGCTAATGAAAATCACCCAGCCAGTGGTCTGTGGACATTTCTGCAGTGCCTGGCATGGAGGTGGTGTATTGGTAGTGTGGGTCACTGTTGGGGTTAATGGAGGGGTTGAGGGTTTCTCAGTCTAGAGGTTTACAGGCTGCTCATCCTCACATTTCTAGTTCTGTTTTATTGTGGGGGAAGAGAAAGAGTGCATGTGAGCAGAGGCCAGAAGAAAGCCTCCGCTGTACTCCTCTTTGCTTATCCCTTTGAGGCAGTCTCTCTCAAATGAACCCAGGACTTGCATTTTCTCAGCCAGGCTGGGACACAGCATGTTCCAGACATTCTCCTGTCCCTGTCCTCTCAGAGCCAGAAGAATACCTCTCCGCCATAGTCCACTGTGCCTTTGCTCAGAAGGCCCTTCATGTTCTGTGGGGCTAGAATCCAAACCCCAGTCCTCATGACTTCTTAGCAATCTTCTGGTCTGCTGTGTTGTCTCTTCTGCTGCCTCATGTCTGACCTCACTCCCAGTGCTTAGTCCTGGACATTTATGGGGCACCCTGAAGTTTTGGATCCTTAGTGCTGGGTTATGGGCCTCAAGTGAAGCAGGCAAGCCCTGCTGCCCTGGAACTCAGGAGATAGGAGTGCAGGACAGGACAGGACAGGACATCAGTAGCCAGCAAGTGAATGACAGGTACAATGAAGGAGAGCCATGCATGCCAGAGGGACAGTGGCGGGCAGCAGAGGTGCCCAGGACCCATGGAGCAGACCTGAATGTGAGGATCATGGTCTCCTTGGAAAGACAGTGGAGTGTGATGGAAAGGTGTTAGCAGGGGTCAGTGCATGGTGATAGAGAGGAGGAGTTGGGGGCCTGGGTTCCAGCTGCATGGCTGATCACACAGGCTGAGGATATGGACAGCAGCCTGAGTGGAAGGGCTTGGGGAAGCACCACGATAGAGCTGCCTTTGGAAAGCTCTTGACTGTTGTGTGCAGACAGGACTGCTCCCCTCACCCCAGGCTCGCAGGAGCTTTGAGGCTGTGTTCCTGAATCCACACAGCTCTTCTCTGCCCCTTTCCACAGCCCCACTCCATGCCCGTTCCTCTGGCTCCACTGACCCCCTGCACCCCTCCAGGTTTCTCACTCTTGGATCGGTTGAAACATCCAAGAGAAACTATCTGAGTGTCTCAGCTCATCCGAGTTGCTCCCCCCCCCCCCAGGCTGTGGCCTGTGGGAGCTGTGGGAGTTGACTGTGGGAGTTGGCCTTGGTGGGGTGCTGACTGGCACCTGAGTGGGTTGTGTGACTCAAAGTCACCTGGTGCAAATCCTGCCTGGCCTTGAGCAGCCTAGGAGCAGGGGCACGACTACAGCTTATGGTCTAATATTCTGGAGTCAGGCAGTCTAGTCTTGATGTTCCACATCAGTGTTATTACTGTCACCAGGATAAGAAGCTCATTGTCCGCCTCTGGCCCTAGGAAGTGGAGTTAAGTGGAAAGTATCTCCAAGGTAGAAAGTTCCAGAGACAAATCTTTGGATTCACAGAAGAGGGAGGGGCCAGTCTTTGCCCTCATGCTTCTGAAGTCTTATATTTTTAATTATTTATTTACTTTAAAAAAAATTGAATAGGGTCTCATAGCCCATGCTGGCCTTGAACTCACTAAGTAGTTGAGGCTACCCTTGCAGTCCTTTTTTGTTTTTTGTTTTTGTTTGTTTGTTTGTTTGTTTTTTCGAGACAGTATTTCTCTATAGCTTTGGAACCTGGCCTGGAACTAGCTCTTGTAGACCATGCTGGCATTGACCTCACAGAGATCCTCCTGCCCCTGCCTCCTGAATGCTGGGATTAAAAGTATACGCCACCATGGCCCGGTTTACCCTTGAAGCCTTGATCCTCCTTATGTACCTCTTTCATGCTGAGATTACAGATTTGAGACACTGTACCCAGCTGTTTCCATCCTTTTGACTGGGCTCCTCTGTCTTTGGGGGTAGCCCAATGGAAGCAGGTGACTAAGGTGGCAGGGTCCCCAGTGGCCAGTTCTTAAAAGCCACCCTACCAGGAATGGGGCCATGACCCTGTTCCAGTTTCAGGGTTTCTTTTATACTGCAGGGCCCACCACAAAGTGCCAGTGAGGTCACACTATCACCTCTGCTGGCCATGGCCTGGAAAACAAGGACTTTGTTGCCACAGTATAGTTTTAGCTTTGTTGACAGTATCAAATGGCACCTCCCAAGCTGCTGCTGTCTGCTACTGGATTTCCTCACTTCTCAGGTCCTTGTCTCAGTCTGACAGTCTCACCTCTTCCTGCAGGGTCAAATTCCCTTCTGGGTCTAGACCAGCAAGTGGGAGGCACTTGGTGCCCAGCTACTGCAATAGAAAGGGCTTTCCTAGGAGAATAGGCCTGAAGCTCATTTTGCCAGGAGGCTGTAGAACCACCCATGATGTTCCTGTGCTTGGGATTAACAGAAGGAGGCAGGTAGTTAAGCTAACAATGTCATAGTAACCAGTGGTCAATTCTTAAAAGCCACCCCACCAGGAATGGGGTTATGCCCCTGTCCCAGTTTCAGGGTTTCTCTTGTCTTGCCAAGGCCACCGTAAAGGGCCAGTGGGGTCACACTATCCCTTCCGCTAGTCATGGCCTGGTCAGTAGTGAAGCTCAGGGCTCTAGAGGTTGACTGGATGAATGCAGCAGGCTCCCAGGCCACCACCTTCGATGTGGAGCGGCCTGCAGGTGATATTTTGGCATCCATCCCTGCTGGCCTTTCCCTTGCTGCTTCTGGGCCTTAGATCTCTCTGCCGCCATCAGTGGATTAAGATTTATGGCTTCCTCAGCCTTGTAATACTTGGGTAGACAGTGGCCTAATCAACAGAGCCGCCGTTTACCAAAATGCTGTCAGCTTTGATGAACATCACTGGCTCTCGGCATTAAATCGGTAGTGAAGGGATTGGCCTTCCAGTGATTTACTGTGGGCCAGACTCTCAGGAAAGGTCTCCACAGAAGGTTTGCTGTGGGATGCAAGTGGCCTTGGCTGTCCCTCACTGCAACATCTACTTCCTGGGTGTCTGCAGCCATATGAGCATCTACAATACAGCTCACCTCTAGGTTGTGAAGCTGGGTCCGCTTGCTGCTTTCTGACTTGTGACCTTGTCAAGAGCTGACAAACCTGGGTAGAGCTGATCAAAGATCAGCTCCTAACCCTAGCCTGCTTTGGGGGCCTTGGTAGAACCGTTCCACCTCTAGAGGGCGCCATTAACATATCACACAACCTGTCCAAGCATGCAGGGCATCCCATGCTCGCTCTTTTCGTGTATGACAGTACACTTGAGTGCACCCTCTTAGAACACTTTATGAGGAGGTGCAAAAGACACACAAATAACTCCGGGCATGAACTGGGTGGAGTGTGGGCTGAGCTCGAAGTGAGCAGCTTTGGGAGGTTTGTGTGGAAAGGCTTTTAAATCCTCCTCCAGGATAGGTACTGCAAAGGTCTGGCAGGGTCTGGGTTTGCAAGTAGGCAGGAAAGAGCAGCCACTTATAAACACCCACTCCCGGTAAAGCAGCATGCCAATCGGGGAGCCAGCCTGGAGCAACGTCATCCTTCCATGCAAGGTGGAAGGTGGGAGGCCAGGAGCATGCATGTGGCTGGTGCTGGGTTGGAATCTGCCAGCCTTGGTGTGGGTGGGGCCATCCCCCAGGTTGTGGGCAGAGGAGGCTCCCCAGGCTCGGGTGGGAGAGCAGGCCAGATGGTGGCTATTTATTACCCTCTGGGCACCCACTCAGTATTGTGAGCACTTTCTGGACCACAGAGTTAATTTCAGCACTGTTGCTTCATAACCTGCAGTGTTCACTATGGTGCTGAGTGGGCTTAGGGGTAGGGCACTGGTGTCTGGGACTTAGTGCAGCTAGAACCATGAGGGCCTGCTGACTTAGGGCCTTAGGGCTGCCTGCAAAACTATGTTTGCATATATCATTGCGAGTTCTGCTGTGCTGAGCTGCAGGGAGGAGGCTGGGCAGTTGCTGAAGGGCTATGCTCCTAGCTCCTTGCTGGATGTAGAGTTCCTTCTGTGGTTGTGCCAACCCAGAGGCCAGCCAAATCGCACCTCCCATTGTCATTTGCCAGCTTCCTTTCAGGCAGGCCTCAATCTCTGCCTCTCAGCTGGGCTTTTCCTGTGCCCCAGGGGGCCATGATAGCCCCAACAGCACCTCACTTACAATACTCTTCTGGGTCCAGGAACTATCGCCTAGTAGAGTGGACAGAAGAAGGAGGTGGTGTCTGCAGCTCTGGCTTTGGTCACATGTCCCCACCTTCCCCTGAGGGGTTCACAAGTAAGAGCTAAGGTGTTTTCTCCAGAGCAAAGGACAGGACAGACAGGCAGTGTGTGTCCAGGCTTGTCTGGAGTTTTAGGAAAGAGGGGACAGAAAGGTTAATACTACAGGTCCACAGGCAGCATTCAGAAGTAGCAAAGTCCTGGTCCAAGCCCTTCCCTTTCTAGAGAAAGGACCAAAAGGCCTTAAAGGGTCTGGGTGACTGGTGATCTGGCTACCTCCTGCTTGGCCTAACATAAATCTGCCTGTGGTCTGTCACTTCCTTTTCTCCCATTTTCTCCTCCTGGCCAATAGGCCCGAGTGTTAGGATGTTGCTGAGTGGCCCAGGGAGAAGAACATAGTATTCCTTGGCCTGGAGAGAAGAACAGAGTATCCGAGTCTAGAAGGAAGCCATCACAGCTAGAGCTAGCCCTGGGCTGTGCCGTGAAGAGGGAAGGTGGCACAATGAGGATGTGTGGAGAATCATCACAAGGCATTATAAGTGACCCAATGACCCTTCTTGTTTCTTTATTGGTACATCTTCCTTGCTCTCATAGACAGTGGCCTGTTCCATTCTCACCCTTGAGCCACACATGGACTCAGGGCAGAGAAGTAAGCCCTCAGAGACACAGGAAGGGGTTTCTAGGGATTCATCTGGACTGACAGGGCCCTGGCAGTGGCTCCAATTGGCTCAACAGTCACACATGATAGAATGTGCAGGGATCAGTGTGGGAGCCTTGTATGCCGGGTATATCAAGTAAGGTCTGGGTTTGCTAACAGTGGCTTGCATGGTATGACAACAGATGTCACCTGTCAGCTGGCTGAGTCCTTTTGTTCTGCTCATGTGGAAATCATGAGTGAGCAGGGAGTAGCTTCTAATACTGGCAGCTTTGGGCCTGGCGTAGAACTCGGGTGCTTCTCCAGAAGACAAAGGACAGGACAGACAGGCAGGCTTGCAGCCTGGACTGACAGACTCAGAGCCCTGAGAAACAGACTTATGACTCCAGGTTTTAGAAGTCAGAGGCAGCTCAGGTGAGAGGCCTCCTGTTCTGAGAACCAATTGCCAGGAGTCAGGCACTCAGAAGCCAGTGAGATCCCGAGCTCTAAGCAATCAGGCAGCAGCATGTGCTCAACCTCTGAGCCAGCCACTTTGGGATTCTCAGTAGCTACCACGGCTAGTGGGATAGCTCTTGAGGTGGGCAGCTTCCAGAAACTCTTCTAGAGACCAAAGCCTGCAGCATCTTGCCTACCATCTCTTGTGCCTTCCACAGCCTTAGCTCACAGCCTGCTATTTCTTCTCCATATTGCACTGTCCTCAGTCATCTCCCCACCCACTCTCTGGAACTCTGGTTGTTTTTTTTTTTTTGTTTTTGTTTTTGTTTTTGCCACTGGCTATAGCTGCCACCGCCTCTACTGGCCCTCCCTGTGTCACCAATTCAGCCCACTCTACTCAGGATAAAAATCGCAAGTGTAAAAGCTTTCTATGTGGTCTGATGTTGCAACATCTGGAGACAATAGGGGAAGGTTTCTTTGCAACTCCAAATGCTAGCTGAGCTGGGCATGAGACACTCGCGTCACTCCCTGTGACCCACACCGTTTGTTGTTCATTTGGGCCCTTTGGTCCTTCCTAGCTGCACAAAGGTGGGCTCTGTGTATGTGTGTTGGTGGGGGCAGGGTGCTGTGCACACAGGGGAAGAAAGGAATTCTGGAGTGGTCGGTAGCCCCAACACCTGGCACAGGTATTCATTTCTCAAAGAAAGATGCAAAGAATGCTTGAAAGAAGGGATGCTGCAGCAAGGACAGCTTGTGTAGTCCAAAAAGCTTTGCAAATGTTCTGTGCCTTTCAGCTTAGCACACCTATGGCATGTCAGTCAGACTTTCCCAAACACAGGCTCAGTTAGCTCACAAGGCTGCTTTCTTTCTTTCTTTCTTTCTTTCTTTCTTTCTTTCTTTCTTTCTTTCTTTCTTTCTTTCTTTCTTTCTTTCTTTCGACGGGGTTTCTCTGTAGCTTTGGAACCTGTCCTGGAACTCGCTCTGTAGACCAGACTGGCCTCGAACTCAAGAGATCCGCCTGCCTGTGTCTCTCAAGTGCCGGGATTAAAGGCGTGCACCACCACTGCCCGGCTTTCACACAGCTCTTTGGGAAAGCCTAACACCTATAAAAATTCTACTGAAAAATAATCACTGAAACTCTGAAAATTTCTACTACATACTTCGCAAATATAAGGAAGAAATAAGCATAGGTGGTACAACACTGCAAACCTGCTGAGCTGAGGACAGAGGCTGCAGCGGGGATTCCAGTCCTCGGGAGACTGAGGCAGGAGTTTGAGGATAGCCTAAAGAGACCTGATCTTTAAAACAGCCAGTCAAAATCCTGTCCTTCTCAGGGACAGTACCCTTGAAGCTCATTCTTTAGACAGCTGTCTTTGAGCAGTATGGCATCTCTTCTCATGTCAACACTCTGAATTTCTGTGTCCAGAAATCCGTGCAGATCAGAACTGAAGCTGGCCCTCGGCTTCACATTGAACCTCCTCTGGATTGTTCAGAAGATTTGGAGTCATCTAAGGATGTGACTGGCAAGGCCAGGGATGCTGCTGTGGATCACACACAGGTAGGGTCTGGCCACAGCCTGCTCTTGGGGCTCCCACGAAATTGAAGTCTGGTGCAGTGTTCTTTCCTATACCTACTTTGACCATTGTCCTTCCCACATCTCACATATTGAAAAAAAACTGTGTGTGTGTGTGTGTGTGTGTGTGTGTGTGTGAATGAGAGAGAGAGAGAGAGAGAGAGAGAGAGAGAGAGAGAGAGAGAGAGAGAAAGAGAGAATGAAGCACATGTGGTGGTCAAAGGGCGACGTCCAGGAGTCAGTTGGTCTGTGGGTGCCTGGGATTGAACTCAGGTCATCAGACTTGTGCAGCAAAGCACTTCTACCTGATGAGCCATCTTGTCTGCCCTTATCTCACACATTTTAATACATAGAGCATGGGTCACACATCTGTGTTCATGGGTGGGTCAGCTGGCCTCCAATCACTCGAAATGGAGAACGGGCTAAGGGGAGGCCAGTGTAGCAGGCTTTCTTTTGGGCCATCAACCAGCTCCCAAATCATGACACTGAGATTTAATATTAATTATGAATGCTCGGCCTTAGCTTAGGCTCGTCTCTCGCTAGCTCTTATAACTTAATTTCCAGTTTCTCATCAACTACATTTTGCCTCAGGGCCTTTTATATTACTTTCGTTCTGTATGTCCTACTCTCATGTCTTACTGGCTGGCAGTTGCCTGGATGGTCTCAGGTGTCTTTCTTTCTCCCTCATTCTCTCCTTCTCTCCCCCTACTTATTCTGTCTGCCTGACAGCCCCGCCTATCCCTCTACTGCCTAGCTATTGGTTGTTCAGCTTTTATTAGACCATCCAGGTGCCTTAGGCATAGTGAGACAGCAACCCATCTTTACATAGTTAAACAAATGCAGTGTAAACAAATGTAACGCACCTTCACATAGTTAAAGTAATATTCTGCAACATAAACAAATGTAACGCATCTTTCCATAGTTAAGTAATTTTCCACAACAGGTCAGGCCTGGCAGAGAAGAGTAACTTAACTGGGGAGGCATTCTAGAAAAGAGTAGAATTTGTCTCTGGCCATAAATGCTAGAAAGGAGCTTGAAGGGGCTGAGGTCAGGCAGAGAATGATACCCCATCTGTCTGTATATGTGTACCTAGGCCTGTGAGGCATTCTGTATCTCAGTGACCTGAGGCAGCAGACCACCCTTGGAACTCCCAGAGGCTTGGGTATCTGCAGCTTGCAGCTGTGTGTGTACCACAGCTGATGGGGGCTCAGTGCATACTTGCCCTCCCTTCTTCAGACCACCATCCCATTTCCAGTACTGGTACAAGTGTTTCTTGACAATGCATTCTTGAGCCTTGGCCCATGTTCTTAGCATCATAGACATGGAAATCATCAAAGCACATGACGTGCCTATTCTTAGCCAATTCATCTTCTAGGTGAGACAGAAAAGGGCAGAATGAAATAAGATCATTTCAGGATCAGCAGGTTCTCTGAAGGAAACAGAAGAGGGAACTGGACATGGTAGTGTACATTTGTAATTGCACTGCTCAGACAGAGCGGGAAGGTCCTGAGCAAGGCCAGCCTGGGCTACATAGGGAACCCCTTTCTAAAATAATCATAACAAAAATAAATAGAATCAGAAGAGGGAGATGGACAGCATGATGCTGCTGGGGAAAGCACCTCACACAGGCTGCACAAGAGCACACAGGCAGAAGCAGTGCGAAGAATATCCCAGGCAGAGGGAACTGTCTGTGCAGTTGGCAAGAGGCTGGGCTTCAAGGAGCACGATGCCAACACTGTGTGACTAGGAGAGCATGAAATGAGTTGAGACGCTGAATAAGGAGACGGTGGGGTGGACTAGGAGTTGCATAGTGGGCCTTGGCTGGATCATGGGAATGGGGTTTAAAAAGCGGAATTTGCTCTAAGGCAACAATTCTCAACCTGTGGGTCATGACCCCTTGGGGGTTGAACGACCCTTTCACAGGGGTCACATATCAAATATCATATATATCAGGTATTTGCATTACAATTTACAACAGTAGCAAAATTACAGTTATGAAGTAGCAATGAAAGCAGTTTTCTGGTTGGGAGTCCGCACAACATGAAGAACTGTATTAAAGGGTTGAAGCACTCGAAGGCTCAGAACCACTGTTCTAAGGGGACAAATTTTATAATTAAAATGAATGAGTATGAGGTCTGGAGAGATGCCTCAGAGGTTAAGAATGCTGACTGCTATTCAGAGGTCCTAAATTCAATTCCCAGGAACCACATGGTAGCTGGCAACCATCTATGATGAGATCTGGTGCCCTCTTCTGGCCAGCAAGCATATATGCAGTCAGAACACTGTATACATAACAAATCTTTAAAAAAAATGCATGAGTATATCACCTCTCCATGTTACACAGAAGCAAAATTCTGTAGTGATTGCTGGTGAAAGTTTAGTTTAGTTGCTAAGCAGACCACATCCCATGGCTGAACTGCACTGGTTAGCTGTGGGCCCTGCCTGCAGACTCATAGCTTCAGTCAGGGCCTCTACCTCTGTGACTTCTGTGCTGCTTGGGATCAGTCTGTACAAAAGAAACCTTCATTTTCTTTCAGCTGGATCATAGTTCAGTCTGTTATAATCCTACCCCCCACACCAGGTCCTGTGTACCAGACAGAGTGCTGTGTACCCTTTGAGCTGCAGACTATAGCTGTTTGCCCATGGGGAGGCACCTGGCACCTTCTGTTAAATGGATACCTTGTTCCTCTTTGGCAATCTCCAAGCGCCCTGCACACTGGACAGCAGCAGAGTTCCTCCCAGGCTTCTTCTGCCCTCAACATTAGCAGCTTTCCTCAGTGCGCATGCTCAGTTGCAGCAGCTTTCCTCAGTGCACATGCTCAGTTGCAGCTCCTGCTGCTCTGCCAGCGCTTCACGTTCCCCACTGTGAGCACCTGATTATATTTCTTCCTTGCCTTTCCCCCGACATCTTGAGAGGGCTCTCCTTAAGGCTTCACAGTCAATTTCCCCTTGGAGTTATTTCCCTGCAAAAGGAGAGAGAAACCGTGGCGTACTTGCCTGCCACAGCAGAAAGAAGCATTGAGAGATGCCATCTGCACAGGGACAGAGAAACTCAGGGCCTGGCTAAATATACCCGGCTTGGCACGAAGCAAGGGCGGCCTGAGCTGGAGCAGAAGGAGCCCTCCTCTGCATAGAGGCTTTGTGCCTCACCTTTGCTGCTGGAACAAGTGCCTCCCATCACATCCTGTGACCTTCAGTTTCTCCGTGGCTTTGAGTTCGCAGACTGGCATGCTGGAGGCGTGCTCTGTCAGCCCCCGTGTGTCGCCTTGCATGGTGCTGTGGGAGGACTGAGTTAGCAGTTGACGCTGATGCAATCAGGAGATTCCGTGTGATTATCTGTGATTATTATGAATTGGGGAATTTCATTCCTTTAAAAACAATGATTGGTTTTTGTTGTTGTTGTTTTGTTCTTTGGATTTTTGAGGCAGGGTTTCTCTGTGTAGTCCTAGCTGTCCTAGAACTCGCCTTGTAGACCAGGCTAGCCTCAAATTCACAGAGATTCGCCTGCCTTTGCATTCCGAGTGCTGGGACTAAAGGCATATGCCACCCCCCCCCGACTAATTAAAAAATAAATTAATATAAAAGTATATAGTGTGTTAGGAGGTGACAGAGCTTGTGGAAAGAGCAGAGCAAAGTTTCTGTTTAATACCGAGGCAAGGCCTCTGACGAGGCGGTAATGAAACGGAAACCTCAGGGGTGTGAGTGAGTGAGCCTGTGGGGCAGTGTCCTAGGCAGAGGGAGCAGGGAATGCAAAGGCCCTGAGGTGAGGAGGGAGTGAGGAGATGGGGAAGGTTTCCAGGAGCATCTGTGAGTCAGGATGGTAGGTCTAGGGGACAGTGATAGGGATGGCATTTCCCTTATGTTGAACACGGAGCCTTCACATGGTTCTGAGCAATTTTACAACTTCAGCAAATAGAGAGTTGTGCACATGGAGTGTGCACAGCCCTGGGGGATTCAATCTCCTTTTAAGGAAGTGGCTTCTTTAGGAATCAACAATGAGCCCAAAATGTCTAATAATAGGCAGAAAAATTAAATTTGAAATTTAAATTTTTATTTATTATTATTTGTGTTGGGGAGCACATGTGTGCTGCTGTGCACACATGTGTGGAGGTCAGAGAACAGCTTTCAGGAGTCAGTTCTCCCCTTCAACTGTGTGACCTAAGGGCTCAGCCCAAGCGGTCAGGTTTGCATCTGGCCAGTGCCTTTACCAGCTGAGTCATCTCTCCACCCTAAAAGTCTCTTTAGAACCCCGCAGTCCCGTGAATCACTGTCCAAACTACATATAGATGCCCTGTCCACTGTATGGGGGTAAGGGTCTGTCTCAATCCCAGGGGAGACACTTCCCAATTTAGTGATCACCAGACACTACATGAAGGCACAATCTCTGGGACAGCTGCTAGAAGGCCTTCAGAGCTTTGCTTACCATTGTGTGTGTATTAGTTTTATTTCTGTTGCCATGATAAAGTACCCTGACAAGCATTTTGAGGGAGAAAGAGTTATTTTAGTGTAGAATTTTGGGTTACAGACTGTCATAGCTGGGATGTCAAGGTAGCAGGAACTCGAAGCAGCAAGTCATCACAGTCACAGTCAAGAGCAGAGAGCACGAAGGGATTCCTGCGTGTTAGTGCTCAGCTCTCTTTCTCCACCTCACAGCCGAGGAGCCGCTGCCTAGGGAGTGGTGCCCACCACAGTGACTACTTCTTCCCATTTCAGTGAATGCAATCAAGACATGTCCATAGGCCCGCTTGACTTAGATACTAGATCACTGAGACATTCCCCAGGTGATTGTAGGTTGTGTCAAGTTGACAAAACCACCCATCACAGTGCGGGTCTCTCAGTAAGGTAAAGATTTTACACCAACGGTTACAGCCTAGTGTCCTTATTACCTCTACATGCTGACATCTAAAGGCTACCGTTAGCCAGGCCTCCATAGAAGAACCTGCCCCATCACATCAGGAACTATAGCAGGCCTCTTCAACAGTGAGACAAAGTGAGGGCTGGCCTGCAGGGGAAGTCTATCGCATGGGTACTTCTGGGAACTCCAGATAACACAGCCTTTGAACATGTGCTGCCTTTCGTTTACTTTTACTTATTAGTTTTTGGTGGGTGAACATAGGCCTTGCATATGCTAGGCAAGCACCTTCCTGAGCTATATTCCCAGCCCTTTCTTCACTTTTTAAATTTTAAGACAGGGCCTTGACAGGTTGGCTTTGCACTCACTCTGTAGCCAAGCAGGCCTTTACCTTGCAATTCTCCTGCCTCAGCCTTCTGAGTAGCTAGGCTTGTCTCCCCTATTTTTTATTGCTAATATAGCATAACTGGGGTTTTGTCATCCATCCTATTTGATAATCTCACATTTTTTTTGACTCCACAACACAGCATGACTGCCTTTCCACACTGGTAACCCACTCAACCAGTGGCTTTGGGGAGTAATGGCTTGGCCACATACTGGCTGTGTCTTCCGTGGTTTGACAGATGCTCAGATCATCTGTGGGAGTGAGAGCAGAAGGTAGTGGTTAGGAGAGGCAGGAGGCAGGGAGAGCAGCAGAAGAGCAAGATCCCCCCCCCCAATTTTCAGACGGAGGTGCTGGTGTTGTACATGCCTAGGATGCCAATTCTCCCACCAGCTCCGAGGTCTGTAGCTTTTATTTCTGCCATCTGAACACACAGGAACTTCCCAGTGCTCCCTGCAGCACTGACAAATACAGGAGTCTCTTAGTGATTCGGGATGCAGTGGTAAAATGAACTTTGAGCGTTTACAGCAGAGCTTCTGAGTCTGGAAATGACCCAGGTGAATGGCAGGACTGCATTAACATAAAAGCCTCTACAGGCTGCCGAGGTGCTTCAGTTGGTAGAATGCTGCTGCGCAAGTATGAAGATTTGAGTTCAGCTCACCAACACCCATGTAAAAAGCTAGGCGTGGTGTGCCTGTTTGTAACCCCAGTGTTGAAGACAGGGATCAGCCATGAGGCTTTCTAACCAAGTAAGCCAGTGAGCTGCAGGCTCAGTGAGAGACACTGTCTAAAGAAATAGGAGAGAGGGTGACTGAGGAAGACACCACTGTCAGTCTCTGACTTCTGCATATATGTGCCTGATTGTGTACACACCTGCAAAGCACACATCCACACACCACCCCTGTGGCACACCCATGGCGTATCTAAAACAGCACCCGAGAAGTCTGAGCTCAGGGTGGATTTCGAAGTAGCAGAGCTCACACTGCATCAGCACTGAGTTGCACACTGGCTGGGGTTGTAATCTCCATTACCAGAGTCTGTGAGCTGAGCACCAGAGATTTGAAGAAATAGGGGAACAGAGAGGCCTATATTGGGTGCTGGGGCCCTGAGACTTTTTGGTCTGTGGAGGTGTGGTCACAGGCCAGGAACTGTGCCGGGCTGGATCTGCTCCAGTGCCATGGGCTCTTGTGGCTGTTATTGATGCTGAGCCTGGGAACCAGGTAAGCAGCAGGACCACCATCATTACTGCTTCATGGTGCTTCCCGCAGCAATAGAGAGAAATTCCTCTTAGCCGGATCTCTCCCTCGTGGGTGCACGGCCAAGAATGGCGAAGAGAAATGCCCAAATCTAATGAAGACAGCCAGTGTTCTCAAACAGCTGTGCTCGAGTCCTGGAAAACATCAGAGCACGAGAGACAAGTAAAGACTTGAAATGTTCTAGATTAAAGGAAAGTAAAGACATGCACCACAGTTATGTGCAGTGAGGTCCTGGGCCTGGGAGGTAGCACTGAGTTTGGAGAGAAATTGCCAAATTTGAAGAGTTAATAAATTTGAAAATAGGCAGCATTATATATGTCACAATATTGGATTGATGTTAAGTTTCCTGAGTTTGATATATATATATATATATATATATATATATATATATATATATATATATATATATTCTGGTCTTCTCAGAAAACATTTTTTTCTTTTCTTACTTGTTTTTAGAGATTTATTTATTTTCATTTTATTTGTATGGATATTTTGCCTACATGTATGACTGCATGTATGAATGCTTTGTGCCCGTGGAGGCTGGAAGAGAGTATTGGATTCCCTGGAACTGGAGTTGTATAGTTGTGAGCTTGTAAGCCGCTATGTGGGTACTTGGAATGGAACCCGGTCCTCTGGAAGAGCAGTCAGTGTTCTTAACCACTGAGCCTTCTCTCCAACATTATTCTTATTCTTAGGAGACATGTACAGAATGTAGAAGACAGAAGAGAAGGTCACAGTGTTACAAACACAACAAAATAAAGGCTATACTTAATGTGGGTGGCAGAATGGTAACAGTTGGTGAATGTAAGCGAAAGATATCTGGGTGCCCATACAATGGAGAGAGAACTTGGACGGCATGCCACTGCGCTCCTGTCTGTCTTCTTGTTCCCATCAGCCCATACTAAATATCATATTTAGTATGATAAATTGTGGATTTTACATTTTTCAAACCAAATTTTAAAAAATTAAAAAGCTACGGCTGAGAAGATTGCTTAGTGGGTAATGCACTCGCCACACAACCATGAAGACCTGAGTTAGAATTCCCAGAATAAACATAAAGCCATTTGAGGTAGCCAGTGCTCCTACTGGGAGGTGGAAGCAGACACAGAAGACTCCCCAGAGGCCTCTAAGCTAGCCTGGCATACACCATAGTAAACAATTGTTTCAAGCAAGGTGTGAGGCTTTGACTCAAGTTTGTCCTCTACCTTGCCCTTCATATCCATGCTGTGACAAGAACCACCATCCACTCCACCCCCAACACACACACACACACACACACACACACACACACACACACACACACGGGCCAGCTTGCTCTGCTTTATCCGAACCAAGTCCCAGTGAAGGCTGATGAGAACAAGAAGACAGACAGGAGCGCAGTGGCATGCCGTCCAAGTTCTCTCTCCATTGTGATGTCTGCTATTGCGCTGAAAGGGCTGCACTGAAAGGAACCCAAGTTCCTCCACAGTGAGATGCATAGTTAGTTCCGAATAAAGAGTGAACAATGAGCTAAGCCACTGTTTCCCTGGGCCTGTCCACTGAGGTGGGTTCTGATCCGGAGTTTGGGCTCCAAGCCCCTTTCCACAGCTCCCCACAAGGCTGTAACTGCAGCATGCTGGAGCTCACACTTCTAAAGAGAGTGTGATGTGTACAGATCATGATGATGGTGACTGAAAACCCTGTTGGAGCTTAATTTGTAGGATAACAGAATTTGTCTGTAGGTCATAGCCCAGGAGTTCCCGGTGCTTGGGGAGTGAGCCTGCAGATTAGAATCCACTTCAGGAGGAAGGAGTATGCTTTGAGATGCCCTGTGCCACAGGTATGGGAACTAGAAAAGAAAAATATTTCAAATCATAATTAAAAGGCTAAATCGTCAACATTTAAAGCTTTTTACATCATTTACTTATTTGGTGTGTGTGTGTGTACCACTTTGGAGGTACAAAGTGAGGACCACTTTGGAGAGTTAATTCTGTCCTACCTGGTAGTTCTGCGAATTACACTCAGGTCAGGATTGTGCTACAAGTGCTTTTGCCACTTGGCTGTCTCGTTGGTCTCAAACTGTCAGCTCTTTTTTTTCCCTCTAACAATGTATTTTAAATTATATGTATGTATGTGAGCCTGTTTGTAGGTGTGTGCTTATGTAAGTACAGATACCCATGGAGCCTAGAGGTATGGGGTCACCCTAGAGCTGTGAGTACAGGGAACCAAATTGAGATCCTCTGGAAGAACATGCTCTTAATTGCTGAGCTATCTCTCCAGGCTCTAACATTATCAACTCTTAAGAGAAACCAAGGCACAAGGAAAGACACAAGTAGGTTATATTAGTCAGGGTTACTATTGCTGTGGTGAGATACCATGACCAAAAGCAACTTGTGGAGGAAAGGGTTTATATGGCTTACATATAGAGTCACAGTCCATCAAGAGGAAGCAATGGCAGGAATTCAAACCAGGTGGGAACCTCGAGGCAGGAGTTGATGCAGAGGCCATGGAGAAGTGCTGATTACTGGCTTGCTCCCCTACTCCCTGTTTGCTCAGTCTGCTTTCTTATAGAACCCAGACCACCAGCCCATAAGTGGCCCCACCAACAATGGGCTGAATCCAATCCACATCAGTCACTAATAAGACAATGCCCTTTAGGTCTGTCCCATAGCCAGATCTTAGGGGAATTTTCTTAACTGAGGTTTCCTCCTCTCAGATAACTTTAGCTTTTGTCCTTGACATAAAACTAGCCAGCATATGGGTTGAGCGATAATGCCAACATCTTAGAGATTTCAAAGCAGTTTCACTTGCTTGTTTGTTAGGACAGGATATGGCTATGTTGCCCAGACTGGCTTCAGATTCTCAATTCTCCTACTTCAGCCTCCAGAGCACCAGGATGACCTGTGTGTCTGTCTATGCTGGATAGGTTTGTGTCAGTACAACACAAGCTAGAGTCTTCTGAGAGGAGGACCCTCAATTGAGAAAATACCTCCATAAGACTGGGCTGTAGGCAAGCCTGCAGGACAATTTCTTAATTAGTAGTTGATGGGGGAGAGTCCAGCCCATGTGGATGGTGCCATCCCTGGGCTGGTGGTCCTGGGTTCTATAAGAAAGCAGGCTGAGCAAGCCATGGTGAGCAAGCCAGTAAGCAGCACTCTTCCATGGCTTCTGCATCAGCTCCTGCCTCCAGGTTTCTGCCCAGTTTGAGTTCCTGACTTGACTTCCCTCAGTGATGGCCTGTCTCCTGGAAGTGTAAGCTGAAATAAACCCTTTCCTTCCCAAGTTGCCTTGGTCATCATGTTTCATCACAGCAACAGAAACCTTAACTAAGACAGTGCCCTACCACCCTCTGGAACCTTCAGTCAGGAGGGAGATTATGTCTCAGTTCTGATTGGCCCAGGCAGATCAGAAAGCTGTTTTATAAGAGGGTTGTGTGTATGTGTGTAGGGGTAGGGGCATTGTGTGTGTATGTGTGTAGGGTAGGGGCGTTGTGCAGGAAGAGGCCAAAAGAGCAGGAGGTGTTAGATCCCCTGGAACAGGAGTTATGTAGGTGACTGAGAGCTTCTATGTGGATGCTGGGAACTGAACCTCAGTCCTCTGCAAAAGAGTCAGTACTCTTAACTGCTGAATCATCCATCTCTCCAGTTCCTGGAATCTGATAACTTAATGAATATACACAAGTAAGTTTTCTAGGGGTGGGGAAAAAGGGAAAACAAGGTGGTTCTTGGGAGATGGTGGGCATAGGGCGTGTGACTGTGGTGGCTCTCTGTGAGACAGGAATGTTGTACTTGATGAAAGCTCCTTGTTGAGCATAAATACATGATGTAGCAGTTCTTGGCTGGGTGGACTTGCCTGTGTTTGGAGAAGGAAGCTTGGCTTATACAAGGGCAGAGCTGAATTAAACATAGGGGGCTGCACTGCTGATGGTAAGGTGCATGCTTAGCACACGCGAGGCCTGTGTTCTGTGATAGCCCAGAATAATTCTCATCACATAAAAACAAACAATTTATTGTTGTTGTTTGGCCTTTTGAGACAGGCTGGCATTGAATTTAAGATCTTCTGCCTCGACCTCCAAGTGGTAGGATAATTGATAAGTTTTGTCTTTTCACTTTTATCACATTCAAAACATAACTCAGTTGAACGGTGGTGGCACATGCCTTTAATCCCAGCACTCCAGAGACAGAGGCAGGAAGATCTCTGTGAGTTTGAAGCCAGCCTGGTCTACAGAGCTAGTTTCCAGGACAGGCTCCAAAGCTACAGAGAAACCCCGCATCTCAAAACAAAACAACAATAACAAAAAACAAAACAAGCAAACAAGCCCTCCCCCAAAACCGTGACTTAGACCAGAAGGGTGAAAAAACAAAAAACAATGGCAACAACATTGAGTTGGGTAGAAAGACCTTATTAGTTAAGACCTGGGAAATAAGTTCTAAAATTCAAGATGAGGAGGGGCCACAGCAGTGGGCAGGTGGAGCAGCTTCAGCTCCCCAGGCCTTCAGCTGATCCACCCGGCCCACTGTGGCCATCCATCACTGTTGCTGTTTGATTATTAATTAGAAAACCTTTTTTTCTGAAAATGCACTTCAAGCTTTCCCTGACCTGTGTCTTCTCTGTGTTGGGTGTCATGACGATTCAGCTGTGTCTCTTGTAGCTGACCTGCCTGCCATAAACCTTTTAAGGGGCCTTGGCTGAGTCACCTTCCTTTGGAGCCACCTTTTCTTTTCCAACAGGAAGGGATGGATTAAGTAGTTCCTCTTTCTGCCATCTCTGAACTTGAGGCTCCTAGGCTGTAAAAGAAGATCTTTATTCCAAACTTAATATCAGCAGAGAAGGCATGCTAGTCCCAGGGCAGGATTCATCCTGGGAGTTATCTTATAGGTCGCTGACAGGTAGACACACCTCCCACTTCCAGACCCAGCTCTATCTTGTTGTCCAGTATGCTTTTAGACATTACTGGATTTTTCTTTTTGATTTTTTTCAAACAGCGTCTCACCATGCAACTCTGACTGTCCTGGAATTCATTATGTAGACCAGGCTGGCCTCAAACTCACAGAGGTCCTCCTGCCACCTCTCCTGAGTCCTGTGGTTAAAGGGATGTGCATGCCCAGCTGTGTTTTTGGACTTTAGAAAACTGTCTGACATAGTTAGTACACAAACAAATCTTTGTTAAGAAAGGAAACTGAATAATTGAGTGATTGGGTCAATGCGAGGAAGAAGGGTATGGCCTAAGTATTCATGAGGCACACTGCCACGATGCATCATCACCTTGGTGTAATAACAGTGACAATATTTTCTAAGCTCTGTGTAAGGACACATAAGTTAGTAAAGACGGGTCAGCAAAATGGCTCAGCAGTGAAGGCAACTGCCTGGGTGTGATCCCGGAGACCTACATGGTGGAGGGAAAGAACTGACTCCCGTGAATTGTTGTCCTTTGACCTCCACATCCGTGTCCTGCTGTGTGTGTATCCCTCACTCGCACATATACCAAATGGATGAATAAATATAATGAACTTTGTTTTAAAAACTTTAAAGGAATTCCTGTCCTACTTAGGGTAGAATAGACAGTGGGGAATTTGGATAGCTGTTCTAAATCTAAAGTATATAATACAGGGCCCCATGGTGTGGTGGGGAGTGCCAAGGATAGCCTTAGTTAGCTGTCACCATAAGATGCAAGGCCTGTGGAGTTAAGCTTTCTCTCGCTTTAACTGAAGTCAGGTAGCTGACAAGAGGTATGTTTAATTTTGTAAAAATTTTTATTTTATGTTTGTGAGTGCTTTGCCTGCATGCTATGTCTGTGCAACACATATGTTCAGTGCTCTCAGAGACTAGAAGACGGCATTGGATCCCCCTGGAACTGTAATTCTAGACAATTATGAGCCTCCATGTGGGTGCTGGGAATTGAATCCAGGTCCTCTAAAAGAGCAGACAGTGCTCTTAGCCACTGAGCCTCTGTTCCAACCCCAGTTATCTTCCAATTTTTGATAATTAATTCATAATTTTCTATGCTCCAAACAAAACATAGCTATGGCCAGATTTGGCCCTTGTAACACCAACTTCTGACTTCCTTTTTTAGACTGAAAACTCTGACAGTCTGGTGAAAAAGGAGGACTTTCTCCTTCCCAGTAGCACTAGAATTAGCCTCTGCTACCCAGGACCATTAGGGCATCTGCCAGCCAGCCAGCTCAGAATGAAGCACAGACTGGCCTATGACCTTAATAGGCCCTGAGCCAGTGGGGCAGCAGCAGGAGGCCAGCAGGGCGGGGCTGGTGCCATGCTGAGCATGAATGATGCATGCACATGCACAGCAATGCTGAGCCGGCACTAATGCACTAATGAGGCATCAGAAGGGCCACGTGGCCACCCTGCACCCCATGCGGGCTTATGCAAATGAAGCTGCCAAATGGAATGTGGCTCACTAAAGCAGCTTTTCCAATTTGCCAACAATAAAGAGTGACCTCCCAGTCAATAATAGTATAAATGGTCTGGCTTATGCCTCACATGTATAGCCTATTTAGAATTTCATAAGTATTTTACATTCTTTTCTGTCATTTTATGTAACTGCTAATGCATAAGTGCTTTCTCATTAAGAAGATTCAAACAATCTAGAAGTAAATCTGAAAAAGGCTCTCTGCTTTTAGCTGGACTGAGCCGGATTGAGCCATGTGTACCCCATTCGGTCATCTATCTGTTTACTCATTTATTTCTATTTCATGTCATGTTAGCCTTTACTTCTCCCTTCCCTAAGCATTTTGATTTATACAGTTGTCCAGGCTCCCTCCCCCTACTCCTATTAACCACATCCACAAGTTCATTGTTCACCCACCCTCAGCGCTTGTCTTAGTTGCTGCTCTATTCCTGTGAAGAGACATCATAGCTAAGATAACTCTTATGAAAGAAAGCGTTTAGTTGGGCTTGCTTACAGTTTCAGAGGGCTGGTACATAATCATCATGGCAGGGAGTGCAGTGGCATGGATGGCACTGGAGCAGTGGCTGAGAGCTATATCCTGATCCGCAGGCTAAGAGTGTGACACTGGGCCAGGCTTGGGCTTTTGAAAACCCAAGTGTGTCAGTGACATACTTCAGCTCCTCCAGCAAGGCCATACTGTCTAATCCTTCTCAAACAGTGTCACCCCTTGGTGACTAAGCATTCAAGTCTATTAGCCTGTGGGGCCACTCTCATCCAGACCACCACAGCCCTACTCTACTCTGGAGGTGAAAAGGTTGTTAGCCTCTAAATGTAGCTCTGTCTTCATCCTACACACCTCTCTATAGTGCTGCTGGTGCCATTTGTGTCTAATAAACCAAAGGCTTTACAGGGGCTTTCCTTTCTTAATTTTAAAGGTTTTCTAGACATTCCGAGTAAGTAGATTTTATTTTTCTAATTTTGCCTTTCACGTTAATCTCTAATTGACTACATTAGGGTAGCTTGTTTGATTTTCTGGTTCAGAAGCTACTGAGGTCTGATTTGTGGCCTCCAGTTCATTTTTATGAGTCTTCTTTGATACTTCAAAAGAATAACCATTCTCTTTTTGATGTAAAGTTCTCAATATATCTATTAAATTCAATCATATTATGTGGTGATTTGAGTGGGAATGTTCCCCATAGGCTCATGTATTTGAACACTTGGTCCCAGTTGGTGGCACTGTCTGGGAAGACTGTTGAAGGAAGTATGTCCCTAGAGGGGGATTTTGAGAGTTTAAAGACTTGTGTGATTCCTCTCGCTCTCTCTCAGCTTCATGTTAGTGGTCAGGATGTGAGCTCTCAGCTTGGTGTTCCAGCTGCCACTCTGCTGACTGTCATGCCTCCCGATGCTATGGTGATGGACCCGCAACCCAAATAAACCCTTCCTATGTAAGTTGTTTTGGTCATGGTGCTATCTCACAGCAACAGAAAATTTACTGAGATTGTCAGTAGTGTCATTTAACTTGCTAAGTCTTAAAAGTGTGCTCTTCAACTGCCCACATTAGGATCCCAAGAACGTATTTAAATGTGAGCTCTGGGCCTGCTCCCAAAGTCATGTAAAAAGCTCAGTGTCACCACTGGGGAGGCAGATGCAGGGAGATCTTTGCAGCTCGCTGGCCAGCCAGGCTAATCAGTGAGCTCCAGATTCAGTGAGAGACCCTGCTCAGAAAGGAAAGCAGAGAGTGGTTAAGGAAGACCCTCAGAACTGACCCCTGACCACACGCACATGTGCACACAAGTCCACATGTTCTCTCCATCCCCTATCACATCACACATACCTACTGAATCTAGAGATTCAGAGTAAGAGCTGGATGAGGATGGAGTGCCTAGTTTGTCTGTGGTGCTGAGGTTAGACCTAGGGCCTCAAGCACACAAGACAAGGCAAGCACTCCACTGCTCAGCTGAAACCCCAGCCCAGCATTTACATCGTGAGTAAGCCTTCCTTGGAATGTTCATCAGCCCATTCCTGCCATCATCAGTCTCTGCTGTTGGTCTGTTTCATCAGGCTGATTTTCACAAATGTGTCCATTTTCTTACATCTCTTTAGCTTTGTAGTATCTGTTAAATTTTTGTCTTTTTTGTCTGATGGTATCAAAATGACTCTTCATGGAATGTACCTTTCATCTATGTGACTACATCAGTGTCATTGTCTTTGCCCATTAAAGGCAGGTGAGAGAACTTGAGAGATGTCTCAGTAGTTAAGAGCATTGCTGTTCTTGTAGAGGACCTGGGCTTGATTCCCACATGGAAGCTCACAGCCATCTGGAACTCCACTTCCAGGGGATCTGACATACTTGTAGGTAAACACCCATACACATAAATATTAAAACAATGAAGAAAAGCGGCGGAATAGTTGAGGCTGCTCCTTCTGAATGTTGCCCTCTGGATCTTGGTTTGGACAATACCTCTTCACCCAGCAGACTTTGGTGGTGCTTTTCTTTTTGTCTTTGGGGCACTATATTCTTATAAAGTCACTGGGCATGATTTCTAGCATACTTAATTAGTCACCCTTCGGTGCTCTTCCTGACTTAATTTATCTTTCTAGAAATGTTAATGATGAAATTAAAAGTTGTAAGATTGCTAGCTGCTTCTCTTTCATGGATGAGTTCCCCATGCGTCTCTGTGGGGATGACAGTCTCCCAGCTTCTAAAATCAGCTTCCACCTCTCCTGTCAAATTCTCTTTTCTTGGATATTAGTTCTTTCTTAAATTAAATTACTCAAGTTGGTGCCTGTCTTTCAAAGGGCTGAATCACCAGAGTGACTGTCTCTTCTTGGTTGTCCTGTTACTTCTTCCTGTGCCGTTTGGTATTTCTTGACATCAGGGCGTGAGAGTGGCTACAAGTGCGTGCAATGTGCGTGCTCTGTGAGCTGGAGACCTTGACTTCTCCTCCAAACTCCCTGTCGACCTTGGGAAGGTTCTTTTTCAGAGTGTACTCTGCTATCCTGCCCTTAAGCCCACAAGTTGACTTCACATGCCCCACTAAAGCAGCTGTGACTGCCTGCTGCAGGGCTTCCTCTTACCTGACTTTGGCTGACTTAGCTGTATGCATACACAAGTGTGCCCAGAAACCAGACCTCAGCAGCCTTCTGCTGAATTTTACTACCCATATTTGGTTTGTGACTCTCTGTGCCTCCAGTTCTCCAGGAACGTGCTCTGTGTGTCTCAGATGTCTGCAACCATTCTTCAGCAGCAGTCTCATTTGGTCTCTATCCAGCTGTATCCAGCTTCCATCTCTGGATCCTTCAGCCAGCCCCTGCTCTGCACAGGCTCAGGCATGGATGTTGAAATGGTTGTTGCTGAGAGGCTTGTCTGGGGCTTTTCATTAGATCAAGTCCAAAAGGCTCTTATACCTTCTGTTTCCTGAGCATGAGGCCTTTCTCCTCTGTCACCATTGGCATGCCTTTAGAGGTGGACTAGCACATGAAACATCAGATACTTCATCAATACATCTAGCTTGGAAAATTAATGAAAATCCAGGGATGGCAAAGGACATCAGAAAAGTAAACATATTGTGTAATCTTTGTTTTTTTTGCATGTGTGTATTATGTATGTGAATGTATGTTTGCATGTTCATACACATGGGGGCTCATGTTTGTGAAGGTACATGTGTATCAGTGTATATGTATGTGAGTATATATGTATGTTATGTATGTGTGTGCTCACATGTGTGGGCTCATACATGTATGTACGTATCTGTGGGGGTTGTATGTAGATGTGTGTACACATGTATATGGATATATATGTATATAGGCCTAAAGTTGTCAATAGGCATTTTCCTTGGTCATTCTTCACCTTGCTCAGAGTCTCTCCCAGAGCCCAGAGCTCATTGATTCTGGCTTGTCTAGTCTAGCTAGCTAGCTAGATTATCCTGGTGATCCCTGTCTCTGCCTCCCAAATGCTGGGATTACAGTCGACTACTTTGCCTGCCCAGGTTTTATGCAGATTCTCAGATCCAAACTCCAGTTCACACATTTGTATGGCAAGCACTTTATCTGCTGAGTCATCTTCTCATCCTTTGTACAATATTTGAGTCATACACAGTATAATTCAAAATTTTCTCAGGTAGTTCTATGCGAACTGATATACAGAATGTGATTTTGAAATGTACAGAGTATACCCAGGCCTGGTAAGACACTCCTATAAATAAATTCAGAAAGCAGGAGGTAGAGGCAGGAGGATCACAAGTTCTAGTCCAGGCAGAGCTACATAGTAAGTCTAAAGATAGTCTGGGAAACTTAGTGAGACCCAGAGTGGACCCTAGAGTTGGGATATGAGTTATGTGCTCTGAACAGTTTGTGGCCTGAGGGCCCCAGGCTGTGGGGAGAGGCTTATCAAATGGCTGTCTTATTGCCAGTTACAAGCCCCATGAGAACAGGAGCTTCATCTGTCCTGTCCATCTGTCCCTTGCCTTTATCAGCTGTGTCTGCTTATGAGAGACAGATATCTTTTAAAAATATTTATTTAAAGTTTTTAAGTTAATTTTTTACATTTGTTTATTTATTTGTGTATGGATGTGCATGTGTATGGAGATCAAAGGAAAACTTTACAGGAGTGGACTTTTTCCTTCCATGTAGTTCTGGGAATTGACCTCTGTAGGTCATCAGGCTAGTATAAGCACCTTTGCCATCTGAGCCATCTGTCTGACCCCAATTCTTAATTTTAAAAATGACAATTATATATGTAGGCATGTGTATGTGTGCTCATGCGTGTGCACTTGTGCATTCTTGTGCTGCGGCCTACAGTGGAGGTCAGAGGATAAAGTGTGCAAGTTGTTTCTTTCCTTCTGCCATATGGGAGCTGGGAATCACGCTCAAGTCATCAGGTTTGGTGGCAATTGCTTTTGCCCACTGAATCATCTCAGTGACCCCCCCATACTTCTTAAGTAAATGAATGAATAAAAATAACTTATCAATCAACCAGTGCAGGATAAAAAGCCTTTGGGGCCCAGGAGTGTTGTGTGAATGAACTTTGATCCACTTCATTCTGCTTTCTAAGGTTGGTCCAGGGTGTAACGCTCCATCTACTAACACTCAGCATGTGCTGCCTTATCCTCGGGAAAGACTTACGGGAGGGAGGCTCATTCCGTCGAAGGAGAGTGGACTGGCATAGTTAGTAGCAGCAGGACAGGCTGTGCACATGGAAGCGACTGGTGGAGAGGGCTGAAGCTGGGCCAGGTTACAAAGTCCCTCCCAAAGTTGCTACTGATTCTCCAAGTAGCATCAACTAGGAACCCAGGGCTCAAGTCATGATCTTGTGTGAGACATTTCATATCCAAGCCATAGCACATTTTAAAAAACATGTACTAGCTCCTGGCAGCTTTGTGTCAAACGTCATGAATTCCGTCTTCAGTTCTTCTGGAGACATCTGCTCTGAGTTGGTACTTGGAAGGGTGGTCAATAGCCTGACCTTGGCCTCAGCCAGTCAACATCGAAATACTGGCTCTGCCATCACCAGCTGTGTGACCTTGAGCTTGTCCTTCATTCTACTGAGCCGAAATGATGCCACCACTCAGTGCACCAGGGTGTCATAGGGCTGAAATGAGGTACATAGAGAGTTTAGCTGGTGCCTGGTATACAGCTTGGTAGCTGAAGCTACTGTGGCAGTTACTGATGACATGGATACTGTTACTGTTACTGTCATTGTGGGACCTTGGCATTTGATAGTTACCCAGCAGAGAGAGGAGGCTTGTGGACAGGTACTGGACTCCCGGCCATCAAACCCTGGCCACATTTTAGTAGTGCTTTCTGTAGCCATGCCTTCCATCTTCAGCATCCAACCCCTTACTCCTCACCCCCAGCTCTTCATGGGGAGGGCGTTTTGTGTGCAGTCATCAGCTCAGTTTCTGTGAAGTCTGCACCATGACCTCCATATGGAAGGTTCCTGAACTTAGCATTTGAAACATTGAACACTGAAATTGAATATAATCAAGTTTTAAAGCAAAGTATAAAGTGAGTTTTCCCAGAGAAAATTCTGGGTGACAACTTCAAAGCCCCTTATAGATTCCACAGCAGGGCATCACCACTTTGAAGTGCCAATAGCTTGGCTTTCAAAGTCACCACTGTAGCCAAGGTCCCACTCTTGCAGATGGAAAGGTTCTGAACGGTTCTTTCTAGAGGGAATGCTGCTTCTTAGAGCAGCTCCCCTTGCTTCTGTAACAGATGGTTTCAGATCGCATGAGCATCCCTGGATTCTAAGGTCACTCACCTCCTGCAAGCAAATGGAGTCCTTTCCTTAGTGAGGAAAAAAAAAAAAAGTACAGCCAAGTAGAGGCTAGGTTCTCTCTCTCTCTCTCTCTCTCTCTCTCTCTCTCTCTCTCTCTCTCTCTCTGTGTGTGTTTTATACTTGTAAATACTGTTTGGTCTTTACATATATATTGATTTATGGAAGAAAAAGAAAGCAGGTTGAAACAAGGATTATTGAAATTTGCTTTCTTTGTCATGAGAAATACTAGTTCATAAACGATCCATCAGCTTAGTAAGTTATGAACTATATTGAGCTGTAGGAATTGCCATTTGTCTTTCTTTCTGATGACTCCCCCAGAACACTGTGTGCTCCTGTGAGGGCAGAGGTCTTGTCTCCTTGCTTGTACATGACTGGCCATCAGCACAGCATCCCAGCAAGCATGGGCACATGCTAAGTGAGATCCTAATTTATAAAACCAAAAGCTGGGACTGTAGTTCAGGGGTAGAGCACTTAGCTGCTAGGTGCAAGGTCCTGGCTTCCATCCCAAGTGTTTAAACACACACACACACACACACACACACACACACACACACACACACACACACACTACTCCTAAAGTTAAGGTACAATCAATGTGCTATGAACAGTTTTTGACCTGGAAGCTAATGGGCTGCAGGGATGGCTTATGGAATGGCTGGGTTTTTTTGTGTTTTTGTTTGTTTGTTTGTTTTTTGGGTTTTTTTTTTTTTTGAGATAGAGTTTCTCTGTAGCTTTGGAGCCTGCCCTGGAACTAGCTCTTGTAGACCAGGCTGGTCTCAAACTCACAGAGATCCACCTGCAATGGCTGCCTTTTTTATTGATGGAGAACTACCCCATCATGTACCCTGCTGGTGGGCTGTGTTGAATGTAGTAGAATCAGTCTTACCTCAGGATTTTCTAGAAGGAGTATGGACTGGTGCCTGAGAGCACATGTTCCACCCCTGCCACTTAATCACTGTGAGGAGTTACACAAGCTGAGGGACTCTGTTCTTTAAGGATCCCCATAAACATAGGGCTGTAGTCACATAAATGTGGAATTGCAGCCCATGAAGGTGGCAAAGTAACAGAAGAATCTAGTTCATTGGCCCTGGCTGTATGCATCTCAGCATCTCATACCTGGAACTGGCTGTGGATGGAGCTTCAATTTGCTTTGGATATCAGTGGGGATTATTCTGGTCCCTAGGGCTGAGTGGGATTTCAAGGACAATGGCAGGACTCATTGTCCTGGTTGGCTTCCATCTGTTCCTTTTAAAAGTTGGGTTGGTGGTGCCACTTTTAATCCCAGCACTCAGGAGGCAGAGGCAGGCTGATCTCTGAGTTCGAGGCCAGCCTGGGCAAAAAAAACTCAAAAAATAAAAAACAAAACAAAACAAAAAAAACACCCAAAAATAAAAAAAAACAAAAAACACTGTCTTAGAAAAAATAAAAGTAACTGGACAAAATAATAGAGGTTCATGAGCAGAAAGGGCTTTTCCTAGAAACTTAAGCTTACTCCATTGAGAGTTATTGCCAAGTTCAAGTGATCCTGGGCTCAGGTGTTTAGTCCAGCCAGGTTATTATGAAGATCAGATGAGAAGGGCCTGAGTGTTGTACAGAGCTCAGAGCATTATTCTTCTATGAAAGATGAGTTGGAGCTGAGGCCTCCATTCAGCAGCAGGTGCCCAGAAACTCCTGTTTCCCTGGAGAGAAGGGAGAAGTCTGCTGATCTCTGACTGCCCACCACAGCCAGACTCTGATGACTCAAGCCAGGATCTCAGTGAGGCTCCTGTGAGGCCTGCCCAGACCATATCAGCATTATCCTTTGGACACCAGTGGTGAATGTGTGCTTGCTCTAACACAGGGCTTCTTGACCTCGACACAGTCAGCACTGTGACCAGATCATCCTTTAAAGTGAACATTGTCCGCTGCCTTCAAACCAGTCCAGCACATTGTTGCTGGCTCCCACCTACTAGCTGTCAGTGCACTCTCTCAACACATGTTGTGATTAAAAAGGCTCTAGTCATTGCCAAATGTCCTCTTGTTAGGGAGAACTATGCCCAGTTCAGACCATGGCTTTTATTATCACAGTGCAGTGTATCGGGGCATGGTAAATCAAATGATGGAGGTCAAAGTATGGCTCAGAGGAGTAAATTAATTTGCTAAGGGTCCTGTCATTGATGTTACCTCCTCTAAGGTGTGGAAGTGTCTTCTATCTCTGCTAAGTCACCATACAGGCTTCCATGTAATTTACTCATTCAGCAAGTATTTACCAAGCTCCACTGTGCTCTAGACAGTAGTGCAGTTGCTAAGTAACCAGCCCTGGTGCTGGTGTAGGGTGGGACAGTAGGAGAAGGAACTGGAAAAGACACAAATTTATATTGTGCTCCTGCTGCTGCTGCTGCTGCTGCAACTTCCCATTGCCTTAGCAGCTTACCTAACAGAGCTGGGAGTCTGAGACTCAAACTCACCGTCATCAGGCTGAGCTCAAGGTGTGAGCAGGCCTATGTGTCTTCTGCAGGTTCCAGGAAGGAATCTGGGTCCTAGAGGCACCTGCTCTGCTTAGCTCCGTCCTTTCCATTCAGAGCCAGCACACTAGCATCTTCTCTCACTTCTGACATCTGCTTCCATTCTTAGGACTTGCTGATGTTGTTCTTCCTGCCTCTCTTATGATTGCCCCATAATTCCTCCAGGCCTGCCTCGGTGATCTCAACAGATCCTTAATTTCATCTGAGAAGGTCCTTTGTCATAGAAGGGCACATATTCACAGGTCCCAGAGAATATCTTTTGGGGACTTCTGTTAAGTCTACTATTATCCATTCTCTTACTCCATCCCCAACAAGATTCACATCTATTTTACCTGTGGAATAGCAGGCATAGGCATTTGGGACAAGAGGAAAAAGGGAACCCTCCAACTCAAGCAATTTCAAGGAGTCCAGGGCTGGGAGTAATTCTCTGTGTCTGCTCTTCACCCTCTCAGCCCCTGGTGCAGTCCTCAGGAACTTGCTTCTTCAGGAGGACAGCATGTGTTTGTAGATGAGTCTCTCTGGTTCCTTTCCTGTCTGTAGATGGGCACTCAGGCAGCCTTTGTTGTTGTTCTTCTTTCTTGCTCCTGTCCTGTTCTAGCTTAAGTGTTTCTGGCAGCTGGATGTTCTCAGAAACCACTTTGGTTACATGGATGTCTGTAGGATTCCCTACATCAGACTTTCCTTTTCCTCCCCAGTCTTCCCTGGATAATCCTGTCTCTGCAAAGGTGGCCCAAGAAATCCACAAACCACAGGGGAGATCTTGCCGTTGCCTTGGTTTTCTCTCCAGGATATGCTTTCCTGACAGCCTGTCTCCAGGTGTTGCTTTTTCTGCTAGCTGAGTAGAAGAAAATGAGCCCTTGGTTCCCTTCCCCTGGCAGTTTTCCCCTCAGGTCCAGCTAGAGGAAAGCAGACCTTCAACTTAGTACTTAGCAATCTGTCCAGCTTCTAAATACCCAGGTTCAACACTGACAAGCTTAGTGTCCCCTGGAACCCCAGGACATAGTTGCCTCAAATTTTCTACATGATAGGATCCCTTTCTTCCAGCCACATGTCCCTCATCTCCTGGGCTCATGCCAGTGGCAGCTCTCACAGCCAGGTTTCAATCATCAGTCAGTTTGAGTTTTCTCATTTATTTTAAATACACATGCAATACATTTCAGTGATGATAACTAGGACTAAGCTCTGAAAGCAAATCCCAATTTAATGTTTCCTCTTTAAGAGCTGCCTTGGCCATAGTGTCTCTTCACAGCAGCAGAACAGTGACTAAGACAGTACCATAAGTGCCACACCCCCATTTCATTCCCCTCTGACTGTTTTTTGCTGTCTTTGAAGCAACACCAGCACCCTGGCTGAGATGCTGCTGGACGTTGGGAGGAGTCATTCTTTGGTTCAGAATGTCTATTTTTATACAAGTCCTTACGTTTCATGTCTCCTGGGCTCTCTACAGGAGCTGAGAAAAAGTCTGGGACTCAGCACAAACCTCCAGACGCAGGAGGATGGCTCCAGTGACGAGTACGACTCTATTGAGGAAGACGTCCTCTCTGAGATCGAGACTGAGGACCTCTTAATGCCAGGCCATACCACCGATGAGTTTCCTCTTCCCAGCCAGAACACAGTGCAGAAGGATGTCCCCAAGGACCAGGAGCTGGAAGGCCGGCCTCCCCAGGGCACAGATACCCTTGTGGTGATGGAGTTTAACCCAGCTTCTAAAAGTGAGCTCTTCTCATGAGCTTTTTTTGGCCTCTTGTGTCTCTGTATTTAGTTCTAGGACTCAGTGTTCCACAGTGCTTGGAAACTCAGCTTGAGTGAATTCTGGACCAGAGGGAAACAGCTGAGTCCTGTGTACTAAGAGGGAAAGGCACCAAAGGCTTCCAAAGACCTCAGACCTTCCCATGGGAACTATCTTTAGTGTATTGTGGGAAATTTAGTGGCATCTGCATCCCAACTGGTTAATGCAAAAGGAACTAGTATTACCTTATATAATTGTAAAGGGCAAAGTTGGAGAAGGCCCATTGCCCTCCCCTCCCATCCCTACAGCCCTCTACCCGCTCTTTCCTTTTGCCCTCTCTCCTCCTTTCCTCCTTCCTATTGCTTCCCCTTCTGTCAGATTTCCCGTGAGTTAGTTCCATTCTGAGGCAACTTTCTGGCATTTGGAGGCATAACTGCCTTCATAGGAGACATGGGTCTTGTTGGGTCACTATAAAGTCAGCATCTCTTGGCCAAAAGCCCTAGGTTTAGCTCTCAAAAGTCACAGTAGCAAGTGAACAACAGGTCGCTGCCGTCTCAGAACTAATCTCTTTGGGGCTGACGAGCTGGGCTAACTGATAGGACTAAGGGGTGTGATTGCCTCCTACCCATTCAGATGTGAGGAAGGTGTGATTAAGGAGAACCTGAGGGATCAAGGAAGCAAGGCAGTAGGAACAGCTGCTGTCCACTTGCGGAAGATTTTCAGAAAACAACCTTGGAAAGCAGCAGGAACACTATTGGAGCAGGGGCTTGAGTGGTGGGACACCTGCTTGAAGGTGACCTCTGACAGTTACAGCAAGATGCTGGTGGGGGTGGGCCCAGGTGGGCTGCTGTAGCTGGAGTAGTCGGGCAGCCTTCCCAACAGAGGTTGTGCTGGCCTGGCGCTGGGCCCCGCCTTCCTGGGGCAGGGAACGACAGACCCAGAGACTCCAAAAGGTTTAGAACTTGGTGTGCAGAAGCAAAGGGTCAGTGTGGCCAGAGCCTACTGAGTGAGCAGAAAGTGTGTCAGTGAACGCCTCATGCTTGGTATTCTCCTGGGTTTGCTTGTTTCCCAGGCCAAGAGGTCCCTGTATACAGAGTCCAAACACTGTGTCTGCCTTTGGGGTCTTTAGGTGTTTTCTCCTCTGCCCTTGATCCTCCTCCCCACACTTGTCCTATGCGTGACTTTCGTGTCCTTCAAAGGTTTGACATGTTAGTTATACATCTTCCCATATACACTGAGATACAGAAATGCATTCAGGACTGGGCCTAGGGATCAGAGTAGAGCCTTGCCTACCATGCCTGACACCTGGGTTCTGGATTCTATCCCTAGCACCACATACACACAAGTTCCTAAAAACTATCTACCACCAGCGTGAGAAGTCACCTATGCACCACTAGTGTGAGGGCTCTTGAGGGTAGGTTTGGCAGCAGTCTGAACCTACAGCCAGGACAGACTTCAGCTTCCAAGCCTTCATTGAGCCTTTGCATGTGCTGTTCCCACATCTGGTGACGCGGGTAATATGCTCATCACCCACAAGAATCCCTCTTCATCATCACCATGTGTACCTTTGCCAGCCTTGTCCTCCGACTCTGCTTCGTGACTTCTCTCTGCATCCTGTTTTCTCATCTGTTCAGCTGTCCTCTTCAGCTAGACTACGAGTCCCCGAAGACTCTGAATGCATTTTACTGTGCCCCTTTATCTCCAAGATGCCCTTGCTGGCACCATTGCTTGCATCAATTAAAGCCAGTGCCTCATTGGCTTGCCAACCACCCTAACTTTCTGAGTAAGTGCCTTACCACAGTTGCTGTCTCTGTGTGCACACGCTGTTAGTAAGGACCTCTCCTGACTGGAAATGTTAGCTACTGAGCCCCGTGTCTTGTTCAAAGCATCTCATTTATTTATCGATGCTGTCTATAGATTCCTCTAATCCCCTACTAGCAAGGTTCCTGGTACAGAAGAGGTCAATAAATATTTGTTGGGTGAGTAAAAATTTGTTGGGTGAAATGATAAACAAATGTCTGAGAGGAATGCCCTATTCTCTCTGCGCTCAGGGGCTGACAGAATCCCTTGCTTCCCCACAGGCAATAAAATGGAGAGGGTTTTATCTGCTAAGCGGAAGGACAATGCTGAAGTCTTCATCCCCAGCAAACCAGAGTTGATCCTGAATCCACAGCCTCCCACTGTGTTTACAGACCAGGAGAGGGCCTGCTCCAGTAAGAGTTGGGGGCCCTGAGTGGATTGTGGGGGTGAGGGGTGGGTACTCCCAGTGGGCACCACGATGAAGGTCTTGCTTCTTCCTTACCCTCTTTGGAGGGCTGACCTGACCTTGAGTCACTTGCTACAGTTTTTTCTAGTGCTCATTAAAGTGTTATTATTATTAATATTTGAAATTATTTTTTCCAATACTGGGTATGGAACATATATTTCATTTCCTTGTCCTGTGACAAAATATCCAGACAAAAGCAACTTAGGGGACAGGGGGCTAATTTTAGCTCACAGCACTAAGTCGTGGTCCCATCGAGGCAGAGACGTCAAGGCAGGAATCTGACACAGCTGGTCACATCATCGCCAAGAGCAGGGAGCAAATGCATGAATGCTCACACTCAGCTTGCTCTCTCCTCTTACACAGTCTAGAACCCAAACTCAGGGAAGGGTGCCACCCGCTTCTTGGCTGGGTCTTCCCACATCAATTAACATAATCAATCACTCGCAAACACGCCCAACCTATGCTAGACAAGATAAGCATCACACAGGGGCACGCCCAGCCTGGCCTAGACAATCCTTCATGGAGGAGAACTGTCAGGGTGAAAGTTAAAATGAAGCGTCACAGAACAGTAGACCTCATACTTACCACAGTTTAAAGGTCAGCCCTGACAAATGTTTATTGCTACTCATAGTTAATATTAACACCTTGAAAAAGTAAACCATGTCTGAGCTAAAGTCATCGTGCACACTGGATTTGTCTGGGGCTCCCTGGACAAAGTGCCACGCACAGTTGCTTAGCTAAGGCATGGTGTTGACAGTGACATCCTCCACAGGTGCAGGGACGCTTGCTCCAGGCTGCCCCCCATCTTCTGTAGCTCTGTGGGTTGTGGCAGATGACCCAAGCTCATGGCTCTCTCCTGTATATGTATTTCTGTGTTCACACTCAGCAGTTCTGTAGACACTAGTCACACTGCTTCTACCCTATGGCCACAGTTTAGCTTCATCATTTGGGAGACCCTTTTTCCTAAGGAAGGCATATCCGTGTACACTGGGACCCACCCATATTCAGTGGGTGGGTCTGTGTGTTGTTGGCAACTAAACCCAGAGCGTTGCACATTATAGGCAAGTGCTGCTGAGCCCCACCAGATCATCAACATCTTAGGAGGTATGATTCAAGATCCAGTTCAGCTGTCACCATGACAGAGCCTAATTGACTAATTCATAATATTCTTTTCTCCCAGGTTTAGCCATAGAGGAGATGGAGGCAAGGGAAAGGGGGAACAATAGCAAGAAGTGAGAAGGAGCCCAGAGATGGGTGATGGGTGTTGAGGTGAACACATTCCTGGCTCCATGACAAAGGAACGCACAAACACACAGGAATCCATGTATCACCAAGTCGTCTGTAGGAGATCTGATTACCTCCAGTTTCTGGGATTGTTCCATAGGTGCTCTTTGAGATGAAGTTCTCACGTTGAACAGCATATTGGTATTAAAGGTGGTTACCATGAGTGGTTATTATTTTGTCACAAGCTATTCAGGGCCTGGCTCCTCCAGCAGCCAAATATCTCAAGTTTGACAGTTGAGGTCAAAGTGGAAAGCTGGCCTTGTTACTACAGTGTCCTAGGTACAATTGGGTCACAGTGGTCAAAGCTGTCTTTAGAAGCCAGCAGACTGATTACCAGGCCAGCCACAGATGGCTTTGCCAACAGTGCCACGATGGATACAGCATCTCTCAGTAAACCCAAAGGAATCTCTCTCTAGGATGGGGAATCCTGGTCTCTGGGCTGAGCCCAGATGAAGCCCTCGGCTTTGTTATAGTTATAGGTTAGAGAGGAAGTGTATTTCAAACCACAGACCTAGACAGAGTGAGCTGGCCATGTTCACACCACTAAGGATACAAGGAGCCAAAGACATCTTGAGAGGACATTGAAACCAGCACCCTATTCTCCCACAGAATTGAGGGTGGCCTGCTCATGCATGCTACCTTGCATTTGATTGTGGGTTGGGTGTGTAAAAAGATTTCTCAGTCTTCCTTGCAAAAGAGCCTTTCATTGTCACAGCTGCCTCTCAGCACTTATGTCACAGTTTTTCCTGTCAGTCATGGAGCTACTCAGTTTCTTTTGACCGCATTTATGGCCTGTATCTTTATTTCATTCTTTTCTTTTCAAAATTCCTACATCTCTATATTAAGGTTTGTTGTTTTTTTTTTTTTGTAAGCAGGATGCAATTGGTTTTTATTTTTATCCTCCAACAATCTGTGTGCTTTAATGGGCATACTTAGTCCATTTACATTTAATGTAATTGCTGATACATTTGAGTTTAAACCTGCAGTCTTATTATCTGTTTTTTTTATTTGCTTTGCCTGTTTCATGCCCCTTTTCTTCCCTCTCTTACCTTCTTTTGAACCAATTGCCTTGTATTACTCCTCTTTCCCCTCCCTATTAAATTGTTAGTTATACATTCTTTTATTCTTTTACTCATTACTAGAGATTGCAATGTGCATTCTTGGCTTATTAGCATCTACTTTAAATTAGCACATTTACCACTTCTAATTCGGTGGAAAGACCTCTAGCTCTAAATGTTTGTTCCCCTCCCATTTTAAATGCTATCACTGTTCATTTTGACTTCCATTAGACATTGTTATTATTATTTTTGTTTTTGTTGTTGTTTTATGCAATCAGTAGTAATTTTGAGGCATCTACGCTGTTGACCTTTCCACACCTCTCACTCCTGGCTGTTTCCAGGTCACTCCCACTCTCAGACTGTCATTCCCTTGAGTCCATCACAAGCCGTGCTTGGCTTCTAGCTGTGGTAGCTCTTCTCAGCATCATGAACACCTTGAGGAGGAGGCCTCTCAGGTGTGTTCACCTTGTGTCTGCCTGCGCCTGGCCCTGTACTTTTTATCTCACAGTCCCTTTCCTCCCCATAGGGACATGCCTTCAAATAGATTCATTTTTACAAAGCAACTTCTGTACTATTCAGATCAAGTTTTCTAGTGTTGCTTCAGTGAAAGAGTGTTAAATAGTCTGCCGTTCTAGAATGGTAACCCATTGCCTGCACTCTCTAAAACTTTGTTTCTCCTCTTATCCCCGTTTCTTTGGCCAAGCCTATACCTCTGACCTTATGTCGATTAAATATGCATTTAACATGCAGTGCCATCCTCTTCACTCAGCGTCACAGTCCCTGACTCTCCCCACAGAGGCCTCTTGCCTTCTAGAAGGGGAGTGAAAATTTGTCTCTGGTGCAGAAAGTTTGCTGTCCCTGTTTTCAGGGTTAGGGAAGTGATCTGTGAGAGACACTTTTCCCAGAGAAGCCACAAGCTGCAGAAATCAGTAACAGCATCAGTGTGAGCTGAGTTAGAGGATGCTGACAGCCCGGTAGTTAGGGTTCCTGTCCAGACACCTGCGGCACAAGTACTGTATGTCAAAGCCCAGAGTCTCGGAACATTCCAGTCAGTTTTCATCAACAGCGAGTGATAAAAACTGATAGTGGCTGGGTATGCTGCTGCACACCTGCAGTCCCAGTACCTGAGAGGATCAAGCATTCAAGGTCAGACCCAGATACACAGTGAGCTGGAGACTAGCCTGGGCTAAGTGATATTCTGTCTGTAAAAGAAGAAGAAAAAAAATCAGACAGCCTAAGTACCAAAGGAAATGAATTGATGGCTCACTTAGACACGAAAAGTCCACGTCTTTGGTGGGGTCTTAGGCTTATGAGGTCCAAGTACTCACGCTGTTATTAGAAAACTATTTCTTCTGAACTTAGGCGTGTTTTCCTCAGATCAATTAATTCTCAAATTTGAACTTGCCTTAGAATGGTTGAGCCCAGCCACCTACTTCTAACTCAGTGGATCTAAATAGCTAAGTACTTGTTCCCAAGAGTTCTCAGGTGCCTATGAGATTGTTAGATAGTTTCTGGTTAGGAAACTCACTGTGGGAACCACTTCTCACACAGGTGGCCAGAGATGGCCCAGGGACTTTAGGCTCCCTTTTTCTCTGCTCTGCAAGCCAGCAGGTGGAGGGGTGTGAAATGCTCCTTTCCTAATAATCACAATGTGAGTTCAAAAGCCCCATGTTTCCTGGCCCAGGCCATGGCCTATGTGGGTAGGGAGAAATGTATCAGGTCTATTTGGTCTGATAAGATTGTGGAAGGTGTGCTCCCCGAATGACACCATGGGCGCTGTGAAGGTCCCTGTGTATGGAGCACCTGCATGTTCCTTCCATACCAGAGCCAGCCACACAGGCCGTTGTACAGAAGTAGCTGTGGCTCTGGCACCATGCTGACAGGGACAACTTGAGGGAAGTAGGATTGAATTTGGTTCACTGTTTCAGAAGGTTTATTCCCTGGTCACTCGAATTATGTTTCCTGGTCTGTTCTAAGGCAGATCATCACAGCGGCCGAAGTGTGCAAGGGAACAACTTCATGGTAGACAGGAAGCAGAGGGAAAAGGAATACAGGAAGAGGCCAGTGCAAAGTCTAGGCCCCAGGGATGTGTCTCTAGGGATCTACCCTATTCAGCTAGGTCCTACCCCTTACCTTTCACCAGCTCCCAATAACGCCATCATATTTTCATTAAGAGATAGTCTGTTCATTGAGTTAGAACTCTTAAAGGTCTAGATGTGTTGGGAATCACCTCACTGACTCACAGAGGTGTGTTTCACTAGTCTCCCAGGCAGTTCTTTGGCTAATCAAGTTGACAATATTAATCACCACATGCTAACCCAAGAAAATGCATGTCACTGGATCTATCTGATCAACCGCAGATCACCAGTTGCCTCTGCTATTTTGATTCTTAGAGCAGTGTATTAATGAGGGTTCTCTAGAGTAGCAGTTCTCAACCTGTGGGTCACAATGTCTTTGGGGGTCAAGTGACCCTTTCATAAGGGTTGCTTATCAGATATCCTGCATAAATCCGATATTTACATTGTAGTTCTAGAAACTGGAAGTCAGGACCCAGGTGAAGGAAGTAGGTCTCTGGGGACATGCCTAGACAGGAACCTTGCCATGGCCCTTTCCTACCTCCCTGCTCCTCATCTGCCATGAAGTAGACAGCCTCCTCCTCTCTATCCTGTTGCCTTGGTGTTCTGCCTTCTGTGGGCCTGGAATCAGCAGGGCCAAGGGCAGTGGGCTAAAGTGCTGAGGTCTTTTTATAAGGTATCCATTTGGTCATGACAGTGAGGGAGCTGACCAGTACAGCATCTCTCTGCAGTTCTTTAAAGGAAATAGCGGAAATCCCACAGCATATGACCCACGCAGGCTTCACTGTGGGCTGCTGGTTTATGATCAACAATGGATGCTTACTGATCTCACATTTTATCTTTGCTGCTGCAGTGGGTTCCTGGGTGACCCTCTAAGACTCTGGAATGTAGTCAGTCAGAGGCAGTTTTGCTGTGGTTATAAATTAGAGCCTGTTGAGGCACAGCTGGTAGAGAGGTGGCTCACCTTCTGGTAGATTCTTTGTGATGTGTTGAATTCATGGCTAATCTTCTGGATGACACACCTTTTGTTTTTAGCTAAGAGAGGAAAGCCAAGTACTAGGGAAACAAAGGGAGTGGGGTTACTGGAAGAGGGATGGTTCTCATCCAAAAAGAGCAGTTTGGGATAAATTAAAATGTGCAGTTTGGCTTTTGCTAGTGGCTTGGATTTACAGAGTGAATAAATCTACTATTCCCTGGATTCAATATGAGAATAAATTCACTATCGTGTGGCATTCAGACCAGTGTTGGTACAAATGAGAGATGAGGGCATCAAAAAGAGTTAAAAGGAGGTTGCAGTGAGAGGAAAGGTGGTGCCCATCGGCAGTGTGACTCGGAGGACGCTGTATTCTGGAAGGCAGCAAGAGTACAGCACTGCTGGTGGAACTGCAGAGCCAAACTCTTCCTAGAAGATGGTGACAATTTGATGTCATCTTCTTAGCATAATATTGCTAAAAGAGCACAAACAGCCCCCTTGATGGAGCTGTGGAAGAGTGTGCCAAATCTGTCACTCAGACAAAACTGACCCCTTTACCAGAAGAGTCGAGCACTGTGCTGGGTGGTCGAGGCCAACGTACGCCTTGTCCTGGAGGCCATGCTGTGGTCTTTCTAGTTATCTCTGGGCCACTATTCCAGGGTAGCCCCAGACCTCTGAGCTCGTGTCCACAGACTGGCAGTCAAAAACCAAGGGCCAGCATGTAACTCTTTGGGTACTAATTTTTGATTGTTGTAGGCAGGGAAGAGGGGAATGTAGTTAACGACTGTGGTAGTTTTGGAATCTGCTGTCCTGACCAGTCTCCTGTCAATGGGACATTTTCTGATGCTCACTGAGCTCTGGCCATGGTCCTAGCTGCTTGTGCACAAGACCACTTGGAGGGGCTGCAGCGGGTGTGGGCTTTTCAGCTGCACTTTACTGGTTAGAGATTGAATGCCTTTCACAAACACTGAGATTTACAAGGTTGGACTGAGTTTTCCCCCATCCATTCATTTGACAGAACTTAGAGTGCTAGATGCAGACATGCAGCAGTAAACAAGATGGGAATGGCCTCAAAGAGTAGCTGAGATCCATGAGGTCCCTCAAGAACCCAGCTGCAAACTCCCCAGCCTTTTGCTGACCATTTTCAACCTTGCTGCCCCATTCCAGCCTACTGATCATTCTTCAGCATGCCAAGCTCTCCCTCTCTTAGGCTTTGTTTCTGCAGAAGCTTCCTTGTGTTGACAGTCATGGCTTTGTTGCCTCCAGCCTCCCCTTAGTTGTCTTCTCCCTGGACTTCATCTTGAGTGGATATATCCACTGCCATCCTGTCTAACCTTTCCTCTGCCTACTCCATGTCTGTCCCAGCTCTAGGACTGTAAGGTCAGTGAAGGCTGGGGATGGCTGTCACACCTACTGCCATTATCTTGCACCCAGAGCAGTGTCCACCTCAACTCAGGAAGACTACAGTATGGTATGAGTCAGATGAGTCAGGAGCCTGCCATTCTGTACCTCTCACCAGGCTGGGAGCCCCTTCCTGCCTCTGCTACCCTGGAATCAGAGTGAGTTTGTGGGTTCGGATCTCCAGCAGAGAAGTCCAACACCACTGCCTTCAGCTTCCTTCTTCCTTGTCTCCTGCCTCACGACTATTTTAGGTACAGTCTTTTTGTATGAAGTGTGGTCCTCACTATCCTTTTACACACCTGGACTCCCACAATGTTAAGGATTCCACATTCCAGCCATTTTTTTAAAATAAAAGATGAAAAAGGATTATCTCCATGAGGAGCACAGTCCCATGTAGGGAACACTGGCTGGCAATCAGAAGCACACCTATCCCAGGCATATGACCTTGTCAGGCAGCCTCCCATTTCCAGACATTTGCAGTCACTCTGACTTTGGCTGACTGAGAGGGACATTCTCCTCCTTGGCTTAGATTCCAGAAGAGCCAGAAGCTCTCTCCAGCTAGTACCTAGTTGTGTTATCCAGAGTCTTCTTTCTATGACAAATACCTGAAAGGAACAGTTAAGATGCAGAGAGACTTTTTGTCCATAGCTTCAAAGGTTTCCATTCCTGGTCATTTGGCTTCATTGCATGGCTCCTTTTAAGGTGGGACATCATGGCCGAAAGGGTGTAGTGGAGCAGAGCTGCTGACCTCATGGTGACTAGGAACCAGACACAGTGGTTTATTCATGTAATCCTCTGGGAGGCTGAGGAATGTGACGAGTTCTGGGTCAGCTTGTGTTGTATAGTGAGACCTTGTCTCAGCGAACAAACAAATCAAGGTAGGGCTCAAAAATGAGGTATGCCTTTCAAAGGCTCTCCCTAGTGACCTACTTCTCCACCTTCCTGAGAGTGAAGTTTATTCACATTTTTCATAGATGCCTGGGAGGATGGCTCAGCAAGTAAAGAAGTCTGCTAAGTCTGACAACCTGAATTCAATCTCTAGAACCCATATGGTAGAAGGAGAGAACCAAATTGTCCTCTGATCTCTACAGTATACCTGCGTGTGTACGCACACACACACACGCGCACACACACACATGCATGTCCACACACACATAAGTCATTCAATCAATATGTAAATAAGCAAAATAAAGAAAAATATAAAATGAAATTTGTTAGAATATGTTAATGTATTAATGGTCTGACCTCTGGGAATGCCCTCACAAACATCAGAGGTGTGCTCTACCCTTCTGGGAGCTTCTCAGTGCAGTTCCATCCACAGCCAAGGTCAATAGCACACTGGCTATCCTGGATACCAGCCCGGGGGAGCTGCACATTTTGGGACCTGGGAACGCAGGGCTACTGAGGAAGGCAGGTGTCACTACTGTTCTCACCATGCTATAACTGAGCATTATTTAGCTGATCTAGGGTGTAATGCATAATGGTCATCTTGGGGTAGCAAGACTTTCCATCTCCATTTCCATCACCATTTCTGTGGCAGGAATCTTCAAGCTCTCTTCAAGCTCTGTGGAAATGTCTGGTCAACTGCTATGGACTAAATTCCCCTACTGTGCTATGAAACATTAGAGCCAAGCCCTGTGTCTTACTGTACCTCATCTTTATTACCCAGGCTCTTCATATCTTCTCTGTATTCTCTTGTCCTCTGCCAACCTCTGGGGAGCTTTTTACTCAGTTCTATGTTGCTATGTAGTTTAGTCTCTGCCAATGGATGAGAACATGTGGTATTTCTTGCAGTGCCTGGCTTATGTCATTTAACATAGCATCCTCCAGTTTCATCCATGGTACTGCAGATGATAGGAACACAACCTCTTTACTGCAGAATAATACTCCACCCATATGCATATACCATATAAAAAAGATTAATCTGTCAGAAACACCTTGGTTGACTTAACTTTCTCCAGCTGTACTGCAATAAACATGGATACTCAGGTAATTAGTATTCTCTTGTAATAAGGAGGAGCAGGCCGCGTCCCACCATCTGGCTAGCTTAGCCCCGAAATAATTACGCAGAAACTGTATTCATTTAAACACTGCCTAGCCCATTAGCTCTAGCCTCTTACTGGCTAACTCTCACATCTTGATTAACCCATTTCTGTTAATGTGTATTACCACTTGACTGTGGCTTACTGGCATGAGTCTAACCAGCGTCCGTCTTGGGCAGGAGAAGCATGGCGTCTGCCACAATTCCCTTCTTCCCAGCATTCTGTTGTCTACTCTGCCCACCTAAGGGCTGCCCTATCAAAAGGCCAAGACAGTCTCTTTATTCAACCAATGAAAGCAACACACAAAGAGAAGGACTTCTTATACCATTCTCTCTCTCTCTCTCTTTCTCTCTCTCTCTCTCTCTCTCTCTCTCTCTCTCTCTCTCACACACACACACACACACACACAACCATTCTAACTCATGTCCATAGCACACAGCAGTTTTGATTTGCATTTGCTTGGTGTTTTAAGTATGGTTATCATATACTTGTTAGCCCTTTGATTATTCTTTTTTAAAGTAGGTTTTGCATGTTCTTTTTTTAAATATAAGGTTTGTCTTTTATTACTTTTAATTCTGTGTAAGTATGTTTACATGAGTTCAGGTACCTACAAAGGCTCTGGCCTGGATCTAAAGTTACCATTGGCTGTGAGTCACCTGATTTAGTTGCTGGGAATTGAACTCACATCCTCTGGATGAGCAGTACATGGTTTTAATCACTGAGCCATTTCTCAAGCCCTGTCAATTCTTTTTGTAAAATTTTATTGATTTTTATGGAGTTCTACATTTTTGTCTGCTCCCCTCCCTGCATCTCCCCTCCCCTCCCTCTCCCAAGGTCCCCATGCTCCCAATTTACTAAGGAGATCTTGTCTTTTTCTACTTCCCATGTAGATTAGATCTATGTATGTCTCTCAGGGTCCTCATTGTTGTCTAGGTTCTCTGGGATTGTGAATTGTAGGCTGGCTTTCTTTGCTTTACATTTAAAAACCACCTATGAGTGAGTGCATGTGATAATTGTCTTTCTGTGTTTGGGTTACCTCACTCAAAATGATGTTTCCTAGCTCAGTCCATTTGCCTGCAAAATTCAAGATGTTGTTATTTTTTTCTGCTGTGCAGTACTCCATTGTGTAAATGGACCACATTTTCCTTATCCATTCTTCGGTCAAGGGGCATTTAGGTTGTTTCCAGGTTCTGGCTATGACAAACAATGCTGCTATGAACATAGCTGAGCACATATCCTTGTGGCATGATTGATCATCCTTTGGATATATACCCAAAAGTGATATTACTGGGTCTTGAGGAAGGTTGTTTCCTAATTTTCTGAATAATCGCCATGCTGACATTCAAAGGGGCTGTACCAGCTTGCACTTCCACCAGCAATGCAGAAGTGTTCTCTTTACCCCACAACCTCTCCAACATAAGTTGTCGTCAGTGTTTTTGATCTTTGCCATTCTTACATGTGTAAGATGGAATCTCAGAGTTGTTTTGATTTGCATTTCTCTGATGACTAAGGATGTTGAACATTTTCTTATGTGTCTTTCAGCCATTTTAGATTCCTCTGTTGAGAATTCTCTGTTTAGGTCTGTACTCCATTTTTTTATTGGATTATTTGTTCTTTTGATGACCAATTTCTTGAGTTCTTTATATATTTTGGAGATCAGACCTCTGTCTGATATGGGGTTGGTGAAGATCTTTTCCCATTCTGTAGGCTGTCGTTTTGTCTTGTCGACCCTGTCAGTTCTTTTGAGTAGCATTTATTCAGGTCTTCTTCCATTTGTTTCCCACATCAACCATCTAAGCTGTGCACCTTCATATCTAGTTTATGCACTCTTTTTTTGTTTGTTTGTTTGTTTTGTGCTTTTGTTTTTTGAGGCAGGGTTTCTCTGTAGCTTTGGTGCCTGTCCTGGAATTAGCTCTTGTAGACTAGACTGACCTCAAACTCACAGAGATTCACCCACCTCTGCCTCCCGAGCGCTGGGATTAAAGGTGTGCACCACCACCTCCCAGCTCGAAGTTTTTGTCCATTTTTTTAAAAAAGATTTGTTTTTATTTATATGTGTCTGTCACTGTCTGTCTGTCTGTGCATGTGTTCCTGTGTCCATGGAGGCCAGAAGAGAGTGTCAGTTCTCTTGGAGCTTGAGTTTCAGAAGGTTACAAGGTGCCTACTGTGGGTCCTGGGAACTGAACTCGGGTCCTCTGGAAGAACAGCGGTCACTCTTAGCTACTGAGCCACCTCTCCAGTCCCAAGTCCAATTTTGATCACTTTAATTAGTGTTTTACTTATTTTTGTATGTGTGTGTATATATGTATGTGGGTGCATGATTTTGTATGTGTACACATTGCACATGTGTACGCATGCTTGTGGAAGCCAGGATACAACATTGGTTGACATATTATTCATTATGCCCTGTTTTGAGTCAGGGTTTCTCACTGACCTGCGACTTTCCAAGTATGGTAGGTAGGCTGGCTAGCCAGCAAGCCTAGGCATCCTCAAGTGCCCACCTCCCCAGCACTGGGTTTGCAGTCTTTTACCACCTTATCATTTTTCATATGGACTCCAGGAATGGAACTTGGGTCCTTGTGCTTAATTTACATGGCAAGCACTTAACTGATGGAGCCATGAATTTAAAGGATTTTTTTTTTTGGTTTGGTTATTTTGTTGTTGTTGTTTTGTTTTTGCTAAGGTTTTTTTGTGTGTGATGGGAATGATAATGACTCAGAAGATTGCTTTGGTCAGTGTGGACATTTTACCAATATGAGTTCTTCCAGCCGTGAGAATCCTGTGCTGCTCTCATTTAGATGCAGTATTCTGACAAGAGCATGGCAGGAGAGTTGAGGGTCCAGGTAGGAGCTAATCAGAACCTGTTAGCAAAGTGCAGGGAGTAGAAGGGTACTTTTTCTCAGCAAACTTGTACCAGGACACACAGACACAGCTGCCCTGGTGTCCAAGAGGGCTGCTTTCTCTCCTCTTTGCCAGTCATCAGAACAGTGACTGGCACAGCCTTTGTTGTCTAGAGGTAACTTACAGTGTGTAGAGGGTGTGGGGGTTATGCACAAACTCTATACCTTTTATGTAAGAGACCCGAGCCTTCTAGAATCGCAGTACGTGTGGTCTTCTGGAATTAATCCCCTATAGATAAGGGAGCCTGGGGGGTGACTCTGTCTTTGTTTATTCCTTAAACTATTGATAATAAGTTATAGATAACTTTCCTCTTTGCACTCAACGCCGCAGCATGGATTCCCCAAGCACAAGCATGTCAGTTGTATAATACCACTGTCCACTCATGAACTTTGGAGTATTTAGTATTAGTGTAAAACTGTTATCTAAGCCACAGCTATATTCAGATTTCTTTCCTTGCCACAATTACAGTCCATCCCCACACCCCCGCCGCCACTTTCTATGTCTTTGTACATGTGTGTATGCCCTTGCAGGTGATGTGGCAGCCAGAGGTTAACATTGGTGTCTTCCTCCATGGCATCTCCACCTTAGATTTTGAAGCACGGTCTCTCACTGAACCTGGAACTTACCATTTCAGCCAGACCAGCAAGCTATCAAGCCTATTAGAATCCTTGTTTCCATCCCTATAATTGGGGAATAGCTGTGCATGACTTTGCCCAACTTTTTACACGGCTGTTCAGGTGTGTGTGTGTGTGTGTGTGTGTGTGTGTGTGTGTGTGTGTGTTTCACTGACTTTAGTCCTGAGGTTTGCATTGCAGCTATTTACTGTGCCTGCCTGGGTACCTTTAGTCTGGAACAGGTCTCCAGGCTTTCATCATCCCTCCCCTCAAGACCTTGACGTTTTTAAAGGGGCTGGCCAGTTCTTTTACAGGGTGTCCCTCAGTAGGATCTATTGAATTTCGAGCTGTTTTCTGAGAACACAAGCTGAAGAACATCTGTGTTTTCTTTCTGCAGGACCTGGTAGCCGGAAAGACAGACCTTTGTCAGCAACTCGCAAAGCATCTGCGTCTGAGGACCGAGAGGAGGATGCCTCAGCTGTGCTGAAAGCCATCCAGGTGGAAAATGCAGCTTTGCAACAGGTATTCCTCAGCCAAGAGCCCGAGCTACCTGCCACTCCGCAGCAGGTACTAGCACCTGTGGGGTGGAGGGCGCAGGAGGGATGGGGGCTCCCCAGGACAGGCGAGGTTTGAGCAGCAGCCCTCTCTGGCCGCAGACTCTGCACTGCACCTGTTTATGGACAGCTGCTCTCCATCTGCCCAGGGTCCCACTTCAGCCACCACCTTGCAGCTGCTGGGTTATTTCTGTCAGCCAAGCACTAACCTGTGGATCATTGGTCTTTTACCTACAATTCTGGAATGGCTTAGGTCTATGCTACAAGATGCCAGGCCAGTCTGTGGCTGAATAGGCAGCAAGCTGTGGCTCTCCTGAAGCTGGTCCCAGAATATAAGCCACAGAGTCTCTATTGTTTCCCTGGCCTACTTTCCTCACTCATGTCACCGCCCAGACCTCCAGTAACAAATTAGAAGGTCAGTGGTGGGGTAGAGCTGGGACCTGGGGAAGCTGAGGCCATAGGTACTCCTCAGCATATTGCACAGACTCTGGTTCTACTGCTGAGGTCATGGTAACCCAACAACAGGCAGGTCTCTGCCTGGATTATAGATGTAGCCAACTGGGGTCACATCTTTGCAAGGTCAGCTCGGCTGCCAGACCACATTCTTGTCCATGCTGCTCTGTGCTCTCTGGAGGTGGTTCTTCCGGTTGTTGAACAGAGGCTGGGGTGAATCTTCCCAGAGGTTGCCTTTTGTCCAGTCTGTTGAAGAAATGTGGATTGGGGCCCTTTTTCTCTGCCCTCCCTGTATGGGAGCAATGCACAGTAATGGCTTCATCTCTACTTATGTCGTCTGATGCTGTCTTTGCAGGATAACGAGGAACCACCAACAAAATCATGGTCTAGTCTGCTGAAGGCTAAGGAGGACAGCCCAGAGGTCAGTGTATAGTTGATTTCAACCAAGCTGGACATGCTTGTCCACCCCCACCGCACAAACACATTGCCATGATGGTCCCCAGTCATTTCCCTTCCAAAGCCCTAGGAGTTCCTCTCTGCAACCTGAACGCTGGCCTTCTACCCATTTCACAGCTGTGAAGTTCGGGCTTGAGTAGCTTGGCCAAATTTGCAAATTGAAGCTGGAGTCCAGCCAGGCCTACGTCTAGCTTCCTCTTTCCATTTCTGTTTCTCAATGGGATAACACCAAAATAGACCTTAGTATTGAGAATAAAGTTCTGTCTATCTGTCCAGACCAGTCAGGCATCTCATAAAGCACCCAGGAAATGTCTTCATCAAGTTCAGATGCTCCAAGTATTCTGAATACAGAGATGGCTCAGACAGTATACCCATGGTGGCAAGGAGCTTATAGGTCTATCAATGGAGCCAATAGACATATGGGGACAGAGTGCCTGGGAGTGAGCCATGCTTGATCTGACAGAGGTCTCTGGTCACTGCCTGGAAGGTGAGCTGGGAACAGCTGGAGGTGTCCATGAGCTGGCTACATTAAGGAACAGAAAGAAGCCCAGTGTTGTGGGGTGGGTGATATGCAAAAGGGTGGCAGCACGCCAGAGTCCCCAAATGAGTTTCTCTCCTAATTACCTTTGTCCTACTATGTAGCAGTCATCTTGGGTAGTATCCCATCAGTATTTCTGACTGCCCTTGATCCAGGGTTCTGGAGAAGTCTGATCCCCTGACCCCAACAAACTTCTAACTATGACATTCACCTGCAGACAGGCATCACATCCCATTCCATTTTAGATGGTACAGGAGAAGGAAGGGAACAGACAAGCACACATGCATCTGTGTGGGCTCCAGTCTCTTAGGAGGAAACTGAGCCCAGGTGATTTGAGCGATGACTGGCTAGGTGACAGAAGTGTTCAGTTACTCATCAAAGGATTATTATTCCCTGGTCAGAATAATCTGGGAATGCATAAGGTATTCTAAGTTGACCCTCCCCAGGCTGGCGCTGTCACCTTTGTGCCCCCATATCTACCAGGTGGGACCGGAGACCTGGAAAGCCCATGCCTTTGACCACTGTCCTCTTCTGTGTCAGGCTGCAGGGTTCCACTGAATATTTGTCTAATCAACTTTTCTGCCCTCAGCTGCTCGCTGTCACCCCAGTGACCACCAATCCTGAGCTGTGCAGGGCAGCAGGGGGAGCCAATGCCTGCAGCCAAGCCATGGACAGAACGGGCCCTTTGGGAAGCAGGTACTCTCCAAGGCAGCTGCAGAACCCAATGCAGTACAGCCAGAATGGTCTCATTAACCCTGGCTGCTTTTTCTTCTTCCTCCTCTTCCTCTTCCTCTTCCTCTTCCTCTTCCTCTTCCTCTTCCTCCTCCTCCTCCTCCTCCTCTTCCTCCTCCTCCTCTTCTTCTTCTTCTTCTTTTCTTCTTCTTCTTCTTCTTCTTCTTCTTCTTCTTCTTCTTCTTCTTCTTCTTCTTCTTCTTCTTCTTCTTCTTCTTCTTCTTTTTAAAGATTTATTTATTTATTATGTGTACCGTGTTCTGCCCGCATGTATGCCTGTAGGCCAGAAGAGGGCACCAGATCTCATAACAGATGGTTGTGAGGCACCATATAGTTGCTGAACTCAGGACCTCTGGAAGAGCAGTCAGTGCTCTTAACCACTGAGCCTTCTCCACTCCCCAACCCTGGCTTTTTTTGTTGTTGTTGTTGCGATAGGCATTTTTGCTTAGCTTTGACTATAATACTTAGCAGAAACAATGAAGAGTTTAATTGGTGCACTCAGAAGTATCAGTCCATCGGTGAGGAGGTTGTGGCAGGGAAGAGAAGTTCCTGTAATAACAGCCAAGAAGCAGAGACAATAACAGGAAGTAACCAGGCAAGCTAACAACCCAGGGATATTCCCCCAGTGAACCTGCCTCTCACTTTTTATCACCTACCAATAATACCATCATATCAGAAATTCCTCAGTGGAAAAACCTTCTATTGGGTCAGAGCCCTTGGGATCTCATCCTGTCTATACATGCCTGAGACCGAAGCCTTGAGTTTGCCTCTCTGTTTCTCAGCTATTCCCAATCCTGTTCAGTAATGATGAAGACCTGCTGTCCCGTATTCCAGAGCATTTGACTAGGGACTTTAGAGTTGCCCCCTCCCCTTGTTCTCCATCCCCAGAGCATAGCACTGATATGCTTTCTTTCATGTGAGTGCTTTTGGCTTGTTCATTTTGTTCTGCACCTGAACTGGCTTAATCTGCCTCCGGGTTTCACTGAAGCACTCTACATAGCTTGGGAGAGAGCCCACCCCCAAACTAACTTGTTGCAAAGATACCTCAAAGCACCAGCCTTGGAGACTCCTTTTGTTTGTCAAAGTATGTTTGGTGCAGATTCTGTTCCTTAGCATGTAGCATAGGTCCTGGAAATGGCAAGTGTTATTAGCACAATAGACTCACCTCTGATCTTCAGGGAAAATTGATTCCCAAAGAAACAGACCAGCTGTAGCCTGCAGTGTCATGCCATCTTGGTGTACAGAGATACTCCCAGGGCCATTATGCAGGAATGTGCACATTGCAGACTGTATAAAGTGTCTGGCTCAGGAGCAGGAAGGGACCGCAGTGAAGCCTGAATGTTGATCACCAAGTGCCATGACCTGAGGTAGCATTAGGCCAAGAAGTGGACAAGGGTATGGAAACTCTGTTGCACAAAGCGGGAGGTGCTAGCCAAGCCACATGCCCTGCAAGTCTTAGTCCATCCCCTCTATCCCCTCGGGGAGCTCCTGTTCATACTGTGCTGAAAGACTGAATGGCTCAAGGCACAGCTATCCATTCTTGCATGTTTGCAAACCCCAGATGGAAATCGCTCCACTTCACCGCGGCCATAAATCAGACTCTCTCAGTTTCCACCGCAGGACTGGTTTGCTGACAGCTCTGCAGCAGGCAGCACTAGCCCAAGGCTGCCTTCTTCATCCCTGGATTCCTGTGTGCTTTAGGGCTCTGCACATGTGGGGTGCATGCCATCTACAGCAAAGGGAACGGGTGGGTCTCTAAGCCTGGGGTTGGCAATTTTGGTAAAGGGCCTTCTGGGAAATCTTACAGGCTTGGCAGCTGGGGTTTTTGTTATTTGTTGTTAGTTTTAACAGTGCTTAAAACACATAAAAGCCACTCTTAGCTGCCAGGTTATACAAAACAGGCCGTGGGCTTGGCGGCCCTTTTTAAGGCTGACTCCTTGGCCTGTCTGTGAACAAGTTCTTAGTCAGCTGGGGAGGTCAGCTGGCTTCTCTACCTGGGCTCTGATTTCATTACTAATTGTCCCGCTGTTTACAAAAGGAGAGGGAACCCATATATGCCCTTGAGCTCTGTGTAGGGTGCAGCCAAGCTTCTCAAGTGGGTGCTAAAGGTTCTGTGGTCCCTTTCATGGGGTTGTCCTCTTGTGTGTATTCTTTGTTATTGCCTCTTTGCTGAAACAAAATCCCATTTCAGACAACAGCATAAGCTTCTGGGAGTCCTACAGACCACGGAAAGTGACACTGCCCATCTCAGCCGGGTGGCTGTGCCAACAGAGAAGCCTGTACTAGATCCAGAGGTGAGAGCCAATACTCGTGGAGGCGGTCTGTTATACCAGTGTTGTCCTGACAGCTGAGGGGAAGGCCTCTTGGAGCAGTTAGTTCTGGTTGTTGGGGGTGACTCTGATGATGGTCAGCTCATCATCTTTCTGCTGAGTTATACACATGATGGAGCAATAGCGGCAAAAGAAGAAAGGTATAGGCCAGAAGTTCCTGGAAAGAAAGCCTAAATAGCCCTTAAACCACAGGAAAATAGCCAGGGTTGCCCATAGTCAAGAACTGAAAATTAAGCTTAGTGGGTGTGGTGACAGTGTCTGTAATCGGTAGGCTGAGGCAGGAGGATTTTGAGTTGGAGGCCAACCTGGACTATATAACAGACAAACAGAAGGAGAGAAAATATAAAACATAAACCGTTAGGGCTAGAGACAGAACTCTGAAGGTGACGGCACTTGTCACTAAGCCTGGTGACCCAAGTTTGATGCCAAAACACACATGACAGAAGAGACCTGACCCCTGAAAGTTGAGCTATTCTCTGACTTACATCTGACTCACATGTGCCACACACACACACACACACACACACACACACACACACACACACACACTAAATAAGTAAATGTAATTATATAAGTTAGCTGCAGAGTTTGGTAGTAACCTTCCAGGGCTGTGAGATTTTAGTGGCTGTGATCAGGACAGCAGGTTGTTCTGTGGAGCCAGTCTTCCAAGACTCCATAAGTGGTGAAGATGTGCCACTCAGTGCCTGACACGGGATAGGAGGAACCCATAAACACCAGTTTCAAAGTCCATCTTTGAGAAAAACCAGAGCTCCTGCCCTGTCCCCACACCCAGCATGGAACAGCTGGGAGACAGAAAATCCAGGACAATGTGACTTACACAGCAAAGAGAAACAAATTACAGACCCTTTGTATTGAAAACACTGAGGGTGGCCTGGTGGCTACTGTATCCTGCAGCTAGCTAAGTCTCTCCATTTGGTCTCCATGGAGTCAGTGCTCCATCCCAGTGCTGGCCCCACCTCTGCTCTTTCCTGGGGTCCCTAACAGTTGCAGAAGCTTCTCACACTGCCTATGAGCATTCCTGCACTAGCCTGAACTTAGTCAACAAACCCTTCCTTCCAGGTGGATCAGGGGACAGTACACACTGATTGCTTGAGAAGGGCCAGTCCACTGTACCATAACCTTATGACAGGGGAAGATTAAGTAGTAGGTGGCTAAGCTAGAGGACACCAAGGGGTCTCAGTGAGAGGGGCAGTGAGCACTAGGGACCAGTGCCTTTCCAGTCAGTACTCCCTCAGCCTGTGTGTCCAGCTGGGATACTGACAAGTGCTGACACTTCTCAGTTCATACTGTGGCCTCTGCGTTCATATCTCCATTCAACAATCATGTGTTTAAGATTGCATTGGGCAGGACGTCCCCAGTCCTTGGAAGACAGGTTTCCTCCTATCCAACTTCCTCCCTCCCACCAGCAAACTTACCTGGTCCCAGCATGCATCGGACTCAGAAGCCTGCCAACCCAAGAGTCAGGCAGACCACTCCTATGAATCTGGGACTCAGGCCCAGGGCAGCGAAGGACCTGGCCAGGGCCAACATTTTAGAGAAGGACAAGGGGACTCTGCATTCTTACAGTTCCAAGCTGTAATCCAAGCTGGTGCTGTGCTCCTGCCAGGAGCTCCAAGCTGACCTATCCTCACACTGCCACCACCGCCATCTCCATCTCCATTCTCATCTGTTGCAGTCAGCTTGTCCAAACCCATGCTGGGAGCGCTCACATGTCTCACTGGCTATTAATTAAAAAAAATAAGTGGGGAACAGTTGCTGTTCATTTACTCGGCTCCCTGCTCACAGAACCGTTGCAGATACTGATGCTAATTAACAGAGGGCACGTGCACACAGGGAAATGCACCATTTCATGAGTGTCTGATCCGTGGTGACCAGCACTGCAGTTGGGCCCCGAGGGCCTCTAGGACGCCATGGCACAGAGTTGCTGTTTATTGATGGCATTCACACTGTTCACACCAGACCAGACAGTTCCCAGGAAGGAGGGAAGCTTGAGAATCAGTGAAGGAGAGCCAGGGAACCGAGCTATTTCACCCTGATCATACATGGGTGTTGTGGGAGGGGGGTGAGGATGTGTGTTTGTGTGGGGGGAAGTCTTGCTTAACCTCCAGATTAGGACCTTCCCATAGATGGTGGCATCCTGCTTTCCCCGCCAGGCTGGGAATGTCAAATGACTGGCCAAGACAGAGATTTTGGTCCATGCCGTCAGGTTACACTCAGTGCATACTCTGGCAGTCTAAACAGCAGACTGGTCTTTTTCATAGCTGCAAAGACGGCAGTCCAAGGTCAGGTGCAGCTGGTGGATTTCTCCTTGACTTACAAGCGCTAGCTTCCACACTGGGCTCACAGGCCAGGTCTTTCGCCCTGTGTGTACCTGGTGTTAATCCCTGTGGCTCCAGATTTCCTCCTTTTCTAAGGCCTCCAGGCAGATGAGAAGGTGGCCCTCCCCAGCGGCCTCATTTGATTTAATCACCTCTTAAAGGCTCTGACTGCAAACAGTCACATCCCGGGAGGACGGGTTTAGGGGACTCCAGCCCAGCCCAGGCCACCTGCTGTCTTTAGACCTACAGCTCCTGGGCCATGAACACTGCCGCGGGGCGAGAAGTGTGTGTTCAGGCAGAATCCAGGCTTTTACAGTGGCTTTCATCTGAAGGCCTTCAGTGTGCTATTTAGTAGGTGCTGGGGGTACAGTTGCTGTATAGATCTATATCTATTTTTATGTGCTAGAGCTAGAACTCGGGGTCTTATGCAGGCTGGGCAAGTGCTTTACCACTGAGCCACGCTCAACCAAATCCCTGTGTTTTAGTTATTACTTTAAAGTTTTTATGTTTTATTACTAATATTATTAGTGTGTGTGTGCGCGCGCGCGCGTGCACACACACGTGAGCCAGAGAGTGTGTGTAGGTTAGAAAACAGCTTGCAGAGTCAGTTCTCCCTTCCACCATGGGTTCTGAGGGTCAAATTTGGGGTGTCAAATTTGGCAGCAAGTACCTTTATCCACTGAGCCATCTTTCCAGGTCGCTCCCTATGTTTTAGGCACATTACACACAGGAGCCCTTGCTCGCCTTGTAATCGCTGCAATGGTCAGGTGCTATGATTAGCTGCAGATGACTGCGGCACCATGGGGCCGAATGCTGTATGAAAGCCTGGGGGGCTGAAACAATGGCAGCACTAAGTTCAGACTTGCTGCCCTTTGTTATTTTTCTCTTCAGGGGAAGTGGAGAGCGAGAGCAGATGAGATTGAAGATGCTATCTATGTGACCATGGAAATTCTGTCTAACTGGGGCAATGCATCATGGGTGGGTCTGACAGAAGTCCAGTTCTTTGACCTGAACGACATAAAGCTGTATGTCTCGCCTCATGATGTGGACATCCGGAACGCAGTGCTGCCAGGCAAGCTGGGCTGCCTTGTCAACAGGGACCTAGTGGTAAGTGAAGGGGCCTGGGCTTGGTGTGTGTTCTCTGTCCACAGTGAGCATGCAGTCTCAGGTTGGGGAAGCATGCTGTCATCAACCCTAGTCATTCTCTGCAGCCAAGTGAGAAGATGCCTGTGGAGATGATACCCTCTGTGTGACCACTAAACATGGACCACTAGGGGCCACTGAGGCCATTACTGTCATTTTGTAGATGGAAAAAGTAAGACTTAGAGATGGGCATACATAGGGCCAAGGTCACACAGAGGAAAGTAGTGGGACCAAGTTCATGACCTACAGCCTGACCTACACACTGTCTCCACACCACCTTAGGGTGCTGCTTCTTGAGGCCATGTGTCCACACCCAACAGGCACTGAATATTTTTTAAATATAAATAGTTAATAGAGTTTAGTTTTATAAGCAATTGTATTTTCCCTTGTTACCATCTTTTTGCTGATTTTTATGGTTTTTTTTTTGTTTTTTTTTTTTTTTTTTTGAGACAGGCTTTTACCACTCACCTCACCCCAGAGCCTAGAATAACACAGTCCTCCTCCCTCTGGTTTCTTGGTTCTGGTGCTATAGGTACATGCCTCCATACATTGCTTCATGTTCAAGTTAGCTGCACTGAGCAGAAGAGCCAGCCACATGGCTTTCCTGTGCTGTACCTGGCACCGTTCTGATTGCCTTGGAAGAGCCTACAGAACCAAGAGAAGAGCAGGGGACAGGCAGGAATCAGGTGCTCCTCTGTGTCTGCCACATCCCTGGATGATGCGCTGCACTGTGCTGGCTGGTCGTTTGTCAACATGAGCTTGGGTTATCTGGAAAGAGAAATAAAAGCTCAATTGAGAAAAATGCCTCCATCAGATTGGCAGCTCTGTAGGCAAATCTGTGCAGCATCTTCTTGATCAATGGTTAATGTGGCAGGCCTGGATCCTCACCTGGGCAAGTAGTCCTAGGCTGTATAAGAAAGCATGCTAAAGAGGCCGTGAAACATACTGGTAAGCAGCATTACCTCCATGGTCTCTGTTCCAATTCCTGCCTCAAAGTTTCTGTGGTGAGTTCCTGCTCTGGCTTTCCATAAAGATGGACTGTGATCAGGACTTGTAAGCCAAATACACCCTATCTCCCCCGAGTTAGGTTTGGTCATTGTTGTATCATAGCAACAGAAACCTAACTAGGCCATCCACCCAAAATTAATATTGTTCTTTAAAGTACCGAAAATCAAACCAGCAGAGCATCCATGAACAATAGAAAACATCGCTGGCTCCCCAGGGATAATTCTGACAGTGGCTGTGCCTCTCTGCTTCTTGGGGCTTGCTAATGGGTGGCTTTATAGGTTTGGTTTTCCTTGGGAGCAGGGACTGAAGTTGGGACACAATGCAGCTGTGTCACCCTGGAATGCTAGATAGACCTCAGCATGCTCATGCGGACGGGTGGACCCCCTTATTTCCCCCATAGTCTATCTGCCAGGACCAGGCAGCTAGAACACCCTGTCTCATACTCATTCACCTGCACTGGCTTGTACGGACCACAGACTGATATTTTGTCTCACTTGACCTTCATGTGAACCTTGCCCGAACTGTCCTCATTTCACCAAGGAGCAAACCAGACCTCAGGGGTTTGAGGGACCTGACCTTACCACACAGTAGTAGCTATTAGAGTACCACTGACAGCCAAGCAGAGAAATACCTTTGAAAAGAGTGGATTTGTAAGGAGAAGTTGCTTCATTATAGGGAATTGGGGTATGCTGATAGATTTGATCCCGGCCATCTGCATTTGGATTGCAGCCCAGGTATCCCTTTCTCCTCATGGCTTCCTTGCCCACAGTGTGGAGAGCCCTGTCCCCTCCTGTCTAACCACTGTTGTGTCATTGTTACTCTCCTCGGAGCCTGTCTCGCTAGAATAAACACTCCTGTACCTGGCAGGCGTTTGTCTTTCTTGGTCTCACCACACCCCAGCATCTAAACCCATGTGCTGCATAGGTTTTAAACTTCTCCCTTGGAGACATTAGAGACCCTCAGAAGCTGTGAAAATGACACAGAAGAAATCAATGGCGCCAAAGCTGGTTCTCTGAAATCTTTCGATTTTAACAAAATCGAAAGCCTTAAGTTAGACTAATAAAGCAGAAAGCAAGATTTCAGTGACTATAAGGGGAATGAAAGGGATAGCACTACTGACCTTACAGAAATAAGGATTATAAGACTGTATGCCAACAAATAAGATAATCTACATGAACTGTATAAATGCCAAAGAGAACAAATTACCAAAACTGACTCAAGACGAAATGAAAAATCTAAACAAACCAATCCCAAGAAAAGAAAGAAACTGAACTGATTATCAAAAACCCTACAAGAGAAGCCTGGGGTGAGATGGTGCCACTGGTGAATCCTCGCAAATATTTAAAGAATGAGCCTTTGACAGTTCCTTCAATCTCATGGAATGTAGAAGAGGAAGGACTGGGTCCCAGTGGACTTCTAAGGCCGTATTGCTGAAACAAAGCAAAACATCGGAACACAAAACTGTGTACCAGTACACAAGACATACTTTTTGAAACCTCAAATGAAGGCACTGTGGGACCCTCTCTTACCTCCTGGGATGACCAGAAGAACTGACAAGTCCTGCTGAAGGCCAATAGACCAGCCACCCTGGGAAACAGCATACAGTTCTTCAGAAAGTTCCACCCTTGGCTGTACAACCAAGAAATGTGCTCATCAAAAACAACAACAAAACGTAATGAAAACTCAACAGAAGATGGAGACAACCCGAAAACACAGACCGATGGGCAAATAATGAAAAGGTGGTGTAGCCATACAATGGACTGATTCCCAACCATGGAAAGGAATGAAGTGCTGGTACAGGCTGCACCATGATGGATGAACCTTGAAAGCTAAGTATGAGAAGGCCACATAGTGGATGACTCCGTTTCTAGGAAATAGAGTCCAAGCAAATACAGATACAGGAGCAGGCCAGTCATGGGAGTGGGTGACCAGGGGTGTAGAGCTCCTTCAGTGGGAGTGAAGCGTGCTGGGCAAGGATGCTGGTACTGCTGTAGCCTGTGAATAGGCTGGGAAATCATGGACTACACACTTGAGAATGGTGAGTTTTGTAATGTAGGAGTTATATCTCAAAGCAAAAAGGATACACAGAGATGCCCTGTATTGTTGTCCATTTCCCTCCAAATATAAGAGAAACTGTCACTGTACTCGTTGACAGTTCTCATATAGTGGTGTGTGTATGTGTCTGTGTCTGTGTCTGTGTGTGTCTATGCCATTTGTCATGCGCTACTTTATGGAATTACCTGCACATGAAGATACAGCACAACTTCATCTCCCACACCTGTCCCTAGCACCTGGAGCCACTTGTCCGTTCTCGTGTCTAGACTCTTTGTTGTTTCAAGAATGCTGTAAAGGGATTAGTAATCCAGCTCAGTGGCAGATAGTTTGTCTAGCATGTGTGAGGCCCTGAATTTAATCCCCAGCACCAACAAACAAACACTGAAAAGCTATCCAAAATGGCATGTAACACATTACAATCTGAACACATTTGGAGGTTAACTGGTTCCCAAGCAGAGTGCCTTCAACATCCTTCCAAAATGTTGGGTATTTTGTTATTAGTAGCCCATTCCTTTGAAAAATACTAGTTTATTAACATGGCTTTAGTTCTAAGGCAGCTGACATTTCTCTGCCTGTGCTTGGATCTGTGTTTAATCAATGCTAGGACAGAAAAGCACCTTTGGGCTTTGTAGTCACTACATAGGTTTTCTGGGCCTCCATGTGTTCATCCCAAGTTGGAGAGGGGTATTGAAGCCCCTAGAAGCAGACTTCAGCCCATGCTGGTGTGGGGGTCAGAGTGTCCTGTGGTTAAACTCTTCCTGAGATATGTCCACACTGGCCCCCTGTTTTCCTGGTGGCCTTTTACTCCAGGTTCCCGCAGGGATGGCTGGCTGACTCATGTCTCCTTCGTGAGCAGTCTGCCGCCCCTCTCTGCCTAGGTCTCTAACACTGTGTGCCACTTGCCCAGGGCCTTTTGCCTCAGGGTCTGCTACTAGAAGACTGTGAGTTGAAGTAGAGCATGTCCATGCTCCATTTGGTCCATAAATGCTTACGATAATCGCTGAGACCAAACCCTCACTCCATCCCATGGACTGTGGGCATCCCAAGGCAGACCAGAGGCCAAGCTGCACCTTGGTCTTCTATCCACAAGGAGGCCCAGAGGTCCACTTGCCCTAAGGTTCCAAAGCGCCCAACATGGTACCATAGCAGCAGCAGGAAGTGCCATGATCCTTGCCCTGACCTTTTCTTTCTGCCTGTGTTGTGGGGAGGGTGCTACAGCTACTCTGCTTGCTGGGCCTGGTGCTGGGGTGTATCCAGGATGTGTCGGTCAGTCCCTGGTTTCCCACCAGGTCCTCACACAGACCCTGTCTGAAAGGAAACACCAGAGGGCCTGGCCACTAATGAGCCCATGAGTTATCCTCAGGTTAATGCACTCGGGTTTCAAATGACACAGTGCCCCTTAGTTCTCTTGCCATTACTCCCACTGATAGAAATGAGAAGGGAAATCAATTCCTGTCCCCTCTCCACCAGTGTCAGGCCACCACAGAGGGAGGGGTGAACTTACCCTCGGGATTTTGAGATGAACTCTCTCGACCCGACACAACTGCTAGGAAGACAGAATTCTAGCACAGCCAAGGTGCTTTCAGAGTAGAACTCCTGAACCCATATTCCTAGCGAAGACTGCTGAAAGCACCCACTGTCGTCAGAAGTCAAGCCCCAGCTGTTCTTGCAGCTGGAGCCAGGTTTCAGAACCCCAGCATCACCAGCCTGCCTCCCCTGCTGCAGGCAATAGGCACATTCTTGGTGACAAGAGTTGTTAAGATACTCTCAGATACCAGGTGATACTTGTTTAGAGTAAAATATATTCCAAAGCCAAGATAGCTAGCTGTGTGGCCAGGTAGGACCGAGGAGGAATGCAAGGGTGGGGCAGACTGTAGTGATTAATCGGGACTGAGATAGGAAGAATGGCAGCCTAGCTCCAGGCAGTACCGGGCTCCAAGCCTGACTTGTGGAACCCTAAGTGCCAAGCATTCTAAGTAGGTGGAGAATCCAGATACCAGGCTCTGAGGGGTAAACCGCCCCATTTTTTCTGGAAATGAGTTAGTGCTTTCCGACATCTGAAGCAAACAGATGACTTAATTATATGCAAGGTGGTCTCTTCTGTAAAGCTGCAGCCCTAGCATATATGCTGGGAGACCAGTGTCTCTTAGTCACTAGGTCAGTCCTGAGCCAAGGAGATGTACCCAATGCTGGGATTCAGGAGTAGGTAAGACTAGGGTTTCCTCTTACAGAGCATGCTGAACTTCTGTGACAGGACACAGAGGCAGTCCGCACTCACCTTTGGTACCACAGGAAGACAAAGCTGCCCGGAGGAGAGGCAGGGTAACGGGAGGATAGGAATAAGGAATTGTTAAACTTCCCAGGATGAAAAGGGCAGGAAGCATGGTGGGGACAGATGCCTACCTGCATCCAGGCAGTGCCCAGCTAACTGCCAGTGGTGTGTACTTAGGAACAACGCTGGCTTAAGTTTTTTCTTCTGTTTTAATTACATTCTTTGTGTGTGTGTATCAGAGACATGATTCTTTTTAAGAGTTGGTTCTCTCCATCCACCTTGTGGGTCCCAGGAAACAGGCTCAGGTTGTTACCGTGCCAACAAGTGTTTTTACCAACCAAGCCCTCTCGCTAGCCCAGCTGCAGCTTTTGTTCCCGTAGAATGCAGAACTGCCACAGGAGGTGACTGGAGCAGAAAGTCCCCTGGTTGGCTTTACCCATCTGCCACCAAAGCCCTCCCTCGGGAAATGGTACTGGTGAGACACAGATTCCAGCTAGGACCTGTCTCTGCTGCCCTATGTCTTCAAGGGCAGTCTTGGCAACACCCTGACTGCCTCCTGCCTCACGGAGGAATACAAGCAGAAGCCCCTGTGCTCCATGCTATGGCCCTGTTCCAGCACATGGCTCTGAAATTTCTTTTTCTCCTCCATTCTCAAATTTGAAAAATTCCACAGGGTTTGACAAAAGAAAATCAGAGGCTCTGCCTGCCAGGTTAATCAAACAGTGCCAGCAGAGGTTCTCTCTAGGCCTCCTGGCATCCCTCCCCACCCCCAGTGCCCTCCTCAAAGCCCATTAAGCTGATTAAAATAAAGCCCACTGCATTTTGAGTTCCATCTGGCTGGCAGCTTTTTTGCAGGGACAGGGCTATTGGCGCTATGAAGCGCAACTGGAGGGGGTGAGAGCAGAGGGCAGTACTCAGGATGGAGATGAGGTGGCCCCGCCCAGCCCTTGCTTGTCTGCTGGTTTTAATTAGCCAGAGTCACTGGCCTTTTGCCCTAGAGACAGACAGAAATGTGCCTTACATTTCCCATCTTTTGGCCTTTCAGAGCAAGAAGGACCCCCCAGTGTGGACCTGCCCCTTCCACCCACCACTTCAGCTCTATTTTATTATCCATAACATGCGACAGCTTCGTGACTTCGGTCTGGCCAAGATCAAGGTTCGGAATTACTGGACAGCAGATGGGGTAAGTGGCAGGCCTGGCGTCCTCACAGCTCACTCGGTGGTGCAGACACTTAGCAGTGTGCCAGTGGCCTGGTTCCTGAGTTTATGAGTCCAACAGGAGCCTCCATGAGAGCCACGAGGAGCAGAACTTACAGCTCCTGAGGTTTAGGAAATGGCAGTGGTAACGCTATCTATCAAGTCTGTCTGAGAAGAGCCTATGTACTCAGCCTCCAGCCTCTCCATCCATCTAGCCACTGCAGCTAGGTGCTAATCTGCAGGGACCGAGCTTGGAGAATTGCTAGGAAGCAGACCCTTTTCTGTTGTTGTTGTTGTTGTTTGTTTGTTTTTTTGTTTTTGTTTTTTTAAAGATGGTCTCTCTATGTAGCCCTGGCTGTCCTAAAACTCTATAGACCAGACTGGCCTCAGACTCATAGAGATCCACCTGCCTCTGCCTCCTGAGTTCTGGACTAAAGCCATGTACCACCATGCATGACAGAAAGTGGATTCTTATTTGGTAGTTTGGTAGGTGTGACAGTAATTCTGTGTGCCAGACCAGGCCCTCGGGGGGTATAGAGCTAGCTCTACATGGCTAACTTTCACTGTGACTATGAGCCCATCTGGTTCCCAAGTCCTTGCTCTGTCCCTTACACTGTCCTCCTGTCCTCATCCTTCCTTCTCTAGCCTGGTTTTCATGAGTTGACTTGCTTCAGTTCCTCACCCATATGGGCACACCAGGCGCTATCAATCTCTTGATATGTTCTGAGGAGACTAATGTACAGGCACCAACTGCCCTGGAGGCTACCTTGCTGAGATGCTGACAGACAAGATGTAGACAAATCATGCAGTGTGCTGACGCCCTGAGCAAGGTGAAGCAGGCATGGTGTATCTCACGTGGTGGTGCCAGTGAACCCCCACAGGCACAGAGTAAGTGAGAAAGGGCAGGGGTACTGGCATTCAGCCTTATTTCCCTCTGCAGTACACGTGGGATCAAGAATGGCCATGCCTCATGTAAGCCATGAGGGACAATAACACAGGAGATGGTGAGTGGGAGCTGACCCCAGCCTCCATCTAGCTAGACAGACACTAGGGAGCTGTGGGGTCTGTGGCTAGAGGGAAGGCACAGCTGTGAATGGCCTCCATGAAGGAGACCCATGCCATGTTGGCACTTCTAACCATTCCCCTGAGCTTGGGAACTGGTGTGGGAATGGTTTTGTTTGTCCCTTCATTTATTTGCTTGTTTACTTAGTGAGACAGGGCCTTCTTATATAATCCAGGATGGCCTAGAATTTAGCTGTAGCCAAATCTGTCCTTGAACTCTTAATCCTCCTGCCTTAGCCCCCCAGTCTGTCTCCAGCAGCCTCTAGGGAGAGCTGTCATACTTTTTGCTGCTTCAAACCCTTTGACCCAGAGGATCAAAGTCAAGCTGCTGGTGTGATGTCTGAGCTTCCTAATGCTCTTGTGCAGTCTCTGCCTCCCCTCACTCATGCCAGCCTCCTGAGCCCTGGCTGCTGTGGCCACACCCGTGTCCCTGCCCACCTCCCCATCTCGCTTAGCTCCAGATGCTTGTCCTGCAGTTTCCTCAGGCGATGCTTTCCCTAGGGATTTCCCTATCCTCCTCAATAGGCTTTGGGCTCCAAGGCAGTAGGGCCAGAGGTCTCTGCCACTCATCTCAGAAGGAGATGAACAGGCCATAGATGAGTGAGTGAAATCCTTGGGTGAGCTCACATTCCTGTCCTCCATGATCAGCTCCGCTGACCTTTCTTATACCCAGGTGAGAGGACTCCAAGGGTGAGAGAGTTGAAGCAAAGCTCCCCTTCAGAAGAGCCCTTAACACCTTCTCCCTCTCTTCTGCTTCCTCCTTTCTTCCCATCCCCCACCCTTGTTCTTCTCTCCTCTAGTTCTTCCCACAGCCAGCACCCTATAAGGTCACAATCCCTCTGGCTCTATTCATGGGCCCTACTACAACTCCCCTTAGTTTCTGCCTTTTGAGGTCTCTCCCTCTCTTTCTTAGTAAATTTCTAAAGTTTAAATTTGAGAAGAACAAATATCTGGAATGGACCTTGACTTGTGAGTTTCTTCCCGCCTTGGCCATCTCTTAAGTGCTCAGAATACCCATCCCTGCTTCAGGATCTCAGGTTTGCTGGCGCTTCCCTGCAAGTGTTCCCCATAGCTTGTTCTAGAATGGAAATAAGATGCTGCGGCCTGCCTAAGCCAGTGCCCCGTGGCTCAGCATGGTCACTAAGCATGAATCTTGGGCACATTTTACACACTGGACTCTAACGCTGAGGAACTGTGTGCCTCGGCCAGGACAGGCCCTCATTTACCTGCGCTCGCCATCCTGGGACATGCAGAATAGAGAAAGGGCTCAGGGCCCTCTGAGTCAGGGGTGTGTCGGAGGCTGGCTGTGGGTGGGGAAGTGGGGAGCACGGAGGGCACTACAGAAACTGCTTACATGACACGCAGCCATCTGCTGTCAGAACTTACCGGGGGCAGAAAAACACAAACAAATGCAGCTGTGGCTTGGTCGATTTTATATTCTCCCGAGAACTCTACTGCTGTGTTTCGGAGGAGATAAAATGAGAGTTTATAGGGAGTATAAGTTGGTCCACAGACACAGCTTGTTAATGCGGTGTTTTGTGTATGGGAGTCTGAGCGAGGAAAGTTAAGTGGGAGAGCAAGGCGTACTTGGATAGAGAAACATCCTAGAGAAACAGGCTTCACTCTGATTGAAATGTGCTGCCTGCTTCATCCTCAGAGTAACAGTTCCAGGCTTCTTTCCCTCAGTAGGTTGCACTGAGTGTGAGCTACCCTGAGAAGAGGGACTTGGAGGCCACCCTTCACAGCACACAGAGGAGGGCACAGCCATGCCTGCTGTGGCAGCTGTCATTTGCCAACTACTGCAGGAGTCAGGCCTGTGAGAGGCATGCATGTGTGGGAATGAGTAACTGAATGTGGGAAGTAGCTTACCTGGCCTCCAACCATCTTATGGTTGGTGACATTACTCCCTGACTTGATGTTGAAGAAGCTGAGTCTGGAAGAGTAGGACCCCACACAACAGATGGACAGGGGTCTCTTTGGTCAGCTGATTGGAAGTGGGTGTCTGGAGTGCTACCCTGAGGACATCATCAGGGTTCACTGGGATTGATTGGCAATGTCTGCTTGGGGCAGAAGGATAATAGGATAACATGTCTGCTACATCTTTTTATGTTTGTACACATGAAAGACTTACCCAGCTGGAAGGTACAAAGGATTGGGCTGGCTGGGGAGCATGAGAGCCACATGGGTTTCCTTAACAAAGTGACAGTCATGGCAGCAAGGGAACCGGTAGTCTCTATAATAGATGATTGTCTGTCTTGCTGTGGTTTGGAAATAGGCTTCATCTGTTAGGAAGCCATTAGGATACTTCCTGGGGTGCTTTGAATCTGGAAAGTCACCTGTAGGTACATGCCCTGAATGCCCATTTCCCAGTGTGGGGGATAAGTGTTAGTGACTTGTGAACAAGAGAGACCTGGCTGAAGGAAGTAGGTCACTAGGGGCAGAACCTTGAAGATTAACCCAGCCGTAACTCAGACCCTGTAAACATTTCAGCTTAGATGGAAAGGGATCCTGGTAGTCAGGAGCTAAGGAATACCAAGGTCACAATAAGTGTAGCAGCTTCAGCCCTGTTCTAGGGAAAAGCTTCCCCGACATAACAGCTCTGCCCTGGCAGGAGTGGACTTCCCCAGCGAAGTTGTTACAGCTCAGCTCTGGAGCTCCAGAGTGGAACAACTCTGCTTTGCTAAGGGAAGGCTCCCCCAGCCAAAGTGTTACAGCCCCACTCTTCTCCATCTATGGCTTCCCCGTAAAGTTGTTACAGTTGTTACAGTTGGCTCCAATGCCCTAGAGTGTAACAACTCAGCTCTGCTAGGGGAAGGTTTCCCTAGCAAAAGTGTTACAGCTCTGCTCTGCCCAGGCTCGGTCTCTGCCCAGTGAAAAAGGTCTTCTTCACCCAAACCTCATTCAAGAGATTTATTGGGAGGGAAGAACCAGGAGAGTGGCTGCCTCAGTTGGGGTGGAAGAAGAGCAGCTGCAAACTGAGCAGTGCAGGGCTTATATAGGGCTTCTTAGGAGCAGAGTTTTCCCAGGGAGACGATTTTCAGGGTGGAATTGGTCAGATTTCAGTCTCTTGAGCTCAGATTGGCTAGATCTCATGCTCAGAGATTGGTTGGTTATTTGCTTAGTTGGTCAGGGGCAAATTTGGCTCTACTTTCAGGGCCATGGATATTTCTTTCACTGACTCTGTTTCTAGGGCCAAAGTGTGTTTCTTTGGCTCTGGTTTTAAAGTCAGGGTATATTTCTTTTGTACTGGGTTCAGTGCTAAAGTATTTCTTTCACTGACTCAGATCTCAGACCCAGGGTGTGTTTCTTTCACTGGCTCTGGTTTTAGGACCAGGGTGTGTTTCTTTGGCTGGCCCCTTTTCCTTACAGACCCTGCTTCACTCTACCATGTTTTCCTCACAACAGTGAGCTAAGCCCTCTGAACCTGTGAGCAAAATAAACATTTCTTTTCAGAAGTCATTTCTGTCAGGTATTTTGTCACAGCCATGAGAAAAGCAATGCACTGCCCATGGAAGGGGTTTTGTTAGTTCTCATGGCCCTGTGCTGGCTCTCAGGATGGGGCTGCTATAAAGAGGACAAGCTCTCTGAGCTCTTTGGCTTTATGTTCTTCATGTGATTTCCCACACATTCCTACTGTGTTGCTATTGGTTTTGATGCCTCCCCCAAAGCTGAGCTGGATGCCCATACCTTGCCCTTGAACCCCCAGAACTGTGAGTTAAATAAACCTCTTTTCTTGATAAAATTATACAGCTTTAGGTATTTTTGGTATCATAACAGAAAACAGGCAAATATACCATCCAAAAATGGGCTATCCACTGACTCCCTGTGTACCATCTTTTTTTTAAAAATAACAATCTTGAGTTATCTGTGCTTTCCTTGTTAACGGGTACGCTGTCACTACCCTCACCCTTAATGTCAAATGCAGGAGTCACCTCCAGTCTACACATCACTGGTAGTGAAATGTGGCCAGTGGGCCTGAGAAACTGCATTTCAAAGTTAGTTTAAATTCCATTGTAAATAGTCATGTGCAAGGTGGTGACTGTACAGTGGGCTGCACAGCCCTGGTGCTCAGACTACAGGGAGCAAATAGACATGGCTCTCTATAGTGTGCATAGCTCTGTTTCTTTCGGAGGGAAAAGGAGGGTCACACAAGGATATAAGTGAGTCTGGGATTTCGGGCAATGCCCAGTGATTTGAAGACAATGAACTAGGGAAATGTCTTGGCTACTGTTTGATTGCTATGACTGAGCCATGGTCAACACAATTTATAAAAGGAAGTATTTCATAGGGTTTATGGTTTCAGACAGATTCCAAGATGGCAGAGCAAAGGCATGGAGGCAGGTATCTGAGAATTCATATCTTTGAGCCACAGCCAGGAGACAGACTGGAAATGACTCCAGTCTTTCAAAACCTCAAAACTTGCCTCCAGTGATGCACCTCCTCCAACAAGAATGCACCTCCTAGTCCTTTCCAAACAGTTTCACTAGCTGAGAACTAAGCTAGTTCAAACATGTGAGCCCATGAGGGCCATTCTCATTCAAACTACCACAGGAAGTGAGGGAGAGGAGGAGTCACGGGAAGAATGTTCCTGATAGGGGCATAGCAAGAGCCAAGGCCCTAAGGGTAGGAACATGCTTAGCAACTCTCAAGACTGAAGTCACATGAGCAAGCCTGGGGACACAGAAGTTCAAGAGGAAGCCCTAAAGGGGGCAGAGACAGATTGTGTGGCCCTGAGTGCTTGGGCCTTATTTGCTAAGAGAAGAGGAGCAGTCAGAGCAAGAGCCCCTGGTATATTCTGCCCACCAGGGGGCAATCTACAAAGACTTAGTCTGGTGATGCTAATCTTCAGACCCACGAGATTAATGTCATAAATGTTCCTTGTATGCACATAGATGCTCATATGAGTCCTGGGCATCCTACCTCCATGCAGATACCAGCCTTAGAATCACTGGAATGTTCTGAACAAGAGGCAGTCTGACCAAGGGATCTAAAAGGCCATCATGGATACTATCTGAGGGATGCTGAGGGCAGGGGGACCCAGGTAAGCTAGGGAAAGCATGACTTGGGCACGGGCAGCCATGCTTGGGTGTACCTGTTCCTCCCATGATGACAGGTGCATTGGCAGCTGTTTTTCTGGAAGGGACTGTTGAGTGTTGACCTAAGAGCATTCCCGGGCCCCTACTCCTGTTCTATCACAGAGCATTTGAATGTGAGCCCTAGCTATGGCCCCTTTCGTTCATAAACACTTCAGTGCCTCTGGACACTCAAGTTTGCGTGTCTTTCTTATGACCCCAGTCGCCAACATCATGGGGCCTGACAGCAGTTATTGTTTTGGTTTAATCACCTTTCCATATTTAAATAGTCCAAATCATCTCAAAATGATATTTTTGTATTTTAACATTTGGTTTGGATTCTGATCACAGCAAACATTTAGTCAGATGAGGTGGGTGACCTGGTAGCATTAAGCAAAGTACTTGGTAGGGGACTGATCATAAGCATAAGGCTGAGATGTTGACCTCAGAGGTTAGGCCTAGGCCAAGCTTTCCTAGCAGGGCAGATACAAACTCAGGATGGCAGCTGAGGCTCCATGTTCTTAACCAAGAGCAAGGTATGCTAGGCAGGACAGCTGTGTGACAGAACAGCTGTGTGGCAGGACAGCTGTGTGGAAGGACAGCTGTGTGACAGGACAGCTGTGTGGCAGGACAGCTGTGTGGCAGGACAGCTGTGTGGCAGGACAGCTGTGTGGCAGGACAGCTGTGTGGCAGGACAGCTGTGTGGCAGGACAGCTGTGTGGCAGGACAGCTGTGTGGCAGGGCAGCTGTGTGGCAGGACAGTTGAGTGGAAGGACAGTTGAGTGGCAAGTTATTGGGGACCAGGCTCGACAAGACACCTCTTGCCAGAGGTAGGGGCGTGGGGATGAGAAATATAAGTAAAGAGTATGAAGATGTGAAAATAATAAAGCAGAAAGCATAGAATAGTACCAGGAGGGAGTTCCAGTGAATATTGAAATCACCCGTGTTTAATTTTCCATATGCTTTTATACCCCAATACAAAATGGGGAAGAAGGCAGCAAAAGACTCCTTTAACATGATACAAAGGACAACTCAGAACAGTTAATTGCTTTAACACTGTGAGACATCAAGTCACTAGCATTCTGTTTTTTAGACAGTGAAGCTACCTTAGATCAAGTATCCTGAAGGCAGCCACTCCCCAGGTAACCTCATATTACAAAAGAAGGAGCAGATGTACACTTGTATAACTTGACCATCTGTCAGAATGGAATGGACCTACTTGTATGAGCTATCTTAATGTCAAAAGAACCAAGTAACCACATCTTGAGTCAAGATGTATAGCTATACTTGTTGTCAACAATTTTGAGCCACTTTCAAACTCTCTGACCATCAGACAAGGTGAAAATAGGCTCACATTTTTGGGCCTCCACAGCAGGACAGCTGCGTGTCAGGACAGCTAAGTGGCAGAACAGTTGTATGGCAGTTACTGACTCAGGCCTTAGTCCTTCTGGGTTGTTTTCTTTCCCACCCCTCATTCCCTGAGTGCTCTATCCCCAGCTCAGCCTATCCTGATCCAGACCTGCCTGCTTACCACCCATTTGGGTAGAAACAGCACCCCAACCCCTGGCATTCATATACTCAAAGAGTCTGAAATGTTTGGGTTGAGACTTCACCCCAGCTCCTGGCATTCATATATCCAGAGTCTGGAATGTTTGGGTGGAAGTTCCATCCCAAACCTGCTCCTCTGAGAGTTGTCTCAGTCAAGACTCCACCTCTGAAAAAGCCCGCCAAATGCTGACCCCCTCGCCAAATATGCTCAAGGCCACTCCCACAGGGTATTTAAACAGCAACGCAGAGAACAAACACATGGTTTTCTGGTCTTTCTTCCCCCTTTCCTCACTGAGGTGCTGGAAGGCCACCCAGGAGTGCTGGTATCCATTAAACCTGGGCTTTCTCTAATTCCGTTTGATTTGGTCTGATTTGGATTATTGTGTCATTGGAGAGATTTATTGGGCCACAAAAACTTTTCACCACCCACAGCATCTTGGCCTCTCTTCTAATGCCTGGCTCCCCCATCCTGTCCTGGTCCAGTCCCTTTGTCCCTCTATGGTCAGCAGTTCTAACCATTCTGAAGCTTGTCTCCTTTCTGTCAGTTCCTTCCTCTCCTGTCTGCTACCCCACTGTCTCCTGCTCCCTTGAGAAAAGTTAGTGTTCACGTGACAACGATGTATAGATTTGGTCACCCTCCTGAGGCACATGTGAAAGAGCACTGAGTTCCCCTCCCTGATAGAGCCGGAGCTCTGGCAGCTCATGCACAGTAGCTTGAGCAAATGTAGGCCTCAAGACTGAGGCCCCACACTCTGGTGGGCACAGGTGTACGCAGACGGTTAGCAGAGGGGCAGGAAGCCAAGTAGCAACTCTGAGAGCCCAGAGCAAAGCCCTCAACAACTGGCATCAAGGGGAGAGACAGAAGTTAGAAGGGCTAGGGCCTCCTGGAGAAAGCTGTGCTGAGCCTATCCTGAGACCCGACAGACCACTCTCAGGACACAGCAGCCTGCTCTTCAGAGTCTCAAGCCTGGTAAAACCAAGTGAAAGCAGCAGTAGAGGAGGCAGACCCCTGGTTCCAGCCAAGTGTCCCAGAGCCTCAGTTGCTTCCCCCACTAGGACCTCCTTTGAGTGCAGAGAGAGAGGAGATTGGTTCACATTCTCTGTGCAGTGGGTCTGGTGTATGGATACCTTCAGGCTGGCACAAATGAAGTCCACTGTGGCTGAGTGGTCACTCAAGGCACAGTTTGCTTTCCTAGATCCACCACCCTGAGTTTGGACTCAGCCAATGCTGTGTCCAGATGCTTTACTGGATAGGCTGGCCTTGCTGAAGCTGGTAGTCACCTCTGGGGACAGTAGACTTTAGAGCCCTGCACCCACCATTTCTGCCTTAGGGAAATCACATGACCACTCCCCTTTGCTGAATAGTAGGTGTGTTATTGGAAGGGGCGGGGCAGTTTCCATGCCAGGCTAGGGAGGAAAGTGGCTTTGGCAAGCTAATTCAGTTACCTAGGCTGCAATGATACTTATAATGTGTTAAAATGAATTATCATCTCAGTGTGTCTGGTTCTTAGGAGTTAGAGAGAAAGAGCATGAAGGGGAAAGGGACCATATAGCAGCCATGGGGCTTCAGAGTGGCACTTGAGGCAGCATCAACCCAAGTACCACCACAGCTCTCATTAAACAAAGGGAAGCGGGAGAGTATACTTGCACACAAGTGCACACTCAGAAATAGTTCTAGGTGAGGCAGTCGGAAGGATGGGATTTCTGAACATACTGGATTCTGGGTTAAAGAAGGAAGAGCCTCAGGTAAAGCACTGGTAACTGGACATGGGGTAGAGGCTAGGTCTTATAACAGGAAAAGACATCTTTCTTCTAGAGCTTTGCTGAGGGGTGCCTACCTGCAAGACCCTGCCCCAGGGCTCTGTGGTGCAGGTGTGGACCCCCATAAAGCTTCCTAGTAAAACCCTTGAGGTCTGGTGATGTTTATATGGCCACATACATAACAACAGCCTTGCCTACCTGCAGGTTCCCATCCCAGAATTCAACCAGTAGCATAAAAAATATCCAGGAAAAAGTCTCTTTTGAACATATCTTTTTTCTTATTCTTCCCTAAACAATGTAGCATAACAATTTCCATAACATTTACATTGTATTAGGCTTTATAAGTCACTTAGAGATGGTTTGGAGGAAGCAGGAAGGTGTACGGAGGTTATATGCAAATTTGTGATATTTTATACACAGGACTGCAGCAGGAGACAATGCTGGTATCCACAGGGACCCTACAATAAATCCCCCACAGATGCCGAGTGGTGGCTGTAGGTAGAACTAAATCTGGAAGGATGTGTATGCACTTGCACACCCACTGCAAGGTGCCAGGACCATTACGTTTAGGAAGCAGAAGATGGTATGTGGGGGCTTACTTAGGAAACTGGGGACCCAGAGTTCTGCCCACACAGGTAGTTCAGTCTGTGCCGGCCCTAACCAGAACTGAGCTCTAGCTAGACACAGGGAGGAAAGGAAGTTCCGATGCTTCTTGAGGGTGTTTGGGACTGAGGGGCAGTACAGACTTTTGTTTCTGTTTCCTATCCAGATATCCCACACCAAACCTGCCATGGGCATGGTAGTGTGTGCTGGAAACGTCTGAGCTGCAAGCTGCAGACCAGGCAGGGGCCTCACTCCCCACGGCCGTGACCAGCTCATGAGCCCTCTCTTTCTTTACCTCCCTTATGTCCCTTACCTGCCTTCCTTCACCACAGTTATAATTCTTGAGCAGTAGACGTCAATAGTTAGGTAGGGCTCTCGACTGTCCATGTAAGACATGTTTGGATGGCCAGACATCCCATTAGAAAAGCTAGGTTACTCATTCACCACTGTCTGGATGGGTCCCCATCTACACCCTACCATCTCTTTAAATGAGTGTTTCTGTCTGCTGGATGTTTCCATGGTGGTAATTTCCAGAACAACTCATTGAAAGCTGCCCGTGCCATCCTCCTCCACAAGCTGTGTTCTGATTAATTCACAGCACACGCTTGCTCTGTGCCTCCACTAAACAGAGCGCACATCCATATAAACATGTAAAAGCGCACTTTGAACATCGACTCTTCTGACAGCCAGCAAATAGTAGCCTGCCATCTCACAATTGGATGATTGACGCTAAGTTCCTGTGGTGGGATACGGGTGTGACGGCTCTCCTCTGCATTGCTCTGCAAACCTGTCCACAGTGATCTGGGAATTTAGGTAGAGCATGCAGACTTAGTTTGCAGGGAGGCTAAAGCATAGAGAATGAGGGCAGGTTGAGAGCTCTGGGTCCTCAGAGCCCATACTGCTAACCACAGACCAGAGTCAAAGCTGAGCAGGAGTGGTCTGGGAAGAAAAGCCACAGACCTCCACCTTTCTTGCTCTTTGGTCTTAGGAGACTGTCTGGGCTAGTTGTGTCAGTTCCCTCATGATGGCTGGGATCCTACTATGTGTTGTATCCTGGGCAACTGTGGAGGACCTCTGCTGACTTGGAGATTCACTTTGGTTAGGAGAGCCAAGCAGGCATGGAGGTGGAGACCTGCAATCCCAGTGCTTGTAATGCTAGATCTCAAGTCTGGGACCCTGTCTAAAATAAAAAGCCCCCTTAGTCAGCCATGATCTCTCCAAACAAACATAACAAAACAAACATCTGTCCCTCATCCTCCAGAAATGCTGATGATAGAAACCATTTCTGAGACAGAAGAACTCAAGAGCATCACGGTATAGAGGGGAATGGGTGGGGTGTTCTTTAGAGCCTGGTGTTGGGGAGTCACTGGAGGCAAGAAGGATGTGGGCCATGGCATCAAGGAGCAGTATATGAGGCCAGCAAGCCAAGACCTGGGACTGTTATGGGTAGCTGGGATTGACAGCATGGAGTTGCTGGGTGGTTACACAGGAGGCTGCTGAGCTCTGACGGAAGTTGTTTTTAAGTGAGTCTGGCTGCTATGTGGGAAATGAAGTGTGTGTGCCGGTGACAGTGCAGAGCAGGAGCAGAGAGACCAATTAGCTGATTCTGATGTCTCTGGAGAGATGGCAGTGGCCTGCACTGGGGCAGCAGTGTCTGTGGAAGATGAAGTCAGGTTGGAGAGGAGAGAAACAAGGCACTCCTGACAGGTTGGATGTGGTGGGGGCAGGGACAAGGTCATCAGAGGGGCTGCCTAGGGTTTGGAAAGCTGAATGAGTAGGGGAGAGGTTTGACTTGGGGAAAGTGATGTAGAACTCTGTTGGGAACTGTAGCTGTAGCACCTAGGAGCCAGAGGCCAACAGAACCCACATTCAAGGCTAACCTGGGCTACATGATATGTGTTTTCTTTATTTGTTATTGGTTTTTTTTTAAAAGTATTTGATGGATCCAAAGCACATAAAGGTTGAGATTCCCAAGAGGAGAGAAGCAGAAGGGGCATCCATCCCTTAAGGGCCAATGGAGAGGTCAGGACTAGAGAATAGGGCATGGGCATCCTCAAATCAGAGAGTCACTCAGAGCCTCGGGCTGTGGTGAATACAAGACATTCAGAAAGATAGCCTTGAACCTAGGGCAGCCTAGTCACTGGGGCCCAGCTGAGCTGGTGGGGATTGCAGGAGTAGAGACAAGCCAAGGAGGCTGGGCAAGGGAGTAGCCAGCTAGGCAGATGCCAAATAACACAGGCATATCATCACTGGAAGCCCAGCCAAGGAGATCATGAAGGAGGAGGAATAGCTGCCTATTCATGCCACTGAGCCAGCCATGACAGGGGAGCAAGAGATCCTGTGACTTTGGCCATGAGCCAGTCCTGTAAATAACTCTTATAGCTGAGAGAAGGGCTCTGCTGTGATCACCCAGACAGCAGGGGTAAGCCATTGTTCTGGCTGTGGGTGCCTTGGCACAGGAGATTCTGTATTGATTTGGGATAGGAACCTGATGGTGATTCATATCAGTAACTGATTCACTGTAGGGGTGTCAGCAACTTGTGGGGCACCTCTGTAGACTAGAATACTCAGCAATCGAAAGGATGAAAACTACAGCCTCTCACAATCCAGATGCATCTCAGAGTAATTACGCTAAATGAACAAAGCCAGATAGAAAGGGGTGCCATTGAAAAAGCTATATGTCAAAATTCTAGAAAATGTGAATCAGTTTATAAAAGGGGCCTGTTGAGATTGCTCACTGGATAAAAACACTTGCTGTCAAGACTAATGATCTGATACACATAGTGGAAGGAGAAAACTGTCTCCCCCAAGTTGTCGTCTAACAACACGTGTATACACACACACACACACACACACACACACACACACACATGCATGAGCATGCACGCACACAGATAAAAATCTGTAGTGATGGTGAGCAGGTGGGTGGTTGTCTGAGGAAGTGGAGAGGGAGAGGGATTTCAAAGTGTGAAAACAAACCTGGGGTGATGGGCGTCTGATCCTAAGCGGGGAGACTGTTCCAGGGAGATGTACGTGTTAAGACTCACCAAACAGCTGTAAAGAGGTGTTTACTGTTTGATATATGCATTATATTCCATGGTAAAGCCCGGGCAGAGCTCTACCATGGAGAGGGGGAAGTAACCAGTAGCTGGAGGAGGGGTGGTGTTATTTTAAGCATGAATAGATAAGCATCAGATGCAGGTCTGTGTTTGGGTTATGAGGGGACAGGGACTTTTCTTTGGAGGTCACTGTATGTCATGCTGACCTTCATTCTCCACATCCTTGTGCAATGGAAGCATCTAGAAAATTTGATAGTAGGGCAAAGATTCCCTAGAAATTGCCATTATCAAGGCTGTGGCCGAGGTATACCTGCCCCACATCCTCAGAGTCCCTCCCTGGCTGCAGCTGCTGCTGAAGTGGACGGGTCCCTGGAGTGCTGGCCCTGCTGCACCTGAGCTGCTTACTGGCTATCTGCTGTAGAGACATGCCCAGCTTGTGATGTCTGAGGGCACTGTTACCCCAGGGCCACCTGCAGTAAGCAGTGCACAAATGCATTAAATTCTATCTTTGGGGGACATTTCCAAGTTTGTGTCTTGGATTCATTGTAGAGTCCCAACAGGATGGACCCTCAACTGCCCCACAGTGAAGAGCTCAGACACTCTTGGGGCTTCTTCCTACCCCGTCTTATTTTCCCCACTTCCTGTCTCAAGTCCTTGTCTCTGGCTCTGCTTTCAAGATCCTCAATATGAGGCACTCGAGGAGGCCCAGGAGCCAGCCTGTGACTTGAACACCAGGTCCCCTGCTGCAGGCGCCACATTTCATTTTAGTTTACTTCACATATACATACTGACTTTTTTGTGTGAGCGTGTGTGGGTTTTTTCATTTTGTGTTTTGTTTTTGCTTTTTTTGTTTGTTTTTGAGACAGAGTCTCACTTTGTAGTGGATGCTGGCCTCAAACTCACTATGCCCTGGGCCTCGAGAGTGCTTGGATAGCAGGCATATACCACTGCACCCAACTGGAGTCAGTCCTTGAAGAACGCTGCTACAGGCTGTGAAAGCCGTGAAGGGTGCCACAAGGGAGTGATGGGGCATCTCTGCTCCTGGAGGAGATGAACTCCTGTGTCAGTGTGAATCAGGTTGAAGCAGCAAGAGATGGGAAGCAGTGAGACCAATTAGTGGGCCATTACCAGTGTCCTGACAGGAGGCGATGAAAGCCGAGACAGCTCGAGGCTGCCGCCTTGAGAAAGTTCTTTGATTCCTAGAGTATACGGCTTTGCAGAGAGAAAAGGGGAGTCCATTTCACAGCTGCTGGCTCAGCTCTCACGTGCTCACATTTCTGGCACTTTACCTTTCTGTTTGGGGGCATCTTCACTTCCACAATTTGACACACACTTTCCTTTGTTCCATTTTTTGCATTCAGGATCTTGATATTGGTGCCAAGAATGTGAAACTCTATGTCAACAAAAGCCTCATCTTTGATGGTGTGCTAGACAAAGGAGGAGGCAAGGCCCCTTTTGATTGTACCATCCCTGTTGACCTCCAGAGCGAGAAGACTGAGAGCGCAGAGAAGGCCCTGCATGCTGACTGGGAAGGAAGCAAAAGTGCCCTTAGGATGACCAGCGTGAATGGGGGCGAGCAGCTCGGACACAGCTGCTCACAGCCAGCTGGAGCTTTGGTGGAGATGACAGTTTCCTCACAAGGAGATTTCCTTAGTGAAAGGGTGAATTCTACTCATTGCCCAAAGGACAGTTTGTCCAAGTCACAGGAAGATGTAAGACTGTTGGCAGCCTCTGCCTCAATGGGTGATGGGCCCAGTATCCCTTCTTCTTCCTCTCCTGGGAAATGTCCTCTGGAAGAGGAGCCCTCTTTGATCCAACAGATGGAAAACCTCAAAGGCAAAAGAATCCCTGAACCCTCTGGGAAAACCCCCCACTGGTTACAACCTTCTCTAGCAGGGATGGGTAAGAAACAGGCAGGCAGGAAACCCAAACCCCTGTGGCTCAGTCCTGAAAAGGATCTGGAACAGAAGAACAGGCTTCTGTTGGATGATGTCATTGGTGATGCTTCTGGAGAGGTGGAGGCCAGGGAAAAAGGACCTCGGCATGAGCAAGGGAGGACTAGCAGCTGGAATGTCATCACCGAAGACAGACCCCAGAGGGCATCATCTAAAGCCTGTGGTGACGACTTAGATATCTTTAGCCAGCCTCCTAACAGAGATCGCCCTGCTAGTGGGAGGAGGGCCCTGAAGAAGGATGCCAGTGGTAGCCATGGTGATGACCAGCCAGCCAGCAAAGGTAAGCTTCAAGAAGCCTCAGTTGACATGAAGCCATTTGTCTCCCTGGATCCTGGTTTCCTTATCTATAAAACAAGGGGGCTTTTCTCAAGTAGGAGTCACAAATCTACTGTCCCAGCCGGAGGAGTGGGACGAATGAGGGATAACTGGGCGCTCGGCGTGTTAAACTCCTAGATGTGATTGTCACTGGCACCAGGACCTGTCCCTTGGCCCATTTTTCTTGCCATACATGGTTTTTCCAACTGGACTTTGTTCTCCATCTTTGATAAAGACATTAGTCCCTAGTAACTTCCCTGACTCTGTTAGAAGACAGCCCCAGGATGACGCTGAACACAGCTGGCATGAGCCAGAACATAGAAAGAACCTCTGGATGGTGGAGGGTGGTAGCTGAGAGGGTCAGGGCCATTGGAAGGAGACAGCCATCACTCCACAGTCTTGTTGCTGGCCTTTAGGAGTGCATGACTAGTGTGCTGGTCTCCTTTTTCTTTTGTTGGTACAAACTGGAATATGGAGAAGTCTTGCTTTACAGTGTTAGCAACTGATAGTGATTATTTTGAAACCACTGTGTGTGTGTGTGTGTGTGTGTGTGTGTGTGTGTGTGTGAAAAAGAAATTATCAGGTTTCATGGCTCAAGCCTGTAATCCCAGCTACTCCAGAGGCTAAGGCAGGAGAGTTACAAGTTCAAGACCTGCCTAGGCTATAGAGTGAATTCAAGGCCAACCTGGTCAACTCAGTGATACCTTGTCTCAAAATAAAGAGGTAACCAGGCAGTAGTGGTACACACCTTTAATCCCAGTACTTGGAGGCAGAGGCAGGCAGATCTCTGAGTTTGAGGTCAGCCTGGTTTACAGAGCTAGTTCCAGGGCAGCTAGGGCTGTTACACAGAGGAAGCCCTGTCTCGAAAAACCAAAAACAAACAAACAAAAAAATACAAAAACAACAACAACAAAACTCCAAAGAGGTAGAAGGACTTAAAATGTAGCTCAGTGATGCAAGGCCCTAAACTCAACCCCAGTATTGAAAATAAAACAGAAGCTTCATCTGTTGGCAGTGTTCAGGTTGAGACCATCATAGTCTTTGCAGTGGTTCTCTATAAGGACATCCTGAATGTATAGGGTATTGTCTGCATGTCCATCCTGAGTACGGAGGAGATTCTGTGTCCATCTGTATAAGAGGGCACCAGAGTGACTCACACTTGCCCCTGTGTTGTGGAGTGCCTTATAGTGAAGCCATCTGAATAAATCTGGCTGTTGGCTGGTTCTCTGCTCTCCATCTATAAGGTAGGATGTGACACACCTTTGTTAGAGATGCGAGGGACAAACAAGACAGGGCCTGGCACTGGGGACTGTCCGATAAGTCCTGAGTGAGACATCAGCTGTGTCACATACTACCCCACAGACTGCTGAGCCTCAGTCTTGACTCCTCTCACCCTCTTCCCACAAAGTCTCTACAAAGTGTCCCTTTCCTCACTGTAACGGATACGAACTGTGCCGCAGAGATTCTAGATGTCACTTGAGATTTGTGGGCTGTGTTTGGCAGGTCCCTGGCAGAGAGGCATGCACCAGCAGATGGTCGCTGCTCCTGCTCCCCCTTCCCTAGCCTGCGTCACTGTACTCTGATTCTACCTCTTGTTGCTGTGGCCACAGGAACCCCTGCTCTCCCTTAGTGAATCATCTCTATTCGCTGTATCAGCAAGTGTCTGCTTGGTCCCTCATGTGGCACATCAGATGCAGAGCACATCCCTCAGGCTAACCCACCTAACCACCCGCTGCCCTCTGCGCCTTTGCTGCTGCCCACCTCTCTCCAGACTCTGAGAATGAGTGAAGAGATCAGGCAAACCTCAGAGGGACATGGTGAAACTAAGCCTGGAACCACTACACTCGGGGCACTAAGGCAGGAGCATCACCAGCTCTAGACTGGCCTCTGCTACACAGAAAGATCCTGCCTCAAGAAACACATTAAAATGGTTAGGGGTATGTGGGGGCTGGTTGGTAATGTACACGAGGATCTGAATTGGATCCTCAGACCCACCTAATCCCAGCTCTGGGGAGGAAGATGCCGTAGGATCCCTTGTTAGCCAGCCAGTCTAGCCAAATAATGATATGCAGGCTAGTAAGAGACCTTGTCTCAATGGAGGTGGACATTCCCTGAAGATGGTCACCAAGGGTTGTCCTCCAGCCTCCACAAGCATGCAAATCTATGTATACATGCATCTACATGCACACACAATTATACACACACTACAGGACACAATATAGACAGAAAGAGAAGCCTTCTGAGTGTGAAAGCCTGGCTCAAGTGACATGCTATGGGGCAGGACAGTGGTGACAGGCAGCTGCAGGGTCTGGATCTGTGTATGCTTGCTCTTTGCCAATGTCTGGTCCAACCTTAATGATTCTGAACCCTCTTGACAGCCCCATCTTACTTAAAACTCACTTAAAAAGTGAAGTTTTAGTAACTCTCCTGGGTTTTCCTTTCTCACAGCCAGTAGGGCTAGTATAGCATTTGTCCTAGTGGATCAGCCATACCGTCCTTGCTTGGAGCCAGTACTCTTGGGGCTGATTAGCATAGCTGCCAGCGATCACTGAATGGTGAGCCAGGCTCTAAACAGACGAGGAGCTGCAGGGAGTTCTTGGTGACAGACAACAGTCCAACTGTCCAAGGTCAGAGGCCTCCGTCTCACTTTAGTTTCTTGCTGGGCATTTCCCTGCTTGGCTCAGCGACACGTTAAGAAGTGGGCCCTTGAAATTTAATACTTGTTAGCTGGTTTTGCTAATGAGGAAAGTTGTTTAGAAATTATGTTATTACCCATCACCCAGTGCCAAAGCCCGTATGCCTGGGCCTCCAAGAAGCATACTGGCTGATTCCATCAAAATGCTAGTGGAGTGAGTAAGCTCACAGTGGCTTGAGAGCTCCACCCTCACCGTGGTCCACCACTGTCCTCAGCATGGCTCAGAAGGGAATCAGATTTTACTATTATGCCATCTACATTCTGGAAACGAGGTACCTTGGTCACAGGTAGATGAGGTTCCATCAGCCTTCACTGTGAGCAGTGAAGAGGAGTAGGTGGAGAAGTCGGGGTACTCTGATGCTAAAGGCTACTAGCATCTTCTCCCTGACCCCTTGGTTCTCCTCGCAAGTCCACCAAGCCTCATTTTCTTCACTGGTTTGTTCACAGGCAGCCAAAGGCCTCTTGGGCCTGAGTGACTGAGTGCTGGCTCTGGGCCCTGCAGCCAGTTCCAGAGTCTCTGGGGGCCTGATTGGTGGGCTTGGGTCAGGTGTCCAACCCTTGTCCAATCAGCAACAGCTGAAGCAGGCTCGCTGGAAGAAAGGCAGTGCTTGTATTTGCCCTTGTCCATTCTTGTTTCTCGTGTTAGTAACCATTGATGCAGATGTGAGGGCAGCTTATAAATGCTGAGCTGTATAGCTGACTCCACACAGGAGGAGGCTTTGGCGCCTTGGATCCTGTCATGTCATCATCAGGGGTCCTTCCAGATTGCAGATGGACACTACTGCTTTCTGCTGCCCATTGGGTTTAAGGTTGGGGCTGGGGACATGGCTTAATGAGACAGTGTATGTTTAATGTGTGCAAGGCCCTGGGTTTCATCAGGTACCACAAAAAAGAAAAAAGAAACTTCTTGTCTAGCAGGTTTAGGATAGGATTGTCAGCAGCGACAGACCAAACCTTAACTTAGTCCCAAGCAGTAGACCAGAGTATTTCCCAGCAAACACAGGGAGATACACGGATGTCCAGCTGCCTTCACACCCAAGAGGGCCAGGAGAAAGTCTACACCTCTCCTTTTAGAACCAAGTATGTGACTCAGAGAAGAGTCTGGAAGGCAGACTCAGAAGAAATGCCAAGTCCCTGCTCCCTGACAGGCACGCCGGCCAAGTTCCTGATGTGTGGTGCTTAGTGTCTCCTGGCATGCTTGCAGGCCAACCCTGCCATTGCTTTCAGTCAGAGGAATTCAGATCACAGGGACCCATGTGATGACAGCCCGTGCTAGAGCTCCTTCTGCCACCTGTCACACCAGCCCTGGAGAGGAGATAATGTGGGGGACTTCTGGGCTCTTTATTGGAGGCAGATAGGAAGAAGGGGACAGGGCATGAGAGGGAGAACCTGCAGGTGACAGCCTTCAGGCTGATCTGGGGGACTGGAAGCAAGAAGCTGTTGTCGACAGGCCTTCCTGTCCCAGCAAATACTTCCTAGGTATTTCTAGCACCTAGTGCTATCTGTGTGTAGCGGTGGGGCACAGCAGGGAGTGAGGATGAAGTGGCAGGGGTCACTAGAAGGAAGTGATCAACTGGAGGAAGAACTCTCCCAGCAGAGGTCACAGAAGGACAGAGCCCCACTGAAGAAGACTCCTGATGTCCTTGGACAGACATCTGGTGGGGCAGAGCAGAGCGGGGTGGTGCTGAGGGAGATGGAGGCTGTAGAACTCAGAAGCCACTTCAGAGTCTTGTGGACCTCAGCAAGGTTGTTTTTATTCTTGGTATAAGAAATGATTTGGCAATGCGAATGGCATGTGACAGACTCTGCTGTAGGCTCATGGCTTAGAGTGTTGAAGTGATTAGACCACATACAGATAGCATGTGGAAGTGTTTGCCGGGACAGAGAGGCTGGTTGACACCGGCTTATTGCCTTTAGTGCCCTCAGATCAGCCTGGGTTCTCCTGTGCCTGTCCTATCTGCCACCAGCAAGGAGCCCAGTGGTCTTATTGCTAGAATTGAGGGTCCCTTGCAGAAGTGAATCTAAGGTTGGGCAGTGCCCATGTGGGAGCTGGGAGACCCATGGGGGCTGAGAGTGATGACTGGGTTAGAACAAGGCCAGAGGGAACCAAGGATCAAGTGAGTCTCAGGTACTCCTAGACTTTGCAGAAAGAGGGTGGCACTACTGTGATAAGAGGCTGTGGGTAGGCTGGGTATGGTGTGCATACCTGTGTTCCTGAAATCCTGGAGACTGGAGCAGGAAGATCACAAATTTGAGGTCAACCTGAGCTATGTAGTGAGACCCGCCCCCCATCTCAGAAAAAGAGAGAACAGGAGAAAGGAAGGAAGGAAAGGAAAGAAAGGAAGGAAAGAAGGAAGAGAAAGAAAGAGAGAGGGAGGGAGGGAGAGAGAAAGAAAGAAAGGAAAGAGAGAGAGAGAGAGAGAGAGAGAAAGAAAAGAAAGAAAGAAGGAAGGAAGGAAAGAAAGAGGAAAGAGAAAAGCTATCTAGCTAGCTCTCTGGGTCAGGAGATATAAAGCTGAATTGGTATGTCTCCTAAACCACTGGGACAGGGACTACCAAATGCAGGAGGTTTGTCTGGGATGCCATGCTTGAAGTGAAGACCTACAAAAGACTGAGAAGTCTATGTCTCTCGTAGAAAGTCACATCAATGGGAGTTCTGAGAACCATAGGTGTCTTAGGCATCCAAAGTGCAAAAAGCCACCAGGGGTCTACTCTCAGGAATGGGTGGATGCAGGAGCTCAGATAAGGCCATCAGGGTGTCTCTATATCTTTTGGCTCCTGCTCTGAAGTTGGTGTCAATTTTAAGCAGGTTCCCCACAGTTAAATGGGCCCTCACAATTTCACTCTATAGCCCATCAGTCTGGCTCAGGCAGGGGAATGACAGTCCCCTTAGCTTCAGTGTGGAGGGCTGACAAGTGGGAGGGTCTCCAGAAAGCTGAGGCTTGTTCCCAAAGAAGGGAGGCTGCGTTTGGAGTGGGGTTGAAAGGCCGCTGTTAAACCAGGAAGTAGGGTGTCTGCATAGAAAAGGGAGGACAGTGCATGATGGGAGGAAGCCAAGGGATCTGGCAGGTTCTCTTTTCTAGGCAGCAGAGATTTATGCGTGTCTTCAGGCAGAGCAAGCCACAGGAAGCACTGGAGGAAGCAGTGTTGGAAGATTCTAGAGAGGAGATAATTGACGGAAGCAGGCAGGAAGTGGAGTACAGGCACTGCCCAGTATGAAAGCAACATCAAATGGCAGTGCTGCATGCCTCTGCCCACTCAGAATGGTGGGTGATGATCACTGCTGTGCTTGGGGGCCAGGATGGACCACTGAGGAGTTTACACTGGGCTCCTAGATTCCGAGAGGGTTGTCAGAGCCTCCCTCAGAGGACTCTGCTCAGGACTCGGGCTTTGTTCCGTGTGTGGGAGCAGGCAGATTCCTCACCCTTTAATGCACTTGGTGAAGGTGACTGCCTTGAATTGCGGTCCTCCGATCTCCACAGACAAGTGCTGGGATTGCAGATTTAACATCCGTTCTTGTACATCCTTCCTGCTGTTAAGTAATGCCTGGTAGTGCTGTCAGAGTCACGTGACTAGGTCAGCCTTCAGTGCCCTGCAGCCCACACTGTGACCAACTCAGACCCTGGGGCGATGATGTTTCCTTGGCTATGTTAGTTTCAAAGTGACTTCTGGTAGGGTTCCCAGCACTGAAGTAGCCTTCCTGGGTCAGCTTCCTGTCATCGTATCTGAGACAGACAACTTCAAAAAGGATGGGTTTATTAGGGCTCACAGTTTCAAAGCCTCCAGGCCTGAAGTATTTGGCCGTGTTGCTTTGGGCTTGCAGTGAGGCAGCATGCATTGGTGGCAGCATGTGGTTGATGGAAGCTGCTCACCTCGGGTTACTGGAAAGCAAAGAAAGGAAGAACAGAGACCAACATCCAGAGTCCCTTTCAGGTACATGGTCCCACCTCCTAACGGCTCCACCCCCTCCCTGTAGTGCTGCAGTGTGGAGTACAAGCCTGCAACATACCAGCCTTCAAGATTAGAACATTCAAGATTCTAACTCAGCCCTTCTTCTGATTCGTATAATAACTGTACTCCTAGAAAGTTCAAGGCCTATTAAAAATGCCTGTCTTTTCTGAAGTGAGAGTCTAGATTCCAAGGCCAACACTGCCGGTCACGTGGGACTGGAAGCCATGCTCCACCCTTACCACTCCTGAAGCCTTGGCCCACAAATGTCACAAGGGCCCCTCAGGCCATGGGTCAGCCAGGGCAGCTGAGAGCCATTGCAGAAGGCAGTTTTCAGGGTGTGACACTAACGGGATGCTACCCATCCCTGTGTTCTCTCTTTCAGAGGACACCCAGGCCACGGGGACACTTTCTTGGTTGCAGTTGTGCGGTGAGAAAGAGCATGCGCTGCATGCATCCTGGGACTCCCTCACTGCCTTCGACCGTGCCCACCGGGGCCGCATCTCCGCCCTGGAGCCACAGGGGGACATCCTAGATGAGTTCCTGAAGCAGCAGAGGAGCAGCCGGTGTGAGGAGCCCCCAGGCCCGTGCAGGAAGGAGGAGCCGGAACCCTCCATAGAGACAGATGATGACAGTGAATTTAAAATCCCAGTCCTCCCTTATGGACAGCACTTGGTCATTGACATCAAGTCCACCTGGGGAGACAGGCACTACGTTGGCCTCAATGGCATAGAGATATTCAGCTCCACAGGGGAGCCAGTACAGATTTCCAGCATTACAGCAGACCCCCCTGACATCAATATTTTACCAGCTTATGGGAAAGACCCACGTGTAGTCTCCAACCTCATAGATGGAGTGAACAGGACCCAGGATGACATGCACGTCTGGCTGGCCCCCTTCACACCAGGCATGACTCACTCCATCTCCATCGAGTTCATGCACCCTTGCCAAGTCGCCCTGATTAGGATTTGGAATTACAATAAGTCTCGAATACACTCCTTCCGTGGTGTGAAGGACATCACTATGCTGTTGGATACTCAGTGCATCTTTGACGGAGAAATTGCCAAAGCCTCAGGAACCCTGATGGGAGGTACAGTATATCTGTGGGGATGTTTCAGAAGTCCTTGTTTGCTGCTCACTGAGGCATGGAGGGGAAACTCATGAGCTAGCTTAGGACAGATGAAGTCCTCCTCACAGACATGGTGACCTCTCACCTCCTCCAGCATGGGTGGGCCAGAGCTGACCTCCTAACACCAAGTGTCTGTCTAGGGACCAGGATTCTGAACCTGAGAAGGAGCTTTTCTGCAAGTCAGAGTCATGAACTGTAGCATCTTTCTTGCCTTAAGGCAAAGGGGTGGGACATTTAGGAAGGCCATGGGCCAGCCAGTCATGGAACCCAGCTCCCAAGGTTGGGAGCATAATTCCTATACCTTGTAGGGGAAGTGCTTCGTAAAAGGGCCTGCAGGAAGCCAGGCTAAGCAGTGTATACCTGCAATCCCAGCACTAGGGTTATGCACAGATGACAAAATCACCCTGAGACTACCCACCTTCCCCATACACGCTGTTTGAAATCCCACTTCTCCATAGGCTCCAGCCCATGTGGATTATAGACTGAGTTCAAGGGCACTCCGGGTTTCTTAGCAAGACTGTCTCAAGATTTAAAGCAAGGGGACTCTGTGACTATATAGGTTATTGTAGATCTCTTGCGTAGCATGTATAAGTCCCTGGGGTCCATCCCCAGCATTGCAGAAACAGGCTCTGGAATCTGGGTTGGACATCTAGTGCCTCTCACATGCCAGGGACTTATTCGGTGACAGATGACAAAGATTCTCATTCCATGAGGCCCCAACAGTAGATCAGTGTGGCTCTCAGCTTGGTAAATGCAGGGACTGAGCTGGTGGCTCACACCAGGAACTGTCAGCTGCTTGTGATCAGAACATGTTCTGGATAGCAGATCCCTGGGGCCTAGGTCAGCTCAACCTTCTCTCTTCTTGGTGATGTGCCCAGCCCCCGAGCACTTTGGAGACACTATCCTTTTCACCACGGATGAGGACATCCTGGAGGCCATATTCTGCTTGGATGAGACGTTTGACATGGATGCTGAGAGCCTGTGTGGCTTTCAGCCAGAAGAGGCACTGAAGAGGCCCAGCACTGCCGACAGTGATGGTCAGGACGAGCGGCCTTTCACACAGGCTGGCTTGGGTGCCCAGGACCAGGTAGGGCTGGAGTGGGGCTGGGGAGTACCCCTAAATGGATCCCTTTTGTTGTTTGGGGCAAGGTCTCACCATGCAGCACAGTCTGGCCTTGAACTTACCGTCTTCCTGCCTTAGCTTCCCAAGTGCTAGGACAGCTCCTGAGTGGATTGCTGCTCCTAACTCAGTGCAGGGAGGGAAAGTAAAACAGATGTCCTTTACCCTGCTAGGGTCACTGCCTTGACAGTCCCCGATTTTCTATTTCATTTTCTATTCAGCATTTCATATTTCACTCTCTAATTATTTATTATTTTTTTAAACTAAAGTGAAGTAAGGATTAAAATTTTCATCAAAGCCAGGAATTACAGGCTGGATGTTGCGCTCAGTGCCGTGTGTGTGTGTGTGTCTGTCTGTCTGTCTGTCTGTCTCTGTGTTTGTGTGTATGCGTGCGTGTACATGCGCACATGCATGCATGTATAATATAGAGGTTGGCAGCCCTGCAGGCAGATGGGTGTGCTTGGGGTGACTTCTGATCACTCACCATTGTGAGTAGAACAGAAACGCCTACAGGAGGCAGCCTTGCAGTTAAAACAATGGCCAGAACTGAGCCTGTTAGTACAGGCCTGGAAACCAGCCATTCACAGGCTCAAGGCAAGTCGGTTATAGAATGGATTCCAGACTGGCCTGGCTAGGTTATAGAACTTCTGTCTCCAAAAGCACAAAGAAGGTCCAGATGTAGTTTGTTGAAAAAGTACTTGTCTGGCATGCTTTAGGCCTAGGTTCTACCTCTAGAGCCATTTATAAGCATAAAGCAGTAAGCATAACTGTGACTGCCCAAGCACATCACTAGTGATATAGGCTTTGCAAGCCTGACCCCATGATGGCCCTCAAGTAGGGACTGTTATATTTCTGCTGAGGTAATGGATTGAGTATCTTAACTGAGGGTATACTGTGAAGGTGTCAGAGTTAGAACCTGAGTGCACAATGCCAAAGAAAATGGGCAACAGTGAGCCCTTGTCAGGGTCCACTGAAGAAAATGGAAAAGCCCCAGGGTCTCAGGGGAGGGTCTTCTTGTAACGAAGAGAAAGAGGAGTGGGAAGGTGGGACAACCAGAAAGCCGGGGAGCCGGGTGACCACAGAAGTGTGTGAGGGAAGCTGTGGCTGGCACAGACTGCCTCCCAGTGCAGTGCGGCTGCAGCTGCAGGGCCAGACAGGCATGGGGTAAGAGGGCAATGAGCAGGAGCCTGAGAAAGGAGCGCGGCTCTGCACAGACAGCTCATCGTCCACTGCTGCTTGTTCTCCGAGAGAAGCCAGAAATCTGGGTTTTATCTCAATTTAAACGTGGCAATTAATTAAAATGTTCCAACCCTTCCCTGGGCCACAAAGCATGACACAGTCTGCTCTTGACCCATGGGCTCCATGGAGTTGACCTGAAGCCTTTTTTCTGCCCAGTGTTTTCCAAATGTCAAGGCGCAGGGGAACCTGTTGATGGTCCTGACCTGCAAGGCCAGAGGGTTCGTTTGGTTCTAGGAAAGACAAACTTCTTGCTTTCTTTGCCCTACACCATTCCTGTCTGAAGCACTGGAGGCTTCTTTGCCCAGGAGAATTAATGTTAAATAAAAAGCAATCAATCTTACATGGAGACCTCAAGCAGAGTGTAGCAGCCCACTGTGACCTATCAGTAGACACGACTGTTCATCCTGGTTGCCCCTGGGGATCAAGTGGAAACTCTAACAATACAGGGGTCTCAGCTCACCCCTGAGATGCCAATTCTGAACTGCCAAAGTGAGGGACCACTTGCTAGGGTTTGAGGCCATCTTTCTTCCTTTTGCTTCCCTTCCTTCCTCCTTTCAACCTCTTCTTTCTCTCTATCTCCCTTCTCCCCTTCTCTTCCTTCCTCCCCTCTCCCTATCTCCCTTCCTTCCTCCATCTTTCTTCTTCCTTTCCTTCCACCTCTCTTCTTCCCCATCTCTTCCTCTTCCTTCTCTTACCTCTCCTTTTCTCCTTCACTGTCCATCCTCCCTTCTCCTCTTCCATCTTTCCTTCTCCTTTCTTCCCCTCCTTCCCTGATTCCTTGTCTCCCTCCTTCCCCAAGTCCCTCCCTCTCCCCATCTTCCTCCCTCTCCCATCCTCTATCCTTTTATTCTGTCAACTCTTTCACTCAACACACATAGGAGTCCACAAGAGACTCTAAGAAAGTCTGAAGACCCCGGTGTAGCATCACCCTTCAGCTGCCAGTCAGAGCTGTGGTAGAGATGTAGTCCCAGGCTCTAGATACCCACATACCTTGTCATAGGAAGGCAAGACATACAAAAACAAATCCAGGGATTTCCTGGACATGGAGTGGGCAATGAATCTGGTAAAGGAACTGTATGAGTACCACTAAAACATCTTTTCTCTGTGTTTCTCCCCAACCATCCTGTAGGTACAAGGGCTAGAGCTACAAACCAGTTCCCCTGTCTCTGAAGTCACCACACCAGAGCCAGGCATCTTCTTCGGGTTATGTGAGTACTGTCGTGGGTCCCTGGCAGGGACCCCTTTGCACTAGCAGAGGGTCACTGTGGCATTTTGTACCCAGGCCATCTATGTGCTCACTGGGGGTATGGACATAAGCCTGGTGGCCCCAGGCTGCTGCAGGCTCAATAGGTGGAGCTGTTCTGGAACTTAGCCACAGCTCAGCACTTACACAAAGCAAAGCAGGCTGCATGTGTGTAGGGGTGTGGGTGAGAAGGTGTTTTCACAAGGCCCAAGGCCAGGTCCTCTGTAATCCATGATTTTAGGCCGATTATGAAGTGTTGGCTAATTTACCAGATTGAAACCTGAGGCCGCAGCAGCCTGAGTATATCTCAACAGGCTCCTGGCCTCTCCCTTCCTTCCTTTCAGTTCCTCTTAGTTCAGTCACATCCACATCAGCCTTGTTGTCTAGGGAGGCTCCAAGCCAGGGTCACGGCTGCCTGCAGCCTCCGACCTCCCTGCCTCCCCCAGGGTCCTGTTAACAGGCTCTCCGCATGCTCACTCCCGCTGTCTTGTCTCCCTGTTCTTCCCTGCCCTCCCTGCTGCTGTGTCACCTTTCAGTTTATCTCGGGAAAACAGGAGCCATGACCCACCCCACTTCTTCAGAAGCAGTCTCACACTTCCAGGTCCCAGTCTGCCCAGCCTGGCCCGGCCCCTCCCCTTCCACCTTAGTGGGTGGCAGATTTTCCTGTCTTCTCTTCTGGCTCCCTGCCTGCTCAATCCATGTGATCTGAATATGGAGTCTCTAAGGTAGCTCTAATGGAGGATGGCTGGAGCCTTCCATCCCCACACTGAGGGGCAGGCAGGCCTGGACAGACGGCAAAGGTGGCCTCAGCAGCTAGATGTTCCCAGAACCTGCGGTGGCTACTGGTGATGTCCTGAGTTAGTGATTGCTTAGTCTTCATGCCCCTATGTCCTCGTGTCATAGGTCGCATAGCCATTAGCTCATGGAAGGAAGTGGGGAAGGGTCTGGGTGGTGCCTAGTGCACATTGGACCTCTTCCTGCTGGCTCTTCTGCAACCGCTTTCCTATTGTCTTCAGTGAGAACCTGCCCCATCCCTTGCCCACCCAAAAGGAAAACATGGTCTTTAAGACAGAAAAAAGGTGACTGATTTTGAATCATTATAGCTCTTTCCATTCTAGATCACTGAATTACTTTGGACTAACAGACTAAAGAGCTATAATTCTTGCACTTGAGAGGCAGGGCAGGAACACCTGAGTTCAAAGCCAGCCTGTGTTCTAGGGGGGAGAGCTTGCCTGAATAAATGAATAAACAAAGAAATATGTAAAGGGCAAGGATATGTCTCATTTGGCATATAAGCTGGAAGGCCCCGTGAATTCAGTTCCCTGCACCCATATAAAGTCAGGCATAGCAGTGCACACCTGCAATCCCAGTGTTGACAGGATGGAAACAAATGAATCTGGGACTCTCCTAATGGGTGTGTCCCAGGTCCCAGTGACACCCAAGGTTGTCCATTGGCTTCCTTCCACCTGCACGTGCACACACACATACACACGCGCACATACGCGCGCGCGCGCGCACACACACACACACACACACACACACACACACACACACACCAGCAATGGAAATTGAGCTCAAACTGAATTGAGCTCAAACTGAATTCAGCAAATCTATTAGTTGATGCACCTAGAAGTTAGGGTCACTAGTTTCTTAGGCAACTGGATGTAGGCAGAGAAATGACACACCATGGAGACTTGCTGTATCTCTGTTTTTCTACCCCGTTTGCTTCCTGTTCTTCTCCATGGGGGCCGGCAGTGCACTAAAGGCTCATGGGGGGGCCATGCACCAGGGTTTGCTTCCTATTCTTCTCCTTGGGAGTCAAGCACCAGGGGATCATGGGAAGGCTATGCACCAGGGGATCATGGGAGGGCCATGCACCAGGTTTTGCTTCCTGTTCTTTTCCATGGGGGGCTGTGCACCAAGGGCTCATGGAAGGGCCATGCACCAGAGCCTTTGTGTAGGAGCTTTGTGCTCACATCCAGCCATTACTAGCAACCCCAGAGAAAAAGCCACTTCTATTGCCCAGCAGATATAGCTCCAGAATTAAGTCTCTGAGTTTAGCATATGTCTCAGGCCTGTTCATAAATCAATTATGTGGTTTACCATGGTGGAGGTAGAAAGGTAGGAGATACGGAAACCATATCTGGCCAAACTTGGGTTATTGGCTGTCCCTGCAGCCTGGTTAAGAGTGGTCAGCTGCCTAGACAACCTGACTAAGCCAGTATTTTCCCTGGAGGAGGAAGGCAGGTGAAGGTGCTGCCAGGCAGAAGCCACCACTGTTCTATCTGCCTGCTAATTTATCCCTAAAGACTGTTTACCAATGTCCTTTGCACTGAACCAACCCAGTCTTTCTCAGAAATGCCATTGCCGTGACTGAGGTTGGCCCTGGGATGGAGCACTGTGACCTTTGATCTTTGTACCTGTTAGGAGAGTGTTGAGGGCTCTCCACTGTGTCATTCCCTCCCTCTGGGGCCTAGAATCCCAGGATTCCTGCATCTCTTCTCTGAACCCCTCTTCCATCCTCCACATGCTTAGCCACATGTGCAAGTGGAATACACTTTAATAAAGCAGTCCTGGGGCAGGGAGGAGGGGCAGCAGTGGGCGAACGGCCAATCCTCTTTCCTGCTTTGAAAGGGGATATATGACTTGCTAATTTGCAGATGACTCTCATTTGGGAAGTTTTGCAAATATCAGCCACAGTGAATAGGGAAGAAGTCAAGAGGGCCAAAGCATGAGAGAAATAACAAAATTAATTTCCATTTGTATAAATTCTAATTGATGCACCCAAGGAAAATGAATATGGAACATGGATATCAGCTCACAAGAAGAGCCGTTGCATTTAGAGCCTGGGATCAATGGGATCAGGTGCATCTTGCCAGACACAAAGGACTGCAGGCTTGGGAAAGGCTTGTTACCAGGGAGAGGAGGCATTTCTGCCTCTTCCTGTTCCTCCCTTCCCATTCTACTCCCTCCTCTACCTCCTTGCCTTCTCCATCCCAGACACTCCCCACCCCATCCTGTCACGTGAATCAATCCCTCCTTATCCTTCTATATTCAAACCATTAGGCTCCATTGCCTCCTAAACAGACCTTGATCCTGTCCCCTGCTGCCCTGTGAACACCTTTGATGAGGTCACTCTCAGCACCAAGTGTCTTCCCTTCCTGGCTCCCTTTACAGTCCTGCTGAAGTCCTTCCAAGACCCAGTCCAACCTGCACCGCTGCCCTGATGCCATATATAGGCCACCATGGTGCTGCACACTGCAATTCCAGTACTCAGGAGGCCCAACCTGGAGGATCCGAGGCCATCCTAGACCACAATGGGAGATCTTATCTCAACAAAGCAAACAGAACAAGTAACCCGTTATAATTTCCCGTTGCTATGTCATGGACATCTCAATTTCCACACGGGGTTGAGCCCTGCCTCCTTTTTTAGTCTCATACTGCTCTCCTGCCTTGGCCAGCTGCTTTCAGATATAGGATCTACTTGTTCTCTCAGTCTAGAATGTTCTTCTTTTAGAAGTGTAGCATAGCATGTCTCTTCTTGATATCAGGCCCCAGCCAAGATGCCCCCTCCCCTCCCTAAACGCCCTGCTTCTACTCTGGCATGCTCCACCCCCTCCCATCATTTGGATTGGGCAGGCAGCGGTGCATCCAGCTGTGGTACTCAGCATTTGCCAGGTGTCTGTGGCCTGCAGAATGAGCATGGCTCACACTGAGACTTGCTGCTATTTCTCTCACATCTCTAGTTCTAAAACCATAGTTGGCGTACACAGACAATCAGTGAGTATTCGTTCACCGTTCACTGTAAATTAGGGGGGACGCACCTACTGACCACCTACCTCCTTTTCTGTCAGTCAGAAACAAAATGTGATTAAGCATCTATTTGTTGGGCACTGCTGTTACAGGCTCTGGGGATAGAACAGTCAGTCCTGGCCTCAGGGAAATCAAGCACATTAATGCAGAATACCTCTTGTGGTTAGGATGAAAGCAAGTGGAACAAGGGCAGGGAGAGTGGGGAGCACTGTCAGAAAATGGCTGAGAGCTGACATTTGAACGTGATCAGTCGAAGGAATACATCAGTCAGCCTTTGCGCCTGGATGCAGTGCTCTGCACCACCGGTCCTCACAATGCTCTGGCTGTTCGCCTCAGCTGAGCACTTAGGTGCTTTCCCTCTGCTTGCTCATGCCTCTGACAGCCAGCACGGGGGCCAGCACCTGCCTGCCTGTGCTGCTACTGGCCAGAGCAACAGGTGCCCCAGCCGCCTTGGCAGCAGTGCAGGGCAGCACGAGGAGACAACCTCCTGTGCACACACCCACTCTGCTGGCCAAAGCTGACCCACCTCTGTGGGGAACGCGCAGGGCCCCAGGCTGGAGTGGCAGGCAGCTTGTTTGGCTATGTGTGCATGACAAGCAGTGTACTCAGTGCTGCTTAGGACCCATGTCCTCTTTAGCCCCCTAGATGTTCAAGCTGACTTTGGCACGGCAGAGAGGAAATTTGAAGGTGGAGTCACAAAAAAGATGCCGGGAAATGACAGGGCATAGGACAGTATGTCAAGTTCAGGGAGGTGAGAGGTTATAGCTTGACTCCCAGAGTGTTCTACAAATTCACTGGGCTCACAGATCCTCCTGTAAGAAATGTGGAGGACCTCATGACCCAGGCTTTCTGTCAGCTCCTCCCACCATGCTGTCATTCAGGAATCCAAAGAGTTGAAGTTCAGAAGTCAGGCAGGAACTAATACAGGTCAACTACCTTCAGGGTCAGAGAGCTTCTGAGCTTGGCCCTGTTTTACTGGGAAAGGTGGAACTCCAGCCAACACAGGGTGGCAGGGTGTGACCCAAAGACCCAGAGAAGGGGACCTTTCTGGGCAATGGAGTGAGTTACCTGTCATGCGTGTCCCAGGGCCACAGGAGGTCTCCTAAAATGGTCTCAGGTGAAGCAGGGTGGAATACAAGGTAGAAGGATGGGGTCAGCAGCCACTTTCTCTACCCTGAATGCAGTGAGCACTCATAGGAGGAGTTCGTTTGCATAAAATGTCAAATTCTGGCTGTAGGGCTTCCTGGTGTGACTGTCTCATTGAGTTACTTTCAGGCATTCGTTTGGCACTGATTCTCTACTATATGCCAGGCACTGTGCCAGTACCTGGGTACACAATAGTCTAGAGACACAAGTGGGGTCGTTCCCTTAAGGAGTCAGCTACCTGGCAAGTCACATGGGCATTTACTAAGTAGTGTGACCTCCAGAGTTTGGTCGAGGAAGTGTGCAGAGAGACAACAGGCTGTAAGTGCAGCACTGGCCTGGCGCCTGAAACAAGCCCAGTCCAGAGGATGGCGTGTGCAAAGGCCTTGCGGTGAAAGAAAGACATAGGAAAATGAACAGTTGATTGACCATCTGGGTAGAACTGAGAGTCCCTGATGCATGAGGAGGCCTGGGGGAGTTGGAAGCCAGGAGAGGAACACCTCACTGTGAAACAGCGTGAGGGGGCTAACGATACAAAGCATGGTGTGAGGTGGTTCAGCCATATGTGTCAGTATGCCCTGAGTAGGTGGTGGTTGGGGCCTGAGGACCCCTGAGAGAGAAGGTTTATGAGGGGAGAGTGGAGAGGCTGAGTGACAGCTTCCTTCTGGTTCCAGAGCCTCTGGTGGTAACTGGCTGCTTTCTTTCCCTCACAGGCCTCCGACTAAACTTCACAGCCTCCTGGGGGGACCTGCACTACATAGGGCTCACTGGCCTGGAAGTAGTGGGCAAGGATGGCCAGGCCCTGCCCATCTACCCACACCAGCTCTCTGCCTCTCCTAGAGACTTAAATGACCTGCCAGAATACACAGACGACTCGCGGACCCTAGACAAGTGAGTAGCAGAAGCGTGACTGTGGCAGTCAGGGTCAAAGGTCATGCTCTGTATCCCAGGCATTGGGCACACACCAGACACTGCCTGGGAAGGCATGTGGCCAAAAGAAGTAGAGGTGACCCTTTCCACAGGCCGAGTCCTGTTGAGGGGCAGGCAGGTTGCAAAGTCAGACTGGTGTATCCGCAGATGCTGTGTGCTGTGGTAGCACACTGTCATCAGCTAGCGCCTCCCTCAGCCACAGTCCCTTGGCCCTGGTGTGACCCGCTCTGCTTTTGCACATGCCTGCCCTAGGCCTCTCCCCTCTGTAAACTGGAAAGTGAAAACAAATTCTCTGTGGGCCACTATGTCTTCTCTTCTTCCTCCACTTTCCAGAGAGCATGACCAGAGTGAATGGACAGCTTTTTATAGTATCTATCCACAGATACCTGTCACTCAGACACTGGCACTTGGCCTCCTGCTCTGGACAGCTGTCTTAGTTAGGGTTTCTGTTGCTGCAAAGAAACACCATGACCAAAAGCAAGTTGGGGAGGAAAGGATTTTTTTGGCTTACACTTCCAAATTGCTGTTCATCATCAAAGGAAGTCAGAGCAGGAACTCAAACAGGACAGGAGCCTGGAGGTGGGAACTGATGCAGAAGCCATAGAAGGGTGCTGCTTACTGGCTTGCTTCCCCTGGCTTGCTCAGCCTGCTTTCTTATAGAGTGCAGGACCACCAGTCCGGGAATGACATCCCAAATAGTGGACTGGGCTCTCCCCCATTGATCACTAATTGAGAAAATGTCTTACGACTGTATCTCATGGGGGCATTTCCTCAACTGAGGCTCCTTCCTCTCTGAGGGATCTAGCTTGTGTCAGGTTGACACACAGAACCAGCCAGTATAACAGCTATGTGAATTAATTCAGAGTCAAGGAGAGTTTAAGGGATGGGAGTTCAGATCTCTGTTCTGTTTTAAGTTCCCAAACCTCACAACTGTCACAGTGAGGACAACATAACCAGCAGTGCAAGTGGCATTTTGGGGCGTTATGTGCCAGTCACTGGGCTGTCAGTAGATTACAGATGTCCATCCATGAAAGACACAGACACAGGCTAAGAATCATTATTGTTATCCCTCTGTATAGAGGAGGAAGCTGAAGTCAGAAAGTGGTCACAGGTACCCAGCCTAGTTAAGCGGAGTCAGGATTTGAACACTCGAGCCCGGCACTTTAACTGCTGAGTTGGGCATCGCCTGTGCCTGAGTTTCTTCATCCATAGAACTGTGTCAATAATCCCCATGATTACAGTTTGGGAGTAGGGTGATCACACTGCACCCCCTTGTCCTGGCTGTGTCCTCTTGTCTCTTTAAGATGACTCTTTACTATGGCCTTCCTCCCCTCCTGTCACTGACTGCTTGGGGCCACGCTGGTCTGTAGATCATGACAGGTCAACTGGGGGACCTAGACCTGAGCCTACAAGCTGCTCCCAGCCAACTGCAGGAGAAACCCACACCTGCCCAGGGTTCCCATCCCTGTCATCCACTCGCCACCACACAGAAACCCTGACAGCTTCCTGTCCAACCGTAATGTCATCTTGAAAGACTTCTGTGCATACCTCTAAACAGGAAGCACTTGAAAAGGCAAACACACCCTCAATGTCCTTGTCACACCTAAATCTGTGAGTAGTGGTGCCTGAGTCACTAGACAGCCATCCTGTAGCTTGTGTACTTGAACTAAGGCCCAGGTAGCCATGCATGCCATTGGCTGAAAAGCCCTCGAGCTTCAGGGACTTCTTGTTCTCATTTTCCTTCCTTCACTTTATTTCTTAAGTTAGAATACAAAGCAACGGGTGTCATTAAGGCAACTTCATACACACATCATTACCCTTGTTCCCAGCCATCCCCGCCCCTACCATCCCTCTCTTCACCCTCCCTAGTTAGCTTCCTTTCTTCTCCCAGTTAAGACACTTCTGCTGCCCTATTTCAAGTGTTCCATTATGCTTCTTTCCCCATCTTAAGATCTCTCCCTTCCCTCCAGCTATTCCCTTTCTAGTTTTTTTTAATATAAGTGCACCCCCATATGTAATGTGAGGTTTAGGCTCCATATTTGAGGAAACATACAGCATTTGTCTTAGTCTTGCTTGTTTCTCTCAGCATTCTCAGATGTGTCTGTTTTCTTGCATGCACCATGATGGTTGCATTTTTCTTTATGGATGCACAAAATTCCATCGCATATATGCACCATGTTACTTTACCCATTCATCTGTGTTGACATCCAAACTCAGTCTGTTTCCTGCCTGTGTGTTCTGCAGCAGTAACTATGAATGTACAAGTACTTGGTATGCTGACTTTCAGTCCTTTGGATATGTACCCAGGAGACTTAGAGCTGGGTCATATGGTAGATCTGTTTTCAGGGAATGGGGAGACCTCCGTAATGATTTCTATGACTCCTAATAGCAGGAATGGGATCCTCTTTCCATTCATTCTCCCCAGCATTGATTGTCATTTGTTTTCTTGATGGGGTGAGATGGTTTCTCAGGACAGTTTTCTGTGATCATTAGGGATGTTGAATGATTTTTCAAATATTAGTTGGTCCTTTGTCTCTCTTCTCTTGAGAATTGTCTACTCATTTCTTAAGTCCATTTATTGGATGGCTTGGGTTTAGGGTATTTAACCTTTATAGTTATTTATGTATATTGATATTAATCCTATATGAAATTAACATTTTTCCCATTCTATAGGGTCTCTTCACTCTGAAGGAGTGCCTGCCCCTGTGGTATTGTTTTTTTTTAAAGACAGGGTCTCACAGTGAACCAACCAGACTTCAAGTTCAGGATCCTCCTGCTGCAGTTCCAAGTACTGGGATTATAGAAGCATACCACCAACACATCTCCCTCATGTTTGTTTTTATATTTTTCTTTTATTGAAAATAGATTTTTTTTTCTGTTAGGTATGGTATCACACACCTTTAATGCCAACACTCTAGAGGCAGCAGCAGGTAGATCTCCGAGTTTGAGGCCGGCCTGGTCTATAGAGTGAGTTGTCCAGCACAACAAAGGCTACACAGAGAAACCCTATCTTTATAAAACAAAAACAAACAAAAGAGAGAGAGATTTTTTTCATCCAATACATTCTGTTTATGGTTCCCCTCCCCCAAATCCCCTGAGTTCCTCTCCACCTCCCCTCCATCCAGATCTCAAGAATAATAATAAAATAAAGCAAATAGGAACAGGACAAAAGAAACAAACAAGAGCCAAAGATAAGCATAAGAATGTCATATAGACATAGAGACATACACATTCTCACACACAGAAATCCTATAAAAACACAAAACTGGAAGCCATAATATATACTCAAAGGACCTGTAAGGTTTAAAAACAAACAAACAAAATCCCGCCCTGACAGAACATGAGACAGAGAACCCCCAAAGATACCACTGAGTTTGAGTTAAGTTGGCTGTCTACTGCCAGGCATGGGGGGCTGCTACTCTTAAGCCATCTCTTGTGTTTTATCCTTGCTGATGGTCTTAGATTCTGGGAATGCCTGTGCCCATTTATATATTTGTTTGCAGTATTTATTTTCACTTGTTTGAAGCTCTGGGGATGGAACCCAGAGCCTTTGGTATGGAGGGCAAGCATTTACTACTGAGCGCCCACCCTCCCCAGCCTTCTGATATGACAGGACGGCCCAGGCTCCTCATGTCTCTTTTGTCCCAACCTGGCCTCCACCATATCCCTGCAATGACAGGGTCCTAGTGGTGGCCATAGTGTTTAGAGACCCCACTCTAGCATGAGAACGGCTTATTACTACTGGGTGTCTTGGAACAGAACCAGGTGATTGCCCAGGAGAAGGCTTCTTTTGCTACCAACCTCTCTGCCATCCATCTCCAGTGTCCCCTTTCCCAAAATCCTGCAACAGGGTTTTGGAGACTGGCAGTCAGTCTCCAAGACGGAGATAATTGCTTTGGAAGGAAACAGCAGTCTGCAACAGCCAGCTTCCTTCACAAACAGCAGGGTTGGCCTGCCGAATTTCCTCAGTTTTAACATGCCAGCAATTGTAAGACACACCATCCATCAATTTAATAACAGCCTTTAGAGTACAGGAGAGAGAACGCTTTACCTCCGTGGATGAACACTTAGATTTATTCTAAACCGCACACTATCAAATGGTAAGGGGAAGAGTTGATTTTAGATAAAGGAATCGTGGCCGCAGCCTGAGTCACTCACAGGACAGTGGCCCCCAAGGGTGGCGTGGGGTGGGGCTGATTGTCTCTGGGGCCAGGTCTTCAAGTGGCCATGTCACACAGAGGACAAAGGTTAGGGTCCAGGTTGAAGAGGCTGAGGCAGGAACGGATGCAGTGGGGCTGAGGTAACTGGTTTAGAAACCCCTCCTGCTGACGGGGTTTCCCTGGGGCACTCAGACCTGTGGCTACCAAGCAGGTTGGCTCATCACAAGCCTGGAGCCACCTGCCTCTTCTGGCACTTGTCCCTAGCCTAGGTCTGCTGAGTTCCCTGTGTTTTAGAGACCTTACCAAGAGAGATAGGATCACTTCCCTCAACTGTGACTCTGCATCTTTCAGAACGTTTGGACAACAGAGAAAAGGCCCACCTCCCACCCCAGTGCATCCCTTCTGACCTCATTCCCAGCTGGAGCTAGTCCTGGCTGCCTGTGGTCTGCCTGCCTGGCCACACCCCACATCTCATGATGGTCGCTGCCCTGTTAGTCACAGCACATCTCAGGGCGCCTGTGCCACAGCTCTGTGATAAGCTTATTTCTACAGTTACCCTTCCTGGCATGTGGATGTAATCATTAGCAGAAGTCTCCCAACCTGTGGCCACTGGGCTGAGGAATTCCAAAGGGGGACACAGTTGTCTGTTAGCCTGGAGAGGATGAGCAGACACTGTTTTTAGCCCTTCTTAAGTGTCATTGCTTGACTTCACTGTGCACCCACCTCCCAAGAGACAGGTGGGTGAGGGAAGCGACTTTCTGAGGCCTCCCACCGTCTTGCTGACCTGCCCTCATTGCCTGCAGGTTAATCGACGGCATGAACATCACCACTGAGGATGAGCACATGTGGCTGATCCCCTTTTCCCCTGGGTTGGACCATGTGGTTATGATCCACTTTGACAGAGCCCAAAGCATTGCTGGCCTGCGCCTCTGGAACTACAATAAATCTCCCGAGGACACCTACCGAGGGGTAAGCCGGGCAGAGCGGAGTCCACTGTCAGGGAGGCAGCATGATGAATGGTTGGTGTGGGTGCTGGAGAGGAGCATAAATCCTCCAGAACCTTCCAAATGGAGAGGGGGTGACATCCAGGGAGAGAACGAGCTGTGTTTCCTGCACATAGCAGACATAGCCCACAGCCCAGGGCAGCCTGGGGAACTACAGGGCTTGCTTCTCCTGTGACCGTGGTTCCCCTTCCTACACTGTCCAGGGCTTTTGTGTTGGCTATGGGCCTGCTGTCCATTGAGCACTGGAGAAGGTGCTATGAGGCAAGCTGTGTGCCTTCCTCATTCCTGCAGGTTCTCATCCTGCCTCCTCGTACGGCCCCTCCTCTCAGGGTTCTAAGAAGGCGGGGAAAGCGTTGTCACTCTCTTGGGAACTACATAGCTAGAGTCTGGTCTCCGCCTGCTAGGCATGGACCCCACTTTCTCTTTCAGTTGCTGGTGAAAAGGCAGGGGTGGCAAGTAGCCTCAGAACGTATGTAGCCCTTGCGGTTTGCTGGTGGATCCCAGCAGCTTGCTAGAAGATTCCTGCCTGGACAGTGTGTGCACTTGTGTGTGATTGTGTGCACTCAGCAAGCTCTCAGTGAGCACAGTGCTGCTACCTGTCAGAAGGACCAGCTGGGTCTCTATTATGTACCTAGAAAGGACTTGCTAGGTGCTGAGGGTAGAAAGAGGGAAGCTGTGCCCACCTCCCAGATGGGGAGGGAGATGAATGGAAGCTGGAGGCCTGCACAGCACTGGTGGTAGAGTGGTTCTGAGCTAGCCCTTGACCATCTCACCGCACTGCCACAGGCTAAGCCATTGATGTCTGGGGTCCCGCACCAAGTCCCATGCCTCCCCTGGGACTGAGACATGTAGATAGGAAACACAGGTAAGTATCCTTGGCACAGGGGCCTTACTCCAGGTGTCTTGTGTCCAAAATGGAACATGACTGTCCTTGGAACTCAGGCCTGGCCCAATGTCCTGGCGTGGTAGAAAAGCCATCCACTGTCTTAGGCTCAGACAAGCTGTGTCTCCTTCACTAGGTCAAAATCGCCCACGTGTCCCTGGACGGCCTATGTGTGTCTCCCGCAGAAGGCTTTCTTATCCGAAAGGGGCCTGGCAACTGTCACTTTGATTTTGCACAAGAAATCCTCTTTGGGGACTACCTGCAGACCCGGCTGTCACCGGCACCCACCAGGAGGTGAGGCAGTGTGGGCTGGCCCACCAGTGTCCTCTGTGTATGCACCCTCAGGGCTGGAGCTGTGGCCACATGTATTGTCTAGAAACAGCTTCTCTTCCCCAGTCCCGATCCAGAAAAAGAGCAGGTGGGAAGCTCTCGTTTGGGTTTGCCGGGATGTCCTGGCCCCAGTGTCCAGCATCCAGGTGTAAACCAAGTAAGTTTTACCCATTTATAGCCTCCAATGTCTGAATGCCAAAGGGAAACAAAAGAGCTCCCTTCCCCAATGGCAAAATTGTTAACAGTATCTTTGCATAGCACAGCCCAAGGAGGACTGTTATGAAGCTGGAGCGGAGGGAAGTGTAATAATTGTCTCTGTAGCCCTGGCCAGCCTAGAACTCACTATATAGATTAAGCTGGCCTTGAACTCACAGAGATCTTCCTGTCCCTTAGAATTTATGGTTGGAAGCTGGGATTTTATACCCATTTTACAGAAGTGGAAATTGAGGCCCGGACTTGGGATCATGAAGCCAGCAATGCTCAGGGCTTCCTCTCCGTTCCCTTTCTCTTCTGCATCCCCATCCTGCCTACATTCCAGGGCCTTTGCTATGGCCAACTTGATCGCCGTGTGAGGCCGCCTCAGACCTCTGTCCATCCAAATGGCCTGTCATACTCAGGCACCCTGCCCTATCAGCAGCACCCAGCCCTCAGCCTAGCAGATTCCACTCCTCTGGTAGAGCAGGGGTGTGGTTAAGAGAGTGACTCCAAGGCACATCTCACCCAGTCACGCTCCCCTACATGGCTTTCCTAAGTGGTTTCACCACTCCGGCCAGGTACCTTAATCCATGTGTCCCCACCTCTAGGTTACTCTGAGGATTGCAAGAGTCTGTAACAGAAGAGCAGTGTCCCCCACTGCCTCCCACACACAGCATCTCCCCTGGGTAAATGGGAGCTCACACAGGAGCCTCTGCAGTCCTTTGCTGAGGAGTGTCTTTCAGTGACCCTGGAACAGAAGGGCTCATGGTGCTGTTTTGGTCTCTTTCCAGGCTGGATTCAAAGAGCCTGGAGCGAGCCAGCATGGACTACGAGGCCCCGCTCATGCCCTGTGGCTGTATCCTTCTCCTAGGCGGCAGGAGCGCTCATGGGGAAAGTGAAGCTAAGGAAGGCGGCACAAGGGGCCCAGCTAAGAGGGGCTGGAAAAGAGACAGGTGACCCAGGGAGCTGGCAGGGAGAAGGCAGGGACAGAGGCAGCAAGAGCCCCTTCTTCCTAGTGTGACCTCATTGCGTGATAGGGAAACATGGCCCTGGGAGCAGGCCACAACGATAGCCCTGCTTCCCAGCTGTGTAAACTAAATCACGGGAGCCAGGCATGATGGAGGCAGGAGGATCATGAGTACTAGACCATCCTAGACTACCTAGAGAGACACTATCTCTTCAAAAAAGAGGAAAAAAATCCAAAAGCTAAAAAAGAAGCAAGTCAGAGAGGTCAGATAATTTGCCCTGGTCTCTCCACAGGTGTCCAGATCTGGAAGGAAGCAATGCTTTTGCCTGTGACTACCTGAGATGTGCCTGGGCTCCCAGGACTTCCATTCCTGCTTCTAGAAACTGAGGATCAGGAAGATCCAAGTAGGGGCAGGTGTCACCTTGTGCACAAGGACCTTGTCAGGAGGAATCGTTCTGCTGTCCTGAGGCTGTTTCCCCACCCTTAACATGCTTATTCCTGTGAACTTGAAAGGCACAGAGGAGGGAAGAGGTGTCTTGTTCTAATCATTTTATACCCAGGGAAATGGGGGCACAAGGCAGGAGAGTCCCACCAGAACCATCTGTCCACCCTGTCTGCTCCTAAATAGAACTGCTCCTTCCTGTCCACCTAGGGCAGGGACTGCAGCAAGTGTGGTGCTATGTTCCTTTTAACAGGCATCCATCTCTGGGAGAGAGACCCTTCCATGACAGACAAGAAGAGTCCCTATCACCTCTGCCACTGTGTGGCCTTCTCAGGAAAATTGAGCTTCTCTCTTCCTTAACCATAGCACAGTCATCTTCCAGTTCCAGCTGTTGTCCAGCTGGGGTGACCCCTACTACATCGGCCTCACGGGGCTGGAGCTGTACGACGAGCATGGGGAGAGGATCCCATTGTCCCAGAACAGTATCCTTTCTACTGGAAGAGGAGGCGGCATGGAAAATGCTGCTGGCAGACCGGTGCAGGCTCCCAAGCCTGTAATTATAGCCCTCAGGAGGTGGAGGCAGGAGGATTTTCACCTATATAAGGGCAGCCTGAACTACATAGCAAGGCCCTATTTCAAAAGACCAGATGAAGGTCAGACATGGTGGTACATGCCTTTAATCCTAGCACTCGAAAGGCAGAGACAGGCAGGTATCTGTGAGTTTGAGGCCAGCCTGGATTACCTTGTCACTAAACAAAAGATCGACTGATGATGATGATGATGATGATGGTGATGATGATGGTGATGATGATGGCAATGGTGAAGCTGATTATGGTGGTAGTGGTGGTGGCGGCGGGGTGGTGATGGCAGTTAGATGATACAGTATGATGCCACTGGACCCTTAGAGCTGCTCTTACCATGCTTACAAAGGTATCTACAACCGGTTCTCTGCAGACCAGAGTCCCATGATTGAGCGTGCAGGGAGGGCACAGACACCTGGTGTTCTAAAGGCCCTGACAATCTGCAGCAGAACTCAGTGGGGGCCATTTGCTCCTGATGTGCCCATGCTGGGGCTGTTTATTGGCCCAGACAGTTCTGAAGGATTCCAGTTTGGTTGTTGGAATTTTCGGTGCAATGGCAGCCTCTGGAAGTTGACTTGAGATGTGCCCATACAAGGCCCTTGGTCATGCGGAGTGATAGTGACTAAACCAAAGGTCTCGTGGACGCCTTTTCAGTTTCCCTCAGGGCTGACTCCTGGGACTCTTGTTGTCTGTCAGCCCCCCCCCCAAACTCAGTGCTTCCTGAGGACTTCTGTAGCAGGCACTGCGAGACTATATGCCATGCACCCACGGAAATCCTGGGAACAAAATATTCTGGAATCCTCATTGTCCAGAGGCAGAACTTGAGACCTGTTTACCCAGGTCACACAGCCCAGTTGTAAAGCTTTAAACTCTCTTGCCTGTCTTCTTGTTGCCTGATTATCTTCAGCATCCTTGAGTGTGTGGTCTCTGGCCCCCCAGGTAGGGAAATGCCAGCCTCGCCCCAAAGCCTGGGCCCTGGGTGTCTCTGGAGATATGGTCTTCCTCATAACATAGGGAATGGCTCCTGGATCTCTAAACTTCACTAATTTTACCAAGAGGGCTCATAGCCAGTGTCCTCTGAGGTTCTCCTGCCCATCTTAGAGCATAGAAGTTTTGTGCCCCTGTTACAGGTGAGGTGCCAGGATAGGTGGTGCCCAGTGACTTGCCTGAGATTTCCTGTGACAGCGACAGAGACAGGCCCAGCTTCTGCACATGCGCTTTGAGGTCCCTGCTCTAATCAGCTCCTGTTGGGCCAAGGTGGCAGACCTGACGAGACTGATTTACCAAAGTCACTTGCCTGCCCAAGTGGGTGTGGCCTGTATTTCAGAGCAGTGGCAGCACTGCCATCCCTGTCTGTGCTGTGCAAGTCCCTCATTTCCAGCTATCCCACCTGTGGTCCCTGACTTTGAACTTGACCCCTTAGCCCCACACATAATCCCTTCTCCTTGGCCACAACCCCATTTTCTTAGAAAATAGAATGTGTCAGGCAGTGATGGCACACGCCTTTAATCCCAGCACTCGGGAGGCAGAGGCAGGTGGAGCTGTGTGAGTTCGAGGCCAGCCTAGTCTACAAAGCGAGTTCCAGGATAGGCTCCAAAGGTACAGAGAAACCCTGTCTCAAACAAACAAAAACAAAAAACAAAAATAGAATGCATTTATTTTCACTGTCATTCCCAGCCTGCTAAAATGTAGGACGCCAGCCCAGCATCTCCTGAGACACAGTGCTGACTACTTGACAGCCGCTTTGAGGGTGACACTGTGCACAGTGTATGAGTTTGGGTTACGACAGCTTAACCTACACCTCAGACATTGCAGCCTTTCCGGACAGCGTGAACGCACTTGAAGGTGTATGCGGGGACGTGCGGACCCCTGACAAGCTCATTGACCAAGTCAATGACACCAGTGATGGCAGGCACATGTGGCTGGCCCCCATCCTGCCCGGTCTGGTGGGTACCTGCTCCCAGATCCAGTGACTCTGGGAGCCATCAGAGAGGTGCCTGCTGTGGCTAACGGCTCTTGTGTGACCCTTCCAGGCCCACAGTTCCTTCTCTTACTCCATGGACTTTACTCAAATAGATACCAGATGTGTGAGGAGCTCCAGGCTCTGCATCTTCCTGCCTCTTTTTGTAAGGCCTCTGCAGCCCACTCCACTGTGGCATTTTCCCCCTTTCCACTCTCCTTTGACTGGTTCTGTTCCTTATATATCACATGGCCCATGCCACTGTGTGGCCATCTTGCCCTCGCTCTGGCCCCAGTCAACCAAGTCAGCCATTATTACCACTGACTCTTTCCGAGCTCTCAAACCCTGCAGTGGGTCTGCTCCATCGTCACAGAGAGGGAGGAAGGTCCAGGAGAGGATACAGGCCATCAGCACCCTCCACCTCAGGAACAGAGCCTGTCAGCAGAACATGGCATGCACAGTCCCTTCCCCACTCCTGTAACTGAGTATAAAATGGCATTTTCCTTTTAGAGGAGGGAACAACTCCCACAAGGCCAACCCCTCATCCTGCCCTCCTGCTGTAAAGGGGTACACACAGCCCTTGAGGCCCTCAGAGCCCAGGCAAAAGCAGTTCACTGCCCTCCTCTGGCCACTGTCATTCTCCTAGTGGGAATCTAAGGATCTGAGTAGAAGGAGCCCCACCCAGCCATCATGGTCTCCAGCTCATTGCTCGCCGCAAGCTAGACTCACCTCACATCCAGTTCTTTAACTGGCCCTCCAAGTGAGGAGGGAGGTTTTTCTGATGCTGAGCCTGCTGCACTGTTCAGTCCGTGCTGACCTGAGGCTGAGTGCTAGCCGTTTGGTACTCCCCGGCAGACATGGGCTAGAAGAAACCACGGTGCCTGGGTCTGAGGACTGACTTTTCCTCTGTAACTCTTGGAAAGGATAAATGGGTCAGGACCATATGCATTGCTTGGTGGAGAGATGCTCCCTGCCTCAGCAGGTGGGTGCTGTCCCTGGGCTTGACCTGAGGAACAGAAGGCCAGGCTGCTCTCAGGTCTCCGCCAGGATTTAAATGAGGGCCACAGCAGCAGGAGGCAGCAGGCCCTCCCAGAGCCAGCTCAGCAGTTTGTTCCAAACGCAACCACACGTGACTTGACTCAAAATGGGGTCTGAGGAGAAGAGACCTCAGAACTTGAAGCTTCCCACAGGGGGTGTGCTGCCACTGGCATCTGGGGCCCAGCTTCCTGCCCTGGTGCCCTGGGCCCAGCCTGCAGCTCGGTTTCCAAACACAGCTGCTTTAATTAGCTTTGCTCTCTGACAGGTGAACCGGGTGTATGTCATTTTCGATCTGCCCACCACTGTGTCAATGATCAAACTGTGGAATTACACGAAAACACCTCAGCGAGGGGTGAAGGAGTTTGGCGTGAGTCCTCACTAGCTGGTGTGGGAGATCACTGTGCTCTCCGGGAATTAGGCTGTGGGCAATTACCATTAGCTGCAGTTGGGTCTCTGTCTCTAGTTGCAACCTTGGAAATGCCTGGTCCTTCGGAGCAGGGAAATCTGCCACCCCACCATCAATTCAGAACAGCTTTGGGATAATCCAAAGCAAGCTCTGAACTTGGCCCTGGACTTGGTGTTGCTTCCAGGGCTCTCTCTAGAATCGCACAGCCTTACGAGACACCTGGGTGTCCGGGGGAAAGACCAGAAGCCATGGGGTCCAGAGATTGAGTCTGCCCCTATCTCTACAGTTGGTCACCCAGTATTGTGAAATTCCTGGAGCCTCAGCATCCAAACCTGCAGTCCACACTGACAGCATGTGTCCTTCATGCTGGTGTGGGGGTGGGCCTGCCATCAACACGGGTCTTCAGTGAAGCTTGGGCTCTGGACAGCAGAGGGGTGGGATAAATGTAGGAGGGGCGGGTCCTCATTCCTGTTCTGTCTCTTAGCTGCTGGTGGATGACTTGCTGGTGTACAATGGCATTCTTGCCATGGTGAGTCACCTGGTTGGGGGCATCCTGCCCACATGTGAGCCTACCGTGCCCCACCATACCATCCTCTTTGCCGAGGACACTGACTTGTGTCACCAGGAGAAACACACTATCAGGTACACCCCTGACCAGCTCTAATGAGGATGGGTGGCAGGGACCCGGCCTGGGAGGCTGATGGGCCTTCTGTCTGCCTCTCCTGCAGTAAGGCAGAGGAAGACCAGGACATACAGATGACGAATGAAAACCAGGTCGTCACCACCTCGAGGAGGAAGCCAGGCACCGCTGACCCAGGCAGGTGGCATTTCTCTGCCCTGCGCATCCCTGTCAGAGGTTCAGTCTAGGCGGAGAGGAAGCAGGCATCAGAGTCTATTGGTCTTGCCCTGCCTGCTCAACACCTCTTTCCATCTGGGAACCTGTTTCAGAGTAACAAGCAGCTTCTGGCTGCATGCCTCCCCTGTGACCAGGAGGGAAGGGCAAGGCACACTGGGAAACCAGGAAAGGGCACCAAGAAAAGGGCTTCCTGGGACAGGTGGCATCTGATCTGGGTCCTAAAGGATGTCTAGTAACATAGACAAAGGCCTTATGGGTTCCATGGTAGAGCCTCCTTCATGCATGGGATAGGCCACGAAGGATGCCCAGAATGCAGGCTAGCCAGGTCTATGTCTGTTCTCAGGGACTGTGTAACTCACTCCTGTGTCCTGTTTCCACAGCCTTACGCCCCAAAACCTGCATACGTGAGAAGGAGATCTCCAGGCGTTGGCGGTGCTGACTGGGATAGAAGGGAGAGCCTCTCCAGGCTGGCTCAGCTCTGTCACCAGTCCTGAACAGTGCCCACATTCCTCACACTTCAGGGGTGGCCAGCTGGACCCCCGAGGGTTGGAAGACTGAAGAGAGATGAGACTTTAATCACAGCCTCAGGAACTCTGGGGGTCAGATGAAAGGGTCAAGAACAGAATAGCTGCCCCCGGCCACACTGGGCTGCTGCTGGGAGCCAGGGGTACCTGGTTCCTCTTTGTGCCTCTCCTGTGAGGTCTGTAAGAGCAGGGCCTGTGGCACCCCAGTCCTAGGCAGCTTCTGATCCAGGCCAGAACTCAGTACATGACCATGGGGCCAGTGCCCCTTGCTGTACAGCCCTGCTCACTAAGGGCAGCAGAGACGCTCAAAGGCCTGCTGTGCCACAGTTCCTCGTCTATCCAGTACCTCTGGAGGCCTGGAAGGGAGGCCTAGGTGGCCTCTGTCCTGCTAAGGAGAGGAAGTGAGCTGCAGTGTGTGCTGAAATCTGCCCTCAGCCCCTGCCTCTCCTCCCCTCACACACACACACACACACACACACACACACACACACACACACGTCAGAGTTGGGAGGACCTGGGCTCAGGCTTGCCACTTCTCCCTGCAGCCCAGAGCCCCATGCCTGCATGTACATCTATAGAACAAGCTCAGATCAGGGACCCAATCAGTCTCCCAGCAGTGGGTAATTTCTGGTTCCAAATATTAATCTGTTGTTTTCCTGGCTTGCGGCCCAGTGGGGCCGGTGCCGTGGTACAGAGCTCAGTACGTTCTGATGCTACCAAGAAGCACAAAGGCTTCCAAGCGGCAACACCCAGCAGCTGTACAGATGTTTTAATTCGAAGCCAGCTGATGTGCAGATAGGATTGCCTCTCTGATGAGAATCCATCATCTCTGTAGCCTCCAGGGCCCCCCGGCTCTTCCACTCACTCCCAGATGAGCCACACACCTCCCAAGAGGATCATCAAACCAGCTCCTAGAAGGAAGCTGGGACCGCGGCTTTAACAGGAATCCAACTTCTAGTCCTCAGGGTGGGCACAGGATTTTTTTTTTTTTTGGACCACCAAAGACTGTGACCTTGGTGTGCTCCCTGCAGATCCTTGATGGGTGTTTATAAGTATATATTCCATGCAGTCTCAGAGGGAAGGCACTGGTACAAGCATTAACTCTCAAATAAATGTCTATTTTTCTTAACAAAATCAATAAAAAATGTTATTAAGAATAGAGTGTGGTACACTGGATGGGGTCAGCCTGAGGGAGCCTTTGTTGCCTCCAGCCCTATGCCAGGATTGATCTAAGGCTTGCTGAACACTCATGCACATGCCTGTCTGAGCTCTGCTTCCACGCCTGCAGGTGGGGACATGGCCCCGGACCCACTTTCTCTGCCACACCGGGAAACTGCATACATTACACACCAGGCACTAATCATGTAATCCATGTAAGGGGCTGGGCACAGAGAAGCTATGGAACCTTCCCAGGGCACGTGACTTTGACAGCTATTAACGAGTGCACAGATTCTCAGGTGACTGCTGGAGAGCAGAGTGACAGCCCCTCTCTGACTTCAGGGCCTCATCTGGGGCAGCTTCAGATTCCTGGGGTCATCCTCCACCTGCTGTCCTTGCGCACTTCCTTCACAAGAGTACAGTTGGTCCTTAGCGTCAGGACTCAGTTGCTCTTGGACAGGAAGAGGGAGGCGAACATCTACACCCAGGTGACCTTATTTCTCTAGAAAGTCACCACCCCGGCTGTGGTACTGGTGAGGAGCATGGGCCCTGGCTCTGCACCTACACACAGCATGGGCTCTGCACCTCCACACGCTCACACACACACGGCATGGGCTCTGCACCTCCTCTCTCTCTCTCTCTCTCTCTCTCTCTCTCTCTCTCTCTCTCTCTCTCACACACACACACACACACACACACATATCATGAGCTCTGTACCTCCACACGCTCACACACACAGAGCATGGGCTCTGCACTCCACATGCTCATACACACACACACACACACACACACACACACACACAGAGCATGGGTTCTGTACTCCACACGCTCACACACACACTCACACTCATCCACGCATGGCCTCTGTCCTGTGGGGTAGACGCTGGCCAGGCTGTCCCCTAGTTCCACCCAGTCCCTTAGACCCTGCTTGGCCCAGATTCTGTCTCTGGGGGGAACGTATGGAGCAGCCTCATCTGGTGATGAAGCCAGTGAGGGTGTCCACATTGTGGCCGCCCAGAACCAGACCAGGCGAGTGAGGCTAGATGTAGAAATGGCCTAGGATAGTGCTCTTCAGATGTCCCCATGGCCCCTTTGTTCTGCTGGCTTTCATCTTCTTCACAGCCAGAAGATGAAGTCGGGGAGCACATGAAGGAGCAGGTGTGTGGCAGTGTTCACAAGGAGGCCCCAACCCTGAGGACCTGCTACAGGCTGGGGAGTTTGGAGAAGGTGGCATGCCCACTAGTGCCCAGGGCTGTCCCTCAGCTCACAGCCCTGGCATATGGGCAGCTCTTGGTGGCCTTGTTTCATAGTAACAGCAACAACACCAATGGTAGCCAACATATTTGAGGCTGGCTCTCTGCCAGGCAGATGGCCTTGTGGGTGGTGGACACTGGTCCTCATTTGCTGTAGGTGCCCTTCTCCCAGTACATTGCATGTTGTGCCTTGGTTGGAAGACCTGGGTTCAAGTGCAGGTTCCACCATCCTCTCTTCCTCAATCCAAAGCACCTTCTCCTGAGCCACCTCTGGCTGTGTTACCTCAATGGAGTTTAGGCCCTGATCCAGGCTCCCCTGCACAGCAGTGGCACCTTCTTCCAGGAACTGTCCCAGCATCCAGAGCTTGGGTCTCACAGTGCATCCCTCTCAGGAGACACTCAGGAGACTTCCTAGTGACCATCATTTCATGCACAGACCTCAGGCTGAATATCACTGGCAGGGACTCTTCCCAGGAGCAATAAGCCACCCTCCTGCCCCTGAGTTCCAGGATGTGCTCGGCCTCGGTTGATTGCTCCAAAAGCGTCTCATAGCCAATGACTGGACAGAGAGCTGTTCCTACCCTCCACTCCACTCCTACCCCTGTGCTTTGTGGCAGGACAGTCCCCCTTCTACCAGTTCTGAGGCTCTTCACCCAGCGTGTTCCCTCCCCAGCAGAGGGAGAGAAAGAGAAAGACACCCCAGGCAGCCTATTCCAACTTGGCCTACTTCCTCCCTCTTCCTAGTCCCACAGCTTGGCTAGGTCCACAGCCATCAGCAGACCACAGCCCTCCAGGAAAGCAAAGGTGATAGTGTGGGAGTGGGGTGGAGAGTCGTCCAGGAAGGACTGGCCAGGGGACAGGAACTGTGCTCCCTATGGGTTTGCACCCAGCCCTCCTGACTCTGTGGCTTTCCTGTATGGGGTTACGTGGGTAACCTCCTGCGCTGTTATGTTTCTCCATCGTGTTACCCCGTGGCAGCACCGTGTGCAGCTGTGTTCCATGTGTGCACGTCCTGGGGTGACTCCTTTTCAGACGGGGCCAACTGCAAGTATGCGACGGGGCAGGATTCACATCCAGGCCTGTCCAAGTGCACATCAGGATGCTTGGTGCAGCCCTCACTTCCTCCCTTGCAGCAGCGGCTCCTGCCAGCCTCGTCCTCAGGCCTGGCAGCAAAAGCCCATGAATCAAGCTGACATTTCCATTACCTGGGAGATGAGTATATGACCGGGTCTGGGTGCTGTGGTGGGGGTGGGGTGGCAGGGTGACCACTCATCAAGACCACAAACTAGGGAAGAAGTGGAGACTGAGACCTGCCCATCAGCTTTGGCCAGGGAGAATTGCCATGGGTTTGAGATGAAGGCTTAAGGAAGCCTGCAGCCTTAGTCTATGGATGGGGTTGTGTCGTGTACCCAGATGTAGGCATGGATGCTGTGCACTTCCTAGCGTGGTCTCTGTAAACTGTCAGCCTGGCCAAGGTCAGCTTCTGAAGCTCAGTGCCCAGACGTGGTCCGGACTTGGGAAGGATAACAGGCATCCACCAGCTCGGAGTGTGGAACAACGATGCTAAGCCCGTTCAGACCAGCCCTCTGCCTCCCTTCCTGGACTCCAGGTGGTTTGGGGCCCCTCTCAGGTTTCAGACCAGTGGGCACTTCCTGGTTGCGGCTCCAGGAAGGACACACAGTGGTGTTAACTCCCAGCAGGAAGAAAGCCCTTCAGAAGGTGACCCATGACATCACTAACCTGGAACTGCTTCCTTTTATCTAGCCAGCAGCCTTCCTGCTGTACTGAGAGACAGTTGGGTTCCAGCCGCTTCCCTGAAGGACCCGAAGCCTCCTGGCCCCATGCTTATCCTCTCTCCCTTCCCTCCTGACATTGGCCCCCATTCCGATCACCCACATACCATAATCACAGATCACTTGCATGATTATTTATTTAGTATTTTTCTGTAAGCCAGCTCTTTTTACTGAAATGCCTATTGTGGTTCATTCTAAGTCGCAACGCTTGACTCTGGAGCGTGGACACGCCCACACAGTTTTCTAATACACATTTACATAGACACAGCTATTAAAATAGATGACAGATTTGCAACTAAAATCATTTCCTGGGCCTCCTGGGGCCAATGATCAACCTCACAGGGTCCCTGGACGACCATCAAGACCATCACCACCTACATCTGGTGGTGGGCCAGATTCTAGACCAATGACCTCGCTCGGGTCCCCTCAGAGTGGCTCCCACTCACACAAGGCCAGTGTTGCAGCTCCTCATGCTGGCCCTCTGGTGCCTTCAGAGCTGTGCAGGACTCTGCCCAGGCCAACTTGGTCTCCCCCGCAGCTGCCCACACCAACCATGTGACTGCAGAGTGGAAGAGAGGCACTCTCAGAGTGGCTGAGCACAGTATGCATGTGCACAGAAGTGTGGGGTTCACCCTTTCCCCCAGGTGCTCATCTCTTCTTTCCTGTGTCCTCCTCCCACACCAGTCCCTCCTCTTGGCCCCTGAGTTGGCCACCTGATCCTTTTCCACAAGCCTCTCTGCTCAGCCACAACACCTTGTCTCACTCAGCGCCCTGCAAGGACCCGGGAATCCCGCCTTAGCCATCTACTCTAGCCCAGAGCTGGGGTGACTTCATAGACTACACCCCTTGGCCAGCCCCATTCTGCTCAGAGGCCCCAGCTGTCCCCAGCTGTGGGTCCCTCATGAAGCTCTGAGTCCTCTCTCCAGCCTCGTTCCACCCTCACAGCCCCATCTTCCTCCACGCTTGTCATGTGGACCATTTTGAAAGGCCTCTCCTGTCCTGCTCTGCTCTCCACAACCCGACACCAGCAAGATTCCCTTCATCACCTATCACTCAGGTGGTCTCCAACAGGCCCTGCCTCAGCCCTATGGCCCCATCTCCCCTCACTGACATGATGGCAGGGTGCTCTCCGTGCTCTGTCCTCTGTGTCACCCTCCAGCAGCTGTAAGAGGTAGATAGAGTGAGGACTCCCATCTGTAGGGTAAGCCCCGGGGCTGAGGAGACAGGACCTGATGCTAGGCAGCCTGACCCCAGGGCAGGTACACACACACACACACACACACACACACACACACACACAACTGCCATCTCCCATTTCATCACTTGTCTGCTCCTCTGGACATTTCAGTGGCACACAGTAGGTGGCACAATAGAAGACACCTGTATGCAGACAGCTGTACGGCTGGGTAGCTGGATGGTGAAGAAGGCTGATGCATTGGTGGGTAACTGACAAGAGGAATGGCAATGAAGGAGAGTGGGTAGGCGGATCACGGGTGAATGGATAATTGAGGACAGATAGATGGATGATCTATTCATGGTTAATGGATGGATGGACAGGTGGATGGATGCCGGATGGGTGGATAGGATGGATGGTTGGATAGGTGATGATGGATGCACGCTGCTAAATGGATGAATGAATAGATAGATGTATCATAAATGTATGGACGGATGTTGGCTAAATGGATTGTGGTACATGGATGGGTGCTGGGCAAATGATGGATGATGAATGAGTGGGTGGATAGATGAGTGAGTGGGTGGATAGATGACGGTGGGTGAATGGATGGGTGGTGGGAGGGTGGGTAATGGCCGGAGAAGATCACATTCTGCCTCGCTCTGCCAATCTCTAGAAACCCTTCAGGGCAGGATGGGTCCTCTTGGGAGACTTAACTGGGAGCGAGTCTGATTTAAATTCACTCTCCCACATGTCAACTCTAATCTCAAGCAAGAAACTTCGCTCTCTGGACCCCAAACTCTCATGATCAAGACAGGAATTATTTTTCTTCAGGCAGCTGAGCCAGAGCTTTTATGTAAAGTGGCCATAGACACAGGGTAAAAGATCCCCAGGGTCAGGGTGGTGTCACATTGCTGAGGTTCCGGAGCACATGTGCTCCCCCCTGCTCCTGGCCTGCTCCTCCTGCCATGCTCAGGACTCTGGTGCTCTGCCCACCTGTCTCTAGCCTGACCTTCCCAGGCCATCGATGGATGTTTGGCCCTGACTTCAGGGCCCAGGGCTCACACCTCCAGGTCAGGGTGATGAGGGAGCCAGCCCACACACAGCAAGAGAACAGCTTCAACAAGTATTTATTGAGCCCCTGCTGTGTGCCTGCTGTGACCCCTGCGGAGGCTGTCGCTGCCTCTCCATCAATAAGCCCTGCTCGCTGTCCCCACAAGGCCCTGTCTCTCTGGGCATCTGCTTGGCTTTGTGTCCGATCGTGGGTGTCCGGCGTTCAGAGGTCAATGCCCATGTCCTTCCTGGCTTCCCAGCTGGATGGGGCTCTAAGCGTGGCGGTGGCTGCTGCCTCCAAGTCTCTGTGCAGCCTGGACAGTCCTTCTGGCCTGCCTGACCCGTCTGTGGGGCCCCAAGACCCAGGCAGCGGTGGCAGTATTGGCCTGGTGTCTCCATGACTGGAGAGCTGAGTCCACAGCACACAGACCAGGCTTCCATGTCCTGTGGGAGGGGTAGTGCCAGCGATGGCAGGAAGGCAGGGGCTGGCTTGGGTCACATCACACCCAGTGCCCCAGAACCCAGCACTGACGGTTTAGCTCGGCTGCCTCATGAGCTGAGCTTCGTGGCCAGGAGTCTCCCATGTGTGGTTGGTGCCCTGCAAGAGACAAGGCAGACATTACCAACAGTGGCCGTCTTCCACCTCTGCTACCTTGGCCACTGGCCCAGCCCTAGCTTCCATCTGCTCCTGTCAACCCACCACGCTGCACTGTCCACCACCGTCCACAGACTCCCCAGCACATGGAACCCAGCCTGTGCTTGCTGCCCGCTAATGTGTCCCACCAGCCCCCTCGCACACAGCCCGCTCACCCATCCAAACCCACACATGCCCCTCTCGCCCACCAGCCCCCTGCAGCCCATCATCCCCTTCCACTCCACTGCACACTTCCCTGCCCTCTCTTTACAGCTACATCTGCTGCTATCTAGACACTGGGGCTCTGGCTCTAACCCTTGCACTCACTGACACACCCACCAACAGTCTGCCACCCTGTCTGCCCTACGCGTTGTGTGTGTGTCCATAGGCTCAATGGTACATATCAGACTGACCTCCCATCCCTACCATCTAGTCACTCCCTACAACTGTCCCTTCAACCCTCCTCCCAGCAGATTCACTGAGTCTTCCCTACCCCATTTCCCACCCACCCACCCACCCATCCATCCCAGTCCCTTACCCTACCATCTCTCCTCCTTTCCATCCAACCCTCATAGCCAGGTTCCTCATGGGCCCGGAGGCACCTCAGAAGGAGTGTGGGCCAGAAGGCACTGGGAGTGGGTGACTCCACACCCGCAAGGTTTCATGCCCCACCCCAATAGTGAATATGCATCGGTAAGCCCAAGTTGACCCTGAACACATTGTCCCCACCCAACCCCTGCCACTGCCCTGCAGTTAGAGACCTGGCAGGCTGAAGGACAGCCCTTCCCCATCCCACACACTCCCTCCTGTGCCAGTTAGCTCTTGGATCTACCCCCACCTTCCCTCAGGAGCCTCTTTGAAGTCCCTCTGATATACCCAAGCCATCCCTGTCGCTCATTGAGGACCACCGTCCAGTGTCCCGGCACCTGCCATTCAGCAGAATCCTCCAGAGCAAGCTCAAATTGGTCCCTTTTGAGGAGCCTGCTCTGACATCCTCCCCTGCCTGTCAGACCAAAATGATGTCCCTGTATTATCTAAGAGGGGACAGAGGTCCACCCCAGCTCAACAGCTGGGTCAGTGAGGCAGCCATATGGAGCTAGACAGGCCGGTGCTTCCAACCGTCTCCATGAAGAGTCCCTATGCTTTCCAATCTGAGCTCCAGCATATGGAGGCATCCTCCAGGGTCAGACGGCTCTTGTAGAGAACCCATCAGGATGAGATTCTGAGCAGACACTTGCAAACCTCTGAGACTTGTATACCTCTCAGGACAGAGCTCACTGCCCCTCCGTCCCAAGGCACTGGCCGTTCAGTGCTGCTCTCTGGATGCAGAAGTTGGAACGGGCTTGAGGAGATTGTCATTTTGTTCTTTCGGCTTTCCTCCCCTTCTGTTTTTAATATTCCTTAATGTTAGTGTTTTTGTACATTTTGCTGTATTTTTAAAGGAGTGAAAAACATTTAGCAAACATTCTGGAATCATTTGGCCTTGGGGGAGGAACATTTGTTCTGGCCCCAGCTACCCAAACAGTTGCCGTCTTTGAATGAGGTTGTTGCCAACATAAAGGTGTTCGGGTTTTTTGTTTGTTTGTTTGTTTTTCCCTCTCCCTCTTTTAATGAGAAGCAAATATTTGGTGCATAGAAATGTTTGGCTGTTTTTCTAAATGAGCGTTTAGAAATGACTGTAACTGCTCTCACGGGAGCCAGCAGGCAGAACTGCAAATGGGGATGGAGAAAGCGGTTCTGTGGTTCTGAAGGAGGAGCAGGCAGCGTTCACCTCACTCCCAGGGATAAAATAAGGCTTTCTGACCCCTCGCTCTATGTGGCCACCCCATCATGGACTGGGGCTCCCCTCATCCTCTCACCTTCCAGAAGGTGCTCAGGGCCCAGAGCCATTGGCGTTAGGTCTCATCAGCCCGGCAAAACCCTCCCTGACTCCCTTTTCTCCTCTCTCCTGGTTCCTTCATTTGAAGAGCATCCTCAGCCACAAAGGCCTTGTGCTGGAATTTGGGGATCCAAGCTCAGCTCTGCTTCTAAACCCAAGATCATGTCACAAGAGGTGACAGAAGCAGACATTTCAGACAACATTACTACAGGAAATCTGGGTTCAGATCTTCCAGAAGGTTCAGAGACACTGAAATTTCTGATTTCAAAATAAAGCTGTCTGGCTTTAAATGATGACAATTAGTGTGTTTAAAATATTTTCAGGGATACCATAGGCCATAAAGCCTGACTTCACCCAAGGGAGGCCTGTGCTGCCTGCCTGTTTCCCAGCCTGTCTGTGGACCCTGTCCTGTGGTTTCCCACACCCTGTCCTCCAGCTGGAAATGCCCTCTGGTGTGTCAGTGGACACTCCCCCACCCTCATCCCGTGTTTCCTGTGCTCTCTCTCCTGGGAAACACTGAAGGGCCCCCGGGTGAAGACCCCTCCATGATCCTGCTCTCACCCCACCCCATCCTCTAGAGCAACTTACCTGGGGTGGGGCCATCTATCTGTCCAGATGGGAGCCCATAACCCATTGGCTTTTGGCCTGGTCCATACAAGTCCTAAGCTGATATTTCTTAAGAAATGAAGCCAAGGAAAGGGAATGGGACTTCTGAGCTTGGGGGTGCTCTCCTCTACTGTGCTATCTGACATGTATGTATGATATAGCAGCTCTATCCAGTCCTTCCTCTTCTGGTGCAGGCTAAAGTGATAAAACTGTACTTAGTTCTGATGGTCAAAGGTTCAAATCCATGCTCTATCAGACTCAAGCTATATGAAATGTGTGTATGTGTATGCATGATCAGGTATAGGTGTACATACTCAAATGTACACGTGTGTGCACATGCTCAAGCATGTGTGCTGTGTGTGGGTACGTGTGCATGTATATTCATGGGTGGAGGGACTTGTGGGTGAGTGTTTGCTGTGTGTTAATGTCCACACATATGCTCGAATGTGTCTATGTGTGTGTTCATGTGTGTGTGTGTATGTGTGTGTGTGTGCTCATGTTCAAATGTGTCTATATGTGTGTGCTGTGTTCATATGTGGGTGCAATGCATTCATTCTTATCTTTATGGCTGCCAGAGGTCAACATCAAGTATCTCTCCTTACTTCCCCTCTGTATTACTTTTGGGGTCAGTCTTTCACAGAGCCTGGAGGGCACCAGTTCTCCACTGACAGTCAGTGTGAGTGCATAGCTTTTCCTCTCTACCTCTACTCCCGGTGCTGAGCTCACAAGCACACGCTTATTCCTAGCTGTTTGATAAGGGTGCTGAGTAGCTGAGGTCTTCTGATACGACAAGTACTTTGTCAGCTGAGCCATCTCTTAGCCCATGTCCCGCCCCACTTTAGTTTTTCAAGACAGGGTTTCACTGTGTAGCCTCGGCTGTTCTGGAACTTGCTCTGTAGACCAGGCTGGCCTCTAACTCCCAGAGATCTGCCTGCCTTTGCCTCCTGGATGCTGAGATCGAAGGTGTGCACGACCTATGCACATTTTAAAAGCTGTGTGGCTTTTGACAGATGACTTCACCCCTCTGAGCCTAAGCAGATAGATGTGAGATGAGACACAGAGTAGTTAGAAGGCCCAGCTGGCCCCTGCACTGAAGCCCTTCAGCACCTGGCCTCTGAGTATCCAACAGGACTGGGCTCTCTTCACAGACAGAAATGTAAGTTCTTACTTGGAGAGAAATCAGCTCAGGTCCCACTGGGAGGGTTTGTAGCACAGGGTCAGTCCTTGCTTCTCCTTACACCCTAACCCCACCCTAAACTTAATGTGTACAAGGCTCTAGAAACATAATTTTCCATTATTTTTTATTTTCTTTGTTATTGTTTATTTATTTCTGAGATAGGTTGTCACTGTGTTGAGAACCTAGCCTCAACCTTATGATCCTCAATAAGCCACAAATTACATTGGATTAAAGGCCATCACACCCAGACCCTTTCTTTTAAACTGATATCAAAACACGGACACACGTAACATCTGACCTGCTCCAGCCCAAGCACCCAATTCCTCTGTGCCAACAGCTTTTTTGATCTTTCCTGAGGGCACAAAGGTCCATCGGGCTGCCCCAGGACCTGCTCACGGGATTAGGCTACATCAGCTAGTACAGCATGGGCTCCTCAGGGTGGGAGGCCCTTCCAGACCAAGGATGTCAATGCTGCCAGGAATGTGTGCATGGGAAAACTAGGGCACTCAGAAGGGAACTGACTTGCCCAGAATCACTTTGTAACTGGTAGAACGTGGGTAGGAGGCTCCAAAGGTAGACAAGTGGCTGATTCAGTGGATCTCATAGTTGTCTAAATTAGTGGAGGACCTGGGACCTTTGGGAAGCAGTTTTTCTCTTGCTCTTTCTCTTTCCCTCTCCCTCCCTTCCTCTTCCTCTCCCTCTCCTCCTCTCCCCCCTCTCTCTTTCTCTCTCCTTCTCCCTTTCCCTACATCCCTCTCCGTCTCCCTCTCCTTCTCTCTCTCTGGTGGGGTGGTGATGGTGACTAGAGTGTGCAGCACCCACTGTCCGAGGTTCTGAAATTCACCTTCTAGGACTCAAGGCCCCCATCTAGTCTCTAGTACCTCAAGCTAACCTCAGGCCCTAGCAAGGCTGAGGATGTAGTTCAGTTAGCAGAGCACTTGCTGAGGTCAATCCCTAACACCTTGTCAACTGGATATGGGGACACACACCTATAATTCCATCTCTCTGGAGGTAGAAGCATGAGGATCAGAAGTTCAAGGTCATCCTTGGCTACATAGAGAGTTAGAGGCCATCCCAGGTTACATGAGATCCTTGTAAAGGAAAGAGAAAGACAGAAAGATATAGGGAGAAAGACAAACAGACATAGAATGTGCAGGGATGATGGAGAGAGAAATTAAGGCTAATGTTGAGGCACCTGGCTTTGGTGTTTCAGCAGCTAGAGACACTGTCATGCTCTAAATGAGCCAACATCAGTGTGGCTCTAACTCTCCATATGCCACTACCATGAGGGGGCTCCAGATGCACTGTGGCATTGGCAATATCAGTCCCCATTTCCTCCTGTCACAGCAGGACAAAGGCCAGCTCTGCTGGTGTGCACAGTGGGCTCCTAGCCACTGCCTCCATGCTGATGGTACTTCTGCTGATGTAGGTTCAGGACAAAGAACAGGCTTACACGGACCCATGTGAGGGGGAGGGGATGTGTCTGTGAAGGGTGTTCGTGCTGTGCCTGGGGCCTTGGGCCTCTGAGCTATCACTGACCCTGCTCTCTTCCTCATACCCGAGATCAGGCTGGGTCTGTTTGGTGCATCTTCCCCTAAAACACCAATCTCTTGGATCTTTTACTAGGTATGTCCCCAGTGAGGCAGGCACATATGGGAACCACTGCCTGCCTTCTAGATGCTTACAGAAAGGGGATGGAGACAGTCACAGCTATGAGAGATGACAGCAGCCCTAACACAATAGTCCCTGTCACCTGGGACCAGTTCCTATGATCTGCACCCTGTAAGGTAGGTACTGGCTATTGCTGCACCCATTCAGAGCTGAGAGACCTTGGGGACATAATTTGCCCAAGGTGTTGGCACTGGGATTTGAGCCCTAAACCCTGGACTCACAGGTATCATGAAATCTTGATTGTCAATACATTAGATTGAGAGACGCCTAGGAGATTGGGGTGCTTGTGGGTGTGTTTCCAGAATGATTAGATCACCAGGGCCCTGACCAATGTGTCCAGTTAATTCACCGATGAATTAAAAATCTGCCTAGACTATTGGGAGGGGTAAACTTGGGGAAGGTGGAGCCTGCTTGAAGAAGGTGGGTCACTGGGGCGAGCCATTCAAGGGTATGTTGACCCTAGTACTGTACTGTTTCTACGTCCTTGCTGCCGAAAGGAGCGACTCTTCCCCCATATGTCCATCTACCATGATGCTCTGCTTCAGCCAGGCTCACATCAACAAGACCAAGTTGACATGGACTGACACCTCTGAAACCACGAGCCCAAATTAACCTTCCTCCCATAGGCTGCTTCTGTAAGGTGTTTGTCACGGAAATGGGAGTCTGACATGTCCTCCCTTTCACTCCCGCAGCAGCAGATGGTAGTGCGTGGAGATACGCACAGCTCTCCATGCAGGGATGCCAGGTGGTAGTGGCCGTTCCCAGACACCGCGAGTGGACTTTGCAATAGCTCCAGATTCTACTGCAGTTTGTTTACTGCCCTGTTGGAGGGCAGGGACAAACCGTTTCAGGCAGAAGTGACAAGGTATCAAATAGATTCTTGGCAGGCTGGAAAGCTTTTAAGAGGTGTGAGTGCCCAGCAATCTTGCCATTGGGGGAAGGTAAGCACCTCACAGCAACAGAAGAAGGGGTGACGGCACCAGGTGCAGAGGCCCACTCTCCCCGTCGCTAAGATTTTAGGAGTCTGTCATAAGACATATCATACTTTACAGGCAAGGCTCCCACACATCTCCAGCCAAGGATTTGACTCTCCAGGGAAATGTACAGATTCTTCTGTTTGCTTGGCTTCTGAGACATAGCGAGACACTATGTCACCCAGGCTGGCCTCCAACTTGTAATCCTCCTGCCTTATCTGTGCTTGGTCCTGTGCTGCTGCAGCCTGTGTTTCAATGAGAATCCCAAAGTGTTTCTTGGCAACAGACACGGCTAGAATACTATTACCTCGGAACAAACATCATACGAATAGGAAAGCATCGGCATTGGCTAGCTTAGAGGTGGTCAGGCTTGTGACAGTCCCTAGAGTCAAGTTCCTTGACGGCAAGACAGATGCTTCTGACTTCACAGGGACCACGCAGGTTAAATCGTTACCAGAACTGCAGGGGGACCTGCTGTGGGGATACACTGCGCTACCACTGTTGGTGCGGCAGCAGAGTCCTGCATCGGCAATCTCAACACTCGGGTAGGGAGAGAGTGGAAATGAGCAAGCTAGCAAGGGGCTCAGAGAGAGGGAGTGAGCCACAGACAAGACGGAAGAAGTTCCTGGGGAGTGCTGTGCCACCCTTGCCGCAGGCAGGGAGGGGCCTGGCTCTGGAGGAGCTGGGATGATGAGGTCAGGCTGATGTTTCATGAAGACGGGTGAAGGAGACTGAAGCAAAGATTCCCACCTTCCTGCTGCTGAGTGTCCCAGCCTGTGACCCAGGCAGACGGCTGCAGGCAAAAACTGCTCTAAACTGGCTCCACGACCAGTGGGCCTCACCTGCACAGGTGAACTGTTTGGTAGGCAGACTTATGTGGGACCAGACCCACACACCTGTGTCGCCCCAGTTCAGATGGCGGAGGCAGGAAGATTGCAAGTTTGAGGCCGGCCTGGGCTACATAGGGAGATGCTGCCGCAATACAAAATGCAGAACCCCAGCTTGAACCCAGATCATTCTTTATTCTCTCTCCACCCCAGCATGATATCAAATGGGACCCCTGACCCCCAGATGGCAGGGTCTCAGAGGTCCTCAGGCTGCAGGCCCATCGGTGCCCAGTAAATTGGCCTTGATATGTATTTTGAAAATATGGTCTGGTCTGCTTCCATTTTAATAACAGGAGGGACACTGGAAGTGTTCTATTGAATTTGATTTTGATCTAATCAAAACGCCAAGTTGCTCTGGGCCCACACACAAAAAAAATTCTTCCTTAAAATTTGCTCTGCTGTTCCGAGGGCAGCTGTAGCCAAAGCCCATCTAGACCGCATTCCCACAAGCTGCCTCTGTGCCCAGCAAGCAACAAGCTCATTCAGAGCCCTGCCTCACAGACACACCTGGCAAATCAAAAGCTTGTCCCGGGCATCACACTTGACAGGAGCCAGGAACTGCAACCCCGACTGCCCCAGAGGACAACAGAGAGACACCCAGATCGGATGGCAGCATCGCTTCCATCAAATGTCACACCTGATGTGCTCCTGAGCTAGCTGGTGGCACTGAAAAGCCCCAGAGGTGAGTTTCAAAGGCAGCCTCTCGCCAGGAGCAAAAAGATGGCGGCAGTATCTGTATCATAGAAGGACCGAGGGGAAGAAGACAGCAACCTTGGCAGCAGTCAGAAGTAAAAGAAAGTCTATATAACTCTTCACGTGAGAGTAGCTGCTCAGGGAGGAAGCGGCGGGAGACATGCAGAGGTGCGGGGGCACCGACTGAGCACCGACTGGATGCTACTCACCGACCTGGTCTATAGACACAGGCAATACGGACAAGGTGTTTATCAGAGAGATGCGAGAAATGGGAGCCACGTGCATAACAAAACGTTAAGCCTGAGAGGGACAAATGCTGGAAAGAAAAAAACTCTAGAGGGGGAGCAGGTATACCAAGGCCCTCCCCATAAGGGAAAGAGCTTGGCACGGTGTAGCTATTGCCCAAAGTGGCAAGAGGGAAGGGAGAGAGGAAGGTGGGCAGGTGGGGGCTCCGGGGAGCCCATAGGGAGCAGAATGTCCATGTGCCAGGCTGGGCTTCATCACAGACTAGATAAAGTGAGGTCACTGCTCAGCAAAGTTGCCTGGTAATTCTTCCTTCTTCCGCCCTCTGGATGGATCAGTCATCAGAGAGCTAGCAGGCAGGAGCTTTTCAGAGCGCACGCAGCAAGTGTTTAATAACGTGGCTCCCTGACACCCTCCTCCCCCATGCCTCCTGCCGACAAGCTGTCCCCGGCAGGAACTGAGCAGCTGCTTCACGAGGAAATATTGCAAAACTCGCCCAGGCGGTTCCAAAATATTTTCTGGGCAGCAACCCCGCAGCCGCTAAGAGGCCGGGTTCCGGGGACCGGCTGCTTCTCTAGGCTGTTAGCACTTTGCTCTTGCTGGGCCCCCATCCTCAGGACCCCGCCTGGGGAGACAGGTCCACACAGACAGTTCCTCCACACTACTGAGCCTACATGCCCTCTGATACCGCCCGACTATACGATGTTGGATAAGCCCCAGTCTTTTGGTTTGTTGAGACAGGGTCTCACTATGCCGGACAGGCTGGCCTCTAACTTACGATTTTTCTGCCTTGAACTATGAATATTGGGATGACAGGAATGTTCCACCATGCCTGGCCAGAGCTATTTTTAGCCTCCCCAGGATTCCTTGTTTTGTACGCCATGGGGTTGAATTGGCTCAGTGTGTGAGAGAGTTCATCCTCTCTAGCCCCTGTGCTGTGCCCGAGATAAGGTGGCACACTCCAATGTCATCGGGGACATCAGCAGGGACCCCACTGTGACTCTCGCCACACTAGGCAGTAACAGCATGGATCTTGCTTTGCTTGTCTCTCTGTTTCTGGGGCCCACAGAAGTCCATGAGTAGTGAGAGTGAATGAATGAATGAGTAAAGGAACAAGTGAATGCCTTTTGAGCATCACAGAAACAGATAAACGGATTCCTTCCTTGGGTATCCATCCTCTGTACTCTGGTGGTCTCCAGAAGCCCCAGGAAGGAGCACAGCTATCTCTACCAACTGCCCTGATGAAGGACACACAGACAGAGATGCTCCGGCACTAGGCTTTTTTCTCCCCCTGGGAAGCCAGGTTAGAGAAAGTCTTCCTACTTGCTTCTTGGAGCCCTAGGGCACAGCTTCCTGTACCTACCCTTCTCCACAGATGATTTTGCAGTCTCTCAGTGCCAGCTGCCCAGTTTGCATCCCTCCTATGGGCCTGTGGTCTCGATTCCATCCGGCCTCTACCTCAGAGATGCCCACCTTCACAGCCCATAGACTCAACACCTGCAAAGCCTCACGGCTTCTTGCCAAACTCTTCCATTGACACCTTCGAAGGGTCCCACGGAAGTTCTGTGTAACCCCAAGGCTCCTTTCTCCCTGCCCTTGCTTTAACGTGTGTGGTCATGGGGGCACACCTGCCAAGCGCCTGTTAGCTAGTTCATGATTCTACATGCTGGAAGCCCCCTTCAATGACCCACAGAGCTCTTGCCACAGCTGGGGCAGTAACATGCCTGTGTCACCGCCCTGATGTTCTCTGCTAAAGCCAATGAGTTGCCTCTTCCTTGAGTCCCATCCCCATTCCAACTTGTGATGTCTGGATTCCCTAAGCAAAACAGTTCTGTGGGTGCAGCCTTGTTATTGTCATTGTGAGTGTGCGTGTATGTGTGTGTGCATGAATATATGTGTGTGTATGAGTATGTATGTAAGCGTGCAAATATGTGTGAGTGTGTATGTGTGAGAGCGCTCACGCTGTGTGCGTGCATGTGTGCCTGTGGTGTGTGTGTGTATGAGAGAGAGAGAGAGAGAGAGAGAGAGAGAAAGAGAGAGAGAGAGAGAGAGAGAGAGAGAGGTGTCAGGGTCTGATCCCAGAGAAGCCCAGTCTGAGCCACTCTGACAATGTCATCAAAAAGCTCTCAAATCCATGCTTCTCTCTGGCCACACTCAGACCACTGCCATGTCCCCTAGGAAACAGGGACTTACCCAGCCTCCAAACTGGCCTGTGCACGGAGAGTCTAAAGACAAAGGTAGAAAGGTCAACAGAGACCTCCAACAGATTGGGTGAACAGGGGACCCAACAAAAGATAGATGACAGATAAAAGGTGGGGAGATAGATGAGAGGTGACAGATATATAGATGGGTGGATAGACATATAAATAGAGATAGATGATAATGATAGATAGATAGATAGATAGATAGATGATAGATAGATAGATAGATAAATAGATAGATAGATAGATGATAGATAGATAGATAGATAGATAGATGATAGATAGATATAGAGATAGATGATGATAGATAACTAGATAGATAATAGATAGACATATAGATAGATATGTAGATAGATAGATGATAGATAGATAGATGATAGATAGATAGATAGATAGATAGATAGATAGATAGATAGATAGACAGGTACATAGATACATTGAGACAGAGATGCTAATGAGGAGACACTGAGGGTCAAGGACTCGGACTTTAGACTCAGCTCCCAGAACTCCTGGCCTCGCAGCATAGTGACTCAGGTATAGATGGAAGCCTCCAGAACAGTGGCCTGCAGCAAGTTACTCTACCTCTCTGAGGTTTAATTTGCTTCTATTCTAAGTTCTTGACAGTGGGAGTGAGGGGTCAGCAGGGTCATGAGATGAGGCCTGAAAAACGCCCATGTGGAGATGAAACGGGCAGAGAAAAATAGCTCACTGGGATGTAACCGCCTCACCTGCCTGCCATCTTTACCAGCCCCAGGCTCACTGAAACGTAACCACCTCGCCTGCCATCTTCACCGGTAGCAGGCTCACTGAAACGTAACCGGTTGCCTCACCTGCCATCTTCAGCGGCTCGTTCTCTTGTGATGTGAGAAAGGCCCTCAGCTCTGCCTGCCTTTGATGGCTGGAGCTGACGCTTGTTCTTATGGCTGCCCAGCATCCTTCCTAATATGTCCGTCCACATGAGACAGATGAATGCACCCAGATCCCCCAAGCGAACTTGTCCCCTCCCTGCCTCGGCAGGTCCCACCCAGGGCTAATCTCAAAGGCCTCAGCTTAGTCTAGGGGAGGATGCTAGCACAGGGTCCCCAGCCCCGTCAGCACAGTGAGCACTTACGGGTAGGGTATCTCTCGTGGCGGCAGGCGAGGCGAAAGTCTTCGTCTTCACTCACATCCCCCTTCTCAATCCTGGAAAGAAACAAGAACACCAAGAAGCTGGAATGAGAGGGCAGGCGGAGCTGTGGGCACCCAGGGCCTGAGGAGCACAGTGCCCACTTTCTACCTGTGCCCACAGACCTTTCCGTGGGCCCTGAGAGATGGATACCACTTTTCCATTTACGGATAAGAAAATGAAGCATTCAGGGGACAACTAAGACACAAACGTTGAGCATCCACATAGCCAGGGCGCATGCACACACACACACACACACACACACACACACACACACACACACACACATGTGCACATGCATACATATACACACATACACACACATAGGGAGGATAGGGAGAGAGAGGGAAGGGAGAGAAGGGGTAGGAAAAAGGTGGTGGAGGGGGAGAGGGAGGAGGAAGAAAGGGGATCATATTATACACATATATAAGAAAAATAAAGTCCTGTCAGTAGGATGGTTGCTGTCAGCCCCTGGCTGAGCCCAGTGGGTCTCTGCTTGGCTATTGATGGAAGCTACCCACTAGGAGTTTTAAACCCCTTGTGGGCTAGCCTCACACTCTCTCCTCATTTTCTCCCTTCCTCCTTCCTTTCTCATACAGTGCCAGGGCCCGGCCTTCAGTTCTTGAAGCAACTATAGAGGTGCATTAGTGTCGCTATTACAAGCATAGCAGAGACCACAGTGTGGTGGCTGCTATCACTGATACAGCAATGACCACCACTGTGCCCACCAACACATAAGGAAAATGAGGTACAGGGTAGCTGGGAGCTATAGGGTCACACTGCCTTGCCACTGATGTACTGAGCACCACAATTTCCCCCACCCCAGTGTGCCAGGTCTCCAGATGTCCAAAGTCTCTCTGCCCCGTGTTTTCTTTTCTGTTTTTTTTAAACTGCTTTATACATAATACCATTCAAAACTTCCACTTCCTCCCCTTCTCCCATTTTCCTCCTGCTCCCCCAATCACCTTTCCCCTCCCCCTCCAGTCCTAAGAGAGGGCAGGATACCCTGCCCTGTGGGAAGTCCAAGGCCCTACCCACTCCATCCAGGCTTAGGAAGGTGTCCATCCAAATAGACTAGGATCCCAAAAAGCCAGTACATGCAGTAGAGACAAATCCCAGTGCCATTATCATTGGCTTCTCAGTCGGCCCCAATTGTCAGCCACATTCAGAGAGTCCAGTTTGATCCCATGCTCATTCAGTCCCAGTCCAGCTGGCTTTGGTGAGCTCCCATTAGATCAGGTGCACTGTCTCAGTGGCTGGACCTACCCCTGCAAGTCCTGACTTCCTTGCTCATATTCTCCCTCCTTCTGCTCTTCAGCTGGACCTTAGAGACTCCGATGTGGGTCTCTGTCTCTGTCTCCATCTGTCTCTGGACGAAGGTTCTATTGCCCCTGTGTTTTCCTGCTAGAAGCAGACACTTAGCCCCAAAAGGCCACAGAAGAGTGGTCAAGCCCTCACCCAGACAGGCCTTAAGGCTTAACCCTTCCCTTTAAGGCTCAAGCTCTGCCGCAGGCCTACAGAGCCTGCGGCTACGGGACTTCGCTGGAGACCTGCCGGAACTGACTCTGGGAGAGGAAACCCGCTCTGTAGAAGGGCTGCACAGGAGGCTGCACAGGAGGCGGAGACAACGAGATCATGAGTTGGGAAGCAAGGCACCACCGTCTCCACGAAGGTTAAGAGGAGGAAGAAGAAAAGCGAAGCGGAAAAACGTGGCGCCGAGGCCCAGCAGGCTAGGCCTTGGCTCCCAGGCTGTCAGGTCAGGTGTCACCTCAGCCTCCCAGCCCCTGCTGTCCCCACACTGCGGCTGCCCCTGGTCACAACATCCCCCCCAGGGACATCAAGCTCTTGTTTGAAAACAACTGCAAATGTCACGAGGTGACCCATCTTTGATTTGAGTAGAAATTTCCTGGGAAATACATCGCCCTGTGTTCACCTTTTAAAGAACAGCAGGAGACCTAGAAAGTACTCTCAAGAGCTGACAGGGCCTCGGTGGAACCTGCACTCTGATGGGTGGCAGGCGGGACCAAGCACCTTGCATGTGGCATACGCACCCTCCTGGGCCTCAGGTTCCCCTGGGTTGCGTCTCCACCTTGTTCTGACTGTTTAGGTTTGCAGTGACCCTCGCCCTCCCCTCTCTTCCTTCCTCTGATGAGTAGATGGACACTAGCTTTTGCGTAAGGCTGTGGCCAGCGCTGGACAAATTCATCAATCAGTCCAGAATTTCCATCACCTCTTGCCCTCGTGACTGTTAGTCGTCCCTCGTCTCGGCAACAGAGCGCTCTGTCTCTGTGAAGCTCCTGTCACAGACAGGCACTTCTTTGCCAGGTCAGCCCATGTGCTCTTCTTCCACCCCAGTTAGCTCTCTTGCTGACGTTTGCCTCAAGATTCTTGGCTTTTGTTTGTTTGTTTGTTTTGTTTTGAGACAAGGTCTCATTACGTAGCCTGGCATTGAACTTGAGATTCTCTTGCCTCGGGCCTCCTGAGTGCGGATGATAGTCCTGCTCTTCCTTGTTTTGAAGGCAGCAAAGGAAGAAAGACTTCGAATTGTCAAGGCTCTGGTCCAGGGTCAGTGGACCCACAGGCAGCTGCAGCCTCCTGCTCCAGAAGCCACTGAGTTGTTCTACCTGGGCCCAAGGGCAGTCGTAACGGAAGCTGAGAGCAGTATCCCGAAAGTGAGAGTCACAGGGGAGGGTGGTAGTGCAGAGGTGCCCTGAACACCCACATCTGGCCCTCTAAGAGGAAGAAGAGCCCAGAGCATGGCAGCCCTCTGTAGGCTGAGTTTTCTCATGTGGCCAGACGCACAGGGACCCACCATCAGCTCTGCCTCATTCCCTCACGCTCTCTATTGCACAAAGTCCCATCAGCGTCATCCTCAAAGTCAGCTTCCTTTCCCTGACCCCAGGCAGGGGTTTCCAGCCACTGCCTCCATCTGACCTATCTGTGGGAAAGGCTTCTTTCCTGTCTGTTTTCAGCACGCCTTGAACCCCCCCCACCAATCACCCCTGCACATGTGCACAGATGGGCTTGGACCTCCCAGCAATGCCAGCTGAAGAGCCTGCACCGGCGCCATTTTTTTCCTGTCACTCTGACGATGTTGGCAAACAGCAGTGGTCTACAGGCTACACTTTGAGCAGCCCCTTTCTGTCTGCTGGCTCTTGCTGGCCACATTGCCTCCTGGGATCCTGAGAGTGGCTACCTGCTCTGTTTCGCAGTCCAGCGATTCCTAAACTTAAAGGGCACAGATGCCACCTGAAGACATGACTATGCAGATCCTGAGAGACTGGTCTTGGATGTAAGGCTAGAGTATGCTTTTCTCACAGGCACCATGGAAGCCCATACTGTGGTCCCCAGATTCTGGTCGAGTCTCGGAACATCTGCTAAGCCTGTGTCTTAGGGCTTTGCAGAAAGGACGTCGTGGGGCAGGACTCTCTCCAACACTTTCTCTCCCCAGCTGGTTGGTCCTAGACGAAGCTCAGGAGTTCAGGAGGTGGCCATTTCTTCCAGATGTTGCCTCCAGATGTTCCTCCCACCCTTGTTTCCCGCCCTAAGGATTACCCTATGTTCTCTGCCTTCCCTTCCAGTGCTGCTGTAGATCAGCAGTGTCGATGATGTCATCTTTGGAGCAGGGTGAGGATGTGGCCGTCTCCTGGGTGTCATCCCTAAAACCTGGGGCCACAGTCCTCCGAGGAATAACAATTTTAGGGGGCCCCAGTCGGGAGCGGTAGCTGCAAGGGGTCACTGGGAAGTCCCATCAAAGCCTCTTCAAAGGAATATGGGGAAGGCAGAGCCAAGATTCAGAAGTCACAGATCCAGAAGACACTCTCAGAGGACAAAGAGTACACTGATTTTAAATGGGCAACTTAGAAAGGAATGAAGGATAGAATTAGAAGAAATAAAAGAAATAAATGACCCCGTAGATAGCAAATTAAGATTCCATAACATTCCACCAAAAGGGCAGTTGCAAGAAAGGGGGACGTAGATGGGTTTTAAAAAGATGTTATTTTCTACTTTTTTCTCCTTTCTTTTGCATGATAGAGTCATTTGGAATATAACAGGAAAGAGCAGTTCCCCACAGTGCTCACGCTCTGGCCTGGTCTTTAGGGGTGGTTAATTTTGTCTCGTTTCTGCAAAGAGGCCTGCAGACGCCTTGTGAATGGCAAGGATAGAAATCATTCCCCGGAAGCACAGGAACTCCCCAACGTCAATCCCATCAGAACACCAATTCTCCATCACACCTTTGATCTCCACAGGCTTCCCCCCACTGAAAGGCCCCAAGGACAGTGTGATGACCTCCTTATTTGCAGGAGAAGACCCTTTCACCATCATGGGGAGTGCTTCCACGGGGATGGGGCACAGCAGTCACCAAGCCAGGATGCCTGTGGTCTGACCATGCATTCCTGCTCGAATGCCCAGAGTGCGCACAGATCAAAGACCCTGGGCAGGAAAAGAAGCAGGCAAAACACATGGGACATTTCCATGATGTCCTGGGGACCCTGAAAGCCCTGTTAGTGATCTGGATAGAAAGGTGGGCTCATTATTCTGATCACATCAGAGTGTTACAGAGCAATGGCTGCTGGGAGAGTAGATTCTAGAGTCAAAAAAATGGCCAGGAAGAGGTGATGGGATTGCTGGATTCACCCAGGTGAGTGTGAGGTGACTCAACCTTACCTGAGTGTCCAAGGGTGGAGATTGGAGGAGAAAACTACAGCCACCCCCACTTATCTACTGAAAGTACCTTTAGATCCCAGTGGGTCCTGAAGCCCAGGGCTTTGCCAAATCCTATACAGTAGACTGTTTTCCCTCTGTACAAACCCATGAGAAAATTAATTCATAAATCAGGCACAGTGAGAGATTCATAATAAGACCTGGTGATAAAACATTAAAAACTTTTATTTCAAGACATAATCTCACCATGTAGCCCAGGCTAACCTTGAACTCACAATCTTCCTGCCTCTACCTCCCAAGGGTTGGAATTATAAGTTTGTGTCTAGCTAAAAATAAAAGCACTGAGAACAACAAGAAGTAAGAAATAAAGAAAAACTATTTAAAACTTGGTCCAGGTCCTTAATTCTATCCCTCAAGAGGTAGAGGTAGGTGCATCTCTTTGTGTCCAAGCTAGTCTGATTTGTATAGAGAGTTCCAGGTTAGCCAAGGCTATAAAGTGAGATGCTGGGGAGGGGTATTTAAAGCTTATGGTGTGCTGAATTCTGTAACTTTCCATGTGTTTCTGTGGGTCCCTAAAGCTGTAGAAGGGATATGTAGTTAGGGAGGCTGTGGTGGTTTAGTCACCAGGGAGTGGAACTGTTTGAGAAGGATCAGAAGGATGAGAAGGTGTGGCTTTGTTGGAGGGGTGGGATTGGAGGTTTCAAAAAGCTGAAACTAAGCCCAGTGTTTCTGTTTGCTGCCTATGGATCAGGATGTAGCTCTCAAATACTGCTCTAGTGCCAAGCTCCTGCCATGACAATCAAGGACTAAGACTCTGAAACTGCAAACCTTCCCCAATTAAGTGCTTTCTTTTGTAAGCATTGCCTTGGTCATGGTGTCTCTTCACAGCAAGAGAGAGAGCAGGGACTAAGAGAGAGGTCTGGTGTAGCTGTGGGGAGAATTCACTGTCTTGGGGTGAAGAAGAGCTGTGGGACCAGGGGCCCATCACAACTTGACCATTCCAGCTGAGTAGCAGTGGCGCACACCTTTAACCCCAGCACTCAGGAGGCAGAGGCAGGTGGATCTCTGTGAGTTCGAGGCCAGCCTGGTCTCAGAGTGAGTTCCAGGACAGCCAGGCTATGCAGAGAAACCTCTTAAAGCAAAACAAGAGTAGAACTTGGCTATCCCATGGTTTCACCAGCTGGGACCTACGGACAGAGACGTACAGACAGGACAGAGAGCCCAGTAAACTGGACTGGGTTTGGAGGGCAAGCACAGTGAGTGAGTTTGGTCATGTCGATGGAGGTAATTTCGAGAAGCTGAAGTAGGAAGTACAACAGTAACAAGAAGTGGGCTCCTGAGATGTGGGGGTCCTTGGTCCTGTGGTCACTAAGGGAAGAAGAGGATGGCTGAGCCTGACCCAACGAGGTGAAGGAGGGCAGGAAACGAGAAAGCAGACAGTCCCTGCAGGGTCCACGCTCTGGTCTGATCTTTGTGTGTGGGCATTTGTGCCATACTGTTGTGTTTCCAAGTCCTACAAACACCTTGCAAATGGAAAGGCTAGAAATCGCTCCCTGGAAAAACATTAGGAAACATAGGAGGGGGACTGATGAGTGGGGTTGGCTGAAGGGAGGGTCTACAGAACCCGGGCAGCAGATCTCTGAAGTCAGGGCTGGGCGATTATGCCACATAGAGTGTGTTGAACTGGCTGCTGAGAGCGCCTCAGTGGGTCGAGGAGGGCCTGGGAGACAGATTGGTGTGGGTAGCGTCATGAGTGGGAAGTGAGAATGGGAGAGAAGCCTTCTATGCATCCCAGGAATGAGCAGAAGAAGGGACGGCGGTGGTGGGGGCGGACACAGCACACCCTCTGGGACAGTTGAGATATGTGGTCACTCGGAAGGCAGAGATACCCTGCGACACCCAGAAATGACAATGTCCAGGCAGGTTCCTTCTGTGCAGGGCAGCTTGCTTTGTGACCGTCTGGGAAATAGTGAGAGCTGGCTTTATGGGAAGGGCTTTTGCAACTGTTTCTATTCCATGTGACACACAGAGAAAGGAGACTTAGTGTGACCGCACTGGGAAGAGGCACTAACACAGAAAAACTATGAGACACACAAACACACACACCCTAAAAGTGTCCATCTTTGAGGCCCTGTGGCATGTGGTTTTTCTTAAGTAGAGGATGGGATGCATGCATAACTGAGCAGGCCTGGTCAAGGTGTGGTCTGTCTCTCCATCACTGACCCGTCATTGTCTGGGCTCTGGTCTGGTCTGGTCTACAAGGTGTTTGATAAGTCCTCAGTGCCCTGTGACATCTCTCCTGGGAGAAAAGCTGCCCCCTGGCTGCGCTAGACTTCAGCATGAGATTCCCAGGAAATTCCAGTTCCTTGGGGCCCATTCATTGCCTTAGTGAAAGGAGAGACCCGGTGTCTCTCTTCAGAGTCCCTACTCTTCTGCTAGGATGGCTACAGGAATAGAAAATGCCCAGCTTGCAGGATGACACTGGCCTCTTCCACAGGAGGGGGTATGAGTCCCCCTGCTCAGGGGAGGTCTCAGAAGGGAACAAGGAGCAAGAGAGGATACGTCTGCTAAATTTTGAGCTCTTGTTACCTACTGACCAGACTGGGAGATAGGAACACCCACATTCCAGCCAGACAACAGAACTCACCAGAGGTGAAGCAACTTGATGGGGGTATTCATAACTGGGAAATGCAGGGTCATTCTATTTATTTTCATATGTGTGTATACATATTTATGAAATATGAAATATGTATATATATGGAGAGAGAGAGCAAGCGAGAGAGAGAGAGAGAGAAAGAGAGAGAGAGAGAGAGAGAGAGACAGGGTCTCACTACGTAGACCATACTGGCCTTGAATGTACAGAGATCTCCCTCCCTCTGCCTCCCAAGTGCTGGGACTAGACTAAAGCATCTGCCATCACATCCAGCTCTCTCTTTTTTAAAATGTATTTCCTCTTCTTTTTAGACAGAGTCTCACTAAGTTGTCCTTGAACTTACTCTGCAGCCCAGGAAGGCTTCGAACTTGCCATCCTCGCCCTCAGGAGTAGCCGAGTTTATAATCTGTGCCACCGGGCCCAGCTTGCAGACTCAGTTCAAAGTCAAGTTTCCACAAGGACTCAGAGCTCAATGCAGGCTCAGAGCTAGAAGGAAGGGCTGCTGCCATGGGAAACCCCAGCTGACCTGCTTTTAATTAACAATACTTGCATTGCCGAGCCCTTGTGGCTCCAGGTGCTGGGACACGCTGGGAAGCAAGAACAAGCTCCCTCGGAAGGGAGCGGCTGATGCGCAGGCAGGGAGCAGAGGCATAAGCATGTGCCTGCGTGAGTCATCAGGACATCGGAGAAGCGGGAGGGGAGCAGGTGGCAGGAGGCTACCTCGAGTGGGAGCTCCGGGCTCCTTGCTTCCCGCAGGCTGCTGCACCCGCAGGAAGGCAGGGTGCTTGTTCAACACGGCTGGGTTCTCTCCAGGCTCTGACCCCAACAGGTCTTATTTTCTCTCACATGCTGTTAAACCAAATCTGAGCATTTGAGTATTCAAGGGAACCCCGCTCTGCAAATATCTGCCTACCTCCGGTGGCTCCCACCCACTCCCCAGGAGGCCAATTAAGACTCCCTCCTTGGGGATAGCAGACAGCCTGACAGCGGGACTGCTGAATTCCAGAGGCTTCACAGACCAGGGTGCCCACTCCCAGCTGCCAGTGATCCGGGGGCTGCATCAGCTAGCCTGCTAGCATCCTACCCCTACCCATGAGAATGATATGTGTTAACATGTGGGCATATACATGCGTGTACATGTGCACTTGCATGCACAGAGAGAGAGAGAGAGAGAGAGAGAGAGAGAGAGAGAGAGAGAGAGAGAGAGAGGACAGACAGACAGACAGACAGACACAGAGAGAGAGGGGGCAGAACAATGTTTCAAAGCCCCCAGTCATTCAGAACCTGCCTAACAGCCCCTCATACTTTTGAAGGACTCTTGCAGAGAAAATTCCCAAAGGACCTGGGTGGCAGTGGGGGCAAAGTAGGAAGGGACAGCCCAAGTCCATCTGCCCAGCAGCTTCCCAGAGTATCAGTTTGTCCCCAGACCTCAGGAGGACAGACAGAGTGGGACGTAGACTCTTCTAATGATGGCAATGGGGGTAGCAGGAGTCAGCGCCCTGCTCTGACCACCATCATACCAAAGAGGCTCACACCTCCCAAGCTGTGCGCACCTGCCTGCCTCACACGGTGGCTCCTCCACCGGAAAACCCCTCACCACCCCTCTCTGCTCAGGTTAGCCTGTATCTGCCACACATTCATCACCAGGCCCAAGATTAGATGTCACAGTGACTATGTGGCCTGGGACGGCACTAGCCAGCTGTGTGGTCTTGAACAAATCACTGAACGTCTGTGTGTCTCAACTTGGCATGTGGAATGGGACAACATTTTTACCCAAACCTCCTAGAGATGCGGTGAAAATCAGTGGAGTCACATTTGGGTGTTGAGGGTGTCTGGGTCAGGTTGGGCTGTGACAAAAATCATTAATGACCCATCTGAAGCGGTATCCTGCCTCCATCACAGGGGGCTGCACTCAGAGGCCCAACAAGGCCATTAGGAGAAGGGACAGGGACACACACACACACACACACACACACATACATAGCCTTTGTATACCAGGCCCTGAACCCAGAACAACACAAGAGAACAAAATGTTAGCATTTCCAGATACCAAGGGCTCCAGATTCTCTCTTCCTACTCAGAAGACCTGATTGTTGGGTGCCTAGAGTCAAGTCACACAGAAGTAGAGGGACAGATCAGCCCATGACAGCCTTTGCTTCCCATCAGTCCTTCTGTGTGTCTTGCTGTCCCTGCTCTCAGCTGCTCTGCCCTGAAAAAGCCATGCAAAAAAGTCATCTGCTCTGAGCTGCTAGTAGGCAAAGAGCAGTACAAAAAAAAAAAAAAAAAAAAAAAACCGAAGAAAATAGAACGGAGCAGCAGAGCTGAAACATTCTCCGTGGAGGGAAAGGAAATCAAATTTGATGAACCTCTGCATAATGTTAAGTTATGAATGTGCAAAGTGATATTCCGTACATATGCTGTGAAGCGCTCATCGTGGGTCTGAGCTGTCCGGGGCTGCAGGAGCTGCGGCTTGACTGGGTGAGGTACACATGGTATGAGCTGCGCCCTCAGCAGCGCAGGGTGCAGTTTCCCCAGGTGGATTGTATTGAAGCACGGTGAGCAGTTGCAGTGTTAATGGGGCACGGGGGCGGGGTGGGGGCAGAACTTCAGATCATTTCACCACTGCTTTAAGGGAGCGCTGCCCCCTTCCAGTCCTGGCTATGGATACCTGGGCTGGGACAAGCTCCTGACCTGCCTGGAACGAATGGCCTCCTCCCTGCCAGGACACTGTCTGCAGACAAGGAGGCTGAAGCTAAATGCTAAGCAAGAGGGAGGCAGCATCCACGCTTCTCGAGGATCACTGGATCACCAGGAAAGCACCCATGAGTTCCTAGTAGGTTTCTGGTACAATCCTGGGGGTTCGGGTACTATCAGTGGAACACAGGTGATACTAGCCCCCAGCATAGGTATGTGGGACACACATGCAGAGAAGTGACCGGAAAGAGGGGTGAGTTGATATGCACCCCAGATGGAGCACCGCAAGTGCAAAGCTCTGTAGGGAAATCTCTGAGCGCCCCTGGGAGAAAGGAGGAGGCAGAGAAAGGTCTGGAATAATCAAAGATGGGCCCATCCTCCATCATTTGATATTCATGTTCTATCTCTGCCTGAAAATGTTTCATTGCCCCCTCTGGTCCTCCACATGCCCTGAGGGCACACCTCTGGGGCCACTCAGTTCTGCCCACTGAAAGTACTGCTTTTACCTCATTCTCTCCCCTCCTACCCCTCCCTACACCCCCATCTCACCCTGAACCCAAAGACCAGGTACAGGGCTCACCTGTCAGGTGGCTGCAATATTAACAAGGAAAAGAGAAAGGGGACAAGGAAGGAGGAAGGGATCGGGAAAGGTGGGCTCATGGCCAGGCTCCCACTCGGGGCTCGGGCGCCACTGGGAGCAAGCTAGATGCAGTTTCTCCTATGCGTAGCAGGCCCAGGCCTTTACCCACCACTGCTGACAGCCTTCTGGACATTCTAGCAGGCACCATGCCCTTGAGAAGGCTGACTCCCCAATCACAAGAACTTACTCTGAGAGTCCCATATACCTGCAGTAAAAGTCCCACCCCCACCCCCAGACACACAATGTCTGTGAGCACTGGGCAGGCATGCCCACGGTTTCAAAACACCTGTGTGGACATGAGCAGGTGCCTGGGTTTGGTGTTAATTCTGCTTCTTCCCACTGAGCGGCCTGATTCTTGGGGACATGACCGGCTTGAAAAGATTCCAACATTGAGCTGCACAGACCTGGGCCCACATCCTCCATTGCTGTGTGGTTTTAAATAAGTGTCTTCACATCTCTGAGTCTCATCTATCACATGAAGCCATCTATCACATCTATCACACGGGAGATCAAAAGGATGGTGTTAGATGCCTAGACACAGAACCCAGCACAGCCACAGCTGGCTGGCTTGGTCTTGGACTCCACTCAGAGGAAGGTGGTGTGGGCTGTGGTGAAGCTCATTGGGAGAGTAGCATTAGCATACGTGAGGCATTTGGTTCCACCCCCAGCACAGGGGAAAACAGAAGCACCCAGCGGGACACTGAGAGTGGAGACCCCAGGCTGAGTCTGCTCTTCTTATATTCCCACAGTATAGGAGCTCAGGCAGGATGTGCTGTGTGTGGTCAAGACAGGAGGCTGAGTGCTTCTGCCTTGCCTCTGCTGTTATCGGCCACTGCCAGCCTAGGAGGTGGGCAGAGGAGGGCAGCACTGGCCATGCTGGGTGGGGCCCACTTCCTGGACATGAAAGAGGCAATAAGGTGTTCAGGGTCTTTTATGGCCCAGAAGAGATTCCAGCAGCCAAAGCCGGGCAAGGCGGCACTAGACTGTAGCCGACCCCCAGGAATGACTTTGGATGAACTATGAAATAAGAAGAATGAGGTAGGTTCAGATCAATGAGCTGAGGCGGGACAGGAGACACCCCAAATACCAGGGGTCCCCCAGATGATTCTGAGGGTCTTCAGAAGAACAGTTGAGAGGAGTCTGGCCTAATGGGGTCTCCAGCTTCTAAAATCCTGACATCCATCCTGTACCCTATGTCTGCTTATCCTGCCGTGTATTACTCCTCCCATCAGTTTATCCATCTAACTCATCTACCCATTTGCTTCACTACTCACCCACCTACCCACCCAATCACCTAATGATCTAATCACTCAATTATCCATCTGTTCATCCAACAACTTACCTGTCTATCCCTCCATCCTCCCATTCACCCGTGTATCTATCCAACATTACCTACCTCATTCACCATCTATCCATCTACCTTATCTACCCACCCACTCACTTATCTGTCCATATACTCATTGGTCCATCTACCTGCCACCATTTACTTATTTACATACTTATCCAGATTTTAACCATTCAACTGCCCATTTATTCATCCAAGCATTCAGCAATCATCCATCCATCCATGTGTCCATCAACCCGTTCACTTATCTATCTAGTCACCCATCCACTATTTGTTGCCACCCATGTTATTCCCAGATCACTTCTGAATACACAGGTGATCAGGGTTCGTCCTTTACCCTGAGAAGTCATCAATCTCTGGTGACCATCACCAACCCTACTGCTGGATCCTTTCACACAGCACCATTGCAGGGCCCAAGAAGGAAGTCATCACAGTTCAGCCTTCTGGTCATAGCTGAAGTAGCCCAGGGCTGAATGGCTACCACTTACATGTTGTTCCTTTCTGAGTTTTCTATAATCTGGCCACATAAGTCCTAAGCAACCATTTTTTTTTAAAAAAAAAAGATGTATTTATTATGTATAGTGTTCTGCCTGAAGGTGTCCCTGCACACCAGAAGAGGGCACCAGATCTCATTATAGATGGTTGTGAGCCGCCATGTGGTTGCTGGGAACAGAACTTAGGACTTCTAGAAGAGCAGCGTAACCTCTTAACCTCTGAGCAACCTCTCCAACACAGTCCTAAGCAATCTTAAACTCACAACACTTTTGAAATCCCAGAAATCCCAAAGTCCATACTATCTCTTACCCAGCTTGTCCCAGCTCCAAGATCACCTCAGGCAGACCATTTGCTCCAGTCTTGACTGGAGTCTCAGGGATACTGAAGTCAGGCCCTGGACTTCAGAAGCCTAGCACTAGCCAGATGTATGCACTGACCTCTCCCGGAAGTACTTGATGGCCTCAGGATCTATGAAGGTTGGCTCCTCCCGGTAGCCCTGCTCAAAAACCTTGCGCTTGTGCCGGAACTCAATGACTGTCTTGGTGTAGGAGTTGAGCGTAGTGACAGACGCCGCCATGCAGCAGGTAAATGAACCCCAGGCCAAGCTGCCAAGAGACCAGAAGAGAGATGCCACAGTGAGGGTGGGCAGGGACAAGGAGCCTCATCCACATTTGTCTACCTAGCACAGCTCCAAGCCCTCAGGCCTGGTTCCCACTAGACTTTGATCTGGGGGAGTTACAGCGGTCTTCACATTGTACAAAGACACATTGTTCAGCCATTACTGTGAGAGCAAGGAGAGAGAATCAGGGACAGTTTTCCAGAATACAGTGATGACCAATACTGGTCCTGGTAGGATGAAGAAGTGCTGGCCAGAGAAGAACATTCTAGAAAGAAGGAGCAGGACATGCAAAAGCATGGAGGCATGAGGCAGCAGGATACATAAACACATTGTGGGAGGCAGAGATTCTGGAGTGGGGAAGACTGGAGATACTGAAGTTAGTACTGGAGAAGGAGGTGGGGCATGTTTAGCTTGAGGGTTAAGTTGCCTTTGCTCTCAGATGCTCCTGAAAAATATTCTTGGACTCTGTGCCATGCACCCCTCACATCCAATCTTGTGGCTAGCATGGATGTTGCAGGAATTAATAACCAGACTAGCGGCTGGCATACTGAGGAGCTCAGGAGAGGCTCGCTATCATTACTGCCATCACTGGGCAGGCATTCCTACTCCTGCTTCTTTATGACTCAAAGGACAAGTTCTCCCTCTAGGAGACGGAGCTCTTACGTCCTGCTCGGATGTCTACTCTGCATCTTTCCTCCTGTAGCTGCACTGCTTGGCCACTCTACCCGATGAGGGCACTGAACGCGTCACTAAGTCAGAGAACCTACCCTAGTTGTAGCCTTCATTTCTAGAAATGGCCTCCTGCCTGGTTCCTCTGACCTGGACTGTACACTCACAGTTGGTGCCAGAAGTGGGGAGCCCACCTGGCTCCAGTCCCACCGGCCTGATTTCCATCCAGGCTGTGGATCTCTTCTGATCTCATTCCACGAGCTCCTTTCTGTTCTCTCAGCACCACAGTACCTGAGAGCTCCAGGCTTTACCTGCCACCAGCCTACCTGGAGCCCTCTGAACAGGCCATCCCTAGTGCCCTATTATCGGGGCAGCCCTGCTTTCTTCTTGACAACAGCCTCAGCAAATCCCAGAAGGAAAGTCAAAGAAAAGTCTGTAGATTTGGCCTTTGTCAAATGGATCTTCAATAATCACTTATTTCCGTTCATGCCTAACTCACTAATAGATTTCTCACATCCTTTGGAGCTAATTTAGAGCTTCTAGAAGCCTGGAGTGTCTATAATAGACATTTTTAAGGTGTCAGCCTCTCTAAGGACTTTCATGCCCATTAAAATGTTCAATATGTTACACATGGTGGGGGGAGGGAGAGAGACAGACATAGAGACACAATGAGAACAGAGGGAGAGAAGGTGGGAGGGTGGGAGAGAGAGAGACAGAGACAGACACACAGAGACACAGAGAGAGACAGAGAAAGGGGGAGAGAAGAGAGAGAGAGAGAGAGAGAGAGAGAGAGAGAGAGAGAGAGATTATAGATGACTGTAGTCAAAGCTGATCTGATCAAGTACTCTCTCCTAAGCAATGGCGCTGAAATGCCATCTTAGTCTGTGATGTCCTGTGATGGAAACTCACAACCTGAGGTAGAGGAACGAAAAAGCACACTTGTTTGGAGAATTTGGTGTATGTTAGTTTGACTTGCCCAGTGTCCATTCCTACTCTGGTAACTACTTCCATCCACTTAGGCCACCTAGTTTGGGTGGATCTGGCCTGCTTTCAACTTCTAGGGATGAGCACCTGACTAGAACTGGCCAATCAAAGTGTTACTTCCTGTTGCCTCAGTCCTTGGCTTAGGGATGGGCCATGGTCTAGATCTGGATCAGGAGACACCATCTCAGAACTTCAGTTGGAGCTATGGAGAAGAGCCCGTATCGCTCCTGGGCTGCTGAGCTGGTGAACTGTCTTCCAGGAACTGCTGGGGACCATCTGGTCACCGCCCAACCTGAAATGTAAGCTGGTCCAGGAGAAAGCAGAGGAATTAAGGAGCCAATGCTATTGTCCTTGAACCTGTCTCTCATGGGTACCTTTGGAGTTTTCTCCATCAGTCAGTTTACACTGGCTTTCTGCCACTGGCAACAGAAATCCTAATTTACTTATCTGTGCAAACATCTTCTTTCGTGCAAGTTAGTTTTGAGGTAAATTTTCAGTCCTTACAGTCAGAAGTATTAACTTTAACCAAGCCTTTACTTTTACCCTGGTTGATCCCAGTAAAGGAAAGTCTGCAGGCAGAGATCTGAGCGAAGCAAAAAGGTTCGAGGGAGGGAGCCTAGTCTGTAGAAATGATGCTTGGGCCGAATGATGGTGTCTAGGTCAGAGGAATTGTCCTGGCTAGCTATTGTCAACTTGACATAAGTTAGAGTTACCTGAGAAGAGGGAACCACAATGGAGAAAATGCCTCTGTGAGATTGTTATGGGGGCATGCCTGTGGGTGCATTTTCTTAATTATTGATGGATGTGGCAGTGCCACCCCTACACAGGTGGTCCTGAATTGTATGAGAAAGAAGTCTGAGTAATCCCTGAGGAGTGAGTCAGTAAACAGCACTTCACCATGGCTTTAGTTCCTGCCTCCAGTTCCGACTTGGCTTGAGTTCCTGTCCTGACTTTCTTTTAGTGATGAGTTGTAATCTGAAAGTGTAAGATGAACTAAACCCTTTCCTCCAAGTTTGCTCTTGGTCATAGTGTTTTATCACAGCAATTGAGACCTAAATAAAAGAGAAGTGATCAAAAGCTTTAGGGATGGAGCCTAGGCTGTAGGGATAGGGCCAAGGCTGTAACAATGGAGCCTAGTATGTAGAGATGGTACCTGGGCTATAGGAATGGAGTGTAGGATGTAGGGATGGAGCTTAGGCTGTAGGAATAGGGTCAAGACTGCAGGGGTGCAGCCTAGGGTATAGAGATGGAGTCTAGAATGTAGAGATGAAGTTAGGGTATAAGGACAGAGTCAAGAATGTAGGAATGGAGCCTAGGATGTAGAATGGAGTCTATGTTTAGGGATGGAGTCTAGGATATAGGGATGGAGTCTAGGATGTAGGGATGGAATCTAGGATGTAAGGATGAAACCTATGGTATAGGGATGAAGCCTAGGGTGTAGGGATGGAGTCTAGGATGTAGGGATGGAGCCTAGGATGTAGGGATGGAGTCTAGGATGTAGGGATGGAGTCTAGGGTGTAGGGATGGAGCCTAGGGTGTAGGGATGGAGTCTAGGGTATAGATATGGAGCCTAGGATGTAGGGATGGAGTCTAGGATGTAGGGATGGAATCTAGGATGTATACATGGAGCCTAGGGTGTAGGGATGGAGCCTAGGGTGTAGGGATGGAGCCTAGGATGTATACATGGAGCCTAGGGTGTAGGGATGGAGCCTAGGGTGTAGGGATGGAGCCTAGGGTGTAGGGATGGAGCCTAGGGTGTAGGGATGGAGTCTAGGGTATAGATATGGAGCCTAGGATGTAGGGATGGAGTCTAGGATGTAGGGATGGAATATAGGATGTATACATGGAGCCTAGGGTGTAGGGATGGAGCCTAGGGTGTAGGGATGGAGTCTAGGGTATAGATATGGAGCCTAGGATGTAGGGATGGAGTCTAGGATGTAGGGATGGAATATAGGATGTATACATGGAGCCTAGGGTGTAGGGATGGAGCCTAGGGTGTAGGGATGGAGTCTAGGATGTAGGGATGGAGTCTAGGATGTAGGGATGGAGTCTAGGGTATAGGGATGGAGCCTAGGATGTAGGGATGGAGTCTAGGGTATAGGTATGGAGCCTAGGGTGTAGGGATGGAGCCTAGGATGTAGGGATGGAGTCTAGGGTATAGGTATGGAGCCTAGGATGTAGGGATGGAGTCTAGGGTATAGGTATGGAGCCTAGGATGTAGGGATGGAGTCTAGGATGTAGGGATGGAATCTAGGATGTATACATGGAACCTAGGGTGTAGGGATGGAGCCTAGGGTGTAGGGATGGAGCCTAGGGTGTAGGGATTGGGCCTAGAGTGTAAGGATCAAATCTAGGGTGTAGGGATGGAATCTAGGATGTAGAAATGAAACCTAGGATGTAGACATGGAGCCTAGGGTGTAGGAATATAACATAGACTACAGGGATGGAACAGAGACTACAGGGATGGAACAGAGGCTGCAGAGATGGAACAGATGCTACAAGGATGGAACAGAGACTACAGGGATGGAACAGAAACTATAGGGATGGAACAGAAGCAAACAGAAGCTTCTGGACAGAAAGGCAGGCTGACTTGTAGACCATGTCCACACCCCATCTACTCTTCATGTAGGATTTTCATTCAGAGGAAGTGCCATCCTGAGCTATCTCAACATTGCACATTCCAGTTATCACCCAGGAACATGAGACTCTCTACTGTCCAAGATTTTCCCATGTTTCTAGCGCAGCTGTTTAATTCTCACCTCCCGTGTCACCTCCTCAGTCCCACTTGCCATCTCTAATAAGCCTCAGTCTTCATTACACCATATAGTTTTCTTGAATCCCTCCCCCTTTAATCATCCTTTGATTTTTAAATTAATTAAAAATTGTAAGATACTTATAGATTAAAATGAAACTGTAATACACACAAAGAGATGGGAGGAGTTGTGTTGTCTTTAGGTAGTTTCCTTCAATTACAACATATTACAAAATGAGTGCAACTGTGATATAGTATCAGGACCATTACAGATGAAGTTTTTGTCCCACCAGGTTCCATGGCTGTTCAGTCTCAAAGAAATACACAGAGGCTTACATTAATTATAAACTGTTTGGCCTATTAGCTCAGGCTTATTATTATCTAGCTCTTACAGCTTATAATTAACTCATAATTCTTGTCTATATTTAGCCACGTGGCTTAGTACCTTTTCTCAGTAAGGCATTCTCATCTTGCTTCCTCTGCATCTAGATGGTGACCGATTCTCTGTTCTTCCTCTTCCCAGAATTCTCCTAGTCTGGTCGCCTCACCTCTATTTCCTGCCTGGCTATTGGTCAACCATTATTTTATTAAACCAATATGAGAGATAAATCTTTACAATGTACAGAAACATTATCCCATAGCATTTCTTTTTCTTTCTTATCAAAACAAAAATCCTGAATCTAATCTCTTTGTTTAGTTAATCTTTTTGTCCTTATCATTATCCATAACAACTTGGAACCAATATTCTAAACAAAAACAAACATCCATAATCCTTTTTTTGAGGGGGGAATGTGGGCATAGTTTTCTAGGTGCTTGTAATCTTATAGGGATCCAAAGAAGACTTAGAATTATGGTCAAATCCTGACTGGAGTATTCTTATTTCAGACAGCAGCCTTGAAGCTGTTCTGGATGCAGAACTCAGAGGAAACTACAACAGATTTTTCAGGGGTCTTCCTTGATCAAACCTTATTTTTCTTAACCAAGAATAAATCCACAGACTCTCATTTCCTGTGGAAACAAAAGTAAAGCCTCTTCTCCAAAGTAATATATCTTTTTACTTAAAACTTGAAGTCAAGACATTTTCCAAATATATAGGTTATATTAATCCAGCATCACTTATAATCTGTCTTTTAGCAGCTATTGCTCATTCCTCAGCAGTCAAAAATTCAAAGACAACACAATACATACATTATCCAGATTCTCTGTGCACTTTTTATCTTTACACGGCTTTTTAAAAAACTCTATTTCTTTTATTTTGTATTTATTTATTTATTCATTTATTAGTCTTTTGAGACAGGGTTTCTCTGTGTATCTTTGGCTGTCCTGGATCTCACTCTGTAAACTAGGTTGGCCTCAAACTCACAGAGATCTTCTTGCCTCTGCTTCCCAAGTGCTGGGATGAAAGGTATGTATCACCATGCCCGACTACTCTATTTCTTTTTTTTTAAAAGGACTTTCTATACCCTTTTTCTTTTCTCTTGTTTTGAAAAGAAAAGGGGGAGGAAATGCTGTGGGATAACACCCTTGTACACTGTAAAAATTTGTCACTTGTATTAGTTTAATAAAATGATGATTGGCCAGTAGCCAGGCAGGAAGTATAGGTGAGGTGACTAGACTAAAAGAATTCTGAGAAGAGGACAAGCAGAGACACAGTCACCACACAGACACAGAGGAAGCAAGATGAGAATGCTTTATTGTGAAAGGTGTCAAGACACACGGCTAAACATAGATAAGAATTATGAGTTAATTTAAGTTGTAAGAGCTAGTTAATAATAAAATTGAGAAATGAATGACTATGGGACTGGGCCCATACATACTTCCATCCACAATCAGGGTCACAATCACTACAGCATACAGTGGATCCTTCCTTTTGTCATTTTAGAGTCACACCCACTTTCTTCCTGACTGCCTCTGGTCCTCGGTGATCACTACTCTGCTCTTCATTTTTAGAATCTTACCATTTGCAGAATTAAATATAGGTGGAATCATACAGCCTGCATGTTGAGACTAGTTTCTTTTACTTAGCACTGTTCTGGAAGTGACTCAAGTTGGATCTATCAGTAGTTTTCCTATATGTATTGCTGAGAATATGTGTGTCCCCCACATCCTACCCGCACTTGCTTGGGTCACTATTTGTTGTTTTAGCTGGCTTAAGCAAGGTATGATTCTAGCTCATTGTGGCTTTAATGTACATTTCCTAATGGCTAAAAGTGTTGAACTTTTCATTTGCTTGTCTGTGATCTGCCTACCTTCTTGCCTGTTCACTTTTTAATTGAGGGGTTTTGTTGCCCTTTGTGGTCTTCTTCATTTGCAGAGTCCAGTTCTTTCTATGTACTAGCTGGATTAGTTGTTTTGTGTTGCTGTGATAACCATGATCAAAGGTAACTCAAGGAAAAGGGAGTTTACTTTGGCTCATGGTTCCAGAAGGTTAAGAGTCCATCAAGGCAAGGTGGAGGCATGGCAGCCACAGCAGGCCTGGAGGCTGGAGCAGGAAGCTGAGAGCTCATATCCTCAACGGTAGCACAAAGCAGAAAGTGTTACCGTAGGGAGGGCAGGAATATATAAGTACACCCTGCCCCTAGGGACGTACTTCCTCCAGCAAGGCTGTACCACCTTAACCCCCAAACTGGACCACCAACTGGGAACCAAGTGTTCAAATACCTGTGCCTCTTTCAAAACACCATGTCAGAGTAGCCATGTACCAGAGGTGTGGTTTAAGATGCTCTCTTGCAGTCGTAGCACATCTCCACAGCTTCCCAGAACACGTGTCTAACGCTGATGAAATCTGATTGATTGATTCTTTTCCTTTTATGCTTTTGATATGAAATCTAAACATGTTTGCTGAGGGTTTGTACCCAAAGGGTTTCCTCCTATAATTTTCTAAAACTTTTATATTTTTACGTCTTATGCTTAGGCCTGTGGTCTGTTTTAGTGCAAATTTACATGAAGGTTGGCTTTCTCTGGGTGTCCGATAGCTCCAGCGACGCTTGTGAGAAAATTTGTCCATACTCCACTGAACTGATTAGTACCTAGTCAGAAATTAGGTGGGCATTTGAATCTGCTCTTGAGTCCCTTTGTTCTGTCCCATTGATAGATGTGTCTACCCCCTCCCCCCACACTAACATCAGTATGGGTTACTGTAACTGTAATAGGTCTTGAAATTGGGTTAGCTGAGTCCCCCTATTTTTCTCTTTCTTTAAAATTATTTTAGCTATTCTATTTCTTTTGCATTTCCATCTGCATTTTAAAACATCCTAACTGTATGTATGTGTTATTAAAATTTTGATAAGTCCTATTAAAACCTGTATTTCCCATTGAGAATTGCTGTGGACCTCACGTTGAGTGTTTGATCCATGAACATGGTCTACCTATTAAGATTAGTGATTTCTGCAGGGCGGTGGTGGTGCATGCCTTTAATCCCAGCAATCAGGAGGCAAAGGCAGGTGGATCTCTGCGAGTTCGAGACCAGCCTGGTCTACAGAGTGAGTTCCAGGACTGGCTCAATAGCTACTGAGTAATCCTGTCTCAATAAACAAACAAACAAACAAACAAAAAAAGAACAAAACAAGATCAGTGATTTCTTTCATTGGTGTTTTCCAGTTTTTAGCATAGGAGTTCTAGAAACGCTTTATCGATCTAAAGCCTATGCATTTCATTTTCTTCCTAGTAGAAATATCATTATGCTTTTATTTTGTGTCCAAATTTTCACTGCAAGTTTATAGAAATAAAACTGACTCTGTGTTGTCTTCTTATGGCCTAAAGCTGTGTTTAATTCACGGATCCAGTCTGAGAAGCTTTGGTAGGTTCCCTGGCCATTTCTGCAGAAATGATCATTATCTGTCCATTCCTTTCTGATCCATAAGGCTTTTATTGCCTTTTATATAGAATTATGCTACCAGAACTTTCAGGTGAATAACAGTGGTGTTTTCAACACCATAGAGAAAATGTCCTTCGGTATTAGTTCAGTGCTGTCTACAGGTGCTCATCAGCTTTAGTTATCAAGTTGACATGCCCCGTTCTTCTTTGTTTTCTGGAAGAATTTTTTAGGAACATAAAATAGCTCCGGCGCTTTTTCTGTATCAGTTGATATGATCATGAGGAGTTTCCTCCTTTGGCTGCTAATGTGGTAAATGGCACTGATTGAGTTTCAAATTCTTCATCACTGGGTAACTCTGCTCAATATGGTCTGTGCCTCTTCTCTCGTACTCTGGACTCCTGCTTATGATTCTTTTGTGAAAGATTTTCAAAACTATATTCAAGATAGCTATTCATCTTCCTTCTCTTTTTTGCGCTATCTTTGTCTGGTTTTAATATCAGAATAACACTAACCTCATAAAATAAATTGCTAAATGTTCTCTCGTCTTCTATTATCTAACAGAAAATAGGTATTAGTTCTCATTTAAATGTCTGGCAAGGTATCCCAGGAAGAGCATGTGGGTCTTGAGGTGTCTTCTTGAACATTTTAAAACTATTATTTCAGTGTTCTTCATAGTTACTGGAATGTCCAAACTGGAATATCCAGTTATTTCCTTCTGGATGAGAAGGACCAGTCTGTGCTTTCAGAGAACTGCATGGGTTCATCCAATCGTCAAGTTCACGTGTAATATGTCCTTGCTATGCTTTTGATGTCCTCAGGGTCTGTCATGGCTGTACCTCATTTTCATTTTGAAACACTTAAGGTCTGTTGTCATAGTTCCTGAAAAGCAGAGCTTTTGCTTTGTTGATTTTTTACTTCTTTTTTTTCATTGTTTATTTTCAATTTTGCTCATTTCTACTCTTTTTTCTTTTGCTTGCTTTGGGGCTATTTTGCTCCGTTGCTTTGTTTGTTTGTTTTGTTTTGGGGGTTGTTGTTGCTGTTTTACAATCTTGGAGTGAAAACTTTTATTACTGGTTTAAAATATTTTCCCTCTTTTTAAAAAGATTCATTCATTTTTTTCATTCGTGTGTGTGTGCCTGTGTTCGTGTGTATGACCGCATGTGCCCATGCGTGCAGGTAGTCATGTGTATGTGTGTACACAGAGACCTGAAGGTATCAAATATCCCCCTCTCTCCCTCTCTGCCTATTCCTGTGAGGCAGGGTCTCTGCCCGAACATGTGGCCTGTACTTTGATGGCTAGGTTGGAAGCCCCAATGATCTTACGGTCTCTGCCCCACTCAGAGCTGGGTTTATACTTGTAGGAGCTGGGATCAGAACTCTGGTCCTCACAACTGAGCAGCAAGCACTCTTGGCCACTGAGCTGTCCCTCCAGTCCCACTCTTTCTCTTTGATAAGGAATCACTCGGCGCTGTTCTGTCCCCTCTTGGTGCTACTTTAGCTCCATAAGCTTTGGGATGTATTTTCATTTTTTCACTTCAGCATACTTTACAGTTTTTCCTGTGGCTCAGGGGCTGTTGAGAAGTGTGCTTTTTACTTTACAAGTGCTTCCCGATTTTCTTCCATCTTTGTTTGATTTCACTGTGGCCAGAAAACATATTTTATCTAGGTTCTTTTTCTTTCTCTTTTGTTTTTAACACCTGGAGTTTGTTAATGGTCCAGGATGTAGCCTGTCTTGGCATGCTACTTTAACAATGCACATTCAGCTGTCGTTGATGGGATGGTCTATAAACAGCCCATGGATGTTTGTTTGAGATAGTCTTAACCTGCAGCCCTAGCTGACCTGCACCTTACCATGTAGCTCAGGTTAGCATTGAACTCACATGGACCCTTCTGCCTTAGCCTCCCCAAATTCTGGGATTACAAGGGTAAACAAGCCATCATGTCTGACTCATTTGGGGGCATTTCTGCTGAGATCCTGGGTCTTGTTTGATCCTTCTACTTCAGCTGGCTTCTTTTGATCACATTCTGGCAAGGAAGAGAGCCCCACCCCTGGTAACTAGCCAAAAGACATAAGAACCAAAGTTTCTTTGAGGCCAGCCTGGTCTACAAGAGCTAGTTCTAGGACAGGCACCAAAGCTACAGTGAAACCCTGTCTCGAAACGACCCCCCCCCCACACACACAAAAGAACCAAAGTTTCCCACTAGGCCACCACCGCCATTTAAGGTGGTAAGGGATCCCTGACTTCTGCGGGGCAGGGGTCAGCCTTCCTGCTGCCCATCACACCTCTGCTGAGATATCCTGGCAGTGACAGGCAAGAGTGTGCCATCCTGCTCCTCATTGCCTTCTACAACTCCATGAGGAAGGTGGTTTCACCAGCTTTGGGTCAGCTGGCAAAGTCCCTGGCTCCTCTATGACTCCATGAGGAAGGTGGTTTCATCAGCTTTGGCTCAGCTGGCAAAATCCCTGGCTCCCCGCTGATGTCTCCAAGGGGGATGCACGGGGTGTTTGTTCTATCTGAAAAAGTCCAAGTCCACGCACCCCACACGGTCTTGACTGCACTGCATGGGAGGGCTTGCTGCTGGCCTGTGAGTGGGCTCCCTAGTCTGCTACCACTCAGCCAGTGGGGAAGCTGGGGGCCTCGGCCAGGTCTAAAGTAATAGCTCGGCTGTATCCTCAACTCTCTCCTTTCCATGCTGCCCAGGGTGGAGAACCACAGGGATCCCCTAAATGGGGGCAGCCGGGTGACTAGAACAGCAAAACTTCGCCTTAACGTGTTCATCTCCACTAGCAGCTGGTGAGCGTCAGTGTTAACTGTCCACCTGACAGGACCTGGAATCACCATGGAGACAGCCTCTAGGCATTCCCATGAGGAGTCACTCAGTTTCTGGACACGCCTGTGAGGAACTATGTGGATTAAGTCACTTGAGGTGAGAAGGTCCAGGCATTGGTGGTGATAGAGTTCCCTGGTAGCGAGGCAAGGAGAGGGTTCTGAGCTGAGGGGGCAAATGAGTTAACCCGGAGAAGATGAAAGCTGGTTAAAAGCAGATAAGAAAAAAAAAAAAGAGCAGATAAGAAGACATTGTTCCCCTCATGGGCTGGGGGTGGGGCTCAGGCTATGCCCCATCAACTCTTATCTTTCAGTCCGTCTTCTCCAGGCCCCCAGGTACCCACATAGGGCACAGCTTCAAGCCTCTGGGCCTGGAAACTTCTGGTGTCTGCAGTTCACACTGCTGAGCTGGTGCAGGGAAGTATGGGGGTGATTGGCCTGGTTTCACAGCTAAGAGCACAGTGGACACTTGGGGACGGGAGAGAAGGTGGTGTAACAGGAGAGTGTGGTTGTTCACCTCCTCCATCCCCTGGGAGACACAAAGGCATGCTAGAGAGTAGATCCAAAGGCACCGGTCTACCCCTCGGCAACGATCTACCCCTTGGCAGCGGACCCCAGGCCCTGCACAGAGAGGAGACCATAGCTGAACACGAAGGGAAGCCTCCTGCAGACAGCTGCAGACCGAGGGCAGACTATTCGACACAGGGCACCAATGCCTACCCCAGGCCACCCTCTAGGCCCAAGAGCATTAGGAACAAAATGGCTGCAGGGTCTCGGGGCTCCAAGGTACAGCCGTCAGGACACCTGTGGGCAACTGCAGCCCTTTCGCTGTACTGATCCTAGACAAAAAGAGGGCAGAGTTTCAACTGGCCACAGCCTCTGGGAAGAACACCAGCCAACCCAGCAAAACCCCCACAGTGGCCTTGGGGCCCTCAGGCAATCCTGGAGTACTACAGGTATCTGCTGGGACCAGCCGGCAGCATGGATGTCCAATAGTCCTCAGCAAAGAAACATCCCGAGGTTCCAGTTCCCATGGGGTCAGGGAGATGGGAAAGGAAGGAAGGGCAGTAGTAGGCATGGGACAAGGGGCTCGTGGTAGAGGGTCACCTCTGGTCCAGGAGACAAACTTTTCAGGGACCCAACTCACTCTTCTCCTATGTGGCAAGGCTGAACTATTTAGCCTCTTTGGGTCTTTCAAGTGTGTGTGTGTGTGTGTGTGTGTGTGTGTGTGTGTGTGCGTGCGCGTGTGTATGTGTGTGTGTGTGCATATTTGAGACAGGATCTCATATGTAGCCCAGGCTGGCCTCAAGTTCATAATCCTGGCACCACTTCCCAAATGCTAGAATTTCAAGAATGTGCCACTGGGGCTGGCTGTTCTCGTTGTTTCCAGTCTGCAGAGACTGCCTAGAATGGGGCTTGCTACACGTGCCCTGAGTTGGGAAGGCCCTCTTCCCCCCATATTTCGATCAAGAGCAAAACAGAGAAGCCAGTGTTTGCTCAGGACGACATCTGCACTCTCTTGGTCTTCCCAGCAGCATCGGGCAGAGGAGGCAGTGGGACACAGAGGAGAATGGGGAGTCGGAGGGCAGAGGTCAGTCACTCTTGGTCCTGCTTGAGCTACAATGTCGTCACCTAACACAGCTGGTTAGGTGCAGGGCAGGCAAGTCTTCCAACAAGCCAGAAACCTGCGCTGCCATGCAACAGTTTAAACTCTGCAGCTATTAGAAAACTACCAGTTCAGGTCCAGCAAACCCTCCACAGGCCGACTGGTATTTCAGGCAGTGGGCAGCCTCTGGGGCTAACTGTGGGACTCCTTAGAGACACACCCTCCACACCGTTACTACCTTTTTTATCTCACAAGTGGGGCCAATGACTTCTTGGGAGGCAAAGGCAGGCTGAGGGGGGCACTCGTCACGTCTGGTCTGGAGCTCGTGCTCCACTCAACTCTTACTCTACCCGGCCTTTGCTCCCAGCTGGATGCCCACCACTGTCTTGCCCTGCGTGGTCTGGGTAGGTTAAGGAGAAGTGAGACAGTCAAAGAGAAAAGCATCTTGGTATGCTCCCCAAATGTGGGCTGCTGGACATCTGGGTTATGAACAACTGAATGCTGATGACTGGGGTCCTTCATGGCCACTGTTGTTCACAGAACATCGGCCTTGTACGGATACGAGAAGCTGACCTCACACATACCAACAAGCCTGCCAAACCTGAGTGGCTATCTCAGCCTGAGTGACCCCAAAGCATGGCCTCTTCTTTGCTTCTGTCTATGAGAGTTGCTAACAAGGGCCACAACCCCTGTTCCTGGCCTTGACCCACAGAGTGCACATAGTGACACAGGATCTCACACACCAGGCTGCAGTTCCCACCCGAGTTTCTTGAAATGCTTGATCATGGGACATTGTCCCTAGGGACCAGCTACCACACACAGGTCTCCTCCAAAGAATTCTCAGCAGCCCTCAATGCCCGGTGTCCTAGGGTCCTCAGTCTTATTCTTCCTGATGGACTTCAGACTGGAGGCCGGGACCTCCTCACTCAGAGTGGGTCTCTTCCACCCTGACGTGAGCCAGGGAGGCTTAGGCAAGAATTTTAACAAATGGCCTCTCATATATGAAACAAAAGATATGGCCTCCTTTGGCCCTGGTGAGGTCCCACAGACAAGGAATGAGAAATGGGGCTGTCTGTCCCGCAGGCCTCTGTGACAGGAAGAGATGTGTTAGCCCTAACCCAGGCCTCGTGATAGGTGGCTTTAATCAGCCCTGCAGAATCTGATGCTATATCAGAAGCAGTATGGGCAAGGGAGCCAGGTCAGAGGGAAACACAAGGCCCATGGTCAAAAACAAAAGCAGGCTCAGCTATGGGAGCCCAGTACTACAGTGGAAGCCGGGGGCTGCTGGGTGCCATGGGGTGCAGACAAATCCTAGGGCTGTACTAAAGCTGTGTGACCCAGGGCAAGCAGTTTACCTTTTCTGAGCCCTGGTTCCCACATAGGCAACAGGGGGTCACTGTTCATGTGACCCAGCTGCTCGTGTCCTTGGTGGTAGCAGTCTAAGAAGTCTGTGGAATGCAGGTAAGGAACACCATGCCTAGAACACCTACCGCTCATCACCAGTGGCCACCAGACCACTGGACACAGGTCCCTTCTGCTTCCAGGGCTGTGCTCCTCAGGCAGGTTTCTCGAGTTCCCTGAGTCTCCTGAAGTCAACTGCCCCAGAGCCCTGTTGGGACCTGTGGGACTTGAGCCACCGCTGCCGCATCTCCAGCACCATGGAATAGCCAGTGTGCCCAGAGTCACAGTGCTCAGGAAATAAGCTGAATAAGCCAGCCAACGTGTGTCCCCAGCCTCCAGGACGAGGTCTAGACAGTCAGGCCAGCAACACTGTGGGCAAACACCCTCTTGTCTGTTAACAGCTCTCTCCACCATTGTTGCCTGTGTCCTTGTGACCCCCTCCACTCCCCGTGGAAGGGATAAGACTTGGGTATGACCCTTCGGCTCCTTCTCACTTCCCCAGGATGTAAGCCATGGGCTCATGGAGGGTCCCAGAAGCCAATAAAACCACTCTCACCTCCCCCCACCCCCACTTCCTACTCCTTCCCATCCCCCACCCTGACCTTTTCGATTGCAGTACATTTATTCATAAGGTATTCTGGAGTGGTGCTTGGCAACCATCTTCAGCACCACTGGGAGGAAAGCTGTTGGAGATGAAAGCTGTGATAGACTGAGGAAGTGGGAGAGAAAGACTGGGTCCCTGAGGAAGTCACCAGGTCTGGAGCCAGCAGTGTCTGAAGCAGGACCTGCAGGGGCCCACCCAGCATGCATTCCACCTAGACACTTGAGACTTACTACTAGCTCCAGAGGTGGGCCTGCTTGAGCTGAACCACCACTCTCGAGCCACTCCCCAGTTGCTGTGATCATTCAAGGGAAAGAAAAGGACCCGTGCCCCTCAGCCCATGCTGGAGAAAGAGAGGCCTCATCTCTGCAAGGGAGGGACACACTGGCCATGGGGAAGTCGCTTACTACCCAGAGTCCCATGGTCTCTCTGCTTAGACTGATGGTGCAGGATATTGTCACAACCCAGAGTCCCAGATAGTTGTATGTGCCCATGCACACAGCTTCCTTCCCCCACCCCCATCCCATACACCACCCACACGCTTGCTTCTGATTTAAACCAACGAGTAAGCACCCTTGTTCTTGTCAGCATGGGCTTCTGCCATTCACAAGCCAAAGGGTCCTGACACACTCCATTGTCTGTTCAGCATTACTCAGACTCTGGTACCTGAAGGTCAAAGGTTACTTACCAGAAGGACCACCCATAATCCCAAGAATGAGGTCTCCAGTCTTCAGGGCCAAGGCTCACGGTGACCTGGAACACCTGTGTGTACATCATGTGCGCGACCATTCCCAGGAGGCCTGTGGAGCAGAGCAGGTGTCAGGATCCAGGGAAGGACCTTGTCCTCTTCTCAAGCACCACCCGGCCCCCAGCCACTTGCCAGCTGGCCTGTTCGAATTGGGAGAGTTCCTGGACCCCATGGAAGGGACCTTATCGGGAGCAGAGGCTGGGAGGCTGCGGGTGGTCCAGAGGATGGAGGGCAGCCCTGGGCAAATTTAAGTGAAGCAAACAGGTGTGTGTTAGAAACAGGTTCCTGAAAGGGGCCACAAAAGTAAGTATTTGAGGCTGGGGCCATGGGGTCTCTGTTAAAAGTATTTAACTCATCCTGTGGGTGATATGGGAACTAATGGGTTTCCCCGTTTTATTTACAAAGCAGACAAGGGGCTGGGTCTAGCCTGCAGTCATGTTTACTAACAACTGTGTTAGAAAGGCCATGTGGCAGAAGTGGTCTCTGGAGTAATTTTCAAAGCTTGCTGTAGAGCAACCGTTCTCACAACTGTTCTCAACCTGTGGGTCTTCGGCCCCTTCCACAGGGGTTTCCTAAGACCATCAGAAAACACAGACATTTATACTACAAATCATAGCAATATCAAAATTAGTTATGAAGCAGCAATAAAAATAATTTTCTGGTTGGGGGTCACCACAATACGAGGAACTGTATTAAAGGGTTGCAGCACTAGGGAGGTTGAGGACCACTGTTGTAGAGGGACATAAAATCAACTTCACAACCAGTATTTTGAAAAGGACAGGCTAGTGTATAGTTTGAATCTTAAATGTCCCCATTGGAACGTCCCCAGAGGTTCAAGTTTTGGACACTTGATCTTGATGCAGCTGGTGGTGCTTTTATGGAAACTGTGGACACCTTAGGACATGTGACCCCACTGAAGGTAGCCACAGCTTGGACCCATTATCCCTGCCTCTCAACCCGTCTTGTTCTCTGCCTCTTGGTCCACCATGATGTAAGCAGTTGCTGTCCATATCCTTGCTGCCAAGAACGAGCTGTACAGCCTGCCTCCCCCACCATGGCAGACTTAAAGCACAAATCAAAATAAATCCTTTTCCCTTAGGTTGCTGCTGCCAGGTATTGTGGTTACAGTGACCAAAAGTATCATATGGCACAGCTCAATGTGGCTGAAGCAAATGTGCTGTGGCTCTGAGCGTGCAACACTGTGCTCTGAGCGTGCACAGTGTTGTGAGTCGGGATATCTCACCAGTTGGAGCACTCTGAGCTGGAGGAATACTGGGGTGGGTTCTTTTCTAACACATGTTTCTGTGTGGTTTGGGGCTAAGCTCTTGACCTCTCTGAATTCCCAATCGTTCCATCATCCCCAAGACGAGGATGGTGGCAAGTGTGGGCGATCTCAAGAGACTCAAGAAAGGGCAAGTGTTGGTATCTGATGCCCACCAGGCACAAATCATTATAGCCACTAGGTTTATTACAAAACAGAGCACATCTCTTTGGGAGCAGGTTATAAACTACCATTGTAGGCCTCCTCTTTGGCCAACCGTAAGATACAGACTCCGTCTTAAGGAGGGAGTGTCGCGAGCAAGAAGGTAGATACACAGAGTATAACAAAAGTTATATCACCATGATGAAGGTCATCACACAAGGCTCACGCTCTAAATTCCCAACTACTGTCCTAAGCTAATCTCCCCAGGGCTGCTCACACGTGTGATTATCTTAGCTGAAGGTCAGGTCCAGTCTCTAACAGAAGTCTCTGATTTGAGGGTCAAGATCCTAGGGAGACTCCCCAGAAGATGAAGGCGGGGTCTCTCCAAATGTGCAGAGCAGAGCCTTGCTCTTGGTCTCTTATATACTGTCCAGTGGGTGTCACAGGGTCTAGGACTAAGTCTGGTTATCTTGAATGAGTGATGTCACTAAGTTCTGGTTATCAGGTGCAACTTTTGGGTATAGTGGGGATCCTGACTAGGCTATTTCTAGACAAGTCTAAAAGGCATAGTCTGCTGTGCTCATTACAAGGAGACAGTCCTGATGAGAGGAAGAAAGGAGACCAACATGTTCCAGTTCTCAGGTAACATCATCATTGAGGGAGTTGAGACCGGAGTCCAGGGCAGGAACCTAGAGTCACGAGTTGATGCAGGGGCAATGGATGAATGTTGCTTACTGGCTTGTTCCTCATGGCTTGCCCAGCCTGTATTCTTATAGCTCCCTGACCCAGGTGTGGCTCCTCCTACAGTAAGCTGGACCCACCCACATCAACCACCAATCAATAAAATAACCTGCAGACTTTTGCCTATAGGCCAATGAGATGGGGGCACTTTCTCAGTTGAGGATCCCCCTTCCCAGATGACTCCAGTTTGGGTCAAGCCGAAAAAACAAAAGCCAAAACCCTAACCAGGACAAAACACTAACCAGATTCAGATTGGTTTGAATTTTGTTGTTGTGTGGTTTGTTTTATTTTGCTCTGGATTTTGTGGTTGTTGTTGGCCTAAACCTTACTATATAGATCAGGATAGCTTTGAATTTAATCTGCCTTATTCTGGGCTCACCACCACACCTAGCTCCCAAATACTCTTAAAAACTTTTCTTGGTGTGTGTTGTATACGCTATGTAGTATGTGTTTAGATGTGCGAGTGTAGGGCCAGAGGCATGTGGGTGTCTTTGATTGCTCTCCACTTTATGGAACCTGGTGCTCATCAATTGCCAAAACTAGCTGGCCAGTGAACCCCACGGGGTCCCCCTAGCAGTGGGATGGCAGGGTGCACCGCCACACCCGGCTTTTTGTGTGAGTGCTGGTGATCCACACCCGGTGGTCACGCTCGCCTGGCAGACACTTTACTGCAATCCTCCTCCCAGGGCTCCAGACGGTCTTATGACCAGGTCTCTTCCCATGCCGCTAAACAGGAGGCAAGAGAGACATGGTGCTAAGAGAAGAAACTGTGGTGACGGCGGATGGAGTGAAGGGGGCAAGGAGATGGGAGGGGAGGGGATGCCTCATGCTTTGCTGTGTGGAGGTAAGCATCTAGCAACTCTTAAAAAAAAGAAGGCGGGCAGAAAGGGAGGGAAAGTCCTACTTATACTGTTTACCAAATCTCACAGCCAACCTTGAGCTACCAAGGCGACGTCCCAAGAGTGGAGCAGAGGAGAGGGGTCCACTGTGGCCTCCTGAGCTGAGCCACAGCCCTCACGGGACCCCAGGGCTCTGAGACAGAGGATTCCAGGCTGCTGTCAGTCTCGGGCCAATGGCAGGTGCTGAGTCCCCGTGATGCTGATCCCAGGCCTTACCAATGCTTGATGCTGTAAAGTATTGAAGATCTAATCATCCCATGGCCACACTGTGTGCTATTGTCCCATAATGCCACTGAGCTGGGCATTGCTATGTTTATTAACTGTTCCTGCTTCTTCCCCTCTGAATATATGTGGTCGCATCATTCCTCAGTCTTGTGTGTGTGCGGTGTGCATGTGTGGCGTGGTGTGTGTGTGTGTGTGTGTGTGTGTTATGTGAGAGTCTATGTGTGGTATGTGTATGTGTGGTATATGTGTCTGTGGTGTCTGTGTGTGTCATGTGTATGTATGTGTTGTGGGTATTTGTATGTGGTGTGTGTGGTGTCTGTGTGTGTGTGGTAGGTAGGGTGTAGAATGTGTGGTGTGTATGGTGTCTCTGTGTGTGTATATATGGTATATGTGTCTGTGGTATCTGTGTGTGTGTGGTGTGGCAACTGTATGTATGTGTTGTGGGTATTTGTATGTGATGTGGTGTGGTATGAGTGTGTCTGTGGTAGGTAGGGTGTAGAATGTGTGGTGTATGTGGGGTGGTGTGTGTGTGGTGTGTGGTGTCTGTGTTTGTGTATGTAGTGTGTAGTATAAGTGTGTGGTGTGGTATGTGTTGTGGGTATGAGTATGCAGTGTGTGTGGTGTATGTGTGTGTGATGTGTGTACTGTGTGGTGTGTGGGCACACTTGTGTGCAGGTTCTTCTGGAGGTTGAGGAGGATTCATACATTCATACATGTAAACACCCCACAGGAACATGTACATCTGACATACACACACTGTAGCTACCACACCACAGACACACACTACACCCCCACACATATACCATTCACCATAAACATAGATCACACACTCCACACACGCACACACGTGTGCAGGTTCTTCTGGAGGTTGAAGAGGATGCTGGGTGCCTGGTTTACTGTTCTCTATCTTAGTCCTTTTGGGACATGGCCTGTTATTGAACTTGGAGCTGAGCCGGTGGCCAGCAAGTCCCAGCAGTTCTATGTCTGTGCCACCACAGAATTGGTACAGGTGTGCACAGCACGGTGCCCCGCCTTATATGTGGTTTCTGAACTTTAGAGCTCAAGTCCTTGTCCTGGCTCACATGTCTCTCAGCCTGGCCCAGGTGCATTCTCTAAACCTGTACCTCAGGGACCTGGGAAATGCTCAGTGGATCACATTCCTGCTATGCTAGTGTGAGGAGGTCCTCATATAAAGCTCGGCATGGCGTGCTTCTGCAAGTCCAGCACTGGGGTACGGGTGGAGAGAGATGATCCCTGAAACTCACTGGCCAGCCTGCTTAGCTGCCCAGTGAAAGACCCTGCCTCAAAAAAGAAAGGTGGAGACCAATAGAGCAAGGCACAGACATCAACCTTGGATCTCCATGTGACATTCATACATGTAAACACCCCACAGAAACACGTACATCTGACATGCACACATTGTACCTACCACACCACAGACACACACTACACCTCCACACATATACCATGCACCACAGACATAGACCACACACTCCACAGACACACACAAACACCACACATACCACACATGCCATACCACACCATGGACATATCCAACACACACCACACACATACTCTCATACATATACTGTAAACACTCATACAAACCACATACACACCTCCACACACATACCATGCAGTCTCACATAACACACATACACATATACCACATATACACACACATCATGCACACATGCACACACACAAACACATCACTCATACACCATGCAATACACATACACATACACAATCTCTCTGTGTCTTAGTAGAGGTTCTTTATGTACCCAGGCTACTAATCCTGGCTGCTGCATGGTTGGCAAGGTGACTGTTTTTTTCTTTTTCAGTAATAGGTTTTTTTTTTTTTCATAGAAGTTTGGTTGTCAGACACAGAGTGCTCATATCTTGCCCCACTCTCAGCTCAGCAGTCAACTTCTTGCCCTGCTATGAGGAGCCAGAGTCTGAGCACTACTATTCAACCAAAGCTCATGGCGAGCCCCATGACTCCTGTTCATGCAGCACACCCACGGGCCAGGCAACTCTGGAGTGACGCACGTCCACCATGCAGTGCCCTCCAAAAGAGTTTCAGGTCTCGAAAACTCTCCTGGCTCCACCTGCTCACCTTCCTCCTACGCCCCATAGGCCGACTGTAGCCTCTAATCCGTTTCCCTGTCCCCACGGTCGTGTGGTGATGCTGGAGTCAGTGAGTCTCCCCCTGGCTTGTCACCACGCATTAAGCACTTTAGCTCCCTCCATGTCTTCTCATGCCTGGAATGTTCATTTGTTTTTATTTCTGAAGAAACGTCCAAGATATGGAGGACCGCAGTTTGTCCATTAGTCTCCAGAAGGAAGGCATCTTGGTTGCTCTAAGGTTTGGGCAACTATGGATAAAGCTGCTTTCGCCTTACATTTCTGCAGTGGGTTGAGTCATTTATCGGCCTTCTCCAGCTTTGCTTCTTGTCTCCTGTCTTCCCCAACACACTTACGGAAGTTTATGTCGGTCCACCCAGACTCGGGTTCAGTTGTTGCATGGTGTGAGGGAAGGATCTGACTTCATTTTCTCAGCGACTGGCTTATCGCTTTGAACCCCGACAGGCGGTTCCTTCTTTCTCCACTGGTTTTAAATGATTCTTTTATGAGGGTTGAGGATACCAAAAATTCCCAAAACCCAAAATGCTCTGAAATCGCAAACTCCTTCAGTGCTGACGAGCAGCAGGCTTGCCCCCTGACTTCATGTGACAAGCCACAGTCAAAACACAGGTGTGAACATCACATAAAAATTTACCTTCTGGCTGTGTCTGAGGTGTAGATAAAGGAAAAATGAACTTCCTGTTTAACCTTGGGTCCCTCCCAAGATACCTCATTTGCATACGCAAATAACTTAAATATAAAAAAAAATACTCTAAATTTTTCTGGGCCCCAGCAGCATTTCAGATGAGGGATGCTCACCCCCACACCATTCCAAGTCTTCTAATATATGCAGCTCTATTTCCTAGCCCATTGCCCATCCCGCCTGTGTTCTGTCCCACCAATCCAGATACCCACTACACATGCTGTGTCAATACCACACTTTTTTTTTCAAGACAGGGTTTCTTTGTGTCCTGGCTGTCCTGGAACTCACTCTGTAGACCAGGCTTGTCTCAAACTCAGAGATCTGCCTGCTTCTGCCTCCTGAGTGCTGGGTTAAAGGCGTGCGCCACCACCGCCTGGTCATACCATGCTATTTTAATCATTCCATTTTACTATAGAAACCATGACCTGGAAGAACCAGGCTCTCCCCTGTGTTCCTGCCCTGTGCTCATCAGCTCTGAGATTACTGTCCTCTCAGAAGCTCCGCCCCCTGGGTGAGCCTCCCCACCTCCAGCTTCTCCCAACCTGGTCCAGTCCCTTTTCCAAGGCTGTATCTTGCCCTTGCCCGAAGGCTATAAAAGTCACTGGGACTATCAGAAATATGATCTCCTCATTTGTAAAATGGGGCCAGCGGGGCGGCTCAGAGGGTTGGACCCCTTTCCGTACAGGCCTGACGACCACTGTGGAAGGAGAGAACTGACTCCTGAGAGTTGAACCGCTGGCTTAGAACAACATTGATCCCGAGATTGAATTCTACTTATTCCTGAACGGGAAGGGCCTCACTTTAAGAAAGCTCAATACATGGAAATTGTGCATCTCTCAAAGACATGGTGGAATTCTCTGCCTTTTAAAGATTCTGCTTTGAAAATCAGACCCATGACTGTGAATGCTAGGGAATCAGTCCACTATTGAGTCTTAGGCCCAGGCCAATTTACCTTTTAAATCACACTGCAGTTACTGGCCATGGGGTAAAGGGAATGCTCAAGGGGAAGGGAGAAGAAAGGAGACTGAGCTGAGCTGCTGGGGCCCAGTCTGAAGGCAGTTCTGGGCAAGGGTTGAAGTCTACAGTCACAGTTTATGTGGGGCCCACCAAAGCTTATGTCATATGTTGGAAGCAGAACCCATAGATTTGGATCTAATGGAATTTGGAGGTGTACCTTCGGAGGTGATTAGGGTTAGATGACATGTTGGTGTCTAGCAGAGGAAGGAAGCTCAAGCTGCCTCACTTGCTCTGAGTCAACAAAGGACGACACACTAGGTACCAGAGTGGACGCCAGTCTCATGATCTCACGCTTCCAAGCTCCAGAACCACGTACTCACTAAACTTCTATTTTATATCAATGTCTAGTCTCAAGTATTTTGTTTCAGCAACAGAAAAAGATAAAGCTTTATATGTCCGTAGTATTTGCCAGTGACTGGATGTGGGTGGCAAGACCGTCTTAAAGTCGAGTCTGGCCTTTGGTTTGAGCGCTGGACAGATGATGATGCATGTGTTGAGAGAGAAAGTCCAAGGGAAGAAGGGAAGAAGTCTTGGTGGGTGGAATCCTTTACGACCATACTTGCTTGAAATGCTTATTTTCCGTCTTCACAGACAGTGAGCCATTAGTGTAGAAGTCTGCGGTTGGGAGCTGTTGAGCTGGAAACGGATGTGCACAGCATCAGCACAGAAGAAGAAATGAGGTGGAATCTTGAGAGCCATGGTAGAGAGAAGGGGAGAGCATAGGAGAGGTGTGGAGCTCAGCACGGGGCGGGTGGGGGTCAAGGACCAGCCAAGGAACCTAAACTAGCAACAGGGAGGGGAAGAAAACTGGGGCAGCCTGGAGCCAGGGGGAAAGGCAGTCATGGAAGAGAGTAGGTATCAGCCAAATGATGGTGGGATAGAAAAGTGACCCTTGGACTGGCTAACCAGAGGTCACAGGCGACCTTGACAGGCTCCCTCTGGAATGTAGTGGTGAGGATGCGTGCTCCACTAGCGTGGGCTGAGAAAAACTGGAGCAGAAATGATAGAGGAGGTTCTGAGCCTGGTGTCTTAGAGTGGCAGGCTGGGGAGCGACTATGGGAAAGGGTAGGGGGTCAAGTGGGAGGTGAAACTTCTGGTTTCCTGTCCACTTGGACAGATCGGGTAACAGCAGTGGGGTGGGGTGTGTGCCCCTGGTGTAGGCTAGCATGAGCCCAATCCTGGAAGCAATACACAGAAAGGATAAACAGGTGACAGAGGGTTCTAGAACCCAGTGGCTGACTGGCAACCCAGATACTCTGATCAAGAATGCAAAGGAAAGAGAACTTGAGTAAGATTTGAGTTGGGTGGTGGTGTGTGCTTTTCCTAGGGCAGGGACAGACCTAAGAAATGGTTTCCACCCAAGTCCTGTTTACTTGGCTGAACGGTCCAGGAGTGTGGGTGACTCTTGCAGCTAGACCACCAAGAAGCCCACACAGCATAGGTCATGACCTTCCGATGCCGCGTGATGGCATCTGTTACCTTAACTCTTGCACCTCCTCAAGCCCTGTGTAGCTGGGCCAGGCTTATATAAATGAGTGGCAGCAAAGGAGCTGGGACCTTGGGTGGGGATTGTCATGGCCCTTCTCTGTCTATGAGGAAACATGGGCCAGACCTTGTGAAGGTCTCCAGAAGGTAATCACAGCAGTTCTGACTAAGCTCGATGGCAAGCAGATCCATGACTCTCCTCATCAGTGAGCAAGGGCGAGTTGAGGTTACTAACCATGAGTGAGGCTAGGCAGGCAAATGGAGGCACCAGAGGCTCGCAGGTTGGAGAGACAGGAAACAGTCTTCCCAGAGAGCAGAAAACTGCAGACAGGCTGGAAGTGTCTGTGGTTTCCCAGCAGGCCCTTTGGGTCCTGTACTCATGAGTAAAAGCCAGTCCAGGAAGCAAGGGTGGGGGATGGAGGCGGAGAGAATGGTGGACCTGGCCACTCAGCGTTTGCCACATGGCATTTCCCAAATCAGGTTCCGTCCCACTGCTGAGGGGAAAGGGCTGCTTCCTAATCATCCCGGAGGTCTGGCAGATCAGGATTCAGGCTCCCTATTCTGAAGACACACTCGCCGATGTGGAAACTGCACCTGCATCAGGTGAGGTCTGGGAACAGAGGCAGTGACCCGGTTTCCAGGCCTCAGCTACTCCTGGTCCAGTTCTCTTTTGCAGTAGCAAATTTTGCTTTGCAAGATTGCCATGCTCCATTTAATGGCACGAGCATGGAGGTGGCTGACTAATTAGCTTATAATAAGGTTTGTTATTAAAGATGTTATTAAAGTCTCGGTTATTACAGAGAACACTTGGGGAGCATTCATGTCTAAATAAATATTCTTGCACGCATTGGAAGTTGATCTAGAGCTGTTAGCAGGTCCCGGAGTCACATCGGGGACTTGAGAACCAGGCGGGGCAGTTGGGGGACACACCACAAGCTGGAAGCAGGATACAAGAGGGCAGGACTGGGGTGAGGGCCAGCTCTGCTGGGGAGCCTGGAACGACACGCAATCTCACTGGACCTGTGCTGAGCACCTACCTGCTGGCTGCTAGACTTTTCTTTTTTAATCTTTCTTTTTTTTTTCTTTTTGGTTTTGTGATGGGAAATTAACTTTATTCATAGGCTGCCTCAAGTGCAGTGCCAGGCAGGTCATCTTGAGATAAGTGAACTGAGAGGCCATAGATGAAATTAAAATGCTCACATCACACGCTTATGGAGTTAATAATGCATTTGAAGGAGGGGGATAGAGACTCGGGGGCTTAGAGGAAGTGCAGGTTCTCCCGGGTAGGATCCCGAGGACCCTCTCCAAACACACACAGAGGTTCTGTGGGGTGCTGGTGGCCAGCACATGCCTGTACTGTGGGAGGGACACCCGTAGGACTTTACCGTCACTGTGACTAGCCTGGGTCTCACCTCTGCCCTGCCAAGAAGCTGTGACTTTCATCTATATTTCGTGGCCAGGGACAGGGACTTCCCAGCATACACCTGGATTTGCTTCCAGCCTGGGTTCCTACCCTGTAACACGACCAAGTTGATTTCTTTTTTTTTTCTTCTGTTTTAAATGGCTCCTTAAGCTGGGACAGAGTTCTCGCCTGGAGAGACAGCTGTCACCAGTGTCTGGTCCTCTATTGTCTGGTCTAAAGTCAGCCTAGTCCATCCTGGTCAGCTGGAATGGAGCAGGGTGAAGGAGGGACAGGCCACTGTAGGGAAACTGCTCACTTCCTCCCTTGACACGTTTCCTCCGCCCTCATTTGCCTACTCTCCTTCTCTCTCCAATGCCTCTGTAGTAGTCAAGACTGCCCCCCAACTCCTGATCCTCCCCACTCTGCCTCCAAAGTGCTGGAACCTCAGGTTGCCACACCTGGTTAAAAAAAAAAATGAATGATTCTTCATCAGGCAAACCCACATGGCAGACTGCCTCTTCCCCCAACTTCTTTTATGAGACAGAGTCTTACTCTGTAAGCCAGGATGACCTCAGTTTCCCAAGCGCTAGGGTTACAAGCATGACCCATCACACCAAGCAGTGTGCATCTTGCCGTTCCTCCCACCAAGTCAGCTCAAAGCCCTTGGGGCTAGAAGCACCAGACCTTCTCTCTGGGCAGGCAGTGTGTATCTAGGGGCAGATGTATGAGTTTGCCTCAAAATGGGATGGAAAGCTCTGGGTGTCAAGGCGGTCAAAACAGGACGTCCAGGGGTGTAGGGTGGGGAGCCCCTAGAGTAGGTGCCAACCAGGCTGAGGGTCTGAGAGAGTCTGGGGAAAGGAAATGTGGCAGGCCTTAGAAGGGCTGGATCACAGCTTCCAGGGAAACTGGAGTTGAGATGGGGCTTGGATTGGGCCTGCCAGAGCTGAGAGATGCTGGCAGAGCAGTAAGAACCCTTTAAGGGAAGTTGGAAGTCATCTAGGGAGTTTGGACTTGATCCTGAGACCCTGTGGGGGAAAGGAGGGGAGAGCACATTCCTACAACAAAATATTCTTGGGGATCAGTTGTTTGTCTGGGTCAGTGGTGGGACCCAAAACTTCACATATGACCTCACACTCTACCACTGAGCTACACCCCAAGTCCAGACCTGCTTCCTAAAAGCCCCTCTGGCTGCATAGTGGAGAAGGGACTAGAGAGAAACGGCAAGCTGGAAGCCAGGGAGAAGGGCTACTATCCTCTCAGGGAGGTGGTCAGGCCCTTGGGGGAGCTAAGAAGCAAGAGGTGGAATGGGCTGACTGGCTCCAAGATGGAAACACCCCCACAAATTCTCAGAGCTGGGGTGCAGCAACAGGGAGGGCCAGAGCAACCAGAAGCAACTGAGAGTGGGGTGGCTTCTGGGACCAATGTAGACAGACAGCACCAAGTGTCCTCCCCGCTAGAGCCCTGAGACCCATGCATGGGTGACTCGGGCTCAGAGGGGCTGAAGAAAAGGCTGCTTTTCTGCACAAGTCTGAGACACCCAGACACCCTCCCAGCAGGACCACTGTCTGGGGCTGAGGGGCAACAGGGCCAGGTAGACAGCACTGCGAGACCATCTCCATGCCCGCGCTGGCAAGGTTTAAAGCTGCCCAGACCTATTTTTAAAGAATGAGCTATTTTTAGCCTCTCTGTGGAGAACCCGCAGCCTCTCTCGGTAGCATATTTCAGAGTTGAGAAAGTTCCTTCTTACATATAACCTAAATCTTTCCAGCTCCAATTTGAGCTAATTTCTCGCTCTGCCCTCTGAGGACGAGGGCGCGAGCTGGTTGGCATCCTCTCCAGAGAGTGGCAATTAGCGGGGCGCCCTCCACCCAGTCCGCTATGCAGAGACCGTAGGCTTTCTCTGCCCTTCTACAAAGGTCTAATCTCAGACCACTTGAGTCATTAGCACTGCTCTTGTGTGGATCCTGCCTTTTAAATTGAAGTGGCCCAAATCGGAGGTGGCATTTAACAGGGACCTCCCAATGTCACACAGTGGGTTTCCTGGGCTCCCGGCAGCCTGTGTACTCCACTTACCCCTTCCAGCCTGAGGCTATGGTGGCATTCAGGTCATGCAGGTGAGGTCCACAGGGGTCCTGTGGGTCTTGAGTGACCAGGAGCAAATGTGTGGGGGGTAATTTTTAATATTAACAAATATGCCCCTGCCCAGTATCCCCTGGTAGCCCATGCCCTCATCCCTGGGCAGCTAGATTTGAAACATTCATGGCCTCAGGGCTCAGCTGCAGGAGAGGCAGAAAACAAGCCGCAAATTGTGGCTTTGGGGATTTCAGAAGCCTGCATCGAGGAAACAGGACAGGAGGAATACATAATCAAGCAGGAATACATAATCATCCGAACCAGGTAAAGGGGAGGTGGAGGGGGAGGGGAGGGAGGAGACAGAAGAAAAGGGGGAGAGGGAAGAGAGCAGAAACTAAGACAAGGGAGGAGAAGAGTGGATGGGAGGAGGAAGAGGAGTAGGGAGGCCAGGACAGGGGCTAAGTCAAAAGACGGGAGGAGGAAGGAGAAGGAAGGAGGGAGACATGGGGGAGGAGGTAAAGCAAAGAAGGAGATGGGGAGGAGGGAAGAAGAGGATAGGGAGGCAGGAAAGGAGGAGGGATGGGGAGAGACAGACAAGAGCAGGGGAGAAGAGAATGAGTTCCAAGAGGCTGTGAAGTAATGTAAACAGATCAGGGTCTCTAAAAGGCCTGACCCCCTTCGGGTACCTCCATGGCATCCCTCCCACAGTCAGCCCCCCACACATACACTCCCCAGTCGGTACCTGTTCCCTCCTGTCCATCTTGGATGTCTATCCCAGGAAGTCACTGGCCACAGTCATGGACTCTAGCTGCCTCCAGGGGGAATGGCCTCTAACCCTTGCATGAGACCCATGACTTCAGGGCCGTGACAGCTTTCTCAGAAGCACCTCCCAGGGGCTCTCAGACATTATGCACCGTTCTAAGAGTCTCCCCATTCCAAAGGCTGGAGCCAGTGCAGAGGGCTAGGCAAGGCCAGGGCTCAGAGCATGGTCCTGACAGGTCTCAGTGCCCTGGGCTCTCTGCTGACCTACAGGTCTAGAAGCTCTGGGGGTTGGAGGATCAAAGGAAGTGTTGCAGGAGGGGAGGACTTCTGTGAGAGAGAAGAAGACACTGTTAACAGTCACCTCCATTTCAGGGGACTACAGTGGTGGCGATGCCTGGGAAGCAAGATCGGGCGGGTGGGGGAGCCCTTGGCCGGATGATCCTGCATGCATGTCAGTTTGGAAAGCCAAGTTCCAATGGGGCTTGGGAGAGGCATGAGCCCAGCAGGTGTGCTGAGTCCCAGAGCAGAGGCCATGCCCCTGAGGCCAGCATTATTCATGCACTCATCCCACCCCTAACTCATACGAACCTGCCCTGACTTCAGTACCCTGCTTGAAGCACTGAGGGCTGGAGCAAGGTGAACTAGACAGATGCCCTGCCCACTGGGAGCCTCTGCCCCAGGGAGGAAAAACAGGCTGTGGAAGGTGAGAATCTCCATGATGAGGGCTGGCTCAGGGGTTAAGAGCCCTAGCAGCTCTTATGGAAGATTAGGGTCCCAGCACCCATGTGGTGGCTCACAACCACCATAACTCCAGTCCCAGGGGATCCAACACTCTCCTCTGGCCTTTCTGGGTTTCAGGTACACATGTGGTGCACATACATACATCCAGGCGAAACACTCATACACGTAAAAATAAATGAATCGAAAAGAAACATTTTTTAAAAGAACCATCAAGGGCCTGGATATTAGGAGCAGGGACCCTGGAGTTCTGGGTTCTAGAGGCCAGGGAAGCTTCTCCAGGGTGGATGTTTCAGCAGAGCCCGGAGGCTGAGGCCCTAAGCTGCTCGGTACTGTCCCAAGCATGTGCACATCTACGTGGAGCCTGCTGATTATGGACTGGGATACGGAAACCTCAACACTACACACTACACACATTTAGTGATGGGCAACCCTGGGCTGTGGGGTTGTCCCGAGTATTGCAGTTCTCCCTGTTAGATGCAGGGTGTCAACACATGTGCACATGCATATCACACACACACACACACACACACACTGTAGGTATAACTGTGTCTCCAGACATTGCTGAATGTCCTGGAGGAGGGCAGGAGGGGAACAGAATCGTTCACTGGGCAGTCTCCCAATGTCACATGCGGCACCAGTTCAGTGACAATGGCTGGTGTCATCGTCTTCTCTCTATTGCCAGTGGCACCAGCTTTTTTTTTTCCCATGGTGATCTGTGGTTTCCTTTCTGAGTAAATCTCAGTTACATAGAAACTGAGTGACTTAGACAAAAATGCTAAGTCAATAAAAACTAGTTTGGCCTGTGGCAATGGTGACAGTTGTGGCGGAGGGGAATGTCTGGGGAAGGGGGGTGAGCTGCACCAGAGAAGCCAGGGCTGCAGCAGCCCTCTAGAAATAGGGAGGCATGCTCTCAAAGTGTGACCTGCAAGTGACAAGCCTGGGAAAGCCGAGGCGGAGCTCCTAGAGGGCAAACCTCCTTGCTGGTAAGTTCAAAGCTGTCCTTCAGCCTTCTTGGGGACTACACTTCTTTTGACTGGCCACCAGAGGAAGGGGGTGGCTTGACTTTGTAGACCATGGAGGGCTGAGCCTGGAAACTCGAACCATGTATGGTAGCTCATACCTGCCATCGCGGCACCTGAGAGGCAGAGGCAGGAGACTCTTGGGTCTGAGGTCAACCTGGGCTGTGCGGCAAGATCCTGTCTCCCAAACAAAAACAAAACAAGAGAACACGGGCTGCTGGAACTGCCACTTGGCAGGTCCAAGGGGCTCTGGGACCTGCGTGGGACCCTTCCAGGCTGCCACCCTTGCTTTCTCATCAGTCTCTCTCTCTGTCGCCCCGGCCTGTGCTGTCCCTCTCTTGTCTGTCTCTGTTCTTCCTCTCTGAATGTCCCTTTGATTCTCTCTGCTTCTTCCCTCTCGCTAGCTCCGGCCCCACGTCGGTCTCCTCCACCCTCCAAGCCTTCTAGCTCATCTGTTCACAAGACAAACAAGCCAAAGATTGTTCCCGTTCGCAGCTCTGCGCTGGAGTCTCTCCTGTTCTCCCATTTTGGTCACGAGAGTGCTGCACACACACACAGACATGCCCCCAATAAGTTGAGGACTGATACATTATCAGCCCTTTTCACAGCAGCCCAGCCTCCCTGCTGGCCTCCCACCCCTCTGTCCCTGGCATTAGCTGAACATCATGCCCTGCTCTGAGCTTCTGTTCAGGAAACTGCTGCACGTGAGGAGAGCCAGGGGACAGGTTGCTGTCTTGCAGCACACCCCAGAGAGCCTAAGATAACAGTCTCAGTTCTCAAGCACTTTACAGTTTGCAAAACACTCCAGCCATCCTGCACTGTTCTTGCCTCGGCCCAGACGAACAGAGGAACCGAGCTGGCCACAGACTCTTAGACAGATAAGAGTAAATTCTCAGAGAGGAAAACACCCCTCTCGGGACAGCACAACAAAAGCAACAGTGTATCTGAGCAGGGGCCTGTTCAACCAAAGTCCATATGTTTATCCATTCCATCACAGCCCTTTCCTTCACTTATTCGGTCAGCCAATCTCAACACTACCCATGTCCCAGGGGACAGTTTTCAGACTCCCCCGCTCCAGGCCTATGGACGTCTTGTAGTGTCACATAGACAGTTTCTGACTTGGCTCTATCCCGAGTTAGGAGCCTAGAGATAGAGCCCTCCCTTCTAGGCAAGCCATCTTCTGTCCCGTGTCAGATTCTACCAGCGGCCACCATCCCAAGGACAAACAGTGGCCTAGCCTGTGTTTACTTCCTGTCTCAAAGTAGCTGCTGGGGAGTTTGCAGCTGCTGGGACAGATGTCCCTGAGTAGAGAGTCGCCATCAATATATCATTACTAAAATGATATATTGTTCTCCAGGGCTTTATTTGGGACTAGGGTAATATAATTCTCTTTATACTTAGTAATTCTAGCTTACAAATTGCTTTCTTTGAGTCTTCTGTTTCTGTTTCTGAGCATGTTAAAGACTTCCAACTACAGCTAGGGGTTTATCTATTTCTTCATGAGATTCAGGTGGTTATTGTTTTGAGCTGTGTTTATTTGTCATCACTATTTTATGGTTCTAGGGCATCATGATAAGCAACTGCTTGGCACTTTGCAGCCAGTGTTGCCAGGTAGTTGCATAACTACAATGAATAAATGCTTTCTCAGTTTGTTATTCTTTTTATATCTATTATTTCCTTCCTTGACCCTTATGATTTTTCTTTTGGTCTTAAATTCTACTTAGTCAGATAAGAAAACTGCTTGTCCAGATCACTTTCATTCCTGTTTTCTAGGTGTCTTCTTACCCATTCTTCTCTCATCTACATTTCTACCTCTCTTAACCATACTTCTTGCATTATTGAACTGACTTGTTTTTATCCATGGCCCAAGAGCTCTTCCTGTTGCTGAATTTAACCCAGTTACATTTAATACAATTCAAATTTCTTTGTACAGCTTCATCACTTGCTGATTGGGCCACCAATATCTCACAGGCACAGGCAAACCCAAGAAAGGCCTAGGCAGATCACAGGGACCTTGTGGTTCTGATATAACCAGAAAGTCCAAACTCTTCAAAATGTGATAGTAAAACGCTCACAAGCCCAGGATTTGGTGGCTCCCTGAAGAAGAGCCTCCTGACTGTCTCTCACCAAGGACTTGCTATTCTGTGGTAAGCCATCCTGGCCCTGTTAGAACTGTCATGGTCACAAGTGATGCCACAGCTGCAACCGAGGTGAGAGATGCTACGATACCTCAAGACACTGAAGGCCTGTGAGCTGTGCACATGAGTAGCATGAGCTAGGTGTCGGAATTAGCAGGAGGGAAGTCTGGGTCTCCTGAAACTTCAGGAAAGTTTTCTTATTATGGTGACCCCACCAGCTCCAATCTTACAGCGGCGGGTCCCAACAGCACATATCAGATATCCCACAGCTGAACACTCTATGTTTACCCATGTGTCAAGCGTGGTGGAGGTGGGGCTGGCATGTTTGGATTGACCAGGCTATGGGACAGGGTTGGGGTATGATCAACATGGCCCAAGACTGGAGAACAGGTTTCTGAGAGACAGCCACAGTCATTTAGTGAGTGTGGAAAAGTAAAGCAAAAATGCAGTGGGAACATTACAACCTTAGCACAGTCAGAGACCCATAGGGCAGAGACCCTATAATACCCTCAACCTCCACCTACAATAGCCTTTCCCTGCTGTTCTCGGCCATGTCTTCCAAAGCCAAGATCACCATCTGGACTGAATCTTCTCAGGGGCAGCTGTCATCTCTCCTCTCTGCCACCTCCAGCCACCACCAAGCAGTGGATCATGAGATAAAATTACATGGTGACCTTCAGAAAACTACCACTCTGCCTCAGATCAAATAAGTCTCAGCAGCTTGGACCTCAAGTTAATCTTCAGCCAGAAAACAAGAGCCCAGAAGGTTCTAGGAGCAAGGATGAAGGCCACAATCCCCTGGAGATGGGTCACAGAAAAGTGTTCAGCTTCCACCTATGAGGCTAGGACCCAGCTCCCTGGTAGCTGTACACTAGCCACAGGAAGGATCCACCCACATTCACAGACAGCTACATAGGCCAGCCTTCGTCTCACCTGACACACTCGGAAGGTTGGCTCTCAATGCTTCACAAGGTGCCAGAGACACAGAGGTAAGCAGACACAGCCACCACCGTGGGCTCAGCAGCTGCTGTACGCATTCCTGGGCTTTTTCAAATTCGGATCCAGCTCTGCTGCCTGGTGCCGGGGGCTGAGATGGCACGTCACTCTCATAAATACTTGGGCTCCTAACCATCGTGAGCATGGTCCCAGAGTCCTCCTTGCTTCCTCCCACTTGGTTTTAGTGGCCCTGTGCTGTGGGACATTAGGCTCCTGGCCTAATTGTCAGCTGGCCTCTGGCCTGGGCCCCTGAGCATGTCTTTTCTAACTGGACTCGTAGGCACTGGGGGTCAGCCTTTACTCTGCCTTCTGGTCACCTTGTTAAGGAGGTCCTACACCAGCACAACCTACGACCAACCTCTGGCTGCTCTGTCCATTTGACCAGGAACCCAGGAGCCTTTCAAGCCTTGGGGAAGGCAGCCGCTGTTACACAGGGGTGAGGAGGATGGGGGTGGGAAGTGTGGACTAGAGGCAACCACACTGGGATGGCACTGGTAACGGGGGCTTAGCACCATGTCTGTCTGTCAGCCCAAGACCCTCTATGTCTCTTTAGGTTTTCTCTATGACTCTCTCTGTGTATGTCTCTCTGTCTCTGTGTCTCTGTCCTGTCACACCAGGACACTGTCATCCCTCTCTGTGACTGGTGGTCTCTGACCTCACCCATCATGTCACCAGGCCATGTCAGAGGCCATGTCACTAGGCTCTGGACACTGTGTAGTGAACATCCTGGGGTTGAAGCCATCATCCTGAGAGCCAACCACAGAGTGATTATTGGGCGATTTTTCTTAGTAGAAAGTGCCCAGTGCATACCCCAAGAGTGACTTGGGTCCTAACGAAGTTCATGCCATCCCCTTCCTAGTAGAAGAGGTGCAGGAAGAAAGGCTCAGGGCAGTGGGGAGGAGAGGTGGGACAAACACAAACTTGGGGCAGTGTGCAAGCTCAGGGTAGACACTGCGGGGCTCTCTGGGTCTGGCTTTCCCACCCACAACTGTGTGACTTAGGCTAGCTGATCTCTCTGAACTTGCTTTTCCTCATCTCTAAAAATGGAAGGGGGTTGTCATGCCAAAAGACTGGGTGCCCTGGTGGGGAGACAGGATATAGGAGGCCTGGGGTTAATTGAGTCCCTCCTGGGTCGGGCACAGGCAGTGTGAACTCTCCTGCACATCCAAGAGTATGGCTTTCATACTGTGTCTAAGGGATTCCATAAGCTTGACTTTTTCCTCTGCCAAGGAGTTTTGACATCAGTTTCCCTATTAGCTCCCTACTTAAGCCCTTCCTCTAGGCCTAATCCTAGAGAGATTTCTGGCCACTCAGAAGAAGGTGAATAAGACCTAGAGCTGATGCCTGGGTCTCCCAGGCCTGCCTCCAGACTCCTGGCACATTGCCTCTGAGCTCCCAGCATCCTTTGCTCCACCAGTCCTTTAAGTCCATTAAAACTGATAGAAACCAGCCGTTCCGCCAGCTCGGGTTTTACTTTCCGTTTTTATTAAACTTGTTAAAATTCTTAGCTCTTCCAATCCCCGAAAGGCCAGCCTCTCCCTGGCCCTGTGCCTGGGGCCAGGCTCATCTGTATAAACGGCCTGGTGGCCTGCACAGTCCCTGGCTTACAGGAGTGAGCAAAGGAGGTGGTGGAATTTAAATCACAAATGACCAGGAGCTGCCTGTCCTGCAGCCAGGATTCTCACACTTGTGGGCTGCTCCCACGAGAACTTTCGGATCCCCCAGGGTGCTGTAGCATGCTTGGAACCTCTACCTCATTCACGGCACTAGCATGCAACATCATCTAAATGCCAGGCATGGGGGCAGCCGCAGGAGCCTTGGCACAGCTGTTCCCTTAGGCTAATGAGGAGAAGGACATAACTCAAAGTAAAATCAATCTTTACATCTACAGAAATAGAAACACGTGCAGCCATGGTAGAAGCTGGCAGCCGGAGAGCTGAATCCAACCTGCAGGTGCTGGTGAAAGCCAGGAGAACAGATGAGGCTTTTGGCCAACATTTAAAAGCTGGAGGATTTCCATTAAAATATGGGAGTTTTGGCTTCTCTTGTAACAGTCTGAAATTCTGGCCTCACTGGGTTTCCATCCTCCTGGCGGCTGTTGTGGCCTGAGTGTGTATCCCGACCAAATTCACCTGCCAGGATGCTGGGAGTTAGGTATCAGCAGGTAGGCCTTGGAAAGTGATTAGGTCATGGGGGTGGAGCCCTCACATGGGGATTAATGCCCTTCTGAGACTAGATGACAGGGAGCTGTGTGCTGCTGCCAAACCCTGAGGATGTAGCTAGAAGGTGGATTTTATAAGCCAGGAAGCCCTCAGCAGGCATCCAAGCTGCCAATGTCATGATCCTGGGCTTTTTGCAGCCTCTGGAGCTCAGTTTATGGTCTTTTTATTCTAGCTTCCATCTATGCAGGCAACACTTTCCTCTTGAGCTGAGTGAGCTGCCCTGTAGCGGAAGCTCAGATGGAGCTGAAGGAAGATAGAGAATTTGATAGAAGGCGTACCGTGGTGCCATCAACTCCTTGGCCACTGTCCTTGGCTGTCATCCTGCAATATCCCAGCACATCCACATGCCCACATTTCCTTCCAGGCTACTGGTAACATTTAAGCTCCAACGTGAAGGGATAAGCTTAGCCCCTGTGGCTTGGCCTTCCCAATGGCTTCAAAAAGGAAGGGAGCTTGGAACCACATGTGAGGAAACCAACCTGCTTACCCGGGGGTAGGGAGTGAAAGGGACTGCTCCCAGGAGCTCTGACCCGGGTGGGTCCCAGCCTCCATCCATCTCCTTGCATTCACCCTAGGAAGCTAAGAACAAGTATCTGGGTGAGGAACTGCCATTTGGGACAAGGAACCACACAAAGAAGGCTCCTCAGGGTTGCAGTGGAGAGGGGCTTGGGGGTGGTCTAGGGCTCACTTCTTCAGTACACTAGGGATGGAACCCAGGGCCGTGCCCACACAAGACGAACACTCCACCACTGAATTGCGTCCTCTGGCCTTCTTTTTATGTTTATGGTTTTTATTGTGAGACAGGGCCTTTTGTGGTAGAGGCAGACCCTGATCCTGCCTCTTGAGAAGCTGGAAAGATGGGCCTTGTCTTGGGACTCACTTTGCGTGGCAGCGGGAAAGATGGGCCTGGGTGACTGTGCCCCACCCGCCTCCCTCACGCTTCCTTTCTTCCACCACTCTGTCTCCCCTTCTCTGTCCTTGTGTCTCCCTCTATACAGGTGTGTCTTTCTGTCATAGTGGGCCTGGCCACCATCTTCCTCTGTCTCCTTGTTGCTTAGGCCTTCCCTCTCCTTTCCTTGGACTCCTCAATCCTTGCTCTGCAGAGACCTGTTTCTCACCGCTATTTCTGTCTCCAGCCTTACAGTCCAGAAGCTAGGCAGGGGTCCCTCAGTGTTCCTAACACCTGGACCATACACCCAGTCCCATCACAGCCCCCTCCTCCATGCCTCTCGTTCCTCTTCTCCAGCCCACAGAACCTCCCTGGGAGGGGAGGGGAAGTGAGCTCCAGCGGAGTAGTGAGGGAATGACTGGACAGGATAGACTAACCAGGGCCAAGCTCCCAGAGTGGAGCAAAAAGAGCGCCAAGAGACGGGAGGTGGGGCTGAGAGGGTAGCAAGGGGCTGTGTCCCTGCCGAACAGCTTAGGTCTTATTCTACCATAGGAGTAAATAGCCACAAGAATCATAGATCCAAGGTGATTAAATGAGGCCAAGGGCTAACTCAGTTTGGTAGACTGTGGCATCTCTTGAGGGACTAGAACTTGAATAAGACACAGAGCTGGTGATAGACCCCCACCTTCAGTCAAACAACCAAAACAGAGATAGGTCCGGAGATGGCCAGGTGCTGATCTGTAATTTTTTCTTTGCTTTCGTTCAACAGGCTCTGGACTCTGACCACTCTCCATCCCCCAGGAGGTCAGGAGGAAACGAAACCCTCTGGCAAAATGCTTCCTGCTTCTTCCCATCTTCAAAGCCTGAACTGAAGGAGCATATTCTGCTGCGGTGAGGGTGGAGAGATGGGACACTGGGCTAGTTCTAAGCATGGAAAGAGGGAGGTCTGACCTTCAGGGCAGGAGACTCGGCTGAGGGTCTGGGGTGATGTCTCCTTGACTAGAGCAATGGTTTAAAGCATGTGACCCAGCCTTGTGACCCAGCAGTTCCTCTCCTAGGCTCAAGAGAAGCCAAATGTGTGCCCACAGAGACGCTTTTTTTTTTTTTTATAATGTCTGTAGCATCATTATTCCAGCAACCTAAAGGCAGAGACAGCCCTGCTCCCTCTGCCTGCGGAGTCTATAAAGGAAGGTGGTATGTCCAAACAGTAAGCACTTAGCCAGCAATGAAAAGGAATATGAGTCTAGTCCCTGCTGCAATATGGATAAATCTCAAACAGATTACTCATAAAAGGCAATAGACCACGTGATCCATTTCTAGGAAATGTTGAGACGAGGCTAGATTACGGGGCGGAAAGTGAGCAATGGCCACTCAGGGTTGGAAACGGAGAGTAACTGCTCCTGGGTTTGAGATTTATTTAAAATTAGAGGAAATGTTTTTGAATTAGACTATCACGATGCCTACTAAAAATTACCTTGAAATTCCATGTTTTACACAGGAAAAGATTATGGCATGTAAATTATACCTTAATAAAGTTGTTTTTAAAATATTTTTTATAATTAAAAGTAAGGAGACTTTTCCATTAAAAAAAAAAAGAAAAAGAAAAACAGATTTTGGCTTTCCTTGAATGCCATGTATACTTCTCCATGGTAACCATGAGCTATGGGACACAAGTCCCCAAGTTTACCCTGGCTGCTACACTGCCTGCTGAGGTACACCTGGTGGCTTTGTTTACACGTGCCACTCATATGGACATTTGCGCACTGGACAAGAGCCTCGATCAGAGTGGTAAAACCACAGGGGCCGAACTTCCCAGCCCCATTCTCCCTTCCCATGTCTGTCCCAACAGCAGTGTGTCCTGGACTAGAAAGACCCATGTGGGTGCAGGCGGAGGCTCAGCCCAGCACTCAGGCGTGTGTGCTGTGAAGCTAGCGTGGCTGACAGGTCCGTGTCTCACTTTTCTCAGCTGTAAAATAGCAATGTCATAGCACCTGGCTAGCAACAGTAGGATCAAACAAACAGAAACTACTGACTCCAGACAGGCCCTTGCTATGTAGTCCACGCTGGCCTAGAGCTCACCGTGTAGCCCAGGTTGGCCTTGAACTCACAGTCTTCCTGCTTTAGCTTCCTGGCTGCTGTTGCAGGTCTAAGTCAACATACCAGGCTGACTCTAATTTCTTGCACTGTGTTTTACAATTCCCAGGTGTTCTGAAACCTGGGAGTTTTTCTAGAACTTATTTGGCCACAGACATGACTTGGCTTGAACTCATAGATACCACTGCTGCCCACAGGGGCATGTCCTATTATTCTGTGGAAATGTAGGCATGTGATTCCAGGCTGCTGCCAGACTGCTTCTGGGTGCTATGGAATGGGCAGTCTATGTTACCTTCTAAATCCAAAAAGGGATGAATTCTGGAACATTCTAGTCCCCAAAAGACTGGAAACTGTGTCCTATATGAGGAAGAGGATTATGACCAAGACCAACCCCTGTTTGTGCTTTGCCTGGTATCATATAAGATTATAAAACCATGGCGAGGCACCAAAGGCAGTAGGGTAAAGAGTCTGAACATTCCCGAAGTTGACTCTTCTGCCAGCCCTGGGGTATGGACGCTTAGAGTCGGAATTAAGATCCCAGGCAGAAGCAGATGTGTACTGCCCCTGTACACCTAGGTTCAGAGAGGAGAGCAGTCATGGCCATGTCTGCAGGACTGTGTGTAGAGAGCTTGATTGGGACCATGATCTCAGGGCACAGAAGGGCCAGAAGGGTCACTGCAGAGGCAAAGCCTACAATTCCACACTCAAAGGCGTCCTGGATGTCCAGGCCTAACAATGCCTTCCTATAGACCCTTAGGTCCTTGTGCCAAACAGGGGAGCTGTCTTGGCCCTCCCCTCCTTCTAGTGTTATTGGTGACTTCAATGTCCCTAACCAAGGCACAGCTGAGAACGGGTGCCAGCTTGACTGCCCACTAGACCCTTGTTAGGAAATAAACAATCTGACTAGGTGTTGTCCTTGATTCCTGGAGAGGGAGGGGTTGCTCTAAATCCTAAGACTTTCCCCTGTATTAGGAGTGTCATTCAGGAGCTCCTAGCACTGTCATGAGCTTATGCAGATGAGATGAAGTGACTGGGTCTGGTCACCAGAAGAGTTGGAGCAAGCCTGGCAGGAGTGAGACACAGGATCACGATGAACTTCTCACTCAACAACCTTGTTAGAACAGTCCAGAAAGGACTGAAGCGTCTGTGTGCTTTGCACCAGAACTGCATAGGTTAGTGTCATACACCAGTCTTCACATGACTTTCTGTGGCAGTCCACAGCAGCCCCAGGCCACAGGCCTCCTACAATTTTAGGTTACCTGGGGCTTCCTTCCTTAAGCCCTTGGTCTCCTGGGTGAGAGACGATGGGTCCCTCACAGTGCAGGAGGGACCCTAAGCCACTGCTGGATGGGAGCTAATACGACCCCTTGGAGCAATCTTGGAGCAAGCAGTTCTGGCTGGGCTCTGAAGCCTCCTATGAACCTAGTGGCCAGCAATGGTCATCTGCTCATCCGTGCTCCCTTTTCTTGCTTTGGTCCTCCTGATCAGCTTCTCCATACTTCTGCCACACTCCCTGGGGTTGCCTCCTTCCCACAAGCATCCTGGGATTGACTTCCAAGAACTCTCAGTTTAGGGTCTATCTAAAGCCAGTGTATGAAATGGGCCTTATAGGCTCATGTGTTGAGCACTTGATACCCCAGCTGGTGAGGCTATTTTGGAAGGTTCTAGAAACTTCAGGAGGTGGTGCTACATGTCCTTGAGGGTTATACCTTGCCCTGACCTTCTCTATCTCCTGCTCTCTGCTTCCTGGCCTCCATGAGGTGAGCAGCTCAGCTCCCACGCTGCCCTGCCTAACCCCAGGTCTGAACCAGCAGACCATGCTGGACCCTCAAACACCATAATCCAAATCAAGCTTTAAGTGGCTCCTCTGGGGTATTCTATCACAGTGATGTAAAGTCTGACTAATACTCAGAAAATTGGTGCCCAAGTAGCGAGGTTACTGCTGTGGTTACCCGACACGTGCTTGAGAAGCTCTTGCAATTGGATTTCAGAAGTTTGGAAATTGGAAGATTCAGGCTAGAGAAGCCCTCGAACCTGGCTGTGAGCTTAGTTTAGTGAGAGACTCTGGTGGGAGCGCAGAGAACCAGGACAGAGCTGGGAATGCAGACAAGCGATACTGTTGAAATTTCATTTAGAAACAAATGGGGTTTTTTTTGGGGGGGGACCCAAACTAGATGATGTTCATGTTGCATTGTGACAAAGAACTTGCCAGCATGTTTCCATGACTGAGACCCTGTGGAAATCTAATGCTAAAAAGGCAGCGGACTGAGTAATCCTCAGCGGGGATGGGCGGGGGGGACATAAGGCGCCCTGGTGTCAGAATGTGACTTTAAACAAGTTTGTAGTGATCATTAGGAGCAAAGGGCAGAGAAGTCTGGAAGGCTTCTTGTTCAGTCTGAAAAGGATCACATTTAATGCTGTTGACACGGAAGATATAGTTGTTAAAGAGAATGACACCATTAAAAAAAATCCATGAATGTATTGAGCAGTAAATATTATCCACACGTTTTGTGTGTGTGTGTGTGTGTGTGTGTGTGTGTGTGTGTGTGTCTGGAGATGGCCTAACGAAACCCAGACTGCGTACAGTTTGACACACTCTAACAGAACAGGCAGGTGCTTCGCAAGGTGTCTTGTGAAACTGGCAGGACCCTACCCACTTTCAGGGGATAAAAATGAAGTCATGTCTAAAAGGCTGCCCCTTAAGGAGAAGGCACTGCAAGGCATGTTCCCAGGTCAGGACCCAGGCGCTCAGCTGGCATTCCAAGGTGGCCTGGCCACTGTTCAAGGGCTGACAGACCCTGGTTTCATCCACACTGTGCTCGCTTTTCAGGCCTACAGAACATCCAGGGTGGCAGGGACATGCAGGCTTCCACCCAGATCTCAAAGGATGGCCCAGAAAGGCAGGCATTGTACCGCTGAGCCAGATTCACTGAACGCAGCCCCTGAGAGCGAGGTTTGTGAAACTGTAGGGGTGGGGGTGGGGATGAGGCTGGGGTTGTGCGGGCTGCCGAGGGAGACCACGGGGAAGTTGAAGATGCCAGAGGCATGTAGTGTCAGCTGGGGAGGCCAAACACAGAAGCAGCCCAGGAGAGAAGTTAAATGGAACGCAGCCTGCGTGGTGGTCAGGATGCTGATGCTGCCCCAGGTCTTCAGAACCTGCATTAGGCCACCACGTGTCCCAGGTGCCACACACAGAGCTACAGGAATCAGAAAAGGCTGATGGCTTTTAGTCTTTCCTTGGGCCAGTTGTTGCCTGTCATTTTCCCACAACTCCAGTTTGGGAACAGGAATGTGAGCTCTGATGCATGGCCTCTCAAGAGTGTGTGACTAGTTCTTTCTGGCTCGCTTAGTTGGGTTTTAAAACTCTTACCCGATGCTAAGAGTTCTTGAGTCTCACAAGAGACTTGAGACTTCAATGTTTGAGCAATGCAGGGACTGTTAACATTTCAGGGACTTTTCGACGTAGAACAAATGTATCTTGCATTATGAGATGGCCACAAATCCTTGGGACCAAGTGTGGGATGTTATGGCTTGAACATCAACTGTCCCCACAGGCTTATATTCACCTGGGGAGTTGCTGGGAACTTCGGAATAGGGCCTGACTAGAGGAAATAGGTCAGTGTGGGTGTGTTCCCGGAGGCTGTGTCTTGCCCTGGCCTCCCCACATCCCTTTCTCTCTCCTTTTCTCTTACCCTTTCTCTCGCTGTGTCTCTGTTTGTCTGTCCCTCTGTGTGTCTGGCTGGCTGGCTCTCTCCCATCCCTGGCCACCATGATGAGATTGGCCCTGCTATATCAAGCCCTTCCTCCATGATGCTGTGTTTTACACAGGACAGAAACAATAGAACCAGCCAGAACATAGCCAGAACCGTCTGAAAACCAGAGCCAAAATATACCTTTCTCTTTTAAGTTATTTCTCCCTAGTATTTTGTCATAGGGACGAAAACATTCATAATTTTTAGTGAAGGAACTGCGTATTCCTAGAAGCCTAAGTCCCTTGGCTCCATCTCAGAGCCTCTGTCGGTCCTCTGACTTAACAACCCATCTGGATTTGCTGTCAGCAAATTTCCTTGAGCCCACCATTGCCCAGACCCTGCTTGGTCCAAGTGCTAAGCCCACAGCATGGCGAGAACTCCAGGAGCAGGCCTTTCTACCTCTGGAGTCCCACGACAAGCCTTCTCTTCATACTGACAGAGTTGGAGAATGACTGCTAACGCAGGCGATACCCTAAGGGCCTGAACACGGCTGTGCCCGATGCTTGGCCAGCCCCTACTTCCAGTTACTGAACAAACTAATTTCTATCACCACCCTCTCTTCCTTCATCAGATTTAATTAGGCCCTTATCACCTTCAACCAAAATAATTTTAATAATATGCAAATAGTCATTTGTATGACTTAGATCCTCTGCATTGTTATGGTTTAAATCTCCAGAGTCCCTCGCAAGCTTATGGTTTAAGTGCTTGGCTCCCATACACGATTTTCAAGGCTATGGAAACTTTAGGGACTGGGGACTGGATGGCAGAAGCTGGTCACCAGGGGCCTGGGAGGGTTGTGCCTGACCTAGGTTCTGACCTGTCATCTCTGCTTCCTGGGCCATCATGATGTGAATGAACAGTATTGCCACGTACTCCTGCTACCGTGGATAGAGCGTGCCCCTCCCCACCTCCCCATCCCCTTAACCCCCACCTCCTCATTCTGCTATAATGGGCTGAAATCCCTCGGAAACTGTGAGCCAAAATTAGCCTTCACCATGCAAGCACTTCTGTCAGGGCTTATCACAGCGTCAGGAAAATAACTAACACAGCATTGCTCTTTCTCCTCCTCTTCCTCCCTGTCTCTCTTTCTGAGGCAGGGCCTCACTATGTAGTCCAGACCTGCCCCAACCTCATGCTCCTTCTGCCCCAGCCTCTCGGGTGCTGGGACATGCCATGAGCCACCCCGTGTGACACTCTCTGCAATTGGGAGCCACAAAAATCTACCTAACTACTTGCCCTCTGGGGTGTGGGCAAAAGACCCATTGAGCTGCGGCAAGGTGAGGGTCAAGCAGTGTGGGAGTCATGGGTGGTGGTTGTTACAACCTGAGTTTTGATGGGTGAGGTAGGGAGTGGAATTAGGCTCCCAGGGGACTCATCCTGTCTAGGGGAGGATACAGCAAGATCTAAAGCCACCATGAACCCACCAATCTCCAAAGCAGACTAAGCGCCAAAGCCACAGAACAGAAGAAAGTGTTACCCAGGGAAGGTGGGGACTGAGCATGGTACTCCACCCCAGCCTCCTGAGCCAAGGGAAGACACACTTGTCAGTCACAGGCAGGAGTGGACTCATAAACATCCCCTCAAATTGGGGGTGAGATGAAGGCTTCACCTTTTTGGGTGAGTTAGAGTGGAATCAGAGAATGTTCTAGTTCCCAGGCTCCATGATGGATGGAGGGTAGCCACTCTTTCCTTCCCACCTAGTTCCTCAGGCTAGGGGTGTCTGCAATGAAGGGGGAACCCTCATGATCCAGAGTTTGATCCCTCTGCTCGGTGGTGACCAAACCTCTCCCTTTCCCCAGACCCTGTGCTTAGACCCACAGCTCACCTTTAAAACATTGCCCAAACTCTAGCTTTCAAGTCCTTGTTAGTTTTTATTTTATCCCCAAAGTTCCTTTTCTCGTTACATAACAAAATAGGCTGTTGCTGAATTCACACAGCTGGTTATTTCCAGGGAAACGGACAGGTGTCTCTTCATGCCACGTGGATCTTACTGAAAGCCTACAGTGAGCTGGAATGTGAAGGAATTTTCCAAATGGCTTGTTTTCCTACTTTAGCAGCATTTTCCCCAGGAGCTGGAGGAGGGCAGAAATTGTCCTGCCTGCTCCCAGCCTTTCTGGGACTAAGGTTCTGTTCCCTAGAGGACAGAGGAGGTTCCAACACCCCTCCACTGACACTACAAGGTGGGGGAAAGGCCACAAGTGTGGAAATAGTCCCCCATGGTCCCCAAAGTACCAAAATCCCTGTGAGCCACTTTGGGGTCTCAGCATAGTTTTCACAGGCCTTGAGCACTGTTCCTTCATGAATGCAAGGTTGAAACATTTTATTGCTTTGCTTTATTTTCAGATAGAGGCTTTCTATGTACCCCGGTTAGCCTAGAACTTTCAATCCTCTTGCCTCACCTCCCAAGTCCCGGGGATTACAGATGCTCTTTGGTTGACTTTTAGTTGTATAAATATAAATACAACACAATCTGGAACATCCTCACAACTTTGGTTTGTTTATTTTTGTAACTGTGTAATTTTAAATCTTTAATTAAAATAATTCATGCACTTTTGTGACACTGCGGATGGAACCAGGCTGTGCCTGAGCTAGGTGAGCCGGCAGCCAATGAGCTGTGACCCTGGTTTAGTGTTTTTATCTGAAGCGATACCCGGTAACTGTACATATTTGAAGGTGGTGTGACATTCCAACACAGGCATGTGGTGTGTTGATTAGGACAGTTGACATAGCCATCTGCGATGGTGAATCTTAATTGTCAACCTGATAAACTTTAGAATCACCATGGAAACAAGCCTCCGCGCACGTCTGTGAGGGTGTTTCAAGAAAGGTTTCATAGAGCACAGCAAGAACTCCCACCCCACAAACGGGCGGCACCATTCCCTGGGCTGAGGTGGAAAGGCTAAAGGGAATGAGAATTCATCTTCTGCTTTCTGATTGTGGATGCAGTGCCTGGCTGCCTCATGCTCCTGCCTCCGTGTCTTCTCCGCTATAGTGGACCGCACCTTTGCACTGTGGACTAAAATAAACCTTCCTTAGTTCCTTAAGTGGCTTCTATCAGATGTTTGTCACAGCAGCAAGAAACATAATAACTAATACATGTCACCTTTGGGTCTCTGTGTGGGACCCATTCAGAATCTCCTCCTCTTCTTCTACCCTTTCCCCCTCCTCTTCCACCCTCTCCCCCTCTTCTTCCACCCTCTCCCCCTCCTCTTCCACCCTCTCCCCCTCTTCTTCCACCCTCTCCCCCTCCTCTTCCACCCTTTCCTCCTCTTCTTCTACCCTTTTCTCCTCTTCCTCCTTGTCTTCTGGCAAAGTCTTGCAATGTAACCCATACACAATTATTGTCAACCACAGCGACCTTTCTGTACAATAAGACAGGATTTCTCCCTCTAACGACACTCTTTCAATCGTTTATTATTTTAACTCTCTCTTCTTATTTAAGCAGTTGAACTCAGAGTGCTGTGTGAGTCCCTACAAGTGCGGTCCACTGCAGGCCCCACAAGGTCACCATGGGAACAACCTCGGGCTCACCACCTGTACAACCGCTGCTATGAGAGACACCAGACACTCTTCACTGAGAGAAGTACCCGGACCAGGCCTCACCCAGAGAAGGCTGCTCCCTGCAGCTGTCACTCGCAGTATATTCGAGGACAGCTAGGAATATTGATGATGGTGGCAGCCTGAGAACCCAGGCTAAGCCTTGCTCTGGACAGCTCAGCATGACAGGCACCGGGCTCAATAGTTCTCTAGATAGGATTGCAGACAGGCCAGCTTCCTATCGGTACAGTCTGGTCTTCACCACTAGACTACAAGGAGTGGTGCATGCGCCCATGGCAGACTTGCCCCCACTGCAACCCCCACTGCACGGTGCCACTGTTAGAGAAGCAGATGTGCACACACTCTGGCTAAAGACATTATGAGAGGTCAGAACACCCTATAGACATCACCTTGGCATGTATTACAGAAACCATACTTTGGATTTTGAATGTTTAATCTTTCTTTTGCCTGATGCCATGCAGTTGGACCCTTTCTTATTTTGAGACAGCAATTGGCTTTTAGCTCATAATTCTCCTGCCTCGGCTCCTTGAATGACGGGTTCCCAGGAATACAATACCATGCCTATCTAATGATGGGAGATTTTCAACAAACCCACCCAGATTCTCATTATAGCCAGACTAAGCAGGCCAAAGATAGAACTCAAGGTCAGGACTGGTTCACGTGAAGACTCAAAGGGGTGTGAGTCAAACTGAGCCACATGAGTTTGTCTCCCCCATAATGCTGCCATCATAACCAACTATAATCAGTGGGCTAATTTTCATAATTGCTAATTAACCCTAATAACTAGTTTGCATGATAAGAACTGCCTGGCTCTGCTTTCTCCTCCACCGGAGGAACATTTTCACCTTGGGCTCATCTGGATCAGTAGACAGCAGGACCCGGTGCACCCCAGGCGTCAGCTCTGGCCTCCTCCTGAACTGCAGGAGCTCCCCAGCCACCCAGGGGACCCATTGACATCACTCCACCCCTCCAAGGTTCCCAGGGGACCACTCTAAACCAGCTTCCTGTGCCTTTCCAACAGTAGGTTGGACACCAGTCTTTCTTTGTAAGAGCCTTGAAGCTTGCCTCCGCCTTACTCGGCTCTCCCCATCTCCCGAGTGTCTCCTAAGAATAAATATTAAACCCTTTCTCTCCATGACCTGATAGTTGGGTCTTCACCACTTCACCTGGCTGCTATTAACTTCTGAGTTTCTGCAGATTCTGCTTTCTGCAGATTAATTGAAAACAAAAATCCTTTGTCCTCCTACCTGGTCACACCCACAGTGTGACTCTGTGAAAGCAGCAGAGACACAGAGACCCTTGAAAGCCAGTTTGAAGTGGCTTAATTCCAGTGCCATGATTGGTCAGCTGTGCCAACCAGAGCAGGTCAATTAACCTCCCCGAGCCCTGACTTGTTCAGATGTCTGGAGTTACACAGACAGCCAGTTTGCTCCAGCAGCGCTAGCAGTGGGCCTCCCTGCTGGGAGGAAGAGCTGCTGCTTCTTCCTTTTTTATGGGCAGAGGCCGTGATGAGCCTATGGAAGAAGCTCAGTGGAATGGAGATGGCTGCTGTGTTAGCCGCTTTCCCTCCTTCCTGTGATTCCTGGCCGAAGCAACTTAAAGAAGGAAGGGCCAGTTTTCGGCTCACGGGTTGCGAGTACAATCCATTGTGGCTGCTGGAGTGCAGGCAACATCAGCACCAGGAGGCAGGGGAGACGTGGGATGCTCAGCTGGCTTTCCCTTTTTACACAGCCTGCAAGCCCAGCCCGTGGAATGATGGGTAATGGTGAAGATGGGCCTTCCTCCTCCACTAGCCCACCTAACCCTCCCTCACAGACTAGCTCAGCGCTTGTCTCTAAATCTCATCCGGTTGATATTACCATTAAAGCCACTTTGGCTGACAACAGACATGTACTCGTTTGGACTAAAGAAGGTAGAGAAGAAGGCTGGAGGCTACATGGCAGTGGGAGGGGTACCTGGATGAGGGGCAGAGGGAAAGAAAGGAATAGTGAGGAGGCCACTGGCCAGAATGAGGAGCACACCCAGCCCCCTCTTGGATCCCCCATGTCTTCTTAGTCACCCCGCTGCTCAGTCTGTCTAAAGGCAAAGGCCAGCTAGGGACCTCTGCATGGCTGAGTCAGGGGCTCCCTGGCTGTCTGGACCTGTGGAGCCCTTCTCAGAACGATACTTTCAGCTGATTACAGAGGGAACCAATCACTGAGAATGCATTTAGCAAAACACTCAAGACTCTTCATGTGGGAACATGCACGCTGTTTTGTGAGCATGTTAAACAAGATTTGGTGGATGCCTAATAAGCGCCCCGCTCCGGAGGCTGCGCATCGGAACACCTGCAGCAGCTGCCGTGGGATGTGGAATGGATGGATGCTGCAGGTCACTGAGTCCCAACGCCTGCCCCATCACCACGGTGCGGGAGAATGACGAGTGACATTTACAAGCTGCAAAAATAAGGGTATAAATTGTTTCCCAAACCGGTTCACAGATTCTGAATTCTGTGGACTCCGAGCCTGACCTCACCTTCCTGCCATTCCCTAATTCCTCCACTGTCTCAGAGTCCTAGGGGCCTCATCATGGAGGGGGTGCCTGTTTTAATCTCTGCTATTTCTCACTTTGATTCCCACAGCAGCCTCCCTGTCTCTATTCCCAGTCTCGCTGTGGCTAGGATGTGGCTAGGATGATGTGACACTCCGTATGTGACAGGCAAGCACGGCCACTGAGCTATCGCCCCAGCTCCCTACTGTCATTTATTTTAAAACAGAGTCTCGCTAAGTTACACAAACTGGCCTTGAACTCAGTCTGTAGCCCAGGCTAGTCTTGGTACTTGTGATCCTCCTGCCTCAGCTTCCACAATAGTTGGGATGGCAGGCCTGTACCCAGCTCCCTCCCTACTGTCATTCTGCTTGGTTCCATCCAGGCCCCACCCTGAATTCAGAACTCATCCCCAGTACGAACCTGATCTTGTCACTCCCTTATCCCCTTGCTCTGAACTACTCACTGACCCCTGTTGCCTGCAGGATGAACCTGGGAGGCCTCTGTAAAGCAGCAAGGTCACCTCAGCTCTTCAACTTTGCCTCAGCACCTTTCTCCTCCTGTCTCTGCCTTCCTGTCATGCTGAAACACAGTCTGGTCCCCAAGATCTGCCATACATGGCTCCTTCACACCTCAGTTTAGCATCACACTCCCTAGAGAGGAGTGGATGGCCCTCCTGCCTGGGACAGAGATGTGCCAGGCCACATTATGATAATGTCACATCTTCCTTTAGTGCAAAAAAAAAAAAACCTTCCTATGAGCAAGTCTTCTTTCTTCATCCCCTAAACCCAGGCCAGTGACTAGAACCCAGCAGACCTTCAGTGGATGCTGACTGAGCAAATGAATAAAAGACTGAAAAGGGCAGGAGGGGTCTCAGCCAAGAGCAGTAGGGAACGAGACAGAGCCGGATGCTAGGCTATCACTAAACCCTTCCCCTTTGCGCGGACTCCCCCAGGTCCTCATGGTGCATTTGATCTGGGGAGCAGGCTGTAACTTGTTGAGTTCAGCTCTCTGTTCTTTGAGAAATCCCTCTGGTTTCTATACGTACCTCAATTAGAGGTGATTACGTCCCTTGTCAAAGGCAGTTCTTCCAGTGTGTGAAGAATGGGATTGCCGGGTTGATAGAAATTCAATTTGCACATGGCTTTTTAGGAACAGATGTCTTGCAGAGGCCAGCCAGCATGGCTGGTCAGCCCTGAGGACAATGACCATACTCTGGAGCACTCTCTGCTCAGCACTCTGGGACTTGGATACCACATATCTAGCCCAAGGCCCTTTCTTGGTGTGCTTTCTCCATCTTTCTGCGTCCTGGGGTGGGGGGGGCGGGGAGCTTCTTCCTCACCACCTCCATAAGGGGAGGTCCAAGGCGGAAGTCCTCACTGCAGATGGACTACCCTTTGTTCTTCCCTTTCTCCCTCCTTCCTTCCTTTCTTTCTTTTTTCCTTCCTTCCACCTTTCTTCTTTTTCTGGCCCCCACTGCGAGGGATGGAACTTGAGTCTTCATGCATGCTTTGCAAGTGCTCTGCCACTAAGCAGCAACCTCAGCCAGAAGGGATCCTTCTCTGCAGCCCTGAGGGATCCCCTCCACGCACCCCTTTCTATCACCTCCCTGCCTCATACCCAAATCCAACATACATTCCAGTGGTACCACATGTTCATGCTAAGCACCACATAGCTGACCCTAGGTATGTGTACTTGTCACTACAAAGCCAGACCCTCGTGCCCAGCATGCTGTGGACATTTATAAATGGTAGGTCTGGGCTCAGAGAAGATGCAGTAGCCTGTGCTCTTCCATCCTCACAGAAGATGTACCCAGGCTCCGGTGCACCGCATCCCTTGGGGCTGAGCCAGGGGAGATAAGCAGTTGCCCCCCCCCCAGCACTGCTCTCCACATTCCTTACCTGAGAGCACCGTGAAGACGGCAGCAAAGGCGTTGAGCTTGAGCCCGTCTATGACGCTGCTGGAGTGGACGAGCTCAAGACACATGAGGCTGAAGCCGACTACCAGCAGAAGGATGTAGAGCACCTCAGAGACCACTGACAGCCACAGCACCCCTAGAGAGCGAGGCAGGAACAGGTGAGAAATGGTCCGCCCTACCCAGCCAGCACACCCACCAAAGACAGCAGGTCACTGCAAACCCAAGCTCAGTTCTAGGTTTTCCTGTGCTCTGGCACCCTGAGGAGCCGGTGTGGGGTGAAGGTGACACTGAAGGCATAGAGCAGGGCCCCTTCATCTCAGCCCTGAGGGTCACCCTACTGCAGACTCTACATGGTCAAAGTTTCCATTGCTAAGTCCACTGGGGGAGGTTCTCTGTTACCTGAGCGACAAATGTCCCTAATCCCATTACCTGACCTCAAGCCTTGCCTATGCCTTTACCTGCCCTGCACTCTCCCTTGTACCCTGCCCTACCTCTTAGAAACCAGCACTGCCAAGTCTGTGGCTTTGGCCTGTGCTTCTCCCAGGAGCTGCTGTGCTCTGCTGTGAGCCTGGACATAGATGATTGATCTCATTTGATCATTGGCCTGGAAATGATCCATCACTGCCCGTTTCTAGGACTCTGAGCATGATGTCACCGAGGTGGACCAGGAGAGAAGCTCACAGGTGCCAGTGAGAAAGATCATCTGGCTTCAGCCTTTCCTAAAGGACGCCGCTCCTCAGCCCTTCCTCAAGGACACTGCTCCACAGCCCTTCTAGGTTTTTCCATGTCTTCTGGGTTTTCCCATCTTGGACTACTAGCACTGCTACCCAGTTTAGGCACGGCTGCTGTTTTCCTGTCCCACACTGCCACTCCCTCCTCTTCCTGTCTGCCTGTCACTTGCACGGCGCCTGCTTTCCTCTGGTCTCTGGTTTCCTTGCAGACCCGCATCCTGGCACCTTGTCTTAAGCAAGCAGTTCATGTCTAGCCAGGCCAAGCTTCTCGTCACCCATCTCGGGCTCAGGAGCAAACTCTGTGCCTCAGTTTCTTTTTCTATAAAGTAGGGGTACTGCCAAGAGCTGTGGTGCCAGCACTGGGGGAGAAGTGGTTTCTTAGTACTATGTAACACTCTAGTTTGCCCAGTGAGGGACCTGGTCACTGACCCGCTGATGCCGCCATGTGGACGGAGCATGCTGACTTGTGGACATGGAGCCCAGGGGCTTCCGACTGAGGTCATCACGGGAAGGTGGAGTCAATGGGGTGAAATGAGCTTGTGGGTCCATGGAAGGGGGCGGTATAAACGGTAGGAACGGAGACCTACCCGGCATGGATTCCCATCCACGCCACACTGATGTGTTTGGCGATTATAAATCAAGCCTGGCAGGTTGGCGATAAACGCCAAGACCACTCCATTCTGTGAGAGCGGGCCACAAGATGGCTGCAAGAGCGGGTGGGAAAGAGAAACCTGGCTCAAGGCTGGGAAGATGAAGACAGTCAACTGTCAACCTGGTACAGTCGAGAGCCGCCTGGGAAGAGACTGGGGATGTGACTATGGGGGATTTATTTATTTATTTATTTATTTATTTATTTATTGTTAGTTAGTTAGGTCAGTTGAAGTGAGAAGAGCAGCCTAAACGTGGATGGCTCCATTTCTTGGCTTTGGGTCCTGAATTGTGAGAGTAGAGATGAGCAGTCTGCATGCATGTGTTCATTCTTTGTGCTTGGCTGTGCACGCGCGTGTGACCAGCTGCTTCCTACTCCTACCTCTAAGGATGGCAGAGCTGGGCTCTGAAGGGACCAGCGGTTCTGTCTTTGCCCAGGAACCTCTGGGGATCCAAGGGGCCTGGGATCAAATCCAGGCTGTTTCACTGGCCATGAGGGGCCCACTCAGAACCTCAGTGATCTCTTCTGCAGAATGGTGTCTGGAAGGGAGATCCAGAAAGTGACTGCTCCCCAGAGAAATAGTCATTGCAGTCCTTCAGGAAGGGAATGTCCTCAGGAGACATGCGTAGAGGATGTGGGGATGCAGGGAGGACAGGAGGGTAGGTGCTCAGCCGAAGGAAGGATGGTGTCTGACCCGTGGTGGCACCACTGGGAAGCAGTATCTCAGAGTTGTGTCAACCAGGGCCTTACTGCAGTCCTAGCTGCTCAGTCTTGCTGGAGGGCACAGAGGGAAATGCATGTTCTGGTGGTTGGACAGAAAAGTCTCCAGGGGCCCCCAAAGCCTTCTATGGGCACTGGGAGATTGGTGGGACCTCAGTGTTATTTATTGCTGGGTCTGAAACTTAGCATGACAATCACAATGTCTATTATAATTATAATTATTATTTTGCTTGTGTTTCATAGATAAGGTCTTACTAGATAGCCCAGGCTGGCCTGGCACTTGGAACCCCGCTTCCATAGTGCTGGGATCACAGTGGTGTGTCAATCTGCGCCTTCATGCATGTGCTCCAGAGCCCAGTGAGAGGGTAACAAGCTGAATCTAGCCCATCCCCCAGCCTAGTTCTGGGGTACCAGGGCCAGGTTCTCTATCCTCACCAACCCAGGTGTGCTCCCCGCTGGCACTTTATCCAGCTGCCTAGTGATGCCCTGGTTACGAGTACCCACTCTGCCCCCACGGAACCAACCTCACTCCCAGGAGGCAAATAAGAGTCCCCCAAAGCAGTGGCTGAGATGCAGATGGCACAGCTCAATTTCCTTACAAAGATCGAAATATTGAGTTGAACCAGAGAACGAAGAAGCGGTTTTATTTCCTGTGATTCTAATACTTCTCATTACCTCCATCCAAAGAGTCCTTAGTGGCACTAACAATGCTTTCTTAAAACCTTTCTAACGCTTTTTAATGTGGGGTGTAGGGTGGGGATCAGGGTCTCATGCAGTCTACGCTGGCCTCCAATTTGCTGTGTAGCCCAGGATGGACTTGAACTCCTGATCCTCCTGCCTCCACAACCCAAATGCTTGGATTTCAGGCACATATCACCATGCCTAATTTTATGAGGTGCTAGAAACTGAACCCAGAGATTCATGCTGGGCAAATCCTCTACCAACTGTGTCACCTCCCAAGCATCTCCTTGCCACGTTGTAAAAGGAGGCTGAGCCCCGAGTCCAGCATGTTGTGTAGTTACTTCCCGTGCCGGTGATTCTCTGTGGATTTCTCTTCCACTCTACCTCCTCCCTCTGTGCCACCCAGACATCCTCCCACATTTCTACTCAGGTCTGCATCCAGGGACCTGAACAGCCCGGGACCTATGGCTCAGCCCTCAGGGGTAATGAGACACTGGCGTCTGCCCACTCTGCCCCGCCCAGGACTACCTATGCTGTGTTCCACTTCTTGGCTTTAAGCACCCTCTCCTCCTGGCTAGGGCAGTACCAGCTCTCCATTGCTGTCAGTCTTTGGGGACATTAGAGCCCTCCACTCCATAAAGGGAACTGCTGTGTATCACTTGAACAATTCGCTGCCCCCAGGAATCCTTCCATCAGATTGGTTCCCTCTGCTGTTTGGAGTATCTCCACCCCTCAAGGGCTCTCCCTGACTCATCTTTTTGTGGGGGTCAATCCTGGTCTTCAATCATATCTAGATCCAAGTCAATAGTGCCAGTAGCATCTTGACCAGCTATCCAGAGGCACCGGGCACCGGGAACTGGTGAAGGGTAATGCAGAGGCTCAGACCCCACCTGACACCGCGGGACTGGGAGCTATGGACTATAAACTGTTGCAGCCGCCACTGTGGAAATCAGCAGGCAGATATGGCAAACAAACAAAACAGAATGACCATGTGACCCAGTTGTGCCACTCCTGGGGTGTACCCAAAGGTGTCCAACGCGGCATGTCACAGAGACCAGCACGCCAGTGTCCGTTGCTCATCTAGCCTCGGTAGATACATACAGAGCCAGCAGGTGAGCAGATGAGGAAAACGATGTTGTATATGCATAGAGGAGTACTATTCAGCCATAAAAAGAATGAAATGGTATCATTTTTAGGGAAATACATAGAACTGGAGTCATCAGGTTAGGTGAAATAAGCCAAGCACTTTTCTTCTAGTTATCAGAATCTATATTTCTATTAAGTAGAAGGGAGACTGTGGAGGGTGCCAGGAGGGGAGGGAGCATAAGAGAAGGGTGAAATTGATGGAAATACATTATTTACATGTGTAAATGTCGTAGTGATTCTTTTTTACAAATAATATACACTAACTAATACAGAGAGACAAAAGAAAGGCACTGGCGGGGGGGAGGGCTTTTCTGCCTTTAATGGGACTGCACACGGTGTGGATAGACTCTCAGGTTCTGACCCCACATCTTCCTTTCACATATATACACACAAAGAGAGTTGACTTTGGGGAATGAAGGTCAGTGTTGGGATGGCAGGTGTTGGTGTCTGGAGGACACAGAGCAGGGGTGGGGATAGTAAAGCGGTGGGAGACAGTATGTCCCCCCCCACCCCCGTCTGGGGAGAGAAGGAGCAGCAGGTGCCTTGGTGATGGGGGAGGAACCTGTAAGCAAAGACGGGATGGGGTCTCCGAACTTGCAACTAATGGCTAGATTTGCAGCAGGGAATGGGTGACCTTCAGGGGCAGAAGAAATGGAAAGATTTCTCATCAGGTAGGGCCGAGCTGACAGTTAATCCTGTTAGCTGCACTTTTTGCCTTTTTAAAAAACAGCTTGGCGAGGTCAACTCTGACCCGCCATTGATGAGATTGATGGGTCTGCAGGAATGATTTCCGTTCCCTGCAGTGCCTCCCCAGCTGAGGCCAGCCAGGGTTGGCTCCTCACTGAGCTCAGAGACACCTGGGGGAATCAAACCTCAGCCTCCTGTGACCTTGGATGGGGGTCACCTCCATCCCTTGCTGCCCTTATTTGAGAAGTGGGCATGGTAGACACGGAGCCAGAACGACAGACAGTGCAGAAGCCCCTGTGGATTCCATGGGCTTGCTGCTGGTGCATGTGTGTGTGTGTGTGTGTGTGTGTGTGTGCGTGTGTGTGTGTGAAAGTCAAGTAGGGCCATTGCCGGTGAACAAGTATAATTATTAACAATTATAGTCAAGCCTCGCTCTGAGAAGGAGGGGATGCCTCTCAAGAGCTGTGTGGGCACAGCATGCCCCTACCACATACCTGGCCATGCAGGCTTGTGGGGAAGAGTGACCATCTCTTGATGGAAGGAGATGCCATCAAAAGGCTTGTTTTGACAGTAAACATGCTTTTAAGTAGAGTTCACAGTAAATAACGTGAAGTCAAGCACCGTGGTAGCTCATGCCTCTAACCCCAGTACTTGGGCTTGGGGAGGCAGGAGAATCAAGAGTTCAAGGTTATCTTCATCTACATAGCTGGCTCAAGCCTAGCTTGAGATGCACAAGATTCTATCTAAAATGTAATTAATTAATTAATCTATAATGAAAAACAGAGGGTAGGGAGAAGGTTTAATGGGTAAAAGTGTTGACTTGAGGAGTTCGAACCCCTGGCATCCACATAAAAAACTGAGCACAATGGTCCATGTCAGCAACTCCAGCATTGGAGGCCAGAGGCAGGTTGACTCTGGGGGCGTACCAGCCAGCCTAGCACAAGGGGTGAGCTCCAGGTGCAGGGACTCTGTCCTCAAAAAATGGAAAGAAATGGTGAAGAACAATAGAGGAAGATGCTCAACATTCTTTTTTCACCTCTGCATTCACTTGCCTGAGTTCTTTCAACACCACACACAGGAAAATGCAGAGAGTGGGTATGTAATCACCCTCATATGCGCCACGCGCACGTGCACACACACACATGCGCACGCACGCACATGCACACGCGCACGCATGCCCCCCCACACATACATAGAATGGTAGATAGGTATGCATCCTCATATGCACCGCCCACATATGGAAAGTATAGATTGTAAACACATTTAGTGACTATCCTTAGAAGTGCATCACACCATATGTAACTGGATATTCTCTGTCTCTGCATGACTGTGGGTGTGCTGGATTCGTTAGGGTCAGCATCACCACAAGCAGAAGAGCGACATTTTGTGATGGCAGGAGAGCGGCAGGAGTTTTCAGTGTGGTTGTATTCTCATGGGACCAGTGCTATGTATGCCACCATCATTACACAGGTTGATGGGGCCCAGCAAGGTCACCCTAGGAGAGGAGGGGAGAAGCTTGAGATTGGGCCAGCAGCCATTACCATGTGGAACCACAGTCCCTGTATCGTGAATGAAAGCCAGGTCATAGTTATAATCAACGCTAAGGCAGAGAAGCGCAGGTAAAGGACTCTGTTTTACCAGAGAGCCTGGGCATGGGACTCCTATCGAATCCCAGTGTTCCCACGTGAAAGTGGGGTCTCTGCACCCACTTCCTGACCCACTGTAAGCACTGGTAGCTCATTGGTGAGGCAAGGGCTAGCACCTCTCTGTCTGCACTTGCTAGATGAAGCCTCAGCTGTTCCTACTAGGACTCTCAGTGTTCCTGGTGTGATGTCATCCAGGGGACCTCTAAGGCCTGAGACAACAGCCTTAGACAGATAAAACCCTTGGGAGCTCAAAGGGCAACAGTTGCAAAATCACAGGGTATACAAGACACCAAGATGCGATGGTGGGGGGAATACAACCCTTTTTCCTCAAAATAAATAAATGAAATACACTGGATCAATAAGTCCAGCACAGTAGCTGTGGGCAGCGTTGGGCAGCATGCCCTGACGCCAAGCATGTTAAATCATGTAAATGACACAAGCCGGTCAGCTGGGGCTGGGAACGGCTCAGTGACAGCTGCTGCTTATGAAATGTCAGTGTGGGGGGGATCAGTGACCAGAAGGCGTGGGCTGCCAGGAAAAGGCCGGAAGCCTCGCAGAAGCAGGAGGGGGAGTCTGCAGTCACCTGCAAATGAGAGGCTTTCTGTCTACAGCCAAGCTGGGATGTACTGTCTCAGAGCAAGGCAGAGGCAGAGCCAGGCTGGGGCTCTGTGCCCCCCTGAGCTGTTTTCTGTCACATAATGGGAACATAAGGGTTGGGCACTCTATTAGCAGCAAGGGACAGAAGTTTGGAGGAAAGGAGTATTCAGTAGGGGAAACTGAGAAAGGGGCCTAGCCCTGAGGCAGGCTCAAAGGTTCATCTGCTGCTGGGGGCCTCAGCTTCCCCCTTGGGAAAGTCAGGGCTTTCTCACGCAAGCTGCCAGCAGACAGAATCCAAGCAGCAGCAGAAATGTCTTGTTTGGCCCACACAATATTTTTAAAAATATCCACATTCATTGTCAACATTTAAAAATAAGAAGTGCCTCATCAAACTCCAGCTTTCTGAAGTTCATTTGCAAATTGGGTGGGTGTGGCATAATGAGCCCGAATCCTCACATGGCCACAGAGGTTGGGCCAAGTCAAGCCAGGGTTACTTCCTAACAGAGCTCTGACGGGGACACAGACCACACCGGACACCTCAGCTCCCCATGGCTCCTCCCTGAGTTTACAGCCCACAAGACAGGGCTAACCTGACACTACAGGGGCATGGTTTTTTTTTTCTGTGTCTGGGTATTGCTCAGTTGATCATACACACACACTGGATCTCCCTAGATAGCCCAGGCTGTCTCAAATCTGTGACCTTCCCATGTCAGCCTTCCAAACTCTATGATTGCAAGTGCACCCCTACTCCTGACTCTGGACACAGCACTTCAAGGCACTGGGTGAATGAAGTGGGGCAGAAAAACAGGTTCTCAAGGTATCGATAAACTGTCACACAGGGCTGGGGGTGGGGCTCAGCTGTACTGAGTACTTGCCCGGCATGAGCAAGGCCCTGGATTCCATCTCCAGCACCAGGAAGTTTCCGGAAAGCGATCCAGCCCTTGTGACAGGCGTTTGGACTTCACACTGGGGACTTCATCTGTAGATGCATCATGCTGTTTTAAGCCACCAGATTTCTTCAAAGTCACCTCCTCCAAGACACCCCTCCGGCCCACCCTAGCCTCAGCAGTGGTCCCAGGGAGACCCCTGTGTAAAGAAGGGGTCTTGAGCCTTCCTCTCGGTGTATCCTGTAGGGGAAGAGCCTCAGTACATAGGAGGTCTTCGGCAGTCCCCTGTCCTCTCTCCGCAGCGACCACTGAACAAACTGGTTCGTCTCCGACAATGCTCTCCCTCCTCAGAGGCCACAGTCCCTGTCAGTTCTAAACCATCTCTGGCAGATGTGCCCTTTAGAAGGGGCTCTGCTGGAAGCTGAGGGCAGTCGCAGAACATCTGAGGCCTGTCACTGTGACCTTGGCCTTCAGTACCAGATGACAGCAATTGCTCTTTCTTTTCAGGCCCCAGATGCTGAGTTGGGGAACACACCACTGCCTCACATGGTGGGACTGGATGGTGGGGAGGGAGGAGGCAGGAGATCACAAGGCCAAGGTCGAGCTCTGGCCCCACAGGCATGCCTTCAGCCTGCTCTCAGGTCACCCTGGCTGAGATGCCTGCCTCCCAGCCTCCCATTTCTGTCTGGGCCTTGTAGGCGAATGGACAGAGACAGGCAGAGAATTTCAAGGAGGCCCAAGGGCAGGCCTCTGGGCTTCTGTGACTTTGTGCTCCTTCCCCTGACTTCTCCCGCTCCTCCTTTCCTTTTGTCTTTTTCTGTCTCAATTTTTATCTCCCTTTTCTCTTCACAGCTACCTATGATATTCTTAAATTTATAATTCAATGCCATGGCTGTATTTTTAAAGAATCAAGACTCTTCCATGCCAAGACCACATTCCTTCTGGTGGCCAGTGGTCAGGGCTGAGTGGCAGCTGGCTGGGCATCCAGCAAGAGAAGCAGGCCACAGTGTGAACAGACAGGTCGGTCTGAGAGACCGCTGGAAGAAGCCATGTGAGAGAGGAAAAGTAGGTGTGCCCAGTCAGCGATGGAGCTCAGAGGCCCTTAGGGAGTTGGGGGCATGAGGCCAGCAGGGCATGGTGGGAAACTCCCTGGACCTCGTGGACACCAGTTGCTCCCATGCCACCTGTTGCAGGTCTAGAGTTGTGTGGCTGTTACTGGGGTGAAGGAACGGAAATCTTTCCTTGTCCTCGTTGGTGTTTGCTTGTTTGTTTTTGTCCACTTGACATAGCCGGAGTCATCTGGGAAGAGGAACTTCAGTTGTGAAAACACCGCCATCAGATTGGCATTTTCTAGATTACTGTTTGATGTGGGAGGGTCCTCTGGGTAGTAATGCCTGGGCAGGTGTTCCTGGGCTGAGCAAGCCATGGGGAACAACAATTACCCAGTGTTCCTCCCAGGCCTCTGCATCAGTTCCTGCCTCTGGGTTCCCGCCCCAACTTCCCTCAATGATGCGCTGTGATGGGGAAGCACAAGCCAAATAAACCCTTTCCTCCCCAAGTTGCTTTTGGTCCTGGTGTTCGTCACGGCAATAGAAACCCTAGTGAGGACACCCTGCAATCCAGCTCAATGCCTGCTTGCTGTGAGGTCTATGCAAGTGACCTCGCCTCCCGGAGCATCATAGTAAAGATTCAGTGAGACACACAAACAGGAAAGCCCAGGCTTGGCTCTCGTTGGACCTAGAATCTTCTTACTGCCCCCTTTTTCAGAGGAGAGCATAGAGACTGGAAGAGGGGGTGGGGTGGAGAAAACTCAAGTCTCTGGTCCAGGAAGCCAGGTAGAGCGGGCAGCAGATTACGTATGGGCTATCTAGCAGCTAGAGGCCAAGTCAGCTATGGCCTCTGCCCTTTGCCCCACTGTGACCCTCTTGCTGTGACCTGACAGATCCAATCCTTCTGAGTGCTAAGGCAATGCCCATCCTCACTAACCTGGTCTGAGAAACAGAAGCCACTGTGCCTGTTAGAATTGAGTTATAAGTGACTCTCTCAGGCTTGTGTTTTGGGCAACTTCCCCTAGGTGGTTTTGGGAGACATTGACAATTTAGGAGGCGGGCCTTAGTCAGAAGTAGCTCACTAGGATGAGGCCTTTGAAGGTAATACCTGCCCCTGGTTCTGGCCTCCCATTGTACTTGAGGCCCACCAAGATGTGAGCAGCTTCCACCATACAGTTCCACCATCAAGAATTCATCAACTGTGCCTTTTCTGCCGCAATTGGTGGAAACGCCCTGAAACCAGGAGCTAAAATACGGTTTTCCTCCCTTAGGTTGTTTCTGTCGGTGTTTCATCACGGCAGTGAGGAAAGAGACCAAAACAGAAGAGAACCACGTCCCTAGCCTAGATCCTGCATCAGCACCGTAGGCACAGAAGAAATGGACCGGGCCCAGCTCCCCAGGAGCACCAAACTGAACAAATGGGTCCCGCTTCATCATGGCCATGACTATGTCAGCCAGGAGAGCCAGGCACCATAACTGTACTCAACAGACAGCAAACATGCACCTCCATCACCACCCTGTGTGTGTGTGTGTGTGTGTGTGTGTGTGTGTGTGTGTGTGTGTGGAAACTGAGGTTAAGTGCCAAGCCCAGGACTCCAGCCAACAGGTAGCAAATCTGGGACTCCCTCCAGAGGGAAGGGACAGTGTTGGGGTTTGCATGCCGCTTCCTGTGCCTAGATGCTTGTGGGCACGTGACCTAAACCTTGCAGGGCCTGGGCTGCTTTATCGGAATGACAGAACCTCAGTGGGGCCTTTCAGGAAACAACAAAATACAGGAGAAGGCTCCCAGGATGCAGGGAGCAAAGGCCACTGTGGGGCAGACTGTGGAGCCAGCATGGTGGTGAGGACAAGAAGAAAGTGATTGATCTTGCTAGAGAATCCCCAGGGGGATTTTACCACAAGGACAAGAGGAGAGCCAGAAAAGTCAAACTAGATAGATGAGGACGTGAAGGCTAGGGGCTCAGCAGCTGAAAGAAATCAGAGTGGTTGGAGAAGTCAGGGTGGGTAGATAAGTTCTCCCAGCTCCCAAGCAGAGCCAGGAACACTGAAGAACAAAAACAAACACTTGCCCGGGATGGGGTCCTCACCAATGACGGCAGTCTCCTGGCGGGGGCAGCCAAGGACAAGAGGGGTCCCAGACAAGATGGTACCCATCGAGGCATTGTCTCTGTGGTTCTCAGTGTGCTTGGACCACACGGCCAAGTCTCTAAGAGGATACACAGCTCCACAGATTTCACCAGTCTTTCCCACCCCTCCAGTGCCGAGATAAGGACCTTGACCTCCTGAACTGTGACTGCCTTCTCCCTGACCACTCTATCCTCTCCTCCACCCTCGCTTACTCCCTCTGGTCATGGTGGCCTCTCTGCTGTTCCTTCAAGGCAACAAGCCTGTTCTACCATTAGGGCCGCTGAACGTGATGCTCCCGCTACTGTAAATGTTCTTCCCAGGGTCTGCAGTGACCTAAATAATGTCTATGTCTCCTAAGTGCTCTTGGGTTCAAATTTAATACCCACATCCTCTCATACCTAAATGCCTCATTCAACAGTGTCTTCCTGACCATGGCCTCACTGCTTAAATTGCCAACGGCGGTCCCCGACGTGTCTAATCCTGCTCAGTATCACACACTGGGGCAGTGGTTGACGACCATGCGGGTCAGCATCGCATGTGGGGGCAGTGTACAACCCTCATGGACTCAGAACCTGATCATAAGGGAGCCCATCATCCTTTTTATCCCTTCACCAGATGGGAAAGACCCGCCCTGAGAGAGGGTGGGAGACTTGGACAGCCACCAGCAGAACTGTGGGATTCCAGAGCTTGATAAGATTCTCAGGTGGGTCACACAAAAAGGAGGCCAAGATTCACAAGCTGCCCAAATCTCCACAGGGTAAGCCCTCAGGCTGCTCCAGCTAAGGGGACCCTCTGACACCTGGGTGTCACCGTGTAGCTTGGGTTTCACTGTGTAGTGATCTTGAACTTGCCACCGTCCTCCCTCTCTGCCTCCCCAGTACTTGGATGACAGGCAAGCCCACCATGCCTCACTGCTAGACTGGGATTATTCTGGTCCAGGGGACATTGGCCTGTAGGGAAAACAGTACCACTGTGTGAATGTGTGCACGCACATGTGTGTGCGTGTGCAAGTGTGTATGTGCATGTGTGTGCGTGTGTGTATCACAGGGAAGGGGATCCCGTCTGGCCTGCCAGCCACCCTGTGCCAACCCTGGAAGGAGACAGCATCTTTCATCTTGCCCTCTCCCTGCCACCCCCACCAGGACCACAGGATCCCGGCTTTATCACTCTGGTAGAGAAGTTTAAAAATACCCAGACTCCCTAGCTTAGAGTTTGCTCTCTCATCTGGAGGCACCCACAAAGCTTTTGCCAATAAAAACGGCATTTCCTTTGGTGTTTATAAAGATCAAAGTCCCAGGGAATAAGCAGGCTGGCGGCCTTTGAGAGCAGCGGCTTCCCAGAGCCTGAGGTTTGAGGTTTCAAAAAAAAAGGAAGTTTTTTAAGGAGGCCCAAAAGGTTAGGTTTCCAGACAGTTCACAAAAGAAGGAGCCAATCCAGTTAAGATCAGATGGAAAAATAGATCCGACCTCAGTAGTAATAAAATTTAGATTAAAATCCCATGAGGCAGCTCTTGAAGCAGGCCTATTAAGTGAAGCTTTTTAAAGATGAACTCTAGGAGGCAGAGAAGAGAAAGTGGCCTTCCCTCGCAGAAACATTTATTTCTGCAGTTTCCCAGGTCCTCTGCAGATAGGGCCAGTTCACCCACGCAGGCCACCACCTTGGGCACCCTTGCTCTTGGCTGCTCCTTCTGGAATGTTCTTTTGCCTCATCCTTCTGCAGCTGCTTACCTTTCTCCACGTGGGTCTCAGTTCAATTCTCAACTCCTCTGAGAAGCTCGAGAAGGCACCCAACTCACCCTGCCACCACCCTGCGGGGTTCCCTCTGCTGGGCACTCCTCACCAAGACATCTTGGTTGTCCCTCTACTGTCTTTCCCTTGCTTTGGCTTTTCCATCTGGGAAACAGGAGTTTCTATTGGTCCTTCCTTCTTCACAGCTCCAGGGACGCAGGTAGGCCCTGACATCCTGCCTGCTCTGCCTCCACTCTCTCTCCACAATGCTCTGGGCAGCCCCACAATGGTCCTGGGAATACAAAACCAGCTTTTCCTTCCAGGAACCACACTCTCAGGATTTTGTGCCCTTGAGTTCAGGGAGCTGGTTCCAGGGTGGGATTCTGCCCAGGGTAGGGTGGGGAATGACTGTTTGGCTCAGGACTGGGCATGCGACTGAAGCTGAGCCAGTCAGGGCCCAACCTGACTTTTGGGTAACATTTGGCTCTCCTTCCCACTAGAGGTGGCTACACTGAGAAGGGGAAGCTGAAGCTGCAGTGGCTCCTCTGTCCTCACAGAATCGGCCCTCGGGAAGCTGGTGCAGGAAAAGGCGTGGTCAGAGCACCTGGATGCAGCTGTGCCTGAAAGGGCCTGGCATAAGCCCTTGTGCGGGCTGCTAGCAGAGTCCTCTCCAGCCCAAGTAGCCTTTGCTGGCCTTTGTTGTCCCTGTAAGGATGTCTATCACAGCCCTGAATATCTGCTTACTGGTCAGTCTGCCTCCTGGGGAGCATCTCCACCGCTGCCATCTGATGCCGCTAGCCACAGCGCTGACCAAGCCACCAGGGAAGACAGAAAAAACCAGGCCTCCAGAGGGATCTGAGTGGAGGGGCTGCTCTGTCAGTTCCAGAAGCTGCAGACTGTGATCTGAGCAATTAACCTTTCTGTGGAAGCCAAGGCCAATTACATCCCAGGGGTGTCTGGGCATCTGTGCAGCTGACCAAATGCCTCAGCCTGCCTTGGTTCTTACAGGCTGAACATAGCGCAATCATCTCCCACAGCACGTGCTGCCGCCCGGTTTGTCCATGCCTTCCACCGGCTCCTCCCTCTTCCCTGCTCCACACACTGTCCTCAACGACCTCTGCACGTCAGCTTTCCCTATACTCTTCTGTCCAACACCTCCAAACTTCCTGGGGTGGGGACTGCAAGTGTGTTCCCCAAGTTCTCCGCTCTCTGGTTGGGCCCAGCACCCCACCCTTGGTCTCAGTTCTATGACTTGTCTCTACCAGGACATTAATGGGACAGGAACACCTTGCAAAACTGATCATCACTGAGGACTTTATCTCCATTCAGGACAAACCCGAGTCAGCCCATCGATGGCTGAGTGACCAGATCACCCTGAGAGTCAGTCTATCCCACTAAGAGCAAGCCAGCAGAAGCCTCTAGCCAGCTTTGTCAGAAGCTTTAACAATACAGACTCGGCCTTGCACACCTCGGACAGATGTGGTTGTTACATGGCATGATTGTGTCTGTAGATAGCTGATACATCTTCTAGGTGCCCAAGCTCCCTCCAGCTGTCCAGGTACTCTTTATTGGCCTAAAATGCCTTTTCCTGTCCCAGCTGTGATCAGCGCCACAGCCCATGCAGCTCCAGGGCAATGGAACACTGGGGAGAGTGGATCAGTTAGAAAGACCAGAGGTTTATTTCTTAGGATTTCGGAGGCTGGAGTAAGACCCTCTCCCTACGTTATCCCATCTGGAAATGGAGGGACAGAAGGGAGTGGCCTCACCACAGAACTGAAGTCCTCTGACTAAACACCTCCCCAGAATTCCTCCTCCCTGCTCAGTTCCAAGCTTGAGAGTTTCTGGAGGGACAAAACCAATCCAGTCACAACTGTACACTTGCCCGGCGAGGCTTCAGCACCCTCTTTCCACCCCACCACAGCGGTCTCCAGCTTACTAGTCTATGCCCTCATGGTGTTTCTGTGTCGAATTGGGCTACTCCAGAGCGTGGCTGTATCCCAGCCAAACGCAGCTCTGAGGATTTGGGCTTCATTCTCTAATTCCTGGTTTCCTCCCCGGAACATGGTGTCACAGGTGGGACTTCAGGGCCCTCTACCGTGCCCCCTGTGTCTAGCCTGCAAGGGTTTGCCTTCAAGGCCAGCCCCTCACCTCTTCCATTACCTGCATTAAGCATCATTAGTAGCCTGGGGCATCTGATGGTGAACTAACATTCACATCCTTCCATCTACTCCCCTTGCCCTGCCCCGTGCACTTTAATACCAGGATCAGTGTAAGATGGAGGGAGACGAATGGTTCCCTTCAGGGGAAATACTGCTACCAAGAGTTAGCACAGGCACCCCTTGGTGTCCACAGGGCTGGGCTCCAGATTTCCTGGGACACCAAAGTTTCATGAACGCAGGTACATCCTCACGTCCACATGAGTGTGAGCGCTTGGGCGTCTGATGTATGGACAGAAAGGTACTGCCATACCGCGTTACCAGAGAATAACGACAGAGAGTTTTGGTGTTGCAATGTATGCTGAGACAAGGTCTTACCGTGCAGTCCAGGCTGCCCTTGAACTCACATCCCTCCTGCCTCAGCTTATGATTATAGCTATGCATCTCAACTTCCGGAAAATGTTGGAGCTACGGTTGGCTGCAGGTGCGGGGGCTGTGTTTATGAGCACCTCCTGGATCGCTGTGCTGTTTTCATTCCTGGTCGATGGCAGTTGACATATGGCAAGAACCTCAGCTTGCTGTGTGTGGCCATTGTCCTCGGTAGAAAATGGGGAGCAGCAAGGCCCTGACAGTTCATGGGCTTCCTCATACTAACGAACTGCAGACGCAGGCCCTGAATCCAACTACTTGGTCCCAGAGTTTCTGAGTTCCAGGCTGAAGGGCGTTTGTGGGGGATGGGCTCTGAGGGTGTGGGGTGTGTCTTGCAGAGTCCGGCATGCTACTGCACCTGAACCACACACCTGCTTCCCAAGCACAGGCAGGTTCATGCACATTCAGTCAGCTACGCAAGTGGGACCAGGCATCAGCCTCCTCAAACTTGCCAGTCCGTGTCCTGAGTCTCTCAGGCTAGAACAATGTGTAGACAATTCCGTACAATGGCTGCCTGACACCCCCACCCCCACCAGCCTGAACAGACTCTGCTCAACATAGCCACTGGTCCTCTACTGCTCGCTCCCTTCACTTCAGGCTGCTCTCTCCTTGTTGCTGGGTGGTACTTCACTCATTCCCCTGCCTCAGGGCCTTTGTATGGCTAGCTGTCCCTGAAGCACTGAGTATGTTCCCACAGTGAGGCCCGTTTGCTACGTGGGCCTATGATGGAAAGGAAGGAGGAATGGATCTGGAGGAGAGGGGAGATTTGGGGGTACTGGAGGGGAGTAGAGGAAGAGGAAACTGCACTTGGGATGCACAAAGAAAAAGAAAAAGAAAGAAAAAGGGAAGAAAATACCCTGTAGGAAGTGGTACTATTAGGGGGTGTGGCCTTGTTGAAGTAGGTGTGGTTTGCTGAAGGAAGTGTGTCACTGGAGGTGGGCTTTGAGGTTTCAGAAGCTCAAGCCAGGTCTAGAGGCTCACTCTTCCTTCCTGCTGCCTGAGGACCCAGATGTAGAACTCTCAGCCTCTCTCCAGCGCCATGTCTGCCTGCATGCCACCACGCTCCCCACCATAACAATAATGCACTAAACCTCTGAACTGTAAACCAGCCCCAATAAAATGTTTTCCGTTATGAGAGTTGTCATGGTCCCAGTGTCTCTTCACATCAGTAGAAACCCTAAGACAGGGCTCAAGTTGGGAATATGTCCATCTCCACAAACCCCATAAAGGTCAAACTCCCACCATTGCTTCACCTCTTATGCACCCACCCAAGCTGCCAGCGAGCCTTGGGGCCAAGCCATGCCAGCTAAGACTGGCATTGATGGTCAGGTCTAGTGCTTATGTCTCAGAACACACCGAGTTTCAAGGTGTCAGGGGCACAGTTGGTGACAGCACAGAGAGAGAAAGCTGCCTGGGTCTGAGAGAAGCAGGTGGGCAAGAAGGCAGAGTAACCTGTGAGAGGGCTGGGGACTGGGACAGCCACTCTGACCCCATCTAACTTGGCTCATGTTGTTAAATGTGCCCGTTCCCCAGGCTCGACAGCTTAGCCTTAGTCACGCAACATAAACTCTGGTGCTGAAACACAGGCTCACGAGATTAAAATACAAACAAAAACCAACCAAACAACAACAGAAATGCCCCGAGCAAATACCAACCAACAGGAGATGGTATGTCTAGACTGCAGCTTAGCGGTAATGTGGGACAGTGTGAGTCACAAAGGCAGCGAGCAGATCATGGCCAGGGCCCTCAATATGGAGAAATCCTAAGGAAATCATGTCGATTCATCATGGAATCACACGTGAGCCACGCGTGTTCTATACAGAGTTCAAACAGAAGTGACACCTTGCAGGGTGTTTACTCGAATGAGGATGAAGGTGAGATACAGATCGGGGTGAGCGCTCCTTGAAAGGAAGTGGGTGAGGATGGGGACCCGGGGCCTCCCAGCTGAGACTGGTGGCTTACTGCCTAAATTGGTGATTCACTCATCCTTGTTGCTGGTACTTAAGACTGAGTCTCATAAATATTCTTTTATACCTATTCCACTATTTAATAAAGTTCATTTCTTGAAGGCAAACAATGTAGGTAGGCTGCTGTAGGAACTGGTAGTGGGTGTGGGGAAAGACAGCTTGGATTTGGTTGCCTACTGTTGTGCAAATAAAGTTTTATCAGAACACAGCGATTGCTTTACGTATTAGCTGTGGCTGCTTCAAAGTCCAAGGGGCACACTAGATGATTCCAGCAGAGACGGTGGTCTTTACTGTCCAGAGAAAACAAACAAAACAAATAATGAGAGGAAAAAAAAATATTTCCCAATGAGAATGTTTCAAACGAGAGTAATGAGCCAGACTCACAGGCTGAACTAAATTATATTTTTCTACACTTTTTTGAGGTCTAGGGATCAAATTCAGAGCCTCGTGGAAAGCATCCAAGCGCTCTGCCATTGAACTACATCTCTAGCCCTATTGTTGTCGTCATTTTGAGATGGGATCTTGCTCTGTAGCCCCTGCTGGTCTCAAATACCAATCCACCTGATTCAACCTCCTGAGCAGATGGAACAGGGAACAGCAGCTTCTACTGCTTCACCTCCAGCTTCTACTTATTTTTAAGTTCAAAAGTCGTGCACATTTGCACTGGTTGTTGTCTGTCAACTTGACACTAACTAGAGTCACCTGGGAAGTGGGAACCTCAGCTAAGGTATGCCTCCCTTCGAGGGGCCTGTGGGCATGTCTGTAGGGGCATCTTCTTGATGTTGATTGACGTGGAAGGGCCCAGCCCCCTGCAGGAGGCACTACCCTTGGGCAAGTGGGACTGAGAAATGCAAGAAAGGCAGAAGAACCTGAGCAAGCCAGTAAGTGACATCCCAGATGGCTCCGGTCTCTGTTCCTGTCCTGGCTTCTCTCAATGATGGACTGTGATCTGGATGTGTGAGTCAAACAAACTCTTTCCTCCCCTAGTTGCTTTTGGTCCTGATGCTTATACAACAATAGAAAGCAAACGAATGTAACACTCACGGCAAAAAAAAAATCTGGGGGGGGGGGAAATACCACAAGCATGGAAAAACACAGAACAGTCTTCCTCCTCGGGATCCCACTGCTGGTGGATGGGGACTACTTCCCCCCAGTGCCCAGGGGCCATGCCCCATCCCCACCACTACCCCCGTATTCAGAGATGCTGATCATGCAGCCTGTACCCTGTCTCTTTTCCTTAATATCATCTCGGGGCATTTTTATGTGTCACTTAATTACATTCCATTTTTGCTATGATAAATAATGATGCAATTAGTGGCTGCGTACGCACGTCTCGGTTGACACTATGAAATATCATAGAGTCGTCCAAAATGAATTTTTGAAGGCATCTTAATGATATAAAGGCTGTCACGGCTGCATTATTGATTCCCACAAGAAGGCCTGAAATAATATGAATGGGTGGGCCATAGGGAATAGCGTGAACTTGGTGCAGTAGCAAACAGAACGTTCTGTAGCTATTTAGCCTGACGATCAGGAGTGAGGAACACTCTCGGATTCTCTACTCCCTCACCCACTGAGAGTCAGGCCTCCCAGAGTTCCTGGGGGAGTACTGGGGGGGGGGGATTTGGGAACAGGCACTAGGGCCTCCTGCATTCTAGGCAAGTACACTGAGTTGCACCCCAGGCCAAGGGGAATTTGGAAGGCAGCTGAGCACAAGCAGGCCTGGTGTTGGAGTGGTATTACGTCAGCTGGCTGCTATTACAATGCTAGCTGCAGCAGCACAAACAATAAGATATGCATGGATGGGAATGAGTCTGTAACTAGATAAGTGTGCCTGGCCCTGCTCCTGCCAGCTAAATATTTTGACAATTGTCCCTGGCCACACCCATCCTGGCATGAAAATACCAGGGGCAGTTGAAAAGCCACCCCACCCACAAGCGAGTGCTCAGTGTCACCAACAGCTCTATGATCACTGAAGGACCGACCTCAGTTCCCAAGGGGCTTGGAAGAGAATTGCAATCAAGAAAGGTTCTGGAAACTGCAGACCAGACAGATCTTGATCAGCGCTGAAGAGAAGTGGAAGCCGAGAGGGGGACAGTTGTGGAGAGGGGACTCAAGAACAGAGCACCTGCCCTACCCCATTTCCTAGAGGATGTGTTTATGCCCATGGCACCATACGAGACTGGAAATTTTCCCAGGAAGTGGGGTGCAGGGTCAGAGAGGGGGCAATGGGTCAGGCAAACTGATGACTCTGGCTCTGTGTGTGTGTGTGTGTGTGTGTGTGTGTGTGTGTGTGTGTGCGCGCACGCGCGCGCCACCTTTCCATTTTGTTGTAAAAGAAATATTTGAAAGCACTGGGAAGTGGTGGTGCACGCCTTTAATCTCAGTACTCGGGAGGCAGAGGCAGGTGGATCTCTCTGAGATCGAGACCAACCTGGTCTATAGAGTGAGTCCCAGGGCAGCTAGGGCTACACAAAGAAACCATGTCTCAGGAAAATATATATATTTGAAAGCAAAGACAGCCAGGCACAGTAGGTGTCTTTGTGGGGCCACAAATAAAGATTGGTCCTTTAAGACAGCCGCAAGCCAGCCTGTTTCTTGGGCCCAGGCCCCAAGTGCTCACCATTCAGTCCAAAGTACTCACTGAGTGCTGTGCTCAGGGCACTGCTTAGAGTACTGAACATGGGGCTGAGCAGGAAATATGAACTCATGCTGTCCTGGGGACACTAAAAACAGCAAGCTGTTAAAGGTTTTCTTTTTAACCATTTGCTAGATGGGGCCCCCAGCCAAACATCTAAAGTTCTCTACAATGCCAAATGCCTGAGTCCTTGGCTGCAGTGGCAGGGCCACCAGGGCGCCCGCTGTCTGCAGGCTGCAGTGGCAGGACCACCAGGGCTCCCGCTGTCTGCAGAAACTGTCCTTGGCTGGACCACAAGGTCACGTTTATTCGCTCTGACTCCTCCGGCAGCTGTGGAGAAGGGAGGCTGGGATCTGCTCTGGGGAGGCAGTGGCCCCTCCTAGAAGCTTTCCCAGGTATACTCCCTGCTCTTCTTAAACCCCTTTTCCTGAGAGAAGAGCTCTAGAAGAAAATCAAAGGCTCCCCATCCATTCCTGTCCCTGTCTCTGGTTTCCAGAGAGCCCCATGGAGACACCTGGAAAGGTGGGTGTTGTAATTCCTGCAGTGTTTAGGACCATAATACTCTGTAAGTGCTATATAAGCATGCATCATTACTAAGGAAAATTAAGTTTTCAGTGCAAGAAAGGGGTTCATCTCTTAGGGTCACCCAGGGACCAAGGCTGAAACGTGACATTGGGCTGCCGCCTGAATAAGAAGGAAAAGTCAGCCAAGAAAGTGCTTCTGAGAGGAACCCTCTGTCAGCAAGAGCAAGGGTAGAAGCTGCCATGGCTGGACAGACAGCTAGAGATAGAAACACATCTCGTACGTGTTGAGTCTACAAAAGAAGCCAGTGTGGTTGGACAGACAGACAGTTTAAATGAAGGTCCATCACAACTTGGTTCCCATTTGCAATAAACTGCACTGGCTGCTGGGCTGAGGACAGATTTGCTGGTTTCTTGAGCCTTTCAGGGCCAGTGTGTTTGCAACAGAAATTCTGGAAGCCTCCAGAGATGAACTTGATGTAGTCCAGAGCTCACAGGAGTGCCAGTCCAGAGCAGTGGTAAGCCGGCACCCAGATTCTACATTCAAGCAAGTGTGATGTGCTGTGGGTAGGGAGTAAAAGCAGGGGTATCCTGGAGACACAAGCTGGGGCTGGGACAGTGACAGGATTGGAGACCCAGAAAGAGAAAAGTATTCCAGACCGAGGAGACAAAATGTCCAGAGGCAGGAGGTAGAGCAAGAGGCAGTTGCTGGAAACAGTGAGGGAGTCTAGATCCCAAAGCCTAGAAGGCCCTTATTCAAACCAGAGAGAGGAGGAGCCAGACTGGGAAGTCCTTGGGACTAAAGAAGATTCTGGCCTCTCCTCTAAGGCAGAAAAGAACTACCAGCAGAGCTTTGGAAGCACGGAGACTAATCTACCCCTTTTTTGTCTACTGATGGGCATGTAAGATCCCATGTCAGATGGGACAGCTGGCCTGTTTTAGACACAGATGACAGAAAACACAACCCAGACAGGTTCCAATGATAGAATAAACTGCCAGCTGAAAATATAAAGACAGGCCCGATAGTGGTGACACACACCTTTAATGTCAGCACTAGGAAGGCAGAGACAGGTGGGTCTCTGTGAGTTTGAGGCCAGCCTGGTCTACAGGTTCCAGGACAGCCAGAGCTAAAAAGTGAAACCTTTTCTTGAAAAAAAAAAAAACCAAAACCAAAACCAAACGAGAGAGAGAAAGAGAGAGAGAGAGAGAAGATAGAAGATGGATAGATAGATAGATAGATAGATAGACAGACAGACAGACAGACAGACAGATGTAGAGCTTTAGACACAAATGGATCTAGGACTCAGTTCTCTAGCTGGGGTTTTACCTTCTACCATGCAACTTGGGTCCCAGGGTGCATATTGAGACAAGAAAATTGTTGAGGGTCAAGGAGGTTCTCAGAGGCAAATATCCCCTGGTCTGCAGTCAATGTCTCACTGTGGCTGACAACGAGCTCAGAACTCAAATCACCAAATGCCATGCTGAGAGAAACGTACAAAGCTAGCTGCCAAGGTGCTGTGGCTGGAATGTGGGCCATCTCCCGTGGGCTCACGTGTTTGAACACGTGGTCCCCAGCTGGTGATGCGATGCTCCCGCCACTGCGCCTTCTCTGTCATGAGGGACTGTACCCTAAGGACCTGTGAGCCAGAGTAAACGCTTAACCTGCTTTCCACCAGATTCTTTGTCACAGCAACAAGAGAAGAGACACAAAGATGCACAAGGCTGCAGACGCCACACTCCCAGACCGTACCCCACCTCCAAACCCACCGGGCACCATTGTTTCATTTTTGCAGATGGACTCTTGCTGTGGTCGTTAAGACGGTTGTTGATCTCACCGCATAGCCCAGGCTGCCCTCGAGCTTTCCACATCCCTGCCTTAGTTTCCCCAGTGTTAGAACAGCACATGCCACCATGCCCAGCCATCATTCTGACATCACCTGACTTCTAATTGGGCCTGGATATATTTAACCCAATCATTCTGGTTGGGGCTTCTATGGGCTTTTGTGGCCACAGGCATGGGTCTCCTGTTTCATTCTTGATCCTGAAGCAGAGGCCTGGACACAGGAATAGCTACTTGGGGCAAGACTGGAGAGTGGGTACCGAAAGAAGGCATGGTGAGTAGGCATGGAACATACCTTCCTGTAAAATGTTAGGAAGTTAGGAGACCTGATGGAAGTATGGACCTGGAAAGCTTTGTAGACTTATGTAGCCTCTCCGGGTTGGTGGGCATTTTTATTCTTGGTCTGGCGCTACAAGCTGCCAATCCATCACACTAAACCACCATGCAGCACGACAGGAGGTGCCTACGGGACCTGTGTGCTTCAGATGAATGAGTCACTGGTTCCTTCTCTTTACCCAGGACAGACATTGCTAATCAATCATGAACCTGTCCCACAGAATCCACGAAGTCTCCTCACAATCTGCCCCCCCACCCCGGCACGTGCAGCTGTCTAGGCAGCCACTACCAATTGATCAGGGGAGAGATGAAAGAGCCCATCTTGTGATCCTTTGAACTAGACCAGTTCCATCATGCCCAGAGTCAAAGCGGGCCCAGTGAGGATGTCAACTCATGTTTTCCTCCAGCAAGCTGTCAGCAGAGCCCAGGGATATGCTGAGCCTTCCAGCTCTCCGTTAAACCTAGACAACTCAGTGTGAAGGAATAAGTCAGACAACAAAGGAATGTGGGGATACCTGCGGGTGGGGGTGAGGGGTAGCTTCTCACTGCGGCTCAGATGAAGTCTAACTCCTTACTAAAGACTCTGAGGCCATCCACCATCCAGGCTCTGTGTTCGTCACCAGATCCTTGGCTGTGTTTCACACTTTGACCATCTGCTTCTGTCCCTCAGGCCACCTCAGAGTCTTTTCAGGGCATCAGAAGGTGACAAGGACACACACCAGTAGCTCCTGGTGGGCATTCCTGCAGCCTAGCCCACATGCTCAGAAGGACAGTGTTACCTCGCTATAAGCTGTGCAAAACCATAAGCCACCCTATGTCTGGTGCCCATCAGAGCAGCGGGAAGATGGGAGGTCCACTAAGATCCTGTGTCCCTGGAGGTGGAGTCCCCTCACCCAAAATATCAAGACCCAGTACTGTAAAGAAGGGGCACCCCTAGGAGAAAGAGCAGCGCACTAGGAAGGGAAGTAAGGCTGTGACATTACATTGCACGGGTATCAGATCATTCTATTCTCACACAGAAGGAGGAACGCAGTATGAAGGGTGTTTAGACACTCCCAGCTCTTTTCACAGGCAAATAAAAGGGGTTCAGAGATGAAGGGTTCATTCCCTCTTTCCTAGTGGAGAGCTGTCTCACACCTACACACTAAATACAGTATTTGGAGATTACTGAAGAGCTGGGCAGGGTGGTGCCTACCTGTCATTCCAGCACTCAGGAGGTAGAGGCAGGAGGATTGTCTACTCTCGACAATGAATGAGGGGGTAGCCCTGGGAAATGGCTGGGGAACCCTGCCTGTGGGAGAACAGCATGGCCTCTCTGGAAGTCCTCTCTGAGGCATCCTTGAGACACTCCCGCCCCCACTCATTATTTTCTTCCCACACAATCATTGTGTTTCAAGAATGTAATGAAAATTACCCTTTATTTTTCCATCAATTTCTTTATGTATGCACACTCACACACACCCGACACCTAAGGCGGTCAGAAGACAACTTGTGGGAGTCAGCTGTCTCCTTCTACCACCTGCGATCCCACTCGGGCTGTTGGATATAGCAGCAAGCACCGCTGAGCCATCTTCTCAAGCCCTTAGAAACAACTCATTCTGTCTCATCTGAAGCTGTCCGTACCACCCCCTCTCCCTAGCAGCCACAGCTCCCTCCGAATTCCCAAGGCATTCAGTCTTTATCACTAGGTCAGTTAGCAAAGGGTCCGCCAACAAGGCAGGATGGGAGGCTGGCTTCTGTGTGTTCCCTAACCCTAGTCCATGACTTTGGGGACTCTAATGTAGCAGTCTGAGATCAAAGTGATTCCCACCTAAGTATATGCTGTCTGCATGCCAGGCTGACTTAATTAACGTGGGCAGAGTCTCGAAGTCCTTATTTAACCATGGGACATTTCCAGGATCCTTGGGGGACAGTCATCCCTCCAGGAGAGCGCCTTCCTGCTGACTGCCTCCCTGTCTGCACAGCTCACTCTCTCTCATCATCTTCTTGCTGAGAATGTTTTCCCTATTGGCTCTCTGATCTTGCAAAATGGGACCAAGGCATGCTTTGCTCAAACAAATGCTAAGCAGCCCAAGGAGCGTGGGCTGGCCACTGGGTACAGCCACCAAGCAGGGAAGTTGCTGATCATCACAGCACGCCCATGTCACCCTCCCAGCCAGCAGCCTACAGGAGCCCTGTGATGGGCTGAAAGGCCCTCGGGGAACCTGTAATTAAATCCCAGAAGATTGCCAGCTCTCCTGCTGGTGAGAGGAGAAAAGAGCGAGGCACAGCAGGCAGGCACGTCCAGACAGTGACAGCCAAGGCGGACACAGGCTGCCCTGGCTGCAGTGGCCTACCAGACGATGTGAAGAGCCGAGCTGAGGAGCCTGGGGGTTTCATCTCAGGAAGTGAGGGGGAGGACTCAGGTGATTTCTAACTAGAATCTGGCTGAGAAAGCCTGGAGACTCCTAGGGAAAAAAAAAACCACCCTGGCCCGACCTTGTTCTAAAACTCTATGACCCATCAATCTACCTGGTGAGCAAAATATGCTCTGAGCAGGGCTGGCTTGCAAAGGCTAGATCCTACTGTGCCGTTCTCGGCTCGTGGCTCAGTCTGGCAGCCACCGGCAGACACGCGCAGACATCCTGACAGCTCCAGTGTTAAAATACTTTCCCACCTGGTCATACAATAAGCAGCTGTTGTCTTCACACCTCCTTCTAGCTGTCCCTTCTCCCTCGCCTCCTCTCCAAGATGGGTGTGCTTCCCTCCCAGGGCTGGGCCCAGCAACATGGCCACAACTAGTTTCATGGCTTGGATCTTGTGTTGCTAGACTCTCAAGTACTTTTCAGTGACCCAAACTTTCGTCTAGGACTTTGAGCATCTCTCTACTGCCTCTTCCCAGGTCCTTTTCTCGCAAAGCAACCATCATGACCACAACCACACACTATGTGAACTCACCATCCTTTATTTTTTATTTATTTATTGGGAGACAGAGTCTCACTATGTAAGCCAGACTTACACTAGAACTCAGGACCTTCCTGCCTCAGCTCCTCAGAGTCAGATGTACAGCCAAGAGCCACCATGCCCGGCCCACGCTTTCTGACACAAGACGTGTGATGCGCACTCCCCGTGCCTGGTTTCCTTCTATCTTTTCTCCCAAACTCCTACTCATCCTTTAAAAGCTTTTTCAGTCATGTTCCAGTTCATAAAACTTGGCTTCCTGCACAGTGAATGAACGGTATCAAGGGCTTGGATTGGTCCTCACTGTGACCAGAGAACAGCCTGGATTCACCTTTGGTACTGCTGTTTCAAGTTCCTGTTTTGATGATGTATCTTGGGCAATACCCTCTGCAGATCATACCCATTGCTTGTCCTTTGGGGCAGTGGCAGGAGATCAGGACAGAGACTGAGGCACACAGTGTCATCTTTTTTTAATGTCTCGGGCCAACTACAGGATCAAACAGGGGAGAGTCTCCCCTCTCCCTGGGTCCACATGTTCCCCAGTCAGCGGTACTGATGAACGGGGACATGATCAATGCATCCATCACAGCTCATCTACTTGCCCTTGCTATGGCCAGGCCCATCTGTACCACCCGATTCATCATCTGTCCCTCCTGCCCGAAATGACTCTCTCCTCTGTACCACCCTCATTTCTCTATCTCTCTAGTGGCCACAGGAATGTCAAAACTGTGGTTCTCTCCTCTTCATCATGCCCCTGTCTCTAAGCACATCACTGCTCAAGGTATCTAATTCAGTGGATACAATGTATTTTCTCCAACAATTGTTCCCAACATACATGGTAATATAACTTTACTTTCTGAGTGACAATATCTTTGACCAAACTACATTGCATTAACCCTACTTCTTTTTTGTTTTTATTTGTTTGTTTTTGAGACAGAGTCTCTCTTTGTAACCTTGACTGTCCTAGAACTTGATCTTTAGACCAAGCTGGCTTTGCACTCACAGAGATCCTCCTGCCTCTGCCTCCCAAGTGCTGGAATTAGACTTGTGACATCCCTGTCTGGCTTAACCTTACTTCTTGGCCTAATGTGTCCCAGTTGAATTATACTAGGTCCACAGCTGGCCAGTATAACCAGTCCCCTTTGTGGAAAGGTGGTATTTCATGATGCAGAGTCTGTCTCCCCCACCCCCGTGCCTCTGATTCTTCTCTCTCCTCTCTTCCTGTTGCATTACTTCAGCAAGTGCGATTTCAGCACTGCACAATGGACAGCTCCCAGGTTCCATTCTCCCAGGGGACTGAGTGGCATGACAGGCAGTGTTCCAGTTGGGCAGTGGAGCCATGGAGAGTCTCCCGCAACTGTGTGGCTACTTATGAGCCATGTGCTCAGTCTATCAGAGCAGTCTCTACATACATCATTCAAATATAGAAGGAGACCTGACAATGGGACCAGAATCCACTGCTCAAGAGCAACCTGATGCTGGGCAATGGGCAGGGCAGTCAGCCGCTGTGCTGAGCTACTTTTGGCCAGCACTGAGCCTCTCTGTGGAACTCAGAGCACCCAGATCAACTACTGCCCCTACCCCTGCACTCCCAGAAGACCTAGGAACCCAGCATCCATGATCCCTGACCTCTGTCATAGACAGAGGTCAATCATAGTCTACTGCATGTATGTGATACTAAAAATTGAACTTGGAACCTCACACATGGTAGGCAAATGCCCTACCCCTGAACTATATATCCAGCCTGTTTTGTTTTTAATTAGAAGTTGAGATAGGGGCTTATTAATTTGCCCAGAATGGCCTTGATCTCACAATCCTCCTGTCTTAGCCTCCTAAGCATTGGTCTTTCAAGCATGCTCAGCCAGACCTGGCCAGGGGATTTTTCTTATTAGCATGCAAGAACCCCTGGAGGGCAGTCCCTGGGATAGAGTCACTTAGCTGCTCCAAGGCATCATTACCGATAGGGATCTTCCCTCCATTCTGAGAGTGACCAGGGATGAGTTCTCTCCTTTTGCCTTTGTGCTCATAGATGTCTGAAGTACCTTGAGCTGAGGTGGGAGGTGAGGCTGATTCTGTGTCTGCTCCTAGGAGCAGGGAAACTTTCAGAGACTCTCATAGTGCTAGGTAGGCATCACCTACGCAAAAAGCTAATCCCTGTCAAGGAACAGGATAGTCAAACCGATTTTGACCAGTGAGGACTAGGTTTTCAGATGCGGACTGCACTCACATTCTCTGTCTGTGGGCAGCTGGACAAGAAAGCAGCAGCAGCAGCAGCAGCAGCAGCAGCAGCAGCAGCAGCAGCAGCAGCAGCAGCAATGCCTCCTGAAAGGATAGCGGGGTGGGCAGATGGAAGAGCAGCTACCGGCACCACCTCATCACCTCATTCCCAGTCTAGAAATCTCACTCGAATTCACCTTGGAGAAGCAGTGATTTCCAGCCAAAGGAATTTAGATTGCTAATGGAGACAACCCCTGACCTGGGCGCTCCAGGGTGTGTGACTATAAACAATGGGGGGAGTATTTCAGACCGAGGTCAGCAGGAGCCATACCGAGAATCATGGGCGGGGGGGGGGGTCTGAAAATGGGTGTGTCATAGGGGGAAAATGAGGAGAAATGGAAGGTGAGTCCAGATTAGAACCAAAGTAACAGAAGGAGACAAATGCTGACTGAAGGATCTAACTCAGGACTCGGTGGGCCACAGGAAACTGCGGAAGGTTTCGGAGAAGAAAGGACACAGAGAACCTGAGCTTTGCTGAGAGAATCCTAGATCTTCTCATGCAAACATGGAAATGATAGTACTCTAGAGATTAGGAATATATTATATTTATATTATATGGGTTTGAGTCTAAAGTGTCCCCCCATAGGCTCTGTTTTAATAACCAACCCCAAGCTGGTGGCACTATTCAGGTAGGCTGCAGAGCTCTCAGGAGGTGAGTTCTGGGTGGTGGAAGTGGGTCACTGGGAGCGGACCTTTGGAACTTATACCTGTACCAGGCTCCCGACTTGCTGCATGCTTCCTGGTCCACCATGATGTAAACAGCCATTAGCTTGCCTTTCCATGCCTAGAAAGGAAAGGGTCTGCCAGGCCTTCTCCAATACGAGGGAAATAAAGCCATGTGGATAGAGACAGCAGACTCTTCTTCCCTCAAGAGGTTTCTATGAGATGTGCTGTTACAGGAACACAGAGGTAACTAATGCAGTATGGTCAGTGTGAGCATGTGCAAGTGCAAGCATGTGTGTGCGAACACACATACAGACACACATGCACACACACACACATACACACACAGTGAAAGGCTGGAGAGAGGTTGGAGTGGACTGGTTAGGACCATGCCACATCATCAGTATGGGCTCATCCCATAGCAGTGCCCAGGGGAAGGAAGAAGCCATTCCCAATGCAGGAGCCAGGTTTCACTGGGCAGTTGGGTGTCTTCACATCAGGACCAGGGTGAAAGGACAGTACTGCCACTGACTAGGGGGACAGTGACAGTGTGAGGCAAAGGGGAGAAGATGGGGTCTGCTAAGAACAGGGCACTGTTTGGGACATGTGGAGAGAACCAGAGTTCTGAGTGAGATGCCACAGTTCTCAGAGTGACAGTAGAAAGCCTAGGAGGTTCAGGTTGAAATGCATTCACCACAGCATCCGAGGGAAGGGGAAGGGACCCCACAGCAACATGCTGAAGAGCATGTCTAGACGGTAGCAGCCGTTCAGGTGGGTTTTCTTTTAACTCTGCAGGAGAGTGGGGTAATGGGCAGAGTGACAACTCTCGCCTGCAGCCAGCACCCAATCTGCAGGGAGGCCCAGTGGACTCAGTGCAGAGGGAAACAGCAGCAGCCTCTGAAGACCACAGCCACTGAACAACAGGCTGGCCCAGCCCTAGCTCTGCTCAGAGGGTTACTTGTCTATTTCTGCTTGAGTCCATTTGCCCCTGCACAAATATCTACAAAGCACCTGCTGTATGCCAGGCACAGAGTGAGAGATGGAGCCAAGGTCAGAACAGCCATGGCCCCTGCTCTTGAAGAGCTCAGTTTGACAGAGGTTTCTGTCCCTTCAGGTCCCCCTGCCATTCAGTACCAAAAGAACACATACAGGTCTACATTAATTATAAACTGGTTGACCTATTAGCTCAGGTTTCTTTCTAACTAACTCTTATATCTTCAACTAACCCATAATTCTTGTCTGTGTTAGCCTGTGGCTTGGTACCTTTTATCAGTGTGGCATTCTCATCTTGCTTCCTCTGCATCTGGGTGATGACTGCAGACTGAGTCTTTCCTCTTCCCAGAATTTTCCTATTCTGGTCACCCTGCCTATACTTCCTGCCTGGCTACCTGGCCAATCGGCATTTTATTAAACCAATCCAAGTGACAAATCTTTATAGGGTACAAGACCATTGTCCCACAGTAGCTCAGGGTCGGTCTGGTGACAAACACAGACGGGAGCATCAGGTTTATAAAATGCTTTGACATGAAGTCCCAGCAGCCAATGGAGAGGAGGCCTTTGTAGCTAGAGTCGTTAACAGAGAGCGTTACCCACTGAGTCCTTCATGGTTTCCTGTGCTGTTTAGATAATGACTCTATATCATGAGCTCTGAACCTTCCTGCCTAAGATTACAGACCCACCTTCCTGGTACCCTTCTCCCAAATAGCCCATGCCAACCTTCAGTGACACAGGGCCTTTGCATATTCTCTTCCCTTCCTGGACTCCCTTCCCCAGCTTCATCCCCTATAAGCTCACACCTTAGTTGGCTTATAGCCATGCCTCCATCTTCTGCACAGACAATCCCCCTGGGATAGGCCTCCTGAATTCCCAGCTAGGCAGAGTTCATCTAGAATAGCCAGGCATCCCTCATCCTCCACCTTCCAGTGAGTTCAACCACCACACATTGGAATCTCTTATGCAACATTTAAATAATGCTGGCACCTAACTGGGGGTTAATTCCAGTCAATTGGAAGCTTGCATGGTGAGGGGCTAAGTCACTTACTATGACCCAGGCCTCAGTGACTCCAGGATATGGCTGCCGTGTGTGTCAGAGCCTGTGTTTTCTGGGCACTGACATCGTTTCTAGGATTGCTTTATTCAGGATGGCCACTCCTGCTATGGGCTAGATGGTCCAGAAGACTGGGACTTGGCCCACTGCACCTCCTACAGTGACCAACACTGCCAGCACCAGATGAAGATGCTCTCTGTGACTAGGGCTTACGTGCATGGTGACTCACAAAAACCCCATAAGGCAGCTTATGGCTTGAATCTGCAGTGCCCGCCATAGACTCCTATACTGACGGTTGTTTCCAGCAGGTATTAAGGGAGGCTGTGAGACCTGTAGGAAGAGGGTCCTGGCTGAGGGAAGTAGGTCACTCCAGGCCTGTGAAAGTTCCATGTGGCCTCTGGTTCTGGTCTTGCCTAATGTTACCTGGTCAGTTGTGATGTGATCTGCCTTCACCACATACTCCCACCTCTACAAACCAAACGGCCCCACCGTGTTCTGCCCTACATGGTGGATGGAACCTTCTGAGACCCTCGACCAAGGTAAATTATATCCTTCCTGAATCACTCCTGTCAGGCCTTGTTACCATGACACAATCATGGATAATGCCTGTGGTAGATGAGGAGACATAAGACTCGGGAATTCAGAAGGAAGCGAGTCTTAGGGAGTGGAGCCCAGTTCCCCCCGAATCGAGGACCTGCCTGTCAGGACACCCCCTAACTGTCTAGCTCTCTAGTATGCTGCAAAAGGCTTCTACTAAGATGCCTTGCGAGATGTGAGACTCTGATGTGCCATATTTGGTCCTCCCTGACCTGCAAGCCCCTCTGATGACTCCCAGCTCTGTCCTAAGGCAAGCAAAATCCATAGATGAGTTCTGAGAAGCCCAAACAAAGCTGCAGTCACTCTGCCAGAGGCCTCATAGCCTCACACCAGGAAAAGCCTCTAATTGGATTCCATTCAGTGGCTGTCAGTTTTCCCGCGGACACTGTGCTGATGGTGGCTGCGTGGTGAGTGGCTGGGTCAGGGGGTCGCTGCGCAGGCTGGCTCCCCAGTGCCCAGGAGCTAAGCATTTAACCTGAGTGGCTTTGACATGGGTCAGAAGCTCAGTCTGCTAGTCCAGTTCCAGCTTCTAACTGCATCGGAACTGGTCACGGGTGGCGGCCAGCTGCAGTATTCATCTTTCCCTGCTTCCCCCTCACAAGCTCTCTGCTCAGCACAACAGCGAACGCAGAATTTCTGAGGAGCCCGTGGAGGTCTGTGGCTCTCCAACAAGAAGGCGGCATGCCACCAGACACGGTGCGCTGCTGTGATTCCAGCATTCGGGATGCAGGAAGACAATGAGTTTTAGGCCACCCAGGGCTACAGAGAGAACTCTAGGCCACCCTGCGCCACATAGCAAGTTCTAGGCCAACCAGCCAGACCTTGTCTCCAAAAGAAAATAGCAAAAGTAGAGCTGAGACGAGGCTCTAGCAGCGGGCTTGTCTGGCATGGGCAAGGCTCCATGCCCAGAACTTCAAACCATCGAAATAGAGAGCATGCTCTATTTTCTACACAGATCGACCAGGGATGCTGCTGCTCAGGACACAGGCTGGGTGTGTCCCCGTTCAGACCTCCAGCTGCTGCTCAGTGCCCGCATTTCTTTGACATCTCTGATGTCAGTGCAGACTCAAGAGCCACCACATTGGTGGATAGACAGGGTACCAGGAAGAAAATCCTAGCCCTTGGATTTTTCCCTTCTGCTGCTATCAACCGACAATTCTCCTAAGAAAGCCCTCCCATACCTAGTCCCTGTGGTTTGGACTGGCCTTACTCACAACCTGAGAAAAGTCACAGACTCTGGCTGGGCCAATCAGTGTTTTGAACTCCTCGACGATGGTGATGGGTTCAGCTAAGGTACACAGCCCATGTCAACCAATGAGCCCCAGTCATGGGAACTTCTGTGAGTACCCTTCCCCTGGGGTTGCTATGTGTGTGCCCTCCAGAGGCCCTGCACCTTCTGGAGACAGCTTCCCTGAGAAGGAAGCCAGGGCAGAAGACCCCCAAGGACCAGAGCTGAAAAGAGATACATCACAGGGAGCATTTAGATTGAATCCAACCATGCCTGGAGGGTGACTTTCATTCACTTAAGCTCATGTATTCTTTGTTTCCCTCTCAAACGATCAGAGCTGTGTTTATGTTGTGTGTAACTTGGCTGAAAAGCTAGTGAGATAGCAGAGTCGGAAAAGTATTTGTTTCACAAGCACAAGGTCTCAAGTTTGTATCCCCAGCACCCATATAAAAAACTTGGAGAATTACGTGTGCATCTGTAACCCCGGTGCTGGAAGAAGGGATGACAGGCAGATCTCTGGAGCTCATTGGCCAGACAGCTGCATCGAATCCATGAGTTCCAGGGTGAATGAGAGACTGTCTCTAAAAATGAAGTGAAGTGACTGATGGGGTAGCACACACCTTCAATCCCAGCAATCAAAAGAAAGAGGCAAGTGGATACCTGTGAGGTCAAGGCTAGCCTGGTCTACATAGTGAGTTCCAGACCAGTCAGGATTATGCAGTAAGACGTTGTCTTAATACAAGAGAGGGGGGGGAGGAGGGGAGGGAGGGAGGGAGGGAAGGAAGGAAGGAAGGAAGGAAGGAAGGAAGGAAGGAAGGAAGGAAGGAAGGGCAATAGAGGAAAATGCCTAGTCTTGCTGTTTATTTGCCTCATCGTGGTGAGGGGAAATCAAGAACAGATTCTTGTCACATGTCCCAGGGCCCCAGGGCACAGTAAGAGAATGAAGAGGACTGAGTAAGGTGGCTCCTCACCTTCCTTCAGCATGCCCTCACCACGATCAACTTTACCCACTCATGTGTACTGTAGCTTCAACAACACCTTTCACAGACTCTCTGATTAGCTGTGTGCCCAAGGTCTGGGACTTCTTGGGAATGTCAGGTAGAGAGCTAGGTGTGGGCCATTGCTGCTCCTCAGCTGGTGCTGAGACACGCACCTCTGAGGGTGACGGCTTCCTCTGATGTGTGTGTGTGTGTGTGTGTGTGTGTGTGTGTGTGTGTGTGTGTTTGAGCGCACATGCATAAGTGCCAGGTGTCTTTCTCTGCTGCTTTCCACCTTACTCTTTGAGATAGGGTCTCTCACTGAACCTAGGCCTTGCCCATTTGGCTAGTCTGGCTGGTCGGTGGGCTACAGGGATCTGGAAGTCACGTGTTCCTCCATGGTGTCATACTGGATCACATGGCCACCCTCTGATACCCCCTTTATAACTTCACTCAGAAGACACTATCATGGTGGAAACTTCCCAAATGTTTACGTTTCTAGTGGATCCTCTCTGCGTCATTTCCTGATTGGCACATACACAAGCTAATGCTCCCGATGTGTAAGAGTCTGTCATGGCTTATGCTATGGTGTGAGTATGTCATGTCCCACTAACCTCACGAACTAGGGCTTGTATGTTAGCTTGTGGCCCTTGAGGATGTGTCCTTTGGGACTAAATTGCATTCTGGCCCCTTCCTAGACAATCTTTCCTATCTACAAAGAAGTGAAGAGCAGCCTCCCCACTGCCGCAATGTTCTACCCCAGTACACACAACCACATAGTTCTGGATTAAACCTGTTGAATCCATGAGCCAAAAACCACCCATCCTTTTCACTCTACCCCACACTACCCTTTTCTCAGTGTTTGGTTACAGCTTAAAAGCTGGAAATGGTAGTTTGTCTGGATCCACATTCTGGAATGCAGGCCTGGGAAGGCAGGGCAGCTGAGCAATGCTATCTCCTCAGGGCCAGTGTTGGCCAGCTCTAAGCAGGTACCACGCTGTAACCACACAGACTGAACGAAGAGAAGAACCAGACAGGTCTGTCATTTTGTCATCCCTCGGGAGATATCCAAGGACCATGGGTTCCGTGTGGCGCAGATGCTGACCACACCATGGGCCTGACTCATGTGTTCATCTTGCTTTTTTCCTGATCAGAAAGGCAATCTGAGGAGGGTGCCAGGAAAGGCTTTACCGTTCTTCCCTCCACGCCATTCATAATGAAACAGATATGGTTGACTATATCCATGAGTCCCAAATTTGTAGATACAAACAACCACATATCAAAAATGTCATCTTAGAAGCATCATGCCTATAACTGAGCATGTGCAGTATGACATCAGCTTGGTGGCACCATCAGCCACCTCGAGACAGTTTATCGAGTGCTGGAACATGTGTGGGGGCTGTGTACACATGCTGTGCTGATTTATATAAGGTACTGGAGCAGTCTTGGAATTTTTTATGGGGGCTTCTGCAGCTAACCCCTCAGATATCAAGAAAAATCTATCATGTGACATCTGTGTCTTCATTGGGGTTCTTTTTTGGGACCAATCAAGGACAAGGTTCCCTGCTCAGGGCTGCTAATTACAGTTAAATAATTAATTCTTGAGACAAGGCAGACAAACTTGGCTTCCTCCTTGTTGAATCCTTGGCCAGTTCTTTAGCTACTGTGTCTGGATTTCCAGCCGACTCCCTAACCAAGCCTTTCTCCTCAGAAAAAGCACAATACAAAGGATTCTAAATGGGAGGACCAGAAGGGAGGATCTCGGTGGGAGGATTCCAGATGGGAGGATCAAGAAGACTCTGATGGGAGGATTCCAGATGGGAGGACCAGGAGGAAGAACTTTGGGTGGGAGGATTCCAGATGGGAGGACCAGGAGGAGGACTCTGGGTGGGAGGATTCCAGATGGGAGGACCAGGAAGGAGGACTCTGGGTGGGAGGATTCCAGATGGGAGGATCAGGAGGACTCTGGGTGGATGGATTCCAGTTCAGAGGATTCTAGACTGTAGTCCCAGGACATGAAGAAATTCTCAGACCCACTACTAATCAGGGAAATGCAAATGAAGGCATGGAGAAGCGCCTTCCTGCCCTGTGCTGACTGAATGAGCACACACTACTGGAGGAGACCCAGTTGGCCCAGGCCCAGGCTTGAAAATGAAATATAGTTTTGACCTACATGATGACTTGTGGGTCAACAGCAGGATCATATATGACAATTGTCATAGGAGACAATTAATCAGTCATGGTAGTGTGCTCCTGTGGTCACAGCACTAAAGAGACAGAGGCTGGAGGGTTGCCATGAGTTCCAGGTCTACCTGGGCCACACAGTCAGACCCCATCAGAGGAAGAGAGGGAGACTGAAAAACCCACACTTCCTGATAGCATCTGCAGTCACCGGTGTGATAACACCGGGGTCAACATGTCCATGGCTCAGCCAGTCATATAAATCAGAGCAGGTAAGAGGTGTCTGTGCATCGAGCTTGGTGATGACAAGCCTCACGCCTCTGATCTACAGATCTACTGGTCCTCACTTCGCCATTATTTCTGAGAATACTCCCAAGGCCTACTGCGAAGAGCGCCCACGTTTGTGAGCAGCGGCCTCCTGTAGCTCTTGTTCTCCTGGCCTCCTGATTTCACCTTTTTCTGCAGTGCCAAGTGGAACCCAGAGTCTCCCTTGCTAGGCAAGTGTTCTCCACTGGTCATCACCCCAACCCTGAGCCAGTCAGCCCTGTGACTTAATTTTCTCTCAGGCTTGACTTGATCTTGTGTTTTATGCATGGCAGCCCTGGGAGCTGCAGGCTGGGCCAAGTCTGCCCTAGGTGTGTAGTAGACTACAGAACCGGAGTTCATGTGATCATACTACTTGACAGTTACACAATACACTGTCCACACAACCCATGCGTATCCCTAACTATCTCCATCTATGGGTGTTCTATGGTATACAGCATACAGTCCCAGGGTAGAGCAACCCCGGGGCATTCTCACACAGGTCCAGAGAAGGACCAGCAAGAGTTTCCATGCTGCAGCACGGTGACAGGCAGTCAGAACCACTAGAAAGGCAAGCGAGTGCAGGGACTGCCCAGCCGCAGCTTCTACAGGGTGGGGCTGGATGGCAGAGCTGTGTGAGCAGGTCACAAACACGGGGCTTGTGGAGAACTAAGAAGCAGAATGATAACCTGTTCAGCAAACTCAGCATTCTCTGGACCTGAGCCAAATGTGCTGCCTGACTTCACAACATGAACACATCCCAAAGCATGCAGCGTTAGAGAATTGCATCATCTTATGCACACTCAAAGGGCACTCACACACACCTGTGTGGCACTTCACCCAATGAAGCTTTATTATTTTACTTTTTAGGACCAGGTCTCACCATGTAGCCCAGGCTGACATGGAACTTGAAATCCTCTGCCTCAGCCTCCAAAGTTCTGGTATTAGAGATGGCCACTGCCACGCCTGACTTTTGATGTGGTCTCTTGATGCACCAAGGGACTAGATGCACACAAGTGGCAGGGGGCAGCTGCTGATACCATGACACAGCATACTTGTGAGCATTCTTACTAGGTACACTGTCCATGTCTGTGCTAGTTTTGAAATAATCATCTTCCTGCCCCAGCCTCCCAAATGCTGAGACTACAGGTGAACCAAGATGCCTGGACCTAAAATTGTCTGTCTGTCTATCTATCTATCTATCTATCTATCTATCTATCTATCTATCTATCTATCCATCCATCTATCTATCATCTATCTATCCATCCATCCATCCATTTATTGCATGCATGTATGTGTGCACATGTTTACATATCATGCTATCTATGCATGTGGAGGTCAGAGGACAACATGTGAGAATTGATTCTCTGCTTCTACAATGTTGAGCCCTGGGATTTAATTCAAGTCATCAGCCCCAGCAACAAATGCTTTTAACTGCTGGGTCATTCCACCAGCTCCTAAACTGGTTGTTAATAAGCAGGACTACATTCTAAAGTAACAGTAAAAGTAGAGAGTATCAACTTGTTTTTTATTGTCGTTGTTTTTTTGCTTTTCCTGAAACAGGGTTTCTCTGTGTACCTTTGGAGCCTGTCCTGGAACTCACTCTGTAGACCATGCTGGCCTCACACTCACAGAGATCTGCCTGCCTCTGCCTCCCGAGTGTTGGGATTAAAGGTATACGCCACCATCATCCAGTGAGTAGTAGCTTGTTAAATGGCACTATCTGATGTTACCACTGCGAGGTGGGCCCTTCTTTGTGAGTGCACATCTCTCCTTTGAGCAGCCTGGCAGGTCAACAAGATCATTGCCACAAATACATAACATGTTGTACCGATCACTATAATGGACACTCATAAGGAAATAAGAAAGTTTTCCTCTCTTTAGTCTTATGGGACCGCCATCACTCACAATGACCAAACATCTTCTCTTGCTGCTCCTTCCCCATCCATCCCATTAACACTGGGTCTCTGATAAGCATGGTCCAGGGAGCACGTACAGAAATGACCATGTTAAGGCTTGGAGGATCACATATTGCCACTTATCCCTCCTGCATTTCTGCCACTGCTCTGGCAGTGTTATCGGAGTAGGTACCCCAGAATAATGGAAGATGTGTAGGCTAAGCCAACCAAAACTCTACCGTGGATCCTGACCACCCATTAACCCTTAAGCACTCACCACAGCGACTGACAGTCATCAACAGGAAAACTCAGCCTTTTTTGTACACTTACCACTGAGTTTCAGTAATTTGTTACACAGCCTTACTGCAGACATCCCTGACTGATACATGATTTATCTACATTTAAGCACATGCATAAAAGAACTCAAGCATCAGAACACCTGCAAACTTAAACATTTCACACAGAATTGGATGTGGCCAGTATGCAGAGGCGTGATAGGCACAGAACTGGACAAAATCATAGATTAGTCAATCCACTGGAAATACACAGGGACAATCAGACACTTGGCATTGATCAGAGAAGTAGTACCCACTTGTTCTTTTCCCCAGGGTTTAGACCTCAGTAAAAAACATGCCCATGAAGACCAGGTCCTAGAAATAACAGCAGAGGGGCACACAGTTGGTGCTCAATAAGTAGCCAACAGGACAGTGCCTGTGACCCAGTTTGAAGGGTCCAGGGGTAGGCTTGGGGTTCAGTACTGGCCAAGTGCCACCCCTGTTTGAAATCCAGCTGTGTGTAGGCCAAACCCCATGTTCTGAATTCCATGGGCTAATGGTGACAGACTGAACTAACTTAACTCTCACCCTTCATCTCAAACAGTTTGTAACTTCAGCCCTGAAGAGAGGCGGAAGACAAAGCCACAGGAAATGAGTGAGACAGCAAGGCAGGCATTCGCATCACGGAGACAGCACCACATCCACAGGCAGCAGCCACCTAGAACCACGTAGAGCCCAAGCAGCCCTCTAGGGAAGGAAAGGGGGGAAGGCTTAAAGGTGAGGAATAAAGTTTATTTCCAAAACAAGAAGGAGGAGGAGACTGTGGAGATGAGGAGGAGAACAGCACTCCCTCCCCGAAAGAGTTCTGAGCTTGAAGGTTGACCCTGTGGCTTCATAGCTGAGCGCAAGCAATGCGGTCAGCCTCTCTGAGCCCCAGCTTTCCTATCTGCAAAGGAGAGGCTGGAGGAACAGCTGCGCCGTGGGCTTGCTGCAAGGGTGCAGGGATGGTGAGATGGGGCACGCACAGCAGAGGCTCTCCGGAGCACGGGGCTTAGACCATTGCCGAGGGCTGGTGATGCCCAACATCGTGCTAGGGTTTGGCACTGAATGAAACAGGCAGGGCCCTTAAGAAATTCAGGATTCCTGTGAAGCGAGCAAGACGGGATGCAAGGAGACACATAAGACGGGACTCTGCAGGATTCGCAGACAGGAGGAAGCCGGGTGTGATAGGGGACATGCTAGACAGATGACACAGAGGGCGACGGGAAGCTGAACATCCCTGTGGTGAGTGCCCAGAGAGCAGGGAGAGCCCCACCCTGTAACAGTGGCCACTGTGTGAGCCACCTGTGCCTCGACTTCTTTGCTGGCCTCCTATAGTCTAAACAATTAGGTTAAATAATCTTTCTTTCAGATTTACAAATTCCAGAGCATCCAGGGACTTTCGGTTTATAAGGGTGTGTGAGATGAGATGACAATGGACAGGCTGTATCTTTCTAAACGTTTAGAGGAGCTAGCCCAGGAGGTCAATGCCGGCTGGTATATTCTGGCCAAAGTAGTGGGGGCGGGAAGTGGACACAAAGACACGTGTCCAGCAAGACTCCCACCCATGCCCCTGTTTACCGTTTCCCGCCCTCTTAAAGGCCTTCATATGCTGGTTCCTCCAGATGGTGCTGGGAGGATGGGAACCCGCCCTGTTGTCTCAATATCAGTCCTAAAATAAACCTGATTTTCTTCTCACCAAATCTTGCCTCTCGTGTGTTGGGCTTTGAGGAGCACGCAGACTAAGTTTGTCTGCTCTAGCACTGGCCCCATCAGCAAATATCACCCATCTGTCCCAGAGAGGCTGCTGGGAAAGGCCAGACCTCTGCTTCCACTTCCTCCTACCCCCTCTGGCCACACACTAGTGAGAAAGGGAGAGAGTCCGAGCTGACAGCGGGACAAGACTCGGCTTGGGCCTTTATTTCTGATGGATGGTAAGAGGTGTCTGGGACACTGACCTGTGGGTCTTCCTGTAACTATGGAACTGAGTCCATATCTTAAGTGATCACATGGCTTTGCACTCCTCCACACACACAGAGGCACACTTGAAGAACCTAGCCCTCTGCCCCTGCCCAGTTGCCTTCTGAGGCTGCTGCCTCCCACAGATGCCTCCTCCTGCCTGGGCACCAGTAAATCAGCCTTCAAAGTTCAAATCAGACCGCTCTACCTTAGTTCCCATATAGTATCCTCTGTGTGGCTTCCAGGGAGCCCAAGCTCCCTGAGTGGCAATTATAAGATTTATTATCTATGTGTGAGTGTCTTTGTGTGTGTATGTGCCCACGTATGCAGGTTCCCACAGAGGGCGTTGGATCCCCTGAACTGAAGTTACAGGGGGTTGTGAGCCCCCAATGTGGGTGTTGGGATTTGAATTCAGGTCCTTTGCAAGAGCAGTAAGTGCTCTTAACCTCTGAGCCGTCTCTCCAGCCCCTCTTAGGGTGACATTGGATGTTTATTGTACCCCAGCCCTACTGACACATCCCACCTGATTCCCCACTACTCTCTGCCCCTCGTTGTCTCGTTAGAGCTGGTTGCTGCTGTAGACAGAACAGCCCGCAGGCATCTGTCCTCCTGGGTTTCATAGGCACTGATCCACCAAGAATCCCTTCCCCTGCCTTGTCCACTCAGCCCACAGGATGCTCTGCTGAGGACATGGTCCAGTGAATGCTTGCCTGGCAACTTGATCCCTCCTCAAGCACAGTCAGGCGTTACCCAGGTAACCACACCTGGGTTTGGGGATCTAAGACCTTCAGTCAATGAATGTCCTTCTCCAAGAACCTCAACAGCCCTGTGCAGCACGAGGAGACAGGTGTCCTGCAGGCTCTCCCCTTGTAGAGTCCCTGCCAATGAAGACGACCATCTTGTGAATGTCCTGGGGGCTAAAACGGGTGACTCTTGAATTCCAAAGGATCGGGATTCCAGGCTCTGCAGAGATCTCCCTTGAAGAAAATGTCCCTTAACAAACATCTGGTGTCCTGGTGGAAACATTCCGTAATGTCACGACCTGGCGGGGCGGACCCTGGGATCATTAGCATCCTGTCAAGGCAGACCTAACCCTGCCATGAGGAGCCTGCTAAAAGGAGTAGAATGTGCCTTTCCCTCATGCTCAGCACAAAATTAACCAGAGGAAGAAAAAGCACAGTGTCAGAGGAGTGACCCGAACCAGCAGGTCTCCCTGAAGTCTGCACTGCCTCTGGTTGCCCTGGCAGAGAAAGAGCAGTTGGAACTGACAGGACAGAGTGAATCTTGGCAAGGCAGAACCAATCTGAACGAAAACAAGGTCTTGCTTTCTGCATGAATGCACACACCCGCGTGTGGTGACCCTCCAGCAGATCAATAGGAGCTCTGTGAATGTGCAGTGGGGACCTCGGGATCAGCAAGGAACTGAGCGCCTGAAAGCAGGTAATTTTTAGTTTTGATTCTCAGCTCCAATTTCAAAGTGGCAAGCAATGGGAGCCGCCATCTAGAGAGGGTGGCGGCCAGTCCAGTGGCTTTTAGTTGAGGGCGGATGTGTCACAGGGAAGGTGAAGGGTTAACAACCCAAAGCCTCAGCTGACTAGGAGGCTCCAGAAAGTAAATTGACCCCACTGATGACATCTGTGGAAGCTAAAGAGCACCACACACCAAACGCTGGGACTTCAGGGGAACTGACCCGCAGACAGACAGACTCCTCCATCCCCAAACTGCCCCCTTACATCCTCTACAACCCCAGCACCCCCATGCTGCATTTGTCAATCTCCTTTCCATGGGGAAACTGCAGCCCTGCAGTTACTCTGACAAAAGGAGAGTTCTGTTTCTGGAAATGTCTGCTTTGTTTTATTTTCACATCTCCGGCAACCTCTACCCAAAACAGGGCAGAGGCTTTCCCAGGCCCTCCTTCACCCCTCCACTGCCCCTATCCCATGCTCCCAGCTGCAGGGAGTGTAGGAAGTGCAGGAAGCCAGCTCTGGGCCATGGGAGCAGCAACTCTGGGTTGCTCATACCCACAAGCCACAGGCTTCACCATCTGCCACATATCAATGGGAAGAGGAGAAGGCCAGAACAGCCTCCCCTCTGCAGCCCTCCCCCTGCAGCCCTCTCTACTGCAGCCATTCCACCTGAAGCCCTCCCCTGAAACCCTTCCCCTACAGCTATCCCCACCGTAGCACTCCCCACTACATCCCTCCCCCTGCAGCCCTTCCCCTGAAGCTCTTCCCAGTGCAGACATGCCCCTGCAGACCTCCCCATTCAGACCTCCCCCTGCAGACCTCTCCCTGCAGCTCTTCTCACTGCAGCCCTCCCTGCTGCAGGTCTCCCCACTGCAGCCATCCCCCTGCAGCCCTCCCCACTGCGGCCCTCTCCCTGCAGCCCTCTCCTGCAGCCTTCCCCCTACAGCCCTCTCCCCTGCAGTCCTCCCCCTGCAGCTCTTTCCCCTGCAGCCCTCTCTCTGCAGTCTTCGCTCTGCAGCCCTCTCCCCCTGCAGCCCTCCCTCTGCAGCCCTCCCCCCGTTCCTCTGGCCTAGGGGACAGGAAGGAAAGTCACGGACATGACAGGAATTTCCACGTATCACTAGACTGTCCCTTGTCCCTCATGGGCCCACAATGAAACTACATTTCCCAATGTTCCTTGTAGCTGAGCACAGTGATATTATTGAGTTATAGCCAATAGGATGAACCATGTCCAAGCTGAACGGGCCACACTCAGCTATTCTACTTCCATGGCCAAAGCCCAGAAGAATCAAAGCCACTACAGAGAAGGAGACTTGGCCTGGCTGCATAGGACATGAGTGCTCAAGTGAGCAGTTGGCTCTCCACGTGCAGGACCCTGTGACACAGGCTAACTTATTACCTCTAAGACAAAGGAAAACAAAGAAATCCCCCAGGGCTGTGAAGGGGCTGGTGGAGTGGCCACTACCCTCTCCCAACACACATGTGCCCCCCCCCCCGAACCCTGACATTCACATGTACCACCTGCTGGAAGTCTTAAGACAGAGGACCCTCCTATTTCTCAAAAAAAAAAAAAAAGACTAGGATAAACATCACAGGACAGACACAAAGGAATGTTTGAAACAGGTACCTAGATCCACCTAGTCCTCGGCAGCTTCGTGCTGCCAAAAATAAGGCAGTGTACACTCTGCCAGAGAATCAGTAGAACTAACAGGGCCTCAGGATTAGAGGGAGCCAGATAGCTCGAGTGACTGATAAATGAAAATGGGGTGGGGGAACAGATACATGGATGAGTAAGGAGGTGGGTGGGTGGATGGATGGATGGGTGAGTGGATGGATAGGGGAGGGTAGATGGGTGAGTGGATGGACTGATGGATACATGGATGCAGGTGTGCATATTGCACATATGGACGGTAGATATACATGGATGGGTGGACAGATGGACAGAGGGTGGGTAGGTGAGTAGATGATGACTGGAACAGATGGGTGAATAAATAGATACTTGGGTGGAGGGAGGGTGGATGGGTGGGTGAGAGAGTGGAGGGTGGGTGGGTGGAGGGTGGAGGGTGGGTGGGTGGGTGAGAGGGTGGAAGGTGGGTGGGTGGATGGGTGAGTAGGTGAGGGTGGGTGCGTGGATGGGAAGGTGCACAGAGGGTGAGTGGATAGTGAAGTAGTTCTGGGTATGTTTGACCATGTCTGTCTGTGTGGCAAAACGTGTTATCAGTACTGAAATGACAGCAATGAGCAAACACAAATCCCTTCCCGTTGCTAATTGGGGCCTTTTATTTCAATTTCCACAATTAGGACCTCCCCAACCCTGGCAAGCAGGCACTATGCCTATCTCCACAGCTCAGATAAGCAAACCGAGGGCCAGCAAACAGTTGAAGAGTGGAGGTGGTCATCTTTAGCCCAGGCACTCAGCCTCCACAGCCTGTGACTGACAGTCCAGGTTCTGACTTGTACTAAGCAGACAGGTAATACATCAGCAAGGCGGTCCAGCTCCCCCTGTAGCACCTGGCCTATCTGAGCGCACATGGCAACAGCGGCCTGGAGCAGGGTTTCAGATGTTCCTAACTAAGGTGTGACACACATACACTTCAGATTCTCTGACTTGAACTCCAATGTTATCTGAGTCCCCATAACTCCTCACCCCTGGCTTGTACCCCTTTTCTCATGCCTTGTCCCGGCATTCTGACTACGACCTGTGACAGTCTAGGTTGTGCCCCTAGAAGTCCTCAGACACGTGCTGTGTCAAATGAAGGAGGGGCAGAACCCAGGAGTCTCTGACAACAGGGACAGGGGCTGCCTGTGGTTCAAGTGCCTCCAACCCCACCTATGATTCAGATAAGGGGACAGCGGAGGTCCAGTGGCGTCCCACAGGAAACAGGAGGACACAGTGGAGGGTGGAGAGAGGAGCCAGGCAGCCCCCTCCGGTGCGTCCTTCTCTCCACCCGCAGAGTAAAGGTACAGATGAAAACCTGGGGTCGGTGTGCTTGGCCCAGGGAGAGAACTCAGCAGAACAGGAAGGGTGCACGCTCTGAAGCGCGGAGCCTAATCGGCAGCACGGATCAACTTCTCCCAGGACAACTATACAAATTACCTTGAAATGGATCACAAAGCTAAAACCACGACCCCGAGAAGAGAACCGCGAGGGGAAGCCCCGTGAGGCTGGATTTAGCGGCCATGTCTTGGGAGCAACACCAAGAAAAGAGGCTCAAAGAGGGAATAAACTGACATCATTGGACTTTGTGCTCACAGGCTGCCGCCTTTGGGTGAGGAACATATGGGGAGGAGAAAACCCCAGCTCCAACAGCAGGCCAGGCTAGGGTCTGAAAACAAAAGGCTTTGGCCAGGGTGCCCACCAAACCACCCATTTTCAAGAGCAGACAACCGCCTTGCACTGGTTAATTTTTGTCCACTTGATACGAACCAGAGCCACCTTGGGAGAGAAAGCCCCAATCGAGGAATTGCCTCTCTTAATTTGGTCTGTGGGGCATTTTTGTGATTCATGATTGATGTGGGAGGACCTTACCCACTGTGGGCAGTCCTGGTCACTTGGGCAGGTGGTCTGGGTTGTACAAGGAAGCAAACTGAACAAGCCATGGGGAGCAAGCCTGTAAGCAGACTGCCTCCGCGGCCTCTGTTTCAGCTCCTACCTTCTCCTGCCTTGAGTTCCTGCCCTCTCCGTGATGGAGTGCTACCTGTAAACCTTCGTCCCCAGGTTGCTTTTGGTCATGGTATTTATCACAGCAACAGAAAATAAGCTTCAAGAAACCAGAGAAGCATTCTCCAGACTCTGCCAAGATCCAGTCAGCGTCAGCTCAGGGAGGGGGGGGGGGAGGGGGGGAGGTGAGGACTGGTCTTGGCCAGGAGGTAAAGGGATTGGATCACCAGTGGGAACGTGGGGCAGTCCAGCTGCTCTTTAAGACAGTGTGCTGAGTCCTCTGCAATTAGACGTTGAATCACACTATGTGACTCAGAAGCTGCAGTTCTGGGTATTAACCACAAAATAAGATAGAATCGAGATTCCGACAGATATTTACACACCTGTGATCAGTGTCACTATTCCTGACAGCTGAGCTTTCCTCGGCGGGTAAATGTGCCCTGCGCTGGTGATGGGCTATTTATTATCTCGCTTTAAGAAGAAATGGGATGGGGGGGGGGGGTAAGGAGAGCACTCATTTCATTAAGAACCTGCTCTGGAGCCATGAGCATCTGTGTGAGATCTCCAGCACCCATGCAAAGGTTGGGCATGCTCAGTTAGACTGTCCCAAACCGCAAGCTCTCGGTTCAGTGAGAGACCCTATCACAAAAAATAAGATAAATAATTGAGAAAGGCACCATATGTTGAACTCTGGCCTCTGTGTGCACTCTCATGCATATGGGCACACACACACACACACACACACACACATACACATAAATACACATATACACAAAGACATATAATCCTGACTCACGCCACACCATGAGTGACCCTTGAGGACCTTTTCTATGAAGAACCAGAGAGTGAACGCAGGCCAGACAGTCTCAGCCCACTGCTGCCTAACTCTGACCTTGTAGCACAAAAGCAGCAAAACACAGGCCACACAGAAAGAATGGGCACAGCTGTGTCCCAATAAAACTTTATTTACAAAAAGACAAGACGCCCCAGCTTGCCAGCTGCGGCTGTAACACTAAGCGAGAGCTCCCAGTGCAGGAGGCAGTGGGACAGTGGCTTCTGAGAGCCTCGCAGCTACATTCCCAGCCTGGGGGTTTGATTTACGATGGCCTGTCAAGCTCTCTGTGTATTTCCCCACATCTCTGAATTGTGCTATTTTCTCCAGTTTTGAAAAGGTTTAAACAAATAAATAATAGCTCAGCAAAATGTATTCTATCCATACCAAAAGGAAAACCAATTTAAGCGAGTTTCATAGGAGAGAGCCGGAGGGTTGGTACAGTCCACAGTGGTTTACTGTATATTTTAGAGCCTCTAGAAGTAACTGCTGGAGGAGCTGAGAATGCTAATTACCCAATTTGATAATTACACATTACAGCCACACGTCAAAGTCTGATACCCCATAAATAAGTACAAATATTGTGTCAATTTCAAAAGCACATTATTTGGCAATCAAAAGAAATGAATTACTGGGCTGGCGAGGTGACTCAGTGCGTAAAGTGCCTGCAACACACACACAGGACCTGAGTGTGACTCCGGCACCCATGTAAAAAGCCGGTGACGCCATGTTGGGTGGCGTACACCTAGCAACCCCCAAGAGGTTCTTGCAGCTCATGGGTCTACTGAATCCAGGAAACCTGGGTTCAGTGACTATAGCTCCAAAAGAAAAAGAAAAAGAAACACCTAAACACAGATGTACATGCACACATATACCCGCTACATACATGTGCACCAGAACACACATATACACGCAAGAACACACATGAACACACATGTATACACATGCATATACATGCATGCAGAAAAGGAGAGAGAGAGAGAGAACTGATAACTTTTTTTATAAAAAAAAAAAACTTTAGAAGTGAAATTAATGACAGGGGCCACAACTTCAAAACAGCAGGGCACTGGGTGCTGTCGCTGTCTAATTTGGGGGCAACTGTGGAGGGAGAGGAGCTGAGTGACAAAGATGCTCTAGACTGGGTGGCAGTGGGTATATAGCTCCGACGCTATTGCTAGAGTAGACACTTTCCATGGGCAGATTGCCCAGGAGGGCAACAAAATTTCAGTAAAACTATCATTGAAGTGACTTAGAGCAGGCTGGGGATGTGACTAGACATCAGAGCGTTGTCTTGGCAAGCTTGAGGCTCCCCTGTCCCCAGCGCCACGATCAACAGAACCTAATGAGTGGGGTGGACAGCCTCCACGCCAGTCTACAGACAGGGAGAGACAAATGCCGAAGGTTACCAGGCAGAAGCCGCCCAGAGAAACCCTTTCCAGCACACACATCGGCCTCTCTCCCGGCCAGCAAGGACAGTGCAGCCCAGGACAGAGAGCCAGAGGAGTCTCCTTGGCATCCATCCAGCTGACCCTGGGGGCTGGGAGGACAAGGCTAAGTGGATTCTGGCCTCTAAGAATGCCCCCTTGGGAGGCTGCCTAGAGTTTGAGGTTCCATGGGCTGCAGGTATGAGTGGCTCCCTGATGCCACAAGGCCATGAAGCCTGTTGGGCATCTACGCCACAGTCAAGCACGGCAATGCCGCCGGCGAGCCCAGCAGATGGCTGTGGGAGGCGGCAGATGGGATGCCGCGGGAGCAGAGGGTGCCTTGGATTCCCTCAGCTGCTCCAACACGTGGACCCTGACAGCTGTCTGCTCCAAGGCAGGGGCCTCCCAGGCTCTGGAGACACACAGTGAGCAGCCCAAAGCATATCCAGAGCCCAGGAAGCAGAAGAGGGACCAGAGCTGCGGGTGGGAAGACATTTCTGACGGGGCGAAACCAGCATGAGGTCAAGTGGATCTGGTGTTGTGCTGTGCAACATCAGGCCCCCTGCTCAACTTCTCTGACACACACCTGAGAGCTGTGGGAAGAAGGAAGGGGGTGGGGGCATGTCTGGGGGGGATGGGATCTTGTGCCACCCTTTGTGGAGTAAACTGAACGTTAGCTGGGTAGACACAAACACAGAACTCCACTGGGGGCCTCCGCTCCTTGTCTGGAAACAGCTGCTGAGCCCACGTCCCTGTATTTCTGTTCCAGGGGACAAAATCCCGGAAGAGTCAACTGAGATGGGACAGGTTTACCATGGCTAACAGCCTCAGGGGTGTCATGTGAATGTTCTTGGGGGGGGGACATAAATGAACCAACAACAGACTAAAGACAGCACCCTCCCCAGAGTCTAGCTTGGTGAACCAGAGGGTTACTGGGGTCACTCACAGAAGCTGTATCCTGAAAGCTGCACCCCTGGAAGCTGTGCCCCAAGAAGTTGTATCCCCTGAAGCTGCACCCCTGCAAACTGTGCCCCCAGAAGCTGCACCCCTATAAGCTGTGCCCCCTCAGTTGTTCCTGTTTGCATGACTGCAGAAGGGGTCCTGAGAGCTTTCCAAGTCTGAGAATTTCCTGGGGTTTCCTGAGTTTTGTTTCCTGAGCCTGAAAGACATGTTTCAACCAGAGGATATCTCTACAGGTAGCTTCAGCTAAAGTCTCTTGACCTCTTGCTGTGGACTAGGGTGGGTACTGCCCACCATGGCAGGAGCACACAGGAGGAAAGTGGCTTCCTTCCTGATGGGCAGGAAGCAGGGAGATGGGAGAAGGGTCTAGGGTCCTGATGTCCCCTTCTGAGGCACAGCCCTGACAACATAACTGACTCTCACCAGGCCTACCCGTGACACTTCTTCTAAAGGAGGTGCCATAGGCTGAGAGACAAACCTTTAGCACATGGCCTTTGGGGGAGTGGAACAAGAATCGGTCGCTTTCTTGAAGCAGTAGGCAGAGCAGGAGGGAAATGAAGCGGGAGGACACGAGAGGCAGAAGGCTGGAGAGTCACGAGAGCCCCTGCACTCCCTACCCCACCCTAGTAATCTCTTCTTGCCCAGCTCACCTCCCTGGCCAGTTTGCCCAGGAATCATTTCATTCCCATACCCTCTCCCCCGCCCCACCCCAGTGCAGGAGACACTCAGGTAACACAGCCCCTGCCCACATTATCTCAGCAAGATGTCTCCACCTCACTTAGCCTCAGTTTGCTCAAGTATAGCCTGATACAGAGATAGCCTCAATTTCTCAGTTAGTTGTGGGGCTGGGCCTGGCATTTACTAAAACTGAAGTAAATTGGTGTGTGTGTGTGTGTGTGTGTGTGTGTGTGTGTCTATTTTATGCAGGTGTGTTTGGGCATGTAGTGGTCAAAGAACAATATTGAATATCAGTCTTCAGACTGACATTCACCTTTCTTTGTTTTAGTTTTACTTTTATATTTTACTTTACTCTTCCAAAGTTCTGAAGCTTGCCAAGCAAGTTAGTCTGGCAGGCCAGTGAGTCCCAGGGAGCCTCCATCTCTACCTCCCCAGAGCTGGGATTGCAGGCTTATGCTACCCATAGAGCCTCACGCTTGTCAAGCAAACTCTTTACCAACTAAGCCATCTCCCACCCCTAGGAGCTTTTGATATCATTCCAATTAGTAATTGTAAAGCATTCTAAGAAAAACAAACTGGCTTCCTAAAGCCACTGTTGAGGAAGAGCAAACAACAAACCAAATCAACACCCGGAGAGAGAGCAAGCAGAGTGTCCCCAAATAAGGGTGGCAGGGGAGGCACAAGGCCCGGCAGCTTCAGCTTTGAACCACACACAGGGGACCCTCTGTGCTGGGTCTCCCATCTTTGAGCTGTCCCTGGCTTTGTGTCTTAACCAGGTAGTGGGTTCTGTCGCTAAGGGTGTTTGTCTGTGAACACACAGAGCTAGGTATGTAGTGAGATCCTGCCTCAAGAAAAGGAAAGTGATCCATATTGAACATAGATTGGCTTTTATTGCCTTAACAAAGCAGACCAGCAGCTATTTCTATTCATTTACATAGTTTCCATCTTGTTTGCATTGTGCCTGGTGGTATAGGGTATCTGGAATATGCTTCACACTGCACAGGCACCATAGACGAGCACATAGTATCATGCACACGGCAGATGTCAGACATAAGTCCTGTGCCACTTATGTAAGAGATGTGACAACTGCAGATTTGAGGAGAAAGTGAGGTCATTGGGAGCGTGGCCTCAAAGGGGACTTGGGGAGCTTGGTTTGCCCTTCCCTCTGTGTGCTCTGCCACCAAACCCTGCCAGATGTGTTGCCTCCCATAAGCCCAAAATGACAGGGCCAAGGATCAGGGGATGGAGCCTCTCACACTGTTAGCAGATACAAATCCTACCTCTTCCTAAGTGACGGCAAGTGTTTGTTATAGTAGCAGGTGAACTAACACAGCCGATAAGATCTGGTTACAAATGTCAGGACATCCCAAGCAGGGTGGTTCAGCAGTGAGCAGCGGGTAGACTTCCAGGCAAATGTTCTCTTAACCGAGGCTGTGGATCCTGGTCCCCTCCCACAAACGTGCGGGATGAGCAACCGCCCAACTCTGTGCGGAGCCCATGGGCCCCTGAGCCGCACAATGATCTCTCAGCAGAGTGTGCCGAACCCACAGAGCCACTTAGAAATTTAAATCACCGCTGTTTACGCTCAACAGGCTTCTCAGTACTGAGGAAGCGTTTCCAATTATAGAACATGAAAGCCGGTCACTGGTCAGGGTTAATACAACGCTCTGCGAGAGGAAAGAGCAGGCGAAGCTACCCAGATCCCTAATTACCTGGAAAGGTAATCCTGCGTAATTGGAATTGGAGCAGCTAAAGTAATCGTTGGATGTTGTGATCTGGGAGCCGTCCTCCCCCAGGCCGAGGGGCTTTACATGAGTCCATAATTAGAGATGCTGAACTTTGGGAAAGAAAGACAGAATTGGAGCTAGGGTGGTGGGGGCGGGTCCGGTGGCCGTGAGGCTCAGCAGCCTGGAAGGGAAGGGTGGTTGAGGAGGGAAGCGGCAGAGTCCACAGGACATTGCTCAAGCGTCCTCTACAACAGAAGGTGAGTCAGTGTTGACCAAAGAGTGCTGTGTGACCTTGAGTGAGCACCTATACCTCTCCAGGCACCTGACCTTCCATTGCTCAGCTCTCCACCATTGTCTCCTGAGAACCTGCTGCTGCCCCCACACCCACAACACAGTCTGCATTTCCACAGACCATTCATCCCGCAGGGCTATTTCTCCTGCTGCCCTGAGACCAGACAAGAAACCACTTCTAGACCGTTCCTGCATCAGCCACATCCACTTCTCCTCCTGTGGGTCTTTGTCCACAGACTGTGGCTCTGACAACTTGTCTGTCCCTCTACAACAGAAGTTCTCAACCTTCCGAATGCTGTGACCCTCGGGTTATGGTGAAGCCCAACCATAAAATTATTTCATTGCTACTTCATAATTGCAATTTTGCTACTGTTGTGAGTCATAATGTAAATATCTGATATGCGGGATATCTGATATGCAGCCTCCAAGGGGGTCGGGACCCACCAGTTGAGAATCATTTCTCTAGAGCTTGGCTGGGGGGGGGGGGGGGTTCTCCACACTGCCTTGCTCCAGCCACACACAGAGGGACAGTTACAGATCCAGGACAGCCTGCTCCTGGGCAAGGCTACAGTGTGCCTGCCTGGGGTAGGGGGTGGGGTGAGGAGCAAAATGGCACCAGGCAAACAGGCTCTGCTGTGTGTTTGTTTTCAAGAACGGTTGTTACTGTGAAGCCCAGGGGGTAGGGCTGAGGACTGTGCTGGCCAGCAACAGCCCCAAGGTAGTACCAATGGCAGTTCGGGCCCCTGTGGCGCTGGTTCCACTCTCTCTCCAGTATGTTCCCATCTCCGCCTACCCCTGTTCTCTGACATAAGCAATAAAACGCACTAAATTAAGTGAGCAGAAGAACTGCGCCATGATCAGGACAGAGCGGTGCGGGGGCTGAGAAACCGGAGGAGCGCGGCTGAGAACCAGCTCAGCCAAAGCCTGGATCGGCGACCTGAAACCAGCTACCTGTGACATTGTTTCACACAGATTTCTGCCAGGTACCCTTCAGAGACCCTGGCTTGCTGTCTGCAGGAAGTGGAGACGGAGACGGCTTACAGCAACTCAGCCATGAAGGCTGGAGCAGGTGCAGGCTGCGGAGGTTGGATCCAGGTCACTAGACAAAAGGTATCTCCCGGATCCATGCCCAAGGCCCCCCTCCCTCTTTCCTTTTTTCATTCATCAAACCCTTACTAAACTCTTTCTATGTGTCAATAATATTTGGAACTCTAGGGTGAGAGAGGATAAAACATATCGCCTGTCCCGAGGGAGTGCCGGTCTGGTACAAGAGGCTCTGAAGCAGTGTGATTGGAGCTGACCTGACCCTCCGTGGACAGGCATTTTGGGAAGACTCAGGGATGGCTTTTCAAAACAGGTCATGTCTATGAAGGGTTTGAAGTATGAATAGAAGTTTGTGAGGTCAAGCAATATCAACAAGGTACAGAGGCATGAGAAGATGCTGGAGAGTTAGGGAAATGGATGTTAGTAGGGAGGCAGGCCTAGAGCCCTCGGCCACGCCCCATGTTGCTGTAAGCAGCTGGCAGATGTTCATGCTCATCTTTCTCTTCTAGAGTATTCTGTAGGTGCAGAATGGGTTTTAAACAGTGCAGCCTGGAGAACAGGCGGCCAGCTGAGAGGTTACTGTGGAGACCCTGGGGAGAGTGAGGCACAAGGTCCTCTAGAGAAAAGTTGCATGTCATACAACTAGACCTGGAGAAGGAAACGTGACAGACGGCTGTCCCCCAGTATACTGACCTCAGAAGGAGAGAGATGTGCGCAGGTCCCCAAGGCTTAGCTATGATACAGAACAAAGTGTAAAAGCGACGACTTAAATGAAGTCTCCATATCGCAGGGTATCCTATTCACAAATAGGTATAGCTATTCACAAAAAGACAGGAGAACTTGTGTACAGCTCTGGGATAGAAACCATGCTTTACCATGCACTAGGTCTTGGTTTACGCACAGCACAGAAGAAGAAAGAGGAGGAAGAGGAGTTGGGGGTGAAGGGAGATGAGGGGGAGCAGGTGAGAAGTTGTGGGTCTGAGAAGAAAGGGAACTCATGATTCCATATATGTAAAATGTATACACATCTGCATCCACAAGTATGCAATGTTCATGTCTTGGCAAACACTGATAAAGCAATGCAGTACTCGTGAGCATCGAAGGGGAGCCCATACGAGTCCTGTCTCTAGCATCTGCACTTAGGTGTTACTAAGATTTTGCTAAGTGTGTGTAATTGTGACAGAATCCTGGAGGAACAGTGTTCTAGGAGCAGGAACAGCACATGCAAAGGCCCTGAAGCACACAGCCGCTTGGCTCACCAAAGGAACAGCTGAGGAAGGGGAGGTGGCAGAAGACAACATCCTGGCTGGAAGACTAGGTCACACAAAGTCTATGAAGGCCATAACAACAATATTGAGTTTACCCTGAGCAAGATGTGACCCACGGGGAGGTCAAATAAGGGATCCTGTTATGTGACGTATGCTTTAAAGATTAAAGAGCACTCTAAGTTAGGTGTGAGCCCAACACACAGGAGTTTGAGACAGGAGGACCATGAGTTTAAGGTTAGCCTGAACTAAAGAAAGATGATACACTACACAATACACACACACACACACAGGCACGCATATGCACACACACAAGCATGTACACACAGGCTGGAGAAATGGCTTGACAGTTAAGAGCATGGACTGCTCTTTCAGAGGACCCAGGTTCAGTTCCCAGCACCCACACGGCAGCACATAATTGCCCATGACTCTGGTGCCATGGGATCCCATGACCTATTAGGGCTCCTCAGGCACCAGGCATACATATGATATATAGACACAGATGCAAGCAAAACACCCATACACATAAAGTAGATAAATAAAATTTTAAAAATCATTCTGACACTAGGGTGTGGCTCACTAGTGAGTGCCCACACAACCAACATGTGTGAGTCCTTGAGTCCACATCCACTATAATTAAGCTCACTCCCAGTGACACATTTCTCCAACAAGGCCATACCTCCTAATATTGCCACTCACTGGTGACCACGCATTCAAACACGAGTCTACAGGGCCATTCCTACTCAAACCACCACAATAATAAGACCATGGTGGCCGCCAAGAGGCTCAGCAGCCAATAATTTGTCACAGAGGGCAGAGGTTAAGGCAAGGAGGAAAATGCTAGCCTGAACTCACCCAGAGGCCATGGAGAAGGGGCCCCAGGCTTCCCACAATCCGCTGGATCTACCTTAGCCACAGAGGAAACAGACCTCTGAGAACCAGGAAGATCAGGAGTTCAAAGCCAGCCTGGCCTACATGAGACCCTGTCTCAGGAGACAAACAACAGGCAGGAAAACGGCTCAGGGTAAGAGCACTTGCCACCAAGCCCGATGCCCTGAGTTCAGCCCCCACAACACATATGGTGGAAAGAGAGAACTAATCTCACAGATTACACTCTGCCTCGCAGACCTGCGCTGTGATACACACGTGCCTACATACATGCACACACAGGTAAATGCAAGCATTTTTTTTTTAAAGAAAAGAAAAAACAAGGAAAGAGCCAGGTTATAATCCTACCTCCTAACTCCGTGACTATGCTGTGCCTGTTTCCTCGCCTGTGAGGGGAGCTGTGTGACTCTGTGTGCAAAGAACAGAGCCCAGAGACCAGTGAGGGGGACCCACTGGTATGTGTGTGTGTGAGGGGGTGTTCTGTCACCTCAGCAGACTAGGATTCCAGGAAAGAGGAAGCTGGTATGCTGACAGAGTCTAGAAGAAGAGCATGCTTGGGAAGAGAGAGAACTCACTGGGGCAGACCCCCAGGGGGTGGGGGAAGATGGCTCAGAGAAGTCATTCGTCTCTTATGCCTTGGTTCCTGTTGGAAGTGGAAAATCAAGTGCAGAGGGAAGGTGGGGAGCTGGCAACTCAACCCAAGAGCACCTGGGACCTCAGGGAGCAGCCAGGAGAGCCATTCAGCTGCCACAAACTAACCCTGTCATCCAGAGGAAAAGCCAGAGCCTTTAAGAGGCATGCGGGCAGAAAAGCCTTCCATCACCAGGTGACAAAGCCTGCCACACAGCCTCCTCGTAAACATGTGATATACGCCATCAGACAATCTTCTGTGCGGCCACCAAGCCCTAAAGTCAAACTGGACCACCCGTAAAACATGACGTATGTTCTCAGGAGCCCTTAGTCTCCATAAAGAGAGCAAGAGAGGCCTGAGCCCCCTGGAGGAACAGGGCCAACACGCTGCAGAGCGAACTACATACCTTTCTCTGAAGCCGGAGCCAGGTCAATGAAGCTGCGGCATGTCTCACCTGGGGAAAGAAAAGCAGGATTTCAGAACAGGAGGTCACAGCTTCGCAGTCTGCCTGACCCCTTCCAAGAGGCAGCACCACCCTTAACTAAACACACCCACAAGGCAGTTTATTTAACCAGAATGCCAAGCAACCCATTGTGTGCCAGGATCTTGGGTGGGAACCACTAGCTCCATCCCTGACCAAGCTACAGGCTTGAGCTCCTCTGCCTCCTGCCCTGCATCTCCTTCTGGCCACCAACCTGCCCAGGCTACACCTCATGCACTCCCAAATGCATCCAGTTCTTTCCTGTCCATTCTGTACTCTGATCACATGATGCATGAAGCATATGCACACGTGTGCACGCCAGCACATGTGCACACAGTTTTGGTAACATCCCCTAGAAGAGAGCTCAAATTCCCACTGTGGGCCCAGGGAGGCTTCCTCTGGCCTCTCCAGCCTCCTCTCCACACCCTTCCAGCCCCAATTCCTCTTATCTACTTGGAGCCTTCACAGTTCTCAGACAAAGCTCCCTGGAGGGCTCTGACTCCTGAGCTTCCTGGCCGAGCACCACAGAATGCAGGAAGACAGGGCCTGAGCACAGGGGGCCTTGAAAGTTCTTTGCTCTGATTTGTGTCTCTCCTGCCCACGATCCCGCAGGCCACCCTCGGGCCGACAGCATGCTGGTGCCCAGGCATGCTTGTTTCTATCCTCTGTTTTGCACTGAGAGGCCAGACCCTTCCTTTACAGATGAAAACAGCAAGGCTCTGAAATGCTGAGCCCCCAGCCTTGGCCGAGTGGCAAAACAACGTTGTTTAGATTATCATCAACAATATAGATATGCTGACAAGCAAGAACATTCCGGAAGGGAGCGATAAGGAGAAAGGGTCTGAGGAGCTGGCCTAGTGGCAGAGCAGCAAGCACACAAAAGCCCCGGGGCTGAAGCTCAACAAGATCTCCCCTCAAGCAAGAAAATTGAATTTTTTGTTAGATTTTTGAGTAAATCATTTTAAACTTTCTTTAATGACATACTATTTTCCCAAGAGCTGGAGAGGTAGGTAAGTGGGGTGTTCAGATTGAGACCAGACCAGCACACTGATTGGATCTTGGATTCTTTGCCTTCATGACCTCCTCCCTACATAGAAAATAAAACTAATGTCAAAAATGATATTTCAGCCCAGTGTAGTGGCAGATGCCTTAATCCCAGCATCTGGGAGGCTGAGCTACGTCAATCATGAACCTGAAGACAGCTAAACTTTAGAGTGAGACCCTGTCTGTCCTAGCTAGGGTTTGTACTGAAGTGATAACACCATAACCAAAAACAGCCTGGGGAGGAAAGGGTTTATTTCATGAACACTTCCATGTAACCATTCACCACCAAAAGCACTCGGAGCAGTAACTCAAGCAGGGCAGGAGCCTGGAGGCAGGAGCTGATGCAGAGGCCATGGAGGGGCGCTGCTTACTGGCTTGCCTCCCATGGCTTGCTCAGCCCACCCAGGACCAGCAGGCCCCATCCACAATGGGTTCAGCCCTCCCACATTGATCACTAATTAAGAAAATGCCCGACAGCCATATTTTATTGAGCCGTTTTCTCAATTGAGGTTTCCTCCTCTCAGACGACTCTAGCTTGGATCTAACTGACATCAAACCAGCCAGCGCACTGTCTCAAAAAATTATATTTTACAGCCTCTGTGGTATAAAGATGAATGTGTTAAGTATTAAGCACTTTACCCATTTAAAAGAAATTAAAACGTTTGTGCGGGCCTGTGGGAATATGGTGGCCCTTGACTTTCCCCTGGGCCTAAAGAGGGCGGGCTTGCAGCTTCCTTTCTGACTCCAGCTCCCACCAAGCCCAGCTCCAGGGTGTAGTTAAGGTTTCTGTACCAAGGTTTCGCTGTCTCTTCTCTCTACAATGCTTTGTTTGAAGTATAACTCACATGGCCCAGAATTCACCACTATAAGGCAAGTCAATGGTTTTCCACGTATCCTCAGCATTGTCCCAAGTCATGGCGACAATCCCTGCGATCAATTTTCCACATTTTCATTGTCCTGAAAATAAACCCCACACCTATTCATGGTCCATCCTTCCTTCCTCCAACCCTCACGGCCCGAGGCTCTGACTAATCTGTTTTCTTTCTCTAGGTTTGCTTAGTGTGGGATTTCACAGAAATGGTGCCATCCAGCCCGTGGCCTTCTGTGACTGACTCTTCTCCTTTAGCATCATGGTTCTAACATGTCTGATGTGTACAGTGTATTGGCACTTCATTGATTTTTTTTTAAGTATAGAATCACATTGCTCTGTTTTGCTTTCTGTAGCTTCCGTTATCTGTGGTCAACCACAGTCTCAAAGTAATAAATGAAAAATTCAACAAATAAAAAACTCAGATGTTTTCGTCACAATCCATTCACGGTGGCCTGGTGCTTCCCACCCTCCTACTCCTCAGCCCTGGAGCAGTAAATCCACACTGCATACAAGGCCTCCTGTCAGTCCCTCAGGAGCCTCGTTGTTATTAACTAACTTCACAGGAGCGTAATGCTTGCATCTGGGTAGCCCTTATTTTACTTACGAAGGTCCCAAGTGTGAGGGTAATGGTGCGAAGGAGGCCCCCTACAAAGACTATGGAAGGACAGCTAGCTTGGGGAACGTGTGGCAGCGCTGCAGGGTATGGGGGAAACCAGTCCAGATGCCGCTTGCTCTACGGGAGGATCCTAGCATTCAGTGAGTGTTGGACCACGTGCCCTAAGACAAAGCAGACAGTGCGGGCACTGCATTTCAACAGTCCATTCTCTAGCCCATGGGTACTGGGCGTGTGCTCCTTTTGAGGACATTTGCTAGGGTTCATGGGCAAGACTTTTGTGGTCAAGGTTTTGTTTCTCTGGGGCATTCCCTGGGAGTAAAATCATGGGTCATGACCTCAAGAAGACACAGGCTGTCTCCTAAGCGGCTGGGTCACCTGGCCTCCCAACCACAGTGGATGAGGCCTCTAGTTTTGTGACACTGGAGATGGCTTGCCCTTTGTCACTCAGGTCGTCCTTAAAGTTACCTGATGTATACCTAGGAGATGCCTAGATAGATATGAAGAAGCAGGTGATAAGTATAGAAATATAGATGATACATACATAGATGACAGATCTACAGGTCGTAGATTACAGGTAGGTGGTAGATAGATGATAGGTAGATAGATACATGACAGATCTAAGCAGACGATGGAATAGAGAGTTCAGGCTTTAATGAAGAACAACTTATTGCATTTTTCTTCATCCTGAGTGTTTTGGGATCAAAGCTAAGCATTGCCTAACCTTACATCACATGGACATTCACCCCTTCAGTCTCCAAATCTTGTACCTTTAATCCTTGCACTTGACCATGGGTCTGTGTATAAAGGGGTGCAGCGTGGGCATGCGGGTCCCAGTTACTCCAGTACCACTGCTGAAGGTGACCTCTCAGCACTGGATTGCCTAGGCCCGGTGACAGAAACCCATCAGGATGAGTGCAGGCTCCATCTTGTATGTGGTCACTCTATATGACTACCATTATGCCAGCACTAGATGGTCTTTGTAGCTTTGTAGTAAGTTTGAAAATTAGAAATTCTGAGTTTAAATTTTGTTTTGGCGATTCCAGGTTTCTGGCATTTTCATGTGAAGTTTAGGATCAGCTTCTCAACTTTTGCAGAAAAACAAGTTGAAATTTTGTTCAGAATTGTGTTGAATCTGAAGAACACCAAGGACAGAAAAGCCAGCTCAGTATGTTGTCCTCCTTCCGTGACCACTGACTGCCTTCCTGTCTTCTTAGCCCCACCTGCATTTCTTTCAGCAACATTTTATAGTTTTCAAAGAATAAACTTGGTGCTCTTTTTTCACGTTCATTACCAGTATTTTTATGTTTCTCTACTATTTTATGATTATTAACGGAGTCCTTTCCTTCCTCCCACATTTGGGTTATTTGCTGCTGATACCTGGAAATATGATTAGTTTTGGATGCAGATGCTACATGCTGCCTTCATGCTGAACTTATTCACCGCCCAATGGTTCTTGCTGAGTTCCCAGGATCTGTTGTGCAAAATACAAGCTCATGTTATGTGCAAATAGATACGTTTTGTTCTCTTTCCAATCCTTGTCTCTTTTGTTTTGTTTCTTTTTGTGACCATCTGCTTGGATGAAGCTTATAGCACAATGTTGACTAGAAGCAGCAGGAGAAGACCCCCTCATCCTGTCCCTGGTCTTTGGGGGAGCACTCATCTCATGCCATTAAGTTTGTGTCAGTTGTAGGGTTTTGATTTTTATCCTTTTTTTTCCTGAAGCTTTTGGTTTTGCCTGTAGTGGTTTTAAGAGATGTTCCCTATTGGCTCGGGCATCTGAATACTTGGTCCCCCGTTGGTGGCACTGTTGGCGTAGTATTCTGGTTAGTTTTATGTCAGTTTGACATAAGCTGGAGTCATTTGAGCGATGGGAACCTCAACTGAGAAAACACCTCCGTTAGATCAGGCTGTACATAAGACTGTGGGGGCATTTTCTTAACTAGTGATTGATATGGGAGGGCCCAGTCCATTGAGGGTGGCACCATCCCTGGTCTGATGATCTTGGGATCTATAACAAAACAAACTGGGCAAACCATGGAGATCAAGCCAGTAAGCAGCCCTCTTCTATGGCCTCTACATCAGCTTCTGTCTCTGGGTTCCTGCCCTGCTTAAGGTCCTGCATTGACTTCCCTCAAGGATGAACAGTGATGGGGAAGATAAGCCAAATAAACACTTTTCTCCCCAAATTGCTTTTGATCACGGTGTCTCGTCACAGCAATAGTACCCTGACTAAGAAAGGTAGGTTTAGGAGATGTGGCCATGCTGGAGGAAGCATCTCACTGCGGGGCAAAGGTTGCGGTTCACTCTCTGCTTCCTGTTCGTGGTTTAAAGTGGAGCCTCATCTCCTGCTTCAGCTGCCATGTCTCCTCGCCATCACCGACTCTCATCCCCGTGGCATCATAAACCCGAACAAACTCTTTCTTCTGTAAGTTGCATTGGTTGTGGTATTTGCCACAGCAACGGAAAGGTAACAAATGTGTTGTCTTTTGTCTGCTCCAGGCTGTCTCTTCCTTTCGTGGGGTGGTTTTACCATGGAAAGGCACTTGCGTACATCCTCACCCCCTAACAACCTTCAGGCACCCCCACTTTAGAAAGAAGCCAAGGTTCTGAACTTCCTGTAACCCACGCAAGGCCAGCAAGAGGTGGACTAGAGTACAAAGCTCAGGACTACAAACTCCAAACGCCAGACCCCGAAACATCCCAGCCCTCTTTCTCATTGCGGTCGGTTCCCATCTCGCCCAGCTGCTGCTGCTGCTGCGTTTTACAGCTGGGTCTTGTACAAAATCCCCTGGGACTATAACTCTAGGCAGGCGAGAAAATACACATGGGGCTAAATAAACGGCTCTCCACTTTTATTTCTGTTACACAAAGCGAAGAAGGTGTTTGAGCAGATACGGGCCGATTCGGCCTACGCAGCCTATGCAGGGCAAAGCTGACGTTTAAGGGAGAATCGTAGAGCTGACGTGAGGAAGACAGGACACGTCAACAACCGAAGGCCTAACAGCTGGCATCTAAACACGAAAGATGCCTTAGCCTCCCCAGAAGAGATTAATCGCTAGACATTAACGGGGGAAGAGGCTGCCTGGCGCCATATTGATTTGCTGCTTTTACAAGTGGCCCTTACGGCGCTAGCATCAATGTGTCAGGTATTATTAAGTTGATATGTTTAATTAAAGGGTTATGAGGGATATAAACCAAAGACAAGTGCACTGACCCTTCTGTCGTGCACATACATATGAGCCTGAGACCAGACCCAGGCACTGCCATCTTACTGCCACCTGATGGCAGCATTCTTTCCTGGACCACGAACTGAAGAGGCTAGAAAGGGTCCAGCAGGTCATTAGATTCAAATGAGGTCTCCATTAGGGATGGGATCCCACACAGAGATTGATTTCAAGAATCTAAAGTCCCCCCCAGATGATTCAAATATGTTTTGGAGGGTGTCAGTCACCTACCCAGATGAGAGGGCAGCACCTGCCCCCAGAAAGAACAGTCCTTGAAGGTTCCATGGTATCCCCAAAGCTCCCCAAGATGGCGATGGTCCTGTTTCAATGGAAGAGGATTCAGGTGGGGATGGGGAGCTGATGCCAGAGAAGATGAAGTTTGGGTCTCATGAGCAGCACCCTGAAGAGATGGCAAGATCCCTGGGGGAACCCTGGCCTGGGAAAGGGAAAGATGTCGAGTTCAGCAAGAATTTGGCACAGGAAGAAGAATGGGAGGGTGCCCAAGACCCTATGGAAATACCGTGTGGCTCAGAGGCTAGAAGGGCTCCTCAGCTGTGCTTGCCCCCCACCAGAGTAGGCACGGTGTGTGGAGAAATACACGCATGGGCTCTTACACACCTAGAAGGGGCACATTCACTCTCGGGGCCTTAGAGGGGGCTGTTGTGGGATCACACTGTAAAGCTCCAAGGCAATGTTAATAAAATTAACCTTGGATCAGGGTCAGAGCCGGTAACTAGTTGACAAGAATTAGCCATAGAGAATATGGGGGAGCCAGGGACATGGATAGAGAGACGCATAGGAAGGAATCGGAGGAATTTAGAGATTCGCAATCTTTTTGATCTGGGACATGTGGAGAAATGTGCTTCCTGGGTCTCCAGCAAAAGGGGAAAGGTCAGCCGGCTGCTCCTCCGTCACTTCTTTGACTTATCAGGTTTTCACTTCAATATCTGACTCCCGAGTCTTTATTGGTCATAGAACAACTTAGATAAACACAACAGAGCCCCCTCACTATGGCAGGGCACCCTCAGAGATCCACAAGTGGGGCTCAGCGTATAGCCTGTACCAGTCACCCACTCAAGACCTCATTGACCAGCACTGACTGGAGAGAGCCTATGGGTATGGGTAGTTAGGGAGTTTGCTGTCTGGTTGGATGCGAATTGACATACGGGTCATCTGGGGCACTGGGACCTGGCAGGAAACAGATGGTGCCGTCCCCGGGGTGTGCTGTGCCTATTTATGGAATCACAGACAGGGTGAAGACTTGGCAACCAGGAGGCCCTCGCTTCCCAGGGTCTGGAGGAGCAGAGTGTGGGCAAGTCGCAAGTCATCTTTGTTTGCCTGCTTATTGTCCTGGCTGTCTACGGAACACGCCTGTCCTGGGCCGTAGAGGTGAACGCGTGGGCAGTGTCTGAAACAGCCTGGAGACCACATGCCTGACCCCACACAGAGTGTTCTCTCTCTCATAAAAGTTGAAATCAATGTACTAAGCTTATCTAAAGGTGTTTAATTTTGAGTCCTAAAAACGGATTTCTTCTTTCCTGCCTACCCATGTTTATCACAGCCGTGTTTGCAACAGCAGAGTTGGAGGACCAGGCACGCTACCCCATAATAGATGGACCGAGAAGGAAGGTGTGGGGACGTGTGTGAAGGAGTCCGGCTCAGTCATAAAGAATGAGATGCTGCTATTTTCTGGAAAATTGAAAGAACTGTTAATCGTCATGCTAAGGAAAATAAACAGTATCACAACGATGAAAGTCATGTTTTCTTTCACACAAGACCTAGATTTGAAGGGGGAAAAAATATGGACCGGAGATATGGCTCAGTGGATGAGGTGCTTGCAGCACAAGTCGGGAGACCTGAGTGAATCCCCAGGACCCACATAAAGTGGAAAGAGAGAACCGACTCCGCGGGGTTGACCTCTGACCTCTCCACATGCACTGTGGCACACATACCCATACCCACCTCACACACATACACACAAATTATTAATAATAGTAATCATTTAATTTTAAAAGCATGACAATAGAATTTGGAAAGAAGAAGGGTGATGGGAGTTGAAAGTGTCCAAAGTATGTCACATATTTGTGAAAATGTCATCACGAAGCCCCCATCCTGTAGAGTACACATCAATAAAAAAAAATCAATAACCTTCCTTAAGTGAGCAGCATCGACCTTTCATACCCATACCCATGCACATGTATTCTGCCAAACTTTACTGAAAAGCTACTGTGGTCCTGGCCTGGGTCTGTGTGCTGGTAACACAGCAGTGAGCCAGGAAGACTAAATCCCAGCCCTCTTCAACCTCCATTCTGACCCCACAGCCTCTGTGTGTATCAACCACTCAAAAGTCTTCTCATCAGAGAGCCGTCCCCAGCTCTTCTAAATAAGGCGGTGTCTCCACAACCTGGAGATCACCTGTGATCAGCAACCAGCGAAGCTTCATGGGCACAAGAGTCTTGGTCACTGCTGTGCCCTCACTGCCTGGAACACTCGAGACTGCTGAGGACCGGACTGTGCAAGGAATGACAAAAGACCTTTCCCAGCCTGCCTTCGTGGGAACTGCAGAGGGATGCTCTGGCAGATGGGCGGCCAGCATCCCAGCAAGGGAAGGCATAGGTGGGACTAGGATGTGTCAGGTGGACTTCAGAGGGAAGAGACACACAGGAAAGGCTGTTGATACTGCAGGAGCATTGGTGGCTCTGAGGGCAGCACACTTTGTCACCAAGCAGAGGACCTGAAGACTCTGAGATCATCACAGACACTGTATCTATTATATTGATTTTAGGTTTGGCTTTTGGAGACAGCTCATTATGTTGCCCAGGCTGACCTCATGATCCTCTTGGCTTTTTGAGTGCAGGAATCATAGGTATGTACCTGGTACCAGCCCAGTAGACATCATGTCTTTGAGTGACAACCTTCACTCCATGGGTTGCCACCTCCCATCTGGCCCTCTGTTCTGGATTGTTTTGTTTTGTTTGCTTTTTGAGACAGGGCTTCTCTGTAGCTTTGGAGCCTGTCCTGGAACTATCTCTTGTAGACAAGGCTGGCCACAAACTCACAGAGATCTGCCTGCTTCTGCCTCCTGAGTGCTGGGATTAAAGGTGTGCACCACCACTGCCCAGCTTTGTTCTGAATAGTTTTATGTCAACCTGACAGCTAAGGATTATTTGAGAGGAGGGAGCCACCATCGAGAAAATGCCCCCACCATATTGGCTTGTGGGACAAGCCTATGGTGCATCTTCTTGGTTGATTATTGATGTGGAAGGACCCAGTTCACTGTGGCCCTGGGTGTGTAAGAAAGCAGGCTGAGCAAGCCATGAGGAGAAAGCCAGCAAGCAGTATTCCGCTGCGGTCTCCAGGTTGCTGCCCTGCTTGAGTTCCTGCCCTGACTGCCCCAGTGATGAATCGTGACGTGGGACGTAAGAACACCCTTTCTTCCCCCAAACAGCTTCCGTGTTTCATCACAGCATCACAGCAACAGAAACCCTAAGATGCCCTCTGTGCCTTCATCCTTCTTACTCAAAACCTTCGCCCCTCCCTTATGTGCAGGAAGGTCTTTCCCAGCCTTTAAGATCTAGCTCAAATGTCCTCCATCTCTGACACCAGGATCCTACCTTGCTCACCAACCATCTGTCTCACCACAGAGACTCACCCCGGCCCCCAACTCTGAAGGTCCTTATCTTATAATGAGGTCTCATTTTATATCAGCTCCTGACTCAGACCCAGGAGAGCAAGCCCAGACAGGAAGGAGGTCCCCAGAAGTCCAGTAAGTAGGACACTGGCCAGGACAAAGCTTTGACTTCACATCCAGGCTAGGTCACAGAGTGTCACCTCCACAGGTTGCTCCTGCAGTCTAGGTCTCACTGAGAAAGAGGCTCCCGTGTGGAATACAGGAGAAGGCAAGTTGCCCCAGGTCAATAGAAGACTAGGCAGATAGAGCTCCCTGGTTGAAAGGGGCTTCATGCAGTCATGAGTTCAAATCCCAGCTCAGCCCCTGTTAAGCAAGACACACCAGACAAATGTTCTCCTAGTCATTCTGTTGTGGAGTGCTCCCCCCAATGAAGGATGATCATTCTGGCCTCCTACATTGACATGAGGCCTAAATGAGGAAATGGGTGTAAACAAGATGCCTTAGCTTGTTCAGGTTTACGTCAGGCAGCCCCTGCAAAGGGATTAGTTCCACCTCTGCTGTCATTCATCACAAAGGTTCCCTCCTTGAAAGGAAGGTGCTCTAAGGAAAATGGGGTTTGGGTTCAAATTTATCATCTACTTCCCCCTAGCTGTGTAACTTTGGCATATAGGTCCACCTCACTGATCCTTTTCCTTGTCTGCCAAGTGGAAATTTATCTACATCCTATGATCTCCTCCTATGTATGGATTCTACATTCCAAGAGCTCCAGTTGCCTGAAACCACAGAGACGCAGGTCCTGTAGGTACTGTGTGCTCTGTTAGGCACAGAAAGAATATCAGAACAATTCTGTGATGCTGTTTTTCCCTGCACACAGTGTTGTGTGTGATGGTCTCTCTGTAGAGAGTGACTAATGGGAGGGGAGTTTATACAGTGTGGATACGCCAGACAAAGGGATGACTCATGCAGGACAGAGAGCGCCGAGCCTCACCATGCTCCTTAGACTGCCTTGCAACTTAAAACATATGAATTATTCATGTCTGGAATTTCCTATTTACTGTTTTTATTATGTCTGACCACTGATTGGCAAACCCACAGAAGGTGAATAGGGATTAATACACCCCTATTCCAGGCTTGTGGACAGGTTGGAATAGTAGAGTGTGAAGCGCCTGCCCTGGGTTTGGCTCAATTTAGCAGAGCTATCTTTTATTCCTTCCCTGGGTTTCAGGTAAGACAGTTACTCCCACATGGAGAGCCCTGAGCATCCCTGGAAGCCAGAAGCAGGAAGCCGTAATTCTGCACTCTCAGCAGGACCAGGGGTGGGAACCTGGCACAGCCACAAGCAGAAACAAGGAAAGAGGCCAAAGACAGATGCCTAGTGCTGGCAGAGATGCGGGAGGGCTGTGGATTGGCCAAGTTGCCCTTGGCATGGACACATAGAAGCTTGGGTCCTAGCTGGCGGTAGAGCTTGATTGGTGAGAGAGGGGACGTGGGGAGCCCACCAATCTTGGCTGAGTCTGGGGAGTGTGATTTCATTCGACACCCTGGCAGATGGTGAAGCTAAGATTTCCGCAATAGGGTGGGAGACAGGCAGGTGATGGGGACAGTGGCAACCTTGGCCTCACAAAGTCAGCCAACAAATTGCGTTTGCTATGGCGATGTTTGGTTCGGTTTGGTTTGGTTTGAAGAGAGGGTATCACTGTGCAGTACAGAGCCTTGAACTCACTGTAACCTAGGCCCGCCTTGAACTGGGATCATTCTTGTGTCCATCTTGTGAGTGCTATAAGGACACAAGTGCCACCATTCCCTGCTCTGTATCCACACCGTATGTACATCCTTGGTATCAAGCCCTTCTCCAGGTGCTTTATACATGCTGCACGCCAGTCCACCACGAGTTCTAAGAGACAGCTGTTATTACCATCCTCCACTGTACAGATGAAGAAACTGAGGCACGGAAAACTTGACCCTGCCATCACGCTGCCAGTGGTGGAGGCAGGAACCAAACCCGGGCAGTATGGCACAGAGTCTCTGTTCTGGCCAGTGTCCTTCACTGTCTCTTAGCAGGGTTGGCAGGATCTAGAGAAACCCATTTGTCCTGTAGGAAGTCTCCAGAGAGGGCCTCCACAAATAGAAGAACCGGCAGCTTCCTAGAAGAGACCCAGCTGCAGGGTCTTGGACCGGGCTGGTTCCAAGTTGGACTCTGATCTTGAGATGAGTCCCACAAACAGCCAGAGACCTGGACTTATACACAGGAAGCTTTCTCTAGGCAGAGAATTTCAACCTATTGGGAGTCAGAGAAGACCGGAGTCTGTTCCCCAGTAAGTTAAGAGACAATGGGCAAGGGCAGAAGCCCCACGCTGGCCAGATGGAAGAAACGGTGCTGAGGGCTGGGGGGAGAGCCGGCCAGCAGGCCCTGCAGGGCGCTTCTCTTCTCATACGGGGCTGGCCGCGGAGCCTTGGCAAGCACTCCTTGGAGTTCTCTGGAGGCCTCTGCCAGTTGAACCGACAGGGCAGCAGATGGCACACACTTATTCGCTGATGATATTTCGATTTATTTATCTCCTACAGATGGTGTCAGGCCTTGATTCCTGGCAGGAGTCCAGAGTTGGGACATCTTTCTGAGGATAATGGTCTCTATGAGTGGAGGGCAGACTGAAGACAGAGCCCCTGCCAGCACTCTGACTGGCACCACCACGGCCTCCAGATACCTTCGCTCTGGCATTTGAGGAATCGTAGGTAAACCAAGGAGACGGATTCATTCTACAAGAGTTCAGACTTACAGAACCTAAATTCTGACTTGTTATTGACATTCTAGCTGGGCATGGCAGGATATACCTGCCATCACAAGACCAGAGGATTACATGTTCAAGGCCAACCTGAACTATATAGCAAGACTCTGTTCCAAAAACACAAAGCAACAAGTATTTTAATACCGCAGTGTTCACACACATAGGTCTTGTGTTCTAGTCCTCACTCTACTGTTTACAAATTCTGTGGCCCAGGGAAGGCCCTCTGGCTTTTAGTTTCCACTTCTGTTTATAAAGGAGCTGTGAAAATCCTGCAGTCTGAGAGGCACGGGGATAAAGGAGATCCGTGTCCCCAGCCCCGCTCCGAGTCAAGCTTTTAATTTACACCTAGTGTATGTGCAGTGTAATAGGCGTGTTACCTGTTCACCAGATAATGCTTCCACAACCGGAAATGGCAGCCAGGTCAGCATGCCCCGTGTCTAGATGGGGTCTCATGACTGAGTCTTGCCCCTGTGAGTGAGAGTGGTGTGTGGCACCTCCCAAGGGGGCTCTGTCACAGGAGCTTACCATCTCCTTCCTCCAGACAATGGCAGAGAAACAATGTGGGAGCTCCTGGCCTCTAAGTCCCCAGGTAGACGAGAGCTGCCTCCCCCCACAACATCTGCACTGGAGAGTCTCTCGAGCGGGAAAGCAATGTCACCTGTGGACAGGGAGACCTCCACTCTTCCTGCAGCTGTCAGTGCCGCCCTGGACAAAGACAGGCTGCTGTCCAGTGAGATGATGCACTCCACGGCCCTAGTGTGCGCTCAGTACTCAGCAAGTAACCCTTTGTCTTTCTTCCTGGGGTCTCTTTTCTAGGAGCTTCTCCTCCCCACCCCCGCTGTCTTCAGGAATCCTTCAACACCTGACCCATCTTTCTTCCCAAATGCATGTGTAGAAGAGAAATTGAAAAGGAGAGAGCAGTTATGGGGCAGCCAGGAGGCCATGGCCTCTCACGGAGCTGCCTCCCTTGAAGAAACGCTCTCTGGTCTGGGAGAAGGGCTAGGGGACTTCGGGGTTCAGCTGCAGAAACTGAGAACCAGGAAGGGTCTTGAGCAGCTTGTGACCTTTCTGTGTAGATGTCCGGCTACGGTTGGGGTTCAGGGCCTCTACTTCCTTGGATCTCGAGGGAAAGCAATGACACCAATTCTAGTGGCAAGAAAGAACCACAGTCCATGTGCACACTGTTGTCACACCCGCGTGCTTTTGGTGGGACCTCACAATCATCTGGAGGAAGGGCAGCAGCTTTCTCGTTTCGTGGATGAGAAATCTGAAATCCAGGAGGTCAGGAGACTCACCCTAAGAGACAGTGATGGGAGGAGAAGATGCGGAGGCCCAGCTTTTCTTCTCGAAACTTGTTGGAAGGATCTGATGCATGGGCAGAACCCTGTTTGACACAACCAAAGAACGGCCCAGCTTGGAAACCGTGCCACTCTGAAGGGTGCTGAACTCAGCTGTGAAAGACAGACCGAAGCCCGGGGCACCTTGTGGAGATGCCATATTCCAGCAGCTGGGAGAGGACTAGGCCAAGCCTGGGCCTCCCTCAGTCCCTCCAGGATCTCACAGTGTGAGCGTCAACATCGAGCTACTTCACGGGGCCTGTGCTGGCTAGTTCTATGTCAACTTGACACAAGCTAAAGTCACTGGGGAGGAAGAAGCCTCATTTGGGGAAATGGCCTCCTTAAAATCAGGCTATAGGTAAGCCTGTAGGGCATGTTTCCTAACTAGTGTCTTTTGAAAGAAGGCCCAGGCCACTGTGGGCGGTGTCACCCCTGGGTTCTATAAGAAAGCGGGATGAGCAAGCCCACAAGCAGCACCCTCCATGGCCTCTGCATCAGCTGCTGCTTCCAGGTTCCTGCCCTGCTTGAGTTCCTGTCCTGAATTCCTTCGGCGATGGACAGTATATAGAAGTGTAAGCTAAATAAACCCTTTCCTCCTCAACTTGCTTTCTGGTCATGGTGTTTCATTGCAGCACTAGAAACCCTGACTAAGACAGAGCCCATTCCCCCTCCAGGTTCCCTTTCCCTCCCAACAGGGTACTTCCAGGAGAAAAGTTTGCTTTTACACAGTACTCTTTCCTGCTCCCCTAACACGTGCTGGGAGAAAAGGGGCAAGTTCCAGGGGGACAGGGGGAGGGGCGGGTGGCCCCATGTGGCAGGGATGGAAAACAAGACGAGGAAGGGTTGGGTTCTCCAGCTAGCATCTGATGCATTGCTTTCATTTATGCTCACACTCCGTTAGTGTACACACACACACACACACACACACACACATACACTTTCTATTTTAGGCAAGTCCTACTGGCTTTCCACTTCTAATTGCGATATAAAACCTCCCCTTTAAATTCATTTATGTAAGGGAAATGTGAACCAGCACAGAACAAAACAAATCACAGTAGAACACGAGTTTGCTGTTAGGGAGAAATTTATAAAGGCGCTATGAAAATGACTGCAGCCCAAGAGACCGCGGGATAAAGGAATTCTGTGTCCCCAGCCCCACTCCAGGCCAAGCTCACAGGGCCTCCACCCGGCATGAAACTGGAAGACAGTTCACACTGAGGCTGATCCGAATGATGTCTCCTGGAGTCATGCAGTACCCAGCCGGGATGAGTGTACACAGCAGCCGGGCATATTTTTAGAGAAACAAATGTCCCAAGCAAACTAGGGAAGGGAGATAATCTTCCGGCCAGCTGCCCTGACTGGCAGGCAAAGTTCCTCCCTCAAGATGATGTTTTCTTCTGCTCCTGATGATCTGACAGCAGCCCCAGCTCAAGGGGCCATCTGGGAGCCCCAATAGTAAGTTTGCCCAGCCCATCCTCAGGAGGGAGAAGAGAGAAACAGAAACAGACTTCTCTTGAGAGACATGAGGCATAAGCTATCGAGGTTTCAGGAGGGTGAATGGCAGGTTCAAGTACAAGGGAGACAGGCAGCTGATTTCACACACAAAAGCACTAGAAACTGTGGCGCCCATGTGCTGTTCTCGACAAAGCTAGCTGACATCGAAGCCCAGATCCCCAGGGAAGCGAAAAACACCCAAGAATAGAGAAGGCAGAGTGCAAGCACCAAGGCTGGTAAAGGCTCTACAGACACGCCATCAAAGGACACAGAAGATGATACGGTTGCTATGACACCCATACAAACATCAAAAGTCAGGTGCTTGGAGGCAGGGGGAGTACAAATCCCCACAGTGTCTCCTGAAACACCTGTGGCAAGACTTCAGCTTTCAAAGATTTGTCTGTCTCACCCCTCCAATTAGAAGGTTCCTTCTCCACCCAGGCCCACAGTGGCAGAGAGGAGAAGAGGTTTGAAGTCATGCCTCACTGATGAATGCAGATATGGACCTCACTTTTTCTCAGGGACCCCAGCATCAATGCGTCTCCAACCCAGGACCACTACAGGAAGACCTCCAGAGCCCTGGGAAGTAAACACACACACACACACACACACACTACACACACACATACCCTACCTAAACACACACACACTCACTCACGCTGCTCACCCTTACCCATGCCCCTACCCCACACCCGTACACTGGTCCACAGCCTCCCCCCACCCCCCGCCAACTCCATCAGTTAAGGGATATGGGGTCCCTTTCAGTCTGCATTCTGTCCACGTCTCATCAGACGAATCCTGTCCTCAGACTGATTCAAATGCAGGCTCTGAGAAATGTGGATCTCTGTGACCAGAGACACCACTTCCTGGAACTCATCTTACACACAGGCAAAATAGCGCAAGGTCAAGATCACTGATGGCAGCATTATTTAAATGGTGAAGGACTGTAAGTGACCTAACTTTCCATTAATTGAGTGAAGAACTTACATTTGGTTTTTGAAAGGTTCTCACTCATTAAAATGAACAAGGCAATCTTCCTCAGAACATTACCAGAATACCACTATTCATATCATTAATATTAATTTTATACAGAATATTAATATCACATGGGAAAGTAAGTATCTCACGGTAGTTCCTCTAACAAGTCAGAATGCCCTGCCCCCCCATACAAGTGGTCACAGTAACTCAGAATGTGGCTGGATTACTTGGAGAGGTACTGTGGCTTCGATGTGATATACCCCCTACAGGCTCATGTGCCCAAACACAGGCTCCCAGCTGGTGGCAGTGTTCCTAAGGGAACACAGGAGCTTGAGGAGGCTGGGGGGATAAAGTGGGAGCTGGAAGGAGCCTTGAGAATTATCTAGCCCAGGCTTACACCCAGCCCTGGCCACTGCTTCCCAATCTGCTATGATGTAAGGGGTTCTGAATACACATTACACTGCTGTGAGCCTGCCATGCCTCCCCCAAGCCAAAATAAACCCTCTGGATCTTTTTTGTTCGGGGGGGTGGGTCTCTGTACATAGTCCTGGATGTCCTGGAACTCACTAGGTTACCAGAGTGGCCTCGAACTCACAGAGCTCCACCTGCCTCTGTTTTCCAAGTGCTGGGATTAAAGGTGTGTGCCACCATGCCCAGCTTAGCCCTTCATCTACTAAAGGCTGCTGGTTGGTCATGGATTTGGTCACAGCAGCCACCAAATTAACTAACACGAGTGGTGAGCTCTGGCTGCAGGTCCAGGCACCTCAGGCTCTTAGAGGCTTTGTCTGGGTTTCTTGTCCTACCTGGATCATCCATGCAGAGGCTCAGGGGTTCAAGGCATGGCTGCCTCACTACCTGCCTCAATAGAGAGGGACACATGTCACCTCCTCTAATACTCCTCTGTATTAGGAGTAGACTAATTACATGACCAGCCCCTGTGCAAAGGAGGCTGGGAAATACAGAGGAGCACATGGCTCTCAAGAGGCATTGCGATACAAACATCAGTGGCAATGGTCCTCATCTGACCTTTCAGGAGCCAAGAGTATGGGAGAACGGAGGCATGGCCTAAGCTCTTTCTGCTAGGTCTGTCCCCCTGCCCACATCAAGCCCAAGCCCTCTTCCTGGCCTGCTCACAATGGGTAGCCTGCGTGCTCAAACACTATGCCCGAGTGACGACATCTGGGGCAAGGCTGTGTTTCCCTTTGCTGGGACAGAACACTTGCTCTGGCCAATACCTCGGCGGATGATCCGCAGGGAAATAAGCGGGAGTTGGCTGGGCCTGTGCCTCCCCACGTCTGCCAGCCCCAGTTTACTCATAACTGTCTAATGATGACACGAGGCAGATGTTCTGTGCTGATTTTCCCCCTGCAGACGACTGCAAGAAGGGAAACCAAATCTATTTTCTTAAGCAAGCATCAGATGAAGCTTGAACAAAACCAATAACTTTCATGACGTTCAGCTTTCGAAGCTTCCCATCGACGCTCACAGAGTGTCGTTTCGGGGGTTTGCTTGGCAGTTGTTTACTGTCTAGAAAGAAATATGACTGCTTCCTTGCGGTGCGCTTCCCCTCCTCCGCAGCCTTCCCCAGCAGCAGCAGCCTTTTACCCTTGGAGTTTAAAAATCTAATAAGAAAAGGCCCCAGACCCTGACTTTCGGCCCAGCTATCACAGAAACAAGATTCCCTTCCAAACCCTAACGATCCCGCACCAGTGTGGGGCTCGAGCCCAGGGCCATCGCGGGGAAACTGTTCTGCCGCTAGCCACACCCCAGGCCCACATGCACGGCAGTTCTTTGCAGCTGGGCCTCTTTGAACGAAAAGCAGCCTCTATGTGTAGAGACTGTGCAGGGAGAAACCAGTTACGCAGGGGGTGGGGGATTATGCAGGGAGTGGATCGCTCAGGCTCTCCACGAGTTCTGTGCTGTATGTCCCCAGCTCACAGGAACAGACCCTGGTGGAAGCCACGAAGGTGGTGGAACTGTGGGCTTCCTTCTTCCCCAGTAGCACACACAGGTGAGTCTGGTCCTTCTTCTGGAAAGGAGAGGGGTAGAATCAATGACAGTTCAGGTCTGTCCCGTGTGGGGCTGTGCCCAGAATCTAAGAACCTGACAAGTCTCTGTGTGTGTCTGTGTGTGTGTGCCTGGGTGTGTGTGTCTGTGTGTCTGTATGTCTGTGTGTGTGCATGTGCGCCCAGAAGACACGCAGGGCTGTCATCTACAGTGATCAGCTTGATAGCAGGGCTGTCTCTTTACAGTACGGAGCATTTTGAAGGACAGCTGTCTAACGACATATCTAATAAATAGACTGGGTCCTGAGAGATGCCAACAGAAGTCAGCCCAGGTTTCTGGGGACCCTTATCTGCTAGATAACCAGAATGGGTTGGGGCTCAGACCAGGACCACCCCAGGCAGAGTTCAGTCTTGAGAGCCTAAGGCACAGTCCCTAGCCAAGGACTGTGGGGCAGCACCCAGGGCCCACAGGAGAATGGCTAGACATTGGATAGATGGTGCTTCAAGGTGACCCTGGCAGAGCTAGTAACCTTTGTCCTCCTGTTTGTCACCCACAACTGTCAGCCTGGTCCCCAGTCACCTTCAGAACCAGGGTGCACACCTCACAGCCGCCAGAACAGGAAAACTGAAGTTCCCAGCAACAGATGCAGCTAAGCTCCCAGCAACTAAAATCTGTGATCCTTTGCTTTGTTGTTGTATTCAATTTAAAAAAAAAAAAAAAACTCACTGAGCACCTACTCTGTGCGGGCATTATGGGAGCGCTGGGGATTTGGGGATGAATAAGGCAGGACGTTTACCTTTCATCAGAGCAGACAAGTAACAAGGGACAGAGAGTGATGAAAAGACTACTCTGAATGACACAGGTGCCGTCGAGGAATGGCAGGCTGTCACCAGAGGCGATCGTCCCAGCTGGAACTGGATGGAAGTAAGGCAGTTAGGTAACAACCAAGGGGAACGGCACTGAACATCCGAAGGTCCTGGGGTGAATGAGTTCAGAGTGCTGCAGGACACAGTCCAGAAGACCATGGGTGACAGCAGGAAAGGCAGGGAGGGTGGGGTCACTCGAGCCTGAAAACAGTTGTGAGGGGGGCACCGAAGCATCGGGGAAATGGGGAAACGTAGAGAGAGGGAAGCCAGAAAGCCAGGAGAGCTCAGATCTGTTTGCATTCTGATTGCTTTCTTTGTTTATTTTGTGTGTACACATGCCCATGCATGCTGTGACATTCTTGTGAAGGTCAAACGACAGCTATAGGAGTCAGAGTTCTCCTTCTACCATGTGGGTCCTGAGGATCAAACCCAGGTTGGTCTCTGGCTTGACCACAAGCGCTTACATCCTACAAGCCATCTTGTTGGCTCTCCATTGCATTCTAAAAGCTCCATCTGGAAGCTGATTGGAGGAGATGGAGCCACTCAGGTAGCTTTAGCATAGGATGGTTAACAGGAGAGACAAGAGAGTCCTCGCTCCTTTAACCCAAGGATGGCAGGGACAGGGAACTGCCTGAGGCCAGGGCAGACACCTCTGCTCATCTTGGCTTCCAAATTTCTCTCCTCAGTTCCCAGAACACAAACATTCTCAATCCCTCCCCCCACCCCCAAGTCTCTACCTGCACCCCGTCCTGGAGAGTCTTCCCAGGCAATCCTCCCTCCAGCTTCCCCAAAGAAGGAAGCCAACTGGTCCAACTCTACTGGCCGGGAAGACATGGCTGCCTAGAAAACATTGCTGCCAGCAGCGGGGCTGGCTGTAGGTGGGAAGCTCTGCAAAGACGACCAGGCTGGGAGACCCCTCCACGGTGTCACTGTCAGGCCTTCCCAGAGTTCCCTCCGGCAACTAGTGACTTCCTCCATTCCCTTCTCAATCACTATCCCTACCCCCAACAATGGGTCCAGAGGCTGGCTCTGCAACCAGATATTCTTGGAGTTGAGAGATAGGAAGCATCTTCGAGAACCCTGGGGACCCCTGGAGACCCTCGTCAGAGGGGAAAGAGCAAATCCAAAGATGGAGGCAAGTCCAGAGGGCAGGAAGACAGCTCTGAAGACCTTGAAACTTGGAATCAGGAGCAGAAAGACACACGGCTGCCACATCTGAGCTGCCCGTGGTGGTGTTCTGTGTTCTTGGTAGAAGAACACGGAAGCAGAGTCTACAGAGTTGCTGAAGCGGGCCCAGCTTGGCTTCTCTTGCAGCCCGGAGCTTCCTCTCTTGGACAGGCAAGTTCTGCACTGTCCCTCCTTATGCAGGTCCCTGGACAATCCACACCACTGCAGAGAACCCAAGAAGAGCCCTGGCTGTTAGGCACAGCCTGACCAGCCTCAGTTTGGAGAAAGTTTAATTACAAAAGGGTCCTGAGAAGGGTATGGAGGAACTGAGAGCCAATATGGGGGGGGGGGGGGGGTGAGGGGATCTCAGGCTGCCAGGTCAGGAAGAGAGATGGAGGAAAAGGGGCAGCCGGATTGCTCTGAAATCCTGGTGGTGCAGGCTGGGCCCTTGTACAGACTGTGGGGAAGAGCGTGTCACCAGGCTTCCTCTTCCTCGCGAGCCCGTGTGTTTTCCTCTGCACTGGTTTTTCCATTTCCCCCTACTTTGCACAGAATTAGGGCCCAAGGGAATGACGTCATTGGAACTTGATGATGCAATGCTATAAAGGAGCCCTCTCCAAATAAGATCCCATCCTGACGTGCTGGCGGTCATGACTCAATATCAATTTGGTGGCACGGTGTAGCTCACTACTTGAGTTAACTTTGCTAAGCCTCAGTTTCTTCAGCGGGGCTGTGCGCACACAGCTTCTTCCTTAGTATCTGGGAGCTGTCGGCCATCCCTCCCGACACTGTGATTGTTAGTTAGTATTCTGTGTGGCCAGCACAGGACTGGCCTTCCCCTCTACACCTTCATTCTCAGAAGCTGTGGGTGTGGCGGCATGACCAAGGTGCAGACTCTGAAATGGGAGACCAACAAGGGATTGTGCAAGGGGACCTGAAGTCGTCATGGACCGCGGCAACGACAAAATGAAAGGACAGCAGAGGGATCAGAGAGACGCGGCAGTCACACTAGGTCTTGACCCGCCATTGTTGGCTGTGAAGGTGAAGAAGGCAAGCAAGGATCGAAGGAATGCGGCAATTTCTAAAAGCTGAAAGCAGTTTCCACATCCAGCCAGCAAGAAAACGGGGACAATGGTTCTGCACCTCTAAGGAACTGAATTCTGACGATCAGCAGTGAAAAGGGGTCTTGTCTCCTTGATCCTACAAAAGGCAACAGCCTGGTTTGAGCTGGCTAAGGTATACTGTACAATCATGAGTCAGTGTCGTTTAAGACCATAAGCTTGTAGGCATTTGTTAAGGCAGCCATAGGAGGCTAATACACTATCAAATACATATCAAGGGGGAGTGGCCTAATGGGTCACACCCTCCAGTTAGAGGCCAAGTGGACATTAGTGCCCCCTAGAGGCAGCAAGCCTCTCTGCAACCACAGAAAGCCCTTTCTCCTGCCCCCAACACCCAAGAACAAGCTGGGACTCACGAACCTGGCCTTGAAGCTACCACAGTAGCTTTAGGCAGAGAGAAAAGCTAAAGAGGGTTTTCCTGGTTAGTGGGACACCTGAGTGACCCAGAGAGGTGAGGGAGCCCCAGATGCCACCACCACACATCCTCCGCTACTCAAGGCGGGGGCCCTGACTACAAAGGCTAAGTGATGCTTCCTCGGCCTCGTCCTAATCCCAGAATCTGGGCAGTTCCCATACACAGCAAAGGGGCTCTGCAGATTTGACTGAGGTAGGGCCCAGCAGTTAGGGATTATCCCAGACCATCCGGACCCCTTCTGAGAGAGAGGCAGAGGGATCGGAGAGAGGAAGAAATAGGAGAATGAGAATTCAGGTGAGAATTGCCTCCTGCAGGCTCATGCACATGAGCACTTGCAGCCAGCGGCAGCACACTTGGGGAGACTGTGGGACCTTTAGGGAGATGGAACCCCACTGGAGAAAGTGGGTTTCAGGGAACAACCCTGGGCTACAGCCCTGCCCTATTCCAGCCTGAGTCCCTCTTTTTTATTTATTTATTTTTATTATTATTATTAAAAATTTCCACCTCCTCCCATTTCCCTCCCCTCCCCCCACACTCCCCTTCTTCTGCCTCTCCAGTCCGAAGAGCAGTCAGGGTTCCCTGCCCTGTGGGAAGTCCAAGGCCCTCCCCCCTCCATCCAGGTCTAGGAAGGTGAGCATCCAAACAGACTAGGCTCCCACAAAGCCAGTACGTGCAGTAGAATCCCGAGCTCCCTCTTTACTTCCTAGTCAGCCGCTAAGCTGAGAACAACCGCCACAGGCTCCTGCCTCTGCAGACACCACCATGGCTTCCCACCATGACCTGTGAACTAGGAGAGGTCTAAGCAAACCACCCCAGTCTCCTGCCTCTGCAGACACCACCATGGCTTCCCACCATGACCTGTGAGCAAGGAGAGATCTAAGTTGCTTCTGCCTGATGCTTTGTCCCCAAAACAAGGAAAATAATAACTAATACAGAGGACAGGGAGAACAAATGGCCAAGAGGAAGGCAATGGTGACACCATGGAGCCTCATCGTGGACAGGCTGGACTTTCAAGATGGCCGAGGTCCTGGGGCTAGGTGTCCCAGCAGCCTCTAGAGACTTCAAACCTAAGGACTGGAAGACAAGGACTGTGCTGTTTCACATCATTGACTCTGCAGTAAACTGTGGACCTTTATCTCCACTGCACCTGGGCCAGACCACAGCTACAGCTTCCTTGGCCTCCCTGCCCGCCTCTTTTTGTTTGTCTGGTTGGTTGGTTGGTTGGTTGGTTGGTTGGTTGGTTGGCTGGTTTTTGAGACAGGATTTCTCTGTGCAGCCCTGGCTGTCCTGGAACTTGCTTTGTAGACCAGGCTGGCCTTGAACTCAGAGATTTGGTTGCCTCTGCCTCCCAAGTGCTGGAATTCAGGACATGCACCGCCACACCTGGTTCTCTGTCTGCCTCTTAACAGCCCTCAAACTGTCTCTACCTCTAGAGAAGTGAATTAGATCGTGGTATCTCCCTGTTGGGCCTCTGAGGAGTCCCCACCACAGAGTATATAGATCAGGTCCTCGTCGTGGCCTAAAGGGCAAGATGACACATCTTAATACTCACTGCACATCTTAAAAAGAACAGTGATCGCCAGACGTGGTAGAACATGCCTGTGATCCCAGTATTCCGGAGGCAAAGACAGGATGATTACCATGAGTGCTGGGCCAGCCTGAGCTACACAAAGCATTAAAGCAACCAGCAGCACTGCTTAGCTGGTAGTCGCTTGCCAAGCCCCACCCAAGTCCAATCTCCAGGACCCACAGTGGAAGAAGAGAACTACTTCTGAAAGCTGACCTCTGACCTCCACACAGGTGCTTCACAGTTCGCAAAGGTGCTGTAGACCACACAACACCCTGGCACACACACATATAGACACACAGAGACATGGATATGCACACACAGAGACATACGGACATTTGCATATACAGGTACACAAGCACACAGAGAGAGAGAGATTAAAATTTAAAAGTTAAATTATAAAATCATTTAAAACACACACAAAGAACAGTGGCTAGGAGCTGGGGTCCAGGTGTCAGTATCATTAACTCACAGGTACCCTAGCCAGTGCAGCCAAGCGACACAGGAGCCTTGTATGGGGATGAGCTTCATCCCTTCCCTGTTGTCCTAGATGGCTTTCTATTGTTGTGATAAAAAAAATTCTGACCAACAGCAACTGGCTTATAAATCCAGGATTAAGGCACCTCAGGGCAGGAACTCAAGACAGGGACCTGGAGGCACGAACTGGAACAGAGGCCATGGGGGGATGCTGTTTACTGGTTTGCTATGGTGGCTTGCCCAGCCTGTATTCCTAAGCCCTCCAGGACCACAGCCCAGGGATGGTACCACTCTCAGTGGACTGGGTCCTTGCATATCAACCATGACTTGCCTACAGGTCAATCTGAGGGTAGTTTCCTAAATTAAAGTTCCCTCCTTTCAGATAACTCTAGCTTGTACCAAGATGGCAAAAGCATAAGGAGAAAGGAAAGAAAGAAGAAGAAGAGGAGGGGGGGAGAAGGGAGGAAGGATGGAAGGAAGGAAAAGAGGGAGGGAGGGAGGGAAGGAGGGAGGAAGGAAGGAAGGAAGGAAGGGAGGGAAGGAAGGAGGGAGGGAGGGAGGAAGGAAGGAACCAGCTCACCTGTCCCTGTCCCTTCTATACTCTGGCTTCTCTGAAGCCCCCCACACTCTGAGCAATATCTGGACTCAGTCATTGTTCCTGATGTCCCTGTTGCCCTAGGAACACCCCTTTGGGGCTCATACTCTGAGAGAGGACTTCCTGAATTTTTATTACTAAATAACACTGGATCCCTCATAACCTTTTCTCTACAGTGATTCTACAGCCCCCGCACCTGATTGGGAACCAAGGGTTTGTGGGCGATCATCAGCTACTTCTCCACTGAACACTCAACTCATTGAGTCTGGGTACCTGACCTCTTTACTGAGTCTCCAGTATGGATCGTGAAGCATGGAACACAGGCCTGCCCACCTGCTTTTGTTGAATAAGTCAGCAAATACGTGGCTGCAATGCCCACTCTAGTCCCCTCATGTGGGTTTGCAAAGAAGCAAGTTCAGAGGTGAGGGCTCACACATGGGCATATACACACGTCACCTCATATACACACTTGTGCACGTATCCATGCATGTGAACCACCAGTGTCCACCACCAGCTGGGATGGCTTCAGCACATAGGGAAATGGTTCTGCCTCAAGAATTGGGGGGAAAAAGCCAGGCAGTGGTAGTGCACACCTTTAATCCCAGCACTTGGGAGGCAGAGGCAGACAGATCTCTGAGTTCAAGGCCAGCATGGTCTACAGAGTGAGTTCTAGGACAGCCAGAAATACGCAGAGAAACCCTGTCTAGAAAAACAAAAACAAAGGAATGAGAGGAAGGAGGACTCCTTGGGAAACCCAGGTGGCAGGGATGGAGCTGGCCAGATGACAAACATGCCACAGAACCTGCGCTGTGTGATGGAACCTCCCACAGGTCTTCAGGAAAGTCAGCAGAGTCCTCAGATGCTCCTGGGGGATTTGTCACTATAGACACTGCAGAAGGGACAGCATCCTATCTTGATGTTGGCCCCATCCTGACAAGTTGGCCAGGAGAACGAAGACCCCAGTGGAGACAGTAAGGGGGTGTGACAACAACTCACAAGTCACCCACAGGGCCAGGACAAGAGCACCCAGATCCCCAAGGCTCAAACGCCCTAATGGTGCTATGGCTCAGAAGGCCCTCTGGAAACCAGATTGTACTCCTGACCTTGAAGAACCAGCAACCAGGAGCCACTGCCACCTCAGTTCCTCAAGCCTTTCCAACCCCAGGAAATGCACGGCCCTCTGGGAAGTGAACTTCCTGCTCTCCAACCTAGCTCCCCACAAGAAGCTGTCACTTCCCTGTTTATCAGGCTGTGTGACCTCCCTCAGCTCAGGGACACCCAGCACTGGGAGGAGCAGCCAGACACCCATCTTGTCAGCTGCTGGTATCTCTGGATGGAAGCCTGCACTATGGATAACTAAACACCCCACCAGGCTGTGGGCAGGGGTGGAGCGATGTCATGCCAAGCTCCCATTGGTCTCTAACTGAAAACCTACCTGCAACCTGGCCAGCCACAGCCACCTCAGACAGGGTCTGTACTGTATTATAGGGGAAGACCGACGACCATTAACCTCCAAGCTGTGGCCCTGCTGGGAGCCCCACCACAGGGAGAGAGGGGCCTCTGTTGGGACCTCAGGACTCACCAGGCTACTTCCCTTCTGGGGACCTCAGAAAGAATGAAGAACAGCCCCCACATGACCCAAATGGCCATATAACATGGTTGCCTGACTCCCTATGACTCTGGGAGCTGAGAACCTAGGAGCTGCCTTTATTAGGAAGGAATGGAGTCATTTTTAGCACAAAGCTCAGACCCTCTCCATGCCTGCCCCAGCTCAGCAGCCAAGAGGACAACTCACATTCCTCAAAGACAGAAGGCGACAGAAAACAAACAAAAATCTCATGCACAAAGATGGACAGCATGTGATGCCTGCTCAGTTAGGGATCAGGGACAGCAGCAGAGGAGGAAGGGACTGCAAAGAAGGGGCAGGGTCTCCTCCAGGAGGAGCAGCACTGCCCAGATCACCTTCTTTGGTCCCAGTGTCATGTGCTCCCAGTCTAACTTGAGCCCCTTTCTGTGCCCCAAATCTCCAGCTCTTCTTTTTTAGGGGGCTGGAATCTGACTGTGATCATGGTCCCTTGGACCTGGAGAGCAATGAAACACCTGTCTAGAAGAAGCCTGTGCCCACGGAGTAAGCGCTAATGCCTGCCTGGTTGAACTGTTACCCCAGAGAAGCTTCTACCTCATCAAAGCACTATCATGTGGGATGCTTGGCTCATCAGCCGAAGTTAGATCAGAATGAACCAGTTAAGAAAGACTTGAAGTCCCTACTGACTGCCTGCAGCCCCAGCCTGAGGCAATGCTCTAAACAGAACTTTCTGGATCTTGTCATATCTCTGCTTATGAAATGCCAGGAGTCCTATCAGCTCAGACAAGCCCAAACTGCATGCCAGAGTGGGGCCACCCCAGCCATTCTGCCTTGGGCCTCATCTCTCAGGCTCCCTTACCATCCCTAGAATCATTCCAAACTGCCTTCCAAGGTCACCGCCTCCTCCAGGCAGCCGCCCCCTCCCCCAGGCTGAGTCAGTCACCCCTACTCTGCCCTCCCACCTCCCCTTGAATATACCCTATTAATACCCTCTGAAGCATGGAGCACGTGGTGACCTGGTTGCAGGAAGCTCTGCAAGCCAGCACTCCAGAGGCAAGCAAGTTGAAAGCTCAGTGGCCAGACTCACAAGCTATGTTATCTAAGGCCCATTACTCAGCCTTTCTGAGCTTTGGTAACCTGGGCGATAGACCTGTGATGATAATGATTAAATATTTTACAAGCACAAGGTCAATAGCATGACATTCTACTTCATGCTAAGCATACAAAAACCTACCATGGTACAGCTGACAGCTTCCAAGTGGGGGCTGACCTAAAATAATACGGTATTTTTAAAGTCACTCTTACACAATGGTGCTAACACACAGGAAGGAGAAATGTCTGCCTGTGTCAAAGGGGATACCCAGACTGTCTGGGAGAGGAGTTTGGAGAAGGTCTCTTTGAGGAAGCAGCTGTATGGAAAGGTGAGAGGGGAGCTATGTAGCACATGCAAAGGCCCTGAGGCAGAAAGAGCATCTTCTGGGGATGGAGAAAGGATGCTGGGAGGGATGACCAAGGGCAGGTCACTGCATTGGCACATCAAGAATGTCCCTGGACATCTACCTAAGCGGCAGAACCATCTGTCCAGGGCCCTTTGCCCTCTGACCACAATGACTTCTAGGAGAGGACCTTGGGTTATTAGGATGTTCTGTTAAAGGGGTTTGTGGGACCCTCTTCTCTTCCTCCTTACTTCTAGCTTGTGGTCCATTTTGCTGTGCCCTGCCCTTGTGCAGGAGCAAAAAGGCCCAAAGCAACGAGACAACTCCATCTCCAATCTCCACAAACACAAACTTCTGAAATAACCTTTCCTAATTTTGAGTTAATGACCTCGGGTGTTTTGTTACAGAAGCAGAAAACTGACTGATACAGCCAAAGACATGAACATGTAAACCCCAGATGCCAGGCGAAGGTGTCCAGGTGTGGGCTGAGGCCTGGCTGTGGTCCTTACATAGTATTGGAGACACCCAACCTCCCCGGCAGTACCCCTAACCATACAAAGCTCTTCCAATGGTTGGGAAGTGGATAGTGCCAGTCTTCCGCGCTCTCTCCTATGCTCCTAGGTAGCCCAGCTTTAACTTTGCCGATGATGGGGTACCCTCAAGGACGCAGAGTAATGACTCAGAAGAAACCTGGGTCTCGGAGTGACTGGCAGGGGGCAGAGCAGCTCCATCAACCAGGTCTACTTGCTTAGAAAGGAAGTAACTTCTCTGCTCTCCATGTTGCAGGATCCTCTTTGATACAGCAGCACAGCCTCACCCCGATTGAGTTGCAAAGGGCCTGAGACAGAGACCTGGGGAATTTGGAGCAAGATGTAGCCATTCGGCACTATGGGAACAGAGGAAGGCTTTCTACAGGAGGTCGGCATCATACTTGGGTGAGAGGAAGTCTACATCCTGAGTAAACAGAGGTATGTCAGTGAGAGGACTGCTACACAGACAGAAAGAGAATGAGGCAGATCCACCTACACACATTAGGGCAATGCCTGGGATTGGTTGCTGACAGATGCCAGGGAAGTTCCAAATTCTCATTCATGCTTCCCCAGTGCCACGGAAGCCTATGGCTGACTCTAGAGAAGAAAGAGGGAGAATGCTTGCTATCTGGGGGAGGGGGGACTAAGCACAAAAGAGGCAGGACTGTCTTTATCATGTATTGTTTTCTGGGGCTGCCCTTTCTTTAGGTAATGCATAGCTATGTTCTGTAATAAACCCTTCTTGCATTTCTGGAGAGGCTTTGCACTTTTGTGTGTGAATGGCTGTGTACGCAGGTATACATGTTGCCCTAATCAGCCTCTGTCCTCATCACACCAGGTGCATTTGACAGAAGGGGAAGTTGAGGCCTACCCAAGGTGTAGAATCAGAGCAAGTAGAGGGTCCTCCCTCTTCACTCTGGATCTGTGTGCCTGTACCCCATGCCCACTGCTCTCTCATCTCAGCGCAGCGCACAAGCCCAAGGGTACTGGGATGGTCTCCACCTTCAGACATGATTATTCAGAATGCACAGACAGAACCAAGAGAGTGAAATTGAATGCTGACCTTCAAGGAAAGTCCCCACTATCTTGTAGCAAATTGAAGCGAGTGCAGTTTTGATGACTGAGAATATGAAACTGTTTTTTCCCTCTTGTTAGAAACGGTGACATCAGTAGAGCCCAGAGAAAGGCCAAGAAGGACAATGGCACCTTCCTTCAAGGTCCTATGTGGTTCTGGCATAATTGCTTGAGGCTGTCTGTTTGCCGGTAGCTAATGGCAAATGGAAACGGGTACTTTCAGAGGTCAGAGGTCAGTCTGCTAGGACACAGGGTCATTCGGAGCAGAGCGTGCCCAGGATGGAACACTGATGGGGATGTGAGCAATGCATCTGGCCACTGCTGGCTGTAGCACCAACATACAGCCCCTCAGCAGGTCCCTGACTAAGTAACTGCACTTGATGGGGCGGGGGGGTGCACCCCAGAGCAGGCCATGTCCCAACAGATATGGACACACACACAAAAACGCTCAGAACAGATGAGCTGGTGGTGGTAAATGGACCCAGTGTCCCAGACATCTGTCTCCTGCAGAATAAATGCAGAGCCTGCTCCCTAAACTTAAAACAAAAAAAAAACTATATGGCATGAAAAGGGTAGCACCAGCCCCATGGGCATAAGCAGAATACCAGCTGGAAAGCCGGGAAGCAGGCAGCAAAGTAGCAAGAAGCATACACTACAGTCAGAGATTCGATGCCCACTCCAGAAGTGACTAAGCCAGCTCTTCTGCCTCTCTGGGCAGGGAAGACTCAGTCTGCACAGTGAAAACAACATGGAGTGATTTGCCGGGTACAGCTTTGTGCAGGGGCTCAAACACTGCCCTGTGCTCCCTCAAACCCACTGTCTGTGATATCGTTACCCGGGGTGTTCTTCCAGGATACCTGAGAATGACGCAGGACTACAGAATTAGAGAGGAAAGAAATCCAGATGGCCTAAAAAGCACATTCTACATTTTGGAATAATGTTGTCTCAGACTCAGCTGCAACCTGTTCATGGGTGGATTTACCTGTTCTCACAGGCAACAGGCAAAATGGGTTCAGAGAGCTTATACAATCTTACTGAGACCACAGAGGAGGGAAAAGGCAATGAGCGAGGATTTGAACTCGGATGTCTTGCCTGTGCACCCATGTTGTGCTCTTTAATGAACTGGTGCCCTGATTACACCATAAGCTGTGCCTGCTGATGATGGCCCCTGTCCCCAGGCCCACAGCAGCTACCTCAGGGACAGCCCAGCTCCAGGAAGCTCCAGAGATTCTGGAAGAGGAGGGAACTGTCACCTGCATGGAGACCATTGTGAGAAGATAAACTGGAATGTGGGGTGGAGTAGATGAGACTGGATGAGCTCGCTTCTGGCCAATGCTTTTAGGTAAGTAGGGGTTCACTGGGAGCCGCAACAGCTCCCCAACAACAAGACACTGAGAGTGGACAAAACAGACAAACAAACAATCCAGGGAACTACAAGTGCAAATCCCTGAATAAGAGCAGCCCCACCCTCCAACCGCAGAGAGGACACTAGGAAATCAGCTAAGAGCCTGCATGGGCTGCAGATAGCTGGGGATGGTGGATATGGCTCCACCACTTGTTGGCCAGTGACCTTAAAAAGCTCCACAGCACTGGAGATGAGACTCGGTTCCTCCCCACAAAGTCTGAGTAAAAGCAGAACACGCCCGCCTCCTGCACAGCTATGAACATTAAATGAGATATCGATTAAACAGGACCTGGAGCAGCCAGGCACAGCTGTTCAGGTTGCACAGAGATGAGAACAGGGAGATGAGGTTGCCATCAAGCCCATCCATGCCCAGACATGAATTTCTCAATGTACCGAAGACCTCCTTGCGTCATCAACCACAGGAGGGCCCAGCACACAGTAGGTGCTCATGAAGGGGAACATCACAACCATAGCACTCTGAATACCGGGTGGGAGCTTGAGAGCACGCCCCAAGGGGACAGAGAAAGTGCCAGTTCCAGGGGTCTGTCAGCAACCTGGAATTCGATCTGCCTGAGACCCCAGGGCTGATTAAACAAAAAGATGACAGAGGTTACAGAAGAATGGGAGAGATCTGGGCCTGCCAAGGAGACACCATATCAGAGGAGAGGGGACAAGAAGGGAGAGAAGGAAACCCTGGGTCAGCACACAGCTAAGCCAGATGTTGAGCCACCCTGGTGCCCTCCGAATGCTACTCTCTCTGAGAAATGGCCATAAGGAGTAGCCAGGAGCCCCACTCCAGAACACTGGCATCACACGCAGCCACAAGTCATTCTTACTGCCTGAGAGCTCCCTGCTCATCCATCTTGCCCTTCCTCCAAGCCTAGCTCACTGCCACACCATCTCCAGAGCTCCCAGGCCCTGTATCTCTGTGCTTTCCCAGAGGGCTTGGCCATCTCTTCAGTCCCCAACACTCCCCAGACTTCCCTAACTCTCCCCTGGCCCTTGTGGATGTCACATCAATTAATGAACCAAGGGCAAGAGTGCATTCCCCTATCTCAGACTCTAGGAAAGAATGGTGACCCCATTACCGCTGTCCTTTTATAATTGGGGATAGCAAGGTCTGAAGTCAGACAACTGCATGTTAGGACAGGAAGGGCTGACAGTGGGGTGTGATACTCCTGTCATCTTGACGGCCCCAGCAACCGCAGCAGGCATAAATGTGACCAGAGGTCAAGGCAGGGAAATGCCAAGACACTCACTGGGCAGATAATGAGCTAGGAAGAATGCTCCCTGCTATGAAAAGAAGACCTTTGCCATCCCACAGCCTCGTGCATGACCCACACAGGGGATCATAAGCCTACAATCGGGCCTTTTGAAAGAACCTGATCAGAAGACAAGTACACTATTCTGGCTCCCAGCCAGCTGGTCACAGCAGAGCCAAACTCCACAGTGTGTTAGGTCTGTCAGAACTGGGGTCCAGCTATGCCTCGGCTGTCTTCCCAGCCATAGCTCTTTCCCCGGGCTCTGATACAGGAGGCCCCGGGACTGGGTCTAGGCAAGTGTTTATGACCCACTGCAAGGCAGTGGGCTAAGGGAAATCCGGCAGGAGCTTTCAAAGACGTCCCAGCTCCTCTCCTGCCTGAGTTTATTCTCCACTATAGATTTTGCTACAGACTGGTGCTACCCTACCCTGAGAGGCCCAGTGATGGCTAGAATAGGAAGCAAGAGGCTAAGAATCTGGGCATGTATGGGACCAGGCCAGGAACAACCCCTAACTGATGTGTCATATCCTGTGACCAAGGGCAGAGCCCCACCACACCTACATTTGACATAGCCACAACCACTCACATTTCAACAGTCAAAACAAACATGTGACCAAGCTCAGTGTCAGTAGAGGTGGAGAAGCACACATAGCCTTTGAGGACATTCAGCTGGGATGAGGAGGAAGTGAATGAACCCATAATCTGTGGATTTGATGACCCTCAGATCAAAACTATATCAGGGAAAACTGCTGCCGTGCTAAACACGCATAGACTATTTTTCTTGTCACCATTTCCTAAATAGTAGCGGGTAACAACTATTTCCATATCATTTGCATCTCATTACATATTCTAGGTAATCTAGAGATGATTTACAGTATCACGAAGGTGCGTAAGTTTTATGCAAATACTCCATTTTTAGACAAGAGACTCTAACATCCTTAGATTCTGGCACCTATGGGGAGTCCTGCACCCTTATTTCCCTTGGATTCTTGGAACAACTGCAATTTAAACCCATTATTCCATCTGTATCGGTTACTATCAAGTCCCTGTAACCAAAACACCCAACAGAAACATCTCCAGGGAGGAAGGTTTGCCCTGGCTCACACTTTCAGTTGGCTGTGTCCATGAGGTGAGGACAGCAGCAGAGGCAGCTCAGTCCATGGCAGAGGAGGGTTGCGTGGGGAGCTGTTCACACCGGGGTGAGCCAAGAAGCAGACAGGGGGACTTGAACCCGAGGTGGGGGGAACCTTCAAGGCACCCTGAATGACATATTCCTGTAGCCAGTACTATCTCCTAAAGGTGCCACAACCTTCAAAATGGCAGGGCCAGCTGGGGAAGGAGGGTTCAAACATGGGCCCGTGGGGACATTTCAGACAGACAGGGCACGGGGCACCAGAGGGATCAAGCTAACCAGACAGAACAGCATGGATTGGAGATCTGTGCTGCCAGGCTCAGTGGTCGCCGGACCAGGTGACATCTGTCTAACGACAATGAGGAACTGAGTGGCAAAGCTGATTTAGTGGTTAATTAGAATTTGATTTGATTTTCATCCACTTATGTTTCAATCTAACGGCCCCATGTGGCTAGAGGCTGCTGTGCGGATGGAAGGGACAGGGAGAAGCTAAGAAACAAAAGAACCTTCCCGCTACTTTCAGACCCTGTGACCAAGAGAAACTGACACTACCTGGACTTTGTGGCTCCTCCTTCAGCAGACACCTGGTTCCTGCTCGTGCTTGTACACCAGCATGGGGAGACAAGCGCCCACAGATCTTCTACAGGGTCCTGGCTGAGCCGTCCACACACCCATTCACATCCTTCTAGCGTGCCCTGACATGTTTGGGAGCCACATGAGCTGGACTCAAATTCCACCCTCACTGTTACCGACAGCAGGACTGCCTCAGTTTCTCTGTCTGTCCTACGGTTATGGTAACTGTCTCTTCCCTGTTGGGCTGTGAAGCTCCAGTGAGGCATCCCGTGGAAAGCATCCAGAACCTTCCCGCAAATGCTCCTACCATGGGCTGCTCTGTGCTTTTCACCCCAGTCCCGCAGGTGAGTGAGCTAACGCTCAGAAGGTGAGTCATCAATGAAGCAGCAAAGGCAAAGGTGACATTCGGATGCTGGGATGCAGCTCTGTCTTCAGAGTGGAGTCTCTCCTCATCGCATCCTTTCATTTGTGGCTTCTAATGATGAGAGTGATGTTTAAAAGGCGCAGTACTCATTGTCCACTGAGAGATTTAAATCCCAGCAGCCTTCCTCTGGAGACCAAGCTTTTAACTTCCAGAGAAAGCCAAGTGTTTCGTTTCCATCCCTTTCTAATGCGTTTGAGCATCTATTACCAGCACGCAGGAAACCTCGGGTAGGTGCTGGCATGGTGCTGGCGCCTCTCCAGCACCTGCTAATCTCTTTTGAACAAGGGAGAGTCGGCATCAGGCTCAGAACAGACCACGCTGTCTAGAAGGGATTAATAGGTCCTGTGGTTAATCTCTGCACTCTTCAACCTAACTAAAGCAGGAACTGCTTCCCCTGGAAGTGCTGTGGCTGCCTGTGGCCAGCGAAGGAAGAATGGAAAGCAGAAGCTTTGGCCTCAGGGAGACAACAGACCCAGCAGTGGTCACCAACAGCCAACCAGCCAGGCTCGGTTTAAGAGGGTAGGAGACGGGGACTGGGCTAGCAAGCCTGAGGTTGGAGTTTGACTCTCAGGATCCATGTAAAAAGCTGGGCCTGGTGGCACACAGTTGTAATCCCAGCCTAACGGAGGTGGAAACATTTGGATCCCTATGTCTCCTGGGTCAGCCTAAGCCTATATGGCAAACTGCAGGTGAGAAACCTGGTCTCAAAAAGCAAGGTGGGTGGTCCCTGAGGATTGACAGGTGAGGCTGTCCTCTGCCCTCCTTACATACACATAGGCACCAGAACACATGTTCTCTCTCTCTCTCTCTCTCTCTCTCTCTCTCTCTCTCTCTCTCTCTCTCTCAGGCACCATCCTTCTCTGATGTCCATGCATCACGGTGTACCCTTGATAGGCAGATGTTCACCTTCAGTGAGCTGCAGAGAGAGCCCCTGTGTGGGAACCTTCCCCACCTCCTACAGGACATGGGTCCTTAAGCTGGGCCTCGGTTTGCTCACCTGAAAAGCAGATAACAATATCTACAGAAAGATCAACAGTGAACAGAAACAAGGGTGGGCGTGAGAGAGTTTGCGGGACCCAGTGTGACTCAGCCGGCAGAGCACCTGCCTAGCGTACAGGAGGCTCTGGGTGCCATCGCTGGATGCAAAGTTCAAAAGAGAACAGAGCAGATGCGATCATGTTGAAGTTTTAGTAACAACCTGGAAACCCGAGAGACCACCCGGAAGTCTCAGCCACAATCCTGCCATCCCGGAGAAGCTAACAGAACACGTGGTCCAGCTTCTTCCAGTGCTTCCGCTCCTGCAGCGGGCTGTTCACCCATTCACAGATGACCTCATCAGAGGGCTTCTCTCAGCTGTGGGTGCAGAACAGGGTGTGGCCGGGTCCAAATGTAATATCACAGACAGAGGGAGCCTCATAACCTTGAACAAGGGCTTTCTGGGATGGCCAGCCACATAGGAGCGTGGAAAAGCTGGTGGGGGAAGGCAAGGTACCTCATCCTAGCCTCCCAGCCTCACCAACATTAAGACCACTGAAGCTGATGCCCCAGCTGGAGCTGAGGAGGGAAGCCGATGGCCCATGCACTTCATCCCAAGCCAGACATGGGGCTGCTGGGGAACCACATGAAGAGCCATATAGGATAAAACCCACAACTGAGCCAGATCCTGAAGGCAGAGAAACAACCAGAAAGAGTGGGAAATGAGACTGAACTTATTGCCATCGGGTAAGGACTGAGTCTGAAGTCCCACCTTACCTTTTCCCTCGCTTGCACCAATACAGATGCCTCTTTCCGTTTGTGTCAGTCACTTGTAGCTAGGCAAGTGGCCTGACTCTTGTCTGCCATCTCCTGCAAGCAGCAGGTGCCTGGGGAATGGAATGGAGCCTGGCCTCTGTGATCCCACATCTGCACCATGCTGAGACACGAAAATTATGCCTTCCGCTCACCTATTAATTTTTCTAAAGCAGGCATCAAAAGCTTGAGGTGTCCCTGGGTCAGAAGTGACTGCAGCTACCTGTCTGAGATCCGGCTGCGGAGAAAGCCTAGCTCTTGCTCGGTGAATATGTGCTAGATGTATTAGAAGACACTGCCTGCGTACACGGTAACACAACATCAGAGCTACTTCCTGAGTGTACATGAAGCTGTCTGGCAGAAAGCCACTCAGTGTAGAAGCTGCAACTCATTGTACCGTGCTATCATTGGGTAGAAAACATGCCCCGGGGACTAGGATGCTAGCTCAGTTGGAAAAGTGCTTGCCGTGGATGCATGAGGACTCGGAGTTCTGTCTACGATTTCTATCTCCAATGCACATAGAAACAGTAGGGCACAGTGGTGGATACCCACAGTCCCAGCACTAGTGAGGCGGAAACGGGAGATCTCTAGGGCTCACTGGCTGGCCAGCCTAGCCACTGGAGCAGAGATTCTCAGCCTTCTTAATGTTGCTACCCTTTAATAAAGTTCTTCATGTTGTGACCTCTGACCATAAAATTATTTCATTGCTACTTTGTAACTGTAATTTTGCTACTGTTATGAATTGAATTGTAAATATCTGACATGCAGGACGTCTGATATGCAATCCTGCCAAGGGGGTCACGACCCACTTGAGAACCTCTGCACTAGAAGACCCTGTCTCAAAGCAAAAAAAAAAAAAAAAAAAAAAAAAAAAAAAAAAAAAACCCAAAGAGTAAAGCTATTGATGGTGAATAGCTGATGGGTGGGGAATGTCACTTTTCCTTAGGACAACAGCCATTGGCTGGTCCCCCAGACCCCAGAGGAAGACCCTATATCCATATGCATGCAGGCCATGGACTCAAATGCATGCATGAAGGACTCAATGGGCTTAAAAATAATAAATAGGGGCTGGAGAAATGGTTCGGTGATTAAGAGCACTGACTGCTCTCCCAGAGGATCTGGGTTCAATTCCCAGGACCCACATGGCAGCTCACCGCTGTCTGTAACTCAAGTTTCAGGGGATCTGACACTCTTACACAAACATATACGCAAGTAAAGCACCAATGCGCATAAAATAAAAATAAATAAATCATTTTTAAAATAATAAATACAGAAATAATTATGAAAGGATCTCCTGGGGCTACAGGCAGAGAACCACAGGAGGGGGTGTGGGGTTGTGGGGAGTGGAGGGGCGTGGGAGTTGGGGGATGGGGAGCCATGAGCCTGTTTTCCTTCATTTTGTGCCTATCAGACCCAGACGTTCCTTCTCACTTCAGATCACAAGAGGCCTCTAGAATTCAAATGCAAACAACCACGTCATCACTTCAGCTCACGACAGGCCATCTTATAAAAATTGAAAAGTTAAGGATTGAAAATAAACGCTTAGAGCCGAGGAGGGTCACAGGAGATGAGCAGCCCATGTCTGCTTTGTGCAGCATCCTGAGCCAGCATCTCCAGGCTGGGTCACACCCCTGGTCTCTGGGACTTTTTCTGTCACCTGCCTGGCTAGCTGACATTGCTTCTGAACTTCTACATATTTAATAGTCAGGTCTGAATTCAAGCATATTCCGTTTCACTGAACCTATCGAAGTCGCAACAAGCAGCCGGCTCCTGCCTCGGTCTTCCTTCTCTCAGCAATGGGCAGGAAATCCATCCAGTTCCATCCACCTTCCCCACCTCCCAAGTTCAAGCCAACTGTGTCCCTGCCCTGAAGCACACTGTCAGGCTTCCTGTTTCTGCCTCAACCCCACACTACACGCTTAGCCAACATGGTCAAGCAAACCACAGCCCATCACCTCCAGAATGAAAGTCCAGGTTTGGAATGAAGCCCACACCTCCACTGCAGTCACGGCGGAGCCGCACCAAGCCCCTTCCAAAGCTTGGAACTCCTGTTCTGTTACAGTCCACATCTGCTCCGAGTTCTTCCTCTCTGCCAGTGGGATCCGTTCCCACCCCAGGGCCTTTGCACTTACAGTTCTTCCTTCTGCACCTTTCTCTTCCCCGCTCTTCCCAGCCCTCGGTGACTCACAGTCTCTCCTCATGAAAGCCCTTCTTCGTTCTTCCCACACAGGAGAGCTCTGCCCCACATCAACACCCTAGGTCAGGGCAGTGGGCAGCGCAGCACCCACCAGAAAGTGGATGAGAAGGTGACCTTAACAGTGGCTGCCAGCAGCTGTGCTGGCAAGAGGGGAACTCTGGGTCGGGCACTGATTTGACTTTTAGTTTTAAATCATGGACATTATTTTTCAAAAATGAGTTTGTCTGTTTGTCTGCTGAGGTCAGGACTTGCTAGGCAGCCCAAGCTCGTCTTGAAATCACCATCCTCCTGCCTCAGTCTCTCAAAAGTGCTAAGATTACAGGCTTGCACCATCACATCCAGTTCCCATAACTCCCACCAAATTAAATTAAGGAAAGGAAGGAGAGAAGAATAAAGGGAAGGAAGGAGACAAGAAGAGACGAACTGGGACAGTTTCCTGAAGAAATAGTTCAACAAAGAAAACAGTTGAAAGAAATAATCATCATGTCATCGTCTAAACAGAAACCAGAATCAAATACTGAGAACATCCAGCCGCAGGGGAGCGGCTCAGAAAACAGTGCACGGTGAGTGGGATGGGGAAGCGCGAAGCCCACTTCTATTGTCACTATTAAGACTGCAGGAGTGGGGTAAAATGTCACATCAGCAATTGGTGTAAAGAAAGACCACAGAACGGTTTACTAGGGAGCAATCACAGCAGAGACCAGGAAATTACTGATGAGTTGTGATGCCTGATTCTGTTCTAAGAAGCACAGGGCAGTGTGGGTACTACCCTAGCTCAGTCTACTTGGCCCCTATGGAACAGATGTGGAGTCCTGGGCTCCTTGTAGGACCTGGGTGGCCAGGACTAGGGGAGCTCCCAGCTGCAGGCACATGCCAGGGTATCCTGGTCAGAGCCATCCCATGCCACCATGCCTCCAAACACTGCCCTGTGTCCCCCAGGAGGTGGAAATTCTTCCTAGGCAAGTGACCTGGTACCTCTCATTGCCAGTCTGCATCTGTCGTACGGGAGGATGGAATGTGGCTCGTGAATACACTCTCTCCCGCCCCAGGACACACTAATCTCAGCAACATTTCGTGCCTAGGCATTTTGAATAGGTTTTAGAGAGCCTCTCAAATACAAAAACAGGCAAGCAACCTCTGCCCTGGGACCAGATGGAGCAGCCACTGGAGACTGTCACCTGACACCCACTCATCACTCTGCACACGCTGCACCCAAAGGCTTCAAGGGGTCACATTCATGAACACAGTGCCGGCCAACATTCTGCATTTAAAACACACGTGCCGTGAGAGCCCGACAGGCACACTAGATCTAAAGAGTGACCAAGTAATAAATCACTTAAAGTCTCATTCGGGGTTTTCCCAGGACTGCAAAATGTCAGCTCTAGAATTCGAGATCTCCTCATCCAACCCAAGTCCTACAGACGGGAAGTCCACCTTCCCACCCAGGCATGGTGGCCAGCCTGCAGGCTCACAGCTAGCAAAGCTTGAAACAGGGTCGAGAGTGTTACTCTTGGTTTTCCAGGTTACACCAGTGCCACCAGGCTGTGCTCCTCTGGAGAACAAAGCTTGTCAGTATAGGGCTCACCTGAGTTCACGAACGACACAGTAATCAAAAGTTATTTGGAACTTGCCAAGAGAGTCTGGAGAAGGAGGTTTGGGAACATAGACCACAGCCTGGGAGAGCAATTCTTACTCCATATTCATGCCCCTGCCAGCTCCCCTCAGCAGCCATCAAGCGATAAGGCCACAGACTAGTGTCTCAAAAGTAAGTGTGCACAAAGGGCCTTGAAGATTCTTGGAACCACTGTGAAGTAGTGACACCTGGTCAAATGGTCATCCAAGGATTGAGGAGACGTGGCAGCATGTGTCTGTAACCCCAGAACCCAGAGTCAGAGACTGGGAGATCCCTGGAGCTCACGGACCAGCCAATCTAGCCAAAGTGATGAGGTCCAGGTTCAAGGAGAGACCCTGTCTCCAACAAGGTAGAAGGGTTGGAGAATGGCACCCTGTGTCAACATGCAGCTTCATGCACATGTGCACACACACGTGGTTATCTGGATGGTACCACACAGGGGGCACCATGTTGAGAATCTCCCCACAAAGTCACCCACGCATGGCTGACACTTGCCAGTTCCCACAATTCCATGGGCTCCTTGCGGCTCCTTGCTGCCCAATGCTCTGACCCCTGGCCACCTGTTATTGCTTGAGTCAACCAGGGCCAGCTGCATGGGCCACAGGGTGGCTGAGAATATCCCTCCCCCTTAGAACAATCCTGAGTCATGGCCCTTGCAGTACCCCGTGTCTTCTTGAGGGATTCTCTATTTCCCTGAGAGACCTGCACAGGGTCCGTGATGTCCACCTCCAGCTCTCTTCCCAAAGAAGTCCTCAAACAGTTCCTCAGCATCTCCCTTCGGGGTCACCTCCAGATAACCTCTTCCTCGTCATGAACACCTAGCCTGACCTGAGCTTCCAGCCACACACTCCACCCTCATCATCTCTCTCTGATGGTAATTCTGGGCTTGACACAGCGGTCCCCAGCCTCTTACCTCTCTCTTCCTCTCTTTGGCATAAAACTCGTGTGTCTATAGTCTCGATGATAACCACAATGTCCCACACTCGTGAGTCAGATATCTGACCAGACTCCTTAGCAAGGTGTGCATGCCAGAAGCTGAAGTGTGCCCCTGTAGCTTCCTTCACTCACAGAAGCATAGGTCATTAATGGATGACTAGAACAGCCATACTTCCTCTATAAGTAGAACTCCCTAGTTCCTCTCTCACTCCCGTTCATCCTTGTTCCTCTTCATGGAGGCCAAATAGCACTGACCCCAAATGCTTAAGTGTGCCCCTACTGTGGCGGAGAAGAGAGAAACCCTCACGTCCCTCTTGCTTTTCATGATGTTTCTAATGTGACCCAAGGTCCCATAATGAAAAAATTTTTATTCCTGACACAAAGTAACTGTAATGGAAGCAGCCACAGTCCCAGCAATGATCTAAAACCTCGCATGGACCTTAACTCCCTTTCTCAACCCAGTTGATCAAAGCCCCGCTGAGTCGCCTGCTGGCTGCCAATGCTTCCTTTAGGCCCCACTTGTTTGCTCTGTGAACTTGGACACCACTTTCCATCAGATGTTCCATGGCACGAGGCAGCCCCACCCCACCCCACTCCACCTCACTCCCACCACTCCCCATCTCTTCACACCCAGACTGGCAACTGCTTAGTTAGTAGTATCTGTACCTTTGATTAGTGTCAGGTTCCTCCTGTAGGCCTCGGACAAACCCTGTCAGTACCATGGACGGGTCCCCGCAGCAGCAGGGTTGTCAGTCTGTGTCACAACTGTGACACCCATTCAGCCTAGCTGAGCATCAGCCTAAGACTGCATCTGGGCCTGCCTGGGCTCGTGCATCTCCCAGCTGAGGTTGCCACTCAAGGGCACAGTTTTAGGGTGCCCAGTTTCTTGGACTGCTATTAAATATTCAGGCAGAGCCAAAGAAGCCCCCTGTGAACCCAAGGATGACAGAAACCTGAGTCAGTTCCCTGGCTTCAGGCAGGTTTTCTATTCTTGTTTGCAGTGGGCTCTTAGGTCCCTTAAGAAAATAGGAAGTTGAGCTCCTTTTCAGAAGCCTTGAAAGTTCACAGAACTCCTGCACCATAGTTCTGCAAAGAAAGCTACTTTTAGCTTCCTTTTACAGATGGAGGAAATGGGATCCCAGAGGCTAAAGACTTAACCAACTTCACAGAAAGAGGCAGAGGCAGCCTGAATCCACAGTACTTGGGTCTAAACCCCATGCTTTCCAGGGTCTCCCCACCAAGTTGCCTCCTACCCAAGTCAGAAGCTGGAGGAGGAGGGAACGGGGATGTGTGTGGTGCACACGCTTGCACTACAGTTGGATCGGCTCCCTGAAGAGGAGGGGGGGACATCTGTCTCCATGGCTACACTGAGCCTGAACAAAGCCTCATACAGATTCCCGCAGCCTTGACCATCGCCACCTCATCCTACAGCCAATAACAGGAGAACACGGCCGGCCCCCAGGGCTTCTGGAGTCTTCCTTTTGCATATTTCCATCATTAAACCCAGCACTTAATAACCACTGACTGCTTTTAAATTGTTTACAAACTCACATTGGCAGTACCCACGATCTGACAACCCTGCTGTAGTAATCTGCCCGCCTCCAAAAACTCAAATTGAGTTATGGAGTTTACCCCATTGATCCTCTCACTTGAGGCTCTGCCCGGGCCATGGGGATGTCTGTGTTTACACTGGGGACAATGGGGCACAAATAGTAAAGGTTGCTGGTGTGGATCTGACTGTAAATCAACTTGTGGACCAGAAAAGAATGTTCTGAATTCTCTTTCTTTGTCTAACCCTGGAAATGGGAGGACAGATGGGTTTTACCTCATGACCAAATCTGGCTGTGCAATCAATTGTTAAGAAGGGTTCTGAGGCAGTCTTTGAGGTGTGCAGGAAAAAACAAAGTGATGGAGACAGGGACAGGGCGAGGACACAGGGTACCTGGACCATGCTTTCTTAGGACAGTAGTCAGTGTCTCTGTGAAGACTCCATGTAAGTCTACCCAGAAATAAATTTTAAAAGACACTCAGTGATGTCTGCAGAGGTTTCAGGTTGTCAGCGCTGTGAGTGGGAGCCATAGATATCTAGTTGATAGAGGACAGGGATGCTCTAGAAACCCTGAAAAACACAGGATCGCCCCACAACAAAGCCTCAGCCAGCACAGGACAACAGATAAGAAGTCCTAGGAGAACTCCTGTGCACATGCAGATGTACACACACATATGAACTCACAAATGCATGCATGCACACATGGATACATACATAAACACATGTGAGCATGTGCATATGCATATGAACTCAAGTGAATACATACATAAACATACACATGAACGCATTCCTGTACATACAAGCATATCTCCCATGAACCCATGCAAGTATGCACAGACATGTATACACCATGGACACACAGACACTGTGCTCATGAACATGAATACACATGAACTGTCTTTGGTTCTCAACAGTCTAGAAGTCAACATAGATGTCTATACATTAATGTGTCCAAAATTAAAACACCTGCTTTTTCTCCATACACATCTCCCTCCCCCATTTTTCTCATTCTCAGAGGATGGCAACCAGTTTGAGGCCAGCCTGGTAACCCTCCTGCCTCAGTCTCCCAAGTGTTGGGACTGTAACTGTGTACTACACCTGGCTACCTACATTTCTTCCTTTTTTTATGTTTCTGGACTTCCAGAGCCAGTCTAGATGCTTGCTTCTTGTGGTTCTTTGAACAGGAATGGCCCCTATAAGCTCATGTTAAAATACTTCGTCCATGGTTGGTGGAACTGTTTGGAAAGGATTAGAAGGTGTGGCCTTGTTGAAAGAGGTGTGTCACTGGGGATAGACTTTGAAGTTTCAAAAGGTCATGCCAGACCTCGTCCTTTTCTCTTCTTCCAACTCATGGATCAAGATGTGAGCTCTCAGCTGCTGCTCCAGCCCCCTGCCCTGCCTGCCTGCTGCCATGCTCCCCACTATGACAGTCATGGACTGACCCTCTGAAACTGTAAGCAAGCCCCCATGTTAGATGCTTTCTTTTATAAGTTGTCTTGGGCATGCTGTCTTTCCACAGCAGCAGAACAGGAACTGAGACACTCCCTTACCCAGCACTGCCTCCAAGGAAAACCGGGAGATTCCTAAGAGCAGACACCTTGGCTTGTTCATCCCTGCATCCTCAGTATAAAAGGAAAGAAAGAAACCTGGCACCGCTCATACAGCAATACTCGGAAGCACAGTGACTGCTCTATCAGGCACAAGCACCTTCCAGCTTCTGAGAGGACTCCCCAGGAAACAAGAGCCTTGTCTGCTGGGCTGTGGCCTCTCGGATATGCATCAAGACCTGCAGGTGGCTCGGAAGCCACCAGTTGAGGCAAGCCAACTGACCGAGGCATCTCTCAGAGGCAACTCAGACACAGCAGCCACCTCTTTCCACGCAGTGCCACATCCTGGCAAACTCTCTGTCTCCCAGGTGTTCTCTAAGGACTTCATAGCAGTAAACATGCCTTGTGTGTCCTAGGGGCAGATTGCCAGTCACAATCTAGACGAGGACCTCGGGCATGCCCCGCAACATTTATATTTTTACCCTTGCTTTATCAATGGGTAAAATGGGGTACCACTTGGGAGAATGATTTACTCAAGGTCACACAGATTTCCTCACAGGACAGAACCCCCTGCTGCCTGCCATTCATCTGCAGCACCCCTGGGACAAAGGTGCTGTCGGGGTACGGAGAGCCTGCCTGGGTCCTAGTAGACGCTCAGCTGATTACGGGCATGGGGTGAGAGACCAGAAAGTGAATGGATGGACAGGCTGCAGTTCTAACTCTCATCTAGTTTCTGGGTCCTGTGTGTTCCCCCACTCACACTTTCTCTGTACTAAACTCTACCCTCAGCAGAGGCTGGAGCTTCTAGGACAAGCCTGGGTCCCTGCCCGTCCACTTCTCACATACAATGCTCAGAGACTCAGAAGGCACTGCGGGGCTGCAAGCTGCTGGGAAACTGGCCTGCGGTCAATTGTCTCTTCTGGGCAACAAAGAGGTTTCCAGAAATCCACTCGTCACTGGAGGCATCCAGGAAGGATCAAGAAATGCCACTGCCCCGTGGCCCCACACTCCCCTATACACACCCCACTTCCCATTGCACCCACGTAACCTCCACATTGCCAGGTCTGTCCAGGCAACACACACCCTCTACAGGAAGGGAAGCTCAAGATCAATGTTCATCCCCGTGACTTATCCACTCAGCATCCATGATGCCCGTGACTGGGAGTCACGGTGTTTGGGGGCTGCTGTGTTGGTACCCTGAAGGACAAAGTCAAACAGCAGCTGCGGAGAATGGCTGATACATGCTGGGAATTCGAGCTTCACACCATGAATTTCTGTTGAGACAGAGCTACAGACTGCCTCCAGTAGCAGGGAAGCAATCCTTCTCCCACCCTCGAGCCCCAGGAGGGGAGATGGAGAGAGCCTACCTGCAGCTAGCAGGCACAGAATGGAAACAAACCCAGAAAAAGAGAAATAAATCCTTGAGTCAGGCTTAGGAGGAAGAAGTGAAGGGAAAGGCAGAAGAGAAGACAAAAACCCCACCAGAGGAACCCATTACCCATTTGTGAATAAAGAGGCCAAAGGAGATCCTTTCATATCTGAGGATAAGAAATCAGGGAGCAAGGGGAGGGCTGCATGCCAGTGATCTCAGTACTTAGGAGGCAGGGAACTCGGGGTTCAAGATCAGCCTGGCCGACATAGTAAGACCTTGCCTCAAAAAGTAAAATAGAACAAAAAGACATGAGGAAGGAAGGGAAGGGGGAAGGAAAGAAAGGAGGGAGGAGGCAAATGGGCACGCTAACCAGCGCCTGGCACACTCAGGTGGGGCGTGAAGTGGGGCCTCTGGCACGCAGTCACTGTGAGAAGCGCAAAGTCATTCCTGAAAGCATGTGTTCAAGTCCCTACAAAAATATAAATCCCGAGAAGCCTCGGAGCTTGGGAGATACGAACAGATTTAGCCCAGGAGAGCTGCCAGGGAGCGAAACGAGTGCCAAATGAGGAGGGGATGGGCCGGAAAGAGCCAGAAACACACAAAGAGCAGAGAGACACGCTCGGAGGAGCGAACCGCAGGCTCGGTCCTATGGACAATCTCTCCAGCAGTGCAGAGTTAGGGCACAAAGCTCACGCCCAGAGGACAATAGATGGGCCAGAACTCAGGAACAGACAACAGATTCATTAATTCATTTATCTATATTCATTTTATTTATTTTACTTTATTATATGTTTGTTTATTGGCAGTAGAAGCCAGGGCCTTGCTAAGTAAACACTCTACCACTGAGCCATATCCTCAGAACTAGTTTCTCTCTCTTCCTCTCTCTCTCTCTCTCTCTCTCTCTCTTCCTTCCTTCCTTTCCTTCTTATTTACTTCCTTTTTTTCTTTCTTTCTTTGTTTTTTGATACAGGGTCTCACCATGTAGACCAGGTTGGCCTCAAACTCAAAAATCCACCTGCTTCTTCTGCCTCCCGAGCACTGGAATGGCAGGTGTGCACCATTCTCCAGCCTACCAGGATTTGCCTTCCTTTGCTATGTGTTCTCTGATCTGGAGCTGGGACTGGAGCCTAGAGCCTTCTCTAGCATTGGTTGAGACATCGTCTTACCCACCTTTAGAAAACCAGAAAGCAGTGAAGGCAGAACTCTGCCCAGAGGAAGCAAGCTCCTCCGTCTTCCAGGAGGCCTCACAGCTGGTCTGGCAGGGACACACCCTGAGCCCAGGGCAAAGTGGGCAGGAGGCGGCAAATGTCTGTGGTCCCAACACTAGGAGACAGAGGCAGAAGGATCTCTGAGTTCAAGGCCAGCCTGATATATACAGGAAGTTCTAGGCCATGGGGACTACGTGGTGAGACCCATCTGAATAAAAGGAGGAGGGGGGGGAGAGCAGAAGAAAGAGAAGTGGGAGGCATCTGAGGCCCAGCAGCCGCTTGAAGATGTTGAGATGCCAGAGGCTGAAGAATGGGCTAACCTATCTGGAAGGCAAACCAATGAGGCCAGGATAAACCTCACTAAAACCATCAGAGACAAAATGACAGATCTGGAAGACAGAGGCCAGCAACCAGTCCCGTCAGTGGGTGTGCTCTGGAGGAGCCTAGTGGGAAGAGGAACAGTGAGGAACATAAAATCCAGAGTGCTCACAGCGGCAGAAGCTGGAAGGATTTGAGCAACAGGAAGTTCAAGTAGGCAGTGGCAGCTAATGAAAAGGAAAGACAGTCAGGCAGTTTCCTACAATAGTAAACACACTTTTCTCGGAGCCCCCAAATGTGCATTTGGTGTTAACTTAAGGGGGTGATACATATGTCCACCTGAGCAGATATTTCCAGGGTAAGTGCTAATGGTTATCACCCAACCTTGGAAACAAACAAGATGTCTTTCCATGGGTGGAACAAGTTGTAATGTGTCCAGACAGGGGAACATTATCTAGTAGGAAATAAATAAGCTATATAATGAAAAATATGTGGAGAGGTTGGGGTTGTGGCTTAGTATATGTGATGGCCTAGGTCCCACCCCACCCCCACTATAGAAAGTGGGGAAGGTAGGGAGGAAAGAAGGGAGGAAGGGTGAGTGATTAAGGAAGGGCAGAAGAGAGGGAAGGAGGGAGGAAGGGAGGGAGGGAGAGAAGTGCTGAAATGTAGGGACTTGCATGTATATTGCTTAATGCTAAAAGCTAATCTGAAAAGGCTCCGGACTGTATGTCAACTCTGTAACGTGCTGGAAGATACAAACCATGGAGACAATGAAAAGATCACTGGCTGCCAGGGGTGGAAGGGAGATGGAGAAACAAACCAAGCAATGACCCAAACAGGAAAAGCCGCGGCATGAAAAGCAGCCATGGTGGCTTTCCACCGTTGTCCAAGACCACAGATGACAGCAGCCAGCAGAACCCAATATTAACTGTGGCCTGGGTGATGACCAGGTGGGGCCACCAGCTGCACAAATCGGACCCTTTGGGTGTGGAATTCAGGCAGTAGGGGAGCGGAGCGTGCGCTAATCAGGAGGTCTCGAAGCCCTTGTGCTCAGCTCGCTGTAAACCAAAAGCTGCTGTAGAAAGTGGAGTCTATTAAGTCATCACCACCATCATCACAATCAACCCTTTCGGAGCTGATCTATTATCACAGGACAGTTTTTTAAAACCATTTGAGGCTGGAGAGATGACTCAGCAGTTAAGAGCACTTGTCGTTCATGAAGAAATCTGGGTTTTCATTCCCAGAACCCATGTGGCGGCTCACAACTACCTCAAATTCTGAAGCTCCAGTTCTAGGGGTTTCATACCCTTTTCTGACCTTCCAGATCTCTCTCTCTCTCTCTCTCTCTCTCTCTCTCTCTCTCTCTCTCTCACACACACACACACACACACACACACACACACACACTAGATCTTCAAAAGAAAGCATTTTGGGGCTGAGGATGTAATTCAGTGGGTAGAGAGCCCTGCCTAATGCACACAGAATGGCAGTACTGTATGAACTGTGTGGGGTGGCCCATACCTGTGATCCCACCACTTGGAAGGTAGAAGCAGACAGATCAGGAGTTCAAGGAGAGCTTTGGATTAGTCTGGACTACAAGATACCTTATCTCAAAAAGTAATATATATATATATAAAACCATGCAATAATTCAGGGAAAGCAAACAGCTGATTTCTGCCAAGGAATAAAGCAATAAAGCATAGGCTGCTGGGCCCCAGAGTCACCTCCTTGATCCTAAGTGTCAGAAAACATGGACTGATGTCCAGCAGATGTAGGGGGGGGCAACCACATATGTCTACAGTTGGAGGCTCCAGAGGCACATGGTGAGCAAGAGCTGGGCTGTGCCAAGCATGATGAGGGCAAAACACCTTCTACAGCTCATCTGCCCTGCACACCTCCTCTCTGCAGCACACCTGCCCTCCATGTCTCCCCTCTGCAGCTCACCTGCCCTCCACGTCTCCCCCCTGCAGCACACCTGCTCTCCACATCTCCCCTCTGCAGCACACCTTCCCTCCACGTCTCCCCCCTGCAGCACACCTGCCCTCCACGTCTCCCCCCTGCAGCACACCTGCCCTCCATGTCTTCCCTCCGCACTTGTTCACAGTGGAGCCCTGAAACTATGAGCCAAGATAAATCTTCACTCCTCTTAAGTAGTTTGTGCCAGGCATTTTGCCACAACCATGAAAGGATGACCCACAGTCCATCTTCTTCCTCAGTGTGGCCAGCATCCAGTGTGGGGACTGGCACACAGCTTGTAATGCCAGGCATGGAAGCCCACCAATATACAAGTAAAACCGGAGGGAAGCTTCCTAAGAGAACTTGAAACTGGCGCTAGATGAACATGCAGACACAGAATCAAGCTTTAATCATTGCCACAGCTATGAACATAAATAGACTCAAAAGCAACTGATGTTCTTATCCGACCAAAGATGGGATATTTGCTCCTCATAATTCTTAAAAGTATTAACTTGTTAGAAGGGTTAGCAAGTATGAAAAACTTAATTTACATCAGTATGTTTTTAAGTCATTAGTAAAGAAAGCAAAATTGAGCCCATACAGGCTGCAGAGATGGCTCAGTGGCTAAAAGCACTTGCTGCTCTTCCAGAGGACCCAGGGTCAGGCCCCAGCACCAATCTCCAGTGGTCCACAACTGCCTGCCACGCCAGCTCCATTGGGTCTGATGCCCTCGGCTGGTCTACATGGGTACTTGAACGCGTTTGTGACTGCATGTGAATGAAAACAAAACAAATCTTTAAAAAACAGAACCCATATAGTAGAATATTAGAAAATAAAGTGTTGCTGATAATGGTGGCACACACCTTTAGTCCTAGCACTGGGGAGGAAGAGGCAGGAGGATCTCTGCGAGTTCCATGTCAGTTAGGGCTATACAGTAAAACCCTGTTCAAAAAAAAAAAGTTTAAAGAATTATGAACTAAAAGCACTTGACCAAAATAGAGAAGGGAGTCCAGCAAGATGTACCACTGTGTAAACCTGGTGACCTCGTCCAGTCCCGGGAACATATGCAAAGGTGAAAGGAGAGAGCCAGCTCCACAGAACTGTCCTCCGACTGGCACATTTGCTGCACACACACACCCCATACACACACATAAATATTTTAATTAAAAGAAAAGTGAAAAACTGATGGATTTGTGATGGAGTCCAGTGTTAAGAGGTAAAGACCCTCCAAGTGTACCCAAAGGAACACGGTCTGTCTCTCGGCCTGACAGGAAGACGTGGAAAAGAGAAAGCACAGCGGAGAGAGAAATGCCAAAGGGGTGTGACGGAAGACAGCCAGGCTCAAATATGAAAAACAGTAGGCAGAGGAGAAAGCATTCACTAGGGAGCACAGCCATTTTATCTGGAGGAAAGATCAATTCCACAATTCCACAACGAAAATATAACTGCCATGAATTTCCTCGTGATGAATAACATAGACTCGGACTCAATAAAAAACCAAACCATCCCAGAGGCAAGCAAGGATGGAGACCCTTGCTGCAGAGAAAGCAGAGCCTGCTTCATCCAGCTAGTGGGAGACCCAAGGAGCAAGGACAGACAGACAGCAGTGTGTTTGTGAGTGTATGCATGTGTACAAAGACAGCCGTGTGCTCATGAGTGTGTGCATATATGTGTGTGTTTGAAAACTCACGCACGTGTATATGTACAGATGCACACAAGCCCAGAAGCCAGGGGAGGGTGTCAGGTGTCCTCTCTCACTGCCTACCTGATTCCTTTGGGGCAAGATCTCTCTCTGAACCTGGAGCTTGTAGTTTGAGGGGCTCATTGACTGCCTGTTTCCTCTCTCCTCAATGCTGAGGTCACAGGCATGTGTGGAACCACCGCTGGCTTGTCTGGAGCCCAGTGTTCATAACTGTGAAGCGCATACTCTTAACTTCTGAGCCATCTCTCAAGCCCTGGAGTCTCTACATAATACTCTGTATGCAGCTGCTTTAAAATACACTTAGGGACTCCACCTGCTGTTTCCCATAAAATGCTTCCCATCAACACACATAGGCAAATGTATATGCAGGAAACTGTCCTGCCCACCTTTTCTCTAACTCAGTTAATTAAAAATTAATGGCGGAAATACAGGCAAGCAAGACAAATCCCTAGGAAATTTGTAAACACTTTACTAACTTATGCTTGGATACAGAAGCAACAAAGCTAAAATCTCCGAACTTGCCAAGCAAAATTGCAACTGTCGAAGTTGTACAAAACCATTTCAAAGACGTTGCCTCTCGGAACCCTTGGGACGTGGACAAAGTGATGCTCAGAGGCAAACTCCAAGCAATAAAATGCACCCATCATTTCTAACTATGGAAACAAAATTTTCAACTTGAAAATATTAACAAAACAAACCTCGGGAAAGATGGCCAGAGGAAAATAATCAGGTATCAAAGAAAATGTAAGCAAAAGGAACTGAAAAATCCAAGAATCCTGATTCATGAAGAGAAAGGCCAGGAGGGGAAGGAGGAGTTGCAGACTATCCACCACTTAGGCTGCAAGGGGTGGGAAGCAGCAAATGGTCAGAGCTGGGTCACACCTCAGCCGCTCTCGCAAGACAAACCAGGAGGAAAGGAAAACTCATGCTTGCATGAGCTGAAGACCAGAAGTTCACAGAAGAGCTGGTATTTTCCCTCTCCATTCTAACATCTAGGCCATACACTCAAAACTTTAGCTGAAACAATAATCTAAGAAAACACAACTCAGTAAAGTGTGAGTCAAGGAGCAGAAGACAGACTAGCCCCGCCATGACAGACGAGTTTATGCAACTGGGGCTATCCCACACAACCTGCAATCCCAGCACTGGGGAGGCTAGACCAAAGGACCGCAAGCTCCGGGCCAGCCTGACACGGTGAGACTGGAATAAAAACATGCAAAACTGTTGATTCCCTTGATTTTAGGATCTGCCTGTGTCACCACAAATCTATAAGTTCCTCAATGGCCTTGCTTCATCAGGTCTCTAAGCATTCCTGGTATCCAAGAGAGGACCTGGCTCAGGTAGCTGCATGGTAGAATGAATGAAAGGATGAATGAATGAACGAATGAGTGAATGAATGGGTGAGTGAGTGGGTGAACAAATAAATGAAGGAGTAAATACCATGGGAGACAAAAATCCTCCCAATAAGTCTTGTTACAAAGAAGGGCAAGTTTGAAAAGCATTCATGGGTCGGGAAGAGCTCGGCAGCAAGTGAAGGCTCATATTTGGACAGATGCCCTTGAGTCCTCATTAGCAGAGGGAAAACCAAACCAGGATTGAAAGCCACGGAGCTTCTGAGCCTTTGGATTTATTCACTGAAGGGGCCCAGTGCCACAGTAGACACCAGCGTGGAGGCTCCTCTGCAGATCAGAAACAGACCTCCATGAAGCCCAGCTCCCCTGCTCCTGGGATAAACAGAAAGTTTCTATGTTAGCACACTGCAGAGACGCCTGCACTTCCATGGGTGTGCATGTGCAAGTGATGACATGGTGTGCTATGTTCGTGTGTGTTAGGTGTAGAGATATGTTTGTGCATGTATAGGTATGTGTGGGGCATGTGTATTCAGGTAAAGACATGTGTATTCAGGTGTAGACATTTATACAGATGGATGTATGGATGCATGGGTAATATGTGTGCTGGTGGGTAGGTATATGAGAACACGGAAGTATGTGCACATAAATGGAGATATGTAGATATATGCATAGTATGCATGTGTGTGAAAGCATGTGTGAGCATGATATGTATAGATATTTGTGTACAGATGCTCACGGATGCATAGGCTATGGGTGTACACATGTACGAATAGGTTGTGTGTGCACGAGTGTGTGTGAATATGATCATGTACAAGTATGTACATGTGCCTGTGAACATCTGGGAGTGTGCCTGTATGCCTGGATATGGGGAGCATGCTAGCGTCTTTGCACTTCCTTTCCTATTTATTTGGTTTCAACTGGTTCTGACTCTGTCTGCCCCTGTCATAGCCTCCCCTTTTGCTTCCCATTTCTGCCTCAGCCTTGCTCTGTGTCTCTCTCAGACTCTGTCTGCAACCCCCACCCCCACTGTGCCCGTCTCCCTTCCATCTCTATGGCAGCACTGACCCTGAGAAGCTGAAACACAGGACAAGATGCCACGGCACTCTCTCCCAACTCCACTTAAAGCCCAGTGGGATTCCTCACCCTGTGATCCCGTCCTAGTTAGCTTCCTCTTGCTGTGATAAACACCATAACCAAAAGCAACCTGGGGGGGGGCTTTATTTCACCTTACAGCTTAGAGCCCATCTTGAAGGGAAGTCAGGGCAGAGACTCAGGGTGGGAACCTGGAGATGGAGCTGAAGCAGAAGTTGTGGAGGAAGACTTTGTACTGGTTTGCTCCCCATGGCTTGCTCAGTTTGCTTTATTATACAGTCCAGGAACACCACCCACAATGGGCTAGGCTCTTCCATATAAACCATTAAGAAAGGGTGGGAGGGAAGGAGGGAGGGAAGGAGGGAGGGAGGAAGAAAAGGGAGGGAAGAAAATGCTTCACAGACTTGCCTGCAAGCCAATCTGATGGCAGCCCTTTCTCAAGTGAAGTTCCCTCTTTCCAGCTGACACTAGTTTATGTCAACTTGACAAACCCAACCAACACACCACCATCAAGAGCCCTGCACGCACAGCCAAATTCCCCCCAAATGGCAAGCTTGGACAGTGTGAGTAGCCACCTCCACATCTGGGCCACATTTGTCACCATCTGTAGCGGAAAGGCAACAGGCAGGGCTGTATCAATCTTTGGACTGCACAAACTGCTCCTAGACAGATCCTGGCCTCCCGCTGTGGCAGACCGAAGGCAGTGAAGAAGCATGGGAAAGAAGTGACACAAATGGCCTCACTGCTGTCCCTGCTTCCCAGAGAAGTAGCAAAACCCCAGCTTCCCCTGACAACCAGGAAGGATTTATGAAAAGCTCTGCCCCCACCAGCATTCCCACCCAGGCCATCCCATCCCGGAACCTGAAAACCTGGCCAAGCAATGGTCAGCTCCTACCCACAGGACACACACACACACACACACTTCCAGAGGACTCCAGACCTTAGGACAGTGAGATCTGGTCTCTGCTCTGCAGATGCTCACTTGAGCACCCGTTAGGACTAGAGATACAAAGTATCAACTTGCAGCTGGGCATGACCGCACACATCTTTGGCCCAGCAAAGGCAAGGCCAGCAGAGGCAGGCCTTGAATTGGCCGCAGACGTGGTATACAAAGCAAGTTCCAGACCAGCCAGGGTTACACAGTAAGACAATGCGTCAATAAACAAACACTCAAATAGCAACACAAACGATAAAAGTGTCCAGAAATCAGCAAATCATTTCAGTGAAGTGAGACAAGACTAAAGGAGGCAGTGGTTGGTGAGGGTGGGGGTGGGACCTCCAAGGACAGTGAACAGAGGGGTGAATGCCAGCTGAGAAACTTGCCCAAGCAAAGGCCCTGAGCCTAGGAGAAGTTAGTGGCACCTGGGAACTTTAGGTCATCAGTGAGCAGAAGTGGGACTGGAAAAGCAGGGTTGAATCAAGAGACTGCACGGGCTGCAGGGGGTCCTGGGGCTGGTCAGACAAGGGTACCAATGCTACTACTCAGGTAGCAGATAAACTCAGGTCTGGGGCTCCCCTCAGAGCAACAATGGTGTCCTGCTTCACATCTGCCTCTGTCACCTGGCATCATGTAATTCCCCACCATGTCCCATAAGCGTTATAGAGGTCAGAGGTACAGCACCCTCAAATTTAGTAAACAGCAACACCAGCCCTTTTGGCTCCTCGGGTCCCCTAGACTTTTCAGGAGTGTGGGAATCAAGGGAGGAGAAGGGAAAGATAAGTCCTGTGAACAGCAGCACGGACCAGTCTGACCTGAGGTGAAACAAGGTCCCCAACACATTCAACAGGATCCCACTGGCCCTGGCTGAGTGGCAGCAGTCCAAATCTGTGTCCCCACAGAGATAGCGTCCCAGCGGAAGAGGAAGGCAATGAAAAGAGAAACTAAAGCGAAATGCCATAGACAAACAGCTTTCAGAGAAGCGGGGAATAGAGAGAGAGAGGCAGGGATGTGCAGGGGTCACCGACTCAACAGAATGATCCAGAAAGGAAAGGTGCCACAGCAAGAACAGAAACTGTGTTTGGCTGGGTGCATGCCCAGACACTAGGTTCAGTAAGGGCAAGGGCCCTGAGACAGGAGCGCCTGAGTTTGTTGGAGAACTAGTAAGGGGGCTGGTGTAGTAGGGCAAAGAGCCAGGAAAGGAGGCCAGAAAGGTCCGGGAGGGTCCTGAGAACCTCAAAAACACTGGAGTATCCAGCTAAGCTTCCAGTGAGATGGAAGGCATTGGAGGCAACCCAGCTTGGATCTAACAGAGCCCCTTTGGTTGTTGGCTTAATAGTTCCCAAGATACGAGCCAGGTGCAGTTGGACCCAACTCAGTCAGTGTCACAGGACGAGGTCAGACTGAGTTGGCCACGGAAGAGTGGACAGGACACTGGAGGCTCTGACATGAGGTGTGATGGGAAGGGTGTCCTGTGGGACTTCAGGGTTAGGGGCCTGAGCTTTGGAACTGTCGTTTTCATCTGTAGTATGGTAGGAGGGTGGGTAGGGCAAACTGTAGATGCCCCAGTAGGACCCTGGCCCAGTGAACGCAGATCTGCCCCCAAGTCCAGGTGGTTCTGTGAGCTGCCTCCAGTTCCAGATGCGGGCTAAGACACTGCAAGATACCAAAGCAGGACAAGCCCCTCACTGCTGGCCTGCGGCTTCACACACACAGAAAGGATGTTTGTCCGAATCCTGGTTAAACCCGGTGATTCAACCATGAGGTCAAGGGTGCTCCTTCTGCCCTAGCCGAGGAAACTGAGGCTCAGAGAAAACAAATTCCACCTAAGGTCACACAGCAGGTAAGAGGTGAGGTGGGGACTAGAACCTCTGATTCTAAAGCCTGTGGCCTTAGCAACAGCGCCCTGACCCCTGCGTCACAGAGCAGAAACCAACACCAAATGTTCTTTTTATACCCAAGCAAAGAAACGGCAAAGAGACACAGGGAAGGGGTGTGACTTCCAAAGCCACTTCGCAAGCTGGCAGCGGAGTCTGGGTTCAGACCCAGGAGTTGTGACTCCCAGCATAGTGCTCTCCCCAGAGGGGCTGGTTGGAGGAGCCTGGGGAGGCTGACTGAATGAGAGGTGGGGTACAAGGCATACAATGGGGCGAAGAGCTGGGGGGGACACACACTGGACCTCCTGTTTGGGTTCACATCCCAGCTCAGCCACACGCTAGATGGACCTTGGACAAAAGCCACTGTGCCTCTCAATGCCCCAGCTGGAGAAGGAATGATCATAACACCTGTTGCTATGAGGACAAGGAGAGGTCACACTTGTTGATGGCTATGTTGCCTTTCAAAGCCCAAGTCCACCCTTCACACACTCCCAGTAAGAAACCTGTCTAGCATGACACCCACTCTTGGGCACTAGCAACCTCGCGGGGGGTGGGGGCATCGCAAGGGTCCTGACTCATGCCTCCTCCAGGGAGTGTGTGGTATCCCCTGTGCAGGCAAGTGTGGGTCATCCCTGCAAGAAGCAACTTGGGCCTGGAAGAACTGACCCCAAGAGTCAGTGACACCAACGAATACACATTCCACAAGGTTCTGCTGAACACCCACTGTGCACTGCCATCCCAAGCACCATGTAGGGAGACAGAAAGCACAGAGAAGAATCAACTCCAGGGGCTGGAGAGATGACTCAGTGGTTAAGAGCACTGGCTGTACTTCCCAAGGACATGGATTCAATTCTCAGCACCTACGTGGTGGCTCATAACTGTCTGTAACTCCAGTTCCAGGGGACCCAACACCCTCTTCTGGTCTCAATAGGCACCAGGCACTTCTGTGGTGCAGAGACATATGCAGCCAAAACACCCACATACATAAAATAAAAACAAGTAAATCTTTAGAGAAATTCTAGGCATCAACCCTGAGTTCACCAACAGAATGAACAAGAGCTGTTGACTAATGTGGACATAAGACCGATGGTCAGAACCCAGAAAAACAAACAAACAAAACACATGTAGAAAACATAAATTAGGTGAACGGGAGTGTCTGAGCAGACTGGAATCATGCTCTTGGATGGATGTGCAAAGGTTTGTGGAGCTGAGGAGCCTGCTGTGGTAAAAGCCAGCATGCTTGGAATGTAGACTCCGGGGCTGCAAGGGAGGCATTCTGAGATGCGGTGTAGTAGTCTAGGGCCTTCGTGACTCTGGGCACCAGGGGCTGTAGGAAGAATCTGAGGGATGGGCAGTGTCCATGGGCTTAGATGCAAGGGCTCAGACCAGAGAAGGAGAAAGTAAGGCTGGTGTGTGAAGTGCTCAGTCCCCATGCTGTCACTGAACCCTGTATCTGGGGTGGGGTGAGTTGCTCCCCTCCCCATCTGCAAGATAGCAAGCAAAGGCTCTGGACACAGTCGCACGGTAGCAAGAGGGAGATCCATTCATCCACCACCCCACCCAGGGCAAACTGAGCCTAGAGTCAGGCTATATAAATCAACAGGTCCAGGGTCTCTGCTTCCGCTTTGGAGCTGCCAGCAGATTTGTGCACACCGCCTGCTCACCCAGGGCCTGTCCCTTTTTCTCTCTCCAATGCCTCTCAGCCAGCCTTGCATTGCAAGCCTCTGATGCCATGACCTTGGGTTTTCCGAGACACTCCCATCCTTGGGTCACATACACACAGTGCAGAGGCCCACGCATCACATAGGCAACAGTCAGCAGAAGTTCCGAGCCTGGACCTTACCCCACCTCCACGCTCTTCCCAGCTCTTCTAAATATCAAATTCAGTAAAAAAAAAAAAAAATCTAATTTGCAGCAAGGGACTGGAGACTCTGTTCAGGGCTGTTCTCCTCTGGCTGCATACAAGGACGCCCATGCCTTCTCTTGGAGGGAGGAGAAGAGAGCCCTTTGTACTAGGGCTGTTAACTGTGTGTCTGTTCAGGGTAGGCTGGAGAGTCATCTGTGGGAAAGGGGGCCTTAGATGTCCCCACACAGGTGCCCAAGAACAGCAGAGCTGGGGAGCAAGGGGGCGGGCCTGCTGAGCACCCGGTGAGCCTGGGTGGATCCCCAAGCTGAAGCCCCACCAGAGTGCCCCCAGCTGCACAGATGGGGAGCCAGGCCTTCCCTGGCTGCAGAGCCAGCGAGGGAGAGTAGGGCCGGATTTGCTCAGGCCTTGTTGGGATGTTTTTCCCACTTGGAGGAAAAAAAGAAAAGAAAAGAAAATCATCACGGAACCCAGAAGACAGGTTGTCATGGCAACAAAACTTTGAGGCCAGGTACTCCCTGACACCCTTTGGAGCTCAGTGATGAAGGCGAGATCTGGGGGCTGTGCGCAGCAGCAGGCAGGGGAGACCCATCTCAATGACCTTCGACCTCCCAAATTTCTCACCAGCAACTATTTGCCAAGCTCTGGGGAAGAAAACTGTGATTTTTCTGGGAGGAGCAAGCTGTAGCCAACAGAAACCAAGGGAAAGAGGTAGTTGGGCTTTCTCCACCCAGCAGGTCACCCAGGGGCATTTTGACTAAAGGATTGGGGGGGGTGAAGGTCTCGTGCTGGCCATAAGTACCCCTGTCTCAGGTCCCCAACTGCACAGTGCCCCTTCTCCATCACTTCTCTGGTTATTCCCTAGTCACCAAGAAGACAATTCAAGCTCCCTCATCAACCCCCCCCCCCAGTCTCAAGTTCCTCATCTGAAAAATGGGTCTCCCACAAGTGGCTGCCTGGCCCAGAGGCAGGAACAATAATTCCACAGGTGACACAGATATAACAAGATTCCACAGGTGACAACTTCAGCAGAGCCTGACGCTCAAGATGCCGGGGGCTAACATTGCTTTGAATATGTCTCTGTTAATAATTTTTAAAACACAGCAGTCAAGTGTGGACATCAAGCGTGGAGCGAGGAATGAACTACACAGCTCTGGGCCACAGCCTTCAGGAGAACCATCAGACCATCCACTGAGAGCCCAGACACGCTAGAGAGGCAGGGACAGAGTAGTCCAGGCTGCCAGGGACAAGGTCCATCTAGGCATTGCGAGGTGGCCTGTCCCTAGGCAGGACCTCCCAGATCTCAGGAAGAGCTGCAGTTGGAGGGGGATCCATGGCCATTCGCACGCCAAATTGAAACCTCAAGTCCTGTCCAAATAGCTTGTGTCTTTGGCAAAAAGCCAGCATGCTCAGACAAAGTGACAGCAAAGTTCAGTGGCCTGCCCACCTCCGTCTTCTGCAAAACCCAGTAGGCAGAACAGGAGCCCTCCAGCCCCCTCTGCCTTAGATCCCACCCAACATTTCCATTTTGCATATCACACTGAAAATATTTATTGGCAATACACAGAAGTGTGGGGGTGGGGAGGACGGGACACACAGCAAAGTCCTAACAAGAGTGACCTCTTAAGGGGAAAGGGGACAATATGCTAGTAACTAAAGACTGGTCCCGGAAATTTCAGGTTATGCCGAGTGTGGTGAACATAAAGCTAAGCAAAAGCAGAGACAGTGCTTCCACACGGGTCCTGCCAGGACAGAAGCTTAACTGCGGACAAGATGTGGGCTGAGTCCACAGCCAGTGCCACCCACCATATGGCACAGTCCCCTGTCAGACAGAAGTCCCCTGAGCACTCCAGCCTTGCTGCCCGTGTCGTGGGTATTCTCTTCAGCCCTGGCTGCCTGAGTGTGGGGGACAAAGGGGTTCGGCATACTTTCCGAAAAGCCAACCCCTTCCCCAATTCAGAAAAAAACCTTCTATTGAGCTAAGACTTCTTGGATTCCCAAGCCCCCGGGATCCAGAGCTGTCCCTGTTTTCCCGCCTGCCTCCCTTCCCTCTCAGGGCATCCACTCCCAGGAGAGCTCCAGGATACTGAGGTCTCCCTGGCTTGTGGCAATAGGGGTGCCCATTGGGCTTCCCTTACTCCCTGTTTTCCCCAGTCCTGTGGTAGAGGTTCAGCTTGGAGACAGGAGTAGCAGAACCCTTCGGTTCCTGGCTCCGTGGATCTGCGGTGGGAGGGGTTGCTCCCAGCAGAGGTTCCCTGGCCCCCACTGTCTCCTCCAGGGCCGGGAGCGAGGAGGGGGGCGCTCGAGGAAATTACTTCAGGCCGGGGAGGGATCGCGCGCCCTGGGACCCGCAGCCAGGGTGCGCGCGAGGGACCCGGACGCGCCACCTCCCGGCCCGGGACCTGCAGGCGCGCGTCCCGGGGGAGCCCGGCGCCAGCACTCACCCGGGCCACCGAGCTCCTCCTCACACGAGTACCAGATGCCGGTGTGGAAGTGGCGCAGCTGGAAGCGCTCGTCGCCCGCCTCCCAGCTGTAGGGCGAACCGGCCGGGCTGGCGGCGGCGGGGGCGGCTGTGCTGTTGGCCGTGGCGTTGGCGCCCGAGTTGGGGCAGTTGGCGCTGCCGCCCTGGCCGCAGCCCGGCTTGGGCACCCGCTGCGTGCCCTGGCACCAGTACGTGGTAAGGAAGGCGGTAGTGGCGAAGAGTAGCGCCAGAAGGTTCAAGGCCACGGCCAGGAGCGCTCGGCCGCGGCGGCTGGTCTTCATGCCTCCCGCACCGCCCGCAGCTCCGTGCGAAGTTGGCAGCGGCGCCCGCGTCAGCGCCCGCCCCGGGGTTCTGGTGCCTGCGGTCGGCGATGGCGCTCGCGGCGCAGGCCCATGGCCCCTGGCGGAGACGCGGGACGACGGGGACGCAGGGCGGTCGGGGCTGCGGAGTGGAGCGGACCAGCGCGCCCGGAGCCCGGAGCGCGAGTGCGCCTCGGCGAGCAGTCGCTGGCGCCTGGCAGCGGCCACGGCGCAGGGACGCGCGCTCCTCCGTGGGGAGACACCTGCAGGCGGTCGGCGACACTGTTCAGCGCCCGCCCGCGCTCGCTCGGAGAGGGGGCGCGCCACACTGGGCGCGGGCGGGGGACAGAGCCGCGCAGGAGTGGAGAGGGACAAGTGAGAGATACCAGGCAAGGCGCTCGCACAGGAGCCCACGGGAATGTGGCACAAATACTCAAGGCGGGACAAGATCTCTTACCCCAGACCCACAGTCCCACCAGCTGAGCGGCAAATCAGCGTCTGTGGGTCCCCGTAGGGACACGGAGGGCAGGGCATTCAGGCTGGAAGGAGCCTCCGCAAAAGCTGGAAGACCCTGGAGGCCCGGGGCTGCAAGGCCGCGACAGGGACGTTTGAAAGGCTTGCTCCTGGTAACCTTTGATGTCTGAGACCAATCCCCATGCACAGGCTCCCTGTTATCACGCAAGAGGGCAGAATGCTTGCAAAGCGGCAACCGGCAGAAGAGGCCAAGTGTAGGTAGGATATGACACACAGGCCTTCCCCATCCAGGCTGTCCACACCAGAGATTCAGAACAAACAGCATGACCCAGGAGGTCACAAAAAGGACAGCAAGTTGTGGTCACCAAAAAGGGTGCCCTGAAGGGCCTGTGAATGCTGAATGTTTAAAGCTGGTGGGGCAGGGTTAGTCAAGCATCCTGATTTTGAAGTCGGGGTAAATCTAGGACTTGATCAGCTGTGTGACTTTCAACAAGACACTTGCTCAATCTGACCCTTGATTTCTGTATCTATAAGAAGGGAAGACTGTTCCCCAGAGTCAGGGTGGGAAGGGCATCTGGCACACAGTAGGCACTCAGTAAGTGCTGACATGGTTAGCGATATCTGGGCCAAGGACTTGATGAAACTCAAACCTTTTTAGCATCTCTTTCGCAAACTAGGATTGCTCATCTGCGAGCACCCCCCATCTCCACCTCTGCCTCCAACATAAGCTACACCCTTCGCTCTTCCCACTGCATGGGGCACAGTGCCTAGATGCCCAGAGTGTGCAACCATTAATTGCACATTGATTGCAGGAGCTAATTTGAATTCTGCCCAAGCCGAGAATGACTCCAGCCACCCCCAGCTTGCCGAGTGGCAGGCTTTGCAGAATTCAAGGTTAACGGATTACGAATTGCCTTACTCCTGTGGGTGAGCTCCACTCACTGCCAGCTGCTGCCACTCTGCCTGGGGGCAGGAGAGACTAAAGCATTGTGGGCAATATCTCTGGTAGGAACTGGGGTGAGGACAGCCAGGGGAGCCCTGCACTTGTTTCTCAGAGCCCCTTTCCATCCCCCAAGCAAGGAGTTTTCAACTATTTTGAGAGGGAGAACTTCTGGGTTGCAATGGTGCGATCCAGTATTGGTTAATGTGGACAAATGACCACAAGGAATCCGTTGCCCTCGCCAGGCATACAGTGTGTGTCCACATTTAAATCCTGGCCTGGAATGTGTACTGACACGACAGGTCTTTGGCCTTGAGATTCAGTCGTGTCCACATAGCAGGACACACTCCTTTCAAGCCAGGAACCATGTCCTGGAGGGTTCAAAGCAAGGGGAGCCCAGAGGAGAAAGTACCAAGGGCTACTCTTTTAAGTGACACCCAGAGGAAGCGCTGCTGTGACATCCTGTCTACAGTGCCTAATTTCTTGCTCGCTGAGCCACCACTGTATGCTCTGCTTAGGGAAGAAGAGAGAACATGAGTGACATTAATAAGGCCAAGGCAGACTGAGCAGGGGTGAAGAGCGGGGTGGTGGGGTGTGGATGTGGGTGGAGCTTGGAGGAAGGTCTCCTAGGAAGCTGGCATTGCAGCAAAGCCTGGAAGGAGGTGAAAGAGGCATCAGGAGGCTCTGCCAGAGAAAGAAAGGTCCTAATAAGAGAAGAAATGACCGGTGCAGAAGCCTGAGGCAGGAGTCTGCATGGTCCTGGGTGGGGAGAGGGAGCACAGCCTGAACAAGGGTCAGAAAGGGAACCGGAGAAAGGGACAGATCACAGAAATCTATGTGCTCCTTCACTGGGTCCACGTGGAGTCCTGAAAAGGGTCTGGACCAAATCTAACAATCAGGAAGAGGGCACCCCAGCTGTCAAGTGGACAAAGATTGGGGCAGGGGGATCGTCTGGGGGTAGCTAAGTGATACCAGGGGCTCAGACAGGACGGTGCAAAGGCCAAGGAAGCTCTGGGTTTATTTTTGTTTCTTTGCTTTTGGCAATGCCAGGGCCATGTCTACGAGGTAAATGCTGAACCACTGAGCTGCAACCAGTCCCTTCTGAGATGGTCTGAAAAGCAGATCCAGCACGATTTGTTCCATCCCAGCAGGATGGAGCCCTGGATGTGAGGATGTTTGACAGGGGCGTCTGCAAGGTCAGGGGCTCCAAGGGAACATTCAAGTTCGAATTGATTTTGTGCTTGTTGGATCTTTCACCAGAAGGTGGGTAGAGACCAGTAGGAGGAGCTACATCCCCAGGCTGGTCTGCCTTCCGGAAATGCCTCTCAAGGCATAAGCCAGCCCCTTATAATGGCAGAGCTGCAGCCAGGCAGGGTGGCACACCCTGTAACCCCACAGGCTGAGACAGGAGGATTATGAATTCCAGAGCAGCCTGGAAACTCTGCATTTCAAAGAGGGGAAGGTAACAATCGCAGCTTCAATGACCTTGGCCCCAAACAGGAGCAGGTGCAGGGGTCAGCCTGGTGCCATAGCCAAGGCCTGCCAACAGCCTCCTGGCCCCAGCCTTCATCTGAACTGCCCACCTCTGCACCCGCTGCCTGAGGGACCAGCCCTTTCTCCCCTGCAGGACAGGTTCAAACACCCCTGGCTTCTACTCACATCTCCACTGCCACGACAACACCAGACTCCTTTGTGGTCCCTGACCGCATGTTGGTCAAGCAGTCCCCCCTGCAGTGGCCTTCCTGTTTCATGGTGCTGCCGGCTTCCACTCCTGCTGCCCTCTCTGACCCCCAGGGTGAGTGGCTTATTCTAAACGGTGATCTTTATCTTCAGACCTGTTTCCCTGATGGGCCTAAGGCCCCCCCAGATCCCCCATGCTGGCAGCCCACAGTCCAAATCAGGCCAGAAACATGTTTGGTTTGGCTTGGATGAAGTTGGCACCACAATGTGCCAACGTTTCCTCATTGACCATATTCAAGAATCTTAGATTTCCCCCCAAAATATTCAGCCTTCGGCTTCTCTTACAAGATCAAGTTACCTGCCTGGGCCTGCAGATGCACCTGAAAGATATTGGTGATACCTGTAGAAAAGGCCAAGCAACCATGGGACCCCAGCCCTCTTCCCAGCACTCAAGGAACCTGCTAGGCTACAGGAGCCTTTGAGCATGAGCATCCAGAACAACTGTCTCTGTGTATGTATTTGTGTGTGTACGTGTGTGTGTGTGTGTGTGTGTGTGTGCAATACGCACATATGGGGGTGTTCAAAGGTCGGCCTCTAGTGTCATTCCGCAGGAGCGGTCCACCTTGGTTTTTGAAACAGAGTTTCTCACTAGGACCTGAGACTTGTGAGTTAGGCTAGTCTGGCTGACCGTCCATCCCCCGGGATCTGCCCTGTCTCTACCTCCTGAGTCCCGGGATTATAAGTATGTACCACCATACCTGGGCTTTTAAATGGGTGCAGGGATTAACCTTAGGTCCTCATGCTTGTGTGGCAAACACCTTGCCAGCCCCATCTACCATGTTCAGTATCAGGACCATGATTACCCTTGGGAAGGGAGCAGGGGCTGGGAGAGGCTACAAGGGGGCTTTGGGGACTGGACACCAGGTGTGTTCAGCTCATGAAAACTCACTGGCTAAGCAGGTGGGAATTGTACGTTTGTTCTACATAAAACAACATTTAAAAAAAAAAACACCTAGCCGCTGTTAATAAGGAAAGTGGTACTTTTCAGGAACTATGAATATGCTTTGAAGGGACGTGTTCCCAGGGGACTTGGATTTCCATTCTTCCTTGGAGTTAGCTGCAGCGAGCCCGTTTGCCTTCTAAGCTTCCTGATTCCTAAACCTTCGGAACAGCCCCTGAGCCTCCAGGCTCTCCTAATTATAGCAAGTGATTAGACAGTTGCCAATTACTGGGGAGGTTTTTTAGACATTCTCATAGTGTCTAAGCCGAATGCCTACTCCATTCCACCGCTCAGGATGCAAGGCTGGCCATGCCACTTGGGTAGGATTTCTGGAGGGGGGAGCCTGGAGCTCTGCATGCAATTAAAACCTTCCCTCCCAGAGGATAGAGTCTCCAGGGAGAAAGGTACTGGCCTCATTAGACAGTGATGGGCGTAAACTCTTCCTCCATTGCAGTGATGTTTGTGGTGCCCGGTATACAATCCAGGCCCATGTACTCTAGGCAAGTGCCCCACCAGCGGTCCCTCATAGAGAGCCCTTCTGGCTGTTCCGGAAGTTTCTCTCAGTCCTTGAACTATACTAGGGTATCCATGAATAAGACAGAATGGAAGCTAGGCCTGATGGCACATACCTGACACCCTGGGACTTGGGGGGGCTAAGTCAGGTTGGTCATTAGTTCAAGATCAGTCTGGGCGACATAGTGAGATGCTCTCCTAAAATACACAATACAGTCGAAGAGACAATAAAACGACATCTCAGGGCTGCACATTTATAGGGCTTCAGTTCCAGGGGAAGACAGTAATAAGCAAGACGGTGGCAAAGAATCCACGGTTGCAGATGTGACAGATGTGGGGTAGACGAGAGACAGAGGGCGTGTAGGGTCTCACTGACGGGGGACAGTAAACCTGGGCTAAGCCAACAGATGTTCTCACTGCAGGCACACAGCTCCGGGTGGCAATCCTGCCTCCATCACATCTGGGCTGTACATCTGGACCGCTTCCTGGACCCCCTCCCTCCCGGCCTGCCTTGGTTTCTCATCTGTAATGGACATGGGAAAGCAGAATATAAGGCAGGAAGAGACAGCTCTCTCAGTCTCATTCTGCGATTCCTGGAGGCAGGATCGCCATTTCAAACTGAGGTAGAGGTAACAGCCAGGGCGTGGCTGTTTTGCTTTCCTGACCTTCAGGCTGAACCCCAATATCTGCTTTTGTTAATCGTGCTACAGGCACCAACTCTGTGTCAGGCACATAAGCCAAACGACTATACTTGAAGCTTTATGGGATTCTCAAGCCCCAAGTACACTCAGATTTCAACTGGGGAGATTGGGGCTCAAGAAGGAGCAGAGCAAGGGTCGACCACCTTGGGTTCCTCTGACTATGGTCCACAGTCGACCTCTATTGTCTTCAGACGAGATAAGAATGCAGGTGAAAAACATCACCTCTTAAAATGAGCCTTGGGGTGACTGGCTCGCCTTCCCATTTCCTCAGTCCTGGCTGGTTTGTCATTAGGAGGGACATCCAGGACCACTGGCAAGAAAGACAGTTTGCAGTTCCTCTGAGACAGCCCTTTCTGGGTTAGTTTCATTTTTCCCCCAACGTGCTTGTTTGCTTCCCTCTTCTGCCCCCTACTGGTCAAAAGCAGAACTGCCAGCCTTGCTGATCCAATGTGAGTCAAGTCCCCTCAGCACAACCAAAAAACTAAAGACTGTCAGGATTGGGATCTGGAGTTGGTCAAGTGAGGAAGATGAGAGACCTCCATCATGGCAGTAGCATCTACATGTTACATGCCATGAACACTATAGAAAGCATATATGTGCAAAGGAGAGACTGTGTAGCAACAAATTTAAAAGTTCATTTCCTCCCAGTGACCTTTTGACTTTCAAGTAATCATCCTGAACTTTGTACTAACAGCACTTCAATTGCATATGCACTGTTATTATTACATTTATTTATCATGTGTGTGGGCGAGCATGTGCCACCGTGTGCCTGTAGAGTTCAGAGGACAACTTTTGATGGAAAGTTCCCGCCTTTAACTATGCGAGTCCTAGAGACTGGTAGGGCAGTGGCTTCTGTATTTCCATTTCAGAGAGAAGAATGGAAGCAAGAAGAGAGCTCCAGTCAACAGCAGAACCAGGCTTCAGCCCTGGACGTGCCACTCCTGTCTCAGTAGCCTGAGAAGCCTTGATGCGGCAATCATCTGTGTTCATTATTTTTCTGGTTGTCACGGCACAGGCTGACTGTAAAACTGAGGGTGTTTACACTCATCGCTGTGGTGAAGTCATGGCGGCAGGAGTGTGAGGCAGCTGGTCATGCTGCACCCACGGTGGTGACGGGTGGGAGGCATAGCCGGCTTGTTCTTGTTCCCACACAGCTAGCTCTCTCCTTTTCATTCAGTCTGGGACCCCAAGCCAAAGGGTACTTCCTACATCTTCGGGGTGGGGGGGCAGTCCTTCCCAGTTAACCCCATCTAGGAACTCCCTCGCAGACATGCTCAGAGGTTCATCTCCCAGGTGATCCCAGATCCTGTCAGGTTGACCAGCCATATTAACCACAGAATCTTCTGGAACTTCCCCCAGGAGCTGGATACACAGTCAGTCTCATTCTGTGTGCTGGGATTTTTGACCAGAAATGAAGAGCCATGAACTTAGAAGAGGACTTCATTAAAACAAGAGAAGTCCTGAAGCATGGGGGCCATGTTAGGGGATCCACACCGACCGCTCAGCGCATAGCAGGACGGTCAAATCAAGGGAGAGGACTCCGAGAAGCTGGCTTGATAAAAAGAACTCTTGTTCGAAGTCCATCTCACAGTCAAGCTGCTTTAGGTGTGGCTTATCCAAGAGGGTGAGCGTGGGCGCCTCCTGGAGGCAACTCTTTAGGAAAACATTTCACTGAGATGGCAGCTTCCAGTTTCAGAGGTTCGGTCCGTTCGTTATCATCATGGCGGGGAGCATGGTGGGTGGTAGCATGGCGGCATGCAGGCAGACAAGGTGCTGGAGCAGGTGCTGAGACTTCTCACATCTTGACTCACAGGTAACAGGAACTGGTCTGTCTTACTGGGTGTGGCTTGGGCGTGTATAAGACCTCAAAGTCTGCCTCCACAGCGGCACACTTCCTCCAACAAGGCCACGCCTCCTAATAATGCCACTCCCCTTGCAGGCCATTTTCTTTCAAACCACCACACAGCCCCACCTGCCACTGGTCTTGTCCGTGTAGACAGCATCGTGCAGCATGTGTGTTTGCAAAACTAGAGCGTGAGAGCAGACAGGAACTGCCTTGGGTTGAGGCTCAGGCAGAAGACGGCTTGCCTAGCATGCATGCATGAATGAAACAAGGCGGTGGTACATGCCTGTAACCCCCTCACGAAGGAGGTAGACCAGTGGTTCTCAGCCTTCCTAGTGCCTGTAACCCTTTAATACAGTTCCTCATGTTGTGGTGACCCTCAACCATAAAATTATTTCCATTGCTACTTCATCATTGTAAGTCTGCTGCTGTTACAAATGGTAGCGCAAATTTTGGGGGGATAATGGTTTGTCAAAGGGATTGTGACCCACAGGTTGAGAACTGCTGAAAGAGAGGCAAGTGGATCAGAAGTTCAAGGTTAGCCTCAGCTACAAAGTAAGTTCAAGTCAGCCTGGGCTGGGCCGTGGGAGAATTTGTCAAAACAAAAACAAAAACCAGTGAGCAAGAGAGAAAAGTGGCTAACCGACTCCCATGAGAAAAGCACTCACTCTTCCATTCAAAAGCAATTTCTACCTGGTCCCATGGCCACCCCACCCCCACCACAGTAGGGACCAAGCCTCAGTGTGAGTTTTATACCCATGGCGGATAGTGTCGCTCACTCAGCTCTTAACCAGTGTGGCACTGTCCTCTTCGTCACTGAACTGTCCACATCTGCTGTGGAAGGTCCACTTCCTTGACTGTGGGCCATGCTCGGACACCCAGGCTATCTGCTTACTCTAGGAAGACCTGATTGATTAGCTATGAGGTCTCACCCAGTCAGTCAGGAAGACCTGGCCAATAAACCCCAAGGGTTGGCAGAATAAACAAGTGTGGTTTCAGGGGCCTGGAGGACACTTCCCACAGTGTTTTGGGCACAAAGGTTGATGGAGGCCCCTGTCCTGGTTATGGGGCCACCTGTATCCTGGTCATTTTCCTCAGTGTCCAGTCCTGAGCCCCCTCACCACTCCCCAGGCTTGGCATGTTCTTCTCCAACGGCTTCAGGCATCAGCTGGGCAGGAGCCAGGAAAATGGGAAGAGATGAACAGGAAAGGCCTCTCCCCAGCAGAACCCCAGCATATCTATATTTGTCTGTGTTCTCTTGCTATAACAAACACCAGAGGCGGATAATTTATAAAGTAAAGAGATTTATTTTGGCCAGGAAAAAGTAGCACATGCCTTTAATTCCAACATTCGGGAGTCAGAGGCAGGCGGATCTCTGAGTTGGAGGTCAGCCTGGTCTACAGAGTGAGCTCCAGGTCAGCCAGCGCTACACAGAGAAACCCTGTCTTGAAAAACAAAAACCAAAGGTTTATTTTGGCTCACAGCTCTGGAGGAGCTGGCATTTGCTTGGTGAAGGTCATGTGATGAGGAAGGGCAGGTGGGTGTGGAGAGAAGCTGGAGCATCGGAGAGACCCAGAGGAGGGAGCAGTTGGCGTTCTAGCCACCTGGGATTCCTGCTCCACGCCCTGTGGAACCAGTCAGAGGCTCTGCTGCCGAGAGAGCCCGGCTCTTGCAGAGGACCCGAGTTTGGCTTCCAGCACCCACACGAGGCAACTCATAGACCTGCCGCCTGGTCATCTTAGAGCAAGCAAGGTGAAGGGTCTGCCTATACCAGCCCCAAATATCACACGCTCATTTCCAAAGGAACCCCCATTCTAAAACCAGACCCATAAAGCAAGTCCCAGACTTCTCACCTTTGGAATTCAGAAAACAGCCCACTCCTGCCACACACCCTGAAGCTGGAGGTCTGAAAACCCAGCAGTGTGACTTACCCCCTACCCTGAAGTTTCTGGACCTGATGAAGCCTGGCCCTCCCACCTCACTCTTGACTACAAAATAAGCCATTGTTAGACCAAAACACACCCTGGGGCACAGGGTCTGAGGACACCGACCTCTCAGACCAATAAAAGTCTGTTCTCACAGTTCTCAGGCTGAACTGAGTCTGTTCTTTCATTTTCCTCTCCTGACTTATTTCCTACAATCTACGGCAGCTCTGTACACAGACTGGCCCTGCACACAGGCTGGCCCTGCACACAGGCTGGCCCTGCACACGGGCTGGCCCCGCACATGGCCTGGCCCTGCACATGGCCTGGTCCTGCACACGGGCTGGCCCTGCACACAGGTTGGTCCTGCACATGGGCTGGTCCTGCACACAGGCTGGCCTGACCTGTGTGGGAGAAAAGGGCTCTGGGCTGTGACCACAGGAGGCAGGAACTATAGGGTGTCTCAGAACTGAGGTCACCCCAGTCAGCAAAAATAAATGACACACTCCAGACTTGTCACAACTGATGGATGACTCCTGCTACTGGCCATATACCCCAAAATTCTTGTATAAAATCTACAGCTGTTGGATAACTAATTTACCTGGTGTTTCCCAGAAGCGACGCTCATGTGGACTCTGTCTAGTGGTCCAGCCACTAAACCCAAAACCTACATGTGTCCCTGCGTGTAGTTGTGCCCCACCTTGGAGGGAGGAGTGCCATTTAGTGCTGGCTTAAGGCGGCTCAGTGACAGTCTCTAGACACTGTTGATGTAGAAGCCGACACGCATTATGGACTGGGATGCTCCCCAGCTCTCTACCCTGCTTTCTCCAGTGTCCTTTCTATCTTTCATCCTCTGCTTCCATGAAGAGGTCTTGGTGCGATAAGACAGTTGATTTCCAATATCACATTCCCCTCCCACACCTCATGAATAGTTGACAAGTTTTTCTTTCTCAGAAGTCCCAGCAAATGGTTCCCACAGTCTCTGGGTGGCAGGGAGAAAATGAGATATTCCAACTGCTCTCCCCACACACTGGTAAAAATCCATTTGTGGTGGTTTGAATGACAATGGCCCTCACAGGTTCTTATATTTGGACGTTTGGTGCCCAGTTAGTGGGCCTTTTAGGAAGGATTAGGAGGTGTGGCCTCATTGCAGCCCACCACGGGGCTTACGAGGTCCAGCCTCACTCTCTGGGCCTGTGCATCTGGATGTAAGCTCCCATCTACTCTCCAGCTCCACGCCTCCCTGCCTGCCGCCACGTTCCTCACCATCATAGCCCTAGACTCACCCTCTGAAACAGGTAAGCAAGTCCGCCATTAGATGCTTTTTTCTTTCACAAGTTGCCTGGTCAGGTGTCTCCTCACAGCTGTACAAAGGACACCACTCCTAAACTACGTGTGGGATCAGTTGCCCCAAATGTCATGACAACTGCTGAGAGAAGGAGGGCTATTATGAGAGCTGAAAACTTTGCAAAAATTATTTCCCACGAGTCTTCAGGTAGGCTGGGGACATTCTCCTCAACATCACGGGGGCTCAGTCATGGGCTGCAGTCCTCTGGTGGCTTAGCAGGTCCCCAGGGCCAGTGGTTCTCAGGTAGTTGTTGCTGGTTGGTACACAGGTGTCTCCATTCTCCTGGGGAGCCCTCACCTTACTGAAGTAAGGTAGAGCCAGGGTCTGAGAAGACCAAGGTCCCTGCCAATTCCTGCAGGCCACTGGGGGAGTCACTGTTAGAGCCAGGGTGAGTTCTTGGGACTAGAGGCAATTTCTGCACCAGGGCCTGGGGGCTGAGATTCCATTCCCCCAATGCTTAATTGAGCCATGAAAGTTTGATGAAGGGAAAGAGTTTGTCAGCCTCAGAACAAGGCAGATCCATTAAGAGCAAATCCCTCAGCATAGGGCTGGCTAAACTGGAACAGGCAGGAGAGGCAATGGGAATTACAGAGCTATTTTGCCTGCTAAGCCCAGTCCCTGCGACAATGTTTTTGTCTGACGTGGGAGTGTCCCCATCCAGCAGGTTATCAGCCAAGAAGAAGGTCCCATCTGCTGTGTCCTCCAGGAAGGTCACCTTCCTATCTCTGTGACTTAAAGCCACAGTTGCTGACAGTCCTGTCAGGTCTACCACATGGCCTGGTGGGGCTGGGTCAGAGCCGATGGGGCCACACGTGACAGCCGGAGAATGAACTGCTCACTACACCCTACTGTCTGACTCCAGACATACTCTGCTCACTCCCATTCCTGGCCAAATCCCATGTTCTTGGAGCCCCCGCCCCCGGTGTAAACCCAGCCCACTGTGCTCCTGAGTCCCCTCAAACCACAGTTCCTTACCCTAGGGAGGAGGGTGTAGGCACCCTCGCTGAGCCTACAATTTCACACATCCAGTTCCCTGCAGGAAGTGGCCACAACCACTGTTACCTACTGCACTAATCCCTTCTCTGTTGCTCTGGCAGGCACAGTAACCAGCACTGAAGACCTGGGATTGCTCCTCCCACCCACCCACCCCCGCCTCCCGAGCCTGACCTCAGCTGAAACATCTGCCTCCCATAAGGGTTCAGCCCGAGTCTGTTTTAACTCTCAAGTTTGGTTTGCTAATGCCTCATTCCAGGACTTCGTGCAAGCCATGCAAGTGCTCTACCAACCAAGCTTCATCCCCAGCCCGTGTGTCTCTTTGGAGGATGCCCATCATTGGACTGGAGGCAAACTGCATGATCCAGGATGCCCTCCTCTCCAGATTCCTTTTCAACAATACCAAACACTGATTCTGGGAAGGAGACCTATTTGGTCTCAACCCTACAAGAGTTTCTTCTAGAAGAGTTTCTTTTGGATCTTAAATGTCTTAATGACTTCGGAAGACTTGGTCCCTACCTGTGGCACCAGGAGAGAGTGGCCATTAGGTGCATATCCTGGAGGTGACACTGGGACCCTGGCCTCTTCCTGTCTAATTTTGTGCTTCCCAGACAGCATGAGGTAATCCACCACACGCTTCTGCCACAAGAGTCTATGTTGCCACAGACCAAGCAACAGGGCTGGGTGACCAGGGTTTGAAAATTGAAACCATGAGCTAAAATGAACCTGTCTTCCTGTTGATTGTTTCAGGTCTCACTTCAATGAAAGCCTATGAACACGCTTTCCGCTGACAAGTAAGTGGCATGCCAGGAGCTGCCAGGAGCTGCCAGGAGCTGGAAAGGCAGGCAGAGAAAGAGAAAGATGGAGAGAGGAGGCAGTGGTGTTGAGAGCAGGTGAAGCCCCGAGTGGCTGTGTACAGCAACAGGAGCATAGCCGTGGCAAGGACCCCAGTGCCTCATGGGAATGGAAGGCCTTCCCCTGATGCAAGAATGGAATGCTGCCAGTGTGTGCAGAAAGAACCCACCACGGCGTCTTCACAGGCACTTCCCTCCCCCAGGATTCTGCAACTCAAGACTGCCCCACCTTGGAGAATCCCTACCAAGATCAGTTACCCTCACACTGAGCTTCCAAGCAGCCACTGGTGCGTCTTGATTCAAGCACACGAGTGAGCGCCTGATCCCAGCTTCTCTGTACACGTGTCTGTCACCTCTTCATTCTTTGTTGCCCCAATCAGGTTAAGTCCAAAGCTGTGCAGGCTAAGACACAGGAGCTGTTTGCTTACCCGAGTTGAGTCTCTGAGGATGAGCATGGAGTTGAGCTGCTGGTGACCAGGAAAGGCCCCACAGCAAGAAGGGGACAGTAAACCTCAAAGCCCAAGTGGAAGAGCACCAGTGTGGGGGCTGCCAGGGGAGCAGGAGAGGGATGGAGGTTGCATTCTAGCTCGCTCTAGTTAGGGAGTAGCCGCATCTCTTCTGAAATCTTTTTGTTTTGGATATGTATGGGAGTCTTGCCTGCATGTTTGTTTATATCACATGTGTGTTTAGTGCTTGTGGAGGCCAGAAAGGGGAGTCAGGTTCTCTGAACTGGAGTCACAGACAGTTGTGACCCACCATACTGGTGCTGGGACTCAAACCTGGGTCCTCTGGAAGAGCAGCCAGTGCTCTTAACTGCTAAACCATCTCCCCAGCCCTTCTGAAGTCATATGCACAAGGACCAATTCACAGGTCCTATTACATGCCCTCCTGCATGCTCCAGATTTGAGTATTTGGTCCTTACACAGCACTATGATATTTCTGAACATGTAGAAGGTGTAGCAGAGCTAGCGGAAGCAAGTCACCAGGGAAGGTCTTTGGGAATACATGATCCCTGTCCACCTCCATTCTTGCTTCCGGTTGGTAGAGATGAACACTACGTTCCTGTTGCCATCACATTCTCAAGTCATAAAGGACTGGGTCCTCTGAAACAGCCTTGGGTTGTCCACATCAGAAATGACAGAAAGGTAAGTGTCACAGAAGGAGAATCTAACATCTTGTTTGCAACAAGGATGGATGACCAACCTCCTGATGTCCCATGATGAGATAAGCCCAGGCGGTGTCCTCAGAGGCCGGTGACATGCATCTCCACTTTAAGCCTTCTCTCATAGTATGGAGAAGGCATGTGTGGGGGCATGCATCAGCCAGCTTTGGGCACCAACATGTTGCGGCGCTATCAAGTCACACGCTCCTGTTCCGTCTCCTGTGAAGGACGGCGTGATAAGAGGACGAATGGCAGTTCTGCTGACCTCCCCAGGTAGGAACTGCAAGTCCATAGCTGTGCTTTATTTTATTGTCTCTGTGATGCTGGAGGTCGAACCCAGGGCCGAGTACATACCCGACCACTGATCCACACCCTCAACTCCGCGTCTCTGCATGTATAGGCGAGGCTGCTTCCAGTTTACATTCTAGTGAAATCACTCAGTCAGTGCTCAGTGTTGCTCCCTTGCTGCTCCCCCTGACCCTGGGTCACTAAGGCCATCCAGCTGCCACATCCACTCACCTCACAGCCATGGTGACCAGTCCTCCTTTGAATCCTAGCCATTAAGCCAGCTGCACTGACTGTGGGGCTGTGCACGCCTCTGACCTGTGGTCTCGGAGTTACTCCCTCCCAGCAGGAAACTATCCTCTCCCCAGTGCCAAGGCTGGTGGATGTATGAAGGACTTGGGAAGCAAGAGATAAGCCAAAGGGTCCAGCCTGGAGCAGGCTTCTTTGACACCTCCCTCCAGACCAAGAATCCACTGGGAATATAGTTCAGTTGGTAAAGTGCTTGCCTCGCATACACAATGTGCTGGGTTCGATCCTCAGCACTGAATAAGACGGGCGTGTTAGTGTGCGCCTGTAATCCCAGCACTTGGGAGGTGGGGACTGGAGGGTCATTAAATTCAAGGTCATCTTCAAATACAGAGTTTGCAGACACTTTAGGATATATCAGACCCTAACTGGAAAAAGTAAAATACCAACACCAAATTAAGACATCAAAAAAGGTCATGAGTCTCCTGAATCCCGTGGTCATCCTGATATAGGGTCAGAGCTAGACCACCGGCTGTGGCTTATACACCCTGGACTTGTAGCCAAACCAGCGATAGTTGACAGGACCATTTTATTGAGTGATGGCAGCCAGTAAATACAGCTTCCACCTCATCCAGAGGAAATGTCCTGGTTCCACTTTATATTTAGTAATTGGGCCTAAGAGACTCACCTGAGGTCACCAAGATGGGACTGTGCTTCCATGGCTGGGTGGAGCATCATTTGGAATACCCTGGCTATCAGTCCTACTTGGAATGGCTTTGAGACAAATTGGGGCGTTGGCTCCATTTCTCAGAGCTGAGGGCCTGGGAAACAACTGCATCAACACTTGAACCCACATCTGTTGGGGGCTGACTTACAACCAGGCTGGTGTGTGTCCCCAAGCTTCCCAAGTGCCCCAGTATCTCTAGAGGGGCCAGGAACTGGGAGAGAGAAGACAGATACGGTCCCAGGAAGCTCCGCCTGCTCCTTGTGCTGGCACCCACCTTACTTGTGCAGTGCTCCAGCTGTGGAGCCCTGGGGAACTAACATCTTCATGTGGTCATGAGCGAGTGCAAGTCAAACATGTGGCTCCGTGGTAGGAAGGACTGTGGTCACTCCTTCCTGAGTGCAGGGGTCATGTGTTGTCCCTGCCCAGACCTAGTTCTTCATCTAGTACTGGCCAGTCTCCAGAAATAGAAGGTAGCAAGTGAGCGCTGACTTTATGACTTGTGCCATTGGTTGAGGGAAAAAAATGCAAGGTTGGACGCCCAGAGCTGATTACAAGAGAGAAGGCCAACTCCACTACAGAAGAGGCCTAGGGACCCCATACTGTACCAAGTCCCCGGGCCACTCGCAAATCACAAAGCAGCAGCAGCAGCAAACTTGAAGCCCTGCCATGCACTAGGAAGTTGGACGCTCCTTGTGCACACTGGCTCTATGACTTGAGAGGATGTAGCCCAGTAAGAATGGGATGAAACCTGGTGTGGCCAAACTGGAGCCCAAAGGGGTTCCCTGCCTCCTGTTCTTCCTTCATCCAGGTCTGGCCCTGGAACTCCTACAGCATTAGTAGGGTAGTCCTGTACAGCCATTAGGCAGTGGCACTCCAGCAGGGACAAGGAAAGGACGGTGTACAGTACCACCCAGCACAGCACAGGTGACGTCTGCGAGGGACTGGCAAGAGCAGATGGACATCTCAGGCCCCTCAACTGGGAGGGTCCTGGTTTCCCGTGGGGAAACAGACCGTTGAATGCTGGCACAGTACCAAGAATGAGGGTCCAGAATGACTCAAGCTTAGGTAGTGACTGCCTGTGTGCCCTGGGGCACATCATTCCCCTTCCCAGGCTTCTGTGTCCTTCTCTGTGAGCTCTCTGTGCTCTGTAGACAGGGACCCCTGGGTTGGTCCCTTGGGTAAGGGTGTGGAGACTTTGGGGAACCCATAACAGAAGTCTCAGGGGACACAGATGCTAAGCGCATCTTGCCTCATAAGTTGAACCACTTCTGTCTTTCTGAAGACGGAAACAAGGTCACCATGACTCTGAGTTCAGGAATCAACCCCATAAAGTGCACAAGGCTCCATCAGGGGAGACGGTGTGGGCAGGCAGCCTAGCAACCTAGGAACTAGATCACTCCAAGCTCCAAGGATGACACAGGTATCCAGCTCCAGTCTCTGCCAGAGGACAGAAGCGCTGTAGACAGCAATGGGTCAGAGACCAGACCCGAAATGGCTGTCCTCCAACTGGATAAGTAAATTAGAAGATCCATTTCTTCCCTTCTCCTTTAGGACCAGAACAGAATGCTCAGTGGTGTGTGTCTTTGTGTCAAGGGCCACCTGTAGCAGAAACGGTGGTACAGAACTGTAACCCCAGCACTCGAGAGGATGAGGCAGGAGGATGACTAAGTTCTAGGTCAAAGCCCTTGAGACTCATTTCTGTTCCTCTTTATCTGCAAACACATATTTCCATACTGAATACAGGAGAAATAGAAACAAGGCTTATTTTTAAAAAGAAAATCTAGCCAGGTGGTAGTGGCGCACGCCTTTAATCCCAGCACTTGGGAGACAGAGGTAGGCAGATCTGTGTGTTCGAGGCCAGCCTGGTCTACAAGAGTTAATTCCAGCATAGGCTCCAAAGCTACTGAGAAACCCTGCCTCAAAAAAAACAAAAACAAACCAAAAAAAAAAAAAAAAAAAAAAAACAAAAGAAAAAAGAAAGAAAGAAAGAAAATCTACCAATTTCCAAAATGCCTGCCCATATCATTTAAATCACTGACTTTATGGCTCCCACTCTACCTGAATGGGAACACAGCTGATTCTGGAGCTAGCTTTCCAGGTCCATCAACAACCCCCTCCCCAATTCCAAGGGCACCAACCAATTAATTAGCAAGGCTTTTAAAGGCAGTTCCAAGTACTGGGAGGCAGGAAGAGAGGAAGAGCCCTTGAGTCAAGAGCTGCACTTGAGCACCCTCCCTGAGGAGCTCAGAAAGGTGAGGCCACTGCTCCAAGGACAACTCATTATGCTGAGGATTAGTCAGAAGGCCCCTCTGCTGTTGCTTCCTGTGGGGAAAGCAGCATTTGAATGAATCTGAAAATTTTTCACCCACTCAAAAATTTGAGGCCCTTGCTCCAGACCAAGCACCATGAGGAGGGCTGAGAACACAGGCCAACCCCCACCTCCCCACCCCATCTCCTCTGCACCAATGACACAGAGGACAGGGTGAAGGAGGAGCACAAAGGAGGGTTCAGAGGGGGCAGAGGAAGGCTGGCACTGGAGGAGGGGAGGGGAGGGGCAGACTCCGTGGCCAGACCACATTCATCAACATGTTGAATGCACGGCACACTACACTGCCCGCCACTGTCTGCCCCCACGCTCTAGCAGTGGAAAGGATGACATGGAGCCAGCTAGGGGTTGCATCTCCCATGACAAGAGACACCTCCTTGTGTCTTGCAGCACTGTCCTAGAATTACTACTGAGAAGCCTCAGTAGGGGATAACAAGACTCATTCATGACTCCACCAAAGCTTCCCAGCTCCTGTATTATCCTCACCCAGCTTTAGCCAGTTTTTTAGCCTAGAGATGCTGTCACCCTCTGCCTCTCCAACCTCTCTATGACGTCTGCTCTACTCTGTGGACTCACTGGGATGTTAACTATGATGACACGCCCTAGTCCTTGATATACCTGCTCCATCCTCATCCCTTCCTACACCATACCTGTAGCAAGCTGTCAGCTTTGAGGTCCTGGGGAACATTGCTTCTCTCTCACTGACCTCTGGAGCCTTCTCAGGCAACCTAGCACCTGGCTCACTGAGGCCTTTGGAAAGCAATGTGGTCATCTATCAGAGTTGTGTGAAAGTCCCAAGAGTCAGCTAGATGCCTAGATGCTTTCTGCTCCTGTTCCTTCATACAGGTCCTGAGAGGCAGAACTACACACCCACCAAACTCATCAATGTAGGTTCTTGCAGGTTAGACAGGGCGGTGGGGGGGAGAAGATGGAGGGGAATGGAAGAATTACAGCACCAGCCTAGCTGCTCCTCTGCCTTCTCCTTCCCCTAGGCCAGCCGTCTGTGACTCACATCGGAGTCCTACACATCTCAGCTGCCACACAGACATGTCATGATGTAGATGACACCAGAAGGTGTTCAGCTGTACAGACAACCCCAGCAGGAGCGGAGTCTCTGAAACCCACAAGTCTGATGTGCAGTGGCCCAGGAGCCGTCTATGTAGACACCTGCAACTCTACAGTCTACTTTCTGTCCTTTCCCTCAGGAGGAAGCAGGTCCCGGGATAGCAACTGTAGGCCTGGGATCTGTTCCAGCAATTCTGTGTTGGAATCTAACAGATGGCAACAGACCAGGTACACTTCACATAGCTCTGGGAAACACCTAGGAAAAATAGCACAGAGAGAAAAGACCTCAGTGTTTCAAAGCTTCTTGTACTTGGGCCACTTCCTTTAGGGCTCTGGACCTGTGTAAGGCAAAACAGTATGGCAGCAGGTATGCACAACAGAGCTGCTAACTGCACAGTGAGCGGGAAGCAGAAAGAAAATGGTTAAACTACCTCCTTCCTCTCACTACATCAGGGCACCCTGCCTAGGGCCTGGTACCACTATACTGCGGTGGGAGAGGGGTTGCCTCTGAGACAGTCCAGTGTGTTTTATAAATTTCCTGGGCACTTCTCACTTTACAATCAAGTTGACAACCATGATGAGGCGCCCCAAGCGCTATGGCTTATGTTCCAAAGCAGCAGAGCCACCAGAAATAAAAAGCTGTGGAGATGGCCTGTGAGGATGGCTTAGCAGGCCAAGACTGTCAGGCTGCAAGTCTGACGACCTGAGTTCCAACCCCAGGATCCCCATAGGTGTAGAAAATGATCCACAAAGTTGTCCTCTGACCTCTCTCCACACATGTACCATGGTACACGTGCACGCACATATGCAATCATACACACTGAGCATCTTTATTTAAAAAATTATAGTGATGGCAATCCCCGCAATGAAGCACCGCCTGCTGTGACAAGCATGTTTTATAGAATGTTGATGAGGAACGATCATACTACCTTAGTGTGTAAAAAGTAATTCATAAAATAGCAGTTTATAAAACCACCACCGCCCCAATTTCTCAGAAATTCAGACCTTATACTCACTTATAAGTAAATCTCCCTGGCCAGGTGTGCGTTTTGCTACCTGATCCAGCCACTGAGTCATCCCAAACAGAAAAACAATAATCTTTTTCATCTTAAGACGAGGAGTTTCCACACATGGATGGCAGGGCAAGGCCTCACACAGTTGTCTCTTTCTACATTGACCCATACAGACCTTGCCCTCTTGGCACCTCAGGTGAAGCTTTGTTCCTTGAGGGACAGCTCTAATTGTGCATCTCCGGAAGGGATCTACTCTCCGGAAGGAAGGAGCCAGAGCCTGGGCTTAGCACACGGAGGTGCAGGGCTAGGAGAAAGGGTTATGGATTCGGCAGCAAGACAGGCTCAGGATGCATGCCTGCCTCTACCACAGGGTCACTGTCATGGAGAATGATCTCCAAGCCTTGAGCAAGCTTTCTGTAGGTCTGAGGAAGACATTATCCAGAAGTCCATGGCAGTTAGGCCTCCTCTCACTATTCCCCCAAGACATAACTTGGACCTCAGCACCACACAGGGTTCCACTATTGGCTCCACAATGAGCAACTGGACCCTGGCCTTGAGGCTCAGGTGGAAAGATGCCCCATAACTAGTGTTTATATAACAACAACTTAAGCATTTTATTTATCCATTAAGCTTCTTAGTATCACAATGGAATGATGAGAAAATGAACATAAAACCGCGAGTCTTCGCGAATCTCTGACAAAGAGCAGAGACTTCAAGGCAATCGGAGGGCAGGAGGCTCGACACAAACAGTTCTGATGTCGAATTTCTCCCGGGCTGGCTGGGCCAGGAGGGGTGGGGAGGTGGAATGGTGAGAAGGTGGCACTGTCGTAAGCGGTCCTTGGCGATTCTGACTCAGGATTGATATACACATGATCTGCATGGACCACGCTGTGCGATCCCTGGGTGCCTCCTGGGCATCCGGCCACAAGACCCTCTGCCTGCTCCAAATGCCTGGAAACTCTACCAATGCCAAATGGACCCCAAAGCCTGCTATGTTGGTGGCAGCAGGAGAGGGCAAAGGCAGGCCACTTGCTCAGGGTACGATCATCCAAAGAGTGACCAAGGCTTGTCACAGACGTCTGTGGCACAGGTGCAGGTGGTGTAGGTGGCGGTGGCAGCAGGCACGTCCCTGGGGCAGTGAGCAGCCAGGAAGGCAAGCAGGTGTTCCTAGAGCTTCACAGTGCCAGGGGGCAGGCTGTCGTTGCAGAGTCGGTAGTAACGGAGGTCATTTACCAGTCTGTGTACATTCTGGGTGAACGAGGGCAGGTCCTGAAAGGCAGGGCAGAGCTGAAGCCTAGCTCTTGAAAGGTCCACCAGACTCCTAACTACCCACCCACCAAACTAAGCTGCCCCCACACCTGTGCTTTTGGTTCTATGCAAACATTTAATAAGATTCCAAGTTCCAGGCAAGGTATATGGTTGGGTGAGGGAAACATGCAAAAATTTTTCTTCAGGGCTCCACAGCAATGCAGGCCTATACCACAGCCTGCAATGTAGGGTCTTGATAGTTGGACCCAGGTTGCAGGCCTGGCTGCTCCTCTGCCCTCTCCTTCCCCTAGGCCAGTCTTTATCATAAAGTCCTTCCTGCAGGAGTTCCAGAAGTCCCTGCAAGTTAAATGACATCTGAGCCAAAGAACACACACTGCCTAGCCCCAGAGCTATCCTGCTGGGAGCAACACCAATTGGGAAAGCATCCAGATGTTAAATTGGAGAGTCCCTCACAGCTTGAACCCTAAGCATCATCATGCTCTCTGTTTCCCACACGGCTTAGTGTGGGACAACTGAGGGCCTGCTGTGCAGGTCCAAATGTGAAGAGTGCCAACAGTATACACAATGCTGTCACACACATACCTGGACCCTGCCTTGGCTACGAAGGTGATCTCTGTGGAAAACTCAGCCACATCAAAGAGCTGATAGTAGTTCTACCTCTCTCACTTTCTTCCTTTCTGGAACTCAACTCAAAGCTGTCCCTATGGCCAAAGACACTGTCTGTCTTGCCTTAGCTGGCCTGGTCAGCACTTCTGTGGCTGACCCTCAGATCGATCAGACTGCCTGCTCTCAACCAAACACTCAGTTCAGATACTGTTTCACATCTCCACTACTTCCAAGTTCAATAACTACCCATTTCCAGGTGGCCTTCTAAGCCTAGGCCATCTACAAAATGAAGCTAATAGTTGCACTTCAAAAGATGCCTGGAAGAGCAGGAAGTGCCAGGAACAGCATGGCTTATAAAACAAAACAAAACAAAACACGGTGCAGCCTGTCTTTAACAAAAGCCTGCATGGAAGCAGGGACCAGTGCCTGGCAGCACGGTGAATGAACAGACGACCACATGCAAAGTGTGATTAGTTTCATCCTGAAGAACATCACAGTGTACAGGGCCTGGTAATGTTCACCTTTAATCCCAGTACTCAGGAGGCAGAGGCAGGAGGGTCTCTATGAGTTTGAGGCCACCCTGACCTATACAGTAAGTTTCAGGCCAAAGAAAGACCCTGTGCAAAGAGGGTGGGGGTGGGGGATCACAAAGTCAGCAAAGGCTACACTGCGACCTCACTTCAGAATACCCAAACCAAACCAAGTCAAAAACCGACCAAGCAGCATCTCTTCAATTAGCAGCTCCCAAACAGAACACCTCGGTGGAACCTATCATCCATTTTCAATATGCATCCGAGGAGTCTGCTGAGTAACTAGATTGGAACTCACTGCATTAGCCAATACAAAGCAACCATGAGATATTAAAAGCTGGTCCATAGAAAAACCAAAGAAAAACTATTCAAGTGGTTGAAAGAGAGAAAAAGTCAGATCCCCCGAAGAAAGGACAAGTCTAAGACACAAAAAAGCAGGATGTGAGTCTAAGAAAGCTTCCCTAAGGCACATGACAAATGAGGGGACACAATGGCCATAAACTTGAGCCCAGTATGGCTGTTCCAGCACAGAAGAGCATCAAGAGAGAGAGAGAGAGAGAGAGAGAGAGAGAGAGAGAGAGAGAGAGAGAAGTTCTCACTTCTCCACCCAAGAGGACAGGAGGAGCAGTGCTTCTTCCAAAAAAGAAAAAGGTTTCCCTAACGAACTTTCTTTTGCAAATTCCAGAGATGGTCTACCACGCAAAGATCAGGAGGGCTACAGCTGCATGACGCAGAAAGAGGACAGCACAGAGCTTGACAGCAGAAGTCAGCACCCAGCTGCCCATCACTCCCAAGTGATTTCCCCTGAAGTCTCATTAGCACAGAGGGTGAACACTGTGAGGCTCCTCTGATGAGTCTGAGCTGGGCCAATGCTGTGCTGTGAAGAGTGACAGGAAAAATCCAGGTAGCCAAGCAACAGGGCCATCTCTGGAGACCCAAAGCTGTATCAATCTTTTTAGTCTGCCTGAAAGTCAGGGCAGAGAGGGAGTACGTTGTCTTCTAGACCACTAAGTGTGTGAGCCCTGTAGCAGGCAGATGTGTGTTGAGGGGGTGGGGGATGTGAACAAAAAAGTTAAGATAATGTGTGGCTTGCTGAGACCAGGTTCTGTGGCCTCAATGGCTGAGACAAAGAACACGTGAGCTACAGAAGCCAAGTTCAGAGAAAAAGAGTATGCCCCCCACACCCAACGACAGTGTCACATTACTCAGGTATATCCATTGGTATAACCATGCCCAGATCTAGAAGGGCACCTCACTAGACAGACAAGAGGCTCACTAACCCACACACATATTCCCTTGTAGCTTGGCCTTTTTTCCTCACCCGATCCATCTTGAAATTCCGTCCCAACACATTTTTCTGATTGGCATCCACACCATCACAGCTGGTCAGGAACTCTGGAAGAAAGGCTGCAAAGAAACCATCAAAGTCGACAGAAGCCATGTTGTAAATGGCGATGCCAATCTCCTCTTGTAGAAGGTCATGAGACTTGTGAACCAGGACCTGGAGCAGCACATTCACAAACTGGAACAGCATGGTGGTCCGGAAGATCTTCTGCAAGCAGAGGAGCAGGAGCATGAGCCAGGAGGCCTACTCAGACTGGGGCCACCCAGGGCCAGTGTGTTCCCCAAAGTACTTCCCAGGCAGATTCAAGGGAGTTAGACTTAGCCCAGAAGTCCAAGATGAGAAGGAACCCTCCCAGGAGAGAAGGGCACTTACTTTGTGGTATAGTTTTTGCTTGGTGTTCAGAGTCTCCAAATAGAAGAGATTTTGTTTGAACAGGTGGATATCGGGCTGAAGAAAGGACTGTCCGAAAGCCTGGGAAGTAAGACTACTATTTAAAAAGCAGCAGTTAAACTCCCTCAGACCCAACCCCTCCAGGGCCTCTACCTTATGCCAAAATCAATACTATGCAGCTCCTCATACCACTCTCAATTCTGCCCATTATTCTGCAACTCTTGATATCTTAGCACCTGTGTCTTTCCATGGTCCTCAGTTCTTATTTTGGTCTCATTTATTACCTTTTAAAAGAAAACTCTAGAACAGCATTGTCGTCAACCTGTGTGTGGGTCATGACCCATACAGGATCACATATATATCCACCTTACAATTCATAACAGTAGTAAAATTAGCTATGCAGTAGCAATAAATTTTATAGTGGAGGGTCACCACAACATGAGGACTGTATTGAAAGGTTACAGTGTTAGGAAGGTTGAGAACCACTATTCTACAATTTCTTCAAAAGTCCGTCTTTCAAGTAAGACACCCACACTAGTCAAATCCTTGAGCAATTTGAGCACACAGCACAGCTTGCCTGCCTGCCTGTCCAGGCAATCCTCTATAGGGATTCTAGTGCTACTTAGCGCCCATGCCTCACAGGCCTCAAATCCTCAAAGGTTTCTTCTCAATCACTGCATCTGCTTTGGGGCTAAGCAATAGCACATCTGTAAACTGCCTCGCAACATCTAGGAGGAAAAGCGACTAGTTCAGGAGCAAACTGAAACACACAGCCCCAACACAAAATTCTCCACTGCAACACAAAGGGATCACTGGGGCAAGGGAGGCTGGCAGCCTATAATTAAGTGGCTATTTCATTCCTGGTTTGCGTGGCTGTGCAAGGAATCTTGTCATCACTGCTGCAGTAATGGGATCTGTTCCTTAATGCCAAGCTTTCTGAAGCTAGAGAGAAACTCTGGCACTGCAGGACCTGGATCAACACAGAGCACCATCACCATGAAGGTGGCGTGAAATGTCTCCTCACAGTAACTCTATCTCAATCTTCTCCCTGTGCTGGCAACCTCTGCTCATTCTCCATTCTTGCACCTTTGTCTTTTCCATGCCATCCGATGGGTCGTGGGCAGGGCGGAGCCTTTCTTCTGGTTTTTTTCACCTTGTATAGCCTATGTTCGTTTCCACTGTAGTAGTATATTCTTTATTTCTACTATTAGATGAGTAGTAGCCCATCTTTGCCACTGGGTTTATGCATTCACAGCTAGTGAATATTTGGGTTGCTTGGGGACACAAACATCTGTGTACAGGCTGTATGAACACACGCTGTCATTTAGACTGCAAAATCATATGCTCAGCCACACATATAACATTATAAGGAACTGATAAACTATGACGGTCTTTCAAAGGGACTTTTCTAAGTCCCAAGTGAGAGAGCAGTCCTCAGTCAAAGACGTCTACAAACACAGATAAAGCTTCGAGGAGCAAATGCTAGCACACACCAAGCTCAAGCCCTGAACAGGGAATCATGGTAGGAGCCAGAATGCCCTTTCCAAATGCAGGCTGCTGGGCTCTCCAGAGACTCCTAGCTTGTCAAGTGTCCTGTAAGTAAGGATCAGGGAGAACTTGTCACCCTGCCTTAGCCTTCAAGTGTTCCAAGGGCTGGAACTACACGCGTCACCATGTCCAACAGATTCCTCCTTACATTGCTCTCAAATGAAGGGAGCGGACAGTTAGCACACATCCACTGGTGTCGTGTCCTTGATGTACACTATCTTGTTTACCTCATGGTAAATGTGTGCCAGTAGCAGTACTGACATTACTTTACAGAGGAAGAGATTGAAGCCCCAAGAAACTAACAGGGCAAAGCTCAGTGTCGACCCCACACGTGCTGAAGGACCAGGCTGGAAGTGTTCCACATAGCTAGAAGAACCCGAGGGACATAGGCCAAGGATACAGGCAGCACCCAGAAAAAGGCCAACTTGCTCTCAGCACACTGAAGTATTACAGGCAATGCCTTCCCCCTTACCTGCATGATGGCACTGAATTGGGGTTCATTGTCCATCTGCTCCTCAGCAATGCCCCTCTGCACGCTAGCCAGGACAGTTGACTTGAAGAAGTACCGCCAGTTGTGATGGAGTGTCCGAAAGAGGAGCTCAAACAGCTCGGCCTTCACATCAGGTGACGGGCGCTATAGAGACAGTCACAA